>NC_068565.1:41966692-43219192 GCF_025698545.1 Gossypium raimondii
ATAAAACAAAATAAAATTTGTAAAGCAATTTCTAGATAAAACGATATGAACTTGTTCATATGTTTGAATGTGTTCATTAATGGTGGAAAACAAATGGAATTTAGTTTGAAAATTTTAACATATTTTATATAATAAAAATTTTGCTTAAAAATTTTTAGTTTTAATTTCAAGAATTTTCTAGATTTATACATATTTAGATATTTTTATTTTTAAAATAAAAATTCTAACTATTTTTTTATAGATTTTAAAATAATTTTTACTCTAAGATTTTTAAAACTTCTTTTACCATTATTGTTAAGAATATTTTTAAAATGTCAAAATAATTTTTAACTTTTAACTTTGGACCAAATTATCTATTAACCCTTTGACTTAAGGTGCAACACTTTTTTTAACGGAAGTAGACAATCGAGTGACAAAAATATAACAGTTTGATAATGTTAATGACTATTATGTAACTTTAAAAAGTTGGGTGATAAAAATATATTTTTAAACAAACTTTAAGGATAGTTGGGTGTAGTTTACCCTTAAATAAAATTTAAAAAAATTTATAAAAAATATTAAAAATAGATAAAATTGATTTTAATCAATTTTTTAGTTTGGCTCAACTGGTCTGTACCGATTAGTGGATTAATTAGTTTGAGGTAATGATGCTTGAATTGGATCAAATTGAGAATTGATTAAGATATTGATCCAGAGAATGTCATTAGATTGGTTGACTCAAAAACTAGTACGGGTTGGTTGAATCGAATAAAAATTAGTTGAATTGATTTTAATACTTTCTTTTTTGAAATTTTAATGATAATATTTAAACAAACAGGATGGATCAATTGAACCGATCGATTTACCAACAATAGTCTAGCTATTTAGATTGTATCTTGATGGATTCTCAAGATTCAATTGATTGATTCAGTTGAATTATGAAAACTATGGTTTAGTTATCTTCCTCAAAGAGGATTCTTCATTCGTTCTTTGTTCCCATGTTTTACTTTTTGTTGATATTTTATATTACTAAAATCGATATCACTATGAGGAAAGAGTGTTTTCTAGAATGGTGATATTTATTAAACAAAATGATATTTTTTAATAAATGAGATATATTTTATTTAAAATTTGACATTTGTTGTAAATTTTCACTAGTTGGTTTTATTGAGTTAAATTCAGTCAATCACTTTATAATAATGAGTTATGTGCATTTATTTTGTTGATGAAATAAATAAAATAGAGTAAATTATGTAAATAATTAGTTAATTGTTAGCGTGTTTTTGTTTTGATTATTTATATTCAAGATTTTTATTTTAGTTATTAATATTATCGAAATTTAATATTTTTATCATTCATCTCTTAAATCACTAGCTAAATGTTGACTTAGTGTTTTTATTGGCTTATATCAATTTTAGCCTTTTATTGTTTATAGATTCTATCAATTTGGTACTAATTTTAAAAAAATCAAGAATTTAACCTCAACTTCACACATTCTACCAATTTAGTCTTGATTCTTAAGAATTAAAAAAATTAAAACTTTAAAAATAAAAAATTACTTAAAAGTTTATTTTTTTGATAAAATGCATACAAAATTATAAATAAAACCCAATTTCCTTTTCTAGCATAAAATTATTTATAATAATTTTATAAATAAAATAATTTCCTTCAAAAATCTACAAACAAAACCTAAACCAAATTCAAACTTTTTTTTTAGTTTTATTTTATAAATAATAATTTGTATATTATAAGTTTGGTCTTGTTCCTTAATCCTTGCTAAATTTGTTGAGCGCTAAGTACCGCCTTTGCCCACAATCAATTATACCAATAACGATTACTTTAAACTCCCTGATTTAACATCCTCCATCATCATGCCATCGAATTAGGAATCGATAGTGGAGCTGCAGGCATGACCTTCTATCTATTGGGTCTCCAAGTCCTCATCCTCACCTATATATATCCCTAATCATGTTCATCGTTAATCACAACCTCAAACACAAAATGTTAAATTTAGTGATTTAATGGAGGAATGACCAAAATATTAAATTTTAATAACATTATTGATTAAAATAGAAAATTTTAAACCTGGATCGCCAAAACAAAAATATGCTAATAGTTGGATGACTATTTATATAACTTACTCATAAAAATAATATAAAATATAATTAATAATGATTTGTACCTATTATGCAAGTGGAATAAATAAAGATAATATTAAAGAAAATTTTAATTAATAATTTTTTTGAAAAAGTTAATAATTTGTGAGGAAGTAATAAAAATGTAAACAAGTATTGAAATAAAAATATAGGTAAAAAAAGTAGGGAGTAGTTAGTTTTATTATTTAAAAAAAATCAATTTAAAATTGTTATATAATTATAAGAGAATAAAAATGACCCAATCCGGGGTCCGATTCAACATAATAAAAGGAAACCCTAAACCTCAAAGTGTGGAGGGCTCCTTTTTGTCTATTTTTTCGATTCATTTCTGACTCGTTCCCCGCCTCCGCAAAGCTGCTTCCTTTCCCTTGTAAGAACCTCTGTAAGTTCCCCTTTTTTTTTCCTCTTCTTGTTTTATAATTTCAACTGTGTTTGTATTATTGGTTTTGTTTTTCTTTTTTTCTTTCAATTTTTTTTTTCAATTATCATTGTTATAAGAATGACCCAGAAGAATATTGAGAAATCTAGTTCACATTAAGTAATGATTTTCCATAATTTTCTTGAATTTATAAGAAAAATGGAACTTTTTTAGTTGCAAAGATCGCAGTTGGGGATAGGGTTAGAAATTATAGATTTTGGTATTGGGACTTTTCTCATTAACCAACTGGTTAAATCTAGATGATAGAATTGGTATCTTTGTGATGGATATGATGCGTATGAACTGGTATTTTTGTTTCTTATGTGTGTATGTACTTCTGTCTTGTATCTCTTTTTCATTAATGTTCTTTTTCCCCTCTGGATAAATTTGTTACTTCTATATATTACTGACATCTTTATCCTTCTTGTTACTAATTTTCACAACGTTTTTAATCTACATGTAGTTTAAATTGGATATAATAAGTTGCATTCTAAGTTATTTGGGGAATGAGATTGGATACTCTTCCCATTGTTTATCCAAAAATTTTGGGTAAAAGTTTATACTAAATTTCAAAAAATATTAGTTGATAGAGCTGTTCATGCTGCTGCTGGCCGATTTTTGCCTTCTGATTCTGGTTCTGAAGAACACATGAACCTCATGCTAGTTAGGGATGATTTGTCTCATGCTATGCATGAGTTCCTTCTAGTTGCCATGGGTGACATAACTAAATCAGCTCTTGATGTTGGTCGCTCTGGTTGGGACAATGTTGGTGGTCTTAATGACATTCGGGATTCTAAATTTCCTATGATTATTTTTAATCAATATTTGGATTAGCTTCTAATGTAATCCAGAATTTGAACTTATTTGTATCTATTGTCCCCAGCGTGCTTATCTTTTTTATTCATGTGAAGAGAGTATGATAAATAAACCTGTACCTTTTGTACTGTTAATATTTTATTCCAAAGGCATTGTAATACTTTCTTTTGATAGATTTAGTTTGGTTTGTAAAAAGATGTATGACAGTTTAGGTTCCCAGGTAGAATCTTGGTACAAACTGATTTTAATGTTGTTATACTTTCTCAATATTGTTCCAGGTTCGAGATATTTTCTCTAAAGCAGCAGCTACTGCACCTTGCCTCCTCTTTTTTGATGAATTTGATTCCATTGCCCCTAAAAGAGGACATGACAACACTGGAGTAACTAATCGAGTTGTCAAACAAGTTAGTATCTTTTTTCTTGCTGCATTTTATTATTTTGTCTTAACTTTTGATGACTTTCTCATTGTTATTTTGCTTTCAAATAGTTCCTAACTGAATTAGATGGTGTTGAAGTTTTGACTGGTGTATTTGTGTTTGCTGCAACAAGGTTAGTTCTCATGGAATCTAATTGTATTATTTTGCTAGTATCTATTCTTAATCTTCGGTTAATCCCCATAATGTTGAGTTTGGTTCATTATTATCTTCATGGGATCGATTTTGACATGAGATGCATACCCAAACAAGATAGCTTTTCAAGTAGCACAAAATTTTAACCACATCTATCAGCTTTATTATCAGGATTAATTGATCAATTTTGATGTACATCTGTCACTGATTTACTCAAAAATTTAAAATTTTTTGTATATTTGAAGAAATAACTTGTATATTACAGTTGTATTCCATTACATTCAATCAAACGATTGAATTACTGATTACAACTCTATTCTATTAGAGTGAATTACTGATTACAACTCTATTCTGCAACAATGTTAGTTCTCATGGAATCCAATTGTATTATTTTGCTAGTATCTATTCTTAATCTTCGGTTAATCCCCATAATGTTGAGTTTGGTTCATTATTATCTTCATGTGATCAATTTTGACATGAGATGCATACCCAAATAAGATAGCTTTTCAAGTAGCACAAAATTTTAACCACATGTGTCAGCTTTATTATCAAGATTAAGTGATCAATGTTGGATTTTGATGTACATCTGTCACTGATTTACTCAAAAATTTAAAATTTTTTGTATATTTGAAGAAATAACTAGTATATTAGAGTTGTATTTCACTACATTCAATCAAACAATTGAATTAATGATTACAACTCTATTCTATTATAGCTTTATTCCATTCCAGTGAACCAAACATACCATTAGAGAATGAATCCACGCATTCCATTACAGTTTTATTTCATTCCAGTGAACCAAACATGCCATTAGAGAATGAAGCCACGCACCCCATCCCTTTTTTACCAACTGTTGATCCAATACATCAACAATGGTGAGATGAGCATGGATCAAACACGCGACCTTCAGATCTTTAGTCTAATGCTTAGAATGAACCCGCCAAAGAGTTTGTGTTCTCTGTGATGTTAAGGTCGTTATCATCGTCTCTTCAATACTGGCAAAATATTTAGGTTCTTTATTTCTGGTTCAAATTGAAACCTGCAACTAGGCGCCCCAAACTTTGCATGTTTGGTTTTGCATCAAGAACTTTTGCCTCCGTTTAAAAAATTCAACTTCAGCCAAAAGGGTCAATTTTTTATCTTTCAAAACCTGCCATCTCTCTTATAGCCTCTGTTTCCTTGAGCAAGTCGTCGAAGTCTTGCGTAAGGCTGTGGTGCTTGAACCTATTCCTTTGGTCCTCGTATATGGGGTATAGAGAATACTCTACAGAAGCAGCAACGCATTTAATCTTCTTTATGTTTCAGAACACAGGGATGATATTAAGAGACCCACAAATATGGATACGAAAAAGAGACAAGGGTATTTGACAAGAAATAAAGAGATGAGGGTAAGAAATAATAAAAAATGAAAGAAAAAGTGTTGAAAGAAAGAGGAAGGTTCTGGCTTTCCTGTTTACTCTGTGAAAACTTTGACCAAGACAAAGGCTGGGTAAAACAAAAAAAAAAGGGATTTTTAGAGAGTAGAGACAATGATGAAGATGACTTTTGGGGGGGGGGATTTGCAGATGGGTATTTGTGGTAAATATGCTTTTGATTGGTTTGAGAAAGTTGGATGGAGCACATTGAAAGACACATATATTATCATCCCCCTATTTATTCTTTTTGGTTGATCTTCTACATAAAAACTTTGGTCCAACAAAGTTGATTTGGTTCATTTAAGAAAGAGGGTGATGTGTGGACTGAGTTTTGGAGAGTGGGTGCGTGGAGTTTTCCCCGTGTTTCTTTTTAGTCGAGGAGCAGCGGTGCCCAGTGGTGATGGGGAGATGTCGAGAGGAAGCGAGTAGCACCGATAGAAGATACATGCACCAATTACAAATTCACGGTTTTATGGTTTTCTACTTCTAATCGCTTTTAAGCTCCCAAATATCTATTTATTCTCTAACCTAATTTATTTATTTCCTTTTAGAATTTGATTGTTTACTTTGAGAAGTTAAGTTATATTCTGGGGAGCATTTGATTTTAGGGATTTCAATTTGGAATTTCTTTATCTGTGATGGTTGTGGTATATTTATTGACTCTAATGAAAGAGCTTTGTCTCTGGCCCATGTTTACAAAATCAAAGCTACATGCCTGTTGTTGTTTCTCCTTCTCAAAACATATTCCTGCAAATGGCTGGAGCACATACTTGGACTAGTAGGTATGCCTTAAGGTAACTAAATATAATTTTTACATGTTAATTGTTATGTTTGCATGATCTTTATCCACAATGGACCTAGCAAATGAGAAATCCAATTTAATTTACATGTTTTGCTGCATGACTAAGCACGATCTCAAAGTGTGGAGATGGCTATGTCTAGTATCAGGTTTGGTTACTACCAAGTCGAAAAAGAATCGCTGAAAAATTAGTACAAGTTTACTTTTAGTTTCTGAAGGACTTGGAGGTCTGTTGTTAACTGTCAACATAATTTAGTTGTTAATGGCTTGTAAATAATTCACCACCAGGGCTTATATTATGTTTACATACAGCACAATTAAAAGACACCAGCTCGCGACATGTTTTACTTTGAAGTTAACTGTTTAATGCTAGTTTCAAAGTTGTTAATCTATATTCAAGAGAGTTATTTTCTTATTGATGAAATAAATAGAATTTATACTTAACCTATGATATTTGGATCTGTCTCTAATGAGTACTCCCTTCGACGAGTTGAACTTTATATAGGATAGGTTGTTCAAGAAACAAGAACAAAGGGGATTTGCTTCTTCTTATTGTTTTGATGAGATATCCATATCTCCAAATAAGTGTTACTAACCATGGTAACTTTTTGGCCGTTTGTTTAGCAGTTTTTGTTAATGGTATGTTTTTATAAACATGGACATTTTGCCTTTTAGCAGAGGCATTTACACATGCAGATCTCTGCGGCCTTTTGATATAAAGTTACTTTTTGAAGATATATTATTTTCGCATAACCTTTACTAGGATGGCGTGTAGGATTAGTGATAACTGGTTTGTTTTGTTTAAAAAATAGCTTATAGTTTATATATGATTTTTTTATACGAAATTGGTTTTTGTATATGCTAACATTTTGTAGGTAAGATCAAATTAAATCACCTATAGTAGATGTTATCCTCTCTACTTATCTCCCCTTTACTAAAGTTCAGGTTATGTATTACTGCATACGGTAGATCCTGGTTGCTTGAACTTTGCAATATATGAAGACTCGTTTACTCAGTTGTCACACCTGAACTTCTTCCTTTGTCATCTCCTTTGATTTTTTTCCCCTATGTGGTATTTCATCACCAGGTATACTGTTCAACCTAACATTTTATTGCCTTTGCATTTCTAAGCTATATAAAGCTTCCATGCTAGTTTGCATGTTATTCATAGAATTAGATTGAGAACAGGTTCATCGTATGAAATTACAACATGAATATTATTTAATTAGATATTTGTATGCTTTCCGCCTTCTTTTATTTTTGTTGATGTTTTTAATAGTTCGCTTGACACTCATATCGCGACCTTCGATGTCCAACACAGTTAGCGAGAGCAAAGCTCCTAGCTGTCATATTAAGGCTTACAGGTGAAGAGCCACAACTTCCAAACAGTTAGTGAGAGCAAAGCTCCCAACTGTTATATTTAGGCTCGCAGGTGAATAGTCGCAATCTCTAACACAGGTTGTGAGTGCAAAACTCCCAGCTGTCATCGGGGCTCGCATGTGAAAAATCATAGCCACAACACAGTTAGCGAGAGTTAAAAGCTCCTAGCTGTCATACTAGGTCTCGTAGGTGAAAAACGCAGCCCTTAAAATAACTCGCGAATTAACATTTCCAGTTGATCATTTCCAAATATTTGCCTAAGTATAGAACAACTCACAGACCTACTTCCTTGCAGATATTCTAAAGGCTCGCCGGTTTAATATCGCGACCTCCAAAACAGCTCGCGGACCTATGTTCTCGGCTTATATTATAGAGGTTAGCTGATTTAAAATTGCAACCTTCAATTATTTAAGTTGGCTGATTTAAGATCACAGCCTCCAAACAGCTCGCTGATTTAAGATCGAAACTAATATTGAATAAATTTCAATTAGTCCGCTAATTTACAAATTTTTCTTATGAAATATAGTTCACAGTATTCTGCATCACAATTCTTGACTCTTGTTCCACACTATCAGAAAACAAAATTTGTTCAATAAAGTTTCAAGTTAAAACTTATATAGAAAGCCCTAAATTAAATACGCTATAAGTGTAAGTTTGTTTCAGAAGAGTCACTTTATAACTCTTTTTCAACAACATGGGGGGGAGAATTGTTAAATAATTATAAGAGAATAAAAATGACCCAACTCGGGGTCCGACTCGATATAATAAAAGGAAATCCTAAACCCTAAAATGTGGGAGGCTTCTTCTTCCTGTTTGTTTTCTGGTTCTCTACTCCTGGAGAACGAAGCCACGCACCCGATCCCCTTTTCACCAATTGTTGATCCAATGCATCAACAAAAATGTAAAAGTATTGTTTATTAAAATCAAGAGATTAAAATACCATCACCTTATTTTGTTGTTATAATTTTAGTTTAAACTTTTGAGTAATTTTAAAAGAGAATACTTTATATATTTTAAGTAATCCTTTTTGATACACAACTTACTTTTAGACATAACACTTTCCCAACTTTTAAGCTGAAAGGAAGGTGAAGCTAATAAAATTTTCGGGTTTATGATTGTAATTTTATTATTTTAATAATTTATATCTTTATAATTTTTAAAGGATTGAATCAAAATTTTATCATTTTTAAGAGGCAAAAGTACAATTTTATCAATACTAATTTAAAATTTTATGACCTAAATGAAATTTTGCCGGACTCCTACCAGCTCCTCTAATTTCGTCACTAATTGAAAGAAAAGATATACTTAATTAGGCTTGAACCCACGTCATATGTAATCTTGGCGTTGGGGTATTATTGGTAACTCCATTTATAGGCATGCAAGCAAAATCTCTAAATTATGATTACCTATCAAAAGCCTAAATTTCACCCTTTTCTTTCTCCAAACCCCTGTCGCCGCCTTAAAACTGCTAAAACAAGTTTGCTTCCTTTTCAGTTTATTAAAGGCCCAGCTTTTTATTTAGGTGACCTATTTAATTACTGAAGGAGGTTATTCCTTTTTGGTGGTTTTCTTTAACAACAATATACAAAAAAAAGTTATAATTTATATTTAGAATACATATTTATATTTAAATTAATTTACGATAAATAATGAAATGAATGATTTGAAATTAATCAATACTAATACATTAAATATGTATTATATTAAAATAAAAAATAGTTTAAATTATAATTAAAATAAAATTTAAACACATGAATACATCAAATTAAGATTACTAAATAAATATAATTATTTATCATGGTTTTGTTAGCAATCCTAAATTAGTGCCGAGTTAATTTGTGACAACATTTCAACTAATTAATATATAAAATTGATGGATCTAATAAAATGCGTATAATAAAATTAAAATGTATAAAAATATTAAAATAAAATTTTGGTTGAGTAATAAATTTAAGATTTTACTAACCTAATTGTGATGAGTTTAAATCTCATTGTATGCATATTTTTATTCTAAATAAAATGGCTAAAGTACCCTTAAATAATATAATTTTAAAATTTAAAATTTAATTTCAATTGTTAATATCATTAAAATTTTCTATTCAATTCGTTGGAGTAATATCCTTAAATTAATCAATGACATTGTAAAAGTTGAGTACCAAATTATGTCAAGACTTAAATTTGAGCGTTGTATAGGGACCCAAAATTGAAACTTGACCGTTGTTATATATATATATATGCCACTTTGCCACGTTCATATTTTTTCCCCAGACGTTTATAAATAGTTGAAAAAAACATTTTTAACCTTTCAACTACAAATAACCTTCTTTATATTTGGACACTTGTCAACATACAAAGGATATGATAGCAAAATAATAAGATAACTATCACATATAAGTATATAAATTATTTGAACTAATGCTATTGTAAAAGTAGATAATCAAATTATGTAAAATTAACATATAAAGATTAAATATCAAATGTGAGTACAATAGAGAAATCGAAACTACAATTTTACCATTATCTTATAATGACTAAAAATGGGAAAACCATGTCATTAGTTAGTCTAAATAATTAGCACTTTTAAGAATTTTGGCGATTGATGTGATTTTTTGAAAAGATTTATTCCAACTCATCATTCCAAAATAATTTTTTGTTAGATTTTTTTAAATGCACGTAAAATTTTTTATCAAAGTGATCAATAATATTAAGTATTTGGACTAAACATTATAAAACGGGCCAAATTATTGTAGAAATTAAAATATAAAGATTAAATATTAATTTTAGGCCTAGTAGAGGGACTAAAAGTGATATTTGATCAATTTTATATAAAATTCAAAAAATTAAGAGAAAGACTTAACATGTGTCAAGTAGAGGGGCCAAAAGTGATATTTGGCCAATTTTTATATCGAGTTTTTATTATTATAAATTTGTTACATATTTTTTCATCCATATCGTTAGTATACCTTAATCTAATATATAATTAGAAGCATTCAAATTGGGTATTAAAAAAATGAGGAAAAACAAAGAAAAGTGAGGGATTCTCAACTCCCTCCATTTTCCCTACTCATTTACTTTCCCTACCATGTAAAAAATTGGTTATCTAAACAAGGAAAAATAATATTTTCCCTTGAGTTACTTAACCTTCCTTTCCTTACCCCAATCCAAACATAATGTTATTTAGCAATATTGTAACACCCTACACCGAACCCGATTGTCGGGTCTGAGCTACAAGATCCCACATTCGTTATCGAAGAAACTACGATCACTTATATTCAAATTCCATCATTAGACATTTGGATACGAGTATTACATGTATAAAACACGATATATATAATCATTTCTAGGTCATTTACAAGCTTACGAAAGCTCAATGCCAACCCGGAGTCATACAAGGACTAAATTACAATGTTTTCAAAACTTCCCAGAATGGTGTCGTGACCTTGAAAACAATAAGCAAGCTTCTCAACATGAGAACCAAATTGTAAATTTTCCAAAATAATACAGAGTCAATGTCACGGCATCAAATAAGGGAGGTCGCGACAAGGAGAGCTAATATCGTGACTTCCTTGGTAGTCTAGTAAGTTCCTAATTTCTTTTGATTCAACCTAACATATAACAACAAAGTTTGGCCTCAAGGCCCCAATCAACCATTCAACACAAATAGACATGCTCATCATGCCATTTTCAAGCCATTAACACCTTTACTATACATAAGCATTAACCATTTCATTTCATTCATAACATCATTTCCCAATTTGACCATTTACAATATAAACTAGATATCCTTAGGTACATGGCATTGACAAAATGAAAAGATTTATACAAATTTAGTTGAGTCGAAAGTTGCGATCTAGATGCCGACTTCACTTGTCAGGGCTTCAAGAAATACCTATACCTACGCAAGAAATAAACAAACTGTACGTTGAACGACAAAGCTCAGTGGTACTTTCATGATTCAATATATTATAATATAACATTAGCAATTTATCATAATGAACATAATCTCAATATCTACCAATACACACTTTATAATGCAACACAATTCATTATATTATACACATATGAGCATTCTTATAGCAATGAGAAACCAATCTACTCAACATTTCATCATTTCATATCAACCCATAGGGCTCGTTTTTAATTGATTTGCACAAGTTAAATGCCTTCTTTATCACAATTCACATATACACATATTTGGTTCCATTGTATCATATAATTTCATTTTGGTATTGTTTATCAAGCTTACAGTTTATACCCCTATTAACTTGACTCGAACGGATACACAGATAATCCAACCAACACACCAAACTGGCACCGAAGTGCATCATTGAATAAATCGAAGTAGGGGAAATTGGTACATATAGTGCATACTGGCGCATGAATTGTATCCTGGCGTATAAATGTATAATCCTTTACATAATCCAATCCTATGACATTCTAACAATGTTCAAATCAACTTGAACAACTAATAGGGTACCAATGTTCAATTTCATTTTACAATTCAATACATATATCAATTTTCAATCATCACCATATTCACAATCCAATTCATTATCAATACATATTATATATCATGTCATACATATTTCCTTTCAATTTCCATATCATATTTCATGTTCCAAGTAATTCATGCCATTTTCTATTTTATTCATTTTAGTCCTCTATCTCGTTAATGTTGGAAAAAAATCAGTTTGAAAATGGTTTTCTTGCATAGTTAAAAATAAAATTTTTGAAAATCGAGTTAATCTGTGATATTTATAGTAATAAACCTTTTACCAAAATCACACCTATGTTTTCAGTTAGACGGATCCTCATCGTTTTCGGCTTTCAAACAAACAACCTTCTCCGTTATTCGCTTACCATGAACTACTTTGAGTGTGGGCTCGAACGATTCGAATCAAATCCAGAACCAAATATAGTTTTTTTACTTTCAATGTGATAGCAAAATCTATCTCAATAAAAAATGACCGAATTGTTATTCCAGAAGTTAGAATTAATACATAGAGAATAAACTCTCACTATTTTTGGGTAGAATAACAATATCTCAAAATTGTGTATTTAGCCCTACTGGTGTCATCTATTTATAAGGATAAAAGGCGAAATATTTGTTGAATTGTAGAAGTCTATTTCAATAGAAAAGCGAACTCCTAGTTTAACTAATATTAGTTGGGATGGAAATCAATAAATGTGGGTTTGCTATCCCTAGCATTAAACATGAGGGGTTTCTGGGTCTCTCCCACATCGAGTCAAATTACAAGTACTTCCTGAACTTTTAATCCAATACTTTATAATTCAATCCAACCCGATATTTGTTTTTCTATTTTCCAAAGTAAACATATTAAATTAATTTAGATTAATTAATTTCTTAATTAATTAATTTTCTCAACCCAATTCTAATTTCTTTAAAATCATGACTTTACCGTAAAAGAATCTATGAGAAAATATATTTAATATTTCTATATTCAACGGGTTCACTATGACTAATTAATTTATTTCTATTTTGAAATTTAATTATTTAATTAATCAATTAAATAATAATTCAAAAAACCATAAATTAATTATTCAGGTCATTTCCATTTAGAGAAAATCACATTCATTTTCAAATGTTTCCCATTTCTCTAACTTTACAATTTCCAACCATTTATGTTCATTTGATTCAACATGTAATTCATTTCTTGTTTCAACGAGCTAGTGGAGGGATCGATCAGACATATATGATTAGGGCTCAAATGATTTATAATTAAGTTCCAACTTTTCGCCTATTAATTATAAATTCATTTAGTCATGAAGTCATTCTACTGTAGTATCATGACCGAACTCTCCCTAATGACATACCATTACGAAAGTAACTCGATCAATTCTCGTCCAATGACCTTTTCATAAGTAAGTTACCCTCATAGGATATCCTTAATTTATTTGGGATAAATTTGTTCTCCCAATATGATCCTATTTTATCTCATGGTAACCATTACATCTTCCTTCATGAAAAATCAATCACTATGAAATAGTAATTAAGTCATTCATCACAAAGACGAATGACCTGTGAACACATTTACTTTTCATCTACCATGTAATTCCAATGAGAGGATATCATTTACCCATATCTCAGGCCATGAATTTCACTTTTTTAGATGACGCTACATACTACAAAAGTCGTACCCAACGTACTAACTTTCGGCTTCTTATCTATTTGAAATCAGGTTTTTACTTACATCAAATTATACGAGTCACGCATACTAAGTCATGTTAGAAAAAAATTCAATTTGAAAGCAGTTTTCTTGCACAACGGAAAATAAAAAATTTTGAAAACCAAGCCAGTTTGTGATATTTATAGCAATAAACCCTTTACTGATATTACACTTGTGTTTTCAGCTAGACGGATCCTTGTCATTCTTGGCTTACAACCGAATGACCTTTTCTATTATTTTTATACTACGAATTGCTTCGAGTGTGGGTTAGAACGATTCGAATCAAGCACAGAACCATAAATGATTTTCTTTACTTTTAGTGTGAAAACAAAAATCTCCTCTATAAAAACCAGTAGAATTGTTATTCTAAAAAATATATTTAATACATAGAGAATAAACTCATTATTTTCAAGTAGAGTAACAATATCTTAGAGTTGTGTATTTTTCCCTAACGGTGCTATCTATTTATAGGGAGAATAAATAAAACCCTTGTTCAATTGTAAACGTATATTTCAAATAGAAAAACAAACTCCTAGTCTAACTAGACGTATAGGGTGCGACAACCCTAGTTAATAATATTAGGGTTTGTTGTCCCTCCCTTTTAACATGAAGGGCTTTTGGGCCTCTCTCTTACTGGTTCCAATTACAAGTACTTCTTGAACTTTTAGCCCAATACTTTATAATTTGATCTAACCCGATTGTAACAACCCGCTTTTCAATGGTGTCAGAAAGAATGGTTTCGGGACCACAATTCCAACGAGCGAGTCAATATTATTA
This sequence comes from Gossypium raimondii, assembly GCF_025698545.1. NCBI lineage: Eukaryota > Viridiplantae > Streptophyta > Magnoliopsida > Malvales > Malvaceae > Gossypium > Gossypium raimondii. The sequence continues at coordinate 41,981,190 of NC_068565.1, forward strand.
ATATATCAGAGCCAATGAGGAGCAGATATTTCTATGTTTTGAAAATATTCAAATTGTTTTCAATATTTTCGAGTTCTGGTTTAACTGTCTTTATTAATGTATTATTATTTTGGCTGAATATTGATACACAACCTAATTAGCCATGGGTTAGGTGTGTTAAGGACAAAGTATCCTGTAGGCAATTATAGTAATCTAAAAATACTGATAGTAGAACCCCTTGTAGAAAATAAGAAAACAAAAAATGTTTCCTTTCCTTAGAAGAACCAATTCTTCTGCAAGCTTTGCTTCCAATCAATCCCAAGAGTCTGATGAAACCTCAAATAAAACTATTAATGAACAAGAAGAACATTATGAAACTATTCCCAAAGATTTGATAATTGACCTCTCCCAAGAGTTCCAACAAACCAAGTTTATAAGAAAACAACTTTTGAAAATTTAAATGCTTTTCGTAGTTACATTATAAACACAAAAGAAAGAAATTTACCTATTCAAAAAGAATATGAAACAATCCAATTATTATATAAGGTTGCCATTAATAAACTCAAAGAATAAAAATATAAATACGTCCATTTTGGATTAGTCTAAGTTGGTATCAAACCTCTTAGTGGTGAAGCCACTAAAAATACCTCAATTTTAATTGTCTTAAGGGAGCAGAGACACAATATGTTTAATGAATCATTACTAGGAACTATAGAAACAAGCCTATGTTGTAACATCGTATACCTGGCCTGGTCGCCAGGCCCGAGTAACAGGATGCTACACTACTGTCTCACATCATACACATCATGGATTGTCACATTTCATGCAAACATCTTTTTATCTTGGCATTTGTACAAATTTAAATCAAACATATACTAATTATCAATATAACATGCAAAATCTACCTTAATCGAGCTTATAACATCAATTAAACAGGCTTTAGGACCACTTAGCAAAAATTTCAAAACTGTTACGTAGGTATCGGTGCTGAAGGAGAGGTATCGATACTCTTATCAAGTGGTATCGATACTGCTTGGAAAATCGACACCAAAACTGCTTACTGTTTCTCATTAAAAAACCAAAGTCACGAAAATTATCGGTACCATTGAAAAAGTATCAATAATTTTACCTCAAGTATCGATACTCGTGATAAAATATCGATACCAATTTAGAAAATTTTTTCCTGCACTTTCGAAAATCATAGAGGTATCGTTTGTAAAACTCGAATATCGATACCTCTGCTCCAGACCATAAAAATACAGTAGTTCCAAGCATATAATCAATACTAACTTAAATCCAAACATCATGCATCATTTACCTCATTAAAATAGACACCAAAATGTCCAAAATAACAACCCAAAACCTCATAATCATGCCAACTAAGAAACCAATAAAAACATACTTTAAGTCCATAGGTTCTAAGCAAAAAAAACATGTAAACAACTTAAAAATCATAGCATATAGTATACCACATTTCCTTTATTCCCCAGACATAAATAATAAAATAAACACCAACGAATAGCTACTAAAGCTCGCCCACATCGCTCACACCGACACTACTTATCTGCAATGGTTTAAAAGGGAGTGGGCGAGCTTAACAAGCTTAGTGAATGCTCAAAATAGCTACCATGCAAACAAGTCATTATGCATTAACAACAATCATATAACATATTCATAATATTACCAACTTTAATGTCTTATTACATATGCTTTACATCTTTCATGGGTCCATTTACACATTAGTCACTTTAATATTTAATCATAAATCACATTAATATTTAAGCATAAAGCACATTAAATTTTAAGCATAAATCACATTAAGTTTTAACACATTTAATGATAGTTTGGCTCTTGAGGTTATGAAATATAAAGTGGGCAATACCACCATACATTGGATACACAGATCTCCAAACACACCAAATGATTCATAGAGTCAAACATGTCCCATAAGTGAAGCATATAGCTAACTCTCTCCAACACACCAAATATATCCCGTTGAATGGAGCTTATCTCACATTTTCTTATCTCTCCAAACATGTCCCAAGGCCTCAATGGCCAAATCACATATACATATAGGTGAGTACTCACAATCCTATGGTATGCCAACTATATCCAATGGTCTCATAAGGTCACAAGGACAAAATATCCACATTATAATCACACTTTTACTTACCAATTTTTCGCACATAATCACTGCATAGTCACATTATTAGCACAGTATATTCATTGTTTCTTGGCATGGATAACATGCCCACATATTCACTTTCACAACAATCATCACAACATATTCGCATAACATCACATCTTAGTTCGTTTTATCACAATTACACAAGCACATTTATCACATATTAAGCATAGGTATGTGAACACTTACACTCAGAATTTAGAGTAGGGGTTTAGGCTACTTCTAAATTCTCAATTAACACAATGAGTCATCTATGAGCAGCTATTCCAAAAAACTCACCAATTACGCTTTAGACCGAAAAGCCGAAAGCTCAAACCAGCTTTTCCTTTCCTTTATCTCTACCTGTAGAAGGTCCTATCGATTCCAATGCTTCGATAAAGTAAATCACACAACAACACAATCAAGATTCAGCCAAAGACTCACATCAAACAATCCAAAAATACAAGCCTAAGCTAGGTTCTCTTTTGACCGAAACCTTTGACATAGAAAACTTAAAATTTGAATATCTCATTCTATACTTAATATTTTTTTCTGAAATGAATTCCATTCATCTAATTATTTACCTACGATTGATTCTCAACCTTTAAACTTTGCAAACCCACTCAATTCATGGTATCAAAATTTTTCGACGTACAATAGGCATTTTTCATGAAAACTCATTAAAACCTTAGAAATCGTTAATGAAACTTTAATGTAAGTTTAGAAACCTTCTAATAATGTTAAAACAAGTTGAAAAACACTTTGAAACCATATTTTTAACCAAAATCTTGAAATCCAACATTAAAGACCCAAATTTTGCCTTTTATTTAAAAGATGCGATTTAATGGCTAAAAATTTCGTTTAAAAGACCATATATCGTTTAAAACTGACTAGGAATTGAATCGTTACCTGAGTTGATGAAAAACTAAGTTTTTGATCGAAAAACCCACAAGCTTGACAATAGAGGAATTTATGGTGTTTTTGGGTGTTTTTCATAGATTTTCTGGAGGTTTAATGATTTGGAAAGTGATAGGATTCAAATGAATTTAGGTTTGGTAAAGAAATTGAATGGAAAAGTTGGGAAAACAAAGGGAGAGCAAGAAGAAGTTATGGAGAAGAACTAAAGAGAAAATAAAACTAGAAATGGGGGTTTTTAGGTTGAATTTTAAAATCTTGTCTAATTGCCTCTTAAGAACTCTAATTTTGACATTTTTACAAATCAGTCCTATTATAAAAAATAATGGTATTTAAAACTCATTTCCAGAAATTGATTTAATTTTCTAAAAGCCATAGACGAAAACATTTTTGGTTACCTTGCTTACAAAATTCCGATCACATAAGAGCTAAAATTCTCATTTTACCCTTAAAACTTCTAGGCTCAATTTTAGGGTGTAACATATGTACTGGGCCAATACATTTTAATTGATACCAAAATTTTATTGTTTCTTTAACCGATAATTTACAATCTTTGACCCTCCAAATTCATTCCCCTAATTACAAAATACTTCTTGGATCAGAAGTACTAACTTTAGTCTATTGGCTCAACTTCAAAGTTGTGTATTCTATAGTCAATACCTAGGCTTTATTTCAAAGCCTAAAAGGAGAAACCCTTTTAATAGAAATAGATACTTCAAGATCTCATACCACAATCCCAAGAACAATACAATGGCATGAAATCAACCTTTTTGAAAGGTAGAAACTTGAAGGTGCTACAAACCCTTTTGTAACAACTCCTATTAAAAACACTTCACTAAGTGAAATTTCCTAACACCAAGATGACACATTTGAATTGATATTCAATAGGCCACTGAAAATGCCTCCGATACATTCCATTGAAATAGGAAGTACCAACACAACTCTTAGGAGGTTAAATTTAGAAGAAGAATCAAATCTAGAAATACAAACGGAAGATTTTAGGATAACTTTTAAGACCAATTTACAAGGAATAGATAATTCCTCAAATATAACTTAACCTATCGGTGCCAGACAGGAAGAGAGCCCCTAAAATTTACCTAATATGTCACCAACATACTCATGAATGACTAGTAATGCAAGACAAGGAGAAAATTCAAAAATAGTTATTCTAGAAAATTTTTTTGAAATCAATAAAGAATGGTGTAGAAAACACTTCTATTCCAACAAAAATAAACAAAAAAGAGAAGATTACTTTAAAAATTATAATAATAAAAAAGAGAGTATTCTTCAGGAATATTATGAATTCATGATTTCCCATAAAATCCATATAAAATTATTTAAATGGTTTGAAGAATATTATTCAGAATCTATTAATACAATAAAAATAATACTAGATGACAAACCAATAAAGGAGAAGTTAAATCTCAACATCCCCTTTTAATGGAGGTTCAATATTTTCACAAAAATACTGGAATAAAAGCAAGTCCTTTAAGAATGATAGCACTGATGCGGAGAACAAATCTCATGAAAAGATATTAAAATTGTAGTAGAACAAAACAACTATATCAATATCAATTTTCATATAATAGGAAAACAATTAGATTATATTGAAAATTTGGTAGAATGTCAACCAATAAAGAAAGAATCAGTAAAAGAGGCACTGAAAAAAGTTCTAAAGAACTAATATTTACACCTTATGAAATTCTAAAACTTTTCTAAAAATCCCAAAATGATTTCTTAACAGAAATACAAAATAGACTTGACGCTTTGAAAAGTTACAAGTCTAAATTAGTTACACCTGATACCCCAATGCAAGCCCAACACTCAGTAAATACATTACACCAATCTTCCCAATCTGACTCTGACTAGTCAGATGAACAACAAATTAACAAAATGGCTTGGAAAGAACCAAAAAGGTTATATTATCCAAAAATCACTACACCTGATCTTAATATAGAAGAAAAGCTTGTTTTCCAAAATAAATACAATGCTAATACAATTTATGAATGGAATATAGACGGAATGTCTGAATTTAATATTCCTAGTTTATTTCAACAAATGGAAATGATTTCAAATGTTCATAAATCTCAAAACCAAAATGGATTAATTAATGATCATGTTATAGTCAATATTTTAGTTGTTGGTTTCTTGGTTAATTAAAGGATGGTGGGACCTGCACTCACTAAAACACAACAAGAAGAAATCTTGAAAGTAATAAAAAGATATTAAAAGAAGAATTATTTTGGATGAACAAGGAAGAGAAATCCAAGATGAAGTAACACAACAAAAACAAATCTCTTTTTAAAGAAGAAATGTTTTAAAAATTGGTGAACAATTAGAAAAAGAAAAGTCCAAAAATGATAAATCAAATCAAAGAAGAAATAGAATGAACAATTTGTTTTGACATTCCTAATGCTATTTTGAATAGGAAAAACATGAAGTAACATTACTATATCAAAATAATTTTGATGAAAGACAAATACCAACAAAAACAAGGTCAATACAAATGAACAAAAAATGGAAGAATTGTGTAAAAAAGAAATACAAGATCTTCTTAATGAAAAAAGTAATCAGGAAAAGCAGTTCTACTTGGAGTTGTTCAGCATTTTATGTAATCAAAATGCAAAAATCAAAAGAGAAACACCAATATTAGTAATTAATTACAAACCTCTCAACCAAGCTTTAAAATGGATTAGGTACCCAATCTGAAATAAAAAAAATTGTTACAAAAACTCTACAATTCAAATATTTTCTCAAAATTTGACATGAAATCGGGATTTTGGCAAATCCAAAAAAGAGGAGAATAAAGATACAAAATGACATTTACTGTACCATTTGGACAATATGAATGGAATGAGATGCCTTTTGGATTAAAAAATGCTCCATTTAAATTTCAAAGAATAATGAATTTCATGTCATTCAAAACTGGCATTCATTATTCCATTAATCCAAAAGGCATCACATTCCATTCATATTGTCCAAATGGTATAGTAAATGTCATTTTGTATCTTTCTTCTTCTTTTATTTGGATTTGTCAAAGTCCTGATTTCATGTTAAATTTTGAGAAATATTTGCATTGCAGAGTTTTGCATCAAATATTTTTTATTTGGGATTGGCTACCTAATCCATTTTAAAGCTTGATTAAGATGTTTGTAATTAATTACTAATCTTAGCGTCCCTCTTTCGAGTTCAACATTTTTCATTACATAAAATGTTGAACAACTCCAAGGAGAACTGCTTTTCCTGATTAATTTTTTATTAAGAAGATCTTGTATTTCTTTTTTACAAAACTCTTCCATTTCTTTGTTCAATTGTATTGGCCTCGATTTTTTTGGTAATGTCTTTCAGCAAAATTATTTTCATATGGTAATGTTACTTCATGTTTTTTCCTATTCCAGAAGGCATTAAGAATGTCCGAACAACTTGTTGATTCTATTTCTTCTTTGATTTGATTTATCTTTTTTTGGACTTCCCTTTGTTTCTAATTGGTCAGTTAATTTTTTAAAACATATTTATTTTTAAAACAAGAGATTTGTTTATGTTTATGATTAATTAATTTATTGATTTGTCCATTATGGATGGATAAATATTTTAATAAGTTGAGATTTCTTATTTTGGGGTCTTCTACAAAATAAAATTCTACTTTAGTGTTAAAAACTTTGTTAGGGATTGAATTATTTGTTACTTTATATGGCTTGAGTAAGGATATGAATGAGATTCCTAATATGACATCTTTGATAATATCTTTTACCAATAGAAAAATGTTTGATATTTTATACCTTTCTTGATTTCTACATTAGGAATTTTGTATGTAATTTTGAGTTTTTTACCATTTCAACTTTAAGAGATTCGATGTTTAGGCATAATATTTGGTTGAAATTATCCTTTCTTTATAATAGTTTTGATGTGCTCTTGTATAAAAAGGGTTATTGTTTTTAATTGAAATTCATTATTGATAATAATATTTATTTTTATTAAATATCTTTGGATAGATTCTTGGTGAGAACCATCATATATTCGTGTGTATTTTCTTCAAGCTCGGACATAGTTTTTGAAGAAATACTTTTGAGATTTCATGTTTTAAAGTCGCATTTGTTTTTCATTTCTTGTTGTTTAATTTTAAGTCGAGAAAGCTCCAATTAATTTGTTTTATTTCTATTTGTAATTTGTCCGGTTTTGTTTTTCAATATTTATTAAATATTATATCTTGTATATTATACATTTGTGATTGACTAAAAATAATTTCTTTTTCTTTTTTTGGTTTATCTTTTAATGAGGATTTTAATTTCAAAAGATATTCTCTTTTAAGTTCTGGGTCTTGAATTTTATCAATAACTTCAATCATGAACTCTTGGTTTTTGGTTAACATGTAACACCCCTTACTCAAGACCGTTGCCAGAGTCGAGCAAGAGGTGTTACCTGACTTAACTTACTAGTTCGGAGCTTAAAAATTTGCTTTTAAAATTAATTCGCTCACGTTCAATCAATATGTCCCTAAAAAGGGTCCTCGAGACCCTAAAACATGCAACCCGGGAACATTAAAAAATTTTCGAATACTTAAATAAATTAAAATAATTTATTTCACTATTCACAATAAAACTGTCCACTTGCGTGATAGTCACTAATTTAATTATAACTTGAGTTACAAAACTCGAAATTTAAACCCGTAAATTTTTCCTAAAACTAGACTCATATATCTTCTTATCATAAAATTTATAGAATTTTTGGGTTAGACAAATAGTACAGTTAATTCGTTAAAGTCTCCCCTGTTTCATTGTCCGATGATTCTGACCTCTATTCACTAGAAACTGATTATCTCATTGTACAGACGTTATATGGTGCTTCTGCCTATTTTTATTGAAAATAGACTCACCAAGAAATCCAGACATATAAATTATGACTCATAATTCTTTCTGTACAATTTTTAATGATTTCCTAAATTCAGAATAAAGGACTTCAAAAACCATTCTTACCCCGTCTCACTAAAATTTAAATATTGCAAAATATAAAATTCCTTTGCCTACACCGTTTCTTTCATGTGAAAATAGGCTCGATAAGCTTTTCTTCTATATCTCATTCACTCTCTAATTCCATTTCTACTATCCTTGGTGATTTTTCAAAATCACATCAATGTTGCTGTCCAAAAACTGTTCTATTGTAAAATTTTTACTCTTTTATACTTTCTTTGTATTAACTATCATTTAGGCATACATAACACCAAAGCATGTTCTTAAATAGCCATTTCAATAGCTAATCATTATCGAGTATTTACATGCTATTCAATAGCCAGATCATAAGGACACACACACAAAATGACTAAGTCCCTATACATGCCATAACTTAAAACATTTCGAATTACAAAATACCAAGATGGTCTGTTGATAGTGTGAAACGATCTCCGACGCCCTTACGATTCCCGAATTGGGTTGGCGATACTATAAAAAGAAGGAAAATAAGGGGTAAGCATAAATCTTAGTAAGTTTACAAGCAAATGAATAACAACATTTATCATAAATAATTATACTCATAAATTATCATCAAGTATCATGATCTTTACTTTCTTCTTTACTTACTCTCTTACTTGTTTACTTACTTGCTTACTTAAATAACTCATGATTATAACATACTCCTCCCTTGCTGAAATTTTTTTCTCAACTGATAACTGTGATATTCTTAACCCTTATAACTCATCTGAATCTATTTATTATGCTTTTACCTGAACTTTCATGTAACATAGTCTATTTACTAGCCCGTTGAACCACTTGGAATACTAAGGATACTCGGGTCTCCCATCTGATAATAACATGCCAAAACCATGTCCCAGACAGGGTCTTACATGAAATTTTTCCTGTACTACAAATGTCATATCCCAGATATGGTCTTACATGAGAGTTCTCATATTGGTGCCCATGCCATGTCCCAGGCATAGTCTTACGAGGGACCTCTCATCTCGGTACCAATGCCATGTCCCAGACATGGTCTTACGTGGGACCTCTCATAACCTCAATAATGCCAATGCCATGTCCCAGACATGATCTTACATAGGGTCTTATCCCCCTAATGTCATGACATTTGTATCCGATACATTCCTAATGTTTCAATGGGACTTTTTAACACTGATTCTCTATCATCTCATACTTGAGTCAACATTAAATGATTTCATGAAATAAGTACATAATTGCTGGAAAATAAAAAAATTAATAATAATTATTAAAATTTTACATTTATTTACCGTAAACTTACCTCGGTACAAAATACGATCAAATCTAGCAACTTAGTCCTCAATCTTTTTCTTTCCCTGGTCTAGTTCCGGATTTCGTTTCTCTTGATCTATAATAGCAAATTTAGCTTATTTAATTCTAACATTCATCAAAACAGTCCTTGACTCGAACTTTGGAAAAATTATGATTTTACCCCTAAAATTTTACATATTTACACTTTTCCCCAAAGCTCAGAAATTAAACTTCATCCCTTATTCTTATGTTTTATGATATGTTGAACATCTTTCCCTTCTATGGTAACATCAAATTCCCACTCTAACATTTACTTATGAACATTAGGTATTTTTACCGATTATGTCGTTTTACTCGTTTTCACTTAAAATCGCCTAGGAAAAGTTGTTTAACATAATTTCAAACTTTATATTTCACCATAAAACATCAAAAAATAAGCACATTTCACCTATGGGTATTTTTCCAAATATGAACCCTAATATGAATTAATGGTAGAATAAGCTAAACCGAGCTACGAGGACTCTACAAACGTAAAAAAAACATTAAAAACGGGGCTTGGATGCACTTACTATGAGCTTGAGAAAGTGAAAAAACCCTAGCTACGGAGTCCTTTGAAGTTTCAGCCCTTATGGAAGAAGATGAGCGCATTTTTCCATCTTTTTCCCTTTTAATTCTTTTTATTACCAAATGACTAAAATGCCCTTCATTAAAACTTTAGTTATTTTTATCTATGCATGCCCATTTTTTTCCATGAAAATATAATGGTCTAATTACCATTTAAGGACCTGTACCTCAATTATGCACTTCTATTAAATCCTTTATCATCTAAAGCTCATATTTACCCACTTTTGCAATTAAACCCTAATATGCAATTCAAACATGCAATCGCTGAAATTTCTGATCGGTATTCTAACACATGCATCCAATCAATCGATAAATCGTAAAAATTAATCACAATAAAATTTTCTATCTCAAATTCGTGGTTTTGCAACCACTGTTCCATTTAGACCCTATTTCGGGATGTTACATAACATATTAAATGAATGTTCATTTTCATCAGAGGATTGGGATGTTGTATGTAATTCATCTATTTGTAATTCATCTGATTTAGTAGATGTATGATTTTCAGAGGAAGTTGTTTCTAAAAGAATTTCATTAGTTTTTTTGTTCAATTTCTTCATCTAGATTTAAATTATTGATCTTTCTTTTATTCTTGCAATATTTTGATATGTGTCTGGTTTTCCACATTTGTATCATTTTATTGTTTTATCTATTTTATGTTCGATTTTTTGTTTCTTTTCTATATTTTCTATACTTGGATTTTTATAATATTTTGAAATATTCTTTCTCCTATTCTTTGGTTTTACGTGCAACATGTTTTTGAAGAAGGTTTATTTGTAATGTGAAATTAGTGGCGAATGATCCTAATTCCTTTCTATACTAATATCTTTCTTTTTAAGTTGTTTTGTAATTTTAAATCTTGACAAATTTTAATCCTTCCTTTGGGTGAAACTAATTAGTTCACAATATGTAAGTTTTTATATGGAATAATACCTTTGTAATTTTCTAAGTTGTTTTCTAACCTTTTCTCTTAATAAAGTGGGAAGTCTTGCTAGAAAATTTTCTTCCCAAAGTAGTTGTTGGTTATCGATCTTTGCATAACTCGATCATAAAGATATCTTTATACTATTTAAAATCGTTAATTTTTTCCTTTTAAATTTGATAATAATTCAAATTTCTATCTTTAAGATGAGAAGGATCTCCTATAAACTGTTTAGAGATTGAGAAAATTAGAGTTGCTACTGCATCTTGGATTTCTCTTCATTGTTCATCCAAATTAATTCTTCATTGATAATCTTTTTTATTACTTTCAAGATTTCTTCTTGTTGGGTTTTAGTGAGTGCATGGTCCACCATCCTTTTAATTGACCAGTAAACCAGCAACTAAAAGATTGACTATAACATGATCACTAATTAATCCATTTTGGTTTTGAGTTTTATAAACATTTGAAACAATTGTCATTTGTTGTAATAAACAGGGAATATTATATTCAGGCATTTTGTCTATATTCCATTCATAAATTGTATTAGCATTGTATTTATTTTGGAAAATAGGTTTTTGTTCTATATTAAGATCAGTTGTAGTGAGTTTTGGATAATATAATATTTTTGGTTCTTTCCAAGACATTTTGTTAATTTGTTCTTCATCTGACTGGTTAGGTTCAGATTGACAAGATTGGTCTAATGTATGTACTGAGTGTTGGGCTTGCATTGGGTATCAGGTGCAACTAATTCAGACTTGTAACTTTCCAAAGCGTCAAGTCTATTTTGGATTTTTGTTAAGAAATCATTATGGGATTTTTGGAAAGGTTTTGGAATTTCATAGGGTGTAAATATTGGTTCTTTAGAACTCTTTTCAGTTTCCCCTTTTATTGATTCTTTCTTTATTGGTTGACTTTTTACCAAATTTTTAATATAATCTAATTTTTTTCTTATTGTATAAAGATTGATATTGATATAGTTGTTTTGTTATACTATCATTTTAATATCTTTTGATGAGATTTGTTCTCCTGCATCAGGAGCTCTCATTCTTAAAGGACTTGCTTTTATTTTAGTAGTTTTGTGAAAATATTAAACCTCCATTAAAAGGGATGTTGAGATTCAACTTCTCCTTTATTGGTTTGTCATCTAATATTATTACTTTTATTGTATTAATATATTATAAATAATATTCTTCAAATCATTCAAAGAATTTTATGAGAAATCATGAATTCATAATATTCTGAAGAATACTCTCCTTTTTATTTTTATGATTTTAAAGTAATCTTATCTTTTTTTGTTTGTTTTAGTTGGAATCGAAGTGTTTTCTACACCATTCTTTGTTTTATCTCAAAATATTTTTTTGAACAAATATTTCTAAATTTTCTTCTTGTCTTGCATTGTTAGTCATTGATGAGTATGTTGGTGAGATATTAGGTGAAATTTTGGGGGCTTTCTTCCTGTCTGACATAGATAGGTTGAGCTATGTTTGACGAATTATCTATTCCTTGTAAATTGGTCCTAAATGTTATTGGGATATAAGAGATAGAGACTCTAGCTGTCCTAAAATCTACCATTTGTGTTTCTGGATTTGATTCTTCTTCTAAATTTAACCTCTTAAAAGTTGTGCTGGTACTTTCTATTTCAAAGAATGTTTTAGAGGCATTGTTAGTGGCTTGTTGAATATCAATTCAACTATGCCACCTTGGTGTTGGGAAATTTCACTTAGTGAAGTGTTTCTAATAGGAGTTGGTGCAACAGGGTCTGTAGCACCTTAAAGTTTCCACCTATTAGGAAGGTTGATTTCATGCCATTGTATTCTTCTTGGGATTGTGGTATGAGATCTTGAGGTATCTGTTCCTATTAAATGGGTTTCTCCTTTTGGGCTTTGAAGTAAAGCCTTGGGTATTGACTACAGAATACGTAGCTTTGAAGTGGAGTCGATAGACTAAAGTTAGTACTTCTGATCTAGGAAGCATTTAGTATTTATGGGTATGAATTTGGAGGGTTAAAGATTGTAAAATATTTTCATTAGTTAAAGAAACTATAAAATTTGGTTAAGAATCTAAATGTATTGGGCTAGGAAAAATGCTTGTTTCTATAGTTCCTAGTGATGAGTCATTAAACATAATGTGTCTCTGGTCTCTTAAGACAATTAAAATTGAGATACTTTTAGTGGCTTAAACACTAAGAGGTTTGACAACAACTTAGACTAATCCAAAATTGACATATTGATATTTTTGTTTTTTGAGTTTATCAACGATGACCTTATCTAATAATTGGATTGTTTCATATTCTTTTTGAATAGGTAAACTTTTTTTTTATTTTGAATAGGTAAATTGAGGTATTATTAGGATTTAGTATGATATTGGTATGGTGATGCTTAAATAATGAATGGTGTGTATGATAAGTAGGCATTGGATTGGATTGGATTTGGTTGAAATGCGGCATATTGGTTAGGCATTTTAAGTTGTATTTTTGGAATGTTAATATGTATATTTTAAGTAGGATTTGATGTTAATGAAAGCGTGCATTTTAAGTCTTATTGAATGTTTGTACAAAACTAGGCATTTGGAGACATATTCTTGACCACACAATTTGACATGCGGTCGTGTGTCACACACGGGCCAGTGACATTGTAACACCTTTAACTCGTCTCCGTCGTCGGATTAGGGTTACGGAGCACTACCAAACAATCAGAACAACATTTACATCATAACATTAAATAAATTAATCTTATTAAAAACCAATCAAACATATGCATTTGGTCCCTAAATCAAACCTTCGAAGCCTTAAAAATAGCTTAGAAGCAATTTAGGACTAATTTCAAACAAAACAGAAGATTTGGGAAAAAGTTACAAAATTTGAAAGCAAGGGTCACAGGGTTATATGGCTAGACCGTGTAACAATCGAACAAAGGGACACATGACCATGTCCTAGCCTGTGTCGCCACCCGTGTAACTCACTGAGTTGGGTCACACGGCTGTGTCACAGGCCGTATGCTAGATCGTGTAACTCTTTGACTTGCAACGCACGACTGTGTTATAGGCTGTGTGCTAGGCTTTGTAACTTACTGAATTAATTTACTAAAAATTTACAAATGACACACGTCCGTGTAGCCAAGCCGTGTGTGTCACACAGCTGTGTGACAATCCGTGTCTCAGGTCGTGTGATCCATATTTTGACATTAAAAACATGCCATTTCAATGCCAAAACATACCTAACCATCCATCCCATTTGTCACACATTCAATTGACCTAGATATCATTTAAACACTCATAAGCATACCCTTTCAAACATTCTATTTCATCTAACCAATATGCCGCTCAAAGGCATCACATACACATATATATATCAAAACATCATTAATGAACAAATCAATATGACCATACTTCAAGCACAAAACCTAGTTCATTTATCTACCAAATGATATCATCAATAACCATTTACATGCCATCACAACATACCAAAAAGTGTTTTATAAACAAGCACTTAAGAATGGCGAAAATGACTTAACTTTTCAAGGTTCCAAAGCTCATCAAACCAAACATAAACTTTAAAAGCAGATACATGCCAAGTCAACCATTACACAGTCAAGAACTACCATAATAAAAGGGTCCTATACATGCCATTTATAACCTTGGCCAAAATACACAAAAACTACCGAAATGGTTGTTGGATAGCATGATAGATCTCCGATAAGCCTCCAACCAATTAAGCTTCCAATGATCTATAAAATATTGGAAAGTAACTACGTAAGCAACTAGTGTTTAGTAAGCTCATATAAAATCAAATATAACTTACCATTTCTTTGGTGCAAACTATAGAATAAGCATAATATAATTACCAAAACCATAAGCTTAGTAAAAGCCTATACAAGCACTATCAAACTCACAAGTTAGTAGGTTCATCGATGATACATACGAGTTCAATCATATAATAAGTAGATTTCATATACATATAATTTAATTCATCAACCTTTTCATAAGATCATGAACCATTTCAATTATATACTTACCATGCCATTTCTTTTATTTCCCCTTAAACAATCTAGAATTACATCAGATACTTGGGAATGCTTACACATAGTGTGCCTTTCCATATAACGGTAACTTTTCATTTTCAATAGTGCTCACATGAGCTATGAAATGGGCCTACTCACACGAGCTGTGGGTCGAAATGTTAGCTACACGATGTTGCTCACATGAGCTGTGGGGAATCTGTAAGAAATGCAGGACCTCAGCCATCAGTAGGACATTCAAGACCAACACCTGAAACATGAAATCCCTAATGACATGTCATTCGTATCCTAAGAATTCTTAAGGTTCAAACGAGATTCGTTTTCTGGTAATTACTCAAAACATTGATTCATAAGCATTTTCAATTCCATTTATATTAACACAATATAATAAATAATCAATTTAGCTATCATTAATATGATTATAATTCATATGAGCTTACCTCAATAACTATAGTCGTAGAAGTTGAGTTGAAAACTCATCTAAAGCTTTCGCTTTCTTCGACTTAAATCCGATTGTTGTTTATCTTGATCATGTATTTGAAATAAGCCTTTGTCGAATTCTCCTCCTTCTCTAATGGCTATTTTATGTTTTTTGAAACAAAGATGTAGAAGATAACATCTTTCTTTTATCTTTTATTTACTTAAATTTTCTTTTATTTACCAAATTTCTACTTTAACCTTACTATTAATAAAAATTTGAATAAAACATTGTCCATAACTATCCACTAACTTAATTTTCGTATATTTACAATCTAAGTACATTAAATTTCCTTTCCATAGCCTTTTATCCCTTTAGACTAATAGATACTCACTTTTGCAACCTTTACGATTTAGTCTTTTTTACCTAATTAACCATTTAAACATCAAAATTTCCTAACAAAACTTTAATACGACCTTAATATAATCCTGTCGACATTAAATAAATAATAAAATAATAACTCACTTATCAGAAACCACTATTTCCAACACCACTGAAATTGGGTTGTTATAACTCTCACCCTGTAACACCCCTTACCCGTATTCCTTACCGGAACAGAGTATGAGGTATTACTAAATTTTTAAAAAATTTCGACAGCATTCCTACTTATTTTTGCTTAAACCTCCTGCAAATTTAGAACACATTCCAATATACCAACCAATTTCATTTGTATAAACACACATAC
The DNA here is from genome assembly GCF_025698545.1 of Gossypium raimondii. NCBI lineage: Eukaryota > Viridiplantae > Streptophyta > Magnoliopsida > Malvales > Malvaceae > Gossypium > Gossypium raimondii. Next base: position 41,997,203 of record NC_068565.1, read on the forward strand.
AGATTAACTATTAATAAACACTACATTTAAAAGGGAACCATAACATATATTTACATGATGATCCCACAATGCCATAAAATTTCGGAACACTAGTAGTAAAATACCCCAAATGTGAAGGATAGTGTAGATGATTGTCTGACTTCGTTCCAATTTCCGAGTTGTTGGAAGTCACTATAATCAAGAGAAAAATAAAATCGAGTAAGCATGTAGCTTAGTAAGTAAACACATGATAAATAAGTAATTACTCCCATAACTACACCAAAATATAAACTTATTCATGAATAACTTTATTGTTTAGGCAATTTCCAGCAAGCTGTTTTTCTGCGTCATAGTCGCTAATTTATTTTTAGCTGGAGCTACAGGGCTCCAAATTGAGTTCCGTAAATTTTCCCTGAAACTAGACTCATATACCATTTCACCATAAAAATTTTAGAATTTTTGACCTGGCCAATTAGTACAGTTTAGTCATTAAACCTTCCCCTGTTTCACTGCCCAACGGTTCTGACCCTTCCTCACTAAAATTCACTTAACTCTCTGTAAAAAATTTGAAAAATGGTTTTGCTTGTTTCTAATAAAAATAGACTCAATAAGGATTCCAGGGATATAAATTTCATGCCATAATTATTGTTTTACAATTTTGGTAATTTTCAAAGTTAGAACAGGGATCTCGAAATCAATCCAGCCCTGTTTCAGTAAAATTCAGATATCTCCAAAATACAACTCTTTTGCTTATTCTATTTCTTTCATATGAGAATAGATACATTCAACTTCAATTTCATATATTATTCAGCTTCCCATTCATTTTCCACCATTTATGGTGATTTTTTCAAAGTTACCCAATTGCTGTTGTTCAACACGGTTTATAATTAAATCGTTCCTTTTGCTTTTTGATATTTTCTCCCATCTCATACATGGGTCGATTCAAGATTCAACTCAATATTTACCCCATAAAATTTTCCACCATATGGCAATATTCACCTTCCATACTTTTTCGTTGAACACTCGGAATGTTAACCATTATTGGTGGATCCCGACTTAGCACCACCATTGAATCGGGAATCAAGACTTAGCAACCCCTGGGAATCAAAGACATAGCAACCCCTTTTCATTTCAAAGATATGGTGGATATCGCACTTAGCACCACCAATGAAATCGGGAATCAGCACTTAGCAACCCCTGGGAATCGAACATAGCAACCCCTTTTCATTTCAAAGATATGGTGGATATCGCACTTAGCACCACCAATGAATCGGGAATCAAGACTTAGCAACCCCTGGGGAATCAGACATAGCAACCCCTTTCACATTTCAAAGATATGGTGGATCACGCACATAGCACCACCCATGAATCGGGAATCAGCACACAACAACCCTTTTATATACAACATACTCAAACTTATTCCGAGTGTTCAACCCATAAACCATATATTGCAACCCTTTATCACCTTTCCCAATTTAACAACATTTTAGGATATTGCCAAACATTTATTTTAATTCCAAATAAATCTAAACATATATCAAATAATATCAAAATAATACATTAAGTCACGTGTTACTTACCTCGGTGCAAAATATCGTAATTTTGCACTTTACTCCACTATCTTTTCTTTTCCCGCTTGATATACTCTTCACGTCTTTCTTGATCTATAATAGCAAATTTAACTCGTTTAATATTCACATTTATTAAAATAATCCACCACCCAACTTTTTGAAAATTACAATTTTGCCCCAAACTTTTGCATAATTACACTTTTGTCCCCAAGCTCGGAAATTAAACTTCATCACTTATTCTTAAGTTTTATAACATGCTGAACATTTTTCCTTCTATGGCAACATCAAATTCCCACTCCAACACATACTTTTGAATATTAATTATTTTTACCGATTATGTCTATTTACCGTTTTAAGCTTAAAATTGCTTAGCAAAAGTTGTTTAACATAATCTCTAGCTTCATATTCCACCATAAAACAGCAAAATAAACACATTTCACCTATGGGTATTTTTCCAAATATGAACCCTAACACGAATTAATGGTAGAATAAGCTAAACCAAGTTACCGGGACTCCAAAAATACGAAGAACATTAAAAACGGGGCTTAGAATCACTTACTATGGAGCTTGAAAGCTTAAAAACCCTAAATATGGCTTCCTCCTTGCTGATTTCGTTCACCATGAAGAAGATGAGCATATTTTGCCATCTTTTTCCCATTTAATTCTATTTAATAACCAAATGACTAAAATGCCCCATTTAAAAAAATCTATTTCACCCATTTCTTATGTCTATTTTTGTCCATCAACTAACTAATGGTCTAATTACCACATAAAGACCTCCAATTTAAAATTTCATAACAATTAGACACCTCTAAGATGTAGAACTCAACTTTTGCACTATTTACAATTTAGTCCTTTTGACTAAATTGAGTGCCCAAACGTCGAAATTTTCGAACGAAATTTTTACAAAAATTTTCCGTGAAATTTTAGACCATAAAAATATAATAATAACCATATTTTCCCTCGTCGGATTTGTGGTCCCGAAACCACTATTCCGACTAGGCCCAGAATCGGGCTGTTACACACCCCTAAAGGAATTTTCGTCCCCAAAAATCGAACCAGAAAATAGGTTCAGGTATTGCACTTTCATAACTTCTTCCGGTTCCCATGTATCTTCCTTGAATCCATGATGTTTCCAGAGAATTTTAACTAATTCTATACGTTTATTCTTTAACTTTTTAACTTCTCGAGTTAAAATTTTGATCAGTTATTCACTGTATGACATATTTGGCTGAATTTCATGATCAACCAGTAAAATCACGTGTGATGGGTTAGATCGATACCACCGTAACATCGATACATGAAGCACATTGTGAATTTTCCCTAATTCAGGTGGTAAGGCTAAACGGTAATCTACTAGCCCAATTCTCTTGATGATCTCATACGGCCTGATAAATCGTTGACTAAGCTTTCCTTTTCAGGCAAAATGGAGAACTTTTCTCTAAGGCGATACTTTTAAGAAGACTCTATTGCCAACTTTGAATTCAATGTCTTTCCTTGTCAAATCCGCATATGATTTCTGACAATCAGAAGCAGCTTTCAAACTATCATGAATTACTTTGACTTTTTCTTCTATTTCTCGAATCAAATCAACATCGAATAGCTTTTTCTCACTCAACTCAGTCCAATATAATGGGGTTATACGTTTTCGACCATACAAAGCTTCATACGACATGATTTTAATACTCGCGTGATAACTATTATTATAGGCAAACTCAACTAACGTAAGAAATTTCTCCCAATTACCTTCGAACTCTAAAATACAACAACAGAGCATATCTTTGAGTACCTGAATCACTCACTTAGACTAACCATCAGTCTGTAGATGGAATGCTATACTGAAATGCAGTCGGAGATAATAAACACTAGCACACCATGCAGTCTAACAATATCAGAAACATATAGTTCTGCCAACTTCTCAAGTGAATAATTCGTACGTACTGGAATTAAATGTGTCATTTTAGTTAAACAATCAATAATAACCCAAATATCATCTTTCTTCCACAGAGACGAAGGTAACTCTGATACAAAATCCATTGTAACCCGTTCCCATTTCCACTCTGGAATCATCACAGGCTATAACAATCAAAAGGTACCTGATTCTTGGCTTTGACTTGCTAACAGATTAAACATTTCGATAAAATATCTGAATTGTCTTGTTTCATACCTTGCCAAGTATACATTTCTTTCAAATCACTGTACATTTTATTACTACCACTGTGTATAAAAAATTTACTACTGTGAGCTTCTTGTAAAATCTTTTATATAATATCAGAATTCCTCAAAACACCTTCTATTTCGGAAATATAAACTACCATTAGAACTAACATGAAATTCTGAATCAAGTGTCTTTTCAATATGCTCCCGTTTAGCAATCAACTCGTAGTCACTTTTCTCAGCTTCATAAATCTGTTACAGAAATGTTGGTCTAGCTTTTAATTCTGCTACAATGGAACCATCATCAATCATCGTCAACCGAGTGTTCAAAGCTCTCAAAGCAAATAAGGACTTTCTACTTAAAGCATCAACAACGACATTAGCTTTTCCTGGATAATAATTGATGATCAAATGGTAACCTTTTAGCATCTCCAACTATCTATGCTATCTCAAATTTAATTCTTTTTATGACACCAAATACTTCAAGCTTTTGTTACCCGTGAAGATATGACATTTTTCTCCGTACAAATAGTGTCGCTAGATCTTTAAAGTAAGCAGAATAGCTGCAAGCTCCAAATCATAAGTCGGGTAGTTTTTCTCTTGTGGTTTAAATTAACAGGAAGCATAAGATACTACTTTGCCTTATTGCATCAAAACACAACCTAAACCATTTACAGAAGCATCACTATAAATCACAAATTCTTTACCGGACTCTGGCTGAATCAACACAGGGGCTTCAGTCAACAACACTTTCATCTGCTCAAAACTTTGCTAACACTTTTTGGACCATTCAAACTTGACATCTTTCTGAAGTAGCTTTGTCAATGGTGTAGAAATCATCGAAAATACTTTTACAAATCTCTGATGATATCCGGCTAGACCCAAGAAACTTTTTATTTCTGAAACATTTCTCGAAGGTGTTCAATCTACTATAGCTGATATTTTACTCGAATAAACTCTAATACCATTTGCCGATGCAAAATGTCTCAAAAATCTAACTTTTCGGAGCCAGAACTCACATTTGCTAAATTTAGCAAAAAACTGTTTCTCCCGAAAAGTCTACAAAATTATTCTCAAATGCTCTATATGCTTAATTTCATCTCGGGAATAGATTAAAATATCATCAATGAAGACAACTACAAATCTGTCTAGATACAGTCGAAATATTCTACTCCTCAAATCCATAAAGACAATAGGTGCATTGGTTAAACCAAATGGCATAACTAAATATGCATAATGTCCGTACCTGGTCCTAAAAGCAGTCTTCAGCACATCAGAATCTTTAACCCAGAACTGATAATATCCAGAACAAAGATCAATCTTTGAAAATATTGTCGCACCTTTCAGCTGATCAAATAAATCATCGACTTGTGGAAATATGATATTTGTTTTTGACAGTGACTTTATTAAGCTGTCGATAGTAGATACATAATTGCACTGATTCGTCTTTTTTCTTAACAAACAGAGCAGCCAAGGGAGAAAAACTAGGTCGAACAAATCCTCTGTTTGTTAATTCTTGCAACTGTACTTTCAACTCTGTAGGTGCCATTCTTTATGGATTTATTGATATCAGAGAAGTTCTCGGTACTAACTTAATAGCAAATTCAACCTCTCTAACTGGCAGTAACCCTGGTAACTCTTTTGGCAATACATTCAAGAACTCACAAATAGTTGGAACAGACTCTAATTTTAATTCTAAAGCTCTGGAATCAAATATATAAGCTAGATATGTCTTAAAACCCTTTCTAACATATTTCTAAGTTGACATTGTTGAAATAATATTAGCTATACTATCAAATTTATTAGATTAAACCTGGACTATTTCACCATTCTAACATTTCAACAAAATTTACTTTTATCTAAAATTCACAACAACATTATTCAGACTCAACCAATCTATACCAAGAATTACATCGAACTCATCAAATGGAAATAACATCAAATCAACTAGAAAGTTGTAATCCCGAATCATCAAGGACAGTTCCTACAAACTTTATCAACTAAGACATACTGACCTAAAGTATTCGTTACTTTGATCACAAATTCAGTTGACTCATAAGGTATTTTCTTATCCGCACTAAATTTGTGCATGTATATGAGTGCGTTAACCCCGGATCAATCAAAGTATTAACATTAGTATCAAAGATAAAAAAATGTATCGGTAATCACATCAGGTGTCGAAGCTTCCTCATGAGCTCGAATTACATAAGCCCTACCTGGTGCTTGAGCCTCAGATCTAACTGTAGAATCTTTCGTTCCACTTCGACTGTTCCCAACATTACCATTATTCCTGGATGGCCTTTCTCTTGCAGTAGTGTTACTCGGACAAGTATTCTGAGCTTTCTCTCTATTAGATCTTTCAAGGTAGTCTCGAAGAAAATTATCATAAGAACCACATTTGAAGCATGATCCATCTCTCAATCTACACTCCCTGAAATGTCGTCTATTGCACTGTTGACATCCAGGTTTATTATTTCTAGCACTCCTCGCACTTGTTACAGAAGTAGCCTGAGGTCTCGAACTTGAATGTTGCTTCCCTTTATCTCTCCCCAAAATCCCATTGAAGTCGATGGACGACTATGAAATTCCTTTGATTTCTTCGATGGTGATGAAAATGATTTTCCCATAGGTCGTTTACCAGTGTCACGAGCCTCGAAATATACCTTTCTTTGAGCTTTACTAAGTTTTTGAACTTTATGTGCCTTATCCACCAAAACCACGAATTCTTTCAATTCCAGAATCCTAACTAACAATTTGATATCCTCGTTTAATCCATCTTCAAATTGAGTGCACATAACAGCTTCTATTGGTATACATTCCCGAGCATACTTGCTAAGTCGCACAAATTCTCTTTCATACTTGGCTACAGTCACACGACCCTGTTTTAACTCAAGAAACTTTTTTTGCTTTTTGTCGAGATACCACTAACATATCTCTTTCTGAATTCTGTCTGAAAGAAATCCCAATTTATACGATCTTTTAGTACTACTGTAATCAAGGTATTCCACCACTGAAACGCTGAATCTTTTAACAACGGTATTGCACATCTCAAACTATTAACAGAAGAGCAAGACAATTTATCAAAAACCCTGATAAAATTATCTAACCAGAATTCAACCTTTTTTGGATCATCTTTCGCAGTACCGTGAAACTCTTCAGCCCCATACTTACGAATTTTATCAGCTAGAGGTTTATTCATTCATACTAAGTCTAAAACTTGAGGAATAGTGGGGATAGGTTGGGGTACGGGAGGGGGTGAAGGTCGTTGAGCCATAGGGTTTGTTCTAAAGAAATCAGAGAACCACTTAGACATCATTTGGAAGAAGGCTTCTTTCACCTTACTTCCCCGACCCTCAATTACATGCCTACTACTAGCTACTCCATGAACAGAGGCTTGTGCATTACTATGAACCTTATCGAAATTAGCTCGGTTGGATGTCATTTTTTTCTATATGAAAACATAATTCAATTTGAGTTAGGAGATATCACATTATCACAAGTTATATAATGACATGTATTTCTAGACTCCATACATGCTACGTTCAATTCGAGAATTGACTAAACCGTAGCTCTGGTACCACTAAATGTAACACCTCTAACTATTCTTTGTCATCAAATTAGTGTTGCAGAGCATTACCAAACAATCTGAAAAACATTTACATCTTAACATTAAATAAACTAATCTCATTAAAAACCAATCAAACATATACATTTGGTCCCTAAATCGAGCCTTCGAGGCCCTAAAAATAGCTTAGAAGCAATTGGGGACCAATTTGAAACAAAATAGAAGATTTGGGAAAACACAGCCGTGTGGCCAGGCTGTCTGACATACCCTAGGCCATGTAACAATCACACATAGGGACATACAACTGTGTCCCAGCCCGTGTCTCCACCCGTGTAACTTACTGAGTTGGGTTTCACGGCTGTGTCGCAGGATGTGAGCCAGACCGTGTAACTCTTTGACTTGCAACACAGGGCCGTATGACAGCCTGCGTCCCAGGCTATTTGATACATATTCTGACCCTAAAAACATGTCATTCCAAGGCCAAAACACACATAACCATCCATCGCATTTGTGCACACATTCAATTGACCTAAACATCATTCAAACACTAATAAACATACCATTTCAAACAATCTATTTGATCTAACCATTATGCCATTTAAAGGTACCACATATATATATATATCAAATCATCATTAATCAACAAATCAATATGGCCACACTTCAAGCACAAAACCTACTTCATTTATCTACCAAATGATATCATCAATGACCATTTACATGCCATCACAACATACCAAAAAATGTCTTATAAACAAGCACTTAAGAATGTCCAAAATGGCCTAACTTGTCAAGGTTCCAAAGCTCATCAAACCAAACATAAAATTCAAAAGCACATACCAAATCAACCATTACACATTCAAGAAATACCATAATAAAAAGGGTCATATACATGTCATTTATAATATTGGCCAAAATACACAAAAAGTGCCGAAATGGTTGCTGGATAGTGTGATAGATCTCTGACAAGCCTCCAACTGGTCAAGCTTCTCAAAATTTATAAAATAAATGAAAGTAACTACGTAAGCAACTAGTGCCTTAGTAAGCTCCTATAACTCAAAAATAACTTACCGTTTCTTTAGTACAAACTATAGAATAATCATTATATCATTACCAATACCATAAGCTTAGTAAAATCCTATACAAGTACAATCAAACTCACAAGTTAGCAGGTTCATCCATCATACATATGAGTTCAATCATATAATAAGTAGATTTTATATGAATATCATTTAACTCATCAACCTTTTCATAAGAACATGAAACATTTCAATTATATACTTATCATGTCATTTCCTTTACTTATCCGTTGAACCATCTAGAATTACATCAGATACTCGATAATGCTCACACATAGTGTGCCTTTCCATATAACCATAACCTTTCCTTTTCAATAGTTCTCACACGAGTTGTGAAATAGGCCTACTCACACGAGCTGTGGGTCAAAATGTTAGCTTCACTATACTGTTCAAACGAGCTGTGAAAAATCTACAACAAATGCAAGACCTCAGCCATCGGTAAGACATTCAAGACCAGAACTCAAAACATGAAATCCCTAATGTCATGTTATTCGTATCCTAAGAATTGTTGAGGTTCAGAAGGGATTCATTTTCCGTTAATTACTCAAAACATCGATTCATAAATATTTTCAAGTCCATTTATATTAACACAATATCATAAATAATCAATTTAGCTATCATTAATACGATTATAATTCATACGAACTCACCTCGATAACTATAGACATAGAAGTTTAGTTGAAAATTATTCTGAAGCTTTCGCCTTTCGTCGGCTTCAATCCGGTTGTCGTTTATCTTGATTATGCATTTCAAATAAGCCTTTGCCAAACTTTCCTCCTTCTCTAATAGCTATTTTAGGTTTTTGAAACAAAGATGGAGAAGATAACATCTTTCTTTTATCTTTTATTTACTTAAATTTTCTTTTATTTACTAAATTACTACTTTAACTTTACTATTAATAAAAGATTTGAATAAAACCTTGTCCATAACTATCCACTAACTTAATTATGGTATGTTTACCAAGTACATTAACTTTCCTTTCCATAGCCATTTAGCCCTTTAGAGTAATAAATACTTACTTTTGCAACCGTTACGATTTAGTCCTTTTTACCTAATTAACCATTTAAACTTCAAAATTTATTAACAAAATTTTAATACAACCTTAATATAATCATGTAGGAATTAAATAAATAGTAAAATAATAAATCACTCGTCGAAATTGTGGTCCCAAAACCACTGTTTCTAACACCACTAAATTAGGCTATTACAGACATGATCGTGAGCTTTTTTGGAATTAGAATGTAAGTGTCTCTTATAGTCACCAATTAGTTACACGGCCTAGCCACATGACCGTGTGACTATTGCACACACGGTCACAACCTTTCACACAGTTCTGTGATCTTTGTTTTCAGAAATTCTCATACTTTTTGTTACATGTTCAATTAAGTCTTTATTTGTTTCCGGATTGATTTAAAATATTTTGTAAGCTCGTTTGAGACTAGGATTTGATTATAAATCATGGTATATTTAAAATATGAAATTTTTAATGTTGGATTGATTGTTAATGAAAGAGTGCATTTTAAGCCTTTTTGAATTTTTGCACAAAACTAGGCATTTGGAGACATATTCTTGACCACACGGGCTAGTGACACAATCGTGTGCTCTTTTAGAATTTGAATGAAAGTGTCCCTTACAGTCGCCAATTAGTTACACGACCTAGCTACACGACCATGTGACTATTTCACATACAGTCACAACCTTTCACACGGCCGTTATATGTTCAGTTTTTAGAAATTCTCATACTTTTTGTTATATGTTCAGTTAAGTCCTTATTTGTTTCCGGATTGGTTTAAGAGCCTTCGTAAGATCGTTTGAGACTTGGATTTGATTATAAATCATGGTATACTTAAAATATGAAATGTTTAATGTTTGGGTTGATTGTTAATACCGATTTTGGATGTAATTGTTCTATTATATTAATTTTTCGAACTGGGTAAGGGGTGTTACACTAATATTCATTTTTCTATTTCCAAAATTAAACATCTTAATTAATTTTCCAATTAAATAATATTCTTCACACAATTCTAATTCTATTAAAATCATTCAATAAGTTTACTCTAATTCTAATTCTAATTCTATTTCTGTTTTCAGAAATTCTCATACTTTTTGTTATATGTTCAGTTAAGTCCTTATTTGTTTCCGGATTGGTTTAAGAGCCTTCGTAAGATCGTTTGAGACTTGGATTTGATTATAAATCATGGTATACTTAAAATTTGAAATGTTTAATGTTTGGGTTGATTGTTAATACCGGTTTTGGATGTAATTGTTCTATTATATTAATTTTTCGAACTGGGTAAAGGGTGTTACACTAATATTCATTTTTCTATTTCCCAAATTAAACATCTTAATTAATTTTCCAATTAAATAATATTCTTCACACAATTCTAATTCTATTAAAATCATTCAATAAGTTTACTATCATTTAATTAGAAAACCATAAATTCATTTCCGTGTCATTTTCATTTTTCATTTTATTTTTGAAAATCCTCATTCATTTTCAAATGTTTCCATTTCTCTATTTTTATTTTCATTTTGGATAAAACCATATTCATTTCCAAATGTTTTTCAATTCTCTCCATTTCTGTTCATTTGATTTAACATGCAATTCGTTTTTGGTTTCAATGAGCTAGCGGAGGAATCGATTGTACATATGCGGTTAGGGTTCAAATGATTTATTATTAAGTTTCAACTTTTAGCCTATTAATTATAAAATTATTTAGTCATGAAGTCATTCCACTATAGTATCGTGACTGAGCTCTCCCTAATGGCATATCATTACAAATGCAACTTAATCAGTGTTCATCTAGTGACCTTGTCATAAGTTTGTTACCCTTATATGATATCTTTAATTTCTTGGGATAAAACCATTTTCCCAATATGATTCTATTTTATCTCATGCTAACCGTTACATCTTCCTTCATGAAAACTCAATTACTATCAAATTGTAATGAAGTCATTCATCACAAAGACAAACGACCCAGAACTACGTTTGATTTTCATCAATAATGCCGATGAGAGGATATCACTTACCCATGTCTCGGGCTATGAATTCAACTATTGTGAATGAAGTTTCATACTACAGAAGTTGTATACCCAATGCACCAACTTTCAGTTCCTTATTTATTTGAACTTAGGCTTTTACTTACATCAAAGTATACGAGTCATGTATACATAGTCCATCATCCACTCAAGATTTAGGTATGCAACATTATGAACGTCACTAGTGAATAAATCTATAAATGAATTCAAGATCTATTCTTCTTGGGTCTAGTTCAATGTACTATTAGTCTAGTTAGTCACATCCATGTCTCTCTTCTAGTAGTCATTCGCTCCGATGCCTAAGACAAAGCATCTTTCCAATTGGGCTTGATAGATGACATATTAGCCTTTCAATTGGTTTGCTCATTTTTTATTAGACTAAAGACATACTTAGGTTCATCTATTAATGTAAGTTGTCTTTCCATGTTACGATCCGACCATATAATGCCGCTTACTACTAGTTTAAACATTAGATAACCAGTGATCCAATATTTTCTTCTATTTTACTTTGTAGGAAAAAACCACATGAGGAAAATTATAAAATGTATAATAATGTAATCCATGAATTATTTTAATAACCAATCTATTAGAAAAAATTACAAGTGTACATAGAAGAAAATACTACACTTAGGACACTAGATCCAACAAGTTTGTTAACCACTCCAGATTAAGGTATGCCACACTTTGAATGTCACAAGTAAATAAATCCATAAATGGATTCAGGATTTATTCTACTTGGGTTCAGACTATGTATTGTCAATCCAGTCCGTCAGATCTATGTCTCTATCTTTTAGGAGTCCTTCGCTTCGATGCCCAAGACAAAATCTCCTCAATTTGACTTGATTGATGACATATTTGTATTTCAATTGATTTTCTCATTTTTGATTAGACTAAGGACATGTTTGGGTTCGTCTACTAATACAAGTTGTCTTTTTGCATTATGATATGACCATTTAATACTTCTTAATACTAGTTAAATATTAGACAACCAATGAGTAAGATTTGCTTCCATTTTGCTTTGTGTGCAAAAATCATGTGAGGACAATATACATAATATATTAATGCAATCCATGAAATATTTTATTAACCAATTTTTTGACAAAATTACAAGTTTACAAACGAATATAATACACTTAGGGCACCAGATACAATAATTATTCCATATCAAACTTGACAAAAAACAATTCATACTATTATCATATACTCACTTTGGTATATAAAAATTTAATCAACATGTATATGAAAACAATATAAGCGATCCTGAATCATAAAAGCACAAACCAAGATTTCGTGTCACTCGTCGATAACTTTCACTTTTCTTTTCCCTCTCAATTGTTCAGTGTCAATGTTAGTTATGTATGATAATACAATAAAATAACCAATATAAATTTCCATTAATTCACATCCAAGCATAAAGTCAAGCATGTCTTACAATTTATTCAATTTAGTCCTTAAACTTGGGAGAATCATAACTTTCGGTTTAGAGCTTCTGATTAAAATTCGATTTCACATTTATTCATCAGGGACACTATGCTTTCATTTCCTAGCATAATTTCAAAACATGTTTTTATTTTAATCAATTCGGTCCCTAATTTACAAAACTAATAATCAAGCTTGTTAAGCTTTACAATTTAGTCCTTTTTTATAATCTAAGCTTAATTTCTATCAATTTCAAGCCTAATTCTTCAATTTATCTTAAATGGAAATTTCTCAAAATTTCACCAATTGAATAAATTGATACATGGATTAGCATAATCAAGCTCCCATGATAAAAAAATCTATTAAGATCAAAGAAAAATTGCTACGGACTTACTTGTAATGTTGGTCAAATATCATAACGGTTTTAAAGCTTTCTTTTCTTTAGCTAAAGTGGTGGACGGTGGCTTAATGAATAAGATAAAGACATTTCTCATCTTTTTCAACTATCAATTTAGGGTTATGGATTAATTAATCCAGTTTAATTAGTTAAATCTTAGTTTATTATCCTTTAATCCTTAATTAATTAATACAAATGACATACACCATCACATTCCACTATCATCTATTTAAGATTGGTTTACTAGCCATTCTATTCCCTTAGATCATTGCAATCTAAGTGCCCAATCCTTTTCCGAATTAAAATTCTATAGTGATTAAACTTTTACAATTTAGTACCTAAGTCTTAATTAATCACATTTTGACTAAATTAGTTTACCAAATTTCAATTCATCTATATATTACTTCCAAAAATATCCATATTTAATATTTACAGACTCAATTTCGAAACAAAGTTCCAAAATTGCATTTTTGACACATTGAAAACCAATGAATTACAAATATTTTATATCATTAAATAATAAATTTACATATTTGAATAATATATATAAAATTAATTTTTAGATTTTATTTGAAATATGAATAATTATTGTTTCATAGTATATTTATCTATACTTAAAACCCTCAATAAGTCAATGGACATCAACTCAATTGAAAAGTGACTAAAAAATAATTTTTACAAGTAAATTATATTGTTATGAAAGTTTTTTAGTTTTTATACTTTTTATAAAAATATAATTTATATATGGTCTGACGACCTTTGACTTTTGAAAATCACTTTAAAGGTAAATTATCTATTTACAATAATTTATTATTCCCAAAGATAAGATCCTTTCATTTCCTTTGTAAAATTTACATTAAAATATAATCTTAATGAACTTGAATATCATTTAAACACATATATTTTTACTTTACAACATCATGTCTAAAATGCGTATTTTATTCTCATATGTACTTTTTTTTACAATGTAGAAACAAGAATCAATGAGGTACTTCCTATGCAAAATAGAAACTGTGGCCTCAATAGTGCTTATAACTATGCTCATAGTTTTAGCCACGAAACCAAAAGTGCAAAAATAATAAAGAAGACCACTGAGATTGTTTATGCAATTCAAATTCAGTCTACGTTTATGGGACCTTATCTAGAGTAATTATTGATCTGCTACAATTTGATATGTCAAATTAGGCTCCCAATACATTTAATGAGCTTGTTTTCAAGCAATTTACACGTTTTTGTGATCATTTTTACTTAATTTTCGTTCTTAGCTTTAATAAGTGAATTAATGTGGTTTCAATTACTTTTGAGATTCGAAATGACCAAATGCTCCATAAGGACCTTAACGGTTGATTGAGTGTTGTAGGGAGTCATCAAAGGTTCGAACATGAGCGGAAATATCGCCTAGAAAAAAGGTATTGCGACATCGAAGCTTGGAATTTGTGATACCCTGGACAGTGCTGAATTGAAGAGGATCGAGGCATTTCACAATGATACTACGATATCCAACTCCCAAGAAATCCCCCAAGTCAATACTAACGAGGATATCGCAATACCATACCATGGGTATCGCGATATTCTTCACGAGGCAGAAAAAAATGTTTAGGGTTTCTTTCATTTTGTAGTTTAGGTTTAGGGTAGTTTTTTTTCTCCATTTTGTGTTGTAATTAGATATTAAAAGGCTTTAATGGTACCCCCTTTCCTATGTGCATGACTCTAAACTTCCTGCAATCCTCGATCTCATTCCATCTAGCTTGGTCCCTCCTCTGAGTCCTTGAACATCCTCGCATGTCCTGCGAACATCAGACAACTCCATAAGTGTAAAAATATAAATACTCCCTCCTTGTCCACGGTGATTATTTGACACTAGAGTGGTGAGCTCTACATGATCTTTCGAGCTACGCGGTACGCCTTGAGACCTTCATTGGGTTGAATTCTTCACTCGAACATATACTTGAACCGTATTATATGTACCTCGCCACATCAGTGAAGCCTATCCTTACTTCTCATCTTTCCTTCTTCCTTTCTTACATCTCACATGTAAGGTGTTTAGTTACCTCTACTCCCTTGGCTACACGCCTTCTTTGGTGGTGTAACAGCCTGTTTTTAGTGAAATCGGAATAGTGGTTTCGGGACCACAAAATTAAGGCCGAAAAGAAATTTATTTTAATATTATTTTATGGTCTACATTATGATAGAAATGTCGTATGAAAATTTTGTTGAGAAAATTTTATCGATTACATGTTTAATTGATAAAAGGACCAAACTGCATAAAATGCAAAAGTTGAGTTCTAATAGCTATATGAATCAAATAGCTATGGAATTCAAAGTCTGAGGTCTTTATATGGCAAATAAACCATTAAGAGAAGTTAGTAGATAAGGATGATGATTCATCTATGAAAATTTAATTAAAGAAAATGATGGAATTAGAAATAAAAGATATTAAAAGATGATAATTGATTAAATGATAAAAATATCATCTTTTTCATCATCTTTCCTAAAATTTTTTTATGGAAACCCTAGCTAAGAGAAAAGAGTTCAAGCAAGCTTACTTGGCTTAATTGGGAAAGTAATATTGTCCCGTTTTTAGTAATTTTTATATTTCCTAGATTACAATAACCTAATCTAGCTATCTTGGGGATTTATTTGCAAAGTTATTAAAGTACTCGGGTTTTTCTATGAATGAGTATGCATGAATTATGAAGTTTCATGGTAGAAAGTGAAAGGTTGTTGATAGATAAAAAAACTTTTGTTAAAGGAATTTTGATGAAAACATGATTTAGGGACTAATTGAAAATTTGTAAAATTCATGAAAAATTTCTATTTTTTGTGAAATACATGGGTTGTTATTGTTATATGTAAAATTCAGCTAGGCTTGGAATAAGGATTAAATTGCATGAATTTTATTTTCTGAGCCTAGGGACGAAATCGTCATTAATGCCTAAGATGTGAATTGTATTAAATTGAGTTAAATTTACCCGTACAGATTCGGAAAGACAAAATACGAAATTGGATTGAGGAAAGGAAAAAGTATCAGATTAGTAGATTACGATTTACAAACATTTGTCAAGGTAAGTTCGTGTAACTTAATTGTGTAATTATATGCTTGAATTGAATGATATGCATGTGAATTGTGTAATTGGTCATTTATATGAAATATGATCATATATCCTGAAATACTCGACAAATATTAAGTCCCGTGTGAATGAATGAAATTCAATTGGATACAAGGTTCTCTATTGGTAGTGTTCCTGCATATGTTGCGGACATACCGTAGCTCGAAAGAGCGTCCCGTTATAAGCCCTCTCAAGCTTCTTGTTATATGGTTCTAGCAAGCTTCCCGTTAATAGCTTTTCGGAGCATCCCAATCGGTCATGACCCTACATGTGTTGTGGGCACACCGCAGCTCTTATGAACGTCCCGTATATAGCTCTTTGTGAGCTTCTCGATTATAGCCTCTTTGTGAGCTTCCCGTTATTGCTCGCTTGAACTTCCTTTTATATGGTTATCCTGTGCTTCCTAATTAATTTCTCTTTAGAGCTACTCGTTAATTGCTCTTCGAAGCTACCTGTTATAGGCTCTTTGTGAGCTTCCTGTTATATTGGCCGAATAAGCTTCCCGTTACATGGCTGACATGAGCTTCCTGTTATATTGCTTGAGAGTGAGTTTTCCATTTATGTGCTTGTAAAAGCACTCCCGAATGTGAGTTGACGGATTTACAGTAGTGTACACTTTGTGAGTACTACCCATGTATCCATCGAGATTTCAAATGATTCAATTGGTGAAATTCTGATATAAGTTAAAATGAACTCTAAATGAACCGTTACTCATATATACTTGAACACATATGGAAACATGCTATTTGATGAGCTGATCCATGATCTTGTTATTCATATGAAATACATCACTAACATGTTTGATGAGGTTATGTGTGTGTTAGGCTAATTGTCAAATTGTCTTAGATGTATTTTGTATGCTTACCTTAAAAGTAAATGATTGGCAAGTTAGTTTTTTGTTATACAAACTTACTAAGCACTAAGTGCTTACTCTGTTTTATAGTACTCGGAGACTCGTAAGGGTTGAAAGCTTAGAGGAGATCACTCACACTATCCACCTGCCCATTTTAGTACAATTATGAAACTAATTTTGGTTATAATGGCATGTATAGGTTAACTTAGCCATTGTTGGTATTTTAATTATTTTGGTTGTAACTAGCCATTGGTATGGCTTGTATTTGGTATATTTTGAGATGTGTGTATCTATATGGCCTAAACATGTTTGATGTGTGAAATTGAAATGGTTGAATGATGGTAAGCATATGGATGAATGGATGGAGATAGCATAATTGATAAGGTATGCATAAATGTGAATTTTGATTAATTAGGTAAGATTTAATATATGAATACATGTGATGAAATATCATGCATAAGACTTGGTTTTGGCTTGGTTTAAATCTTTTGAATTGGTTGGTGAATGTGTTTAAGTTTTTATATAGGTGGAAGGTGAAATTAGGTGAGGAATAAGGCTTGGAAATGGCCTTATTTTTTCCACACAGGCAGAGACAAGGGCATGTGTCTCAGCCGTGTGTGACACACGGCCTAGCACATGGGCGTGTGTTCTGGCCATGTGTCCCTTGCATCTTAAAAATTTCAAAATATAATACTTAGATTTGATCACACGGCCTGGCACACGAGTATGTGTTCTGGCGTGTCACCCCTACACCTAATTATTGAAAATTAAAATTTTCACACGGCCTAGCACACGAGCGTGTGACTTGGCCATGTAACCCAAGTCAGAGAGTTACACGGCCTAAGACACGGGCGTGTCACTTGGCTGTGTGAGCCACATAGTCTGACCACATGGGTGTGAGTGTCCTGCAATTTAGAAAAATTTTGAAATTTCGCGAAAAATTCTCTGAGATTCCTATTTAGTCCCGACTTGTTTGTAATGTATGTTTTGGTCCTCGAGGGCTCAAATAAGGGACGATATGATTAATTTATTATTAATTTTTTATATGAATGTAAAGTAATATTAAATATCTGAGTTTGATTTGTAAACTCTGGTAATGCTCCTACACCTTGTTCCGGCAACGGATACAGGTTAGGGGTGTTACGGGTGGACTTGGTCATACTAGTCCTTGGTGGACTCCATCTCTCTTGCGCTAGTTCCAAAGGACTTGTTTTCATTTTCGTGTTATGCTGACTTTCATCAAACCCCATCACTCTGACAACCTATTCTCCTTCCATTTTGCTGTTCGTAGTGTGGGATTACTTCTAATATCTGTCTTATATTTAAGACCAACCTAGAACCTTATCTATTCCTCATAAAAGACAACTGACTCATCTTCCTGGTAGGTCATCACTCATAAGACTACACAGGCCTGCTTTCCTTCTTACTTCAATTCTCCCTATGGAGTTAACTTTGTGGCAGATCCTTGCTTTCCATCCTTGAATAATTTACCTTGAACAACCAGCCCTTGCATGACCTAACTTCCTAAATTTCTTATTGGTTCTTTGCCCATGCCTTATCTCTTACCTCTTCCATTATTTTGGTGGATTCCTCATAATTCGCTTACCATACTTACACTTTCCTTTGCCTTTTCTTCCACTTGTGTGATTTCGCATACTTGGAACATCAGCTGTATACCCCTCACATGAGGTCCTAGCGTACTTTTTAGTCTATTTCCTAGTAGACTTTATAGGATGTCGTAGCCTAGCTATGGTCTTGTACCCATCTTACCTTTTTCCTTTTGTCCTAGCGGACTTACATTGTGTTTATTGTCCCAGCGGACTTCATCTCTGTTCCGTTTTTACTATTTCGACAAACTTACTCTGTCCAATGTTTATTGTCCCGGTAAACTTACTCTGTTTCGTGTTTACTATCCCCATGAACTTCATCTTTGTGGATGCCATGGATGTTGGAAAACAAATCCAGTTTGAAAACTGTTTTCTTGTACAACGATAAACCTTAACTGAATACACACCTGTGTTTTCTGATAAGTGGATCCTTGATGTTTTTCGACTTTCAACTAAATGATCTTCTTTGCTATTTTTATACCACGAAACACTTCGAATGTGGGCTCAAACAAATTCAACCAAAACACAGGACTAGAAAAAATTTTTCCTTTTAGGGCGAAAGCAGAAATTCCCTCTTCTATACTAGAAATCTGTAAAATTATTATTCTAAAAAATATGTTTATAAGTTGAGAATAAATTCTCTCTATTTTTTGATAGAATAACGATCTCTCAAAAGTTGTGTTAATAACATTATCGGTGCTATCTACTTATAGGAAGAAAATATAGAACCCTTGTAGAGTTGTAAAGGTTTACTTTAAATAGAAAAACAACATCCTACTTAAAGTAGGAGAGGGTTGAATGACTTAACCTTGTATTTCTACTAGGGTTGTCGCCTCTTTCATGTTATATGAGAGGTTTATGGTCTCTCTCACATCAGTTCCAATTACGAGTACTTCCTAGGCCTTTTTGACCCAGTATTCTGTAATATAATCCTACCCGATTCAATTTTTCTATTTCTCAAAATAAAATTTAATATTTTCAAATTAAATAATTTTCTCATCCCAATTAACCCTAGTAAAATTTTTTGACAATTTTACCTTTTGTAAAATTTTCGAGAAAATTCGTTTAATATGTCACGAGTCAACATGTTCACTATGACTGAATGATTTATTTTCGTTTTTGGGTTTCAAAACAGTCCGAAAATATAAACTCATTCTTCCATCATTTTTAAGTAATCTTATATAGGATTGCAAGTTTCCATTTTCATTTCCATTTTTCGAAACCTACATTCATTTCCAAATGATTTCATTTCTCTATTTCATAGAAAACCATAATAATTCCTGAATGTTTCTCATTTCTCTTCTTCTATTCATTCCGTTCATTTCTATTTAAACATGCAATTCATTTTTAGTTTCAACGAGCTAGAGAGGGACCAATTGGACATATGTAGTTGAGACTCAAATGATTTATAATTAGGTTCTGGATTTTCGCCTATTAATTATAAACACATTTTGTCAAGAAGTCATTTCACTATAGTATCGTGACTAAGCTCTGCCTAATGACGTACCAATACGAAAGCAATTACTCAGTGATTGTCCAATGACCTTGTCATAAGTGTGTTACCCTCAAAGGATATCCTTGATCTCTTTGGGATAATATCTAGTCTCCCAATATGATCATATTTTATCTCATGCTAACAATTATACCTTTCTTCATGAAAAGTCATGTCACATCCCAAAAATCGAGGGTTAGTGGAATCGGGTTTGTGAACCGAGAGAGAGTGGTCATGCCCTAATTTTTGAGATTATTTGTGTGTTTTTAGGAAATAAATGAGTTACTGGTTTATTGGTTAAGTGTTAGTGGAACTATCATTGAAACCCAAGTTCAAATCTCTTCTCTCACACCATTTGTATTATTTTGCAAATTTTGCATCAAACCCTAGTATGTGACACGCCTTTTTTTTTTTAAATAAATATTGTAAGGTTATGTCAAGAATGAGGAAATAGCCTAATGGTTAAAGGAAAAATAAGAAAGCATGGAAATTAGATCAAAGTCCTTAGTTTGATTCCTTTCCCTTGAAAAATAGCTTAATTTTTGCTAAAATTTCTACTTTTCCTTATTTTGTGCCGCCAAAGCCTTGAACCCTAGGTATAAATACAAATTTTTATTGTATTTTTCAGCCTTTAGTTTTCTTTCTTTCTTCCCTTGTTTGTCGCCACCCAAGCCACTAAGATTCACCATCAATTTCTCTTATTTTTTCAATGGGTTCTTGCACCATTCTTTTCCTCTTCTTGCTTTCATTTTATCATAAAATTTCCAGCCTTAAATCTAAAATTTTAGCAGTCAAGATCGGCCTCCAAGAATGATCACCATTGTTGCCCAGAAGAGTCATTGTCGCCCCTTTCACCTAGCTTGTGTAAGTTCTTGTTTTCTTCCAATTTCTTGATGGATCTTGAAGTTGACTACCAAAATTTCCAGATCTAGGTTATTTTTAAATATTTCAATATTATTTTTCCAGCCTTCCAAGTTATTTTAAATGTCGTTTCAAATCAGCCCAAATTGGCCACCGTTGGTGGTAGTGCGTCATGCCTAGAGGCACAAAAGGGGGTTGTTGTTTCTTTAATTTTCCCATAATTTTTCAGCAATATCTTGGGTTCTTTAACCCTTCCTAATCATCCTTTAATCATATGTAAATTAGGAAAAATCGATCTTGATCAATCGCTGACTCAAATTTGACAATTCGGGAAACGTAAGTGTGGTTGATTATGGGCTAGTGTGTAGTTTCGGTTTAGATTTCGGGTAAAATGTTAATTGATCGAATTAAAGATTTTAATCTTAGATTAGCTACTGATTTTTAAATACTTATATGTGTTAGGTACCGACTTAAGCGCCCCAAATCATTTGTGACGCCAATAGACGTTCGCGCGTAGGATTCACATCAAACCAGTGTAAGAAACCTAGCTAGTTTGGATTTGAAAATTTGTTATAATTGTAACGATTGGATTGAAACCATAACAGGGTGATTGTGGGTTGTTTAAGTGGTATATTAATTTTTTTAAATTATGATTTTTAATTTAGGTTCGTTTTAAAGTTTTAAAGAGAAACCGCGAGATTCGCAAGTGTGATGCAGTATAGTGTAATTAAGGAGTGGGTCCTAACTCGTTAACTTGAATGTTTTAATATTATTTTTAAATGATATAATTGATGACTAAGCTTTTTGGTCGGGCTTGGCTAATCGGCTAAGTAATTCAGTTGTAAGTGGCCGAACCAAGTACATTTGAGCCCTAATTGTTTGACAAGTTAGCAAAAATGTAAGAATGACTGAATGATTGTATGATTGAATTTGTTGTGGATGATTAGTTGATAAGATTTTGGTTGTGTGTATAGCATGTTTTCGATTGAGAATGAGGCTTATGCAAGATATATTTGTAATGATTTATTATGAAATATTTGAAAGACTGCTATACATGCACTTGGAAAAGTATTGTAAGTTTATATGAGATCGTGATATGTTGAATGAAACCATGTTAATGGTGAATTGAAAGTTGGATAAATGATCCTATTTAATGAAAGTATTTGATAACATGAGGGCATGTTGATCATGCCAAAAAAATGTGAAAGTATTGAATTCATGACTATGTATGAGATTTATGTCGAAACCATTTGTTTTTTTTTTTTAAAAAAGATGTTGACTAAAACGAGGATCGACTTTTGAAAATAAAATAGGGAGTCGCCACCGATCTTTTATTAAGGCGTGATCGGTTCACCATTAAAAATAAATTTTAGGTCTGCGAGATTTGAGAAAATAGGTCCGGGAGTCGGTTACGCACGAGGAAGGGTTAGCATCCTCGTAACGCCCAGAATTGGTACCGAATCGATTATTTAATGTCTTAGTGTCGAAACTTAAAAAAAATTTAGAAAACAATCCTTTGAAAGGAAAATTTTAATAATCGGATTGAAAACATAAGACTTACCCACTTTAAAGAAATAAATCGTCACACTCAGTGAGTTAGAGCGCAACGATTCAATCTTCGAAGTTAGATTCGTCCCTTTTTTAAAACTTAAAAAATTCATACATTTTGAGAAGGATATTTGGTTATTTAGATCAATCGAGAAAATCAAAACCCAGTAAGTTAGGGTTCAATTTTCTTAAAATTCCTAAACACCAAATATTTCCTTTATTTTAAAAAACGAGATAACAAAATGTCACATCCAGTAAGTTAGGATCCAACATTTTGAAATCTAAAGAATTTTATTTTAAAAAATACGTCTTAAAAAGAAATGGATACTTGATGATATAAATTCATCGGGAAGAATTGAGGCCCAGTAAGTTAGGGCACAATTCTCTCGAGAATTATTTAACACCAAACCCCCTTTTTTGAATTTTGAAATGAAGCGATTATAATCTTTTAATGAAATGAAATTCTTACAAACGACATGATTGATTAACAATATACAAATCAAATGATGAACAACAAATTAATTCTACAATTTGGAGCAATTAAGCGTATGATGCATCAACATCAAATAACCAATAATCCATCCTACAAATGGCCAAAATAAATATAAAAATAGTTTAATTGCAAGTAAACCAATTTAAATAATAAAAAATGAATAAAATTTTGAAACATAAAACAATAAAAATATTCAAATTACAACACATTTTATAAATAGGGATATATATTAAAATAATTTCGTATGAATTATGCATTTAGTAATCAAATTATATTATTGTAAAAATTCAAAATTCAAAATAAAATGATTAAATATATATACAAAATTGATTTGTTAAAGAAATCTTTTAAATCAAGATTGAATATAAAATGTATTTTTTAAAACAATAATCAACCACTTTTAAAACGAGGCTTAAATAAAATTAAATCGACGAGGGAAAAAATTAAATAAAATACGATAGCTTAAAGTAATAATGTATAATGAATTTAAAATATAAAATACAAACTAAAATAATAACGATTATATTTTAAACTATAATAATAATAATAAATTTAAACATTCTTAAAATTAAATACTATAAGTAATATTAAAATCTATAATATGTGAAAGTAGGATTAATTATATATATAAAAAGGTATTATTGAAATAAAAAAATGAATTTGTATTAAATCGAAATTTATTTCAAAACTGAAGGACTGATCTGGTAATTAAGCGCAAGCACTAAAATGATTACAATCGACCACATAAAATGGTGCCGTTTCCATTTGGATCTGAATGAATACAGAATAAAATTCGAGGTATAAATTACAAAGATTAAAGGAAATCACATTGAAACTCTTTGAAACAGAGAGGGATCTGCTGAAGAAATAGACCAATCGATCCACAATGCGTGGATCCTACCAGGGTTGGGTCACCGCTCGGATCTGGTCATCGGACGACGCCATTTTGAAGCCATCGTATCGGCGACAAACGACGACGTTTTGATCCCCCGTGTTTAAGACTAAAAAAACCTAAAAACTAAACCTATCCTCCAAAACGAAAACCAGAACTAAAACTAAAAAAACTCTTCCGCGCCACTCGGCGAAACAACTCCCCAGACCCTCAAATCCCCGCTCAACTCCAATGACGACGGAGAGGGAGGATGTGGTCACCAGGTAATCGTTCTCCTTTCCCCCTATATTGTTTGCTCTGTCAACTAACGATTATTGAACACAAAAAGAAAAGAGAAAGAAAACTCAGACTAGTAGAATCAAAAGAAAAAAAATGAAGAACAAGAACTCGGAATCACCTTTTGTATTTGATTTTTGTATTCTGACAGTGTATATTGTATGCGTAACCTCTTTTACAGTGTTCGAATGGCCGTCTTATAGCCCGATTTACAGAAAAATAAAAAAATAGAGAATAAAAATGAATCAAAATCTTCCTATATCTGTTATTTTTCTATTTGCTGTTGTTTTCGTGTGTCTTTTTTGCAGGTACTCGGCCAGCCTGGAAGTACGGAGGTGGCCGTACGGAGGTGTACGTGGCTCGGCATAGCGCATGGAGGCATGGCACGTGGCGGTGGCGCACGCGCGAGGGAAGACCCTGGTGGCTGCGGCGCTGAAGCTCGCTATAAGCTAATAGGGTTTTCTGATTTTGGTCTTTAGGGCTTAGGTGTTAATTTTTCTGTTTTGGGCTGCGGGTATTTGGGCTTGGTTTTGGTTTTGGGTTTGGGCTAGTTGGGTTTGGGTTAAAGCTGTTTAGGGTAGTGGATTTGGGTTGCAGTTGTAATGGACTGTGGACATTTAAAATTTTGGGTTTATTTCATTTGGTTTATTTTTGTTTATTTATTTCTAATTTGGGCCGAGCAAATTTGGGTTATTACAACTATGTATGAGATTTATGACATATTTCATGTGCATTGGGGTGGGATTGTTATTGTGGTTGGTAGAAGAGTTTCGTGGAGTATTGACGGCTTATTAAGTCTGCAATTATTCACGGTCAGTGCACTTCATCGGGAGTACTGTAGAGATTGGAAATTTTATCGCATTCATTATTAAATGGAAGGTTTTCTACAATTATGTTTATTCAGTGGTTTTAACACATCGTGCTTTGCTGGTATTTATTCGAAATTTAGAAGATGGGTTCTAGGAACTTGTGGTGTGCAGCGGATGGTTGGGTAGGAACTTTTACATTGCATCATTTGCATCACCCCATGCTCATACATTGTTTGCAATTGATTTGATAATGGCTATGTAATTATATGAAATTCCAATGATGGTTTTTTGTTCTTCTATTAATGCTAATATGCTTCATTGTGATATTTATGTCTGTTTAAACAACTGTTTGGTAAGCGCACTCCCCTATAGTGTTTAACTTTTTAGGTAAACCTTGAAACTAGGACCAAACCCTACATACAGTGAATCACCTTGGACCTCAGACTATTTGTAATAAGTATTATTAATAAGTCTCTATTGGTTTTGGTTTGTAATTTTTAATTATTTCTGGTCTGTGGCTTGGTAACTTTTCATTTGGGGATTTTCTCATGCATGGATTACTCAATCAAAATAACCGAAAAATGCATGATATCTAGCTCAAGTAAAATTTGACATTGTTACCTAATTTTCGCTGCATTGCAAACAAACCGTTTTTGTAAAACAAATCGGTAAGGCAACTAGATTTCCAAAATGACATGAATAATAATTTTTCCGCTACATTAGTTAACATCAAGTTTTTACAAAGTAAAGCGACAAACAAACGATTTTTCCTAAAACAACACTGTCAATAATAAAATGAATCATAAGTACAGATGACCTAACAAATGAATGTTTTTAAACTACCTAAAAGTACAACTACAGATTTTTTTCTCTAAAATGAGTTTATTTAAGGTCTTCAAAAGTAACGTAGGTTAGCTTAGCCATTTCAGTGGCTAGTGTAGCCTTCTCAATCTAGCCATAACGTCTAGGCCAGGTTAAGGAGGTTACAAGTCAATTACTACCAAATAGTGATCAAGTTATCCATCACAAAAATGGACGACCCGTGGCCACATTTACTTTTTATCAACCATGTAATGCCAATGAGATATCATTTACCCATTTTTTGGGTTATGAATTCCAATATTGTGAATGAAGCTACATACTACAGAAGTCGTACACCCAACTTACCAACTTTCTGTTCTTTATCTATTTGAACTTAGGTTTTAACTTACACATCAAAGTGTACAAGTCACACATACATAGTCTACCATCCACTCGAGATTTAGGTATGTAACACTATGAACATCACAAGTGAATAAATCCATAAACGGGTTCAGGATCTATTTTGTTTGGGTCATGTTCGATGTACTATCAGTCTAGTCAGTCACATCTATGTCTCTATCTTCTAGGAGTCATCAGCTCTGATGCCCAAGACAATGAATCTCCCCATTTGGACTTGATAGACGACATATTAGTCTTTCAATTGGTTTGCTCATTTCTAATTAGACTAAGGACATGTTTAGGTTCGTCTACTAATACAAGTTGTCTTTTTGTACAACGATTCAGCCACGTAATACCGTTTAGTATTAGTTAAACATTTAGACAACCAATGAGCAACATTTGTTTCCATTTTGATTTGCGTGCAAAAGCCATGTGAAGACAATATACAAAGTATTAATTAATTCATGAATAATTTTATTAACCAATCTGTTCGAAAAAATTACAACTGTACTTGGACAAAAATACTACACTTAGGGCACCAAATCCAACAATGGAGTCTTTCATCCATGGTCTTATACTGCTTCGCCATCCTGGCGTATTACCTCATGATGCCATAACATCTTTCATCCATGGTCTTACTCATCATACCTAGCTGCTATAGCATCTTTCATCTATGGTCTTACACCGATTACCTTAAACATTGCTGCCATGACATCTTTCATCTATGGTCTTAAGCCATATACCTATAACTTGTACCATGCTGCCATGACATCTTTCATCCATGGTCTTACGCTACGTACAACATACCAGACTTACATGACATCGTTCATCCATGGTCTTATGCCATATATCGTCATCACGGTGTCGTCCCAAAGGACCAGGTGATACCGCTGTCGCGGTAAATACCATTCCATTATTTCATATCCTGAATCCTCATCTCATTACCTCCTTTACACCACCTAACATTGATACTTGAACACCACAATGTTCCCTCCACAAAGCCTGGAGTTTCGCTTGAGGCGATAACTAATGGGTTCTCTCCACATTCCCATCCTAATCTTTGTCTAACCCTTAGAGGTTTTCCCACAAACATGCAATGCATGCTCATATCATCATGCTTCATGTTTATGACATTCTTAAACAACATAAACCTAACAGAAAGTTTGGAGTCTTAGGAACTCACCTGAACTTTATTATCTTCATAGCTTATCCTTTTCTCTTAACACTAGAGCCTCCATTCTCCTAGCAGTATCTTGAAACTAAAACCTTCTGGTTAAACTTGTGTTTCATCTTAAAAGCTTATACTTTAATAAGCATGCATAACCCTTATGACAGATCTAAAGATTCATAGCTTCACCCTACATACAAAAAAGGGTTAAGAACCTTACCCGCTTGCTGGTTTCCCCACTTTTCCAACTCCCTCGCTTGCTGGTTTCCCCACTTTTCCAACTCCCTACTCCTGAATTCTACTCCATGCAGAACCTTTCATAGCTACTCCTTCGAGCTACCATAGAAGATGAAGAATGAAATAACTGAGACAAGGTCATGAATAAAATCATCCTTGAGAGCCATCTCCCAGCTATTTATAGCTCTTCTCATGCTAACACCGACCTTACGAGAACTGTCCATTGTTAATCATGATGTCTCTCACTAAGGAACCAACTAGTTCTATTCTAACCGACCAGGTTTGGTTCTCAACTATGTCCAATTCAGTTTCTAACTTTCCCGATTCTCCCAATATAGGTTGCCAGCTTGCGATCTCTTTCAATGTAGTCCCTTATTGGTTCTTAATTTCGGATTTATTGGAAATTGGGTGTTACAATCTCGTTGTTTATATGGGTCAATTCCCAACAGAAAGGTTGTGTTTTTCAACCATGGTAGTTGGGACTATACTAATATGAGCCATACTTGCAAGTACACACTATTTCATTCCTCAACCAATACCAATTACTTAGGTGTTCTGGTTAAGATGTCGATTATTCAAGTGTGTTTCAACTAATTTTAGGCAATACTAGCTTGGTGCATACCGACTCGTACTGATTGGTACAACATTTTGTTATTTTAAACCTAAATTTTAATTTTTTTAATAATTACATGCAAAATTAAACTATAATTATTAACTTAAGTTATTTAATGTAATTAATAAATTTAAAACTTTTGTTTGTTATATGCATGTATTTGAGATATATTTGTGTATATATATTATATAATTTATTAAAAATTGAAAAATAAATTATAACTATATGTGAAAATCTCGAAATGATATACCAAAACACATCAGTATTAGTACCAGGATAAAAACGTCATGTAACGGAGAGGGAATGAAGAGAGAAAAAAAAATTGCTTGCGATGTTCACAACTTGGACCATTATTGCTAGCCTAATCATGTTGAAAGTAAGTTGTATTTAATTCATCCCGCTTGAGTTTGGTTGTCTTGTGTAACTCTACGTGATTGTAGTTTATCATCAGCGGACATATATAAATTCCGGACCATGCGGACATGAGGATACATAAAGTGCAGCAATATAAAAAAGGAGGAGCATAACTCAAGCATGTTATGCAGTTGGAAAGTAAAATGGATTGGAGTTATAGTATTAGTAAGTTAGCAAAAGTAAGGAAACTTCGTGTTCTGGCTTTTCACATGATTTACCCTTTCATCAATGCTCCTCTCTGCTTTGACGGCCAACTAATTCCCTACACCACCAAGTGCCACTACTTCAAAATACTACGGCTATACACACATCAACCCTCAAACATTTATTATGCTATTTCCATGTCAAGTGCATAGCCATGCTTGTACCTAATGGTGTGAACGGCTACGCCATACACAGAATTAAGAATGGTTTGGTTTGATAAATTCTACTTTCATACCATAACTTGGACTATATGTTTCCTCGAATGGTAGTAGTTCCATTTTCACCGTTTTGTAATAATTTTCTTCTAATACCTGTGTTTTAAGTGCATTTAATGATCTCTGCAACAGCAACTTAGATCTATCTGCTCTGCAATCAATGAAATCTTAATGTGTTAGCCTTGCTGGTATATATGTTCCTACTGCTTAAAACAAAATTTTCAAAACAACACATTAATGGAGGTAGTTGAGGGTTGAAAAAGTGGGCAACACACCACTTCTCTTTATTTACTTCGCCTTGCAACTGCAGATGTACATCCATTGGTGTTTGATGCAAGTCCCATCTTTTTTTCAGTTTTATGATCTTTTTGCTTTCTGTTTTATTCTATATTCTCCAAGCTTCATGGATTTAGCACATAAGCTCCTATTCGCAGCTTTGCTCATCTTTGCAGCAACCATTGATGGGACGCAGGCAGCTGCCATGGTTTCTGGTGCTGTTTTCTGTGACCAATGCAAAGATGGCCAGAGATCCCTCTTTGATTATCCCCTTTCTGGTAACGATCCATCCCTGCTCGGTTGTCGTACATGGCTACATTCTTAATTGCAACTGGTTTTATTGTCTTTGTTTTCAATTGATGTGTTAGCTTTTACCTTATAACTTAAACTAATCCATCAACAGATGCACTCTTCAAAACACTTGTTGAAATTGGAAGTGATTTATCGTCCACTGTATAATTTTGGATACTATAAAAGCAAAAGGATCTGCAGAATCACATATATATATTGATATGGTTATGCAGGAATGAAGGTGACTGTTGCCTGTGCTGATGGTACTGGACAAGTGACAATGTCAAGGGAAGAGACTACAAATGTATTTGGGAACTATGTGATGAGGTTTGATGGCACACCAGACTTAAGTAACTGCAATGCCCAGGTTTCAGGGAGTGGAGAAGGGTCAAATGATTGTGGTGCAACTGCTGGTCCTGCCCAGAAACTTAGACTTATGTTCAGGATGTTTGGCATGGAGATTTATGGTGTGGATTCTTTGCTTTCTGAGCCTTCCCAGCCCATGTCCTTCTGCCCAAGGTCATCTAACCCTGTGCCTGCACCTATAATAACACCTACAAGGCCACCACCACCGACTTTCAGGCTGCCCCCGCTGCCACCATTGCCTCCAATGCCTCCATTGCCCTTCTCTGAGGCATCAGCTTGTTCACATCAGTAAGTTCACTTCTGGGATCTTGATCTCAGCCAGTAAGGCCGAGAAATGTTAGATACGAATAGGGCCAATTAACACATAAGGGGTATGTGGAGCGAACATCGCCACCAATCCATGCTCTAACATACACGTGCAAGCTTACATTTCATGCTAGCACTTTTTGTTGAATTCATGTGAGATGAAAACTTCAAAGGTGCGAAAGCTAGTGCTCCATCCCCTAAAGCTGACAGTGAAAGATCAGAGTTGTGAACTTTTTATCATGCTAATTCACAGGAATTTCAATGCAAAAAACCAATACTGTCTGGAGCTAAATAAAAAAGTCCCATTTAGATAGTAGTTTCATGGATACATTTTATTCATAAAAACTCGAAGAAGTAATCAATAATTTTGTTGTGGATTTCTGCTTTCCAGGTACTGGACGATGCCTGAGTACAAATGCTACTGGAGGGTACTGAACCCTGAGACAAAGGTTTCTCTTATTTTCGGGCCACTTGCTGCTAGGAGATATGGGTCTGATATGACCCTGTGGGAAAGCCTTCAAGGGAGAGGAGACCCGTATAAAACTCTGCTGAGGGAAGCCACAACGGCTCTTCTCAACTCATATAACACCCTTCAATTCCCATACAACTCAATTGGTGTTGTCACACGTACCAACTGGGCCTTGATGGGTTCAACCAGAGGTGTCCTCATCACTGCTTTACGCTTCATAAGGGCTAATTCCGGCTCTGGTCGAGTCACCTGCAAATTAACCCCTTGCAAATCATAACCTATAATTTCCGATTACAATCCTGATTTTATTTACAGGCTTTTTAAATTTGTTTCTATAATTTCTATATCATTCATCATGCCTACCTATGTTCTGAGAATAAAATTGGAGTCCCCAATTTCATACAA
Source organism: Gossypium raimondii (assembly GCF_025698545.1). NCBI lineage: Eukaryota > Viridiplantae > Streptophyta > Magnoliopsida > Malvales > Malvaceae > Gossypium > Gossypium raimondii. The sequence continues at coordinate 42,028,514 of NC_068565.1, forward strand.
TATGCTATTTGCTATGATTTTCTTTCAACTTTTAACGGTTTTCCCTCTTATTAAGAGTTGCCATATTACATCCCAAATCAAATCAAATGTTATAAAATTAATTATATTAGAAGCTATCAAGTTCCTATTATTGTGATTTAATATAATATTTTACGATCCAACTCATATCCTAACATACTACCTTCTATTCTCATTTAAGTAATGCAAATGGGGTGAGCACCATTAATCCCAATCCTTTGTTCTCCAATTGGTGTGGAACTCTCATAAAAATGGTACTTTCGCTTCTTCCATTTTGACTGCCAAATCATAATAAACATCTTCCTTCCTATATCAAAAGCAATAATAAAAAAATCACGGATCTCGCCCGTAACCTTTTTCATTTTTTATTTTAACCTGAATAGGGGTTTAGGGGAACGGAACAAGTAGGGTTTTTTCCTCAAATTTTTTACCCTGTTTTGTTAATTTTAAAAAACATATATTTTGTTTTATTTTATTTTCTTCAAGCAAAAATACATTTTAATGACATTTCCATACCTTAGTAGTTGTAATGGTTTTTTTAACAGCTATAATGGTAGGGGTAAACATTAACTCGTACAAAGGTCATAGTTTGAATGCCAATTGTTCAATTAAGCCTAATTAAAATATGGCAAGTTAATGCACAATTAAGTTATTAAAATTTAAGCTTTTAGTTTTATTAAGGGTTAAATAACTATTTGGGATTAATATTTGGCAACTTTTATCATATTGAGATCTGATTTTTTTTTTGGGTTCAAGTTAAATCCTGTAGTTGGTAATTTTTCCCATATTGAGACCTAAACTAGGCAGTTGTTCTTATATTGGGGTTTGAACTTTTTTTGTTCAAGTCAGTACTTGAACTTGACAATTGTTCCCATATTAAGGCTTGAACTTAGCAATTGTTTCTGTAGCACCCCTTAGAATGTAAGGAACATATGGCATGTATCATTCCGCCAGACAGACCTCCCAACGGACTGAGGCATTACCGACGGATTCAAATCCTTCAACTTAACTTAAATCTTTGAGAAAACAGTTATGAAGATTTCCTTTTTAGTTAAAAACTATTATTCTTTTTTCGTTTTGTAACGTATCTTTGAAGAAAGTAATGGGAATTATACAAGAAAAGCGTCATTATCCAACCACTGTACAGCTATGGCTTATGCATATAAAAAATAAGTTCATAAACTACATTTCAAGGGAGTTTGGCTTACACTTTTATAGTAAGGGGAAATTATCATTTTAAGACAAAACAATACAAACGACGAAGTTAATTGTAAAAGTTAAATACAAAATATATGTATACGCCATCCTTCAAATAGCAATGCATGATATAAAAGAAAAAAAAACAAATGGCTCACTCGCAACAACAACTTTGGCATAGTCCCCTTCAACTGATTCCTTTTCTACTAGAAATACACCTGAAAAAGGATAAGTAATGGAGTAAATTCATTTGGACTTAGTGAGTTCCAAAAATAGACACAAATAATTTACAAAAATATCACTAATCAACAAGCATCTGTACCCATAAGAAAAATAAACTTATTCGTGAGACTTTGTTGTACAGACACAAGACATCAATAATGCTATCTACAGTTCACTTGCAGAAACACTTTGCCAATTTAAATATGGCAAACACAGTACATAGGCGTTTACTATCCGCCAACTCATGCTTATCTCTTACAATCATGCATGTTTACACACGAACCTTCCTTGTGCTAGCCTCGGACCCATAATTTAGAATTTAGAATCACAAATCAATCATACTCATATTCATATCAGCCTTGTTAAGTTTAACACATGTTCTCCCGCAAGGTTAGGCTGTGATCTGTTAATTCAATTTGCAATATAGCTACCCTACCGGAGGCATCACAAACATATTTTTTTTCCATATTTTCACTTACCATAATTTATTTGGTACTAGGCTCGTGCAACAAGGAGAGTGTTGTTACATCGACAATGACCATACTCACACATACAAAACTAGTCTATTACACACGTATCCAGACACAACACATCGACTCATTTACAGTAGAGACAACTTACCGTACACAACCCACATATAATGGAAATATCATGACGCAAATGAAGTAAGAAGGAACTCACCAACAAGCTTTAGAACATAATCTACTCTACTGGTCATTTGCCTCTATTGCTTGAACCTTCACTAGCTTATTGAGCTAAATAAGAAACAGTTATAACCATCAAACCATTTATCTAATTTTATCATGCATGCACTAATGCAAAACACAAATCCCTTCGACAATAACCTAAGGGATTTCAAGAAATTACCAGTAAGCTGGTACTTAAGAATGGCGCTTTGACTAGCTACTAGAACCTTATTCTTCTTCTCTAACGAAAATACCTTAAAAATTTCCAAAGACTCAAAAAAGAACTTAGAGAAAAACAAAGGTGAAAATGCCAGTAACGACATCTATATATAGCATAGAAAGTGGGACAAAGCTTAGTGGGAGGATCAGAAAATCCCACTATAGCCCTTGAAACCAAAGAATAGAGTTGCCAAAAATTTTGAAACCTAATCATCCACCAAATATAACTACTACCACTAATCACATTAGTGAGTAGAAAAACGTTGCTTACACACTAAAATAAGTCAACTAAACAAATCATTCAACTACCTAAACACATCAAGCTGTCATCTACAGTACTTTAGTTCAATTCTAACTAGGTCTCAACTAAACTCTGACAATACTCACTTAGCCATCGTTTTCATTAAAAACAAGTCTATCTATCTGCGAACTAACAAGTTCGTGCAAAGTATCTGGGGTTGGTGGATTGTCTCACAAAAGAATCCACCAAACCCTAGAGTCCGCCAAATGGCAAATTCCAGCGAAGCATTCTGTAAATGGGCATACTATCGAATCCACGCAATACGCCACTTAGACAGTTAACGAAAAATTCACCAATCTCATCCTTTTCCTACCCTGACTTACTCAACTATACACCAAACAACATATTGATACGATTTACGCCATGCAGGCTATTATAGTTTCCACATTGGGGCATGAACTCTAGGATTTTCAAGGACTAACTTGGGAAAAAATAAGTTCAAACCCCAATTGGGAACAATTGCAAAGTTTGAGGCCTAATTTGGAAGTTCAGGCCCTTGTAACACCCCACGTCTAACTCATTTTTCGGATCCGGGTATAAAGTGTAACAATGGACCTATACTTAATTTTTGATAACTTGGATGCTCTAACAGGCTAAGGTAAAATAATCTAAAAATAAAATTAATAATATAAATTCGTACGTCCAAGGCCTCAGCCACTAAATGTTTTGTCCCTCAATCTTTGTCTCTAAACAATTTGGTTTGTTTATTTACAATGGGGCTCTTAAAACTTGACTAAAGGTTAACCATTTCAACATCCATACTCTATGAACGTCATCTGGTTACACCATATTTTATTCTAAGGTGTTGTCCCCAGTGGTACACTTTTTCCATGTGCTCATCTCTAACCGCCTGCAATCTCCGCTCTTAGCAACATATGGCTCGGTCCCTCCTCGAAGTCATCGATCAACCTCGCAATCCTGCGATCATAATTCAACTCCGTAAGTTTAAGAGAACTTAGTGAATTCCTCTATCACATCATAGTTAAACTCTATCATATAAGGGTAAACAATAATAAATAACTAAATTTAAATACTCGTTACTTGCCCAAGGCGATTGTTTAACATCAGGGTGGCGAACTCCACCTGATCCTTCAAGCTATGCGACTCACTACTCGACCTTCCTCTGGTAGGAATCTCCTCTGGACCTTGTCCTGGACACCTCGCCCTATCAGAGAAACCTATCATTACTTCTTGTCTATCTTTCTTGCTATTTTCCCCTTTCACGGGGTGTTCATCGATCGTCCTAGTTGTTTATCTACTTCCCATTATGAACCCCTTCGGTATCCTTTTCAACTATCCGCCCAAGGATTCTTAGGACACACCTTCCTTGGTAGACTTCTTTGTACCAACCCTTGGCAGACTTCTTCTCTATCTGTACCTTAGTCCCTAAGGACACGTTAACGTTCCCATATGGTGTTGTCCTTCAACATGCCTTGCCATTCTGGCGAACCCATTCTAATCATCATTGCAACTAGGTGAGTCTGCCTTCTTAGTTGCTCATTTCCTCCTTAAAGAGTTACCCTATGGTGGTATACCCGTAAGGGATTTTCCTCTAAAAGGAATGGCCTTGACAGACATTCTATCTCTTGGACAGAATCCTTATCCTGGGAGTGGGACTCTTATCCCTTTCATGATATTTGCTTCTCGAGTACAAATTTATTAAGCTCCCCTTGGTGGCTCTTCATTTTAGATTCTTACTTGCGATCCTTGGATATTTCTTTTCTTCATTTCCATAAACAGGCCTGCTCCTATCTGACCTACCTTTCTTTAATTCTTATTGGGTCTTCGCCCATGCCTTGTTGGCTTTCCACTTTCATCATTCTTGGTGGATTCTTTATTATCCATTTTCCATACTTACGGTTGTTTTTACCTTCTCCCCCTAATTGCGGGGTTTCTCATACTGGTCACTCAAGCCTATACCCTGCACCTGAGGTTCAAACTGTCTTTTTGTGTTTGTATTTTGGTGGACTTTATGGGATGTCATAACTTAGCTATAGTATTATATGTTGGGTCGCTAGGACATCTCATGACACAGCGAAAAAGTTATTCCGGTGATCCAAAACAAAAATCCATGACGAGGAATGAATCAAGAAGAAAAGGTTTGAAAATATACCTTTCGAAATTTTAAAAATACGAAGGAACCACTGCTGATTTAATCCCCTTCACACGCTACCAATCCAAAGCCAAAACAAAATCATCTTGACCTCTACGTAGTCCACCCAGTTGCAAACGAATGACCAAAAACTCTCATTGAACGTTTCAGAGAGTTTTTTTCTGAAAAAAATGTGGCTGCTAGACCTAGGTTTCTTTTCATTTTTATGGTTAATGTTAGTAACACTCTCTCACCTTAGGGTTTTTGTGATTCCCTTTTATTTTAATATCCATATTAAATCGGAATCACCCTTTTTTGGTGCCAGAAAATATATGGAAAATATGATAATGTAATATCCTTTCCAAAAAGATAATAATTTCCATATACTTTATGTTTGACCGAAATTATTATAACACTTTATTTTAATAATTTCGTAAATAATACATAATTAATATTTTATATGAATCAAATTCATATATTTATTTTAACTATGTTCTCTATTCTTGTACAATGAATTTGTACATATATTGTGTTTATTATTTAATTGTCAAATTATAGTAATTCAATAATTAATATAATTCTCGTGACAGTTAAATATAACATCAACTGTGTTTAGATTCTATTCGTTTCAACCATAAGGTGTGACCCTATAGGCTATTGTAACATTAGTAGTAATAGTATAACACTTCTAACGTTACAAGCAATGAGTGGCATCTAGCAATGCATCACCGCTACCTAAGTTACAAGAAGTCGTGTTTTGACATAACCCTTTTTTGATAAATTTTCATGTATTATATCATTTTATCATTTATATCTCGATTGGACAGAAGTCATGGAATAGTCACACTTGCAAAGTCCAATCTCATGTTTCTTGATACCCGAAGTAGACTACAATAAACACATAAGTGTAGTATCTCATATTAACTTATTTGAGCATGACCATGTATTTTTAGTCTCACTTCATCAAGTGGCCTAAGATATTGCTCCCATTATGTAGGAGGGACAAATCCTATCTTGATCAATCACATCCCACTACATAGATTGTGGCATACCCAACATCAGTCTTTATACTACAACCTGTTACAGTAGACATTTGACTGTATCAAAATATACGACTCACTATGTTGGGATAATGATAATCTCAAGTCTAAGAATCGTATACATAGTTATCACTATGAGTAATATTGTAACTATTATATAATAATCCAAAAAAGATACTCATAGCTAGTCTGTCCAATATGTCGTTCTCTAACATATACTCATGTATTGATTTTGACATCCCTATGTCAATGAAAACACTTTTTCATCAATCAACGACTTATTAGTCTTAGTGCATTATTGTTGTCCAAGCCCACAATAATACTTGAATAAGGACTTTTTAAGAATAATCATATTATTCACGGAACATTATTATAAATCAATTTATTTTACATATACAAAAAGTGAAACTGAAATAACAATGGTAATGCCTTTTATTAATAAATAATGTAGAATGAATTTGTGATTACAATTATCTAATGATTGGTCTTTGGGCATACTCTAACATTATACCTTTCTCGTCTCGTTTCCCTTGTCCAACGGACCTCTCGTGTTTATTGTCCTGGCAGACTTACTTTATTTCGTATTTATTGTCCTGGGGGACTTATCTCTATTCCATGTTTACTGTCCTGACAGACTTATCTCTATGGATGCCATGGAGTCTTTCATCCATGGTCTTACACCTATCCACCATCCTAACGTACTATCTTATGATGCCATGGAGCCTTTCATCCATGGTCTTACTCATCATATATGGATGTCATAACATCTTTAATCTATGTTCTTACACCGTGTACCTTATACCATTTACCTTGTTACCATGCGTCTTTTATCCATGGTCTTTTGACATTATCATTTTACTGTGTACCATGCTGTCATGACATCTTTCATCTATTGTCTTACAGTACGTAGGTCATACTAAATTTTCCTATCCTCTTTCATCTATGGTCTTACGCCTTAGACCGTCATCATAGTGTCGCCCAAAGGACCAGTCGATACCGCCGTTGAGGTAAATACCATTCTGTAATTTTATTTCCTAAATCTTTCTCCTATTACCTCCTTAACACCACTTAACTTTGATGCTCGAACACCATATTGTTTCCTCCGCAAGGTTTGAAGCTTTGACCAAGGCGGTAACTAATAGGGTCTCTCCCCATTTCCCTTCCTAAACTTCATCTAACCACTTTAGGTTTCCCACAGTCAGTAATGCATGCTTATATCATCATTTACGCTTATGCAACCATGGCATGCTTAAACAACATAAACCATAACAATGGGTTTGGAGTCTGGAACTCGCCTAAAACTTTATCATTTCCATCACTTATCCCTTCTCTCGAGCACTGGAGCTTCCATCCTCTAGGCAATGGCTTACAACCAAAATTAATCATTGGTTATACTCTATATTCTTAACTTAAACTAATTTTTTGAAACATGCAGAACCCTCGATGTCCATAAACTTTACCTTACGTACACATGAGGGTTAAAAACATTACCCGCTTATTATTTTCCCTACTTTTCCAGCTTCACCCTCATGAAGTCCACTGTATGTAGAACCTTGCATGGCTACTCCCTCTTCGGGCTACCAAAGAAGAAGAAAAATGAGAGAAATTGAGACAACGTCGAGAAGAAAATCATCCTTGGAAGCCATCTCCCAGCTATTTATAGTCCTTCTTGCGCTACTTCCAATCCTATGAGAGTCATCCATGGCTAATTATGGTGTCTCCCACTAAGGAACCGGTTGGTCCATCCTAATCGAACCAGGTTTGGTTCCCAATTATATCAAATTTGGCTTCCAACTTTCCTTTTTCTTCCAATTTAGGCAGCCAGCTTGTGATCTCTTTCAATTTAGTCTCTTTTTCTTCCTTAATTTTAGGTTATTAGAAATCTAGGTGTTACAGCCCTGATGTGGGAACAATTTCAAAGTTCAGAGCCTAGCTTTAACCAAAAAAGAGTTCAAGCCCCAATATGGGAAAACTATCAAGTTTAGAGCCCAAAAAGTTATTTAACCCATTTATTAAAATGAAATTTGTTACAAGAAAGTCTGAATAATTAATAATTTATGGAAAATTATAAAATTAATATATAATAGAATAACTATGTATAGTGCTTATTTGTTTAATTAAAAATTGCTTTCGAAAAATGATTTATGGAAAATTATTTGAATTTCTAGAAAATGTAATTTTTTAAATTTTGGATTATTCAATGTAAATTATTTTTCAAAAATTTTCTTGAACTTATTTTTGAAAGATCCTAGGTGATGCAAAATTTAAAATTTTTAAAAGGTTAATATATACTGAAGGTACCTAAACTTGATAACATATACCTAATTGGTACCTAAAACTTTTTTTTGGAATTAATTTGTACTTAAACTTAAACCATAAGCCAAGTTTGTAATAGCTCGATTTTTAATGGTGTTGGAAACGATGGTTTACTACTCATATTTGAAATTAATTATATTTTACTTTATAGTCTCTTTAAATGGGCCCTCAAGGCCTAAAATAGGCTTTAGAATAACAATCAGGACTAAACTGAAAACTCAGATAATTTTTCGCGAAATTTCAAAATTTTTCCTAGCTGCAGAGGACACACGCCCGTGTGGCCAGGCCATGTGGCTCACACGGCTAGGAAACACGCCCGTGTCTTTGGTCGTTTGGGCATTTGATGTGGGACACACGGTCGTGTCCCAGCCCGTGTCCTTACTCATGTAACTCCTAAATTGGGTCACAAGGCCAACCACACGCCCGTGTGTTAGGCCGTGTGAAAGGTGTAGGGGTCACATGGCCAAGCCACACGTCCGTGTGCTAGGTCGTGTGCAAATACTTGGGCATTCTGTTTTGAAATTTCAAGGTGCAGGGGACACACGGCCAGACTACATACCCATATGCATGGCCGTCTGTCACACATGGCTGAGACATATGCCCGTGTCTCTGCCCGTGTGGACGAAAATAGGCCATTTTAAGGCCATTTTTATCACCCTTTTTGACATCAACATACACACAACATTTAAATACACTAATATATCTCAACCAAGCAATCAAAACCAACCAATACATGTTCTAAACATAATATAACATTACATATACATCAATTACTTATACTTACCTATTTAACTCATTTCATTGATTTATCAAATTCTAATACTAATTACACACATACAAACATTTAAGATTCACAACCACAATTCAAACTATTTCATTGCCAAACCAACCCTATACATGCCATATAAACCAAAATTTACATTTCAAAAACTACCGAATTAAACTGGATAGTGTGGCTTGATGTGTTGATCTGATCTCTCGATCACACGTTAATCGACAAGAACATAAAACAACACGAGTAAGCTTAACGAAGCTTAGTAAGTTCAACAGATTAAACATTTATCTTACTGAACTTAATATAATAAACCAATTTGTAAATAAATCATACATTCTCCCTGTCAAATACAACATAAGTCAATGAACACTCTTCCTTCAGATCAATATCATTAATAATCAATATATCTTTCAATTCATTCACATGGGTTTTTTACCAATTCGTACTGAATCGAGGAACGACTTACAGATATGAGTACATTGTTTTCTTTGTGCTATAGTCCAACTATGGTCTTACACATGCATTGTCATGGCCCAACCATGGTCTTACGTTCGTACTGCCATAACCCAGTTATGGTCTTATCATTAGAATGTCATAACCCAGCTATAGTCTTACTTATAAATACTGTCATGGTCCAACCATTGTCTTACGTTCAAAGTGTCATAACCCAATTATGCTCTTTTCATTAAAATGCCATATCCCAACTATGGTATTACATATAAACATTGCCATGGTCCAAGCATGGTCATATTAGTCAATTCATCATTTGCTATAAAACGATTGTACTCAATCATGCGTTCTACTTGTTTTAAGCATTCATTTCAATTTCATATTTTAACAACAAATTTTAATTTCAATAATAAGAATATGAATAAATACATTATATCATTTATAAATTAATAAATAATCATGAAAGTTTTAAGCTAATTTCTCTTTTTCTCGTTGATGTACGGGCTCTTGATCTAAAATGTAATTTTTTCATTCATTAGCATATATTTCAATTTCAGTCCATTTCACAATTTATACCCTTCAAATTTCAAAATTACACAATTACCACAACTTTTACAATTTTTACAATTTAGTCCTCACCAATTAACTCATCAAATGAGCTAATTTTTCCAATTAAAACTTTATTAAAATATTATAAGCTATTACACAGCCTTTGATAAAACAAACTTTAATAACAAACCCTAAAATTTAATCTCTTTCATAATTTTGTCCTAAAATCAATTTCTATTGAAATTACTTGATAAAATCATCATATAACAATATTAAATCTTCAAATCCATGTTAATTCATCTTAAACATCCATCACTCATCAATGGTAACTTTCAAAAGTACCCATAGAATCAAAAACTAATAAAATAGATAGTTGGACCTAGTTGTAAAAATCTCAAAAACACAAAAATTTCAAGAAATAAACAAAAATTGAACTTACATAAAGAAAAATTATGAAAAAACAGCTATTAGAAACTCTCCTATGGCATTTTGGGACTGCAATTTGGGGAAAAAAATGTCTAGATTATCCTACTTACTCCTTTGTTTTATTTTCATTAATTTTCTCCAAATAACCAATTTGCCCCTTACTCACTTGATTTTTGTTTTTCTTTTCTACGTAAGTCGTTTTAGCCTTTTCAATTAGGCACATTTACACTTTAAGTCCTTCCATATTTATCTTTTAAGCTATTTAATCACTATTTCATCAATTAGCTAGTTTTGCACCTTTTTCAATTTAGTTCTTTTTACTAAATTAACTATCAAAACGTTAAAATTTTCTAACGAGACTTTAATACTAACTCAATGACACTCCGTAAATATTTATAAAAATATTTACGGCTCAGTTTTTAAAATCGAGGTCTCAATACTTCGATTTAGAAACCAATTAATTTAAAACAAAAATTACTAATTCATAAGCCTTCCTAAACTCATAATTTTTTCACAAACACTAAATAATAATATTTTCAAACTCACTAGTGGAATTTAGTAATCTTGAACCACTGTTTCTGGCACCATTGAAAATTAGACCATTACAACTCTCCCCTTTAAGAAATTTCGTCCTCGAAATTTGTTACCTGGAAATAGATTTGGATATAGTGATCTCATCAATTTCTCTGTTTCCGAAGTAGCCTCCTTCGGACCATGACGATGCCATAACATTTTTACTAACGATACTCATTTTTTTGCAACTGTTTAACTTCTCGAGTCAAAATTTTCACCAGTTCTTCTTAGTACGTCATATCCGGTTGTAGCTCAAATTCATTATGAGGAATCACGTGTGAAGGATCTAATCTGTATCGTCTCAGCATCAATACATGGAACATGTTATGAATCTTTTCAAGTTCTGGAGGCAGAGCTAATCTATAGGCTACAAGGTCGATTCTTTCGATAATTTCATACGGTCCGATAAATCTTGGACTTAATTTTACTTTTCTACCAAACCGCAATACTTTCTTCCACGGTGAAACCTTTAGAAATACTCGATCACCCACATCAAATTCTATCTCTCTTCTTTTCAAATCTGTATATGATTTCTAACGGTCAGAAGCTGTTTTCAAACTATCCTAGATAATTCAAAATTTATCTTAAGTTTCTCGGATCAAATCGACTCCCATTAGCTTGGATTCACTCAATTCAGACCAATACAATGGAGTCTTACATTTTCTTCCATAAAGAGCTTCAAACGATGTCATTTTGATACTGGATTGATAGTTATTATTATATGCAAATTCGGCTAAAGGTAAATATCTTTCCCAGCTATCTCCAAACTCGAGTATACAACATCTCAACATGTCTTCTAGAATTTGAATCACTCGTTCTGATTGCCCGTCAGTCTGAGGATGAAATGCTGTGCTGAAATTCAGCTTAGTACCCAGAGCTTCTTGTAGTTTACACCAAAACCTTTATGTAAACCTCGAATCTCGATCCGAAATAATAGATGTTAGAACCCCATGTAGTCTTACAATCTCAGACATATATAATTTTGCTAACTTCTCAAGTGAAAAGTTCGTTCTGACCAGGATAAAATATGCTGACTTAGTCAATCTATCAACAATCACCCAGATCGAATCTTTCTTTCTCAGAGTCATAGGTAATCTGGATACAAAATCCATCGTGACAAGCTCCCATTTCCACTCAGGAATCATGACAGGTTGTAACAAACCCGTTAGTACCTGATGCTCTGCTTTGACTTGTTGACAAATCAAACACTTTGTTACAAATTCACAAATTTCCTGTTTCATACCCGGCCACCAATACATCTGTTTCAAATCACAATACATCTTTATGCTACCTGGATGAATGGAATACATGCTACTGTAAGCTTCAGATAAAATATCATTTTTCAAATCTGAATTATTTGGAACATAAATTCTATTGCGATAACGCAACATACCATTATCATCAATGTTATACTCTGAACTACTCTTGTCCCAAACCATCTGTCGTTTTAATACCAATTTTGGATCCTCATCTTACAATTCCCGAACCCGTTGAAGGAACATAGGTTTTGTTCTCAATTCTGCTAATACAGAACCGTCTTCATTAAGAGACAAATGAGCTTTCATCACTCAAAGTGTAAACAATGACAACTTTTAACTAAGTGCATCTGCAACCACATTAGCCTTCCTCGAATGGTAGTCAATAACCAGGTCATAATCTTTTAGTAACTTTAACCACCGTCTTTGTCTTAAATTTAGCTCTTTCTGAGTCATCAACTATTTCAAACTTTTGTGATCCGTAAACACATAACATTTCTCGCCGTATAAATAGTGTCTCCAAATTTTAAAAGCAAACACAATTGCAACCAACTCAAGATCATGTGTAGGATAATTCTTCTCATGCAATTTTAACTGCTAAGAACCATAGGCCACTACTTTTCCCGACTACATCAGTACACAACCCAATCAATTTAAAGACGCATCACTGTAAACAACATACGTACACCCGGTTCTAGCTGAGTTAAGACCGGAGCTTCTGTTAGCATTTTCTTCAACTGATCAAAACTCTGTTGACAATCATCAGACCAAACAAATTCAACATTTTTCTGTAGTAATCAAGTATCGGCAAAGCAAACATCGAAAATTCTTGACAAAACGGCGATAATATCCTGCTAAACCCAGAAAAATTTGCACTTCTGTTATATTCTTCAAAGTTTTCCAATTCACTATTGTAGATACTTTGCTCGGATCCACTCGAATCCCTTCAGCTGATACAATATAACCTAGAAATTCAACCTCGTGAAGCCAGAATTCACATTTACTAAACTTTGCATACAACTGCTCTTCTCTCAAAGTCTGTAACACATTTCTCAAGTGTTGTGCATGCTCGAATTTCATCTTGGAATAGATCAGTATATCAGTATATCATCAATAAACACAACCACAAATCTATCCAAATAAGGTTGAAAAATATGATTCATTAAATCCATAAAAGCAGCAGGAGTATTGGTCAAGCCAAATGGCATTACCAGAAACTCATAATGGCCATATCGAGTTCTGAAAGTAGTCGATACATCACACTCTTTGACCTTCAATTGATAATACCCGGATCTGAGGTCTATCTTCAAAAATGTTGCAGCACCTTTCAGTTGATCAAACAAATCATCAACACGAGGCAAAGGATATTTATTCTTAATTGTGACCTTGTTCAGCTGTCTGTAATCTATACACAATCTTAAAGAACAATATTTCTTTTTCACAAATAAGATAGGTGCACCCCAAGGAGACATACTCGGTCTGATAAACCCTTTGTTTAATAATTCTTGCAACTGTGTCTTTAATTCCTTTAACTCAGCTGATGCCATCATGTATAGTGTTACTGATGTCAGAGCTGTTCCCAAAATTACATCACTTACAAATTCAACTTCACGATTAGGTGGTAAACCCGACAATTCCTTAGGAAACACATCAGTAAAATCATTAACAATTGGTAACTATTCTAACTTTAATTCAGAACCCCGAGTATCAAGAATGTAGGCTAAAAATGCCTCACTACCTTTCACATTAATCTCTAAGCTGAAATAATTCTAACAATTTCTTTTGGATTCTCAAACTCAACAATAATCATCTCTCCTGTCTAACATTTCAGATCAATCTATTTTTCTCTATAATTTACTATAACAACATGGTTCGTCAACCAATCCATTCCCAAAATAACATCAAATTTCTAAAAAGGTAGCAACATCAAATCAGAACGGAATTCATAGCCTTTTATTTTTAGTGGGCAATCACGACACACTAAATTAACTATTAAACTTTGGCCTAATGGATTAGTGACTTGAACATCATAATCAGTAGGTTCAACAGACAATTTCTCTTTTGATGCTAATGCAGTGCAACCATAAGAATGTGTAGACCCAGGGTCAATCAATGTATATACAGTAACATCAAAAAGATAGAATGTACTAGCAATTACGTATGGAGCTGTAGTTTTTTCCCTTGCTCGAATAACATAAGTACGTGTCGGTACTTTAGTCTCTGACCGAGCAGTCTTATCTCTTATATTCGAATAAGTAGCCCCAATAGCACTACTTTGACCTGAACATTTACTTCTTTGGGAAGTGGTTATTTGCTTTTCTTTTTGTTTTTCCTCCTCTTTTTGCAGCTGAGGACAGTCTTGAATAAAATAGTCAGTGGCCCTGTATTTGTAACAAGCTCCTACATTACCCCTACATTCACCAAAGTGATTTTTCCCACAATATTTACATTTGGGCTGAGGAACATTTTGCACACTAGCCATAGGTCTAATAGTCACCCCGTAATCTTGTTTAGTCGCCTTATTCTTATTTGATCGTTCAGGCATTGAAGTAGCTCAATTGAATTCCTCTCTAGGCTTTTTAGCCGGAAATGCTGAAAATGATTTAGAGGAGCTTCTCTTATAGGATTCTTTATTTCGTCTATCTCTCTACATTTTTCTATTGTACACTTCTTCCATCTTTTGAGCACGATCTGATAAAACAACAAATTCTCTTATTTCAGTGCCCCCAATCATTATTCTAATTTCATCATTTAGTCTTTCCTCAAATCGAATACACATTTCTTCTTCGGTTGTTACAATTTCTCGGGCATATCTACTAAGGTATACAGATTCTCTTTCATACTCGGCTACCAATCGATTACCTTATCACAAATCAAGGAATTCCCTCTTCTTTTTGTCTAAATACCTCTTGCCGACATATTTCTTTTTAAATTCACTCTGAAAGAATTCCCAAGTGATTTTCTCTTTTGGCACCACAACCACTATAGTCATCCACCAATTATATGCTTCCTCTTTCAGTAAGGAAATAACACATCTCAAATAATCATCTGGGGAACAAGCTATTTCTTCAAAATCTCTTACAATATTTTAAAGCCAATATTCAGCTTTGACTAGATCATCATCTGACCTACCCCGAAATTCTTCGGCCCTAAACTTTCTGATTTTTTCTATAGGAGTATTCTTACTGGATTCAGTTGCCAGAGGAGGTGGAGGTACAACCGGAGGCACTTCGGATAGTATAGTAGGGGGAGGAGGTTGTTGAGTCTGATTTCTTTCTTGCATAAATTCATTAAACCATTGGTTCATAAACCCATAGAACATATTTTTAAGTTATTGTTCATGAATCGAAGAAATTGGGACACTACTACTTGTCCCATGTTCAAATGTTTGTACTTTACTATTATCCCCATCATGTTTAGCATGTTCGGATCTATTTGACATCTTTACAATCTATAAAAAACAAGGGTTAGATCGGATCATACACAACACACTATCAAATATTTATATGGCATGTATTTCTAAACACTTTACACATTACTATCATTCTCAGAATCAACTAAACCAAAGCTCTGATATCAATAAATGTAAAACCCCTAACCCATATCCGTCGCCGAAACAAGGTTACGGAGCATTATTGGAGTTTACAGAATAATTACAATTAATTTATGTCATTTACTATTCATATATAAAATTAATTCTATTTTATTATATAGTCTCTTTAAATGGGCCCATTAGAAACAAATCGGGTGGCCAGGAGACACGCCTGTGTGGCCAGGTCGTGTGGCTCACATGGCCAGGAGACACGTCTTTGTCTTAGATTGTGTGGACATTCGATGTAGGACACAGGGTCGTGTCCCAGCCCGTGTCCTTACCTGTGTAACTCTCTAACTTGGGTCACACAGCCAACCACACGCCCGTGTGTTAGGCCGTGTGAAGGGTGCAGGGGTCACACGGCCAAGCCACACGTCCGTGTGCTAGGTCGTGTGTAAATACCTAGGCATTCTATTTTGAAATTTCAAGGTGCAGGGGACACACGGCCAGGCTACACGCCCATGTGCATGGCTGTGTGTCATACACGGCTGAGACACACGCCCGTGTCTCTACCCGTGTGGACGAAAATAGGTCATTTTAAGGTCACTTTTCTCACCCTTTTTGACATCAACCTACACACAACAATTAAATACACTAATATACCCCAACCAAGCAATCAAAACCAACCAATACATGTTCTAAATATAATATAACATTACATATACATCAATTACTCATACTTACCCATTTAACTCATTTCATTGATTTATCAAATTCTACTACTAATTACACACATACAAACATTTAATATTCACAATCACAATTCAAACTATTTCTTTGCCAAACCAACCCTATACATGTCATATAAACTAAAATTTACATTTCAAAAACTACCGGATTAAATTGGATAGTGGGGCTTGATGTGTTGATCTGATCTCTCGATCACACGTTAATCTACAATAACATAAAACAACACGAGTAAGCTTAATGAAGCTTAGTAAGTTCAATAGATTAAACATTGATCTTACCGAACTTAATATAATAAACTAAATTGTAAATAAATCATACATTCTCCCTGTCAAATACAACATAAGTCAATGAACACACTTCCTTCAGATCAATATCATTAATAATCAATATATCTTTCAATTCATTCACATAGGTCTTTTACCAATTCTTACTGAATCGAGGAACGACTTACGGATATGAGTACGTCATTTTCTTTGTGCTATAGTCCAACTATGGTCTTACACATACATTGTCATCGCTCAAAGATGGTCTTACATTCGTAGTGTCATAACCCAGTTATGGTCTTATCATCAAAATGCCATAGCCCAACTTCTTACTTATAAATACTATCATAGTTCAACCATGATCTTACATTCAAAGTGCCATAACTCAGTTATGGTCTTTTCATTAAAATGCCACAGCCCAGGTATGGTCTTACATATAGACATTGCCATGGTCCAACCATGGTCTTATCCTTCAATTCATCATTTGCTATAAAACATTTGTACTCAATCCTGCGTTCTACTTATTTTAAGCGTTTATTTCAATTTCATATTTTAACAACAAATTTTAATTTCAATAATAAGAATATGAATAAATACATTATATCATTCATAAATTAATAAATAATCATGAAATTTTAACCATACAAATTTATCTGGATTGAATTGTAAAATTGGTAGTAGTTTATGGGCTATTCAACTAATTTTCCTTTTTCTCGTTAATCTACGGGATCTTAATCTAAAATGTAAATTTTTCATTCATTAGCATATATTTCAATTTCAGTCCACTTCACAACTTATACCCTTCAGATTACGAAATTATAAAATTACCCCAACTTTTATAGTTTTTGCAATTTAGTCCCTCACCAATTAACTCATCGATGAGCTAATTTTTAAAATTAACACTACCAAAATATTATAAGCTATTACATAGCCTTTGATAAACAAACTTTAATACCAAACCCTAAGATTTAATCTCTCTAACAATTTTGTCCTAAAATCAATATCTATTGAAATTACTTGATAAAATCATCATATAACAAAATTAAAACTTTAAATCCATGTTAATTCATCTTAAACATCCAGAACTCATCAATGGTAACTTTCAAAATTACCCATAAAATCAAAAACTAATAAAATAGATAGTTGGACCTAGTTGTAAAAATCTCAAAAACAAAAAAAAATCAAGAAATAAACAAAAATTGAACTTACATGAAGAAACATTATGAAAAACCAGCTATTAGAAACCCCCTATGGAATTTTGGGACTGCAATTTGGGGAAGAAATGCCTAGATTATCCTACTTACTCATTTGTTTTATTTTCATTGATTTTCCCCAAATGACCAATTTGCCTCTTACTCACTTGATTTTTTTTCTTTTCTACTTAAGTCGTTTCAACCTTTTCAATTAGGCACATTTACACTTTAAGTCCTTCCATATTTATCTTTTAAGCTATTTAATCACTATTTCATCAATTAGCTAGTTTTACACCTTTTTCAATTTAGTCCTTTTTACTAAATTAACTATCAAAACGTTAAAATTTTCTAACGAGACTTTAATACTAACTCAATGACACCCGTAAATATTTATAAAAATATTTACGACTCGGTTCATAAAATCAAGGTTTCAATACTTCGATTTAGAAACCAATTAATTTAATAAATATTTCTAAAGCACAAATTACTAATTCATAAGCCTTCCTAAACTCATAATTTGTTCACAAACACTAAATAATAAAATTTTCAAACTCATTAGTCAAATTTAGTGGTCTCGAACCACTGTTTTCGACACCACTAAAAATTAGGCTGTTACACCATTCTTCGATGGTTGATTTCGTAAATATTATTTTATTATAGTGTTATAATGGATTTTTATCTAATAAATTTGGTAATTGGACAGATAGTTAAAGTACAAGTGGATCGACCCTAAAGTCTATGGTTTTTGAAAATAAGGTATCAGGACTTCATTTATGTAAACCGAGCTCATAAATATTTTTATTAAATATTTATGAAGTCTTTATATAGGTGAATTGAATTTTGGCTCAGAAATTTTATTGAATTGATAGCTAATCGATATTGATTTTTATTAGTTAAATTGCTTAATTAATAAATGATTGAGGATTTAAGTGGAAAAGTAACCACTTTGAAGCTAGTGGGATGATTAGTAATAGTTAATTAATGATTTTATATGTTGAAATTAAGTTAAAAAGAATAATAATAAAGATTAAAAACATAAACAATAGGTTATCTTCTTCATTTTGCTTTTCTTCACCCGTTCCACCATTATTGAGAGAACTCCAAGGTTGGGCCAAGTCTTTTCTCTTGCATGTAAGTCCTAAACAAGTTTATTTTTTTGTAATTTTTATGTTTTTGGGATCAATGTAGCTTAATCTAGCTAGCCCGGGTATTAAATTGTAAAGCTGTTAAAGTTTTAAAATGTTACCATTAATGATTTTTGAGGTTTTTAATGTTAAATGGTAGGATTTGAAGCTTAGAAATGAAATAGAACTAATTTGTAAAATGAAATTTGTTAATTTTAAATATATGGACTAAAATGTAAATATGTCAAATTTGATGTAAAATTTCTATAATCATGGTTTCTAAAGGTTTATAAAAGGATAGAATTGAAATTAGATTGAAAACTGAAGCTTAAATGTGTAAGATATGATAGTTTCGGTTTTAGGGACTAAATTGAATAAAATGTGAAAATTTAGGAAAATTTTGAAAACTAAAATTAAGTTGAGATATACATTGAATAATATGTTTAAGGTAATTGGCACTAATAATTTGAAATGAATTACTATATAGATCAAGATTTAGTCCCTAATAGTTCTTCTATTGTTGTTTGTATTTTGTAAGTTCATATGAGACTTATTTTATTAATTCATAATATGTTTGTGTTATATTGTGTAATTTTTCTAGTTTTATTATTATGATTATAATGTTTTGGCATCAAATGGACTAAATCGCCAAATACTAATTAATTGATAAATTTGAATAGGTATATGTTATTGAATGGATGTGATCACTATGTAATTGAACAATATACATGTGATAATGTTATAAGATTTAAAAATGTTTATGGGTTGTTATTCAATATATGAAAAGTGTGTATATGGTTATAAGATTGAAATGATACAGAAACTATAATGGTGCCTAAATGAATTTAGTAAACGATTAGAATATGAATGGCATACCATTAAGGTCCAAAAGTGTAATTAGGCGTTGGTCAGAGATTTATTTATCGATTGTTGAGATCCAGCATGTATTGTAAATTCTCAATAGCCCAAGTGAGCAAAATCGAATAAAGTTGCAAAGGTAAACCTAACCCACAGCTTGTGTGAGCAAATACAAATATCACAGCTTGTGTGAGCAAGTCAAATTATTCTTTATCAATGCTTGAGATCCATCACTTAATGCGAATTCTCGACAGCTTGAGTGAGCAACATCATATAAAGCTTGTATAAGAAAATCAACTCTACAGTTTGTGGAATTAAAATAGTCCCATGTATTCGACATTAATTTACTATAGCTCTCCGGGCAGTAACAGTGATTAAAAATGGAAATAAAATGGTTGAAACGTATGATCATGAATTGAATTATTGTTTTTATAGTTTGAACATGATTCAAATAGTATATGATGTATAAGGGAATAGTTGTATATGTATATGAATTGAGTTTGAAGGTCTTGCTGCAAATGGACTAACCCTTTAATATACTTGTTGACGTACATGTGAAAGTAACAGGATGCCAAAGGATTTCCATGTTAGTCTCAATATGTTTTAATTGTTTAAATTGTTGATTGATTAAGGTAAGTTAAGTAAAATTTTACCTATGAATTTACTAAGCATAAAAAATGCTTATTCTGTATTGTTTTCTGAAGTTGGCATTTTGCGGATTAGGAAGATCGGATCAACATAAAGCTCACACTACTCAATCTTCGTTTTGGTAGATTTTCATTTGTTCCGAACTTGGTTTTGTGGCATGTGAATAGGACTTGTTTCGTTCATATGTCTACTTTTTATGTTTTGAGTTTGAACTAGGGACAACGTGAATGCTTATTGACAAGTATATAAGTAAGGTTGTTGGCAAAAGGGATATGATATATATATTTGATGTATTGGATGTGAAATGGTTAAACCAAGGTGTTGAGAATGTTTGGATATGTGATGCTTGAGTATAGGCATTAATGTGTATAGATGTTATCTTTAGTGGTAGTGGTTTTGGAACCTTAAATGGTGTTAAACTTAATTGGTAAATGAGTTATGTACTAAATGTGCACTTTGGCATTTTTTTCAAGTAAAGGTAGAAGCTTAAATGGCTTATGTTGGTTATATATAAATTGAGTTTGAAATGTTAAGATGTTTGGTGTACCTTGTTTGAGTGATTGGTGAATATATATATATATATATATATATAGGTTGTTAAGTTTACTAAAGTGTTCATTACATGTGAAATAGCTTGTATGGTTTTGTGGTAGGCTAAAAGGATGAATTAACCTGCGTTTAGATTGGTTTTATGCAAGTTTGAATGGCCAAATGTGCACAATTTGAGCCATTAGTTTGATTTGGCATGAATTAGATACTTAATGGCACATTCTTGCACCACACAGGCTGTCACATGGTTAAGTGTTGCAGACAGGCTGGCCACACGCCCGTGTGAGTATTGTAGACTTGGTAACTTTTGATCCACACGGTCTCAGTTAGTTACACAACCTCAGTTACTATATCATATCTAAAACGACCCATTTTCGAACTTATATTTTTATCCAAATCCTTCTACTTTTTAGATGGACCTTTAGACGAGGGCCCCTAGACAGGTCTACTTACACCCTTGGCCACTGTTATGAGTGGTAGATGATCCGAGTGAACTAGTGCTCACATGAAAGGTTGTTGTGATTCACATTTGACAATCGAGTTTTGGACTGGGGTGGATTGGATTTTTCGATTGGGTGAAGGTGGGGCTTAAAAAAAATTTGTACTGCTTTGCCCGATAAAATACAAAATACTTTTTTTTTTAATTTTATAATTCTTTGTATGGGTTTTAATTATAGTTTCATAATTTTATTTATAACATATAATACAAAATACTTTTTTAATTTTATAATTTTTGTATGGGTTTTAATTATAGTTTCATAATTTTATTTATAACATATATTATAATTCTACAAATATAATTTTACATAATTTATTGTAATTTTTAAATTTTATAAGATTTTATATTAATTGTGTAAAATTTAATGTATTTTATAATAGTATGAGATGTCTCAAAGCATGATGATGTAGTTTGTGTAAAATGGGATTTTAGTATCTTTATTTTAATTTGATTAATTTTAATTTTTATACTTTTTTATTTTTGAAATTTTAGTCTTGACTATATTATAAGTAAAGTTATAAATTCAGTTCATGTTCACCAGTTGGATCATTCTTAGTGGCTATATTTTTGAATTTCAAAACTTTAGTATTAATACAAGTTGAGTCGTTAAATATATTAATTGATTTTTTAAAGAGTAATATATAAAATAACAAACAAATATAAGTTACACATGTGATAATATGTTTGACATATCAAATTTTACCTATAATAATTAAATTAAAATTCTATAAACACAGAAACTAAAAATAATTAAATTAAAATCTATCTACTCTTCAATCTAATAGCAAATTTTGCGTATAATAATTTAACCAAAATTGAGGTAGCAAAAATCACTAAGTTGATTCCATTCCAAATAAGAGGGTTTATATTTATTTTAATATTTATTAACAGAAATGTATGTTTATTTTTAGTTAGTAGTATTATATAAGAAAAAAAAAACATTATGTTAAGATTTGTATTTAATATACTACTATTAGAATATAAATTGATATATCTCATTAAAAAATATAAATAATCAAACTTCTAGCCGATATATAATTAAAAGGAAAGCAAGCAGCAGAAGATGAAATGGCGGTCAAAGCTCTCCTCTTTTTACAGTGGATTATAGTCTCAGTTTTGGTTATCACTACCAAAGGTCATGACGATTTCAGTATTGAAGAAGCTACAATCGAGAGCATCCAGAGAGCTTTTGCTGAGGATAAGCTCACATAACTCCAACTGGCGATTTGTACTTGAACCGAATTCAGAATTTAAATCCCTTGCTTCGAAGTGTATTGGAAATCAATCCCCACGCCCGGGTTCAGGCAGAGGAGGCTGATCGCCAGAGGAGGAGTAACAGTCATCATCCTAGATCGTTCTCGCACGGCGTTCCGATGCTGCTTAAGGACACGATAGCGACGGATGATAAAATGAATACGACGGCAGGATCATATGCGCTGCTGGGGTCTGTGGTTGGTCAGGACGCGGGAGTGGTGGAAAAGCTCATGAATGTTGGGGCTGTTATTTTAGGGATGGCCAGCCTAACGGAGTGGTATTCTTTTCGAGCTTTGGCTAAAATTCCCAACGGCTGGTGTGCTCGAGGCGGCCAAGCGCAGTTACTTCAGGGTTTGCCTTCTCTTTGAACCTTTAACCATCTCACCTCGCCAATGAATCTTGGGCTTTGCAGAACCCTTATGTTGCAAGGGCAGATCCTTGTGGATCAAGCAGCGGATCAGCCATATCCATGGCCGCCAACATGGTGACCGTTTCACTTGGGTCAGAGACTCATGGTTCTATACTCTACCCAGCGGACTATAACTCAGTAGTACGTTTAAAGCCAACCGTTGGACTCACAAGCCGGGCTGGTGTTGTTCCCATCTCTTCCAGACAAGACACAATTGGGTATGACTTCTCGTTCAAATGACTAGTAGTACTCTTTCACAAACATGAAGCCTAATACACACACACACACTAGAATTGTGGTGTACCATTTTATTTGAATTTTCAACATCTAGAGCATATAAGAACTAAATATTTCCTTTGATGATGAGATAAAAGACCGATGGCCAGGACAGTGGCAGATGCAGTTAACTTGCTGGATGCAATTGTGGGCTTTGACCCAGAAGACAGTGAAGCAACATCGGAAGCTGCTCAATTTATTCCTGATGGCGGTTATAAACAGTTCCTCAATGAAGATGGGATCATAGGAAAAGATTGGGGGTTGTTAGACATCCATTTTTGGACACCTTAAACTGATCCACAGTTTCAACATTTGAGAATCACTTGGAATTACTCAGGTATACCAGTAATAATCCATTAACTTTGTTCAAAGCCGAAGGCTACATCTAGTCCAATATTGTCTCTGATTGGAATTTTGTCTCTCTATTTTATCGATCGAATGGGAGCATCTTGAACTGTCTGAATAGACAGAAGCCATGATTGCTGAAAAGCGAGCGCATGGCATCATGGTTGCTAAACCCAAAGCCTCTAGTATAAAGAGGATCTTGAGGGAGTCAAGGTACCGTGTTAGTTAGACCATGTGGTAGGATGCTCTCCCATAAATGACCTATATGCCATGAGTCATGGGGTTGAGTCAGACTAACGCAAAATTTTCAGTTTGCCATAGTTTTATTTGTTTAGATACTTCGGGCCACTATCACGCTGTGAACCCATCAGGGGTCTCAACAGGGTAGAGAGATAAAACCCTAACTAGGGATATTACTCGACTTGTGTGATGTATTCATAGACCTATGAATCTGCAGGACTCTTGGTAGGTAGCCGAGGCACATCGACAAGCTTCTTTATTGTTGTTTTTGCCATCTTTTTGTTGATCAATGCATGTTCAGTTGTAGTTAAGGCAATACTAATGTTTTGTTTATCCCAAATTTGATAATTACAGAGCAAGAGGGGCGAGTATGATTGATGATCTATATAATTTCAGATTCTATCAGAAGTGGTGAGCTGATGCTATTACAGGCTGAGTTCAAGAGCTCCGTAAATGAATACCTGAAAGAGCTTGCAATCTCTTCCGTGAGATCACTTGCTGACATTATTGATTTCAACCAGAATAACCCCGAGTTGGTACATATGCATATATACAAATTTGTGACTGAATTGGCTTATGCAAAGCTTATTTAATAAAATATTTAAACTGTGTATGATGCAGGAAAAGCTTGAAGAGTATGGGCAGCAGACTTTGATTGAATCAGAGAGGACAAATGGGATCTGGGAGAAAGAAAGAAAGGCAGCTGAATATCTGGAAAAGCTATCACGGGATGGCTTTGAGAAAAAGATGAAAGACTATAAACTGGACGCATTGGTGACGCCTGGTATATCACTTGCCATGACTGTGCTAGCAATAGGAGGGTACCCAGGTATTTCAGTCCCAGCCGGGTACCAAAGCGTTGGGATGCCCTTTGGGATTTACTTTGGAGGGTTGAAGGGTTCGGAACCCAAGCTAATTGAGATGGCTTATGCTTTTGAACAGGCTACGAGGCTAAGAAAACCTCCTCCTCAATTCTTTCAACTAACCAACCACTTTCTCTTTGGAACCGTTTAATACATTTGATGTTTTACTACATAGTTTAGATTATGTCAGCGAAAATTATAATTATATATTTATAAAATCAATATAAATAATAAATGGTTAACTTTAAATGTATTATAAGAACATTTTATTTTATATAAAAATATAAATAAAAATACTTTTAAAATAATATAATTTACTTTGTAAAAGTAAAATATTTTATTTTTTACAATCAAATTAGTACTTGATGAATTAGCGATTTTAACTCGATAAAAAACTTTATAATAAGTATAGATTTGATATATTGACGATAAATTGATATTAAATTTAGTTATTAATTTTTGTTTTGTTAATTTAGTTATTTCCATTAAATCAATTTCACATTTAATCGTTTCACTATTAAAATAAGTTTGGTCATCAAATGGAAGGCTAACTTAGGATGGTTATTAAAAATTTAATAAATTCAACTTTCAATATTAAACATTTTATCAATTTATATTGATTCTAAAACTTTAAAAGTATAAATTAAAATCCTTTTTTCAAAAAATTATAAAAATATATTTAAAATATTAAATTTCATATATTTCCACAACTTTTCTTTTTCATTTTCATTTGTTCTCTTTTGTCACGTTATTCTTTCTCTTTTAAAAATTTTACTGTAAGAGAAGGTAAAGAAGACAACTAATTATAATTTTATTATCAATTTGATTTATAGATACGGGATAAAATTATAATTATAAAAGCTTTAGAAAAATCTTATTATGTATAAATTATAATTATTAGTTAAATTTATAGTTTTCAAATATAATGTGAACGAAAGAAAACTAATATGGATACGCTAACTGTTATGTCGGACATAATTTGAATAGAAAATTATTTTTGAAACATAAATAAAATTTGTTTTCAGTTGGAATTGACCTTTTAAAAAAATACTTTTTGGTAGAAAAAACTTTTAGACTAATTGGTAATAGATCTTTTTATTTTTGGTGTTGAAGAGGAATAAAAAATAATAATAAACAATGAGGGTTTACAAAGTAATGAACCCTATTTAAGGTTTGATGCTGCCACGTTGCCAACCGACACCCTTAAATGCTTTAGCCAATCAAATGGGAAATTTGCATACCAAGTCCCTAGATATTTTAGGTCATAACATTTTAATTTGGTGTCGCCTTGTAGCAAATGCTTATTTTCGTAATTAATCTGTTCTCATGTCATTTTTGTAATTAATTATTTTTTATATTATTTGGGGTGAAAAGCCATTTTTAAATACATTTTAAAGAAAATTTGGGCTTTTCTAAAAAAGTAACCTAAATTTTTTGATTAATTATGAAAATGGTCCAACTTAAAAACCATGGGCGTAAATGACCTCATTTATACAGTGCTTGCCAATGCTGCCAGACACACCAACGGCACTGGCCCCATCATCAGCCAATGATTGCTTTCTTTAAAAAAACTAGTGGTGCCGCCTGATAAATTGGCGATATCGAATTGAAGTATGGTTATAAAAAACGTTTAGGGACTTGATGAAACAGTTATCATTTTTAGATTGGCTGAAAAAGGTTGCTACCTGTTAACACGGTGACACCAAATTAAATACTTTTCAACTTTTTGTCTATTTGCATGTTAGGTTTGTCTCCTTTTGAAATTAAATTTAAATAGCCCTTAAAAATATAAAAATAACAAAAATAAATCCTCCTCATTTTTTTTTATTTTTCTAAAAACAATAAACTTAAAAATTATGTAAGATTCTTATTTAAATTACCTAAATATAAACTTGGGGAAATTTTTGAGGATATATTTAGGTAATTTAAATAAAAATTTTATATAATTTTAAATTTTATTGTTTTGAAAAAATGAGAAAGGGTTTGTTTTTGTTGTTCTTATATTTTAAGGGCTATTTAAATTTAGTTTCAAAAGGGATAAACCTAACCTGCAAATAGACAAAAAATTGAAAAGCATTTTTTCATCCAATTTAAAAAGGGTAATTGCTTCGTCAAGTCCCTAAACGTTTTATACAACCACACTTCAGTTTGGTGCTGTCAATTTATCAAGCGAATTGGCAAATGATGAGGGACCGGTGCCATCGGTGTTTCTGACGGCACTGAAAAACACTGTAGAAATCGAGTAATTTAGGTACATGATTTTTAAGTTGGATCACTTTTGTAATTAATTAAAAGATTTGGGTTACTTTTATAAAAAAAACACAGGAAATATTGGCTTTTCTTTACGTGTGCAATCATTTTATTGGTTGATATAGCAATTTTTTAACGGAAATGTCAAATGGCCTAAAGTAATAGATGGAATAATTAAGTGATCAATGAAGTTCTTAAATTGAGAATGTGTATAATAAAAATTAGACCAAAATAAATATTAAATCTTATATTTTGTATTAAAATTTTGTTTACTTCTTAAATTATTTGATTAACCTAAATATTTAATTTTAATTTAATTTGAAATATTTAACGTACTCTATTAACTCTAATTGAGAGTGAGAATGTGATTTTATTAGAAACTAAATAGTAGTAATTTTTCAAGATTTTATTAAAATGCAATTATTTAAAATTTAATTATGGAAAAATCTAGTTTATTCATATTTACTCTGAATTTTATTATTACATAAACAATACAAACACTGGTACAATATAATTACAAATACAAATTCGAACAATATAAAGCACAACAAACTGAGTAATAGAAAAGAACTAGACAAATGCACATATAAGAACCTGCAAACTCATATATTATAAATGCATATAATAAAACTCAAACTTAGATACCCAAGAATTAATTATTTAAATTTTAATTAAAAATTTAAATTAGTTGGAAATTCTAAACATTATATATCTATTTAATTTACCTTAAAATGATTTTTTTAAGAAACTAAATAGTAGTAATTATTTAAGATGTAATTCTTGTAAAAGTCTAAGTCACTGTTCTTATTTATCTACTTGGAGTTCAATTAGACATTGATAATTTAAAATGTTAGTATGCAGTCTTAATTTATTAATGTACAAAAATTATAAATACTACTCATTCTTTTAATATTAATAACCGTAACATGTCAGGTGTTCACTTTGTCGAAAATTTAAATTTCCACGTAAGATTATCTAAAATATTTGTATACCTTACTTTATAATATCTAATTATCTATATTATATATTAAGCTCTATCTGAACAGATTGCACGACATGCAAATATTTATTTACATGGCTGGTTGGCTGCTCTAGCGGTTCATGTGTTGTGCAGCAGTTGAATGTTGGTGGCGGTGATCATGTACCATTAATAGGGTTGTGTTTGCTGAGAGTGGGGTTATAGGTTGGGCTGCACTTGTGAGGTACGATTTGTGTCAATTTGTTCGGGGCATCTTTGGCTTTAAGTAATTTGTATCATTACATCGCTAAAACCAAGGATGGATCCTCCTTCAAACTTTCAGATTCTTAAATTTTATAATGTATTTTAGATTTGATATCCATATTATATAACATTCGTCTCCTTTAATTAAATTGTATTTTATATAATTCATTTTTTTAAATCATAAGGTTATATTTTATATTAATAAAGTATTTTTCAGTTTTTAATTATATAACTTTAATAAAAATAATTAAATATTAATTATGATAGGCCTTGAAAGATTAAACTTAAATGCCCAATATGAACTTTAAAGTCAAATTTCAAAATTAATTGATTTGGCTCATACCCGGAATTAATGATGAGAAAGTGAAGTTACTTGTTCTTAGCTCCACTTTGGATCCACGTGATAATTACAAAGCTTTTTGGGTGGAAGATATCTGCAAGTTTATGAATGATTTTTATCTGGACAATTTTACGGAGCAATAAAAACTACACATGAAGATTCAATTGGAGTTTTTTCAACTTGATGCTTATCAAAGCACAGAGTTGCAGAAAGCTACTACAGTTGCAGAAAGATATCTGCAAGTTTATGAATGATTTTTATACGGACAATTTTACGGAGCAATAAAAATTACACATGAAGATTCAATTGGAGTATTTTCAACTTGATGATCATCAAAGCACAGAGTTGCAGAAAGCTACTACAGTTGTTGAGTTGTGTCAAGTACTAGCTAAGACAAAAGTACAGTATTTATCCTCTTCTTGCACTACAACAAAACAGGTTTTTAGCGACGTTTATAGCGGCGCTTGAACCAAAAACGCCGCAAAAGTTGTACATTAGTGGCTCTAGTATGAAAACGCCGCAAAAAGTCAAGCATTAGCGGCGTTTCTGAAACAAACGTCGCTATAGGTCGAGCATTAGCGGTGCTTTTTGAAAAACGCCGCTATAGATTGAGCATTAGCGGCGCTTTTTGAAAAACGTCGCTATAGATCAAGCATTAACGACGCTTCTCGAAAAACGCCGCTATAGATCGAGCATTAGCGGCGCTTTTCAAAAAGCGCCGTAAAAAAGTTGAGCAAAACACGTTGTTGAGCTTTAGTGGCATTAGCGACGCTTTTTTAAAACACGCCGCAATAGATCGAGCATTAGCGGCGCTATTTGAAAAACGCCACTATAGATCAAGCATTAGAGGCACTTTTTGGAAAACGCCGCAAAAAAGTTGAGTAAAACGATGTTGTTGAGCTTTAGTGGCATTAGAGGCGCTTTTTAAAAAACGCCGCAATAGATCGAGAATTAGCGGCGCTTTGTCGAAAAATGCCGCTATAGATCTAGCATTAGCGGCGCTTTTTGGAAAAACGCCGCAAAAAAGTTGAGCAAAACGTTGAGCTTTAGTGGCATTAGCGGCACTTTTGTAAAAAACGCCGCAATAGATCGAGAATTAGCGGCGTTAGTTGAAAAATACGCTATAGATCGAGCATTAGCGGCACTTTTCGCAAAACACCGCAAAAAAGTTGAGCAAAACGACGTCATTTGTTGTTGAGCTTTAGTGGCATTAATGATGTTTTTGATAAAAACGTCGCAAAAAATTTATTTTATTTTAGGGTTTAGGGTTTAGTATTAAGGTTTAATGTCTATGGTTTAGGGTTTTAGGGTTTATGATATAATATTTATTATTTTGGGATTAGAGTTTTGAGTTTAGAGTTTATGGTTTATAGTTTAGAGTTTGGGGTTTGGGGTTTATTATTTTATAGTTAGAGTCTTAGTATTATTCATGGTTTTAAGGGTTAGGCTATTAGGGTTTAAGGGTTAGGGTTTTTGATAAAATGACAAAAATCAATTTATTTTAGAGTTTAGGTAAGCAATAAGATTCTTTTTAATTACTTTTGTCCTTTGTAATATATATTTAGGGTTTAGGGTGTAAGTTTATAGTTTAGGGTTTAAGGTTTAAGGTTTATGATTTAGTGTTTATGATTTAGGGTGTAGGTTTATGGTTTAGTGTTTATAGTTTAGGGTTTAGTGTTTATAGTTTATGGGTTATGGGGCTTAAGGTTTAGGGTTTAAAGTTTATAGTTTAGAGTTTAAGAGTTTAGGATTTATGGTTTAGTGTTTAGGGTCTAATTTTAAACAAAACGGCGCCGTTTTGCTTTCTGTATTCTCACCCATCATCCAAGTGACCTTTATGTATTCTTTTCGACAACTCATGCACTCTTTCATCCTCTTCTATTTATTATTTAACTAGTTTCTATATATTAATTAAAATACAATTTATTTTTAATTTAATATTTAAAATCTTCAGAAAAAATTAATGACACGTAGAAAAAACTTGAAAGTAAAAACATAGAAAAATATATGTTAAAAATGAAAAGAATTAAAATACTATTATTTAAAAAAATTTTAAAGTGTTTTGGATATATGACTGATTAAGTTTTTAATTTATATATTAAATAATTTGTTGTATAATTGTAAAAGAGATAATATGAATTTTAATATATTAAAATTATCATTATAATCTTTTAAAGCTTTTTTTCATATTTTGAAATTTTTGTTTTGTTTTTGTTTTCTTACATAAAAATTATATACAAAATTTAAAATTTATCTAATTCTTTTAAATATTACTTAAATTTTCAAAATTATTTCTTTAAAATTGATATGAATTATATAATAATTAAATATAAAATTATAAAAAAGTCAATCATTAGCGACGTTTATGAGAAAAAAGCCACAAAATATAAGCAATAGTAGTGTTTGGACCAAAAAGACCGCAACTATGTATTAAATTTTTTCAAAACGATATCTTTTCACTACAGTAATTTAATTTTTTAGTGGCGTTTGTATAAGCATTTAAAATGACATGACATTTTCTTTTACTCTAATTTTAGTTTGGCAAATGTACAAGAACCAAAAACTTGATAATAATAATAAAAACAAAAATCCGTCTAAAAGTAAAACCCCAAATCACAGCCCGCTGTCTCTTCTTCGCTGCTGGAGCTTCAGTTTCGTCCTCGTCGGTGTGCCTGCTCGTTGGTGCCGCCCTTGTATGGTTCTTCTCTGCTGGTCGAACTTCAATTTCTTCTCTCTTGTCGTGGTGTACTTCATACGCGGGATTGACGAAGGTGAAGTATTTAGTCCTTTTGTAACATTCTAATTAATCGAATCTGAATGAGTTAAAATTTTGATGTGTGACTTCAGTCGGCGCTCTTCAATTTCCTCTATTGTATACGCCGACCATTGCAAAAAAAAAAAAAAAACAACAACAACAACAAAGAAATTAAAAGATAAGAGAAGGGAAAACATTTGATTTCTAACTAGTCTGTTTTCAATTTTTGCCTTCTCTCGTCTTCGAGTATTAAAATTTATTGTCTTATGACTTATTCCTTTTTTGATGGAAATGTTGTCTTTTGGCTTGAGTTTCTTTGATACATTTTTGCAAAATAATTGACTGTTTTGGGTGGCAACTGGCAAGGCAACAAATATAGTCACAATTTTATAGTTGTAAATTTAGCATTGGCGAAGTCGGAAGTAGAGTTGTCAATCTTTGTAAGAAAAAAAATACTTTATTTTTTTAATCATGCGCACATCTTCTTAGATGACTTCAACTTGATTCCTATCTCCATCAAGTAGAGTTCTCTGCATAAAAAATGGCTTGTTACGTTGGCTTCTTAGGAATTGCTGTTCTAATTTAGCAATTTGGTTGTCTTGTTATGTTGTCTGCTGGTGTACTGAGATGAATTTGATGCTGAAATTTTATCTGAATTTTGGGTCTGTAAGGGTGCTTGTTGTAATTGAATTTCAGTAGTTTTGTTTTGACAACACTGCTTTATTAATAAACTTATTTTGCTTTTCTAAAGCATGATATGTTTGTTTTTTAATCAGTTAAACATAATTTTAATTGTTTATATGTATACATATCAGTGAATTATGAAGTTTGGTATTTTTTGTCATGCTAAGTTCTTCATTTTTTGGGTCAGATTTAATTTAGGTTTGCTTTAGTTTTGCGGGTTAGCTTCAAAGCTTGATGACATTGAAAAATTATTCAAGTATTTTAGTGTAAAGTTTGGGTTTTCTTCAAGGAGAGACGTGGAATTGAAAAGCTGGAGTGTTGGCGATTGAGGTTAGTCTCTATTATTGTTGTTATATTCTTTTCTACATCTAAATTCAAAATCACCTAATACAAAATATGATTCTTCTTATTACTGTTTGTACTTTTATATTTCCTCAACAAGGTCTAATTTTAGTTTATAGAAGCAATAAACCTATGTAGTAAACAGTGGATGTAGTAAACCCATTTTAGTCTAATTTCAAAGGGTTTTGAATTTCCATTTTAGTTTATAAATTTTCAAGTTTATTACTGTACATTTTGAACTTGTGCAATTTTTTTTGCAATCAATTAGTTGCACTATTTGAACTTGTAATTTTGCTATTTAAATATTGACATGATTTTTCAATATTTTGACTAAAAATGTTAATTTATTATATGATTAAATGCTATCTTTTGACTAAAAGTATATATTTAATACTAATTAATTTTTATATTAATAATGTTTGATTTTAATATTTAATATTTTTAAATGTTTTTAAAACTTATAAAATATATATCATAACTTACATAACTTACATAACTTACATAAATATATATAAAACTTACATAACTTACGAATTTTAAAGAATTAAAAAAAACTTTGGATATTAACTTAATAACTTATATATATCATATCATAACTTACATAACTCACATAACGTACATAACTTAATAACTTATATATATCATATCATAACTCATATAACGTACATAGTAACTTATATATATCATATCATAACTTACATAACTCACATAACTTACATAATACATAAATATATATCATATCATAACTTAATTATACTTATAAATAAACAACTTACCCATGTAAATTATTATCAACTTTAGACTTCAAGAACTACGAAATGGATAAGACTTGGATGAATTTGTCAAGGGTAAGCAACGACTATCGAAATAGAGTACAAACTTTTCTAAATTTTGCATTTCAAAATGCAAGCCAAAAGAATATGATTCTTTGCCCATGTAAGAAGTGTGGCAACATCAATTGGGATTTTCGTGAAGTTGTCTACGAACATCTAATTGTAGATGGGTTTATTCGGGGTATATAAAATGGATTTTCCATAGAGAGTGCACACTTAGTAGAACATCTTCAATGATTAATCCGACTTATCCTCATAGTGCTTACCATCAGCCTGTTAGAGAAGATGACATGGAAGGTATGTTGCGGGATGCATTTAATATGTGCAGTCATGGTTTGTGAGATCTAAGTATTGTTCAAAATACTCCAAATTCGGAAGAAACAAATAGTGAACAACAGACTGCTATTGGATCTTCAAATGTTCCGAATACACCTGACAAACTTGCAGAAATTCAAAGTAATGTTAAATTTAATTTACATGCGTGTTGACTTTTATTATTGATTTCTTTTTCAAATTCTTATATTATAATATACCATTTTCAGCTAAAAGTGGTGGGACGCACAGAGGTCGAGGACGTACGCTACTTAAAGATTTATATGAGTTAAATCCTGTCGAGCGTGTCAAAGTATCTAGAAACAATCTTGGTCAGCCTGTTGGATCAGAAGCTCGACTTTTAGCAGGATATTTGGGTATTATAGCATAAAATGCCAATATGTTGCCTATCAACTACGAGTCATGGCATCAAATGTCTGATAGTAACAAAAATGAAGCTCTCGATAATATTAAGGTAACAAAACGTGAATGTAATTTATAATACTTTAGTTTAAGTTTCATTTATATTTACTTTCTAAACTTGTGTTTTTTGTAGGAGAGATTTGCTTTAGAGGTCTCGGATAATTATGTCAAGAAGGTATTGGGAAAAAAATGGAGAGACCATAAAAGCACTTTAAAGAAAGAATATTTTAAGAAAAATATAAGCCTCGAAGAGAAATTGCGAAATGTTCCACCGGGAATGCTGAGATACCAATGAGAAGATGCGGTTAGATTTTGGAATTCAAAGAAAGGAGAGGTATTACGTACTTCCAAACTCTGATAATTATTTTGGTTTATAGTATTTACTATATACGTAATAATAATTTCATAATGTAGGATCGTGAACGAGTTGGAACAAGCAGCAGGCAAAAACAGAAATTCACTCACACAGCTGGGTCGAAAGTTTTGCTTGTATAGTTGAGGCCGATGTATTTTGAATTTATTAATTGTGTCAAATATTTATTACTTTCTATTAAATAATATTTTTACTACTATATTGTAGGAACTATCGTCTGGTCAAAAAGTTGGACGCCTTCAGCTTTTTGACATTACACATAAGAAGAAAGATGGATCTCCTATGACTTCTAAAGCTGCAAAAATTATGGTATGTTTACTTAATAAAATTTGAATTATTTTAAATATTTATAATTTTTAATTATAATGGTTTAATTCGTCGTTTGTAATGCAAATAATGTTATGCTGCATTTATTTTTATTATATATTTCGTTTCTAACTTTTTGATTGATTTATTAGGAGAAACTAAATGATAAAATGGCGGACTGTGAAGCGATTGCTTCGAGTGATAGTTCTATTAATGTTGACGACATTGATAACTGGATTATTATTGAAGTTTTGGGTCCTGAAAGGCATGGTTGGGTTCGATTTCAAGGATCTTTTATTAACCCAACCTAATATTTTGGATCCAGCTCGCAGCAATACATGCCTTCGAGGAGTTAGGCTCAAGCTGAAGTTCAGAGGTTAAGAGATCAGATGGCTCAGATGCAAGTGAGCACAGTTGAGTTAATTGCTCAACTTAAAGCGGAGGCAGCATCGAGAGAAGCTGAGGTTCAAAGAAAATATGAAGAACTCTAGCTACAACTTAAAGCGGATCGATGGCGAGGGAAGCAGAGCGAGTAGAAGCGAGAAATACGACGACTCCACTCTGACTTCAAAATATGATGAATATGTTTCAGCAGTCGCAAAATCTGTCATCTTAGACATGTGTTTTCTTATTGTAAGAATATTTTTAACATTGTAACTTTTAACATTATTGTAAGAATATTTTGAATTATACTTCAGTTATCAATTTATATTATATATCTTTCGTTGAATTTGAAGTATCATTTAGATTTTCTGTTTTTGATTGGATTTCATGCTACAAGAAGGGTTGTATATGGATGAAAATTGAATGTTACAAATTTACCAAAGTTAGTGGCGTTTTTTCATAAACGCCGCTG
Source organism: Gossypium raimondii (assembly GCF_025698545.1). Taxonomy (NCBI): domain Eukaryota; kingdom Viridiplantae; phylum Streptophyta; class Magnoliopsida; order Malvales; family Malvaceae; genus Gossypium; species Gossypium raimondii. Next base: position 42,064,133 of record NC_068565.1, read on the forward strand.
AAAAACGGTACTTTTAGCGGTGTTTCAGCGGCGTTTGTGATAAAAGCGCCGTTAAAGATCATGTTCTTTAACGGTATTTGTGAAATCACTAAAAGTCATTCTCTATAGCGGCATTTGTGATAAAAGCGTTGCTGAAGGTCATGTTCTTTAGCGGTGATAAAAGTGCCGCTAAAGGTCATGTTCTATAACGGCATTTTTTTTCACATAAACGCCGTAAAATTTAGCGGCATTGTCTATAGCGGCGCTTGTGGCCTAAAAAAACGCCGCTAAAAGCCTGTTTTGCTGTAGTGTGATAGAATTTTTCGTCTTGTGCTAACTCTTCCTGTGTCTACTGCAACAATCGAATGAGCATTTCCAACTATAAAAATTATGAAGACAAGGCTTCACAACATAATGGAGGATGATTTTTTTAACTTACTTGGTGGCATATATCGGAAAAGAAATAGCTCGAGAATTTTCAACAGATTCTATCATTGATGAGTTCAATCTTATGAAAAAACGGAGGGTACAATTTAGGATGCCTAGTATTGAGAAATAAGATTAAAGCCAAGTTTTTTTAATTGAATTTTTGGAATTATAATGATATTTACGAAATTTTTAGTATAGTATTAGTTATTATTTTTGCATATTGGAAAGAGATGTCGATATTATATAGTGTGATTTTTTTCTTTAAATTTTTACGTTAAATTGTTCATTCTTTTTAAAAAATACTAAATTGTATAGTGTGATTTTTTTTCTTTAAATTTTTTACAGTTAAAATGTTCATTCTTTTAAAAAAAATACTAAATTGATTTATTTGATAAGAAAAAAAGTATCCGAGAAGAACTGACATTTTTTACGTTAAAAAAAAGGTTGTTCAAATTTAGAAGTTTTGTCCCCCTAGATTAAAATCCTGGATCCATTCCTGTATTCAGGTGCAACAGTTGTTACCATCATTAAAATTAATCTATTAAATTCTCTGGTGTGAAATTTTATTTTATTTAAAAATATTCACTTGATAGTCATATAACAATAAAAATATCGTTAAAGATATTTATTATGATTTTTCTTAAAACACTAATTTGAAATTGTCTCAATAAAATAATTTTTTCTGTTGAAATAGTGTTCTTGAGAAAATCGGCGTCAACATTTTGATTGAAATAATTAACAATATTAACTATTTAGATTAACTAATGACATTATAAAAGTATATGGACAAAATTATGTCAAAATTAAACTATAAGGATTAAATCTCAAGTTTTAGCATAGCCTAGAGGTCAAATTTGAAAATTGACCATTGTCTTATAATATAAAAAAAGCCACGTAAAACTAAAAGAAAAAAAAAAGCCACGTGTCAATCTCTAAAACTCTTAAGGTATTCAAATTGTCTATAACCACGTAATGTTTTAACCGAAGAATTAACTATATTAACTATTTAGACTAATTAAAAACATTATAAAAGTATAGAGGTCAAATTATGTTAAAAATAAAAGTATATAGATTAATTCTCAAAATTAAGTATATTAAAGGGATGAAATATGATATTTGACCATTTTGTATAAAATGCAAGAAGGGGGCAGTGAGCTTGCCACGTGGTAGCAGAAGGAAGGCATATATAAGTATATAATAAATGTCGGACTTATCATTAAAGTGAATTTAAAATTTTAAAATTTTGGAGAAATTTGAAATTAAGGTATTTAATTTTTTTTTCTTTTGAGAAATAGGAGGGATAGATAATAGCTAGACCTGCTCGTCCGGCTCGAAGGCTTGCCTGAAAAGTGTAAAGGTTTAGGCAAAAATACAGGCTCAAAAAATAGACTTGGATAAAAAAATAAGGCCAGTTTAAAAAAGAGGTCAGGCTTCGGGTAAAACATTTTTGACCCGAGCCTGCCCCAGATTCACAAAAGGACAAAAAAAAGTTGTTTTTTTTTTTGTTGTTTTAATGTTATTTTCTTATTGTTTTCTCCCTATTTTACTACCATTTCCTATTATGTTATTACTATTTTATTGTTATTGTTTGGATATTGTATAACAAATTTTTTCTTTTTGTTAATTTTTTTATTTGTTTTAGAGACATTTGCTTGTTAAGTTGTATCTATCTTAGTGTTATTTAAGTATACATATTTTTTAAAATTTATTTTCAATTTATTGGGAAATATTTATTTTAATATTTTTAGTATTTTTAATGTATTATATACATTTAAAAATTATATAAAAATAATATAAAAAATTAATACAAGCGAGCTAGACCCGAATTTTAGCATTTTTATTCGAACTGAATTTAGATAAAATTTTAAGCTCAATTTTTAGGCCAAGCCTAAATCCAAACAGAATAAACATGCTTAAATTTTTAATTGGACCCGACCTGACTTATGAGCGCGGCCAATAGAAAGCCTACTAAAATGGAGTCCTAAATAATCAACGAGCAGGATATCTATGATATCTCACTAAAAGCTCAAAGTTACTCAATTGGACGAAGGCGTTTTATTTGTTAGCTTATTTGACTCACGTTATTTTTTATAAGCAAATAAGATGTAATTTACTGTGCCACATACCCATGATCGAATTTAGTATGAGGTTGAGATTATGATTTTCATAAGCAGATAGATTTTTAGGAAATGATATATCATGTCACATAATCATGATGGAATTTATTTTGAGATAATCGAGCTGTTTGGAGTATAAATAAGTTGTTGTGACCCACATATGGGTACCAAAATAAAAGGAAATAAATAAATGATATTGTTTTGGTGAAGGAATATTATTTTTGGGGGTGCTGAATGCTGATGAACTTGAGAATAGGTTGTCTTTACCAGGAAAATAGTTGGTAAAGATCCAAATTAAACAGTACTACAATTTATTCACCGGAAATGGACGGCAAACAGTAAGGATGTTGTTGACAGCTTACCTAAACAGAATTAGATGATTGATTACAGTGTTCCCAAGTGCTTGAACGTTTCTCATCGGAATCAGTTCGCCATCTATAATTTGTCCACGGAAATGGTCACCACTCTCAACCTACCAGCTTACAAAGAAAAGGTCCCTGTTTCATTCATTATAAAATAACGTTTTCTGATTGAATACTGTCAGAACCCCTGGATGGTACCTATATATAGGATAGGAATTTGGGATCTAAATCAAACAGAAAAAGTAAAAGTCTTAAGTCCTCCATTGCAGCTTACCAATGGCTTCCAGTTCTTCTCTAAGAAGCTGTTCCTTGTTCCTGTTTTTGATTCTTTCATCCATATTTTCATTAGGGTTTTCCACCCGCACCATTACAAACTATACATTCTCGATCAGAGAAGCGACGATCAAAGATATAAAACTAAGTTTTGAGAGAAACCAACTCACCTCGAGGCAACTTGTCCAGTACTATCTCAGAGAAATCGCCAGGCTCAATGGGCTCCTTAAAGGAATCATAGAAGTGAACCCTGATGCATTGCTCCAAGCTGATGCTGCAGATAAAGAAAGGAAGTGTAAAGTAAATGGTTCACTGCCTAACTTGCATGGTATTCCCATTCTGCTCAAGGATAACATTGCTACAAAAGATAAGCTGAACACCACCGCTGGCTCGTTTGCATTGCTCGGGTCAGTCGTGCCCAGAGATGCAGGGGTAGTGGAGAAACTGAGAAAAGCTGGAGCAATCATTCTGGGTAAGGCTAGCTTGAGTGAGTGGGCTAATTTTAGGTCAACTACTGCAACCAGTGGCTTTAGTCCAAGAGGTGGCCAGGGAAAGGTGAGTTAAATGAATAATTCCCAAGATTTTAGCTAGTGTGTGAATAACACGAGTAATAAGGCCTGTTCTGTAATGCCGTGCAGAATCCTTATGTCTTGTCTGCAACTCCGTGTGGGTCAAGTAGTGGATCAGCAATATCAGTGGCTGCAAACTTGGTAACAGTATCATTAGGGACTGAGACTGACGGTTCCATCCTATGTCCCTCCAGTTTTAACTCAGTGGTGGGCCTAAAACCTACAGTTGGTCTCACCAGCCGAGCTGGGGTCATTCCAGTTACTCCGAGACAGGACACCATTGGGTTAAGTTCTCTTTTATGCTACTCCATTTTTACTGTTGTTTTGGGTGATTTTGATTCTTCTTTGTGATGTTATTAATGACTGAAAACTCCAACAAATGTGCCTCTGCCCTATTGGTTTCAACAGGCCTATCTGCAGGACAGTGTCGGATGCTGTTTATGTTCTTGATGCCATTGTAGGGTTCGATTCTAATGATGAAGCAACTAGACATGCGTCGTACTATATCCCACCTGGTGGCTACAAACGATTCCTTAACCCCTATGGGCTCAAAGGAAAGAGATTGGGGATAGTGAGAAATCCATTTTTCAAAATTGCTCAAGGATTGGGGTTGGGTCAGACTTTTGATAACCATTTACATACACTAAGGTATAAAGAAGACAGTTATAAAATTAATAAGACTCTTGGAATGACCGATTTTAGTCTAAATGGCTAATGGGTTAATCACTAAAACAGTAAAAACTTTCTTATAAATTCAGGCGACAAGGTGTCATTGTTGTAGACAATTTACAAATAGCCAACATTGATGTTATATTAAATGTCAGCGCAAGTGGTGAAGCAGTAGCCATCGTAGCAGAGTTCAAATTGTCCTTGAACGCCTAGCTCAAGGAGTTGGTGGCTTCCTCGGTGCGATCACTGGCAGATATTATAGCTTTCAACCTGAAATTCCCTGATTTGGTGGGTATTATAGATCATGAAGTCTATGGTTATATGCATTATTTCAAGATGCATACTGGATGTTGGTTAATAAGGTGGGCAAGCATTGCAGGAATTGACAGATAAAATAGGCCAAGATATCTTCTTGGCAGCCCAAGCCACAAATGGGATTGGTGCTCAAGAGAAGGCAGCATTAGCAAATTTGGAAAATCTTTCAAAAAATGGGTTGGAGAAGTTGATGAGAGATTACAAGCTAGATGCAGTGGTGACTCCAAGGGCAGATGCTTCTTCTGTTTATGCAATTGGAGGGTTCCCAGCAATTATTGTCCCAGCTGGATATGATAGCCAAGGGGTGCCTATTGGCATTTCATTTGGGGGACTGAAGGGATCGGAGGGCAAGCTAATTGAGATCGCATATGCCTTTGAGCAAGCTACTAAGATTAGGAAACCTCCTTCATTCAAACCTTGAAAAATCAAATAGAAATATGCCACTTTATTCAACCTATGAAATAAACTACTTATTCTGAATTAATTAATTTTCTATATTTTTCTTCATTTTTTTCATAGTAGTTTTTCTTATTAAATTTTCATTGCATCTTCTCTTGTGTAATGATCCTCCATGCTAGAGTCAGCCACTATATAAGAAAGAGAATATTTTACTTTCAAACACATGCATATACAGACTTAGTTTTTGTTGTTTTCTTGATGGAATAGTTTGGGACCCCATTTTGGCTGTCTAGAAGATTTGTCAATTTTAGCATATTGTCAACAGAGTATGCCATCTAAAACTCATTTAAAATGTGCTTTTGTAAGGGATGTTTCGACGCGTATTGAGGAAAGAAAGAAGATGGCATATGGTTCACATAATAAAAGATTATTTGGCATATCAGGTTACTTTGTTTTTTTTCTGTTGGCTGTAATGTCATACTATCTTGTTTTCTTAATTGAATATAATATTATTTAAAACACATTTTAATAAATTGTCCTCAAATTAGAATAAAAAATTATTTAATTATACTAAATATATACCAATAAGCGAATAAAATATAAAAGATGTTAAAATTTTTCTACTACTAATAAAATTTTATACCTTAAATATTAATTTTTTAACTTTGTCTTCATTTTTCCATTATAAATTATATTGGTCAAAGAGATGCCAAAACCCAAATTTTATTTTATGTTTAAAGCAAAATATTTAAGAAATTGCATATAACATGCAAGATGGAAAATGAATTAGTTATTAAATTTTAATTTGGTAAACATTAGAAAAAGAAAATAAATTGAAAATAAATTAATTAATTACTCATGACAAATAAGGAAATATGTTACAAATATTTGAATCTAACTTCGAATCTTAACCTAAAATAATAATTAAAGGGATAAATTAAAAATAGTTACATTGCAAATATTAGTTAAGGGCATAAACCTATGATTAAAGGTAAGATGATAAAAATTGAAGGGTAAATTTGGTGTAAAAGTAATGTTTTCCTAAAAATTTTACATTACCTAAGAAAGAGGTGGTATTGACTTATCCCAAAAATCATATCCTGGTGGTATCGAGGAAATCTCCATTCAAACCTTGAAAAATAAGAAAATAATTACATTGCAAATATTAATTCGCTTCATGTCACGTCACGGAAGGAGTTCTTCACATATTATACTCTTGGCGATATTGGGGTATTGAAGATGGGTAATGATGGCTTGGTACAAGTTGTTGGCATGAGAGATGTTATCTTGGTCACTAATAATGGAACCAAGTTGACACTTAATGATGTTAGGCATGCATCATATATTCATTCGAAATTGATTTTTGCAGAAAAACTTGATGATGATGGTTTTGGTAACACTTTTAGTAAGGGACAGTGAAAATTGAATAAAGGCTCATTAGTTGTAGTTCAAGGGAAGAAGAGTTCAAACTTGTATCTGACACAAGCTTCGACTTCCAAAGGCACCGTGAATGTGACAAAAGATGATAGCTCAATAGATTGTGGCATATGCAACTTAGTTTTCATAAGTGAGAATGAGTTTAATTGTTTGGTCAAGAAGAATAAACTTTCAAGTTTGAAGAATGCTACATTGAAGAATTGAGTTCATTGCCTAGTTGAGAAGTAGAGAAGAGTTTTGTTTAAGGTCATCCTCTATAACATCCTAAATTTAGCCCCATAAAATTTAAAAATATATCAAAAATAGGGAATTGACCCAATAGTTAGTTATTTACTGTGAAAGCATGAAAGTTAATTAGAGGTCCCAAGTTTAAGTCTCAACTCTTATAAAATAAATTAATTTATGCAAATTTCCTTGTTTTTTTTACATGTTGGCATCCAAGCCTAGTAAACCTAGGTATAAATACAATTTTTTTATCAAAATAATTAACCTTTTAATTCCTTTTCTTCTACCTTAGCCGTCCCTAACCCCTAACCCCTTTCCCCTCTCCCTCTTTTATCTTTATTTTTTTTCTTTTCCCTTTTTCCTCCATTGTTGCCGTTGCCTACACATCCCCTTTTACCATATTCTTCTTCTTCTTCTTTTTGCATCAAGATTGTGCACCGTCTCCTTTACTATATTGCTGCAATTTTTCCTCAATTAAATCAGCCCTAAATTTGAAATTTTGAACTCCAAGATCAATCCCAAACATCGCCTAGAAAGTGTCATTGCCGTTTCTCTCGACTAGCTTGTGTAAGGTCTCTTCTCTCTTCAATTTCTTAATTAATCTTGTCCATTAAAAACCTAAATTTACATATTTAGAATTTAGGGGATTTTAAATGTTTTTAAAGATATTTTTCCAGATTTTAATGATGTCTCAAATCATTTTAAAATTCAGCCCCAATTTCGGCCACTATGGGTGGTGGTGCGTGCGCATATGTGTAGAATAGGGGACTGTTTTGTTTCTTGAATCTTTTTCAATTAATTCCAGCCTTCATTTGAGTTCTTTAACCCTCCTAATGAGCTATTAAACCCAAGTCAATTAGGGAAAGAGGTTGATTGTTTGGGCATTCGAAACTCACAAATCAAGAAGCGTAAGTGCAGATAAGCGTAAAATTAATTATTGTTTCGACATAGTTGTGGGGCAAATGTTATGGATTGACTAAATGAAGGAATTTAATAATTATTAGCTACTGATTTTCCAGTATATTATGGAATTAGGTGCTAACCCAAATGCCCCGAATCAACTGTAAAGCCGAAGAACGATCGTACGTACGGTTTGCATCGATACAAGGTAAGGAATCAAACTAGTTGAATTTGTAAAATAGTTATTAATTCGATATTTGGTTTGAAACCATAAGTCGGTAATTGGGAGTTAGTTAAGTGGTAAATTGATTGAATTTATACTGAATTTTGGTTTAGGATCGTATAAAAATTTATTAAGGAAAATTGAAAGATTCACTAGGGTGCTGCGAGAAAACGAAAAATAAGGTGTGGGTCCTAAACTTGTAAAATTTGTTTGATAATGTTAAATTTCATGTTATATTTAATAAATTAGCTTCCTGATTTGTTTGGCATAATAGCCAAAATATTAGTTTTGCGAGTGGCTGAACCGATACATTTCGAGCCTTAAAAGACTGATGTGTTGGCAAAATTGCTAGTTTAACTATATGAATATGTAATTGAGATTGTTATGCATAATTATATTATGTGATATGAGAATGTTTGATTGAATGATATGAAATGTTGAGATATTAGGTTTGTGCATGATTTAAATGCATGAAATACTTACTATGATAAATATACGTGAGGTTGCTATTGGTGCACAATAAAATTCGTAAAGTATGTGAATTGAACAATATTAATAGATACCATCTTGATGGTAATTTGAAAATTGGAACACTGCTTCCTTTTTCTAAAAGTATGTGATTATTGAGGACATGTTGAACATGTCGAATAAATGTGAAAAGTATTGAAATATGATTAAGTATGAATTTGTATGACATATTGCATGTGCATTGGGATGAGATTTTGTGGTTGACGGAGGAGTTCCATGGAGTATCGGTAGCATATTAAGTTAGCATATATTTATAGGCAATGCACTGCATTTGGAGTACCGATGGGACTGGCGATTATATCTCATTATTTATTTGGCAGTTTCATTGCATTATTGATTATTGGTGGTTTTTACCACATCGAGTATTGCTCACATACGTTGGAGTTTGGCAGATGGGTTCTGGGGAACTCATGGTGTGTAACGGATGGTATAGGTAGGATCTTACATCTGCATTTTTCATAATCATGTGCATCTGAAATTATTATTGATAATGTTTGATTGTACTATTGGTACCTCTATGAAATTGCTTGTATGAATTCTTAATACTCGTTTAATCTCACACTGAGCTTGTTAAACTCACCCCATTATCTCAACTTCTCAGGTAATGATTGAACTTAGGATCGGAATTGGTATGCGAACGTATGATAGACTTTGGACTTTACTTCGTCATATTATTTTAATTTAATTATATTTTTAGGTTATTTTATTATTATTCGATTTTGGATTGTAAAGTTTCTTTAAACTTTGGTTTGTGGTTGTTCGAGATTTTGGGGTTTTCATGCATGCATGACACGCATATTTGGTATAGATACATGATTTTTATAAATATATTGAAATGGACTATGCATGATATATGATTAAATTAATAATTTGACTAGTAATGGTACATTTTTGCTACTAAGAAGATAACAAAATGAATTTTCAAAGGTAACATCGTCAGAAAGGTTTTACAAAAACTCACCTAATTCGCTAATTTGACCTAAGCATGGTTGGACTAAGTAAATGGACGTTTTCCAAAGTTAACAATAGAAACCACGATTTTATAAAAAAGAGTACTTGAAGGTTTTTAACTATCGTTAGGGTAGGTTCGACACTAAGGTGCCCAATTGGCCTTCCCGATTCGGTCATAACGTTTAGGCCGGGTTTGGGAGGTTACATCCTCCTTTGACAAAGCCAGATTTGATAGAGTTGGTTCATTTCGATGTTTGCGGTCTGTTGAAAGTTAGGTTACATGGTGGTGTATTTAAATTTGTGACTATCATTGATGACTATTCAGGAGAACTATGGGTCTATGCTTTGAAAAGAAAGGACCATGTACTTAATGTGTTCAAGCACTTTCAAGTTTCAACACAGAGAGAGAGGTTGAGAACAAGCTTAAGTGCATCCATACTAATAATGATGACGAGTATAGAGGACCATTTGATGTTGATTAGTTTTTGGTGTGGTAAGGAAAACCAAGTGGAAGAGCAAAACAACTTTTTTTATACACAAACCCGATTTTTTGGGACTTCAGTCTGCACCAATTAGGCCTATTAGTCACGGGTCCTTTTTTCCTTCTCAAGGTTTGAAAATTGATTTCTTGGGCTTGATTTTTAGCTACAAAAATATATTAATTATTATATAATTATTATATAATTTTCCCTCTTTTTCACCTCATCTGACCAAAAATATTAAAATGTCTGCCAGAAAACGAATCCTTCAAACCAACTTTGCTTAAAAAAAATTGTTCTATTTTAACTATTATAAAAAAATTAGTTTTATTTTGGAGTTTTTCTAGGCTTAAGGCTGAAAAAGCCCTCGAATTTTTAAAAAAAAAGTAAGTAAGCCCCTTTTTTTGCACTCAATAGGGTACTTGAATTTCCAAAACTCAATAAAATGGCACTTTGACCGATGTTGACCGCTAATTTTTAAAGGTCAAGATGATGTGGTAGTTAAATTTGACTTTATTGTTTTGTTTTTGCCAACTAAGACGCCACTTCAGATGCCACATGTACTGTTGATGACATCAACATTTTTTTTCTGATGTGGCCCTTTTAATTGTTATTATAACTAAAATAATTTAATTAATTTTATTTACAATTTCTGTATTGAATTGAACCAAAGAAAAAATAGTAACTCTAACCCTTGATCTTAATCATCACTAGTTAGTTTTTGAAGAGAAAAAATGTAACACCTTGTTTTGACGAGTCTTAAATTTGGTGAGTAAAACGATAATCTAAGTGGCATAGTGCTATCTGCCCAATTGATGCCTTTGACATATAGGTTAGGCACATAGTTGACGTTATAGTATTATTCAAGAATTTTTCTCTAAATGTGTTGAGTTGTAGAGAAGAAGAGATAGGTAAAAATAATGAGGATTTTTGGGTGAATTGGGATATCGCCAAAGGTATTGTTTGGCAAATTTATTAGGCTATTAAGTTAATTACGTACTAATGAGGTAGTTAGGATGGAACGAAAGGTTGGACTAGAAATATAAAATATTGAATTTCCATTTACAGCTGTAAACCATTTTATTAAGACGGACTTGAAAGTTTAAGACACGTGTCAGGTTCTAATACGGGCTAAGGTTATTTATATAGATATTCGAGTTGGAAAAGAGAGAGTTTTGCTTCTTCTTTCCACAAGAAGTATTCTTACCTGAATCTTAAAGAACTTAAAATGTTTCTTTTCGCTCAAGCTAGAGCTGTAGATCTGGGTCTCTATTAGTAGTTACTCCAAGTCAAGGTAAGTTTTATAGCTTTACATGTTATTGTATGAAAGATTATGACCATAAGGGTTTGAACCATAAGATGAGGAAGTAAGACTTTATATAAGGGATTATCTAGGTTTGTGTTGATGGAAAAAAGGCTAAGAATGAGTTTTAATGGTGCTCTTCTATTTCTTCAATAGCGGTAACTACAGTTTCTTGTTTGATCTAAATTAAAGTTGCTATTTGTGGATGTCAGGTGAGTTCCTAAATTGACTCCTGCATGTATATCGTGTATGCTAGATATTTATGTAGAAATCAAATGAATTATGGAATCGACATTAGAAAAGTATAATATGAAGGTTATACTATTGTATGAATGTTTGTTGGGTCTTACCTGTGTAGTTCATATAGAATCTGACAAGTTATGCATGTGATAAGTATTTTATGAAGAACTATGATTGTATGAGCAGAAATGGAATGTATGTGATGAGATGTGAGTTAGTTGGGTGTTGTTAATGGATCAAAGTGTGAAGTTTGAGATGGTGTTAATAATGAAGTGTCAGTCAAATGTGTCTGTGTCTGTTCACCACGGTGGAGTCTAAAGGACGTTGAGATTTTAAACACGATCTTTAAAAGAAAGAGTCCATAGCCATGGCATTTTTTGAAAAGAATTAAAGGATGACTATTGCCTAATGGGGTTTCATTATGTGTCCCAAGAAGATGATGGGCAAACCTCATGTATTATGAGTTTAGGCAAATCCATAATGTAGATATGTTAGAAATGAAAGCCTTTATGGTGAACCATGAAATGAAAGCCTTTTTGGTGAACCATGAAGAGAGAGCATTTGTGGCGAACCATGAAAAAAAAGCCTTTATGGTGAACCATGAAATGAGAGCCTTGGTGGCGAACCATGAAAAGAAAGCCTTTGTGGAAAACCATGAAAAGAAAGCCTTTATGGCGAACCATGAAAAGAAAGCCTTTGTGGCAAACAATAAAATGAAAACCTTTGTGGAAAATCCTGGAAGGAATAGCCTTGTGGTAAAAAATAGAAAGATTAGCCTCTGTGGCAATCTCGGTAAGAATGGTCATTGTGGCAACCATATGAATGAAAGACCTATGTGGGGAACTCTAAAGGAACAATACTCATGGTGAACTTTAAAAGAATGGTACTCATAGCGAACTCTAACGGAATTGTATACATGGCAAACTACGAAGGAAATGCCCTTGTGCCTTACCATGTTGAACCCTTAGTGAGATATTCTTAATGAGCTTCTTTTGTGACAGGCTCCGTATGAAATGGCATAGCGTATTCTTCTTGGATTGTTTTAAAATCAAGATTAGTAAGAGTAGAACGTGATGCCTGATGAATATAAAGTAAGAACCAAATGAGTTAAAAGAACGAACCTAAGTAAAGACTACGCCTGATAATTTGAAGTAAGGAATATACTTGTAAATAGTAAAAGAAAAAAGGGGGTTCAAGAATGACCAAGTATGATGAGTAACTCTAAACGTCGACTTGCCAAGAATATGGGCTAAGGAACCATTATCAAGATGAGTTAGAAAGGAAGTCCGATTGGATGAAGTCATTGATGGAACTATGATAAATGATATAGGCAATGTTATCGTGGACAGAAGGAATGATCATGTTCATAAATGACATGATGCTCATGATGATAGATAGATGAAGTTTAAAGAGGAGAAGTTGGTGGTGATGGACTATCCGCCTGTTTATGGCATTCAACAAATAAGGTATAAATGACTATTTCTCACTAAGTCCTTATGAACTTATATGGATATTTCCTATCTTTCAAGATGAATGTGAGATCGCGCTTGGAGGAATGAGGCCAAGACTACAGTAAGGAGTGGCATATCTGTTTGTTATGCATAAAAAGTGAGTTTGGTAGTAAGTTCAAAGTCTAAGCTAGTGTGTAGAAATCTGCACCCTAGGAATGTCTATAATAGCCCATTTTTTATTGGTGACGGAATAGTGGTTTTGGGACCATAAATTTTCATTGTGACAGACCATGAACATTATTTATAGAATATTTGCGGAGTCATTGGAGTCGTATTAATTTTTTGTTAAGAAATTTTAACGTTTAGCTAGCTAATTAAAGAAAAAAGACTAAATTAAAAAAGGTGCAAAACATAGTAATTATTGCATTTATATGATAAAATAGCTTAATTACTAAATGAGGAAGGACCTATGTAGCAATTAGCCCTTAGTTATTATTGTTGGATGCTAATTTGAATGAAAATGATAAAATAACGTATGTTTAATGGCAATTTTGTAATTCAATCAAAATTAAAACAAAATTAAAGGAAGAATAAACATTTTCTTCTTCAACTTGCCGAACACCATAGCTAGGGAGAAGAAGCTTTGGTTTTGTTGCTTTCATTGCATGTAAGTGAAATTGATACCCATTTCTTGTAATTTTTATATTTTTGAGATCGTTGCTACTAAGTTTGAATCTGTTAAAAATTTTAGAAGTTTCTAGTGATGAATTTTGGTTGTTTTTTATGATAATTATGTGTTTGAAGTGTTGATTGTGGTATTTGGGTGTTTCATGAAGTGAGTTTTATTATATTTTAATTTAAGGATTAAAATGTTAAAATGTCAAAATTTCAAGGTTTAATGGTGAATTTGAGGTATAATTGGGACTGTTTAAGGGCTTAGATTATTCAGCTATAAATTTTGAATTGAGAAAATGGTTAATTTGATGGTTTTTGAGTGAGAGGACTAAATTGCAAAAGTTGTAAAAGTTAGGGGCAATTGTGTTATTTTGAAAAAAATGTATAAAATTTAGAATAAATTGGAATATGAAATGTAAGCTAATAATTGAGAAATTTTATATTTTAGATCAAGAACATGTTGATTCATGTGGAAAGGGAAAAATTATAGAATAGTCCTTGAACTTCTACAACTATTACAATTCAGTCTAGGTAAGTTCATTCAATTTGTAATTTAATATCTACATGAATTGTATGGTATGATATGATATGATATGATATGATATAGTGGATATTAATTGTTTTATTGATGAAGTAAAGTTGTTTAGGAAAATGTTATTGAATATCGATACTTGGGCCGGATGAACGAGAAATAGAGTACAACTAAATGACGACGTGTTATGTGGGGATTGGAGTGGAGATTGATGTGGCGTGCTTTAAATATTTTTCTCGAGTATACTGAGGTTCAGCATTTGTTGCGAACCCTCGTGTTATACTACCCTATTCTGACGTGTTATGGGGGAGGATGTATAACCTATTAGGGCGTGTTATTGGTTGGATTGGCTCTTATAAACATTTGGGTGTTATCGGTTGTATTAGCTCTTATGAGCATTTGGCGTGTTTTGGTTGGATTACTTGTGTACTCGTATTTGTAAGTCGTTCATTAGGTCATAAAATCTTGTATTATAACTTGTTTAATGACTTTGAATGGCATGACACGTACTTGACATCTTGAATAGACTCCGTTGTGGACAATATATGTTACTCGAAGAATATTATCTGAAGTTTTGAATTGAAATATGAAATTCACCAGTTTGTAATTGTGGATGACATGAAACGTTTGTTGTTGAATAATTTTTTATTTGATTGTTAAATTTATTTTGGTAAGAATTATTGTTTCTATCCGTCGAACTTACTAAGCTTCAATAAGCTTACTTGTGTTAATTTCTATTTCTTGTAGATACTTTTGAAGGTTGGACGATTAGATCAGCACTGAAGTCACACTATCCATCCATTTTCGGTAGTTTTTGAACGTTTGTTTTGTATTATATGGCATGTAATAGACTTGTTTTGCCATTACTTCTGTTTTAGTATGTAAAAATATAAAGAGTGAGCCTAAGTCCAAGTTGATAACATGAGCATCACTACAATGATCTTGATGTTTATTTGGTGAATGTCTAATTAATGACTTGTTATGAATTATGAATGATGGAAGATGTTTTTGATATAAACTTGTAGTATATGTATGGTTAAAAGGTCATTTTGATTTGTTGTGAGTTAAGGTGCCTATGATAGGAATATTGTTTAAAAGTTTAAGTTGTGTGAACTGGCATGTTTGAGTGATGATTTATATTGTTGTATAAGTGTGTATACTTGTGGTACTAATGGGGGTACATTAGTTAGGCACTTAATATGGTTGAATTAGCATGATTTAAGCTTGTTTAATGCATTTTGAATAGGCCTAATGGTTGGTAGATGGATTACTTAGTGTCTAAGAAATCTTGAAAAGCTAAACTTGATGTTTAAGGTTCATTTAGGTGCACACGGGTTGCCATACGGCCGTGTGCCACACACCGTCTGAGACACGACCCTGTATATCAAGTTAGTGTGTTACACAGGCCAGCACATGGCCTGCGACACGACCGTGTGTCACAAGTCAGGGAGTTACACAGTCTGGCACACGGCCTGCGACATAGCTGTGTGACCTAATTTAGTGAGTTACACGGTCTGGGACATAATTGTGTGCCCTAATTTCGAAAGTTACACAACCTAGGGTGTTCCACACGGCTTGGCCACACGGTTGTGTGTCCTTTGTTTTTGAAATTTTTCATATTTCCCTAAAATTTTTTAATTTGTTTAAAATTAGTTCCTGAGGGTTTTAAGATTAATTTTTTAGTCCCTAAAGCTCAATTTAAGCCTTGTAGATGTAAGATATTATTATAATTTAATTACTTTATGGTATTTGGGAAATTATATTGAAATGATCATGATTTTACTTGTTTATTTCTGTTAACTTGCTATAGCATTCTCGTAACCCTATTTCGGTGATGAATATGGGTTAGGGGTGTTACAATATCTATGATAGATTAGGATCTCAAGCTAGACATTTTTGTAATTTAATTACCATGCATTGTACTTGTAATCACTTGATTGAATGTACTTATGCATTTTAGTTCGAAGCTTGTAATTAAGTAAGCCATAGTCGATTGTAATTTGTATGAATAGGGTAAGCTTGCGTCTGTGCTGGTGTATTAATACCGAAGATCTGAATTTGGTTCATCAGATCGAGTTTAGGTGTTACAAGTTTTGGTATCAGAGCCCGGTTCAACCAGTTCTTGGATTATGAAGATGAAGCCTTGTATACATAATCTGCCAAACCTGGTAGAGTTCCTCAGGTATGTTAAAACATTTGTTAGTGTGAAGAACATTTTTTTATGTTAGTAATATTGTAATAAAAAGGAAAATGGACAAACAAAAATAATAACTTCATTTGTGAAATATTTGGGAAAATTATTACAGAAGGGATGTATAAAGGAAGTAAAAGGAAAAGCAAAAAGAAAATTCAATTTCCTCCTTTGGCAAGCTAGTCAGTGGGCTCATTAGGAACCTTACCTATTTGAAGATGACCTTCAGGGTTTTGCTCCGCATTTGCTAAGTCCCCTTCGTTATTTTCAACTCCTGGTGTAATGAGAATGAAAAAGAGAATTGATTGTTTCCACTCCCTTTAAAAGGCATCCCACTCATCGCCCTCAGGATGGTAGATGTCAAAGTTGAGTGACTCCGTAGAGACGTCCTTTAGGTAATCGAAGTATACTTTACTATGATCAAGAGGACCAGAGGCCACCTGGGCGTGTATAATCATATTTGATCTCCATTCTGGTAGCGCCTTAATGAGATTCTGTTAAGTATCCTCTTGATACTTTCCGAAGGTTTCATCGTAGGATTGGCGTAGCCTCTCCAACTCTGCCTTTTGACTCTCCTCTTGAGTCTTGAGCAACTCCTCTAAGACAGATTTATCATCCCTCAAGTGGTTGATCTCTTCTTTTAGCTGATTATTTTTGGTTTGAACATACCTGTGCTTTCTCTTCAGAGTTGTGATCTAGGTAGAAAACCTTGCGATCAAAGTACTTGAGTTTTGATATTTTTGGCGAAGCCTAGCTAAAGCATCTTTGCCAGATTTTACAGACTTTTTTAAATCTACTACCTTCTTATTGTAACACCTACTAGCTTCTCTGAGAGCTCTATTCCAAAGATCATGTTCGAGGGATGTGATATCAGATGCTTGAGTCGTAAGAGATAGAGGATCCACTGAGGAATTGGATCCAAGGTAAGAGGAGAAAACTTCTCTTAAATTTGAGACAACAAGCTTAGTTGTTGCTAAAAGATAGAGCTGAGAGATATGAGAGATAGCATTGACTTTATTAGACCGTGCCAAGGAATGTTGCTACCTAATTTAGCGGGGGTTACAACTTGTGCTTGAGAAGGAACGGCAATTAACTAGATAAGAGGGAATGTCTCTGAAGGGTTCTCTGATAATGAAGGATCAAAAATATGCCTAGGAGAGTCTGTTTGTGGGACGAAGCCTTCGAGTGCTAAAGGAATCTCGAGAGGAATAGGAACCAGTGATGAGTGAATGGATGTAGCAACAAGCTCCTTGTTTGATTTATGCCTGGTCAAATGTTTAACATCACAACAATAATGTGCAAGCGTAAACTGTCAATGCAGGTTTAGTAGACAGATGTGAGTCTGTCGGATATCGATCCCACAGGGATGGTAGTATTTTGTCTATTAATACCGGTGCGATACTAGATGTAAACAAGATAAATTGTGAGGATAATTGTCGATGCAATAACTTAATAAAGTAAAATATAATGATGATAAACTCATATCCCCAACATGAATCTTCAGCATAATACTAAATGTTCACAAGGTACAAAAGTATAGGTGATTGTCGATGCAATAAAATTCAATGTATATCTTACCCAGCGTCACTCCTCTATTTAATCTGAGACTTAAACATGTATATTAACCTCAACTTCCGATGAAGGCAATATGACACTATTTAGAACAAGTGGACTAAATTCCTCTAATCCTCACTCAACTTCTGTTGAAATGCTTGTTCGTTCAAATTGTCACTACACTTTCCAGTGTCAGTGACTACAATAACACTTCCGTGTTAAAAAACATTCAAACCCCAAGATTAAATAATAAAAGCAAGCTTGAATAAGATAACATTTAACAAAAAATTCATGTGTACTTCTATATAAATAGAAATCAGAGATTAGTCACTAGCATTTAGAAAGAAATAAGAAAAAATCGAATAGAGAAGACTATCCCTAAACAACTCAATTGAATCTCCCTATTCCATCTTATCTCGCACTTAGGTCTCCTTATCAGGAGCTAGTCTACATTTGGTTTTCATGTTGGCTCACCCGTGAAAGGCTTAAGCTGCCATGGCCGCAAGCTTCAAGGTAAGATGATGAAGATGATGATGGAGGAGAAAAATAAAAATCTCATTTTTTTCTTCTCACGTCCCCTTTTTATGTCTTGATCCAACATTACAGGTGTCATTTCCTTAAAATTATTCTATCCTTGTACGTACAGGTTGGTTATACCAGACTGGACAGCTCATGTAGTTTTGGTTCTTATCCAGACAACTGTTAGTTGCAGTGACAATTCTGGATACAGTCTGGGATTAACAGCTGTCAGGTGCGGTGATAATTCTAGATGCAATCTGAAGTTTATTCATACAACGATATTAATGTAATAAGATAGCAAAATTAAGGATAAAATAGGCTAGGATTCACTGAGTTATATAATGTAAATTACTGAACTGAAAATGCTAAAATATATGCTAAAGATAATTAAATGGAGACAAATTAACCAATAAGTAGGGAAAAAATGTATGTTCTTTCTAGTACTATCAATGACTCACTAATAGAGGGCATTCACTACTCCTAGAATCTTGAGTACCCTCATTTGATCTGACCCTTTTATTTGTGTTCCTTATTGTTGTTTTACGTGGTTGAGCAGTAGTAGTCTTCTCGTTGCCATGAGC
Source organism: Gossypium raimondii (assembly GCF_025698545.1). Lineage (NCBI taxonomy): Eukaryota > Viridiplantae > Streptophyta > Magnoliopsida > Malvales > Malvaceae > Gossypium > Gossypium raimondii. The sequence continues at coordinate 42,083,034 of NC_068565.1, forward strand.
TCCCTTAAAAATTGAGGAAATATCCTTGTCTTGATAATGGGAATGTGATGAGGATCTTGCACCATCAACAGACGAGTTAGCTTGATCTGAAGATATAATTTTCCAATGTGACGAGGATAATTTCTTAAGGGGAAAGAGTTGTAACAACCCGTTTGTGGTTCCAGAAATAGTGGTTTCGGGACCACAATTCTGACGAGAAATTTCATAGATAAATTTAATTAACATTTATAAGTTAAATATAGTATAATAGTGAATTGTGATTTAATAGATTTTATTAATTGGCCAATTAGTCAAGATATAAGTAGTGCGTATCGAAATTCAATTGGCTTTGGAAATGAGGTATCGAGACCTCATTTCTATAAACAGAGTTTGTAAATATTTTTATTAAATATTTACGAAGTTATTATATAAGTGTATTGAAATTTGGTCTAGAAATTTTAATATTTGGTTAGTTAATTAAGGAAAAAAGGACTAAATCGTAAAATTTAATTGATATTGGTTTCTATTTGATAAAAATCTGAATTAATAATTATTTAGGACCTAAGTGATAATTTAACCACTTTTAAACAATTGGGACGGTTATTGCTTGTAAGTGGCTTAATTATCAAATATTTTAGTTAAAGTAATATTAATAATTATTAAATGTTAATTTTTAATATTATAACATTAGTGGTTGGGAAGAGAATGTTTCATTCTCATCTTCCCAAACTAACCAAATAGCCATTGAAGGGAGCTTAGAAGCTTCAAAATTTTCTCTACAATCAGCTCTTGCATGTAAGTATGATTTAAGCCCCTTTTTTTAAAATAATTTTTATGTTTTTGAGATCGTTGTAACTTGATTTAGCAAAAACGTATATTCAATTTTGAAGCTGTTAAAGATTTTAGATTTTACCATTAATGAATCTTAGTTATTTTTATGTTAAATGATGAATTTTTAGTCTTGGTTGTTGATTAGGACTAGGTTGTGAAGTGTTTTTGTTAGTTTTTAATTAAAGGGCTAATTTGCTAAAATATTAAATTTTACATGGAATTCTTGAGAATTTTGAATAATTATGGACTGTAATAGTATAGGAAGAAATTCTACTAGCATGGGAAATTGTGAAATTTTGATAAATTTGGAATTTTGGGTTTAGAGGCTAAATTGAAATAAATGTAAAAGTATAGGAAAATGTGTAAATAATGAAAACTTAAGGGTGACATGCATAAAAATAAGTTTAATATTTATTTCAATTTGATATATTAAATTTAATCATCATATAGATCAAGAATTGAATTGTACGGAGGAGAATAAGAGAAAAGGAAAAATCATGGATTAGTCCTACAAGCCAACCGATAGCATGTCTTAGGTAATTTCATAGATTAGATATATGTCTATATGTTCATGTTATGTTCGTTAAGAATTATTTAAAAATTTTTGGTTGAATTATAAATATGGAATTGATGATATTAACTGTTACGAATGTATGTAAGGTGAGTAAGACTTAATTGAAATCGATGAATAAATATATATAATTTATATTTTACGGAAAGAAAATAATCGAATTACAAAATCAGATTGAAATAATTTTTGAAGTGCCTCCGAGTATCAATGTTATGAAATGGTAATACTCTAAAGTGACATACTTTTATGATTTAATTACATATATATATTTGGAGTACGATCCTACTAATTTTGGCTGTTATGGTTTTTTTTATCTTGTAGGGACTAAATTGAAGGAAAAAAGAAATTTAAGGGAAAAAAGCATGAATTTAAAGATAAAACCGGTCAGCATGAGAAATAGGAAAGATGTGGTGCCAAATATACAAAGTGTCCGGTCAGCATGCGAAATAGGGAAGATGTGGTGCCAAATATACAAAGTGTGGAAGACTTGGGGAAAATTTTCAAAGAAGAGATTTATGAACATAAAACTTTGTTTAGATTTGAATTCTATTTTTTTTAATTTAGGATTATTGTTAGGATTATTATGATATTGTTTGGATTTAGATTTAATTATATCTCTTTAACATTGTCATTTAAAGTTTAAATATGAACCAACTAGGGTTTTTCATGTATTATAAATAGGGGATGGTGTGACATGAATTGAAACTTCCATTTTTTTTTTGTAAAAAAATCCTCCCCATAACCGAAATTCCCTAAGGCTATTAGCCTTTTGTTTCTTTTCCTTTTTAATAAAATTCTATTTCATTAAACTTATGTTTTTATTCCCAAAAAGCATGAGTAACTAAACTCGTCCAGCCAAAGGTTATCAAGATTCCTCAAAAAGAGTTCATGAGGCTTAGAACCCGCACTTAACCCTTCTCAACGAGTATTCATCATTTCTCCGCCTTATGGGACTGACAATCCCGTCCATGTCCTTCTTAAAGTAATCTTTTTATCTTGTGCAAAGACGGCCGCTTTGTATGTCACTTTGCTAACTCACTGCATCAGAGGTTGTCGAGCCAAAGAGACGCAATGGTGTGACATTTGCCATTGAGAAATGATGATCTAGTGTTAGACGGTCCCACATGAGTGACGGTTGGCTAGAGTTAGGTTCCTCTAGATTGCAAGGCTATAATCTAAAGTGGAGCTGGTGATTGTAGGCGTCCTCTTCCGTTATAATTGGCTTATTTGATCATGAGAAGAATCACCTAAAGGTCTATGATTGAACCAAAGGAGGATCGAGATAACCGGAGGCTGGAAGCTTTTAAATAAAAAAAACCCTTTTCTCAAGCTGTCCATATTCTTAATTCTTTTTTTTCCAGGTTAGACATTTTTCTTGGGCACGACTATGCGCAGGATTTCAAGCAACAAGAAGTTATAACGATCCAATCTTTGAGGATTTGACCCTACTTCCCTTATACTATTATTTTCGTTATTTCTTAGGGATAGGATATATTTGGTGCTTTTAACGACGACACCAAAATTTGGCACCGTTCCTAGGGATTGATAACGTACTAATCTTGTTTCTTTCTCTTATGACCAAATCTGCTCTAGGAAATCTTTCGTCCGATCTAGAAATTGAAAAGACTATGAGAGCTAATCGCATGGAAATGAAGCTATGAAAAAGACAACCAGAGGTGGTAGGAACTGAGAACAATCCACTGCCGAAAATAGAAGCAGGCGACGAAGTTGAGTCTAGGGTTAACGAAAACCCTACTCAAACATTAGAGAACGAAAGAATAGGATTCGATCCGCTGGAAGAAGTGGCTAACACTAGGGTTAACGTAAACCTGAATCCAACACAACAACCTATGGCCCAACGATTCGGTAAATGGTTGAAGCTCCTAAAGATCAACAAACATTATGCATTGCTTATCTTACTATGAATACTAATTTTGAACTTAAGTCAAGATTAATCTAGTTGTTGTTGACTTTTCGTGGATTGCAAAATGAAAATCTACACAAACATTTAAAAGAGTTTTATATGGTTTGTCTCAGTATGAAACCTTAGGGCATAACTGAGGATCAAATCAAATTGCATGCTTTCCCTTTTTCCCTAGTAGACTCTGCTAGGGAATGGTTATTTTATTTACCTCCTGGATCTATCACAACTTGGGCTGACCTTTCCCGTTTGTTTCTCAATAGATTTTCCTAGCATCACGCACAGCTGAGTTAAGGAGGGAGATTATTGGGATAAGGTAATAGGATGTGGAGTCTCTTTACGAATATTCCACAACATGGAATAACATAACAATCTTTTCTCCAATACTTCTATGAGGGCTTGAAGCTCATGGAAATGAATATGATAGATGCCGCCAGTGGAAGGCCAATGGTCAACATGACCCCCCTAACAGGCAAGGGAGTTGATATCCACGATGGCTGCAAATACTTTGTATTCTGAGCCAATGCTAAACCCACTAGAATGGTTGACCAACTAAGTAATTCAACTTTAGAAGATATAGTCGATAGACTTACTAATATAGTGAACTCTCTTTTTACAATAAAAGTAAGACTGGCTCGACTATGCAATATTTTTGCAGCATCTGAACATACAACTGACACATCCCTAATTTTTATGATGATACTATGACCCATTTGTATGCTGTGAGGAACTTTCTTAGACCACCCCAAAGGCGATATAACCCTTACGCTAATACATATAACCTAAGATGGAAAGACCATCCTAACTTAAGTTATGGGGCGAGCCCACAGTATAACTAGCCATACCAAAATCGATTTCCACAACAAACACGAGATTTAGGCACCTCTCTAGAAGCCATGATAAATAAATTAGCAAGTAATGTGCTTGATTTCGAACAGCAAAATGCAAGAGCAAATTGTTGATTTTTAAAAGAAAACTAAGGCATCTATAAAAGAGTTGGCCATGTCAATTGAGAAAATAAACTCATAGGGAAAACTATCGTCACAAATGGACCCTAACCCAAGACAAAACACAAATACAATGACGTTACAAAGTGGAAAAGAACTGGAACCAAATCCTGGCAGGAATCTTGATCAAGATTCCACCCAGGAAAAGTAGGAGAACGATGAATAGGTCTGAACGAAACCTCCATTGCCCAAAATTTAACCTCTATTTCTAGGACGGTTGAAATAAGATCAAAGAGGTAAAGAGGAAAAAGAGATCCTCGAAACATTCAAAAAAGTCAAGGTCAACAGACCATTGTTGGATGCCATAAAATAAATTTCGCGATATGCCAATTTACTTAAGGAGCTTTTCAGCTACAAGAAAAAATTGACTGGAAATGAAAACGTAAGTGTTGGTGAAAATGTATTTGCGGTGTTGCAGTGAAAGATGCCAGCAAAATGTAAAGATAGGGGCATGTTTGCAATACCATGTAAAATAGGCCACTTAGGAATTAAAAAATCTATGTGTGATTTAGGGGTCTCTATAAATGTAATGCCTTTTCCCATTTATGAATAACTTAACGTGAGTTTTTTTAAAGAAAACATGTGTTATAATCCAATTGGCAGACAGGTCTATTGTGCATCTCGAAAGAGTCCTTGAGGATGTATTGGTGAAATTCAACGGACTTATCTTTCCTGCAGACTTTTATGTGGTGAAAATGGAAAATGATAACACTCTTGGGTCTTTGGACATCTTGTTGGGGCGACCTTTCCTTAGTACTACAAGTACTAAGATTGGTGCGTGTAGCGAAACCCTCACGATGGAGTTTGACAGGGAGATCGTGAAGTTTAACGTTTACAACACTATTAGTCACCCTAGTGAAATTTTGAATGTAAATCTTGTCGACATAGCTGAATCCTTAGTAGAAGAAACTTTTGAGTCACTTCACGAAAATGAACTTGAAACATTATTTGATGATAATTTCTACTTAGAACCAATTTGCGAATTTGTTAATGAATTATTGCCTCTTATGAAAAATAAACTTCTACCTTCTATTGTGTAGGCACCAGATTTGGAGTTAAAACTACTTCCTGAGTATCTCAAGTACGTATTTTTGGGGAATGATAAGACTTTACCGATTATAGTTTCAAATAAAATTTCCAAGTTCGAAGAGGAAAGTTTGATACAAGTACTAAATGACCATAAAGAGGAAATTGGCTGGACCATTACCGACTTAAAAGGAAAATATGAAGCCAAAGCAAGAGGCGCAAAGGCGATTGAACCCAAATATGATGGATATGGTAAAAAAAAGAGATAATTAAGCTGCTGGATGTTGACGTGATTTGACCCATTTTTGAAACAGTTGGGTAAGTTTGGTGCAAGTCGTGCCCAAGAAAACGGGTATGACAGTAAAGAAAAATGATGAGGGCGATCTAGTACCCACTCAAGTGTAGAATGGGTGGCGTGTCTGCACTAATTACAGGAAGTTGAATTCTTATACTACAAAAGACCATTTCCCTCTTCCTTTTATAGATCAAATGCTTGAATGTTTAGCTGGAAAAACTCATTGTTGCTGTCTTGATGGATATTCAGGTTTTTTTCAAATCTTAGCCGCACCCGAGGACCAAGAAAATACCACTTTCACATGCCTATTCGACACATTTGCATATAGGAGGATCCTATTCAGACTTTGTAACGCACTGACCACTTTCCAAAGATACATGATGAGTATATTTTCTGAATATGTAGAAAAAATTATTAAAGTTTTTATGAATAATTTTACTGTGCATGGGGACTCTTTTGATGAATGCTTTAAAAACCTCACGAAAATTTGAAGTAGATGCATAGAGTTTAATCTTGTCTTGAATTACGAGAAATTTCATTTTATGGTAGACAAAGATTTAACTCTAGGACATATAGTTTCATCTAAAGGGATTGAGGTCGATAAAGCCGAAAGTGATATTATAAATTCTTTGCCATATCCCTCAGCTGTAAGGGAAATCCGTTCTTTCCTTGGCCATGTAGGATTTTACATGCGCTTTATAAAGAACTTCTCAAAAGTAGCTGAACCACTGTGCGAATTATTGCAAAAAGATAAGAAATTTGAGTTCAGCCCAAAATGCTAGAAGGCTTTTGACACATTAAAATAGAAGTTGGTCTCCACTTGTATAGTGTAAGCGCCAAATATGAATTATCCCTTTGAAATCATATGCGATGCAAGTGACCGAAGTGTGGGGGCTGTGTTGGGGAAAAAGATAGATAGAGAGCCCCATGTTATTTATTATGCCTCAAAAACTTTAGATGTTGCACAAAGCAATTACACTACCACAGAAAAATAACTTTTAACTATTATATTTGCTTTGGATAAATTTCGATCGTATCTATTGGGATCTAAAGTGATTATTTTTCTAACCATGCAGCCTTTAAGTATTTGGGTGCAAAGAGGGAAGCGAAACCAAGAAACATTAGGTGAATTTTACTACTCCAAGAATTGACATCGAGATTCGAGATAAGAATGGATGCGAAAACTTGGTGGCTGACCACTTGAATATGTTAAAAATACCTTGCAACAACACTCCTATAAATGATGAGTTTCTTGATGAGGGACTTCCTTGCTACGGATAAGGTAAACTTCCTTGCTACGGGTTTATTACCCACTAGGTTATCTCGTCCTATGAGGGACAAACTTAAAAGAGAACCTCGATATTATATTTGGGACAACCCATACTTATGGAAACATTCCTCGGATCAGGTAATACGAAGATGTGTTCCAGAAATCGAGGTAGCCTCTATACTTACTTTTTGTCATACTCATGCTTGTGGAGGTCACTTTGGCCCCAAATAGGTTACTTATAAGGTATTGGAGTGTGGGCTATATTGACCCATAATTTTTCGAGATGCATATGATTTTTGTAAATCTTGCGGTAGATGCCAACATATAGGCAACATATCTAGGTGAAATCAAATACCCCTATCCCCAACTCATATATTTGAGATTTTTGATGTAAGGGCATCAATTTCATGGGTTCATTTATTTCTTCATTTGGAAATGTGTATATACTTTTAGCAGTAGACTATGTTTTTAAGAGGATAGAAGCAAAGCCTACTCGTAATGACATTGCTAAAACTATTGTGGAGTTTCTAAAATGATCTATTTTTCTAGGTTTGGTACACCTTGAGCCTTGATCAATGATTGTGGAACCTATTTTTGCAATAGAGTGATGGAGGCACTCCTGAAAAAATACGGAGTTCGCGACCATGTAGCTACGACCTATCAGCCCAAAATGAACGACCAAACGAAGGTCTCGAACCGAGAAATCAAAACCATTTTGGAGAAAATGGTTCAGCCTAACTGAAAGGATTGAAATTTTTAACTAAATGACGTACTTTGGGCCTATCAGCCGGCATATAAGGGACCAATTAGTATGTCCCCATACCGGCTTGTTTTTGGCAAGGCTTGCCACCTTCCGGTAGAATTGGAACTTAAGGCTTACTGGGTGTTACAGCAATGTAATATGGAATTAGAACTTGTGGAAAGAGCAAAGAAATTAGACATCTAAGAATTGGAGGAAATTCGCAATGATGCCTATGAGAATGCTCGTATCTATAAGGATAAAACAAAATTTTTCCATGACAAGAAAATATCCCCGAAGCATTTCTCAATAGGACAAAAAGTGTTACTTTATAACTCTATGTTAAAATTGTTCCCCGGTAAGCTTCGATCTAGATGGTTAGAACCCTTTATTGTAACTAAATTATTCACCCATGGCATAGTTGAAATAGAAAATGAAGAATCGAGAAAATGGTTGATAGTTAATGGTTAAAGGTTGAAGCCATTTTATGAGAATTTCCAAGCCCATAAGATTGAAAAAATACAATTGGAACAACCCCAATACTAGTTCGGGTCATCGAGCTAACGACGTTAAACAAGCGCTTGTTGGGAGGCAACCCAATTTTATTTTCATTATTTTCTTGCATGTTAATAAACTGTATTCTCTCTTATCATATCTAGGAGAATCGAGGAAACAAAAAATTAAATTTGGAAACGGGTGGCAAAAACAGTAATGAAAACAACATGGGGAGTGTTCTGAACCCTTTCGTTTCCATCATATTTGTTGATATTATTTTACACATTGAGGGCAATGTGTTTTAAGTAAGGGGAAGGTATTCCTCATTATTTCTGTTGTTTTATCTGTTGTTTTTACTATTGTGTTTACTGTTGCTGCTGCCTTGTTCTTGTTTTTGCCCATATTTATTTTTAGTATATCCTGCCCGTTTCCATGCCTAAAATTTTGACTAGGAATTACCCACTATTTGACCCGCGAGCATGATTCTTGTCTACTAAGTTATGATTTTGCTATCTTGATTTCATCTCAACTATTTTATTTCTATTAGGCTAAAATAAATTTGATTAATGAAGTTAACCCTATCTTGCTTATAGTAAAGTCGATTGAGTCTAAATGTAAAGAAGACATTTAATACGAGTGTATGCTAAATTTATTTTCATGTTTGTTAGGTAGTTGCCAAAAATCATTTTTGAAACTTGATTGTTTTTATAATTCTGTTTCATTAAACTTTAAAAAATTTGATGATTCTATGGTGTTGAGAACAACTTAAAACGTGACTAATTGAGTAACCGGGATGGGGTGCTTGGGTTGTCATCCTACTTCGTGTAAAAAGGTTGTGTGAAATATTAGGTAAATCTTCGCTAACCAGAATTATGGATACAATAAAAACTAAATTAAGAGTGTGTTGGGCTGAGCAACCGGGGTGGGGTGCTTGGGTTGTCATTCCATTTCGCGTCAAAAGGGCCAATACATTCTTAAGCAAAAAAAAAATTGACAAAATAAAGCGAAGGAAAAGAAAGGAAGAGAATTAAATTTCAAGACTAAGGGTGAAAAAAATAGGTGTCTTATTAAGTTTAGTAAATTACCTAACATTCATGAAATAATCTAAGTCGATTTATTTTTTGTGTGTTTAAGTTGGAGTACTTTTCAATTTTACTTAAAGCAAGGTAAAGGTTCTCTTTATTTTCATAAGCATTATGCCTAATTTTTATAAAACTTTAGGGTGATACTTCTTTCCATGGAAAAATCTAAATTACATAGTGGAGTAGGAACCATACTTGAGGGCAAGCATGGGCTAAGTAGGGGCAGTATGATAATACTCTAAAATGACATATTTTTATGAGTTAAATACATACATATTTTGAGTACGATCTTACTAATTTGGGTTGTTTATGGTTTTTTTATCTTGTAGGGACTAAATTAAAGGAAAAAGGAAATTTAGGGGCAAAAAATATGAATTTAAAGACAAAACGAGTTAACATGCGAAGTAGGGAAGAGGTGGTGCCAAAAATACAAAGTGTGGAAGTCTTGGGGCAAAATTTCAAAGAAGAGATTTATGAATATAAAACTTTGTTTAGATTTGAATTTTATTTTTAAAATTTAGGATTATTGGTAGGATTATTATGATATTTTTTAGATTTAATTTTAATTATATCTCTTAAACATTATGATTTAAAGTTTAAATAGGAACCAACTAGGGTTTTTCATATACTATAACTAGGGGATAGAGTGACATGAATTGAGACTTCCATTTTTTTTGCTTAAAACTCCCTCCTCATAGTAGAAATTCCCTAAGTCTCTTAGCCTTTTGTTTCTTTTCCTTTTCAATAAAATTCTATTTTATTAAACTTATGTTTTTATTCCCAAAAAGCATGAGTAACTAAACTCGTCTAGCTAAAGGTTATCAAGATTCATTAAAAAGATTTCATGAGGCTTAGAACCTTCACTTAACCTTTTTCAACAAGTATTCATCATTTTTCCGTATTACGGGACTGACGCTTCCATCCATGTCCTTCCAAAAGTAATCTTTTCATCTTGTGCAAAGACGACCGCTTTGTATGTTTTGGTAAGGTTGCATAGTCAGTTCGCTAACTTACTGCATCAGAGGTTGCCGAGCAAAGAGACAAAATGGTGTGACATTCACCATTGAGAAATGATGATCTAGTGTAAGACGGTCCCACAGGAGTGACGGTTGGCTAGAGTCAGGTTCCTCTATATTGCAAGGCTATAATCTAAAGTGGAGCTGGTGGTTGTAGGCGTCCTCTTCCACTATAACTAACTTATTTGATTATTAGAAGAATCACCTAAAGATCTATGATTGAACTAAAGGAGGATCGAGATAACCAGAGGCTGGAATCCCTTAAATAAAAAAACCCTTTTCTTAACTCTATTTTTTTTCACAATTGCGATTTCAATTTGTTTAATCTCAAGCTATCCATATTCTTAATTCTTTTAACCCTACTTCCCTTATACTATTATTATTTTTTTATTTCTTAAGGATAAGATATATTTGGTGCTTTCAACGATGACACCATGAAATCCGTTAAATGCTCGTTTGAACGTAGTAAACGATTAGGATATGATTGGTATGCCAATAGGGTTATTTGCATATGGTACAAGATATATATATGATGGTACAGTAATATTACTGATTATACCGTAATCCAACATTTGTTGTGGATTATCGAGTTATACTGGTATGGTGGAGGGATGTATTGATATTGATTATATGATGCCTATGGGCTTTGCACTTTGGTGCTCTGGTGAGTTGTAGATTGAGCTCTTTCAAGCTTTCTGGTGTGGTGTAGTTACCCATGTATCTGTATCTATTTATTATAGTTCATCGGGCCATATGTTAAAAATATAAATATGTATTGAATTCATGAATTATTTAGAGATGATATGTTTATATGAATATTGAAATGTTAAGTGATGAAATTGAATAATTAATGATTATTTGCTTAAGAGTTGTTCGAAATGATATGAAAACATTTGGAAAGTTTATAGTTATATATATAAGACATTTACCTTGTAATTGCGATATTCGTGAGTAAGTTGTGTGTATAAAAGAAACGGAGTATGAATATGAATTAATATGATCAATTGAATAATACAATTTATATTTTGAAACTTTCCTAATTGAATGATACGAAAATATGTTGTATTGAATGATTGAGAGATTATACAAATGATATGTGAAACGCTCACCTTATTGTTGTAAATGTATTGACAAGAAATAAGTATTAAATTAGTTATATTTTTTTACTTAAGTGTAAACCTAGGCAAGAATTTTGTTTAAGTAATTATGAACTTACTAAGCTATATAAGCTTACTCTGTTATATTTACTATTTTCTGTAGTTTTTGTTCTGTAGAATTAGTTGGACGAATCGATTTCAAGGCTCACACTATCAAGCTTCTGTTTCGGTATTTTTGACTTGGTTATTTTAGTTTGTGGCATGTATATAGGGTTTTGAATTTTTCAAATTTAAAATTTTAGTTAAATATGTAAAATAAGTGAATGCCGGTATATGATGTAAGCTTATGTTTCATGTTAACCTTGTGATGAATGTGGAGTAAATAGTAAAATTATCATGTTGATCTTATTTGGTTTGAATGTGTTTTGTTTCAGTTGAATGGTAGGCATGTTTTGGTTTTGATATATTGTGAATTGATATGAAAATGGTCATTTAGTATTGTTAACTTGTGGTTCTAGAAGTGAGTATATTTGGCTTTGTTAAGTAACATGCATGTGTGATTTTGGTAATTATTATTTGGAACCTTATTGATGATGTAATAAGTTTTATATGATGATTGTATTTTAGTTAAATTGCTTGTATGTATAATTGATTTTATGTTTGAATTTTTTGTGATGGTGTCAAATGGCTTATTGGTTAGTATTAGGATAATGGTACCTAATTGCATACTTAGTTATTAAATATAATAGATAAGATGGTTAATAGATCATGGTTGAATCATGTCATGTTTTTAATGGATTGAGTGAGTTTTATGCAGGTTATATGTGTACCTATTTGTATGTATGTATTAAGATATAGGTTTGGGCATGAAATAAATTTTCAAACTTGTGATTTTTGACCATCTAGATAAAAGTATCGACACTAGAGACCAAGGTATCAATACTTGACAGTGTTTTCAAATTACAGAATGCCAAAATGGTATCGATATCGATCTTGGTATCGATACCTATGACAAAAATATCGATACTTAGTTCAAAGTTTTGGAAAGTTTACAGTTTGGTCTTTTTTCATGCCCGAATCTAATGTATTGTATTTAAAAGCTTGATTTAGTTTTGTTTTTATTTTTAATAATTAATGCGTGTATTAATATGATCATTCAATGTTTTAAATTGCTCGTGATTGTTCTGAAATTATTTGTAGCATCTCGTAGCTTGGGTTCGACCATCGGATTGGGTATGGGGTTTTACATGTTGCAACTTTCATGCTTCAGTGCCGCGATACCCCCTTTCGGGTGATGTTTTCCCTCTCATTTGGGTCTCTAATGACTCCCTACAACACTCAATCAACCATTAAGTTCCCCAATGGCAAAAATAGTCATTTTGGATCGAAAAATAAGGAAAAAGATGCAATTTCAAAAATCTACTTGTAAAAACTCAAAATACTTAAAACTACTAAAAATATACTAAAAATACTTGAAAATAAGCTCTTTAAGTGACAAACGGGGCCCAATTTGACACATCAATTTGTGGTAGATCAATGACCCATGTGGCAACCATATGAATGAAACGCCACTGTGAAGAACTTTAAAGGAGTGATACTCATGATGAACTCTAAAGAAATAGTAATCATGGACAACTGTGAAGGAATTGTATTCATTGCGAAATACGAAGGAAATGCCCTTGTGGTGGATGATTTCCACGAAACTAACTAAAAGTTTGACTAAGGCAAGTGCACCTATCAATTAATAGTATAGCTACGGTGAGTAAAGATATCATTCCCACGAAGACTAAAAGTACTAGTAATTACCGTCTTTCTATTATTTAGCTAATAAATGCGAGTGATTCGTTAAAACTAAAATTAACTAAATTAATTAACTATGAACATGACAAAGAATAATTCAGGAAAATAATCAAAAAATAACCAAGAAGCAAAACAATACCCAAGAAAGAAATCACCTAGACTTCATATGTGACTATCAATCTAAATTACGCAATTTATTTACTTAGTATCTTGATCTGTAGAAATCCCTAAATTATGCTAATATCTCTTTTGAGAGTAAGAGCAACTGACTTTAGGTAGCAACTGACATTAGGTTTATTAATTGAAATTTCTTTCTAATTAAACGCTTATTATCACATTAACTTGATTTATGAATTCCTTAATTAGATTTGTAATAGCCCATTTTTCAGTGATGTCAAAAATAGTAGTTTTGGGGCCACGATTCTGACAAGTAAATTATGAATTTATTATTTATTATAGGTCCAATAGGTTATATTAAGTTCAGTATTAAAATTTCGTTAAGAAATTTTAATGTTTAAATAGTTAATTAGGTGAAAAGGACTAAATCGTAAAATGTGTAAAATTTGATTTCTATTAGTTAAAAGGGTTAAAAGGCTATATAAAGGAAAGCTAAAGGGTTTATAAGGAAAGCTAAAGTTGTTAATGTAATTTTTGGTTAATAATAAGGTTAATATGGTTATTGAGTAAATAACCTTAAAACGAAAGAGAAGAGAAACTCTATTGTTGATAGCTTGGTTTGGCTAGGCTTAAATTGGTGCATGGTATGAGATTTCAACCTAGTTTTTAATAATTTTTTTATGTTTTTAAGTTCGTTTGAGCTTAATCTAGTTAGCTCGAGGGTTAATTTATGGTTAATTGGTGCATGGTATTTGAGGGACTTACCATGAAATTTTTTGAATAGATTTTGATGTTAATTAATAGATTATGAATCATTGTTGAGAAATAAACAAGTTCTGTTAAGTGATTTTTGATTATTTAGGGATTTATTTGAGAAAATTGAAAAATTTCATGTTAAATTTATGAAATGATGGTTTAATTGGGTTATTATAGCTCCTAAGAAATTTGGCTAGCTTGAATGGATGATTAAAATGCTTAGATTTCAATTTATAAGCTTAAGAGCTAAATTGTGAAAAGTTAAAATGTTAGGGGAAATTAGTAATTTTGCATAAATATGAAATTTGGATTAAATTTAATACTAAAAGTATTCAATTGATTGAAATTACCTATTTAGATCAAGATAAACCATGTTTAGACTTAGATTGAGGAAAAGCTAAAGCTTTGGATTAACTCGATCATATTTTTACGCCCTAACTATCGAGGTAAGTTCGCATGAACGATTATCGTGTTAATGTTATTTAAATTGAATTTTAATATGCTATTTTTAATGTAAATGGATCGATATATAAATATATCAATGCTATGACGAATTGATGGCTATTGAGTCCTGGTTGAACCTGAGGAATACTTAGGATACAAATGACTCGTAATTAGGGATTTCATGTTTCAGGTGCTAGTCTTGAATGTCCTATTGATTGATAAGGTCCTGCATTTTTTGCGAATTCTCCATAGCTAGTGTGAGTAGCACTCTGTAGCTTAAATTTTGACCCACAACTCGTGTGAGCAGGCCCATTTCATAGCTCGTGTTAGCAATGATGTAAAGGAAAGGTTACGATTATATATAAAGACAAACTTCGTGTGAGCTTTCTCGAGTATCCGACATAATTTTAGATGGTTCAACGGGTAACAAAAGGGAATGAAATGGCAAGTATGTAAATGGATTAAATCATGATTAAATGAAAGGATTGATAAATTAATGATGTTGTACATATGGAAATTTATATGACTTATGATTGATTTCATTTATGGTATGGATAAACATACTAACTTGTGAGTTGGTGATGTTGATTAGGCTTTAATAAGCTTATGGCCTTGGTGTTGAATTGTATTTAATCTATGTATTGTATTATGGAAATGGAAAGTTATATTTATACGAGCTTACTAAGCATTGTTGCTTATGTAGTTTCTTTCCATTGTTTTATAGATTTTCGGAAGCTCAATTTGGTTGGAAGCTCATCAAAGATCTGTTACATTATCCGACAGACATTTCGGTAGTTTTTGAACATTTTGGCCAATGTCTATAATGGCATGTATAGGATGATTTGTAATGGTAATTTTGATGAATGTTTTGTTGGTGTTTTGGTTTGTATAAGTTTTGAAGTTAGGTTGGTTTGGAACCATTTGATGCCTTGTCAAATTGTGTCATTTTGGTTACCTTACCATGCATATTGGTATGGCTCTGTATGGTATGTTTGGAATGGTATGACAATGGTATAATTTGTGGTATGTTTTGGCAAGTATTGAACTAGGATATGATGCTTGAAATGTGGTAATATTGACAAGTTTAGGTAGGTGTTGTTTGTATGCATTTGAGGCGCCTTTGAATGGTATATTGGTTACTTGAATTAGGATCTTGAAATGAAATTTTGATGTGTGGTTGGATGATGTCTAAGTCCCTTTAAAGTGTGCACAAATTTATTGAATGTGTATGCATGGTTAGGTTTTGAAACGAATTTATTTTAGGTGAGATTTGGGTTCACATGGCCTGAGACGCGGGCGTGTGACTCAGTCGTCTGAGGCACACCGCCTGGCGACACGGCCGTGTGTCATCTGATGATTTCCTTAGGGTGCAAGCCAGTGAGTTACACGGCTTAACACACGGCCTGACACACTGGCGTGTGGGGAACTCAGAGAGTTACATGGCTTGGCACATGGGCGTATGGCACGGCCATGTGACTATACTCAGGGAGTTACACGGGTGAGGACACGGGCTGGGACACGGCCGTGTGTCCCTAGTTTGAAAGTTCCATGACCTAGAGCTATGTCACACGGCCTGACCACACGCCTTGTGACCCCTGTTTTGCAAATTTTGCATCTCTTTCCTAAGCTTTCCAAACTATTTCAAATTTGTCCCGAATTGTTTCTAAGTTAGTTTTAGGGCCTCGAGGGCTCGATTTAGGGACAATATGCATGTGTATGAATGGTTTATGATGTGATTAATTATTGAATGACATAATTTTCAAATATTTTTGATCGTACTGTAATGCTTCATAACCCTAATTCGGTGATGGAGACGGGTTAGGGGTGTTACATTTAGTGGTATGAGTGATATAGTTTAGTCGGTTCTCGAACTGAACGTACCATGTATGGAGTCTACAAATACATGTCATTATATAACCTATGATAGTGTGATAACTCCTGACTCAAATTGAACTATGTTTTCATATAAAAAATATGTCATCCAACCAAGCCGATTCCGATGAAGTAGAATGTAACACATAAGCCTCCGTTCACAGAGCAACCTCTAATAGTAGTGGGCCCGTAGCTAAGGTCCGGGGAGGTGAGGATAAAGAAGTCTTCTTCTAGATGATGTTTGAATGGTTTACAGAGTTCGTAAGAACGAACCTGTTGGCTCAACGACCTCCACCTCCTCCCATACCCCAACTTGACCCCATTATTCCTCAGAATTTGGAACCAATACGTACAAGCAAGCCTTCGGTTGATAAAATTTGATAGTATGGGGTTGAAGAATTCCACGGTTCAATCGAAGATAATCCAGAAAGAGTTGAGTCTTAGTTGGAAAACACAGTGAGAGTTTTTGATGAATTATCTTGTACACTAGCAGAATGTTTAAAGTGTGTTGTATCGTTACTAAAAGACTCAACATATCAGTGGGGGAATACGTTGATTGCAGTCGTACCAAAAGACCGTGTGAATTGGGAATTCTTTCAAATAGAGTTTAGCAAGAAATATGTAAGCTAAAGATTCCTCGACAAGAAACGCAAATAATTTCTAGAATTGAAACAAGGCCGTATGACAGTAGTCAAGTATGAGAGAGAATTTGTGTGACTCAGCAAATATGCTCAATAGTGTTTACCATCAGAGGCTGTTATGCGTACCAGGTTTGAGGATGGTTTAAATGAAGATATTAAGTTGCTAGTCGGGATTCTTTAGTTGAAAGAATTCATAGTTTTGGTTGATAGATCACACAAAGCCGAAGAACTCAGTAAAGCCAAAAGAAAAGTAGATTCTGAGACTCGTGACACGAGTAAATGACCTATGGGAAAATCATTCTCATCTTCATCGAAGAAATCAAAATAATTTCATAGTCGTTCATCAGTTTTAGTAGGTTACTCAGAGAGATAAAGGAAAACAACATTTGAGTTCGAGACCTCAGGCTATATCTGTAGCGAGTGTGGGTAGCGTTAAAAACAACAAAATCGAATGTTAATAATGCAATAAATGACACTTCGGAGAATGCAGATTGAAAGATCAATTTCTTAGAGATTTCCCAGAAACATCAAATAAAGAGAATGTTCAGAATACTCGTTGGAGTAATACAACTGCGAGAGGGAGACCACCCCGAAATACTGGAAATATGGGCAACAGTCAGAGTGGAACGAAAGATTCTACTGTTAGATCTGAGGCACGGGCACCAGCTAGGGCTTATGCGATTCATCCTCAAGAGGAAGCTTCAACACCTTATGTGATCACTGGTACATTTTCTATCTTTCATAATAACGTTAATGCTTTGATTGACCCGAGGTCAACTCACTCATATGTATGCACAACTTTAGTATCGGATAAGAAAATATCTTTTGAGTCTACTGAATTTGTGGTTAAAGTAATGAATCCTTTAGGTCAATATGTGTTAGTTGATAAAGTCTGTAAAAAATTTCCTCTGATGATTCAGGATTGCAACTTTCTGGTTGATTTGATGTTGTTACCTTTTGATGAGTTTGACATGATTTTGGGTATGGACTGATTAACTCTGCATGATGCTGTTGTGAACTATAAACAAAAGCATACTGTGTTAAAGTGTCAGAATGGTGAAAGAATCCGAATTGAATCAGATAGATTGGATGGTACATCAAATGTTATCTCAACTATGACAGCACAAAAATATGTTAGAAAGGGCTGTGAAGCGTATCTAGCTTACATATTTGATTCTAAGGTTTTAAAGTTGAAATTAGAGTCAGTTCTTACTGTTTATGAATTTCCAGATGTGTTTCCAGAAGAGTTACCAGGGTTACCGCCGGTTAGAGAGGTGGAGTTTGCTATTGAATTAGTACGGGAACATTTCCGATATTGATAGCTTTGTATAGAATGGCACCTACAAAGTTGAAAGAGTTAAAAGCACAGTTGCAAGAGTTGATAGATAGGGGCTTTGTTCGGCCTAGTTTTTCTCCTTGGGGTGCTCCTGTTTTGTATGTTAAGAAAAAGGATGGGTTAATGCAGTTGTGTATAGACTAACGGCAGCTAAATAAAGCAACAATCAAGAACAAATATCCTTTTCCACGTATTGATGATTTGTTTGATCAGCTGAATAGTGCAGCTGTATTTTCAAAGATCGATCTTCGTTTTGGATATTATCAGTTATGGGTTAAATATTCAGATGTGCCGAAGACTACTTTTAGAACCAGGTACGGACATTATGAATTTCTTGTTATGCCATTTTGTTTAACCAATGCACCTGATGTGTTTATGGATTTGATGAACAGAATATTTAGGCCATATTTAGATCAATTTGTGGTTGTATTCATTGATGATATTTTGATTTATTCTCGAGATGAAATAGAGCATGCCCAGCATTTGAGAATTGTTTTGCAGACTTTACGCAAAAAATAGTTGTTTGCTAAATTTAGCAAATGTGAGTTTTGGCTTTGAAAAGTTTGATTTTTGAGACACATGGTATCGGTTGACGGTATTAGGGTTGACCCGAGTAAAATATTAGCTACAATTGATTAGAAGCTTCTGAAAAATGTTTCAGATGTCATAAGTTTTTTGGGTTTAGCCGGATATTGTCGAAGATTTGTTAAAGGATTTTTGATGATTTATATGCCGTTGATGAAATTGCTTCAGAAAGATGTCAAGTTCGAATAGTCTAAAAAAATGTCAGTAAAATTTTAATCAATTGAAATCGTTGTTGACCGAAGCCCCTATGTTGGTCCAGCCAGAGTCTGGTAAGGAATTCGTAATTTATAGTGATGCTTCATTGAATGGTTTGGGTTGTGTGTTGATGCAAGAAGGAAATGTGGTAGTGTATGCTTTTCAAGAGTTGAAACCACATGAGAGAAATTACCCGACTCATGATTTAGAGCTTGCAGCTATTGTGTTTGCTTTAAAGATTTGGCGACATTATTTGTACGGAGAAAAATGTCATATCTTTACAGATCATAAAATTTTGAAGTATTTGATGTCACAGAAAGATCTGAACTTGAGATAACGTAAATGGCTTGAATCGTTAAAAGATTATGATTTGATCATTGATTATCATCCGGGAAAGACTAATGTCGTTGCTGGTGCCCTAAGTCAAAAATCTTTGTTTGCTTTGTGAGCACTGAATACACGGTTGATGTTGAGTCACGATGGTTCAATCATAACTGAATTAAAAGCTAGACTGATATTTTTTCAACAGATTTGTGATGCTCAGAAAAATGATGCTGAATTGATCTATAAATGGAAACAGATTTGGTCGACACCTGATTTGGACTTTCATGTTGGTTTAGACGATAGTTTGTACTTCAGAAACAGGATTTGTGTTCCAGGGAATTTTGATGTCATTCAGAAGATTTTGCAGGAAGCTCACAGTAGTATCTTATCGATACATCCTAGTATCAATAAAATGTTGGTGATTTGAAACATATGTACTAGTTGTCAGGTATGAAATAAGAGATTTCAAGGTTCATATCAAAATGTTTGATCTATCAGCAAGTTAGAGCTTAGCATTAGGTACCTTTTGGTTTATTACAACTGTGATGATTCCAGAGTGGAAATAGGAATGCGTCACGATGGATTATGTATCGGGATTGCCTCTATCTCTGAGTAAGAAAGATGTTGTATGGGTCATTATAGATCGTTTCCCACCAAAATTTTACTCTCCCATTTACTTTTTCTCAAAATTTTACTCCCAAAAACCCTCAAAAACTTTTATTTTCCCTAAAAATTTTTACTCCCTCCCACTTTTCCCCTAAAACTTTTATTCTCTTCCCATCCCACCTCCTATCTACCCCAAACCCTCCCCCCTCCAATTTTTTTTAATATTTTCCCTCCAAAATTTTACTCCCCCCTATTTACTTTCCCTCAAACTTTTATTCCCCAAAACTTTTTATTTTCCCCCTAAACTTTTACTTCTCACCGTTTACTCTCAAAGAAAAAATCAAAATTATCCAAAAAAAAATCACTACGCATAAATAGTAATAATTTTATTTATATCTACTATTTATATTATTAAATTAAATTTCACATTTTATATTATTTATATTATTGAATTGTTTAGTCATATTGAATATTTATATTAAAATTGAATTATTAATTATGCCATAAAATATTCATGTTAAAATTTTATATTGGTATCAATTTCACATTTTATTTTTAAAATAATTTTATTAAAAAATCATATTTTTACATTTAATATATTTTTAATTCCAAAATACATAGTGACAAGAATCAAGATAATTGAAACAACTAAGCAAGCAAAGAAGCTAACCAGTATATAAAAAATTAATAAATAAATTATGAGGTGATGAAAGTTAATAAAAAATTTGATTAAGGTGGTCAAATTTTATTACGATGGGTGACAATGGTTACAAGGACCCAAAATTATTTTTTAAAATTTAACTCAAACAAATATATTCGATTCGATTCGATTGGAATTCCATCTCACTCGACTCGATTCGAGAAAACTTCAAATAAAGTTAGGATGATAAAACGAGATTCGAAAACTCGATTAACTCGAAAATTTTCGATTCGATTCGATTCGATCGAATGCTCACCCCTACCGGTTTCTATTATCTTCGATAGGGATCCATGGTTTATCTCTCGATTCTGGAATAAGTTATATGAAGCTCTGGGTACTCAATTGCATTTTAGTATGTCAGTCTGAGCGAGTAATTCAGGTACTCGAGGATATGCTCCGATATTGTGTTTTAGATTTC
The DNA here is from genome assembly GCF_025698545.1 of Gossypium raimondii. Lineage (NCBI taxonomy): Eukaryota > Viridiplantae > Streptophyta > Magnoliopsida > Malvales > Malvaceae > Gossypium > Gossypium raimondii. The sequence goes on from NC_068565.1 coordinate 42,104,157, forward strand.
AAAGTTAACTGGGAGAAATTTCTTCTATTTGTTGAATTTGCATAAAATAATAGTTATTAGGCGAGCATTAAAATGGAACTGTACGAAGCTTTGTATGGTCGAAAATTTCAAACTCTGTTATATTAGGCAGAGCTGAGTGAGAAAAAGTTATTTGGTGTTGATTTGATTCGAGAAACCGAAGAAAAGGTCAAAGTAATACGTGACAGTTTGAAAGCTACTTCTGATTGTCATAAATCTTACGTGGATTTGAAAAAGAAAAATATTTAGTTTCAAGTTGGCAACAAAGTATTTCTAAAAGTATCATCCTAGACAAAAGTTCTTCAATTTGACCGAAAGGGAAAACTTAGTCCGCAATTCATTGATTCGTATGAGATCATTGAAAGGATTGGCTAATGGCTTATCGATTGACTTTGCCGTCAGAGTTAAAGAAGATTCATAATGTATTTCATGTATCGATGTTACGATGGTATCGATCAGATCCTTCACACATGATTTCACCTGTAGATGTTGAGATTCATCTAGATATGTTATACAGTGAATAATCGATCAGAACTTTAACTCGGGAAGTTAAATAATTAAGAAACAAAAGTATAGCTTTAGTTAAAGTTCTTTGGCAACGTCAAAGAATCGAAGAGACTACATGGGAAACGAAAGAAGATATGAAAGTGTGATACTTAAACCTATTTTCTGTTCAGATTTTCAGGGACGAAAATTCCTTTAAGAGAGAATATAACAACCTGTTTTTCAGTGATGTCAGAAATAGTGGTTTTGGGCCAACAATTCCGACGAGTAAATTAGGATTTTACTATTTATTATAGGTCCACGAGATTATATTAAGGTCATATTAAAATTTCTTTAAGAAATTTTAATGTTTAAATGGTTAATTAGGTGAAAAGAACTAAATTGTAAAAAGTGTAAAAGTTGAGTTCTATCAGTTAAAAGGGTTAAAAAGCAATAAAAAGGAAAGAAAAAAAGGTTTATATGGTAAATATACCATAATGAATGCTAGTGGATGTGCATGGGCAAGTTTTTAATGTAATTTTTGGTTAATAATAAGGTTAATATGGCATCTGAGAAAATAACCTTAAAAAAAAAGAAAATAAAACATGCATCATATTTATTTCTTCATGTTTAAACAATTTTAAGAGAAGAGAGACTCCATTGTTGATAGCTTGGTTCGGCTAGGCTTAAATTGGTGCATGGTATGTGATTTCAACCCCGTTTTTAATGATTTTTATATTTTTGAGTTCATTTTAGCTTAATCTAGTTAGCTCGAGGGTTAATTTGTAAAATTTTTAAAGGTTGAGGGACTTACCATGAATTTTTTTGAATATTTTTTAATGTTAATTGATAGATTATGAATCTTTGTTGAGAAATAAACAAGTTTTGTTAAGTGATTTTGATGAAATTGCATTTATGGATTTATTTGTGAAAATAGTAAAATTTCATGTTAAATTTATGAACTGATGGTTTAATTGGGTTAGTATAAGTCCCTAATAAATTTGACTAGCTTTAATGGAGGATTAAAATGGTTAGATTTCAATTTTAAGCTTAAGGACTAAATTGTGAAAAGTTAAAATGTTAGGGGTAAATTAGTAATTTTGCATAAATATGAAATGTGGATTAAATTGAATACTAAAAGTATTTAATTGAATGAAATTCCTACTTAGATCAAGATAAACCAGGTTTAGACTTAGATCGAGAAAAAGCTAAAGTTTCGGATTAGCTCGATTGTATTTCCACCCCCTAACTATCAAGGAAAGTTCATATGAACGGTTATCGTGTTAATGTTATTTAAATTGAATGTTTAATATGTTATTTTTAATGTAAATGGATTGATATATATATGTATCAATGCTATGACGAATTGACGACTATTGAGTCCCGGTTGAACCTTAGGAATACTTAGGATACAAATGACATGTCATTAGAGATTTCATGTTTCGGGTGCTAGTCTTGAATGTCCTACTGATGGCTGAGGTCTTGCATTTGTTGCAGATTCTCCACAGCTCGTGTGAGCAGCATTGTGTAGCTTAAACTCCGACCCACAACTTGTGTGAGCAGGCCCATTTCACAACTCGTGTTAGCAATGATGTAAAGGAAAGGTTACGATTATATGTAAAGGCACACTTCGTGTGAGCTTTCTCTTGTATCTGACATAATTCTAGATGGTTCAACGGGTAAGAAAAGGGAATGGAATGGTAAGTATGTAAATGGATTGAATCATGATTAAATGAAAGGATTAATGAATTAATGATGTTGTACATGTGGAAATTTATGTCTTATTATTGATTTCATTTATGTTATGGATAAACATGCTAACTTTTGAGTTGGTGATGTTGATTAGGCCTTGACAAGCTTATGGCATTGGTGTTGAATTGTATTTAATTTATGTATTGTATTATGAAAATGGTAAGTTATGTTTATGTGAGCTTACTAAGCATTGTTGCTTACGTAGTTTCTTTCCATTGTTTCATAGATTATTGGAAGCTTGATTTGGTTGGAAGCTCATCGGAGATCTATCACACTATCCAACAGACATTTTGGTAGTTTTTGAATATTTTGGCCAAGGCTTATAATGGCATGTATTGGATGATTTGTAATGGTAATTTTGATGAATGTTTTACTGGTGTTTTGATATGTATAAGTTTTGAAAGTTAGGTTGGTTTGGTACCATTTGATGCCTTGTTAAATTGTGTCATTTTGGTTACCTTACTATGCATATTGGTATGGCTCTGTATGGTTTGTTTGGAATGGTATGATAATGGTATAATTTGTGGTATGTTTTGGTAAGTATTGAACTAAGATATGATGCTTGAAATATGGTAATATTGACAAGTTTAGGTAGGTGTTGTTTGTATGCATTAGAGGTGCCTTTGAATGACATATTGGTTAGTTGAATTAGGATATTGAAATGACATTTTTATGTGTGTTTGGATGCTTTTTAAGTCCCTTTAAAGTGTGCACAAATAGATTGAATGTGTATGTAGGGTTAGGTTTTGAAATGACTTGATTTTAGGTGAGATTTGGGTTCACATGGCCTGAGATACGGGCATGTGACCAGCTGTGTGAGTCATACGGCCTGGCGACACAGTCGTGTATCATCTGATGATTCATACGGCCTGGTGACACAGTCGTGTATCATCTGATGATTTCCTTAGGGTGTAAACCAGTGAGTTACATGGCTTAACACATGGCTTGGCACACGGGCATGTAACCCTACTCAAAGAGTTACACGGGTGAGGACACGGGCTGGGACATGGTTGTGTGTCCCTAGTTTGAAAGTTGCACGGCCTAGAGCTATGTCACACGGCCGTGTGACACATTTTTTGCAAATTTTGCTTCTTTTTCCTAAACTTTCCAAACTGCTTCGAATTGGTCCTAAATTTTTTCTATGTTATTTTTAGGGCCTCAAAGGCTCGATTTAGGGACAGTATGTGCGTGTATGAATGATTTATGATGTGATTAAATTATTGAATGACATAATGTTCAAATATTTTCAATAATACAATAATGTAACCCTAATCCGACGACGAAGACGGGTTAGGAGTGTTACAAGATTTGACTTTAATCAAATAGATTTATGTCATCCTATTTCTAGGATTGTGTGCAACTTCACTCAATTACGTTAGATCTACTCTTAAACAATGTCTATTACTCCTCTGAATTAAACACTTTAAGCATGGATTAATAATATAATCGAGAATTAAGCACACATAATTTAGAACAATATCTAAGTATTTATTGTGTAAAATAAAAATCAAAAGACAAAATTTATCATAGGGTTCATCTCCCTAGGTATTTAAAAAATTACTTCATGCTTGAAATAAAAACATCCTAGAGATAGTATAACCGAAAGAAATAAACTCATGATAATCTCTAAAGAAATCAATTGGGAGTCTTCAATCTTGACAGAAATCTTCTTCAGAATCAGTTTCAATGGTGTTTTTCGAGTTATTTTCTTGAATATTTTATGATGAATCACTCTTATATTCTTATTTTGTCATACATATGTCTTAGATGATTAAGAGCATAAAATTCAACATTAACATTGAATAATCACCCAAAAATGCATTAAGAATGAGATTAAAACATGTTACTTTTAGCACTTATCAGCGAACCATGTTGAACCCTTAGTGAGATATTCTTAATGAGCATATTTTGTGGCGGGGTCCTTATGAAATGACATAGCATATTCTACCTAGATTCTTTTGAAATCAAGACCATTAAAAGTAGAACGTGCTACCCAACGAACACAAAGTAGGAACCAAGCAAGTTTAAAGAACGAATCAGAGTAAAGCTACGTTTGATAATTCGAAGGAGGACATATACTTGTAAATTGTAAGAGAAAAAGGGGGTTTAAAAATGATCAAGTATGATCAGTAACTCTAAACATCGACTTACGAAAAATATGGGCTAAGGAACCATCATCAAGATTAGTTAGAAAGGAAGTCCTATGGAATGAAGTCATTGATGGAACTATGATAAAGGATACAGGCAACAGTATCGTGGACAGAAGGAATGATCATGTTCATAAATGGCATAATACTTATGATGATAGATAGATAAAGTTTAAAGAAGAGAAGCTGGTGGTGATGGACTATCTGCCTATTTATGGCATTCAATGAATAAGGTATAAATGACTATTTCTCACTAAGTTCTTATGAACTTACACGAATATTTCCTATCTTTCAAGATGAATGTGAGACTGCTCCTGGAGGAGCAAGGCCGAGACTATGCCAAGGATTGGCGTATCGATTTGTTATACATACTGAGCGAGTTGGGAAACTTGTTCAAAATTTGAGCCAATGTGTAGAAATCTACACCCCAAGAATATCTATGATAGATTAGGATTTCAAGTTACACGTTTTGTAATTTAATTACCATGCGTTGTATTTGTAATCACTCAATTGTATGTACTTATGTATTTTAGTTCGAAGCTTGTAATTAAATAAGCCATAGTAAATTGTAATTTGTATGAATAGGGTACGCTTACGTCTGTACTGGTGTTGTAATACCCAAGATCCGGATCCAGTCCATCGGGTCAGGTTTGGGTTGTTACAAAAAATAAAAAATAAAAAATCACAAAAAAAACCTTTCTTGATCGTCACAAATACTGGAATAAATTTTATTTTCCATAAATCATTGTTGAAATCTCATTTTCCAAGAACCTTTCGTTTTTTTTTTCAGTTGAAATCTCATATTGAAAAAAAATCCTTTTACTGAATAAAAAAACCCATTTGCTAAATCCCTAAATCTTCAACAATACATCGCTAAATTGAAAACCTTTTGCTAATCAAAAACCATTTTTTCCAAGAACTTTTATTCAATTGTGAACCCTAATAAAAACCCCTTATCTTACTCAAAACCCCAAATAAAAAACCCTATTTTAGAAAGCCAAAAGCTTTCCTTGAATTTAAGAACCAAATGCATAATATCAGTGCTTTAAAGGCAAATTGAGATGTTGTGTAAGTAAGTTTTTGTGAAATTTCTAGGTTGAGTTCTTTTATTTGGGTTATGATTGGTTTCTTTATAATAAGAAACTAACTTTTTGTTGACATATTTTCTAGGTTGAAAAAGGAAGGGGCATATTGTAAAGATTTTGGCAAATGGCTCGTGTTTATGGTGGCCAGGTAAACAAAAACAATTGGACCCAATTTCTAATTTTTCATTGGAATTTGTTTGGGTGCTATTGAATAGTATATTGTAAAATAACAATCTTTTTGAGTTCATTTGTCAAGGTTTAGATTCCCTTTCATAAACAACAATAGATATAAAAAAATAAAAAGTAAATAAAGTCAGTACAGTACCGACATATCATTTTCTCCCCATTTTTCTTGTTCTTGTTCAGTTTTATTATATAAGTAAATGAAGTGAATACTAACATAGCTTGTTCATTTCATTAAACTCATTACCAATTGTTTCACTTTTTTTAAAATTAAAGGGTGATTAACACTACAGTTCAGTCCCTTAACTTTCATTAGTCATGTCCATGTAATTGCTTGGGTTTTATCATAGGACATGGACTTTTTAATGTCCATTAAATTCCATCAAGTTGGGTCATCAAGTTAGATCTAGTTAAATATATATAATTTTGTATTATCCAAGTTGTAGAAATGAGTTTGCAACATGTGATCAAACAATTTGTACAAAAGAATATACACATTGTTTGAAATTATATTTAAGTCTTTAAATAAATTATATTAAGTTAAATTATATTTTAAACCTCTAAGTAAATTATGTTAAGTTAACAATTAAATTATGTTGAACCCTCTAATTAAATTATATTAAGTTACATTATATTTTAAGTCTCTAATTAAATTTGTGTGATGAGTTTATTTCAACATTAGATATGATTTTGCCTTTTGAGTATCTGTGTTAAATATAATTTATCTTGTCTAATGTTTATTTATTGATATTTACTATAATATATTTGTTAGAGTACTACGTGAATACAATCTGTATGTTTGTTTGTATGACATCATTTATGTATTTATGTATGACATTAGTTTATTTGTTTGTTTCTACTTATGTAGAATGGTGTATGTGCTAAGTTATTTTCATAGTGGGAAGTTTGTCATGCACCCTAAATTTGACTATGTGAATAGTAGCTTAGAAAAGCTTCAAGTGGACCCTGATTTATTATGCTACTAGGATCTTATAAACAATGTGAAAACTTAGGATATGAATCTAAACCATATATTTATTATGGGGTCCCAAATGTTGCCTTTAATGGGGATGGGTTAGTCTTAATACATGATGACAACATTGTTAGGCAAATAATAGATATTTTGGGAAAAAATGGGTAATATAGACCTATATATAGTAGGTCAAGGTCGTGAGAACTTTAATGAGGGTGGCTTTGGTGTTGGAGAGGGTTTAGTGGATATTGTTGGTGAGGGTGTTACAGGTGCCATAGGGACTAAGTGTAGCAACCCAGTTTTCAGAGGTGTCAGAAAAAATGGTTTCGAGACCACAATTCTGACCATTGAGTCAGTAAATATTATTTATTTAATATTTACGAGGTTATTAGAGTGTCGTATTAGAGTTTGGTCCAATAATTTTGATGTTTGACTAGTTAATTAAGGCAAAATGACTAAATCATAAAAAATGTAAAAGTTAATTGATATTGGTTTTTATTTGTTAAAAGGCTTGAATTGTTAAAGTGAGAGGATTTATATGGTAATTAGACAATAATGCATGTTGGCGGACGGTTTACACATGTTTTGATAAAAAATTATGAAATATTTTAAAGGGAAAATTAGTAATTAAATAAATAAATAAAAACATAAACAAAAGAAGCAAAATACCCATTTTCTTCATTTCACCATATTTGATCGAAATTCACCATTGGAAGACCTTGAAAATTTTAGCCAATCATCCATCTTGCATGTAATTGAATTTGATGTTTATTTTTAGTAAATTTTATGTTTTTGAGATCGTTGCAGCTTAATCTAGCTAATCTAGGGACTATTTTGTAAAATCAAAAAGATTTTGAAAGTTACTATTGTTTTTTTTAAAGCTTTTTGGATGTTAATGGTGAAGTTTGAAGCTTGATGTTGAAATAGGACTACTTTGTAAAGTGAATTTAGTTAGTTTTGAGCTTAGGGACTAAATTGATACAATATTGAATTTAATATGTAATTCTTGAAAAATTAGTTACTTGGGAGCTTCTAAGGGACTATATTGAAATCGGCTCTAAGGTTTTTGGTTTAATTGTAAAAAATATGTAAGTTTCAATTTTAGGAACTAAATTGAATAAAAGGTAAAAGTGAAGGGAAATATTGTAAACTTTTATTAAAGGGTCATATGCATATATTTTGACATTACAAGGTATTTGGAATTGTTAATTGAGTTAAATTATTATATAGATAAAAAAATGGATCAATTGGCAGATAAACACAGAAAAGGAAAAATTACTGAGCAATCCTTGGTGTTGTGTTTGCTGCTGTTTCGGTTTAGGTAAGTTCATATAATAATTAAACTGATTTATATTTACTTTTGTGTGTTTTAGTATGCATACTTATATATGTCTTGCAATTGAATATTTATGGAACAATAATGTTGATTGTTGGAAGGATTAAATTGTGAAGGTTGGTATAATTGGTGTTTCAAATTGAAAAAGGGAATTTATACAGTTGAATTCATGTGTAAATGATAATGTTCAAAGTTCTGATTGATATGGATATAAATTGAGGCCCGTATGAACTTAGGGAACAACTAGGATACAAATGACATGCCATTAGGGTTATTACCGTTTCAGGTGCTGGTATTGGATGTCTTACCAATGGCTAAGGTCCTGCATTTGTTGCAGATTTTTCACAGTTCGTGTGAGCACAGCTCGTGTGAGTATTATCATCCCGTGCATCCAACGCTATTTCATTATAGTTCATTAGGTGGAAACATGACATATGAAATGAAAATGATATCTGATTTAATTACAAGGGAATGGCTATGAATTATGAATGCTTGTGTTGTATTTGGTATATAAGCATGGATTATGATTTATGTTTCAGTTGGGAATAAACTAACCTTGTTGGGTTATGATTTGCATAGGACAAAGAATGCCATGTTTCCAAATTGTATATATTTATATGATCAATTCTTAGGTTATACTAAGATCGGTAAGTTATGTTAAATTTAGTACAAACTTACTAAGCATTGTGTTGCTTACATTTTCTTTGCTTGAATTCTTGTAGATCATCGAAAGTTTTATAGTCAGGAGCTCACACTATTCGTTCAACGACTTAGTAGATTTTTTTATTATTTTGGAATAGGTTATAAATGGCATGTAAATAGATGTTTTGGTTACATGTGTATATATGCAAGTTGTGGTTTGAAATATTACATGAATGTTAAAGTAGTATCTTGTTAAGTTGGTAGCTTTTTGGACATGAATGTCTATTTATATATTATCCTTTAATCTTGCTTCATAGATTAAATTTTAAAGTATTAAGGAACGAATATGTATGTCATGTATGTGCAATGAATGTTGTATGTTTGAGATTATATACAACACTTTGGATGTATTAGATTTTGAATTGGTTAAGTTAGGTTATTTGATCCATAAGGTAATGTTATGGTAAGTGTTTAAAAATGTTATGTTTTGGTATTTGAAATGTTGATTATGTGAGAATGTTTTGGTATTTGATTTGGGGTAAGAATAATGATGAATGTGTGATTGTAAATTGTTGAATTGAGGTGCCAATTGTGGCATATTGGTTAGACAATTAGGATGGATGATTTAAGTTGTGTTTTGATATAATTTTGATGTATTTGAATAGGTTGTATGAGGGTTTAATGCTTGCTTATGGAATAGGTAAACTTAGGGATATATAACTTATTTGAAATGGTTCTTATAGGTACACACAATCTAATACATGACCGTGTGCCATACACGGGCATATGGCATGGCCATGTGGTCTGTTTAATATAGGTGATATTTGGGATACACGACCTTAGTGAGTTACACGGTCCAACTACATGATCGTGTGAAAGCTTACAAAGTTTTACAGTTTAGTCCAACACGGGCACAGTTAGTTACATGACCTGGCGACACGACCATGTGACTCAATATTACACAGTAACAATTTGTTACACGGCTTGACAACACAACCATGTCACTTAACTCCACACGGCCTTAGCCTGTGACACGGTTGTGTGACCCTTATTTGCTGAAATTTTCATGCTTTTTGCATAGTTTACCATTAAGTCTTTATATGTACTCAGGTTGGTTTAAAGGCTTTCGTAAGTCCGTTTGAGACTTGGACTGAATATGAATGCTTTGAAATATGTTTGAATGAGGTGTTTATATGAAACCTTGTATGTTTAAGTGCATATACGAATACTAGATGGTCTGATTTCTGTCATAGCATCCTATAGCTCGGGTCCGGCAATCGGGCCAGGTTAGGGGTGTTACACTAAGATTGGGGAAAATGTTTGGACTAAGGTGAGAGTAATTTCTAGGACTAAGGGTGGAGAAGATATTGGCGCTGAGGGTGAGGATGATCTTTATAGTGAGGGTGAGGAAGATGAGGATGCATTCTTATTCAATATGGAGATAGTTAGCGATGTAGATGAAGAAGTTAAGGAAAGTAAGACAAGGTTGAGAAATTAAAAAAAGATTAAGGGAAGAACATAGGATAATGAATGGTTAAAATGTGAGTTTGAGAAAGGTGGTGAGGGATATAATGAGGTTGCATTTGATGGACAGATAATTGGCGGGGATAATTTCATAATAGAAGATGAGATATTAGAAAATGAAGGCAAAGTTGAAGGGAATGAGAGTGAATATATGGACACATTTGAGCTAGGGGATTATAGGGACAATGAGCTTTTTGATGATAAGATTGGCACATCTTACTTGGGTAAAAAAAATATTGGTCCTAAGTATGATCCTAATTGTGTTATCCTATTGTAGGAGATAGGACTTAGGTTTGAAGATAACCAACAATTCAAAGAGGCGCAAAAAAATATTCTTTAGCAAAAGGAGTAGTATTGAGGTTTATTAAGAATGAGCCCAAAAGAACAAAGGTAGGTTGTAGAGATGGTTGCCCTTGGAAAATTTTTTGCTAGCTTTGACCGTAGAAAGAATTGTTTCACTGTGAAAACTTATAGCCCTACACATAAGAATTGTTTCACTGTGAAAACTTATAACCCTACACATAAATGCTTCAGAAGCAATGAGAACCAATTACTGTCTTGTAAGCATATACAAAAGACTTTTAGGGATAAAATAATTTCTGAGCCAAATATGAAAGTGACAACTTTGAAGGAGATGTGTAAAACTGAACTAGGACTTTATGCTAGCTATAGAATGTGCCAAAGAGTTAGGAGCGAAGTTCTTAAGGAAACGAGGGGGTCATACCTAGAAGAATATGCAAATCTGTGGGGTTATGTTACTGAGCTACTAATAAGTAATCATTGGAGCACAATTTCAATCCAATTCTATAGAAATTAAGAAGGTAAAGTTGTGTTCAATAGGATATATGTGTGTTTTGAAGCATTGAAAAAAGGGTGGAAAGCTAGTTGTAGGTGTTTTATTGGAATTGGTGGGTGTTCCATAAAAGTGTTTGTAAAGGAGAGATGTTAGTGGTTGTTGGCAAATACGCCAACAATCAGATGTATTCATTGGCTTGAGAAGTGGTGGAAGGGGAAAATGCCTCTTCGTGGAAATGGTTTTTGGAGAAGTTATTTACAGATTTGTGTCATCCAATGGGTGTTGGATTAACATTGATGCCAAATCAACAAAAGGTAATTTATTAATAAACATGTTCATTCTATTTATTCTTTTAAGATACATATTTTACAGTAATTGTATGACTAACAACTTAAATTTTATGATTTTTGTAAGGGTTGATCAATTTACTAAATGAGTGTTTCCTAGACTTGGAGCATAGAATGTGTGCAAGACACATCTATACCAATTGGTAGAACACTTTGAAAACGTTGAATAGGAAGATGCAATTTTGGAATTGTGTCATGTCAAATTTTGTTGAGGACTTTGATGATCAGTTACAAAAATTAAAAGCAATGGGTGAGACATCCACTGATCAATTATTAGAGATCCCTTTGCATCACTGAGAAAAGTCATATTTTAAAGGGACTTGCAAATGTGATGCAGTGGACAATAATATGGCTAAGGCATTTAATGCATGGATACTTGATGCAAGGTGCAAGCCTATCATCACTATGCTTGAAGAAATCAGGATGATGGCGATGACTAGGATGTATGTGAAGAGAACCTAGGTAGAAAAGTGGAGAACTAACATATCCCTTATTGCATTGCAAAAGTTGGAAAAGAATGCTACAACCTCAACTAAATGTATGCTTGCATAGAATGGTGATAGAGGGTTTGAAGTGATCCATGAAGACAACTAGTACATAGTTGACTTGAAAGAGTTGAAATGTACTGTAACACCCCTTACCCGAGCCCGTCGCCGGAATCGAGTACGAGATGTTATCCAATTTAACTTACCGATTCGGAGCATAAAAATTTGCCTTTAAAATTAAATTCACTGTTCACAACAAAACTATCTACCTGCGTGACTTTCACTAATTTAATTATAACTCGAGTTACAGAACTCAAAATTTAAATCCGTAAATTTTCCTGAAACTAGACTCATATTACTACTTACCATAAAATTTTCAGAATTTTGACTTGGCCAATTAGTACAGTTTATTCATTAAAGTATCCCTGTTTCACAGCTCGACAGATCTGACCTCTCGGCACTAAAAATCAATTATCTCTTTGTACAGAATACATATAAGGTTATCGTTTGTTTCTTTTGAAAATAGACTCACTAAGAAATCTACACATATAAATTATGACCCATAATTCTTTCTGTACAATTTATAATGATTTTCTAAAGTCAGAACAGGGACTTCAAAACCATTCTGACCCTGTCTCACTAAAATTCAAATATCTCAAAATACAGAATTCCTTTTCCTACATCGTTTCTTTCATATAAAAATATACTTGATAAGATTTAATTCCGTATATAATTCACTCTCTAATTCTATTTCTACTATTTATGGTGAATTTTACATTCACGTCACTGCTGCTGTCAAAGAAACTGCTTCTTTGAATTAGTTACCATTTACACATACATAATACCAAAACATAATCTTTACTAACCATTTCAATAGCTAATCTTAGCCATATCATTTGAACATGCTCAAAATGATTAAGACTCTATACATGCCATAGTTCAAACATTTTGAAAAGCACATAATACCGAGATGGCTATGATAGTGTGATACGAGTCTCGACGGTCCACTATTCGATCAAGTTCAAATCACTATAAAACAAAGGAAAAGAAGAAATGTGTAAGCTATAAATAGCTTAGTAAGTTACATGTAAACAATAATTACTCATTTAATAATTAACACTTTTAACATATAACTAATCAAAACATTTCTTAGCAATTTCAATCACTTACACATGCACAATCTTACCAATTCACTTGCATATACATTTTCACACTTAACATTTCATATTCACTTTAATTCATTATTAATCCCGTTGAACAGTTGGAATATACACGGATACGTAGAGATTTAGCACATAAGTGCCACACTGATATGTAGCCGAAGCTACCACTGATATGTAGCCGAAGTTACCATTGAAATGTAGCCAAGCTACCATCGATCAATAACACTGGAATGTCCACGGGCTGCTCACACAAGTGTCAGTGTCTCGCAACATATGCTAGATCACCCAGACGGGACTCACTGTAACACTGTAACATCTTGTAACATCGGTCTCTAGTGACATGTCACTTGTATCCAATTCTATTCCTAAGTTCAACCGGAATTTACACTTAACACTTTATTACTTGAATAATTCATGAACAATTTTCCTTCCACATTCAATATTAATTCACATATCAAATATAATTCACAATTTATACAAATATAACTATTATTTACATATAACTTACCTCGGATGCAAAACGACTATTTTTGTAATTTAGTCGATAACTTTCTCTTTTCCCGATCACTTCCACTATTTCTTCTTTCTTGATCTATATTAACACAATTTAATACATTTTATCAACATTTCATTCAAATACAATTCATACACAACATTTTGGCAAATTTATATTTTTCCCAAACTTTTCAAAATTCCACTTTTGTCCCTAAGCTCGTAAAAATAAAATTCACTAAATTTTAAATTTCAAACTTCACTAAATCATATTTCATGCTCATAACAGCCCTCAATTTCACAAAATCACAACTTTATGCACACTTTACCATCTTTCACAATTTAGCCCTTTTTCAACATTTTCATCAAAATTCATCTAGTAAAACTTGTAATTAACACTTCAAACATTCATTATCTAACATCACTAATCAATTTACAATTATATCATGAATGGGTCAATTTTAAACTTTAATTTCATTTAAATCAAATGGTAGAAACATGAAATTCAAGCTTCAATAAGCATAAAAATACGAAAATAATCAAAACGGGCAAGAAATCACTTACAATTGAGCTTAGGAAGTTCAAGAACCCTAGCTATGGTGACATGAATTTTTTGGCAGCAAACGTCTGATTTTAAGAAGATGAACACTTGTTTTCATCTTTATTTTGTCTTTATTCAATTTGGACAAAATGCCCTTGACCCATTACTTAGATATTTTTCTAGAAATACCCTTTTGTGTCCATAACACTAATTCATGGTCTAATTGCCACATAAACACTTCCAATTTCATGCAATAATTCAATTAAGTCATTTAATCACTAATTAGACACACTTTGCATTTTCTCAATTTAGTCCTAAAATTCAATTAAGCACTAAAGCATTAAAATTTTCTATCCATATTTTCACACAATATTTCAATCAATCAGTAACTAATAAAAATTTATAAAATTAAACTATTTCACTTCGGATTTGTGGTTACGAAACCACTATTCCGATTAGGCCCTATTTCGGGCTATCACATGTACTTGCAGAGAGTGGGAGCTTATAGGGATTCCTTGTTGCAATGTTGTATGTGCCATGTATATGACAAGAAGAATCCAAAAGCCTTTGTCTCACCATGGTACATTAAGGAGCAATATGTAGCAGCAACAGTCAGGTTTTACAACTAGTTGAGGGAAAATTTGACTTAAGAGAAATGATTCAATAATTTCTCTATCAGTAAAAAAACGCGTGGAAGACCCAAGAAAAATAAAAGGAAATCTAAGGATGAACCAAAAAAGAGAAAGTTTGGAAAGGACACTAGGAAAGGCCTTAAAATGTCATGTTCTTTGTTTAAACAAGTACAACACAACAAGAAATTGTGTGCAAAAAGATCAAATATGAGCCAAAATTTATAAGTAATTCGTGGACCATTTTATTTTAGATAACATTTTCTTTACATTCATATTTGTTTAACCATTAAATACATTAGAATGAATTTCTTAATTTTTTTCTAGGAACAAAATTCAAATGTTGGTTCGTCCTCCATGCAAGTACAACAACCTCATTAGAAGCTACTATACCACAGGTAAAAGATACATTAATGTAGTGTGGTGCACTATCTACTTGTTCAACTGTTTGAGAATTTTGTTCTCTTTTGGTAGATTCAACCATTTCAATAGGCATTTTGGGTGGTCCAATTTCTACTTTGTCATTTTGTTTAAATAATTTAGTTTAAAGAATTATACGAGATTCTAGAAATATTATTTGGTTTAAGATAAATAGATTGAGAAATCAACTCTATTTCTTATTGTACTCTGTTATTTAAACAATGTGTTACCTCGTCATGTTAAAATTTGCACAATTAGACCCAACTATGATTGTATGAACCATTTAATTAGCTTCTTTTTTTTGTTTCAAGCCATAACTATTTCTTCTTTATTCAAGAACTCACAATATGGAAAGGAAAGAAAAAGAATCAGGTGTATCAACTTCTCAATGCATCACCAACGCAGAAGGCACAAAAAAAGAAAAGAAAAAGAAAACGACAATTGGGTATTGGGGTGTACACAAACCTCAAAACTGGTGAACAAATACTACATGCGAGTATATGTAATTATTCTAAATATTGATTTTGTTGCATGTTGACTAAGTAATTTTATATCTACTGATTTAATTGTTTTCCATTTTCCTTAAAGCCTGGTACAAGCAGTGAAAGAACTATTATTACTGTAAGGAAGATTGGTCAATCTAATACTTCCCATTAGCAACATTCATGGGAAGGCCCTAGATTGAAGTGGAAGGGGGAAAAAAGCTGTGACAACAAGGAAAATTATGCAACAAAACTCTGATGTTGTCTGAAAGAAAAGGGAAAACCTCCTAAACAAGTGCAGATAGAGACCCAAACAAGCCAAACAAATTTTATTATAATAGATGATTGAAGTGCAAGCTGGTGCTAGCTTAATTTTAATTTCTCTGATAGTATAGTTTATGTTGACAAGGGACAAGATTGGTACATTTTTTTCATATGGGAACCATTTGTTGGCAAGGGAACATCTTGTTTATATTGGAACATCTTGTTGATAAGAATGCATTTTGAGGATATTGCAAATTTTAAATTTACTTTTCATGTAATTTTTTGACATTTTGTTTCTTTGTTGTTTGTTATTGAATTATGGTTTAGTTGAGATTTTTCTTTGGTTCAACTCATTATAAAAATTGTAATTAATTTTTATTGTAAATAAAATTAATTAAATTAATTTAGCTATAATAACAAGTAAAAAAAGCCACATCATGAAAAAAATGTTGATGTCATCAACAGTACGGCATCCGAGATGAGATCTTAGTTGAGAAAAATAAAATTAAAAAGTCAGACTTAACTGCCACATTATCTTGACATCAGTCAATGACCATTTTACTGAGTTTTGATAGTTTAAGTGAATGTGAAAAAAGAAACACAAACTTAACTCATTTTTTTGAAATTGAAAAAGTTGGAGAAATTTTCACGCTGTTAAGTTTTTCTTTAAAGAATATTAATGGGTAAAAAAGCCATGCTCTGCTTGTTCACATTAGGTTTTGTCATTGGGTGGATTCTCAGCTTTTGTCAATTTGTTTATTATCAATATATTCCATAAGTATAAACATCTAATTTGATTATTACCAAATCCGAATAGTCCACCTTTCCTTTTTTCTTAGTGGGGGAACTCCAAAGTCAAATCAGTGTTTACTCTATCCGTACGCTTCCATTCCAGTAAAAGTGCAGGCTATAGTTCATTTCATATGATTAATTGGGTAAATTTATAGTTGTTTGAGCTTCTATATATTCACTGAGAAACTATGGCTTAGGCAAAGAAGAGTTGAATAAGGATCCACATCTCTTGCAACCATAGCAATGGCGTCTACAAAATCTTCTCCACTAACCATTCCCCTGTTTTTGACATGGATGATTCTGTTTCTTCAACCCATGGTGTCATCTGGGAATCATGCATTCTCAATCAAAGAAGCAACTGTGCAGGATCTCCAACTTGCATTTGAGAAAAACCAACTCACATCAAGGCAACTCGTTGAGTTTTACATGGGGGAAATCCATAGACTTAATGTGCTCCTTAGAGCGGTGATAGAAGTTAACCCGGATGCTTTGTATCAAGCTGATGAGGCTGACAGAGAGCGCAAGGCTAAAGCACCTGGATCACTAAGTGGCCTGCATGGACTTCCTATTCTGCTCAAGGATAACATTGCAACCAAGGATAAAATGAACACCACGGCTGGTTCACTTGCGCTGCTTGGATCCATTGTACCTCGAGATGCAGGCGTGGTATCCAAATTGAGGAAAGCTGGGGCTATAATTCTTGGCAAGGTCAGCTTGAGTGAGTGGGCTCATTTCAGGGATGGAAGTGTGCCCAGTGGCTGGTGTGCTCGGAGTGGTCAAGGAAAGGTGAGCTAAAAGCTTATCATTTTTTCATACAAATGAATCAACTCTTAGAATCGTAAATCAAGATATGATATAAAACTTAATGAATCATAAATAATGATGTATCATGTCAAATCATCAAGAACAAAACGATAACAAAACTAGATGCGGAAGCGTACCTGAATCCATGGGTTCTTAGAAATTTTTCGGATATTTGAGATTTGATCTTCCAAATTAGCACACAACAAATTTTGAGAATGTGGCTCTCTCTTTTCTAAAGATAGATATTAGAAAAGTTACATTTTGTGTAACTGGGGACCATAACTCTAATATATATAACTTTGGCACATTAGGCCTAATTCCCAATTAGCCTATCATTAATTAGAAATTAGTTACTAGATTATCTACACATATTTTACCTATATTTTATTTAATAATTAAAACTTAATAAACCTTAACCAAATTAGATCACTTTTAATTTAGACTAACCTATCATGATAGTAAATAATAACATGTAATTACAATTATTATATATGTGATGTCCATATTTTCTAACATCAACTTGTGATATTGGTAAGTGTAGAGTTGACTTACGGTCAGTCAACATTTTATGCAACAACAATTTAACTCGCTAAACATAATTTCTTGCATTCTTTTTGCTTATGCAGAATCCTTACAATATTTCAAAAGATCCATGCGGGTCAAGTAGTGGATCAGCCATAGCAGCAGCAGCAAATCTGGCAGCAGTAACACTTGGGACCGAGACTGATGGCTCAATCCTCTGTCCATCCAACAATAACGCCATTGTTGGTATCAAACCTACTGTCGGTCTTACCAGCCGAGCAGGAGTCGTCCCCATCACTCCCAGACAGGACACTGTCGGGTAATGTGCTATTATTATTAATCATTCCGATGAAGACTTTGTATATCAGACTATAAAGGTGTCATGCTTTGTTGAATTGGAACAGACCCATGTGCAGAACAGTGGCAGATGCTGTATACGTCCTGGATGCCATTGCAGGCTTAGATTATAATGATAAAGCAACCATTAAAGCATCAAAGTACATCCCACGGGGTGGCTACAAACAATTTCTAAAGATTGATGGCCTTAAAGGGAAAAGACTGGGGTTATTCAAAAATGAATTCTTCAATGTTGGCGAAGGATCTGTTTACGCCAAAGTTTTTGAGCGTCATTTCTCCACTTTAAGGTATCAAAATATAATAAATTTCGCATATTAGTTCCATCCAATTATTATCATTAACTGTAGTGGTGATTAATTAAATTTTCTGCAAATTAAAGGCGAAGAGGTGCAGTCTTGGTAGAAAATGTAAATGCTTCCAAGTACTTGGAGGCATACAGCACCAGCATAGACTACGAAACACTAGCAATGACAGCTGAGTTCAAATTGGCCATAAATTCTTACCTAAAACAACTAGTGGTGTCTAAAGTGCGATCCTTGAAAGATCTCATTGCATTCAACAACAAATTTTCAAAATTGGTGAGCATTTCAAATTGCTTTCTAGCACATACTCAACCCTACTATTCAAACATATTAAAATATTAGGTACTTGGATTTTGGGGTTAATGCAGGAAAAAACCAAGGAATATGGCCAACAGTTTTTCCTTGACACAGAAGCTACGAATGGCATTGGCCAAAAGGAGAAGGAAGCGCTATTAAATTTAGCAAAAATGTCGAGAGATGGGTTCGAGAAACTAATGGAAGAGAACAAGCTAGACGCGTTGTTATCACCATTTTCAGTAGCTTCCTCTATTCTTGGAAGGGGTCAATATCCAGGTATCATTGTCCCGGCTGGATATGATAGAGAAGGGCTGCCTTTCGGCCTTTGTTTTGGGGGATTAAAGGGCTCGGAGCCAACCCTGATTGAGATAGCCTATGCCTTCGAGCAAGCTACTAAGATCAGGAGGCCACCTTCATTCAAGCACTGAAGTTATTTAGTGCTGCTAGCTTGGTTGTAGCAATAGGGTTATCCACCCAATTCTAATTTGGTTCAATGAAGTGAGATGATTCCACCAACGTCTATGTTGGATGGTTCATACTCCCACTATCTAGTGCTATGTTATCTAAATAGTGTTGCCCTTCTTTGTCTAAAAATAAATGGAGTAGGCTTTTGTTTTTATTTCAAAAAGCCACCTACCACAATTTATTTAGGAAAAAGGAAAGGTATATACAGATGTGAGCTTCAAAATTATTAAAATGATTTTTTTTTAAATCAACAAGATGATCATATTTAAATATCTGACTACATTATTCTGTTTAAACTTAAATTAATAAAATTTTAAAATAAAGTTCATCTTATACATATCTCTGTTAAAATTAATCACTTCTAAATATATGATTTTATTAAACTAAAACTAATTAAATTTCTCAATTTAAGTATGAAATTTTATTAATTCATTTAAATATAAATAAACTAAATCCATGGAAATAAAATCTATTGCTTCAATTAAAATATTATAGGTTGACATACAATTGAATTATTGTTATAAAATAAAGAATAAAGAGAGTAAGAATAAGAGAACAAAATAGAAATATGTATACTTCTCCAATATAAAATTTTAATCCTAATGAACATTAGAGTCCTAATGACATTCACTTCTATGATAATAAAATATTTATAACACTTCCTCTTAGATGTCCATTGATAAATAATGTGTCTCGTTAAAACTTTAGTAAGATAAAACCCAAGAGAACAAATTCTTAGTGAAGGAAAAAGGGTATATATATCTACAATATGTATAAATGCTACCTCATTAAAAATCTTAATACGAAAACCTAGTGGGACAAAACCTCGGTTAATGGAAAAAAAGTACATCATGTATTTACTCTCCTTTATGACAGCATCACATAATGTCTCATATTCTACATATTCAATATTCGATACTAGCTTTTCAAATGATTATTTGAACATATTCGCTAAATTTTAAATCATAATTCTTCTATAAGTCATGAGTTAGGAAGAAATTTGATGAAATATATTTTGATCTCTTGAAGTTCCAACAATAATCATAGCAAATTTTGATCATGATCCTCTTATAATTATATGTATGTTCAAATTAATTCAATAAATATTTATACAAATATATTAAACAATTTCTCGAAAATTTCTATATGCTTCCAACATTCTAAATCCTTCAAGGATTTTAATATAAACTTCACCATATAGTGATTTATATAAAAGGTTGTAACAACAATCATTAGACGCATATCGAATTTTTCATGAACTATCAAATTAATAAGATATCTAAAAGTTATTGCATCCACCACAATTGAAGGGTAAACTTGGTACAAAAGTAACATTTCCCCAAGAATCTTACATTACCTAAGAAAGATGTGGTATTGAGTTACCCCAAAAATCATATCCTGGTGGTATTAAGGAAACCTCCTTCATTCAAACATTGAAAAATAAGAAAATAATTACATTGCAAATATTAATTCACTTCATGTCATGTCACGGTAGGAGTTCTTCATATATAATACTCTTGGCGATTTTGGGGGTATTGAAGATGGGTAATTATGGCTTGGTATAAGTTGTTGGCATGAGAGATGTTATCTTGCTAACTAATAATGGAACCAAGTTGACACTTAATGATGTTAGGCATGCACCAGATACTCATTTGAACTTGATTTTTGCATAAAAGCTTGATGATGATGGTTTTTGCAACACTTTTAGTTGGGGTGGTGAAAATTGAATAAAGGCTCCTCAATTGTAGCTCAAGTGAAGAAGAGTTCGAACTTGTATTTGATACAAGCTTTGACTTCCTGAGGCACAGTGAATGTGATAGAAGATGGTAGCTCAATAGAGTTGTGGCATAGGCGACTTAGTCTCATAAGTGAGAATGGGTTTAATTGTTTTGGTCTAGAAGAATAAACTTTTAGGTTTGAATAATTGCATTCATTATCTGGCTGGGAAGCAGAGAAGAGCTTCGATTAAGAGTCATCCTCCTTTGAGAAGGTCAGATTTGATAGAGTTGGTCTATTTCGATGTTTGTGATCTGTTAAAGGTTAGGTCACATGGTGGTACATAACTTCGTAACTTTCATTGATAACTATTTAAGAAAACTTTGGGTCTATGCTTTGAGAAGAAAAGGACCATATACTTGATGTGTTCAAACACTTTCAAGCTTCAATTGAGAGAGAGATTGATATCATGCATGCATACTAATCCATACTAATAAGGATGACGAGTATAAAAGACCATTTGATGTTGATCAGTTTTTGGCGTTGTAAGGAAAAAAAAAGTGGTCCCCTTTCTATCTTCTCTTCTCTAAGTAATACTCTCACTTTTTTCTTATTAACAGGTACTTGTTCATTGTGAGAAAATAAAAATTTCATCTTTTGGAGCATAATTCTCTTCTGCTGGGTATTGCATAAATTTCTTGGGTTTTCTTTGTATTGGTTGATGTAATTACAAACATAGCACCTTTTACTGATATATTAAACTTGTGTATTTACATATATGACATATGTTTTCTTTTTTCCTGTGTGCGGGGTTAAATTAGAGGTTTTGATATGTTCTCCTTTTTACATGGTTAAAAAATGATCTGAAGTTATAAAATTCATATATCTATTAAACTCATCAGTTTGTTTTCTTTCTTTTTTTCTTCTTAAGGAATATCAAATCTATAACAAGCTTGTGGTTTATGTTATATACAGAAGCTAAGTGGGATATAAGTAGCTGGCTGTTGTTTAAAGTAGGTCATTTCATTGAAGATTTTAAGAGTTTGAGGGAAAGAAGATAGCACCTGCCCACAAGGGCGGAGTCAGGAGCCGGTTCCCTAAAATGAAAAATTTTCTATTTGAGTCCCTTTATTATGTATAAAATTTTAAATTAGTAATGGTAAAATTATACTTTAACCCCCTCAAAATATAAAAATTAAATTCAATCCTTTAAAAATTATAAAGATATAAGCTATTAAAATAGTGAAATTAGACTTTTATTATCATAAAGATATAAAATTTAATTTTGGACCTTCCTAAAAATTATTTTTGACTTCGTCCCTGCTACCCACACCAAAGCAAGGGCCGAGGAAGAAGATATTAGAAAGCAATGAATAAGAGTAATCTGATGAGCTCCATCACCAGCTCTTATCTCATGGATGGAAAGGTTGTCAGCATTTAAAAAAAAAATTTAAACTGATACGATTAACATGTCAGGCGACATAAAAAAATTATTTTATTTGTATTTGTATATTATTTGTTCGGTATTTTAAGAAATATATATTTTTAAAATAAAATCAATGTTGTCAATGCATTAAGCGACACCATATAAATTTTTCCTCGAAAATAATTGGCATATGAATGTTACTTTAAAACAAACATTTCATTTTCATAATTAATCTATGTTTTATACCATTTTTTTATTATTTAGCTATTTTACCCAAATGATCCAAGAAAATAATTAATTAAAAAAATGACCCATGTTAAAAAACAATCACCTAAATAACCTAAAATAAATAATAAACTTGGGTCAGGGGGACTTAATTGCCGACGCCACTTAAATTTTTGACACAATTATTGCCTAATGATTGTGTCAGGGGTTAAAAAAATATTTTTTAGGGTGCTGGACACTAGATGGTCGGCACTATGTATTTTTTTTTCAAATCGTAGCATACTGGTATACATTTATACCGATATTAAAAAAAAATTGGGTGCTGGACAGTAAATGGCAGACACTACTTTTTTTTATAAATTTTTTTTTGGGTGTTGGCACACTGATGGCCAACACCCACTTTTTCGGGAACCACAAAATTTTTTTTTAGTGCTGGGACACTGATGATCAACACCCTTATACTAAATTTAAAAAAAAAATTTGGGGTGATGGGACATTGATGGTCGACACCCTATTTGTTTATATATATGAAAGCTCCACTACTGCAAATTAAGCCTTTAGCGGCATTTTTCGTGCGTTTGGAGCGAAAACGCCACGAAGGTTGAACTTTTAACAGTATTTGTATTAAAAAATGCCACAAATATATACCATTAGTGACGCTAAACGAAAACACTGCAATAAGTCATTCTATGATGGCGTTTGTGGAAATAGTGCCGCAAAAGGTAAAGAAATAGTAGTGTTTTTCCCTAAATGCCACTAAAGGTATAACAACAATACAAAATTCCATCCAACCCGACATCTGATCCGACCCGAACTAAACGTAAAATAAAGAAAGGGAAATGGGAAAGAAAACGACGATTGACGACACAGAACAAAGCAGGAGTAACTTAGCTGATCTCCGTCTCCCTACCTCAAGAGAAAAAGGGAGTATCTGAGAGAGGGAGATACATCGCCATGATTCTCGCGGTGTTATTCGCCAACTCTAAAGGCAACATCTTAGTTGAACGGTACGTCTACCCCTCCATTTTCTCCCATCCCATCCCATCTTATGCTTTGATTTCTTTTGCTGATTTTTCCAATTATGCTCTTTATCGCTTCTAGTTTGTTGAATTAGTTGAATCTTTTTTGTATAGATGTAGATCGTTAATGGGTCTTTTTTTTATGGAAATCGAATAATTTTATTCTACTTTCTGGATGGGATTTGATTTGGTAGAAATTGGAAATGGATGATGTTTGGCAAACACATGATCTGTTGTGGCTGTTCATGATCTATGGAATTGGAAATGGGATTTTATTTCTTTTTGATAACATAATTGAGCATTACCTCAAGGATTATGTTTTATGTCAAAGATCTGGTTATGTTTGTTCAAAACTGTGTTTTGTTATATAATTTAAAATTCAAAATTCAAAATTCAAAATTCAAAATTCAAAATTTTTTTGTTTAATGCCATGGAAAATTAGATTTTGTTTTAAATATTGAATGAACCATTTCATTTCATGAACACAATTTGCTCTACATTTTCTTTCAAAATTTCTCTTAAATCTTTCAATAATTTTTTAAGCTTTTGATTCTTATCAATCAATCTTGAAAAGTTTATTTCTAGCAAGATTTTCTGTTTTAAGATCAAAACATGATTTTCCATATTTTTTCTATTTTTGTAAGAATATGGAAAAGAAGGGAGATCGATTTCTTGATTGTTCTTGACTTTGATTTTTGGAAAATCCAACTAGGCAATGATGATGTAACCTAATTTAATGATTTTCTATCCATGAAACTTAATTTCCAATGATTTCCTCATTTTTAAAACTATGCTCATGTTCGTTGGGTTAGAGAGAGTCAAGATTTCTAAGATTTCTTGTTGTTTTCCAAGTTAGATTTACCATGCTAATGAGATTTCTTGTTGTCTAAGTGAGGAAAATTTGAGTTTTCAACAGAGAATTCAATGTTTGTAGGTTAGTTTTAAGTTCTTAAGTATGAATATAAGGTTAGATTTGAGTTATGGTAAGTTTCGATTTGAATTCTTGAAAGTGGGCATTGAAGTGAGAAAGTGTACAGCTAAATCGCATTGCATGATTTTGTTGAATTTTAAAGGTTTTGATGGTTGTGATTTTGTTGATCTGTTCTAACATGATTGAACTATGTCAAACGCTTGCATCTGCCATTAGCACAGAATTGTTAGTTAATTGCTCAAGTCTTGCATGGACTGCAATGAGCACAGCATTCATTTTTAGTTCTATTGTAAATGTTTTAAACATGTAGCTAAAGTTTGTTAAGTTGCAGATAGTCTAAAGTATAAACAATGGTTCAACAGGCCTGATTCACTGGATTTCTTTACCAAACTTCCATCTTTGTTCGCGTGGTCTGGTAACTTTCATAAGTGGAAAAGTCATTTTGAGAGTAAAAAGAAACATAGTCTGTATTTACGGATACTTTTTAAACTGGGCAGTGGGTTCTTCTAATTCAAAATATAGCAGTAGCATAACCTTTTTGCTTCTGTCATGTTTTATTTTTTTCTACCCTGAATTTAAGTTAATTCCATGAGTTAATTCATCAGGGCCACAGGTTTCCTGTCTTTGTTGATTGTGGATGGATCTGTTTCCTAAACCTTAATTAAAGCCATCCTGAGATATCAGTTTAAATAAATGAACAAAAATGTTCTTTTATCAGGTCTGTTTACATTGTTTACATGGTGCTTGGAGATGTCAGCGTCTATGTTGTTGTGCAAAGATGAGTATGATGAACTTGCATGTAAGTATACCTTGCCCTCTTTACATGTGCAATCTTAGTTTGTGAGATTTAATAAAGCGGCAAAACTTGAAACTTGACTAAAGTATGCAGTTTTCATGCTGTTTGAGGTGAGAGAGCTTGAATGGTTCATAGGTTCTTTGAAAGAACTGTTCTAAATGATTTGATATTAAAAAGCACTGGGTTTTCTGTATCATGACTTGCACATATCTCTGTGCTCTTAGTTACATAAGCTTCTCTGTGATGTTTAACATTGCTTGCTCATGGTGCGACCCATTCTTATGGTCTGTAAATTAAAATAAATATTGCTTCTTCTTTTTTTTTTTTATCTTTTGAAATGTAATTTGGCACTCCACAGAATTAAAAAGAAAAGAATGTTAACACCGATAATTGTAGTGCATTTGAAAGGGAATCAAATAAATCATCTAACATGGTGCATTAGGCTACATACTTGAATTTTATTACTGATTTACTTCCTGAATGGTTTTGCTCTAGTGGCAGAGCTGATCTTTGTTAACCTCAGCTGTAAAGGATGTACGTGGGAAGCTACCAACATAGCGCCTTTTTCTGGATAAATACGGAAGGATATTCTTGACTTTGGATGAAATCATTTGGAAGGTGAGGTCACAAGTTAGTATTCTAACCATAGTTTTGGCGTTCTTCCTTTTGATCAGAAGCTGTTGGTGCTATTTGTTTTAATTTGACTTGCACCACTTCAGTGAGGCTTAAGAAAACTAATTATGATCTTTCATCTGGCCATGATTATCAAAACGCTAGAATTAATGTAGCATGTGGCAACTCACTTTCTTGTGCTGCTTAAGCACATCTAATATCTCTGTGCTAGGAAACTGTAACTTTTTGTCTGATTGTCAATTAGCATCCTTTTGCATTTTCTTCGATGGATACTTCTGCTAACGTTTTGCCCCACCCCTTTTCTTAATATTCTCAAGCGATATCTGGAGAACACGAATAAAATCAGGAGATTAGTACGTTTAAAACCTCCAGCCGAGTTTTAGGCTGAGAACACCCTACTGTCACAGCCCATTTGGATGCAGTAGACTCTGGGTCCCGTACTCTACTGAAAGACATGGTATATCCTCTGCTGTAGTATGTATTTACTATGTGCGTATTGTGTAATATCATGCTCCCTATTCTGCATTACAGATATTTTTCAGTTCTGAGTTGGAGCTTATGGAACTGTTAGATGGACATTGTGACATCCTCGCATTGATAGCATATCAGTTTGAAGACATAAATGTACTTTATTGTTATTTTCATGGCCTTACTAACTTGAGATTATATATAACGCAAATAATTTGGTATTGTGTTTTCCCTGTAACACATATGTACATAACTTGTTATGTTGTCTCAACTGGAATTATTGGCATCATGCGGCTTCTGCATCTTCATGAACTGCTTATGAAATTATACCAATTGAGATTTTGAACTTCTCTCTATCTATAGGTTTTTACTTTTTAGTATTTATGATATTTAATTTGAAATTGGAATTATCGAAAATCACTTCTTCTTTTTATTATTAATTTGGTAGAGTTGAAAATAAAATTTGATTGTTTAGTAAAATGGTGGGTGGCTAAAATATAGAAAGGTAGCTAAAATATTACTCGCCTGTAATTAGAAGCCCTAATTTAGAATATAGAAAGTAGCTAAAATATTCAACAACTGTCATTTTTATACCTGTGTTATACTTTTGTCCTTGATCCCTTTGCATATAGATATGTCCAATGTAAGAATTTATGGTTAAATTTCCTTTGGATTTGTTTTGTTGTTTCTTTCAGGGATAAAGAACTTAAATCAAGGAAATCGTTAAATGGGTGTGTTTCTTGTTTTTTTAAAAAAAAAATAATTATATGCATTCTTGAATATATTTTGTTGTTTCAGTTATTAATTTAGATCATATACATAATTCTTTCGTGATAGTATTATTTAGATTTGAAGATTGTTGTTGGATTTCAAGTTACAAGAAAATATGTTGAAAATTCGGATTCTATATAAAATAAAATGGGTTGGTAAAATCTGTTAATATTAGTGGTGTTTTCCCACAAACACCGCTATAGAACATGATTTTTTGCAGCGCTTCTAGTTATAAACACCACAACATGCTCGACTCTCTTGTGGCGTTTTTAAAAAAGTGTCGGTAAATATCATATTTTTTAGCGGCGTTTGTAATAAAAACGCCGCTAAAGATCATGTTTTATAGCGGTATTTTTTCACATAACGCCGTAAATTTTAGCGGTGCTATCTAAAGCGACATTTTTTGTGATGCTTATAAGCACCACTATAGGGCAAAAAAAAAATGCCGCTAAAAACCTGTTTTGCTGTAATGCTCTTTGGGTTGTGGTATTGTAATTGGATGGGAAAGAAATTGTTGAGATTACCTTCAAATGAAAGTGTTGTGTGTACCATCAAATTGGAATACCGTATTTGGGAGTATATCATCAAATATGTGTGATGTAGTGGATTGCAGATGGGAGTGTGTAGGAGTGTACAACCGAATTTCAGAGTTGAATTATATACTGTCACATGAACCATGAAGGTTATGCCATCAAAGATTGGATGATTTCTTGCGTCATAAATGACAAACTGTGTAGACCAGTTACGGTTAAAGAATATGGTGGACGAGCATGGTCGAAATTACTCAATACAACAAAGACCTGATTCAAGTAGAAGACAACTAACTGTGGAGAAACTACTATTGAAAATGTTCGTATTATTTTTTTATTTGTAAATCAATTTTAATCCATATTATTTGTTGATCAAATTTTATAATTTTGTATATCAATTTTATAAAATGTTTGTATTATTTTTGGATTTGTAAAATTATTTTACTCCGTATCATTTGCTGGTTGAAATTTTGGATCCGACACGGGCTAACACGGCCTAAGCTGCTTGACATGGGCTGATGAAGCCGGCCAGAACCCAACCATTCACAGGCCAAGGCCTGACACCTTTTCCTAGCCTAAAGCCGGCATTTAGTGGCCTCGTCCCATCACCTTTTCTTTTACTTAAAATCTAATTTAGCCTTTAATTAATTTAATGGCCCGTCTCATATCCTTTAATTAAATTCTATTTTTAATATAAATTTATTACTTTAAATATAATTATCCTATAATTAATTATTTTAATTTTAATTTATTGCTTTAAATATAATTTATCATTTAATTAAATTCTATTTTTTATTTTAAATTTCTTTTTTTAAATAATTTTTTAATTTGATTGTTTAAATTAAGAATCATGATGATCTCAACAAAATTTTCCCATCCAATTATAATATCACAACCCAAAGAGCTTCCATATGTATAGATTAAGGGGTGTCAACCATCAATGTCCTAGCACCGTTATTTTTTAATCTAGTACAAGAGTATTGATCATCAGTGTCCCAACATCCAATTTTTTTTTAATCTGGTACAAGAGTGTCAATCATTAGTGTTTCAGCACCCAATTTTTTTTTTTTATTTCCGAAAAAGTGGGTGCTTGCCATCTACTTCGGGTATCACTAAAAAAACACCCCCAACATATTAAAAAAAACACCCTAATTCTCATTTTCCGTGTAATTGATTACAACATTTCTCATTTTATTGGATGAGTGTCTTTCCCAATGAGTCTTTTTATTAATACAATAATTAGAGTCAATATCTTAAGGTCTGTTTGATTGCCAGTAAAATATTTTCCGTAAAATGATTTCAGGAAAATGTTTTACTTTTCTCGTAAAATGATTTCTTGGAAAATATTTTTCGGTGTTTGATTGAATCTGTAAAATATTTTCTATTGTTTGATGATTTCCGAAATATTTTTCGAAAAAATTATTTTTACATATATTGATATATATATTAATAATTTTTTTATATTTTAAATTATTTTTACATATATTGCAATGATTTATTTATAATAATACTCAATTATTAAGCTACAATATTAATCGTTATAAATTGAAAAAAATTAATATCAAATAAATTATTTGTAATTGTGTTAAAAAAACAAGTATTGAATAATTAAAAAACAAGTTCTTGGAAAATCGATAAATGTAAGCAATTTTCTACCGGAAATGAAGGAAGGAATGAAGGAGGCAATAGAGAGGAGAGCACGAAAAATGTCTTACGGAAATTGAAAGGGTAAGACATTTTCCCTAAAATGTAACCCATTTTCCATTGTTTTGGAGTTCATTTTCCAAATGGAAAATGTTTTCCGCCAATCAAACGCTGGAAAAGTTGGAAATGATTTTCCGGAAAATCAATTCCTTCAATCAAACAGACCCTTAAATTAATGTGGTCCAAAGAAATTAATGTGGTCCAAAAAATTAATTAGTACATTTTCCAAATATCTTCATTTTCAACATCTTAAATTAATTAGTGTAATCAATTTAGTCCAAAAAATTAGAGTCAACATCTTAAAAAAGGGGAAAAATTAATTTTGTTGTAATTAATACAATAAATAAGCAAAGTTATATAAAACAATATGATTTGAATGGTTTTGATTTCGAGTTATATAAAATTAATACGAACCTGCCTTGTTTTAAAATACGCGTGGACGACAAACCTTGAAGAAACAACAACAAAGTTGATTCTATAAGTCAAGCTCCCAGAAGACGTAGCCATTCAACCACGTCAAAATATGTTGGGTTGGATATGGTAGAGTTGAACAAAGAACCTACAAGACATAGTTCATACGTAATCGAAATTCTAGACTTAAACCAGGAGCCATCAGAGCAAGTTTTAGACTTCATAAACTTAAACCAGATGCCTGAATCATGTAACACTCATCCACTAATGAAAGAAATTCCAGATATGTTCCACTCTTACATCACACATGTACAAGATGTTAGGGGTGATGGAAATTGCGGATTTCGAGCAATATTTGTTTGTCTTGGTTAAGGCAAATATCAATGGCTCTATGTTCGACATCAACTGCTAGACGAGTTATTGAGTTCATATGATGTCTATGCTAGAGTTTTCACTGATGGAATCGATGAATTACGTAATTCACTGTGTTTTCACAATCGCCGCACTGCAGAACCTTTGGATGGTTATGCCTATGACAGGTGTCCTGATTGCCAACAGGTTTGGGGTGATCCTCAATTATTTAACCAAGCGAGGTGACATAACTTTCTTTCCTCTTTGGAGAGGTCCGAAACATTTTCAATACCATCATGCTATTACAATTGCACATCTATATGATAATCATAATGTGATGGTACAATTAGAAGGAGATTACCCAATGCCTACCATTTTGGCATATTGGATCTGCCATAGAGCCCTGTCTACAGCTGGATGTAAAATCATGTATATGTCACGTCTGGAATTTTATAGACAACTGAAATATTGTAATCTCAAAACACCTGTTATAACTAGGGGTGTTCATTCGGTTAACCAACCGGTTAACCGACCCGAAATAACATTAACCAAATTAACCGACATTTCAAAATCTTTAACCGTTAACCGAATTGAAATTTTTTTCAAAAAAATTAACCGAACCGAAATTTTTTCGGTTAATTCGGTCGGTTAACCGAATTAACCGAAAATTATATGTTTTTTTATTTTTGGTTAAAAATTAACCGAATTAACCGAATTATCTGAATTATCCGAATTAACCGAATTACCCGAATTAACCGAATTACCCGAATTAACCGAATTAACCAAATTGAATCACTACATAATTAAATTATTTTTAGACTTTTAGACTTTAGTTTTAGTCTTAGTTTTAAAATTTTATTTTTATTTATTAAATTATTTGTAATTTAATTTTATGATTGGGTTGGGTTGGGTAATTGGGTTGAGCTGAATACTTGGGTTTAGATTGGGTTTAGATGAATAGTGGACCTATTTATATATTACAATTTTATTTATTAATTTTTTCGGTTAACCGAAAAATTTCGATTAACCGACCGGTTTCGAACCGAATTAACCGTTAACCGAAAAATAAAAAAATAATTAACCGATCCCCGACCGAAAAAATTCGGTTAACCGACCGATTAACCGAATTCGGTCGGTTAACCGAATTTTTTCGGTTTTACCCGAATTTTGCACACCCCTAATTATAACTATAGAGGATTATTGTTGAATAATATTAATTTATTATATTTTAGCATTTTGCTTATATTTTTGTATTTATGTATTCATATATATGTTTAACAATAATGCTATAATAAAAAAATATGTTGAATAATAATAATACTTATATCTTTCATAATAATAATAATACAATAATAATACTTATAATATTTAATAATAATACAATAATAAAAATATGTTTAACAATTAAATGAGAAAAAAAAGTGAGTGGAGAAGTGATAATTAATTCTTAATCATTACAGTAGAAAGATGTTAATTACTAACCAATCAATAAAGTAAAAGAACATTAATTAATAACTAATTATTAATTATAGTAAAGGTGTGTTATTTATTAAGGTGTTTTTTTAGTATGTTGGGGGTATTTTTTTAGCCAACTCCATCTACTTCCCCTAACCCCAAAAAAACTTTTTTTTTTTTAGTTTGATAAAGTGGATGCCAACCATCAATGTGCCAACACCAAAAAAATTTCTTTTTATAGGAAAAAATGGTGAGGACCATTTATTGTCCAACATCCAATTTTTTTTTAAATGTCAGTATAAATGTATACTAGTATGCTAAGATTTGAAAAAATATATATATAGGTGCCGATCATCTAGTACTGTCCATCACCAAAAAAAAAAATTTAACCCTTGACACAATCATTAGGCAATGCTTTTGTCAGAAATTTAAGTGGTGCCGTCCATTAAGTTCACCAACATAAATTTACTGTTCATTTTAGATCATTTGGGTGATTATTTTTTAACCTGAATCATTTTTGTAATTAATTTTTTTTTGGGCAGGGTAAAATAGTCGTATTATTTTTATAAAACCCCTTTAAAAGGAAATCTGAGATATAATCTCCTATTTTAGCTATTATTATTACAATACCAGATCTTGTAAAAGTAACGTCTAATAATACTGGATATAAACGATGCAAGTTACGAAATCCCATATGTTCTTGCATATATGTTATTGCATTCGACCAAACTTCTGAAACTGCATTACACTACAAACTTGGAAAATGAAAGGATCATCCATCATCTCTTGGATTTTGGTCATCACCAGCGCCATCTCTCCAATTTATACCCAATACTATTCCAAGACGGTGCCATTTGTTTCCAATGCGGAGAAAGTAACCAATCTCCACTTCTTTTTCCACGACACTCTCTCTGGGAAAAATCCTTCAGCCGTCCTAGTAGCCCATGGCAACATCACCGGGAATGAAAAGTCAGCGGCACCATTCAGCAGCGTCTATGCCGTCGATGATCCCCTCACTGAAGGTCCGGAGCCGACTTCGGAGGTTATTGGTAATGTACAAGGGCTCTGGGTGTCATCCAGTAAAGGTATGCCCACCTTGATGGCTTTCTTTGATTTTGGCTTCACAAAGGGTGAGTTCAATGGAAGCTCCATTAGTGTGTTTTCAAGGAATCCAATATCGGAGACTGAACGTGAGCTTGCCGTGGTTGGAGGAAGAGGAAAATTCAGGATGGCTAAAGGGGTTGCAAAACTTAAGACCTACTTCCTTAATGTAACCACCGGGGATGCTATTGTTGAGTATAATGTCACTGTGAATCATTATTAAGATGTAGTAGTTTCTTCTGAAAAGAAATTTAGAAACCGTTAATAAGTTCAACTAGTGATTTTTCCTAGAATCATATTCCCAACCATCCCGGAAAATAAAATGCAAATCATGCAATTGAGATTTGGTTAATGTATTCACCTTTCTCATCTTTGTATCCAATTTTTTTGGTTACAAATGATACCTAAATTACTCTTTTTTTTTTTAAATTACTATCTCTATTAGTCAAACTCTTAAATCTATTTTAAAAGCTCATTAGTATCTAAACTATACAATTTTCTCAAGTTGGTATCTAAAATTTTTCTTTTGTCACAATTGTACCTAAACTATTATTTTGTTACCCTTTTACACAAAAATGTTATATTCGTTAAAAAATTCTAGCCAATAATAATCTGCCCATATGAACATTTTTAAAAATAATTTTAATTATTTTATTTTACATTATTTCTCTCTTTTTTTTTTTCCTTTTTTTCTTCCTTGATAATATCTAGCAATGCCAATAATGCTTGAAATTCATCCTCTTGAGGTAGAGATGTTGACGACTAATTCTGTTTTGAACTTCATTGCTTGCTTGCTTGACTTGATGAGATTGGAAAAGTTCTTTCATCGATCAAAATTAGTGTTTTCAAAACTGGACCAACTGATCAGATTGGAAATTGACTGAGGTATCAGCCTAAAGATAGTGGTTGAACCAATTGACCTACTAACTGATAAAGACCTATTGAACCAAGCTAAAAAATCCGGTTGAATAAGTTAAACCAGTTTCTCTCTTTTTTTTTAAAATATATTTATTTATTTTTATGAATATTTTAATAATTTATTCGAGTGAGCTAAACAAACCGGTCAAGTTGAGAAATGGTGGCTTGACTTGTTTGACCATTGGTCTAGTTTTTAAAACCTTGATCAAAATAATGAAGCCCATAATACTTACACTTCTAGAAGAAGCCTAATATGGGAGAAAGAAGAACGAAAAAAATGGATTAGTTCAAGCAGGTGTCAAAATTATTTTAAGGGACCAAAGACACATATTGTTTAATTATTCGTTATTAGGAACTGCTGAAATAAGCCTATATACTGACCAATACATTTTAATTGC
Source organism: Gossypium raimondii (assembly GCF_025698545.1). NCBI lineage: Eukaryota > Viridiplantae > Streptophyta > Magnoliopsida > Malvales > Malvaceae > Gossypium > Gossypium raimondii. The sequence continues at coordinate 42,138,311 of NC_068565.1, forward strand.
TTCCAAAGTTTATGATTTCATTAATTGATAAAAACATTTTAAAATCTTTGACAGTTCAAGTTCATACTCATAATTACAAGATGCACCCCAAAATAGAGGTGTTAACATATTTGTTTATCAACTTCATTTCAAAGCCATGAACTCTATAGTTAACACTAAAGTTTTAATCCAAAGCCCAATAAGAGTTTTTTTTTAATAGAAACAGACAGTTCAAGATCTCATGCCACAATTTCAAGAACAATACAAGGGCATGAAAGCCAACTCCTTGCCAAATGGAGGCTAGAAGGTGCTACAAATATTGCTGCACTAAAAACTTCATTAAGACAAATTTCTCAACACCAAGATGAAACAATTGAATTAACATTCAATATGCCTATAACACCCCACTCGTCCCAACATACAGTATGAATGGGAAATGTTTGAAAGTTTTTTTTAACTTGTATAAAAAGTTTCTTTTAATAAAACAACTGTAACAGGCCCGATTCGCCCGGCCCACTAAAAATAAACCAAACAAAAAAATACCAAATAAAACAAACCCAATAAAAAGTCCAAGAATCAAACAGCCCATTTACAAACTAAAAAACCCAAGACCCTAGCCCAATACAAGCCCAAACCCATTACATTTTCAAAAAAAAAAAAACCTAGCTAAACAATTTTCACCAGCACCTCCATCGACCACCTCCCACGCGCGCTCCATACGCCGGTGCCAACGACCTTGTACCTGCAAAATGAATGAACGAGAAGAATCTAATAACTGTGTAAAAAATAAGAGAAAAGAGAAAAATATAAAAAAGAGGATATTTTCGTGCTATAAAAAGGGGCTTCGATTCCTGTATTTTGGCTTCTACCTTACGAACACGAATAAAAAAAATCACAGAAAAATCAATACAAATACAAATCAATTTTGAAGGTAGTTCTTTACTCTTTTTTCATTTGATTCATTTTTATCACTTTCATTTTTTTTAAAAAGACACAAAGAAAATAAAGATAAATGATTAAAATCTTACTTTTATTCGCGTTTTTGCTCGGCCGGGGAAGAAGGTTCGCTGATTCCAATGAAAATTGGCATTTTTTTAGGCTCGGGGAGTTGAAAAGCCCAAAAATGGCTTTTTTTACTCTCCGGCCACCATGGACGGCGGCGGGTGGCCGACACGATGGCCGATGACTGGAGCGATGGCCGGAGCCTAGAAAAGGGAGAGAAGAGTTGAGAGGATTTCTTTGTTTTTTTAAGAAGGTGTTTGAAAATGATTTTTATGAAACGACGCCGTTTTGGGTCAGCACACATAAATGTCAAAACGGCGTCGTTTTAACCTGGACCGGACCGATCCGACCAGAACCGCCTAGGATCCGCGTGTTTTTAGACGAAGGGGCTATTTGCGTCCTTAGACCTTCCACTTTTGAGGCTAGTTACAATTGGATCCTATCCTATTTTCTTTATTTTTAATTTTGCCACAAACTTTTATTTTTTTTAATTTGGTCCTTAGATCGTTTTAAAAGGGGAAAACACCTGAAACGGTGTCGTTTTGGGAAAGGGGAATAATTTCCCCAATGACCCCTCCTTTTTCAAGCGCATTATTTTCAGTCCTATTTCGATTTAATCATTAAATTTATTACAAATTTTGCCTCGAATTTCATTCTGATTTCAGTATAGTCCTTTGATTAATTTACTTTATTATTTGTCTATTGTTCTTCATTTTTCTTCAAGTTAATAATATTTTTATTTTTATATCCATTATTTGTTTAGTTTTTTATATATCTAAATCCTAATATTTCTTTTACTAATTTATTTTTATTTCTTTTATAATCCTTAAATACAGTCTTATGTATGTTTTATTTACATATTTATTATCTTATTTTTATAATATTATTACTATTATTATTATCATTATCATTTTCACCATTATTTTTTAACTGTTTTATTTAATATTTTATTTATTTATTTACTTACTCTCAATTTTAAATCTATCTTATATTAGTTTTATTTTATCATTATTTTTTATATTGGCTTGTTTATTTTATTTTTTTGCCATTATTAGTGTTATTTTATTCCATTATTAGTGTTATTTGTTTTTTTAAATACTTTCAAGTTTTAGACTTATTATTTTGGTTATTGTGGTTGTTATTCATTTGTTATTATTTACTTTAATCTTTTCATTATTAATATTAGCATTAAAATGATGTATGTTATATTATTATTATTATTGTATGTGCAACGATTTGCTTATTAATACACTCATTGTAATCATTCGATAACTTGATATTTTATTCGCATATCATTTTAAACATTACATTAATTTTCGTCCAAATTCAAAAAAAGAAGATTTTTAAAAACGAAGACAATATTTAGTATTTTTGGAATTTGAGAAGTCGTTTCCTAACTTACGGGATTTCGATTTTTCGATAAATTCAAATATACGAACCACTTTTCAAAAAATATATTTTTAAAATAATCTCGGGATTAGTAAAAGACCGTGTTCTAACTTACGGAATATTGTCTTTTTTTAAAACCGAGATAATTGAATATCTTTTAAATAAGTGAATTTTTCGGCATTTAATCTCATATCGGGAATTTAAGACATTGTGTCCTAACTTACGGGACGTAAATCTCTTTCTTGATTAACGCGTAATATGCCCCTTTCTTGAAAATTTTTAATGTTTTAACAAAGGATTGTATTTTTAAAATCTTTTTAAATTCTCAATTCTCAACATTAAGACACTAATTAATCAACTAGGTACCAATTTTTGGGCGTTATGAGGGTGCTAATCCTTCCTCGTATGTAACCGACTCCCGAACCCATCTTTTTGAATTTCGTGGACCAAAATTATTTTTTAATAAATCAAATCATTTATAAAAATAATTATTTTTCGAGGTGACCCGATCACACCTCATTAAAAAAGATTGGTGGCGACTCTCATACCCTAATTTTCATTTTTTTAATAAAAAGTCGACGACCTCTTTCACAAAAAAAAAGGTTTCGACAGCTTGGCGACTCCATTGGGGACAAAATAAGAGAGTCAAGCCGCAAGTTGATTATTTTTTGTCTTTTTGTCGAAAATTGATAATTTGGTTTAAATTTACGATTTTTTCATTGCATTTCATTTTTGTGGTTTTCATCATTTGGATATGTTTTCTGTTTGGTTCGAGACTCTTAGTATACTTTTGCACATTGCATTACATGATTGCTCGATTATACCCTTTTAAGTGGGAGTGAGAAACTATTCCTTCGTGAGGTCTTCACCTCTGTATAGGATAGTGGACTATTCTCGCAATACATCTGTACCTATGCCTTCGTGTGATTTTCATCTCCGTATAGTCATAGGGAAATGTATTCCTCTGAACTAAACTCGGTCCGTATGAGCCTATAATGAGTGAGGATCGAGGAATCTGCTGGTTCAGGTACCTTTACTTTAGAATCGAACCGCATATAATAAGCTCTAAAAGCCTACCCTAGGTAGAACCACGCCGAACCCCTAGTGGTCACCCGAATAGGTGCTCTATTTATTTTTATTTTTTTCTTGCTTGCTTTTTCTTGGTACTAACCTATTTCGTTTTGTTCTAGTTATGATTGCATTACATTTTCATCATAAAAAAGAGGTGTTGATTCACATCCAGTTGCTAAATAGAGAGCTTGTCATGGAAAATGGATTTCTTGATAAAGTGGAAGATAATACGGTTGTCCGAATATGTTTCGAGGAAACACAACAAGAGAAGGGTGATAGTCTAACGGAGGAGTACACGATTTTGCTTCGTTGCCCAAAGTTTCAGGTTGACAAAGATTATTCGAGAGTTGTCAACGTTCTGACCTTTTTAAAGAAGCTAACGAGCATCACAAGGCTGAGTGAGCAATAAGTCACGGGCCGGATCAAGCAAAAATGAGCTAGTAGAGGCATCTATTAGAAAATTTGCGAGGTTTATCTTAACATCCGGATGAAGGAAAGGATCGATGTTTTCACCTAGAGTATGAAGGCAAAGCCGAATATATATCCTCTTTATGTAAGGAGATTTATTTTCTAGTAAAGTTGTTCTAACATAATTGAATCAGAATCAACGTCTCTTTTTGCATTCATTTCATGCATTTGTATTACATTACATCATATGCATTAAAGTCCACCAAAAGATCCTAATTGGTTAAAATTATTTCAGTTAATCTGGAAACTGACAAAAACTTACCAACCAAACATCGTTACGGTACTCGAGCAAAAACAAAAGACATGGACCAAAGATTAGAAAGACTTGAACAACTTCAGAGGGAGATGCAAGACTAACTACAAGCGCAAATGCAAGAGCAACTGGCTAAGATCCAACAAGACATGATGGACAAAATGCTAGAATCTCAAAGAAACATGATGACTCAGTTGACCCAATTATTTGTTGGCGTAATGGATAAGGGAAAAGGCCCCATGGCCAATCCTGGGGAGGAGGAACCGTTCTATCCTCCAAGTTTTACTCTACCAAATGTACAGACCTAAGCTGAGATGTACCCACAGAGACTATCCGTCACAATTAGGCCTCAACAATTTTAAGCTGGTGCTTTGATGCCAATGAACTTTCAAGGTAGATCAGGTTCAAACCCAGGAGATAACCCAACTAATCCCGTTATCCTCGATTTTAATGAAGTGGCAGAAAAGGAAAAAGCAAAAGAAGAATTGACAAAACAACTAGAGGACAAGTGTAAATGGCTAGAGGAAAAATTCAAAGTAATAGAAAGTGTTGATAGTCATCATGGAATTGACGCTAAAGATCTAAGCTTGGTTCCAGACTTACTACTTCCTTACAAGTTCAAAATGCCAGAATTTGAAACGTATAATGGGATCAATTGCCCCGAAGCTCACATCACCATATTTTACAGACGGATGACTGGATACGTTAACAATGATTAACTACTAATACACTGCTTCTAGTGTAGCCTGGTGGGGGCAACATCGAAATGGTACAACCAATTGAGATGTTCCATGATTGGTTCGTGGAGGGACCTAGCACAAGCATTCATGAAGCAATATAGTCATGTAACTGATATGACTCTTGATAGAATTACTTTACAGAACATGGAGAAGAAATCGAGTGAGAGTTTTAGGCAATATGCACAGAGATGGAGGGAAATTGCCATTCAGGCTTCTAGAAAAAAAACTACGATACTCTTTATCAACACTTTAAAAGTCCCGTTCATCACACACATGCTAGGAAGCGCCATAAAAAGTTTTTCAAATATAGTCATGAATGGCGAAATGATCGAGAATGCCATAAGAAATGGAAAGATAGATGCAGGAGAGAGTAACAAAAGGTCAGCCTTAAGGAAAAAGAAAAACGAGGTGAACAACACAAGTACATATAATAAGGGTTACTCAAAATCAATTACTGTAAATCAGCCAAGAAAAGTGGCTGCTGGTCAACAAAGACAAGAATCCGGCACAAAGCAAAACACTGAAAAGCTCCAATTTACACCAATCTCAATGACGTATAGGGAGCTGTATCAAAGTTTATTCGATGCACATGTTGTTTCCCCTTTTTACTTAAAACCAATGCAACCCCCGTACCCCAAATGGTACGATGCAAACGCCCAATGCGAATACCATGCAGGAATCATGAGGCACTCGATAGAAAACTGCACCGCTTTTAAAAAGCTAGTCGAAAGGCTCATCAATATGGGCATTTTCAAATTCGATGACCCATCTAATACAGAAAATCCGTTACCCAATCATATTGATGATGGGATAAACGCGATGAGTGAAGATATGGGGAGAAGAATCAAGATAGACATTGCAGAAATAAAAACTCCTTTGAGATGGGTCTGGAATGAGATGGTAAAAAAGGGGTCAACCATTTCGAATTCAGGAGGAAGTTACGAAAAGATGAGGAACTACTATGAGTTCCATCATGAAGTGGGGCACGAGATTCAAAAGTGCAATGAATTTAGAGCCTTGGTGCAAGACCTAATGGATAATAACGAACTAGAATCAATGCTATATCTGAAGAAGCAACTGAAGTAGGGTCCTTGTTAGATATCTGCCCTTATGAACTAGGGAATGTGCTAAACAATTAGACTGTAGAAGAAATTCCTGTAGATTTTAGAGCTTACTTAGAGTAATGTTCAGAACGCACTTGTTGCTTTTAGCGTAGAAGTGATAATAACCCCTTTGTGAAATAGGCTCATGTCTAAACATCATTATTTTAATGAAGTATATCTTTGCATTCATTTTGAGAAAATATTCCTTCATTCTTTCCATACGAGAAATTATTTTAGATTCTTTCATTCTTTTGGGATTTTCCTCCAAATCATTCTTTAATTACATTCATAATCATATTGTAACACCCCAAACCCAGCCTAAACATTAGGGCCGAATCTAGTGATGTCACATTGTAACACCTCTTACCCATATTCTACGCTGAAATAGGGTACGAGGCATTACCAGAATAAATACACTTATAAACATATATTAAACCGAGTTATAAAATTTTATCCAAATTAAAAACTTTCAAATTATTATCTTCGAGTCGCTAATTAGGGTTTACAAGGCCCAATACATACCCATTCATATGCTCAATATATCCGTTAAATCAATCTAATATTGAAGAATCCACTTTAAGTCAGTATCAATATTAATCACAATCATAAATCTTTTCATGTTATTTTCATATATCAATAACTGAACTTTGAATGTCAATTTACGAATATGTAATTCACTAACACATTCTGGAATATACAATGTTTAATTGATGAAATCATTTCATTGAGCCAAATTTCATATTCACTCCAAATTTTCTTTTAAATCCATAAATCCTTTCACTTACCATTTACCTAACCAATTTCTCGAACCAGGCTATAAAACAACAATAATACATCACCTGTGCTTCACGAATTCAATGTTCGAATCTTATCACCATCAAATCCATGTCATTCGAATACTTAAAGTTTATTCAAGCATATATTATTACGTTTCATATACCAAGCATATGTCAAAATTATGAATACGCAATCAATTCATTTGTCATTTATTTAACTAGAAAATTAATCTCAAAATTCATAACATTCCATTACTTAAGATATGCCATAAAACACTCCTTTAACATAAACTAGCACCATGGCCGAATTTTCAGTATGCTATTTATTCCCCTTTTTCTGAATCACATAGCAAAATATTACAAATATGTATATATTTGAATACTATAATTATGCATCAACTTACCAACATGAGTTAATTCATGAGCCACTCATGACATCATTTCATGCCAAATATACCCTACGCATATGCTATGAAACTTTATTTTCTCTCAGGAGCTTACCATGGCCAGTAATGTACCAATATAAGCATCACTCCTATTTCAACATTTATCGATTATAATCAGACATTTAACCAATTATACACAATTCATTAATATACTTTATTCTCCTCCTCCTCCTCTCCATCCCACATCCTTTATGTATATAACATGCTTAAATAGCATTATACATAATTTCACTATTCGCTTATATTTAAATTCAAAGTTGTCTAGTCGAGTTATAGTCACTAAATTATTTTTATCCAGAGCTAAAGAGCTCCAAATTAAGTTCTATTAATTTTATCCAAAACTAGACTCACATATATTCCTATCATAAAATTTTCAAAATTTTGGCTTATCCAATTAGTACAATTTATTCTTTAAATTCACCCTTGTTTCATCGCTCAACATCTCTAACCTCTCTTCACTAAAATGAATTATCTCATTGTATGTAATTAGGATGATATTTCTGTTTATTTCCTTTGAAAATATAGTCATTAAGGATTAGAAGCATATAAATTATAACTCATAATTATTTTTTACAATTTTTAATTATTTTCCAAATTCGTAATAGGAATTTCAAAATCAATCCGACCTCGCCTCACTAAAATTCAAATATCTCAAAATATATAACTCTTTTGCTTTTTTGTTCCTTTTATGTAAAAATAGAATCATTAATATTTCATTTCATATCTTATTCACTGTCTAATTAAATTTCCATCATTTTTGGTGATTTTTAAAGTCACACTATTGTTACTGTCCAAAACTGTTTTGTTGCTAATATTACTTTTTCACTTTCAATCATTATTCAATTCAATTCCACACATATATTCATCATTAATCACACTTAATCGTTACATGATCTCATGTACTTTCACTTAGTCAATTTCCTGATGAACACTTCGGAATAATAACAGATACACGGTGGATTCAGCACACAACAACCACCCTTTGTAATCAATGATATCCGGTGGGATCAACACATAGAAACCACCTTATAATTAATGATACTGGTTCACATAGTAGCCTGCACATAGTACTACACATGTGACCATCACTATCCGGTACACGTAGTAGCCTGTACATAGTACTACACACATGATCGAAGCCATCCGGTACGCATAGTAGCCTGCACATAGTACTACACATGCGACATATCATTCTGGTACACGTAGTAGCAGGCACATAGTACTAGACACGTGACCATCACTTTCACTTTTGCATAGTGGCCTACACACAGTCCATGCCACACATGTGATCATTTCTGTCACTTCATTCATATCCCTTTTTATTCCGAATGCTCAATCGGGAAATTTTCACTTTTTCTCATTTTTTCCTTTTTCACTAATTAAAGTCAATTCCTTGTCTTTCTTGACTTATAATAACACATTTAAAATATTTAACACTCACATTATTCAACCCAGTCCAAAAATCACATTTTGGTAAAATTACATTTTTACCCCTAAAGTTTCACAAAATTATGATTTTACCCCTAGGCTCGAAAATTAAACTTTATTCCTTTTTCATATGTTTTATAACATGTAGAACATTTTTCCCTTCTATGAAAACATCAAATTCTCACTCTAACACTTACTTATGAACATTAGGTATTTTTACTGATTTTGTCAATTTACTCGTTTTCAATTAAAATCGGCTAGCAAAAGTTATTTAACATAATTTCAACCTTCATATTCTACCATAAAACATCAAAATAAACACATTTCACCTATGAGTATTTTTCCAAATATGAACCCTAGGTTAAATTATTGCTAGAATAAGCTAAATCAAGTTATCGGGACTCTAAAAACGTAAATAACATTAAAAATGGGGCTTGGAAGCTTGAAAACCCTAAATATGACTTCCCCCTTGCTGATTCTTTCACCATGGAGAATATGGACAAATTTTTGGCTATTTTGGCGTTTTTAATTCTTTTAATTACTAAATGACCAAAATGCCCCCAACTTAAAAATTTCCTATTTCACTTATCTCTTGTCCATTTTTGTCCAAAAATTTAACCAATGGCCTAATTACCATTTAAGGACCTCCAATTTTAAATTTCATAACAATTGGACACTTCTAACATGTAGAACTCAACTTTTGCACTTTTTACAATTTAGTTCTTTTGACTAAATTGAGTGCCCAAACGTCAAAATTTTCGAACGAAATTTTCACGTAATCATTTTGTGAAATCGTAGACCATAAAAATATAATGAAAATATTTTTTTTCTCGTCAAATTTGTGGTCCCGAACCACTATTCTGACTAACCGAAATTCGGGCAATTACAACTCTCCCCCCTTTAGGGATTTTCGTCCTCAAAAATCTTACCAGATAGTAGATTAATGATTTTCTTCCACATAGTACATTTCAAATTCACACATGATTTTGGACTTTCATATCTTTTATAGATAATCACATAAATTCATAAGAAAATCAGGTTAGCGATATTTCAGCATCTAAAGCTGCACAAAGTATCGAAAAATTACAATCCATATAGAATGATATCCATTCCTATAATAAAAGAAAATGTCTAGAAAGATCAATGTCACTCATAATTAATGGAATCCAAAGTAACAGAAGCAATATAATCTTCACGTATATTCAATAGAACAATAACCAGTAGAAATAAAACGTTATCCTCACTCAGACTTTACCGTCGATTTTCATATTCACACAATGGAATAAATAACAAAAAAAAAAACATGGCAATGTCGAACATAACCCAAACAAACCAATAATTCTTTCATCTATTAATATGTTTAGCTAATGTTCTCATACGATAAGAATTCTTTTTGAAACTAAATAGTCACATATACTTCTGAGGATAATTGTACACACAGACTGTCTAAAAGGAATCATAGTAATTACCCCATTATATCTACTGTACTCAGCTATTAATACAATACAAACATTACTCAATTGTCTAATTCTGTCATCAGAATTTTCACATTATCTCTTTACTAACAGAAATCGATCCAGAAAAAAATTTGGTTAATTCTTTCTTTAAATAACATACCTGAATAAATCATTTAATCAGATTTAACTTCTTTTATGATAGTAACTTTGCATAATCCGAGTAGTTTTCAAAAATATCCAATATCTCTCTTTTTATATTGTCTTCATTTTCTAATTCATTCACTTTTCCGACCACATTATTAATCTTCCATACACAAACTTCTGTAACATTGCACTCGTAAGCTTATTCAACCAACATCTTACAAATTTCATTGTAACATTTTACTGATATGGGGGGTGAGTGTAGTAAAGCCTCAAATTTATCTTACCCATAAATGCACATAACACATACTATCACAAATAGCCAATTCATTACTAATTTCACATTCTCAAAGCATTTAATAAACATTTTCTTTTAATCACTTTTGTTCTCAACACATAATTCATATGCCAACTCAAATCACTAATTCACAATAGAAATTTCTATATAGCATCATAATCCAAATATCATAACTCATGTGCTCATATAATTATAACATTTCTCAATAACAAAATGTTATACTCTTTGATCCATGTATTTATGAGTTTCAACTCATAATCAATACATTTTCACTCAAACATTTAAGTGTTTACTTCTATACTGTCAGAATTAATTCAGTTGAAAAACATATCTGTCTCATCAAGATAATTTTCGTCATAAAACAATACTGATGAGGGAGTGATGGTGAGGACATAAAGCTTTTAACTTACTCTCATAGATAAACACATATATATATGACTTTGTATTCATCATCAATGTAATACCATCATAACCACGTAGTTCATTCCAAACAAATTAACACATCTATTTATTATGAATATTTTCTCTCACCCATAATTTCACACAATGAATTTACTTACTCGAGCTCAATATTAATATCTATTTAAATTCTGATACTTAGCTTCTATTTTACTTACCGACATTTATTCAATTAGAGAACGTCTTACAGAATTGAGTACTTTGTTTTCTCTATGCCATAGTCCAACTATGATCTTACACATATTTACATATTGATGCCATAGCCCAGCTATGGTCTTACACAGTAGCACATATCACACCGATGCCATATCCCAGATATGGTCTTATACGGAAATCACATATCACATGTTGCCATGGTCCAACCATGGTCTTTTTCGTTAATTCATCACATATCACTGAACGAAAGTACTCATTCTTGCGTTCTACTCAATTTAATCTTCCAATTCAATTTTCATACTATTATAATATCCATGGTTTAATAGTAAAGACATAAAACAAAATATCTTATTATCTTTAACTTAAAAATTAAACATAAGATTCTACCATATGCACATACTGATTTCACTTATTCTAACAGATATACATAAACACACATTCCATCTATTAAAGTAAATTCGGTTACCATATTCACTTAATCAAATATGTTGAGCACATAGCATCATATAATCACCAACATACTAGGATGAGCTTATCACAATATAAGTTTTTTTTTAACTTATGATCATCTCTTTACATACTTTCTGAAATATAGAATTTTTTTTTCATTCCGACTATCTATCTTCATACTCATAAGTGCACCGAATTTATTCTCTTAGCTGAGGACATGCTTAGTTACATATAACTCAAATCACATATCGATAATTCAATTCACTTTAATAAAACAACTGTATTGATTTCAACTATCAAACACTAACATATCAAGATACTATTTTCTTAATGCTGAGGATACAACTCAAACACACAATCTTTCAACATTCCTTTAGCATGCAAACCAAAGATCCTTTAACCGTATTAGTTTAAGGAAACATATATTTTGATTGAACTCATTAACTTTAATCAAATTTACTTGAGGAAAAATTCAATCATATAATTTTAAGTTTATGCTTTCATTATTTATACATTTCTAAATTTCGTTTCTTCACAAACACATTCAATTACCTCAATATAAATTTTCAGCATTACTAAAAGCAGCTCGGTTAGAAGTCATCTCTGTCTTAACAGAACAATTTACTTAGAGCCAGAAGGTATTACACTTCACGAGTAATATTATGACATATATAGCCAAACTCACATACGTTATGTTAGTCCGAGAACCAACTAAACCATAGCTCTGATACCACTAAATGTAACACCCCAAACCCAGCCTAAACATTTGGGCCGAATCTGGTGATGTCACATTGTAACACCCCTTACCCGTATTCTACGCTGGAATAGGGTACGAGGCATTACCAGAATAAATACACTTATAAACATATTAAACCGAGTTATAAAATGTCATACAAATTAAAAACTTTCAAACTATTATCTTCGAGTCGCTAATTAGGATTTACGAGGCCCAATACATACCCATTCATATGCTCAATATATCCGTTAAATCAATCCAATATTGAAGAATCCACTTTAAGTCAGTATCAATATTAATCACAATCATAAATCTTTTCATGTTATTTTCATATATCACTAACTGAACTTTGAATGTCAATTTACGAATATGTAATTCACTAACACATTCTAGTATATACAATATTTAATTGATGAAATCATTTCATTGAGCTAAATTTCATATTCACTCCAAATTTTTTTCTATATCCATAAATGCTTTCAGTTACCATTTACCTAACCAATTTCTTGAACCAAGCTATCACACAACAATAATACATCACCTGTGCTTCATGAATTCAATGTTCGAATCTTATCACCATCAAATCCATGTCATTCGAATACTTAAAGTTTATTCAAGCATATATTATTACGTTTCATATGCCAAGCATATGTCAAAATTACGAATACGCAATCAATTCATTTGTCATTTATTTAACTAGAAAATTAATCTCAAAATTCATAACATTCCATTACTTAAGATATGCCATAAAACACTCCTTTAACATAAACTAGCACCATGGCCAAATTTTCAGTATGCTATTTATTCCCCTTTTTCTGAATCAAATAGCAAAATATTACAAATATGTATATATTTGAATACTATAATTATGCATCAACTTACCAACATGAGTTAATTCATAAGCCACTCATGACATCATTTCATGCCAATATACCACACGCATATGCTATGAAACTTTATTTTCTCTCATGAGCTTACCATGACCAGTAATGCACCAATATAAGCATCACTCCTATTTCAACATTTATCGATTATAATCAGACATTTAACCAATTATACACAATTCATTCATATACTTTATTGTCCTCCTCCTCGTCTCCATCCCACATCCTTTATGTATATAACATGCTTAAATAGCATTATACATAATTTTACTATTCGCTTATATTTAAATTCAAAGCTGTCTAGTCGAGTTATAGTCACTAAATTATTTTTATCCAAAGCTACAGAGCTGCAAAGTAAGTTATATTAATTTTATCCAAAACTAGACTCACATATATTCCTACCATAAAATTTTCAGAATTTTTGGCTTAGCCAATTATTACAGTTTATTCTTTAAAGTCACCCCTGTTTCACTGCTCAACATCTCTGACCTCTCTTCACTAAAAATGAATTATCTCACCGCATGAATTAGGATGATATTTCTGTCTATATCCTTTGAAAATAGACTCATTAGAGATTTTAAGAATATAAATTATAACTCATAATTATTTTTTACAATTTTAATTATTTTCCAAATTTAGAATAGGGGATTTCGAAATCAATTCTACCCTGCCTCACTAAGATTCAAATATCTCAAAATATATAACTTTTTTTCTTTCTATGTTTATTTTATGTAAAATAGACTCATTAAGATTTCATTTAATATCGTATTCACTCTTAAATTCAATTTACACCATTTTGGTGATTTTAAAATCCACACTATTGTTCCTGTCCAAAACTATTTTGTTGCTAATTTTACTTTTTCACTTTCAATCATTATTCAATTCAATTCCACACATATATTCATCATTCAATCACACTTAATCGTTACATGATCTCATGTATTTTCACTTAGTCAATTTCCTGATGAACACTTCGGAATAATAACAGATACACGGTGGATTTAGCACACAACAACCACCCTTTGTAATCAATGATATCTGGTGGGATCAGCACATAGCAACCACCTTATAATTAATGATACCAATTCACATAGCAGCCTGCACATTGTACTACACACGTGATCGAAGCTATCCGGTACGCATAGTAGCCTACACATAGTACTACACATGCAACCTATCATTCTGGTACACGTAGTAGCATGCACATAGTACTAGACACGTGACCATCACTTTCACTTTCGCATAGTGGCCTACACACAGTCCATGCCACACATGTGATCATTTCTGTCACTTCATTCGTATCCCTTTTTATTCCGAATGTTCAATTGGGAAATTTCTCACTTTTTCTCATTTTTTCCTTTTCCACTAATCAAAGTCAATTCCTTGTCTTTCTTGACTTATAATAACACATTTAAATTATTTAACACTCACATTATTCAACCCAGTCCAAAAATCACATTTTGGCAAAATTACATTTTTGCCCCTAAAGTTTCACAAAATTACGATTTTACCCCTAGGCTCGAAAATTAAACTTTATTCCTTTTTCTTATGTTTTATGACATGCAGAACATTTTTCCCTTCTATGGAAACATCAAATTCTCACTCTAACACTTACTTATGAACATTAGGTATTTTTACCGATTTTGTCAATTTACTCGTTTTCACTTAAAATCGACTAGCAAAAGTTATTTAACATAATTTCAAGCTTCATATTCTACCATAAAACATCAAAATAAACACATTTCACATATGAGTATTTTTCCAAATATGAACCCTAGGTTAAATTATTGCTAGAATAAGCTAAATCAAGTTACCGGGACTCTAAAAACGTAAATAACATTAAAAATGGGGCTTGGAAGCTTGAAAACCCTAAATATGAGTTCCCCCTTGCTGATTCTTTCACCATGGAGAATATGGACAAATTTTTGGCTATTTTGGCCTTTTTAATTCTTTTAATTACTAAATGACCAAAATGCCCCCAACTTAAAAATTTCCTATTTCACTTATCTCTTGTCCATTTTTGTCCAAGAATTTAACCAATGGTCTAATTACCATTTAAGGACCTCCAATTTAAAATTTCATAACAATTGGACACTTCTAACATGTAGAACTCAAATTTTGCACTTTTACAATTTAGTCCTTTTGACTAAATTGAGTGCCCAAACGTCAAAATTTTCGAACGAAATTTTCACGAAATAATTTTGTGAAATCGTAGACCATAAAAATATAATGAAAATATTTTTTTCTCGTCGAATTTGTGGTCTCGAACCACTTTTCCGACTAGCCCAAAATTTGGGCTGTTACACATATTGTACAAATAATTATTCTTAAATTCATACATTATTTGTATATTCTTTTGTATCTACAACAGGTTCCTAGATATCAACAACATGAGCGACGCTGATACAGACTCAGAATCCCCTTTTGAACAATACATGTGTTTAGAGGGATCCCATGACTTTGAAGATGACGTAGACTGTGGCTTATCTCCGGACTTGTTGAGGATGGTAGAACAAGAGGAGAAACAAATCTTACCTCACAAGGAATGAATGGAAATTGTGAGCTTAGAAGAGAGAAAAGAGGTGAAGATTGGAACTGACATTACCACAAAAACGAAGTGAGACCTCGTTAAGTTACTGCAAGAATTAAAAGATGTCGCATGGTCATACCAGGATATGCCTTGGTTAAGCACTGACATTGTAGTACACCACCTTCCTATAAAAGAGGATTGCAAGCCAATTTAGCAGAAACTCCGGAGGATGAGGCCTGGCATTGTGCTAAAAATAAAAGAAGAAGTCAAAAAGCAATTTGATGCTGGGTTCTTACAAGTGGTCAAATATTCAGAATGGGTAGCCAACATCGTTCCAGTCCCTAAAAAAGATAGGAAAGTACAAATGTGTGTGGATTACAGGGACTTAACAAGGTCAGCCCAAAAGACAATTTCCCATTGCCTCACATTAACACTTTAGTGGATAATACGGCAGACTACTCACTGTTTTCCTTTATGGACGGCTTCTCTAGATACAATCAGATAAAGATGTATCTCGAAGACATGGGAAAGACCACATTCGTAACCCTGTAGGGAACGTTTTTCTATAAAGTGATGTCATTCGGATTAAAGAATGCGGGAGCAACGTATCAAAGAGCCATGGTAACCTTGTTCCATGATATGATGCACAAAAAATCGAGGTTTACGTCGATGATATGATTGCAAAATCCAGAACAGAAAAGGAACATGTGCAAGTCTTGAGAAAATTGTTCTTAAGATTGAGGAAGTTCCAGCTCAAGCTCAATCCAGCAAAATGCACTTTCGAAGCTAGGTCAGGAAAGCTGTTATGCTTCATAGTCAGTGAAAAAAGAATCGAGATCGACCCAGATAAAGTCAATGTGATACGAGAATTACCTCTACCACGCACTTAGAAGAAAGTTCGAGGTTTCTTAAGAAGACTGAATTACATTGCCCGGTTCATTTTACGACTAACTGAGAAATGTGACCCCATATTCCGTCTTCTGAAGAAACATAATCTAGGTGTATGAGACGAAGAATGTTAGGAAGCTTTTTACAAGGCCAACATGATGAGACAGGAAGTAAAGAAAGGGCGATATACTATCTTAGTAAGAAATTCACTGATTGTGAAATGAGATACTCACCTATTGAGAAATTATGTTGCGCCCTGATCTGGACAACTCGGACACTGGGGCAGTACATGTTGTACCATACGACTTGACTAATTTCAAAATTAGACCCTTTAAAGTATATTGTGCCCTGATCTGGACAACTCGGACACTGAGACAGTACATGTTGTACCATTCAACTGCTTTCAATGGGAGGATGGCCAGATGGCAGATTTTGCTTTCTGAATTTGACATAGTTTATGTGAGCTAGAAGGTCGTGAAAGGGAGTGCAATAGCAGATTTTCTAGCTAGTAGAGCCTTAGAGGATTACGAGCCTTTGAACTTTGATTTCCCGAATGAGGACCTGATGTATGTGGCAACCACTGAAGAACATTTTCAAGTGGGTCACATTTGGAAGCTAAACTTTGACAGAGCCTCAAACGCTGTGGGCAATGGAATTGAGGCAGTCTTAGTATCCCCAAACGGAGATCATTATCCTTTTACTAGCAAATTAGATTTTGATTGCACAAACAACATGGTAGAATATGAAGCGTGCATCATGGGCATCCGTGCAGCCATAGAACGTAAAATCAAAGTACTAGAGGTATATGGGGATTCTGCATTGGTGATATACCAACTCAAAGGAGAATGGGAGACAAGACATCCCAAATTAATTAGTTACCGAAATCTGGTTCTCGAATTGATTGATGAGTTTGATGACATTACTTTCTGCTATCTCCCACGAGATGAAAACCAGATGGCTGATGCGTTGGCTACCCTAGCTTCCCTGATTAAAGTAAGCAAACAAGAGGATATTAAGCCTATCCAGATGAGTATCGATGAGACCCCGGTTCATTGTTACAGCATCGAAGAAGAGGAAAATGATGATCATCCTTGGTACCAAGATATACTACGATATGTGAAGAATCGTGAGTACCCTGACCAAAAAACTGAGAATGATAAGAGGATATTGAGAAGACTAGCCAGTGACTATGTCTTAGATGGGGAGATCTTATGCAAAAAGGGAAAGGATCAGGTACTATTAAGATGTTTGGACGTTGTGAAGGCTAAGAAAATTTTGGAGGAAGTCCATGAGGGTATCTGCGAAACGTATGCAAATGGTTTCACAATGGCTAGACAGATTATGAGATTCAGGTATTATTGGTCCACCATGGAAGGGGATTGTATTAATTACGCCAAAAGATGTCATAAGTGCCAAATTTATGGAGATAAAATTCATGTGCCTCCATCACTTCTTCATGTCATGACTTCTCCCTGGCCTTTCTCCATATGGGGCATGGATGTCATTTGGCCAATATCACCAAAAGCTTCTGATGGGCATCGATTTATCTTTGTGGTCATTGATTACTTTACCAAGTAGGTGGAAGCTGTTTCATATGCCATTGTTACGAAGTCGGCAGTCAGTAAATTCTTGAAAAAAGAGATCATATGTCGATATGGAATGCCAGAAAGAATTATATCTAACAATGCGCTGAATTTAAACAACAGCACAATAGCAGAGGTCTGCAGTCAACTCAAGATCAGACACCATAACTCGTCACCATATCGCCAAAAAATGAATGGTGCAGTGGAGGCAGCCAATAAAAACATTAAGAAGATCGTGGGGAAAATGACTGAGACTTATAAAGATTGACATAAGAAATTACCATTTGCTCTCTATGCTTATCGAACATCTGTCAGGACCTCCACTGGGGCAACGCCTTTCTCTTTGGTTTACGGAATGAAGGCAGTTTTGCCTATTGAAGTCGAGATTCCTTTTCTCTGAGTTCTGTCAGAACTAAAATTAGATGAAGTAGAATGGATCTAATCCCGTTATGATCAGTTGAACTTGATCGAAGGAAAGAGGCTAAAGGCTATCCGTCAAGGTTAGATGTACCAAAAATGAGTTCGTCCTAGAGAATTCCTTGAGGGGGACCTGATGTTGAAAAAGATCCTTCCCCTACAAAAGGATTTTAGAGGGAAACAGATGCTAAATTGGGAAGGACCTTATATGGTAAAAAAGGTATTTTCTGGATGAGCATTGATTTTGACCGAGATGGATGGTAAAAACTTGCCTAATCCTATAAATTTATATTCAGTCAAGAAGTACTTCACCTAAAGAAGGAGAAGAGACCAAGGCGAAAACCCGCAAAGGGTACTTTGAGTCCTAAAAAAAAAGACCAAGACGAAAACCCATAAAGGGCTCTTTGAGTCCTAAGAAAAAAAGAGAGGCCAACGTGAAAACCCGCAAAAGGCGACTTTAGACCAAAGAGGATTTGAGTTGAAAACCCAAAAAAGGCGACTCAAATTTTGATCAAAATGGAGTGCGGTGATCTTGCTATACCTAAATCAACAGGAAAGGGAATACGACATCTGGGACATCGACAAAGTACTCTAAATCTCGTAAACACATGTAAAGCTCAAAACGATTTTTAAAAAGTTTGTACAGAGAAGTTCAAGCTGCGATATCTGGGGAACCTAGTTTTCATATTACTTATATTGAATTTGCTATTCTTGGAATACTTTATTCTTTTCAAGATACATGTTCCCAATCAATTCTTTTTTTATTTTCTACCATCCTTGATAATTTATTCATTTCGAGCTATGCTCCAAATCAATTCTATTCTTATCCAGTGTTATGACCTTTTGCAAGCATGTTGCATTGGAATAATGATTAATGGATTAACAATACTTTCACAAAGGAAGTTCTGCATATTATTCTAGAAGTTTCTAAATGATACAAGAACCTGAAACAGGACTATTGCTTAGAACGCACCAAGTTTAAAGGTTAGAAATATCTGAGAAGGAAGAATCTAAAATAAGACTATACCGTCGGATTTTGTTGTCAAAATATTGATTGAACAAAACGATAAAATATCGTGTCGGTGATAAAGCTTCAATGAATAAACAAGCAATGATCACCAAGCAATAAGAGGAGGTTATTCTTCGAGAAGAAAATTTTACATTTGTGAATAATCATCTGGTTACGATACCCTAGGAATGGTGTAAAAGACCAAAGAGATTCACATTATGTACCCTTGAATTGCAGTAGGAGAGAATTGAAAAGGAGCTAGATATTATACCCTAGGGTTACAGTGGGAGGAAGATGGTACAAATCTTATGTCTCAGAAGTACAGTGGAATGAACCTTGAAGTTACAGTGGGGGCAATCTGATTAAGTAAAACGTGAGTGTTTCTTTGGAGATACAAGTCGGACAAGATGACGTTATAACATGTCAGTGATAAAGCCTTAATGAACATGAGCAATGACAACTCAAATATTAAGGGATCATTCTCATGACATTCTGCATTCATTCATACACATCTAGTTAGGAGATTTTGATTCATTCCGATCATAACATCCTAATCAATAGGCACAACTAGGCCCATGAAATGGATTCTACAGGTCATGTTCCCTAGAGAACAGATCAGTAGAGTTACAAATCCTATATCCCTGAGGTTGCAATAGGATGAATTGAAGTCACTACGGTGAATCTTATCTCCCTGAAGTTGCAGTGGAGCAGATTTAAGCCACCAGCCTTATCTTCCTGAAGTCGTAGCAGAGCAGACTGAAGATAATGAATCTTATTTCCCTGACGTTGTAGTGAAACAGATTAAAGCTACAAATTATGGCGGATCTTATCTTCCTGAAGTTGCAGTAGAGTAGATTGAAGCCACCAGCCTTATCTCCGTGAAGTTGCAGCAGAGAAGACTAAAGATAGCGAATATTATTTCCCTGGCGTTGCAGTGGAACATATTAAAGCTACAAATTATGGCGGATCTTATCTCCTTGAAGTTGCAATAGAGCAGATTGAAGTTACCAGCTTTATCTCCCTGAAATTGTAGCGGAGCAGACTGAAGACATCAAATCTTATTTCTCTGGCGTTGTAGTGGAATAGATTAAAGCTACAAATTATGGCGGACCTTATCTTCCTGAAGTTGCAGTGGAGCAAATTGAAGCCACCAGCCTTATCTCCCTGAAGTTGCAGCGGAGAAGACTGAAGACAGCGAATCTTATTTCTCTGGTATTGTATTGGAACAGATTAAAGCTACAAATTATGGTGGATCTTATCTTCCTAAAGTTGCAGTGGAGCAAATCGAAACCACAATCCTTATCTCCCTGAAGTTGTAGTGGAGCAGGATAAAAATATACAAACCTTATCCCCTGAAGTTGCAGTGGAGCAGGTTGAAATTACTAATCCTTATCTCCTTGAAGTTACAGCGGAGTAGATCGAAGCTACAAGTCTCTTCTCCCTAAAATTACATTGAAGCGGATCGAAACACCAATTCCTATACCCTTGAAGAAGTGGTGAAATGGAATGAGGCTACTTGAAGAAGATGAGCACCAAGAGGCCAGACAAAATTGGCCCTTTTAAAGTCTTTGCTCCATTCTCGTTACACGACAACGAGCAAAGAGGGGCAGCTGTAATAGGCCCGATTCACCCGGCCTATTAAAAATAAACCAAACAAAAAAAATACCAAATAAAACAAACCCAATAAAAAGTCCAAGAATCAAACAGTCCATTTACAAACTAAAAAACCCAAGACCCTAGCCCAATACAAGCCCAAACCCATTACATTTAAAAAAAAAACCTAGCTAAGCAGCTTTCAGCCGTCGCACCTCCAGCCACCTCCCCACGTGCGCCTCCGTACACCAGCTGGCAAACGGCCTTGTACCTACAAAACGAATGAACGAGAAGAATCTAATAACAGTGTAAAAAATAAGAGAAAAGAGAAAAATAAAAAAAGGATATTTTCGGGCTATAAAAAGGGGGCCCCGATTCCTGTATTTTGGTTTCTACATTACGAACATGAATAAAAAAAATCAGAGAAAAATCAATACAAATACAAACCATTTTAGAAGGTAGTTCTTTACTATTTTTTTGTTTGATTCATTTTTATCACTTTTATTTTTTTTTAAAAGACACAGAAAATAAAGATAAAGGATTAAAATCTTACTTTTATTCACGTTTTTCTCCGCTAGGGAAGGAGGTCTGCCGATTTTGATGAAAATCGGCGTTTTTTTAGGCTCGGGGAGTCGAAAAGCCCAAAAATGGCTTTTTTTACTTTTCAGCCACCATGGACGGCGGCAGGTGGCCGACACGATGGCCGATGACTGGAGCGATAGCTAGAGCCTAGAGAGAGGAGAGAAGAGTTGAGAGGATTTCTTTGTTTTTTTTAAGAAGGTGTTTGAAAATGATTTTTATGAAACAGCGCCGTTTTGGGTCAGCACACATAAATGTCAAAACGACGTCGTTTTAACCTATACCGGACTGACCCGACCCGAATCGCCTAGGATTCGCGTGTTTTTTGACGAAGGGGCTATTTGTGTCCTTAGTCCTTCCGCTTTTGAGGATGGTTACAATTGGATCCTATCCTATTTTCTTTATTTTTAATTTTTCCACGAACTTTCATTTTTTTTAATTTGGTTCTTAGACTGTTTTAAAAGGGAAAACACCTGAAACGGTGTCGTTTTGGGAAAGGGGAATAATTTCCCCAATGACCCCTCCTTCTTCAAGCGCATTAATTTTCAGTCCTATTTCGATTT
Source organism: Gossypium raimondii (assembly GCF_025698545.1). NCBI lineage: Eukaryota > Viridiplantae > Streptophyta > Magnoliopsida > Malvales > Malvaceae > Gossypium > Gossypium raimondii. The sequence goes on from NC_068565.1 coordinate 42,160,709, forward strand.
AAGCATTAAATTTATTACGAATTTTGCCTCCAATTTCATTCTAATTTCAATATAGTCCTTTGAGTAATTTACTTTATTATTTGCCTATTAATTTGTCTATTGTTCTTCACTTTTCTTTAAGTTAATATTATTTTTATTTTTATATCCATTATTTGTTTAGTTTTTTTATATATCTAAATCCTAATATTTCTTTTACTAATTTATTTTATTTCTTTTATAATCCTTAAATACAGTCTTATGTATGTTTTATTTACATATTTATTATCTTATTTTTATAATATTATTTCTATTATTATTATCATTATCATTTTCATCATTATTTTTAACTATTTTATTTATTTATTTATTTACTTACTCTCAATTTTAAATCTATCTTATATTAGTTTTTATTTTATCATTATTTTTTCTATTGGCTTGTTTATTTTATTTTTGTCATTATTAGTGTTATTTTATTCCATTATTAGTTTATTTGTTTTTTTAAATACTTTCAAGTTTTAGACTTATTATTTTGGTTATTGTGGTTGTTATTCATTTGTCATTATTTATTTTATTCTTTTGATTGTTAATATTAGCCTTGAAATGATGTATGTTATATTATTATTGTTATTGTATGTGCAACGATTTGCTTATTAATACATTTGTTGTAATCATTCGATAATTTGATATTTTATTTGCATATCACTTTAAACATTACATTAATTTTCATCCAAATTAAAAAAAAAAAATTTTAAAAACGAAGACAATTTTTCGTATTTTTGGAATTCGAGAAGTCATTCACTAACTTACGGGGTTTCAATTTTCCGATAAATTAGAATATACGAACCACTTTTCAAAAAATACATTTTTAAAATAATCTCGGGATTAATAAAAGACTGTGTTCTAACTTACGGAATATGGTCTTTTCTAAAACCGAGATAATCGAATATCTTTCAAATAAGTGAATTTTTCGGCATTTAATCTTGTATCGGGAATTTAAGACGTTGTGTCCTAACTTACGGGATGTAAATCTCTTCGATTAACGCGTAATATGTCCCTTTCTCAAAAAATTTTAATGTTTTAACAAAGGATCGTATTTTTAAAATCTTATTAAATTCTCAATTCTCGACGTTAAGACACTAGTTAATCAATTAGGTACCAATTTTTGGGCGTTATGAGGGTGCTAATCCTTCCTCGTACATAACCGACTCCCGAACCCATCTTTCTGAATTTTGTGGACCAAAATTGTTGTTTTAATAAATCAAATCGTTTATAAAAATAACTATTTTTCGAGGTGACCCGATCACAACTCATTAAAAAAGATTGGTGGCGATTCCCATACCCTAATTTTTATTTTTTTAAATAAAAAGTCGACGACCTCTTTCATCAAAAAAAATGGTTTCGACAACAACATTAGCAACGTTGAGGATGTAGTGGTGTTTGATTAAGTTTTTGACATAGGTGTTACTAGTTTTAATTTGATTTGAAGGAATGATATTATCGATCAAATTTATATTTACGGCGTTTATGGTGCTAAATTGTTTAAGGCGTTGTCGAGCCAAGTGTTTTTAAGTTGATGTCTTTGATTTTAGGCGAGTTTTGACTCTGTTATATAGTGTTCTTTCAGGGTAATTATTTTTGCATGGTATTTTCTTGTTTCAAGTTCTTTAATCAATAAAATTGACTGGCTTAGCAAATAAAAATACATATATATATATATAATTTTAATAACAAACATTCATATTTGTTGAATATAGGATTTGTATTTGATAATTTTAAATATTTGTCTTGTCAAATAAAATTGTTAAATTTGTAATTACTTAATTATTTTAATAGAATAACATGGTTGCATATGCCAACATAAATTATTGTTATGTGCGTACGCGATCTAATTTAAATGAACCTATTTTTGTGTGTTTATTGACTAAAATCACTACATTAAATTAAGTTTTTAGTGGTATTTTTAGTGGCATTTGAATCGAAAAACGTCGCAAATATATACATTAGTAGTGTTTTTTCTATAAACGCCGCAAAAGGTAAAACAATAGCGGCATTTTACCCATAAATATAGTAAAGTTAAAATAATAGCGGCGTTTTTCACATAAACGGCACGAATTTATTTAATTTTTATTGAAACAGCGCAAAATAAATCAAATATTCTTTTTCTTCTTCGATATCATCTCCCACGATTTACTTGCTTTCTTTCTCAGTCTGTTGAGCCCTTTTCTTTCTCGTGTTTTTCCTTTGCTTGACTAAAATATAGAAAAAAAAAAAAAACCGACTTCCTGGACTGTTGACGCCTTTCAATTCTGCTCTACAGATATATTACCTTCCCATCCACATTATTTGATTTCCCGAAACCCTAAACATCCAATGTGCACCCATTTCCTCAGAGGCTGTAACCGAGCAGCCGACGCCTAGTCACTTTACCCAACAACCAACTCACTCGCCCGCCTCCGTGAGTCGAAAATTTATCTTCTATTACATTTTAATTTGGATAGGTCAGTTCATTTATTTAGTTTCTTATGTGATTAAAATAGTGAAATATCAATATGTTTGTTAAAATTTTTATTGTTTCGTTAGTCCTGTATTTCTGGTGAACTGTGATAAAGAAATGATTTGAGAATCCTTGACCATTCTTGATATAGAGCACGGTTTTGCAGGGCAGTTACTGAGCTCCAAATTTTCTATTTCTTTCTATTTTTTAGTCAGACCGAATTAAGCAAGCCAAAGTTTGTAAAGGTAATAGCAGTGAATTTCACCCTTATATTTAAAACTGCTGTTTTTTCTTCGCATGGCATTTATGTGTTCTGTAAGCTGATGATATCTACTTAGCGATGTCTATTGTATTAAGATATTGGATATTTGATGCTTAAAAATATTGGATATTTGTCTAAGAGTCTAGTTATTTGTGGATTTTAAGGTGGGTTAATCATAGTCATGTTCCGAGATTGCTGTAGCAATATGTTATTTTTTCTGTTTGGATTGTTCAGAACCTCTTCTAGTATTCCATTGAAAAAATGTCTCCCATTAACGATTTCTCAGGCCACATCAACTTTTATGCATTTTGTATTATTTTTTGGAGGTTGATAGAAATCTAACAAAAAGTTTCCAGTTTTATGATGGGGGTGGGGGACAGCCAAAAGATAATGTAGTGCCTATACATGTCTTTTACTATGACCGGTAGTGACTCAATCTATAGCCTCTAATATATCACTTAGTTTCCTCTGACGCATGTATAGTATATTTGACAACATTGAATATCATTAGGTGTGTTCTCATGATTCAAAAGTCTTTTGGTGTAAAATGAAAATGCAAAACTGACAATTTCTTTGGAGGTTATTTCTCATTTGATAAGTGTTAAGTGGTGTCATCCCACGTCTATTAACTCTTTTGATTTTTTTGTACTCTTATATTCAAGTTAAACTCCTCTACTTATTACCAAATGGTTTTAAATTGGATGATTATCACTAAGGGACCAAGAGGATGCAAGATTTTCCTAAGTGCATGCCTGGTTCAATGTTCTCATGTGTTTGAATGGACTTATCTGGTTAAAGTACTATGTTTCTTGAGCATCTTGCTTTTGCTTCTTTTTTTTTTTAAATAATTTTTGTTTGCAAAATTGTGGTAGACTAGTTAAAGTTTGTTTGGTGAATTTTATGGCCATTATGGGGCTATGAAATGGTCAATGGCCAATGGCCAAAATGGGCAAATTTGCTTCATCTTGAACTAATATCCTGTGTCATTTTGGAAGAGCTGCAGATTATTGGTTTGAGGAGGCGAAAGAGAGACATACACCTCTGAATGCAATCATTTATGGAAATATTGTTTATGCTCATTGGAAAGTAGTAAAAGCTTGGCTTCTATCATACAATATTTTTATTCTTCTGTATTTTGTGTTTTTATCTTTTTGCAATTTTTGGGCCATTTTCTTTTTGTGCGTAGGTCAATGAAGATAAATTTGAGACTTATAGTGGATTCACATAGTGTGTGTTTATGTTAATCCATTTTCAGCTATTTCTATTTTTTTATCATGTTCTAATTAGCGGGTTCTGCTAAAATGTCCAAGTGATCTCATGTGGACTGATGCAATATCTCATAGATATTGTTGATATAATGTATATTTGGAGATTTATGTGCCGAGGAGTTGTTCTATTGCTGCAATTCCAGAACTCAATGTTAGTTAACCTTTAACATTTTCAAATTCTTTTCTATTCAAACCACTTCTGTGAGTTAAGTCTTAGTGAAACATGTTCATTATGCAAGGTGTTAGTTGTTTATAGGCTGGATAGGAACTAGTTGCCAATGTGTATAGACAGACAGATGAATTTATGTTTATAGGTGTTAGTTATTCTAGGATAATCTTGTTAATAGCTTTTTAAGTTATGGATTTATGTGTATAGATGATCCCTTTTTTTTCCATGAATTTAATTCTTTCCCTTACTGATCATCTAACCCTGTATAATGTTTTTGCAGTCAACTACATCAGAAAGTAGCCTTTTCGATCATTTGATAAACATTTGGGAATTCATTCCTGGACCAGTCCCAGGAACTTGCAGCCTTTACTTCCTTGTGGACTTTAAGTTCCAGTCACCACTCCATTGGCAGGTAATGTCCCGATAGGCCATAGGGCGTTTATAGGTCATTACCAATACTTGAGTTTCCCTCTTGTGGTATGCGCGTAACAATCACTCTGCTGTTTGTATTTTGACTTATTATTTCTTTTCTCCTTTGATGAAATGTTGCCAGCCTCTTGAGTAGTTGTGTTAGATTCTTGTTAACCACCTGAACCTTCTTCCCTTTGGTTCTTTTTTAATATAACTGCATCCATATTGTCAACTAGATGGGTTTCAAAGAGTTTTATTACTTGAGAGTGTATATTTTCAGTTGTGAATACATATAGCCAAATATATAAATATCCAAGGACCAACAGAGTTTTAACTATTAATTTATGGGTTTTATATGTTGTTTTAAAACAGTTAGAACTTTTTATCTTCTGCTCTATTTGGCTTTATAATAGGTAGGTTTAAAAAGGAAAATTTTATCGGAGGTAGCTTGAATAATCTCTATGTAAAGATTGGATCAATTTTATTGAGTTACATTTTGTAAGCATCTTTGATTTCAATTCCATAGTCAACACTATATGGTATTGTTAATGTCTTGTTTTGGTGGTTTAATTTCAATTTTCTAACACTTCATTTATGACTTAGGAATAATAATATTAATTTTAATTTAATTTAGAATTTTAATTAATATTAATATCTTTATTGTAATTTATTTGTATATATAATTATTTTATATTTTTTAGATCTTTTGTAAAATTTTGAGCTGTTGAAATAATGATTTAATTAATTAGGTCAAAAATACCATTTGTTGAATTCTAAAAAGTTAATATATTCGAAGATACCTGAATTTCATATATCTAAAATTTTTTAATTGATATTTAAACATAAAAATCGTAAGCCAATTTAGGTATCAAGTAGGGTAATTTATCAAATTTAAGTAGGCAGGTATATACTGACCCATTCTATGAACATTCTTAAAAAATAAAAAAGCAAAAAAAAAAAAACGAAGGCATAATAACTTATTTGATCATCTAACTTAAAAAATTATTTTAATCATTCATTTAATTATTTTGACTCTTTTAATTTTTAAATTTGTGTTCTCAAAATAGATGAAAAATTAACAAATATTAACTTTATTAATGTAAAATTATTAATTTGTTAATTTTATTTTTTAAGTATAGTAAACATAAAGGTGATAAAAACACAAATTTAAAAATTAAAAGAGTATAAAAAGAGTCAATATTTAAAGTTAATATTTAAAGATGATAATCAAAACTTACATAAACATTTAAAGAATATAAAAATATATATCATATCATAACTTACACAAAATTTTGGATCAAAAATATAAAAATCACATAAATTAAGGCAACACTATTGTTTTCCCTACTCTTAATTATTCTTATAAATAAATAACTTACGAATTAGTTTACACCCATTAAAATACAATGCATTAAATCTTCAAGATAATTTTTTATAGCGAATTTGGAGTATCCAAACATAAAATGTTGTTACTAATATATATTTTTAAATTATTAGATACTTGATACTTGATATATATTATCTATTTTAGTACAATGACATGATTTAAATCTATTTAGAACACTTAAGTAACTATAATTTATTGTCAACTTTAGACTTTAAGAACTATGAAATGGATAAGAATTGGATGGATTTGTCAAGGGTAAGCAACTACTATCGAAATGGAGTACAAACTTTTCTAAATTTTGCATTTTAAAATGCAAGCCAAAAGAATTGGATGGATTTGTCAAGGGTAAGCAACTACTATCGAAATGGAGTACAAACTTTTCTAAAGTTTGCATTTCAAAATGCAAGCCAAGAGAATATGATTCTTTGCCCGTGTAAGAAGTGTGGCAACATCAATTGGCATATTCGTGAAGTTGCCTTATTTGGAGCATCACATTTTGCGACACAATCTTGATTCATGTATATTGAAAAGAATGTTTGCGAGAACATCATCAGGACAATTCTCAATGTCAATAGAAAATAGAAAGACAATCTTAAGAGTCGACTTGATCTAGTTGACATGGGAATTCGGCATGATCTTCATCCTCAATTACTTTCGAATGGAAAATCTAGGTTGTCGCCTTCTATTTTTGCAATGTCGAAGAAAGAAAAAGAAGTGTTCTACACGGTGTTGAAGGATATAAATGTCCTAGATGCGTATGCATCAAATATATCTTAATGTCTGAGTCTTAAAGATCAAAGACTATATTCTCTAAAATCACATGATTATCATATTTTAATGCAAGATTTACTGCCAGTTGCTTTACGCTGTTGTATGTAAAAAAAGGTGACGTCTTGTATAATTGAACTATCCAATATAATGAAAGCTATTTGTGGCAAAGTTTTGATTGTTGAAGAACTTGAGAAAGTACAAGATCGAGTCGCCTTAACTTTATGCAACTTGGAGAAGATCTTTCCACCTTTGTTCTTCACTATTATGGTACACTTGCTAATCCATCTCCCTCATGAAGCAAAACTTGGTGGACTGGTATTCTATCGGTGGATGTATCCTATAAAGAGGTGCTAATTTATTTGCAAAGTTTTCATTCATTTATGAATATATCTTTAATTACAACTTTTGATAATGTTGTGTATCGTGTTTAGGATCCGATGCAAATTGAAGTCTTATTGTCATAATAAGCATTATCCAGAAGGATCAATTGTCGAAGGTTACTTAATAGAGGAGTGTATGACTTTCTTCTCTAGATATTTAGTAGATGTTGAAACAAGACTGAATAGACCAAGTAGAAATGCTAGGCTCACTAATCATAACTTCGTTGAACCTTAACTATTTCGAAGTTATGGACAACCAATCGGTAAAGTTGAAATTGCATATTTAGATGATAGATCCTGGGTACAAGCACATCGATATGTTCTTTTTCACCATGACTCAATTGAACCATTACACAAGTAAGTTTTAGAATTTGATAAATATTAGTCTTTTTCATCTGTTTATTTTCTAACCAAGTAATCCACTTTTTAACATAGTGAGTTTAAACAAGTCTTGAGATCTCGTTCACGCTCCCGAAAATTACAACATCGAGAGATTCATAAGTTATTCACAGAATCTTTTCATGAATGGTTAGGGCAGACCGTATGCAACTGAAGCTTTCAATGACAAATAATAATGTTTTTGTATAACATTATAATTAATCAATTTACCTTCAATTCAATAGGTTTGGAGTGTAAAGGACGTCAATGAAGAAGTTAAATGGCTTTCCCAAGGTCCGAATAGAGTAGTAAAAAGATATAATGACTTCCTCAGTAATGGATTCAGGTTTCATACAAAATCTAGCGAAAATTGAGGATGACTCAAAATTGTGGAATAGTTGTTAATTCTTCAATTACAAGTTATGTTAGTGCTAGAGACAGTGATCCTGTTGAGGGAAATGTGGAGTGTAAACGTCCCATTTTGTCCAGGGCCCAAAACCAGAAATTACAACTAAATAATTTAAAACCAAATAAATAAAGTCCAATAATTATAAAGTCCATTTACATTTGTCTAAAAAGGGCCCAATTACAATAAAATCCTAAACCCATTACCCATTTACATGAAGCCTAACCCAGTTACAATAGACCCAAAAATTCAGTAGCCCAAATTGAATATTCCAGAAACCCCTAGGGTTTCTAAAACAGTTTCAGCCGCCGCAACAGTGGCCCAAGCGCTCCTCCGTCCGCCCTCCACACGCACTGCATACAAACTAGATTTCCCCGCTCGTGCTGCGCCTCCGCGCGTATACCTGCAACAGAAACCACAACAAAAGCAGCGAAAAACAAAATAACAGAAAAAAGGCCAGCGAATAGCAGAATAGAGTTTTATTTTATTTTATTTATTTGCTGTAATTTCATATTATTTTGGCTATAAAAGCCAATTCAAAGTTGTAAAAAATGGGGATACGAAATCAGTGAAAAAATACGAAAGAAATAAAAAAGCAAAAGTTTTCAAAAGGTGATTTTCACACTTTTCTTTTCTTCTGTTTTTCTTTGAGTTTTCTTTTCTGTTTTTCTATTAATCGTATAAAAAAAGAGAAAAAGGGAATAGTTAAGGGTCGAGAGACTTACCTGGTGGCTGAACCTTCACTCGCTCCGTCGCAATCAGAGTCTGGCAAAGGGCGGAGGGCCTTAGGGAGTTTTGTTTTTTCAGTGCTGTGATTAGGGTTTGCCATTTGTAAAAAGTGGCTACTATGATTCAATTTTGGCCTTATAGGGACTGAACAATGGCACCGTTTGAGACCTGTGCTAATGGTTTCAAAACGGTGCCGTTTTGGCAATGATCCGCGCGGTGACCTGACTCGAGGGAAGGATCCGCGCGTCTTGTCTCAATGGTTTATTTGCGCAATTGGTTCCCCCGCTTTTGTAACATGCTTAAATTGATCCTCTTATATTTCCTAAATTTTGCCACATATTTCATTGTTTGTTTTAGTCCATGCTGAAGCGTAGCGTTTTGGGGCTGGGGATATTTTCCTCTTGTAGTCCCCATGTTATTCGCGCGTGCCTTTTTGGTCCTCAATTCTGCTTTATTTTCATTTTTTATTTTTATTTCGAATTAAATATAATTTAATCCATATTTATTTAATTTAATGTATTTGATTTTTATTCTGTTTAAAATTCATTTTTCTATTATTTTTAGATATATTTATTTTTAAATCTAACATTCTTTTTATGTTTAAGTTTAATCTATTTTTAAGTTTATTATCAATACTATTTTAATATTATAATATATATTATTCTAAATTTATCATTAACATTATTTTAGTTTTATCATGTATTTTTATTTAAAGTTATCATGTATTATTATTTTGAATTTATCATCTATGATCATTTAAATTTATCATGTATTATTTTATGCATCCTTGTTGTAATTTCAATATAATTTATACATTTATTAACGATTTTATTTTATAATACATTTTTTAACTTCACTTATATATTTCTTTGCTTTAAAGATTAATACAATAATATTCTTACATAATATTCTTTTATACATATATATAATTTGAATTAAACTATTTTTATGATATATATATATATATATATATATACATAATATATCATTATTTCATATTATTATATATCTTTTACCTAATTCATATATAATTTATTTCTTTCAAAACCCTACTCTATTATATACTTGGTTTATATCAACTTTTTATACATACTATTATACATATATTATTAAATGAAAATTTTCAATCCATATGTAATACTTATTTAAATTAATATATATATTATTTTATGTATTTTGGTTTTCTTCTTATACAATATTTGCTTTAAAATTCATTTAGATATTATCATCTGGTATTTATTCTTATCTTCATTTTTGACCTATTTCAAACTTATATATATATTGCTTATTTTGAAATTTTGTGCATATTATTTATTGTTTGTGTATTGATAATTTTAAATTTCCTCTCTTGTATGCTATTCATTTTTTATTTTATTTTAAAACTTGTTATATTTTGTTTGTATTAATTTGCTTGATATTCCTTTTAATTCTTTAGCTTTTTATATTAGTATTTGCCCAATGTATGATATGAGATTCTTACTATTATGCGATGTATTATTTATTTATTTATATTTCTTGATTGTTTGTCATTCATTAATATATATTTTATGTATGAATTATCTCTTCACGTTGAACATTATGATCCTATCGTATTTTATTCACTTGAAAAGTATGGTTTAAGTATTAAAATCATTTTATTCAAAAGTCATTCAAACTCACGCAATATTTGGTATTTGGGGCTTCAAGAAGATTGCGCCCTAACTTACTAGACTCCAATCTTCTTCGTTGAATCTAAATAACCGAATATCCTTTTTCCAATCAAAATGAATAAATTTTGAATATAAGATCTATTCTCGGGAATTCAATTTGTTATACCCTAACTCATTGGATATGATATTTTGCTATCTCGAGACAAGGATTTTTTCTTTTTCAAATAAAGGCAAGCTCATGTGTCATCATTGGAATCTCGAGAAATCATACCCTAACTTATGGGGGTTTCGATTTTCTCGTCGAGTCAAAATGACTAAAGATTTTTTGGTTTCAAATATACGAGATTTCAATAAAAAATTTTAAAGGTTAGCTTATGTTCGAGAATTCAAATGTTACATCCTAACTTAAGGGATACGACATCTTGTTGCCTCGAGACGAGAGAGCCTTTGTCGTGCTAATTCAAATTTATTCAAGGGTTGCTTAAAAAAATTGGCATTAATTAAAGGGGAATCATTTTTTAGTCTTTTCTTGTTTTCATCATTCGATTTTAAGACATTAATTAATCAATTTGGTACCAATTTTGGCGTTACGAGGGTGCTAACCCTTCCTCATGCGTAATTGACTCCCAAACCTGTTTTCTCAAATTTCGTAGACCAAAATCATTTTCAAAGGTGATCCGATCACATCTTAACAAAAGATCGGTGGCGACTCTTATTTTGCCAATTTTCATTTTTTTAAGTCGACCCTTTTTACCAAAAAGTGGTTTCGACATGGAGTATTACAGACTTCTTACGGACGTTATTGAGTTGGATTACTATGGCAAACGGAAGATTGTCTTATTTCAATGTGATTGGGCTGATGTTAATACTGCTCGCGGAATTAAAAAAGATCAATTTCGTTTTACAATGGTGAATTTTTCTCGATTAATTCACTCTGGACAACAATTGATAGACGAGCTGTATGTATTTCTTCTCAAGTCAAACAAGTTTTTTACTCGAAAGATCCAACTGATGAGGGTTGGTACGTTGTACTCCGTAACACTCCTAGAGACTTGATTGACATGGGCGATGGAAGTAGAGATGACATCGACGAAAGATCAGAAACTTTGCCTTTTCCAAAACAAAACTTAAATGAAACTATCCCTAGTACTAGTACACAATTTCAATGGGTTTGCCAGGATGTGAATAAAGATATTTACGAATCATGATGTAGTAAGATTTTACGTTTTTCTAATTATATGTAATTTTATAATTTAAATCTTGATCTTGTTAAATATATCCATTACTATTATTGTTGTAATTAGTTACTAATATTTCAACTATTTTATGCATATTGCAAATAATATGTCTAGAAGAAGATTGCGAGATCTAAGTATTATTCAAAATCCTCCAAATTTGGAAGAATCAAATAGTGATCAACAGACTGCTATTGGATCTTCGAATGTTTCCGATACAATTGATGAACTTGTAGAAATTCAAAGTAATGTTAACTTTAATTTACATGCATGTTGACTTTTATTGTTGATTTTTGTTTCAAATTCTTATATTATTATATACAATTTTTTAGCTGAAAATGGTCGGAGGCGCAAAATTCGAAGACGTGCACTATTAAAGGATTTATACAATCTTAATTCTGTGGAGCGTGTCAAAGAATCTAGAAACAGTCATGGTCAGCGTATTGGATCAGAAGCTCGACTTTTAGCAGGATACTTGGGCATTATAGCATGAAATGCCAATCTGTTGCCAATCAACTACGAGTCATGACATCATATGCCTGATAGTAACAAAAATCATGCTCTGGATAATATTAAGGTAATAACGTGAATGTAATTTATAATACTTTGGTTTAATTTTTATTTATGTTTACTTTCTAAACTTGTGTTATTTATAGGAGAGATTTGCTTTAGAGGTCTCAGATAATTATGTGAAGAAAGCATTAGCAAAGAAATAAAGAGACGATAAAGTACTTTTAAAAAAGAAATATTTAAGAAAAATATAAGCCTCGAAGAGAAATTGCGAAATATCCCGCTGGGAATGCTAAGGTACCAATGGGAAGATGTAGTTGAATTTTGGAATTCAAAGAAAGGAGAGGTATTACATACTTCCAAACTCTTATATTTATTTCGGTTTATAGTATTTACTATATACGTAATAATAATTTCATAATTTAGGATTGTGAGCGTGTTGGAACTACAAGTAGGCAAAAACAAAAATTCACGCATACAGTTGGGTCGAAAAGTTTTGCTTGTGTAGCTGATGACGAGGTATTTTGAATTTATTAATTATGTAAAATATTAATTAATTTCTAGTAAATAATATTTTTTCTACTATATTGTAGGAAGTTGGACGCCTTCAGCTTTTTGACATTACACGTAGAAAGAAAGATGAATCTCCTATGACTATTGAAGCTGCAGAAATTATGGTATATTTACTTAAAATTGAATTATTTTAAATATTTATCATGTTTAATTATAATGGTTTAATTCGTCGTTTGTAATGCAAATAATGCTAAGTTATGTTGCATTTGCTTGATTACACATTTCGTTTCTAACTCCTTGATTTATTAGGAGAAACTAAAGGATAAAAAGGCGGAGTATGAAGCGATGGCTTCAAGTGATAGTTCTGTTAATCTGGACGACATTGATAACCTAGTTATTACTAAAGTTTTGGGTCTTGAAAGGTATGGTCGGGTTCGATTTGAAAGATTTTTCGTTAGCCCAAACCAACATTTTGGATCCAGCTCACAGCAATACATGCCTTCGATGAATCAGTCTCAAGCTGAAGTTTAGAGGTTAAGGGACCAGATGACTCAGATGCAAGCAAGCACAACTGAGCAAATTGCTTAACTTAAAGCGGAGGCAGCATCGAGAGAAGAAGAGACTAAAAGAAAATATGATGAACTCCAGCTACAACTTAAAGCAGAGGTAGCAGCGAGGGAAGCAGAGGCACAGCAAGGGCAGTAGAGGCAACAAGAAAATATGACGAGCTCCAGCTCCAGCTTCAAAATATGATGAAGATGTTTCAGCAGAATCAATCGTAGAATCCGCCATCTTAGACTTTTGTTTTCTTATTGTGAGAATATCTTAACAATATAACTTTTGAATATATTTTGTTATTTCATTTATTAATTTAGATCATATACATATTTCTTTCGTGATAGTATCATTTAGATTTGAAGTTTTTGGTTGGCTTTGAAGTTATAGGAAAATCTGTTGAAAATTCGAGTTCTATATGAAATAAAATGGGTTGGTAAAATTTGTTAATGTTAGTGGCATTTTCTTACAAACACTGCTATAGAACATGATCTTTAGCGGCACTTTTACTACAAACGCCGCTAAAGAACATGATCTTTTGCGGCAATTCTAGCTACAAACGCCACAACATGCTTGACTCTCTTGTGGCGTATGTAAAAGAAGTGCCGCTAAAAGATCATGTTCTTTAGCGGCGTTTCTAATAAAAGCGCCACTAAAGATCATGTTCTATAGCAACGTATTTCACATAAATGCTGTAAAATTTAGCGGCGCTTATAGGGCCAAAAAAAGTCGCTAAAAACCTGTTTTGCTGTAGTGAATTGAGTCTCTTTAATTTTTTATACGATAAATAAATTAAATCTTGAGAGGGTTGTTTGTTAATAAAATAAACAATTTCTTAGTTATCAAAAAAGTAAGGTGAAATTGATTGTTAAGCACCATAACGATAACTGAAAGTAATTTATTAAATTATCTTTGAATCGACAAATCAGAAGTAAGATTTTACATTTTAACTAGATTTCAAATTTTATTACTAAAGCTCACTACTATCTCTAAAATGATTTTTGAGTAAAATATTTTTTTTGTTTGATTCACACCCATTAGGTGATGAAGATTCCTTCTCTTCTTTAATTTTGTTTTTTCTCAGCCAAACAAAAAAGTTATTGAAATTATGCAAACATTGTCACGAAAAGAGAGCCTTAAACTAACTCAGCTTAATTCCTGCCTTATCTTTTCAGATGAGAAATCAACACGATATATAAAATGTTTTAGGCAATAAATACTAGCCTTCATCTATATTTCGCCCCATAAATTTGTAGAGCAGAGACAATGAGAGGAACATTGACGTTGACTTGGATTCTGATGGTTTGCCTCTGCCAAGTAGCGGTGCAGAGCCAATACTACTCGGAGAGCTTACCATATGATCCCAGGCCGGTTAAGGTCACTAATCTTCACTTCTTTTTGCACGAAACTCTCCGCGGTAAGAACCCAACAGTAGTCATGGTAGCCCAAGCTAACAACACAAGCAACGACAACTACTCATCAGTGCCATTTGGCACCCTATATGCCATTGATGATCCCCTCAAGATAGGTCCTGGGGACAACTCAGAGGTGATTGGGAATGCTCTGGGACTTGGGATCTTGGCCGGCAAAAATTCAACGACCGTGGTGATGTACTTAGATTTTGGATTTACTACCGGAAAGTTTAAGGGCAGCTCTATTAGCATATTTTCAAGGAATCCGTTAATAGAGACGGAACGTGAGCTTTCGGTGGTGGGAGGAAGAGGAGAATTCAGGATGGCAGAAGGGTATGCTCGACTCAAGAATTACTTTTTCGATGGCACCACTGTTATTATTGAATATAACGTGACCGTAATTCATTACTAAGAGGACATTCTCTTGGACTGTGCAAAATTCACATGGTTTTGCAGCACTTGATTAGAATAAATGTATGAGAAGTTTAGTAAATTTCATCATACTTTGAAATAAATCAACTTAAAATAATATTCCCTTGCCTTGCCTATATAAAATATTTATATTTCTATTTTTGAATAAGTGAACATTTCATTTCCCCCATGAAAACACCACAAAATTGGCTGCAATAGACCCCAGTCACTAATTAAAGAAGACGGAACATTAAGAATAGACCTGCAACATAATAACCTAGCTTGTACATTCATTTTAATCTGATTAAAAAAAGTTTGAATTTACCGTGAAGACCATTTCTATCTTGCCAAACAAATTGCAACTTGAAAATCTTGTATGAATTATGAACTCTATTTTAGTCATATATCTGTACTATTTTGTTTTTCAAACGAATTCAATGTTAAGAAATAAGTAAGAATAATAAGAAGATATTTTGTCTTCTAAACTTTTTTATTATTTAAGAAGTTATCAAAGCAACCAACAAGGAACTCAGTATGGTAAATGATTAATACGTAGGGTTGCGTCTGATTGCCCTGGATAAATTTAGTGGCGAGAGAAGCACACCGCATCTCAGTATGGTAAATGATTAGTGATATAATGTTTAAACAAAAGGTATTGCTTCTTTTACTACCCAAATATGCTTCAATTTATTTCTTTGGCCCTCATATTGATTGTATTTACAAAAAGAAAATTAATTAAGAATTTCAGGGATTCTCAAACTAGTTTCAGTCAGAAAAGTTAAGTTGGTACAGTGTCAGCGGTTTTAATATTTAAAATCGAGCATAAAATCTACTTAAGCACTAGAAGTAACACAATCAGAAGCAAAAAACCAAATACCAGTAAGGTAAATATTGCGTAGAAAAATGGAGAAACAGATGATATTTGCCCGGGCAATGATATTTTGCATTGCCATAGCACCGGATACTATTCCAAGACTGCTACGCCTGTTCAAAGGTAACTCATTTCTGCTTCTTCCTCCACGATGTTCTCAGCTGAGAAAACCCCAGTGCAGTGATGGTAACCCGTAGGGGTGAAGTCAAGAATTGTGTAATGGAACCAAGATAAAATAAAAATAAAAATGGTGCCAAAGCTTAACATTTTGTATTAAAATTACTTCAATTGAAATTTTAACTTTTGAATGGGCCAAAAATGCAGTTTCCTATTCAACAAAAGGGCATAACTCGTAATGGCTCTATTAGGAACTTTGGTTGACTGTCCCATATACCTATTTCATTCTCTGTTTGAACAGTTTATGACAATCAAAGTGATGTTATTGGTAAATTTACTTGTATAAAATTAATGTTGGTTATTTATATTTTGATCAAGTAACATATGCAAGAATTAGAAGTTAGAATTTTGACTAGGATTTCTTGCTGTCTTAAAAGATAACGAGCTGATCAGATTTACTTTAAGTGGGATTGTATTTGTTGAAGACTGATCTATCCTTTTTTTTTTCTTTTTACTTGGGATGAAATAATTCAAAGCCTATTTTTAAGATGCCATACACACATAGTAGAGAGTGCTTTTGGAGTGTTCATTTGTCGAGTATTTACTATATTATACTTGATATTTTGACACTTTTTTATTAGACATTCTTTGAAGAGTTTAAGTGATTGCACTATGAGATTTCTGGGGAGAGTAATTGTAACAATTTAGGCACCACTTTGATGTTGCAATTATCCATTAGTGTAAGGGTAAATTGGGCCTAAATCAAGAGTTGTTCCTGATTAATTGTTAAATAAAATTATTTCTAAGCAAGGCTCCGCATAGGTAGGATTGTTAAATTAATCATTGTTAAACCTAGAGTTGTTCCAAAGACCATTGAAGAGAAGTATGCAAAAGATAATAATTTGAACAATGAAATTTTATTAATAAATATGTTTTAGAAGTTGCAAGCATTAATGACAAAATAATTACACTAAGGGTATTAGATTCCAATAGTAACTTCATTTGTTGACATGATGAAAGCCCTTATAGGAGTTTTCCAATAAGCATAATTCGATGAGTCAATCAACAACAAGACTCAATAAATCAAATATCTTCCTTCATGGATTCCGTGATTATAAACCAACCTTAGGATCTCCTTCAAGTGTGTTTGTAGTTTGCTCTGATACCAATTGAAACAACCTCGATTTGCCTTTGTTACAATTTATTGTTCCTTTTATTATTGTAACAAGAGTTAGGATAGGAAAACAGAACAAGACAATTTTGCAGGGAGATAACAAGATAAGCAAATGAGAGAAAGAAAATCAACACAAGTTTGTTAACACAGTTTGAATTTAAATCAACACAAGTTTGGTAACACAGTTTGAATTTAATAATCCTATCTATGCGGAGCCTTGCTTAGAAAGAATTTTATTTAACAATTAATCAGGAACAAATATTGATTTAATAATGATTAATCTAACAATGAATTTAACAATCCTACCTATGTGGAGAATAAAATGTGTAATCAAATATTGGTTTACTGATTGCGTAACATTTAACTAATATCAAGTTGCATCATGTGGTCGGATCATAATGCGAGAAGACAATTTATATTAGTAGGTAATCTAAACAATTTATAGTCTGAAGAATCAAAATAAAGAAAATTGATTCAAATGACTATTTTGTTGTCTATCAAGTCTAATTAGGGAGATACATTGTCTTGGATATCCGAATTGGTGACTCATAGAAAGATAAAGACATAGGTGTGACTATCTAGACTAACAATACATTGGGCATGACCTAAGTTGAATTTATTCTAGATCTGTTTATGGATTTATTCATTTGTGAAGTTAATTGTATGACTTAATCTTGAGTAAGTAATTTATTGTGTGTATGTAACTTGTAATACCCCGAAAATTTTTACAAGAAGATATTATTTTGATATAGTAAGGAAATAAAGTGACAAAAGGAGAATTTTGAGTTATGACAACATTGGGAAGTATATTATGACATATTAATTCAAGAAAGGATTAAATTGTAAAAGTGAGAAAAGTTTTGTTACCCAATAGTAAATACTCAAAATTTGAGGGTTAAAATGTAAATATGAAAAATTTGAAGGATCAATAGTGTAAATATTTTAAGGGTGGAATAAACTAGAAACTAAGGAAAATGGAAGAATTTGGACCAAATTGAATAGATGAAGAATTATGAGGACTAAATCGTAATTTTACCAAATTAAGTGATGACTCAAGGATGAAATTTTAGAAGATCTAAAGGGAAAAATGGTCAATTAGAAGAGAGAAATCTAGAAAATAATGATGATGTTGGAGATATTTTAGATTAAATAAATAAATAAATATTAGTTTATTATATTTTGATTTGATTTTTTTCTTAATGATATTTTATTATTTTATTTAGTGTATATATATATATATATATATATATATATATATATATATTTGGAAAGAAAGATGGAAGCCATCATCCCACCATTTTCCATGATTCAATGTGAGAAGAAGATAGAAAGAAAGAAAATTTTGCTTTCTTTACAATTTGGTCCTCTCACCAAAAAAAATTTACCATTTTCACTTAGAATTCAAAGAAATTTCCATAGCCACCAAGAGAGAAAATTGATAAGGAGATTATGGGGAGCTAGAATATCAAGTTAGATTTAAGAAATAGAGGCTAGATGAGAGAGAAATCAAGTTAAAGTTTGAAATCAATAAAGCAAGGTAAGACCATCAAGATTTCAATATATTTTTGAGTTTGATATGATTGAAAAAGTATGAAATTGATGTTAATGTAGGGTTTTATTATATAAGGTTCTATGTTCTTGATACGTTAGTGAAGAAAAATTAGAGAAAGTGATGGGAAATACTATAGAGAAAGGGAATAAGGGTGTTATAAATTTAGTAATCAACATTTTGTACTAAAACAGTTTTGGACAGCAACAGTAGGTTAAATTTTAAAATCACCATAAATCATGGAAATTGAATTAGAGGATGAAAAATATGACATTAAAGATTCTTGAGTCTAGTTTCTCATAGAAGAAACGTGTAATCAATGGAACTGTAAATTATGAGATATAATAAATTTTGTGAGATAAGGTCAGAATGAATACTGGTTCCCTTGTTTTGACTTTGAAAAATTATTAAAAATTGTACAAAAATTATTATGAGTTATAAATTATATTCGTAGAATCCTTAATAATTTGATTTTCAAAAGGAATAAATGAGAACATCATCCGAATCCTGTACAAGGAGATAATTAATTTTTAGTCAAGAAGGGTCGAAACTGTCAGACAGCAGAACAGGGATGACACTAAAGAATAAACTGTACTTATTGGCTAAACCAAAAATTATGAAAATTTTATGGTAAGAATATATGTGAGTCTAGTTTCAGAAAAAATTGACGGATCTCAATTCGGAGTTCTGTAGCTTAAGATATAATTAATTTAGTGACCATGACTGAAGTGAATAGCTTGTTGTGAGTAAATAAGTAAATAGTGGTAATATATATATCAAGGATGTGGAATGGAGTGGAGGAGGAGGAAAAATAATATATGTGAATATTCAGCTAATATGAATTTAATTTAAAATAGCTAATTTACATGTTTTAGGTTCAGAGACTAAATTGAATAAAAGTAAAATTTTAAGGGTAATTTTGTAAAAATGTCAAAATGGCCAAATTGCATGAAATGAATAGCTTGTTGTGAGTAAATAAGTAAATAGCTTGTTGTGAGTAAATAAGTAATTAGTGGTAATATATATATCAAGGATGTGGAATGGAGTGGAGGAGGAAAAATAATATATGTGAATATTCACTAATATGAGTTTATTTTACAATAGCTAATTTACATGTTTTAGGTTCGAGGGACTAAATTGAATAAAAGTAAAATTTTAAGGGTAATTTTGTAAAAATGTCAAAAATGGCCAAATTGCATGAAATGAATTGTTTTATCATTTAAATTAATAAATTGAATGAAATATTAATTTAGATCAAGATTTGGGTGGAAATTCAAGAAAATAGAAAATTACCAAAATGTCCCTAAATTTTGATATTTC
This sequence comes from Gossypium raimondii, assembly GCF_025698545.1. Taxonomy (NCBI): domain Eukaryota; kingdom Viridiplantae; phylum Streptophyta; class Magnoliopsida; order Malvales; family Malvaceae; genus Gossypium; species Gossypium raimondii. Next base: position 42,180,659 of record NC_068565.1, read on the forward strand.
TGCAATTTAGCCTGGTAAGTTTGTGTAACTTGAATTATATTCTTAGATGCTGGAAATGTATGTTATTGATGAAACATTGATATATTTGATAAAAAGAGAAAAAAATCCCAGTTGAATGGAAGGAAAATTTGATGGATCTTTGAAAAGGAATTGACGGTAAAAAGGATCTAGCCCGGATGGGTGATCCTATCCTGATATAGCCCTCCCGAAGAATATGTGTGAAAAGGATCTAGCCCGGACGGGTGATCTTGATGTAGCCCTCCCGAAGAATATGTGGAAAATGGATTTAGCCCGGACGGGTAATCCGAATTAGGGTCTGAATTTAGCCTGGACTGGTAATTTAGATCCAAGCTCATTAGAGTAATTGTCCCTGCAAGGGATTGAGCCTGGACTGGTAATCCCTCTGTAAGAAATGAGGTTCGCGGGAGTGTGCTCCCTTGCAGGGGATTTAGCCTGGACTGGTAATCCCGCTGTAAGAAATGAGGTTAACGGGAGTGTGCTCTCTGAATTGGGAAATGTGTGCACATGAATATTAATTGACGGGCCCGAACTTGTACACTAAAGTGTACCCCTGAAAATCGATCGAAATTCCTAGAAATTCAACGGGATAAAAATAGAAAATGATAAGTACTTGAAATCATGAAATTAAACTTGAAATACATAGAAATGATAATTATTTGATATACTAAAATATGACATGGAAAATGCATGTATGTGAAACTTGCTTGATAATTATGCATATTCAAGATTATGAACTGCTCTTGGAATAAATATACATTGAACTTATAAAAAATTATGGTACATGAAATATTGTCATAATGAATTGAATAATTTATATTTAAGAAGAAACAACAAGAAAATGATATGTATCATGACATGTAAATATGAGACTATCTTTGATACGTTGATACAAGGAAAATTATGTGTATTAAGACGAGTAATAAATTTAAGTGAGACATGGCGAGAAAATAAGTTTGTCAATATGAAAGTACGCTAACCAATGTTGTTGCTTAAAGTTTAGGCAAGTGCCAAATTACTGTTGAATGATAATATGTTTAATTATAAGGTGCATTGGAATGATAAGTGCTTAGATGAAAATATAATTGAGCTTATGAAAGAGTGGAAAGATTTCAGTTATGCAATTTCTTATGAAAAGATTTGTTATGTGATACGCCTGTATGAACCCTGCACCTAATTCGGAAATAAAAAATTCTAAAATCTATATATATATTTAGGATTCTGCGAAAAATTCCATATGATTCCGGTTTAATCCTAGTAGGTTCCTAATAAATGTTTTAGGCTTTGAGAGCCCAATAGAGGGACGCTATGATTATTTTCAGAATATGAATAATAAATGATTTAGAATTATTGAAAATGTTCAGTAAACTCCGGTAATGCCTCGTGCCCTATTCCGACAACGGATACTGGTAGGGGGTGTTACAATTATTGGTATCAGAGCTACGGTTTAGTCGATTCTCAGACTAACGTAGTGTAAGTGAGTCTAGGTATATATGCCGTATTACTACTCGTGATAGCGTGATATCCGGTAATTCTGTATTATTTCCAATCGAGCTATTTTCAAAAATGCTAAAAAATTTATATTGATGTGATTGAAATGTGTTTATGATGAAACGAAACTTAGAAAAGTATGAATAAAAGTTCATGATAAGTATGTGTTAATGTACGAAATGAGAACCATAAGTTGAGATGAGAAATGTGGAAACGTAGAATAAAATGAAAGTTTATATGGTGATAAGCCCATCCGTGTTTGCTTGGTGTGCGATGTTATGTCCTCAACATATTTGATTAAGTAAATATGGTAAGCAAATATACACAAATAGATGAAATGTGTGTTTATGTACACTTGCTTGAATAAGTGTAATCAGTATATTTATTTGATAGAATCTTATGTTTAATTGTTAAATTAGAAATAATATGATGTTTTGTTTATGTCTTTATTATTGAACTACAAATATTATAATAGCATGAAAATTGACTTGGAAGATCAAATTAAGTAGAACACAAGAATGAGTACTTTCGTTCAGTGATATGTGATGAATTGACGGAAAAGACCATGGTTTGACCATGACAACATGTGAAAATGTGATTATGTGATTTTCGTGTAAGGCCATAGCTGGGCTATGGCATCAGTAAGTGATATGTGATTCCGTGTAAGACCATAGCTGGGTTATGGCATCGGTATGTGATATGTGATATGTGATTACGTGTAAGACCATAGTTGGACTATGGCATCGAGAAAATAAAGTACTCAATTCCGTAAGGCGTTCTCTAATTTGACAAATGTCAGTAAGTAAAATGGAAGCCAAGTATTGGAATTTAATTAGATATTAATATTGAGCTCGAGTAAGTAAATCCATTGTGTGAAATTGTGAGTGACAGAAAACATTTGTAATAAATAGATGTGTGAATTTGCTTGGAATAAACTATGTGGTTATGATGGTATTACATTGATGATGAAAGCTAAGTCATATATATATGTATTTATGATAGTAAGTTAGAGGCTTTACGACCTCACCATCACCCCCTTATTAGTATTGCTTTATGACGAATTTTTTTTACGAGAATTAGGTTGAATAAGCTCATAAATGTGAACTAAAGAAGAAGTTAAATTTGATGAGACAAAATATTCAGGTATGATACCTAAAGAATGTATGTATTAACTAGAAGTTGTTTTGAATTGATTTTTGTTAGTAAATAGAATAATGTGAGGTTTGTGATAACAAAATTTGTCAGAGAAATGATAATTAAGTGGTAAAGATGCCTGTGTGTGACGATTACAATCGAAATGAACACGATGATCTTTTCTAGATATTCTATATATTCTTTTATCTTCAGAGTATGTGTATAATTGTTCAGTTTCTAATGGAGTTCTTATGTTATGAGAATGTTAGCGAATTATGATGTTAGACGAAAACCCTGTTGGTTTGGTCGGTTTATGACCAGTTATTATTCTGTTTTGCTACGATGAAATTCCAGAGCTGAAATATGGTGATTTTGGTATCTAGGCTTTTCTGATTTTCGTGTAAGGAATTGTCGTCAGTAAGGGTATAAACAATGAGAGCATAAACTTAAAATTGAATGATTGAATTTTTCCTTAGGTAAATTTTATTAAAGTTAATAAGTTCAATCAAAATATATGTTTGCTTGAACTAATACGACTAAAGGATCTTTGGTTTGCATGCTAAAAGAATGTTGAAAGATTGTGTGTTTGAGCTGTATCCTCAGCATTAAGAAAATATTATCTTGATATGTTAGTGTTTGATAGTTGAAATCAATACAATTGTTTTATTAAAGGGAATTGAATTATCGAGATGTGATTTGAGTTATATGTATTTAATCATGTCCTCAGCTAAGAGAATAAATTCTGTGCACTCATGAGTATGGAGATAGATTGTCGGAATGAAAAAAAAATTATTACAGTAAGAGAGAAGATATTCTTGATATAGTAAAACAAGGAAATTTCGAGGACGAAATTTATTTTAAGGGGAGAGAAATGTAATACCACGAAAATTTTTACAATAAGATATTATTTTGATATAGTAAGGAAATAAAGTGACAAAAGGAGAATTTTGAGTTATTACAACATTGGGAAGTAAATTATGACATATTAATTGAAGAAAGGATTAAATTGTAAAAGTGAGAAAAGTTTTGTTACCCAATAGTAAATACTCAAAATTTGAGGGTTAAAATGTAAATATGAAAAGTTGAAGGATCAATAGTGTAAATATTTTAAGGGTGAAATAATCTAGAAACTAAGGAAAATGGATGAATTGGGACCAAATTGAATAGATGAAGGATTATGAGGGACTAAATCGTAATTTTACCAAATTAAGTGATGACTCAAGGATGGAATTTTAGAAGATCTAAAGGGCAAAATGGTCAATTAGAAGAGAGAAAAATCTAGAAAATAATGATGATGTTGGAGATATTTTAGATTAAATAAATAAATAAATATTAGTTTATTACATTTTGATTTGATTTTTTTTCTTAATGATATTTTCTTATTTTATTTAGTGTATATAAATATATATGTGGGAAGGAACATGGAAGCCATCATCCCACCATTTTTCCATGCATCAACGTGAGAAGAAGAGAGAAAGAAAGAAAGTTTTACTTTCTTTACAATTTGGTCCTCTCACCAAAAAAAATTCACCATTTTCACTTAGAATCCAAAGAAATTTCCATAGCCACCAAGAGAGAAAATTGATAAGGAGACTATGGGGAGCTAGAATATCAAGTTAGATTCAAGAAATAGATGCTGGAGGAGAGAGAAAATCAAGTTAAAGATTGAAATCAATAGAGCAAGGTAAGAACATCAAGATTTCAATATATTTTTGAGTTTGATATGATTGAAAAAGTATGAAATTGATGTTAATGTAGGGTTTTATTATATAAGGTTCTATTTTCTTGATATGTTAGTGAAGAAAAATAAGAGAAAGTGATGGGAAATATTATAGAGAAAGGGAATAAGGGTGTTATAAATTTAGTAATCAACATTTTGCACTAAAACAATTTTGGACAGCAACAGTAGGTTAATTTTGAAAAATCGCCATAAATCGTGGAAATTGAATTAGAGGATGAAAAAAATATAAAATTAAATCTTTTTGAGTCTAGTTTCTCATAGAAGAAAATGGAATTGTAAATTATGAGATATAATAAATTTTGTGAGACAAGGTCAGAATGAATTCGGGTTCCTCTATTTTTACTTTGGAAAATCATTAAAAATTGTAAAAAATTATTATGAGTTATAAAATGCATTCTTAGAATCCTTAATAAGTCTATTTTGAAAAGGGAAAAACGAGAACATCATCTGAATCCTGTACAAGGAGATATTTAATTTTTAGTGAAGAAGGGTCGAAACTGCCAGACTGCAGAATAGAGATGAATTTAAAGAATAAAATGTACTTATTGGCTAAACCAAAAATTATGAAAATTTTATGGTAAGAGGATATGTGAGTCTAGTTTTAGAAAAAAATTTATGGATCTCAATTTGGAGTTCTGTAGCTTAGGATATAATTAATTTAGTGACCATGACTGAAGTGAATAGCTTGTTATGAGTAAACAAGTAAATAGTGGTAATATATATATCAAGGATGTGGAATGGAGTGGAGGAGGAGGAAAAATAATATATGTGAATATTCAGCTAATATGAGTTTATTTTAAAATAGCTAATTTACATGTTTTATGTTCAAGGACTAAAGCGACTAAAAGTTAAATTTGAAGGGTAATTTTGTAAAAATGTCAAAAATGGCCAAATTGCATAAAATGAATTGTTTTATCATTTGAATTAATAAATTGAATGAAATATTAATTTAGATCAAGATTTGGGTGGAAATTCTAGAAAAATGGAAAATTACTAAAATGTCCCTAAATTTTGATATTTCTGCAATTTAGCCCGGTAAGTTCGTGTAAGTTGAATTATATTCTTAGATGCTTGAAATGTATGTTATTGTTGAAACATTGATATATTTGATAAAAATGGAAAAAAAATCCCGATTGAATGGAAGGAAAATTCGATGGATCTTTGAAAAGGAATTGATGGTAAAAAGGATTTAGCCTGGACGGGTGATCCTATCCTGATATAGCCCTCTCGAAGAATATGTGTGAAAAGGATCTAGCCCGAACGGGTGATCTTGATATAGCCCTCCCGAAGAATATGTGGAAAATGGATTTAGCCCGGACGGGTAATCTAAATTGGGGTCTAAATTTAGCTTGGACTGGTAATTCAGATCCAAGCTCATTAGAGTAGTTGTTGTTGCAGGGTATTTAGCCTGGACTGGTAATCCCGACAATACTCTATGAGTTTATATTACAGGGGATTTAGCCTGGACTGGTAATCCTGCTGTAAGAAATAAGGTTTGCGGGAGTATGCTCTCTTGTAGGGGATTTAGCCTGGACTGGTAATCCCGCTGTAAGAAATGAGGTTCACGGGAGTGTGCTCTCTGAATTGGGAAATGTGCGCACATGAATATGAATTGACGAACCTGAATTTGTGCACTAAAGTGTACCCCTGAAAATCCATCAAAATTCTGAGAAATTCAACGCGATAAAAATAGAAAATGATAAGTACTTGAAATCATGAAATTAAACTTGAAATACATAGAAATGATAATTATTTGATATACTAAAATATGACATGGAAAATACATGTATGTGAAACTTGCACGATAATTATGCATATTCAAGATTATGAACGCTCTTTGGAATAAATATACATTGAACTTATAAAAAATTATGGTACATGAAATATTGTCATAATGAATTGAATAATTTATATTTAAGAAGAAACAAAAGAAAATGATATGTATCATGACATGTAAGTATGAGACTATCTTTGATACGTTGATACAAGAAAAATTATGTGTATTAAGACGAGTAATAAATTTAAGTGAGACATGGCGAGAAAATAAGTTTGTCAATATTAAAGTACGCTAACCAATGTTGTTTCTTAAAGTTTAGGCAAGTGCCAAATTACTGTTGAATGGTAATATGTTTAATTATAAGGTGCATTGGAATGGTAAGTGCTTAGATGAAAATATAATTGAACTTATGAAAGAGTGGAAAGGTTTCAGTTATGAAATTTCTTATGAAAAGATTTGTTATGTGATACCCCCGTATGAACCCTGCACCTAATTCGGAAATAAAAAAAATTCTAAAATCTATATATATTTAGGATTCTGCGAAAAATTCCCTATGATTCCGATTTAATCCTAGTAGGTTCCTAATAAATGTTTTGGGCTTCGAGAGGCCAATAGAGGGACGTTATGATTATTTTCAGAATATGAATAATAAATGATTCAGAATTATTAAAAATGTTCAGTAAACTCCGGTAATGCCTCGTGCCCTATTCTGACAACGGATACGGGTAGGGGGTGTTACATAACTCGTATACTTTTATATTAAAAGCCTAAGTTCAATTGGTAATAGAGCCAAAACGTAACATCCCTAAGACCCCCTAAGTTAGGAATAATGATAGTACAAGTTGACATGTGTTATAATTTTCAAAGGAAATTAAATAAGAACTATTAGTGTTAGTAGAGAAGACAAGTGATACAGGGAGAAATTGAAAAGAATTGGGTAGTGAAAGAAATAAATTTGAGGTATTGACTAAATTATAAATATATGAAAAGTTTAAGGTCAAAGTGTAAATATTCAAAAGTTAAGGGATTGAAATTTAAATATGAGAAATTTGAAGAACCAAAAGTGAAAATAAACCAAAGTTTTTGTGACACGAAATTAGTAAGCAGTGTAATAGCCTGATATTTAGTGGTGCTAGAAAAGGCAGTTTCGGAACCCCATTTCTGTAAATTGGGTCTGAAAATATTAAATATGGAGTTGTTATAAAAGAATATTAAAGTTTGGTCTGATAATTTTGTTGAATTATTAGTTAATTAAGGCGCGATATTAAATTATAAATGTCTTATTGCTATAGGTTTTTTAATTGGCCAAAAACTTAGTGACACAAAATACAATTAGTTAAATGTCCAGAATGGTAATTACAACACTTTGTAATTTGAACCAGTGCTTGATGATGGAAGATTACACTTAAATTGGTTAATGATAGTTTAAGTTAATAAAGTATGATTAAATTAAGTTAATTAGGTGATTAAGGATTTAATTAAAGTATATATAAGAAACTTTAGTGAAATTTTGTTCATATTTCTTCTTCCTCTCCCTCTAAAGCCTAAAAACCTAAATAAAAAAGCCATTTTTGAAGCTTTTGCATTCAGTCCCCAACTGGTAAGTATTTCCAAGTCATTTTCTTGTAATTTTTATGTTTTTGAGGTCATGGGAGCTTAATTTAGCTAGCCTATGTACCAATTTGTAAAATACTACCATTGTTGATTTCTTGAATAAATTGGTGTTAAATTGATACATTTTAAGCTTAGATTATGAAAAGGACTAGATTGTAATATTTGACTGTTAGTTTTGTGCATAAGGACTAAAGTGAATAAAATGTAAAATTATTATTAAATTTTGATATAAATAGATAGTAGAGGGTCTCTAATAAATGTAATTAATATTATATTTTAAATTGAGGCTCAAAATTGAAAGATATGGTTATTTCGATTTTAGGGACTAAATTGAATAAAATGTAAAACTTTAGGAGTATCACAAAATAATATTATTTAGGTTCATTCATGTCATGGCATAATGTATAAATTTTTGATATTGATGGGTTGAATGTAATAATTGTATAGATCAGGAATTGGATCAAACAGAAAGTAATTAAGGAAAAGCTAAAATTATTGACTAGCCCCTGAAGGTTCAACTTATTTGGTGTTTTGATCAGGTAAGTTCATATGGTATTTTTTTATATAGGTTTTGTATATTTGATTTGCATTTTTATATGTGTTTGGTTGTGAATTGGTTTACAAGGCTAGAATTGGACTAAATTGAAAAGAAACAATTACATCTGTTGTAGATGCCCGTGTGAACTTAGTAAATGTTAGAATATGATTGACATGCCAATAGGGTCTTGTGCGCACTTGTACGAGATTGATTACAAATGTTACCAGTGTCCAGCATTAGTTACAGATTCTTAGATATATGTGACAATGGTTTAGCTAGAACGAGTAACCTGATGTTGTTAGAAAGGTTTAACCTGAACAAGTAACATGAAATGTTTATATATTCAACCTGATCTAGCAACTAGTGTGGTGTAGATACCTATGTATCCGAGTCCGTTTACTAAGGTTCATCGGGTGAAATAATTTATATGAAATAAGAAGTTGAAACGACATATAATGATCTTGATGTTCATATGGAGAAGTATTGAATTGAGCTCGAACAATATATTGGAATATTGAATTTAACATGTATACAATTATATCATCCTTGATTGAATAAGTTTTGAGCTTTGTTATTTTACATGACATGAATTGGCATGATATGTTATTGTGGAATCATATTTTAAGTTACAAGTTAAAACTCACCTTGTTGATGTTTGATTTGTCATGTCTAGCCAAACCATGTCAAGTTATGGTAGCTTATTGTAGTTAGATAAACGATAAGGTAAGTTTTGTTTAATACCTATGAACTTACTCAATATCTTATATGCTTATCGAGTTGTTTTCCCTTTTCCTTGTAGATCGTCACCTTGCGAAATTCGTCAAGCCAAATCGTCTTGAAGCTCACACTATCTTATCATTGAATCGGTAGTTATAAGATCATTTTGATTCTAGGGTTATGGCATGAATATAAGTGACTTGATGTGTTTTTACTCTGTAAATATGTTATCAACTTGACAAACTTGACTTAACCATTTCATATAACATGTTTGGTTGGTGTTTTGATTTACATTTGGTGTTGGACATATATGTATTTATGCATAAAGATATGATGATCTATAATTATGTGTATGGCATGTCGAATGGCATAAATTAAGGTAGAAACAATAACTTGGTTAGTAGATGATTGAGGTGGTTATGTATTTGATAAGTTGATGCTTTGTATGTGTTACTAAAAATGTGATATAATCTTGATTGTTGAAGTCTTTGTTTAATATGTATGAGCTATTGACATGTTTATGTGCTTAAGTGTTTCAAATTAAAGTGAAATGGGGCATGTTCTAATATGAATTGGCTTAGATAATGATTGGTATTTGAATGGTTGGTTGGTTGGTTTGAATGACATTTGATTGAATGTAATGAAATAGATAGTTTTGTAATAAGTTGAACTCATATTGAATTGGTTTTTATTGGAAAAGGCTAAATGACTTGTTTTGGCATGAAGTGTTATGAATTTGAGATGTTTTTAGGTGATCATATAGAATGGTTTGGTTGGAAGCTATGAAATAGGTATTGAATATTTTTGCCAGAAATAGGGGTCTAGTCTCGACGACCTATAACAACTATTGCCCGACCCGATCTCTGGGTTCAAGCTATAGGATGCCAACTTATAATCAATGTGTTTAATTTCTTAAATTGTTGTAATGTCAAGGTAAGTTAAGTAAATTTCATATGGACTTACTAAGCATTCAATATGCTTAGTCCATTGTTCCTCTTTTACTTTGTAGATTGCCAACTTGCGGAACGTGTCTATCAGTTCGTTGAGAATCTCACACGATCCCATTATTGATTCGGTTCCATCATTTTAAACCTCAATTTTGTGGCATGTATATAGGTGTTAAGCACTTTTTGGATCTTGAATGATAGTTTAGTTTCAAACCTTTTCAATGCTTAATTTTAGCAATGTAAATGTTTAGTTGAAAGAGGTATGATTTATAAATGGTTTTGTATGAGTATGAAGCAATCCAAATAGCCTTTTTGAATGTAAATTGTCAAATTTTGGGAAGCTTTAAGTTAAGTAAATGTTTGATAATTTCCAAATGAATTGGTTTGAATGCCATGGTATTGAAATGTCATGTTTAATGGTTGAATTGGTAGTATAATTGATGTAAAGATGATTGTGGATATTTATACATGTTTTGGTATGTGTTTAGAATGATTTTTGTGCGGGTAAAGTTGTGCAAATAGGAAACAATTGTGAAGTTTGAAAGGTAGACATGAAATAGGTACTAAATGACCTAAATTTTGCCAGAAATAGAGTCCACGTCTCAACGAGTAATCTTCCTAGTCGCAACGTCGATCGATAGTATGTGATGTCATGACATCAAGTGGCCTAACTTCGTAATGTGAAAAATTGTATGGCGATGTCACAATTTGGAGGAAGTGATGTCACGACATCAACCTTGAAATTTTGAAACATTACAATTTGGTCTTATTTAATGTTCGGGTTAGCAAAAGAGCTTTCGTAAGCTTAATTAAGGCTCAAATTTAACTGTGTATCATATTGTGAATGTCGTTAAGACATGAATGTATGTTTGAATGATGTGTTTACATTATTTTTATCAATAGTTGCTTCGACAACATTTGTGGCATCTTGTAGCTTGGATCTGATGGTCGGGTTGTGCATGGCGTGTTATATTTAGTTGTATCAGAGCTACGCTTTAGTCGACTGGAACCGAAACAAATTGTGTGTTGAGTCTAAAAAAATGCCATAATAACTTGTGATAGTGTGATGCGTTTTTATATGAATTGACTTTGCTTTCATATAAATAAAACATGTCGAACAAATCAAAACATGTCATATCAGATGAAGTTGATATTAATGTTCTTGCTTTCAATCAGGGAACAGCTCATAGTGTGCCCGTTTCGCAAGGGCCTGGAAGCGAGGCATAAGATGCTTTCTTTCAAATGATGAACCAATGGTTCACCCAGTTTATGGGAGCTACCCTTGCAGCTCCACAACCCTAAATACATCCTCTACCCCTGATAGTGCCTATTGTGGCACTCCCTCATCCTCAAAACCTTAATCTATTAACTGTTAGTCGACACACGATTGAAAATTATTTTAAATGTGGGGCAGAGGAATTCAGAGACAAAAAGGATGACGATCCAACGAAAGCTAAATATTGGCTGGAAAACACCCTGAAGATTTTGGATGAAATGATGTGTACACTTGAGGATAGTTTTAAGTGTTCTGTATCTTTATTGAAAGAAGAAGCATACCAATGGTGGATGACACTGATATCTGTTGTTCCTAAAGATCGGGTAAATTGAGATTTCTTCAAAATTGAGTTAAAAAAAGAAATATGTTAGCCAATTGTATCTCGAGAAGAAAAAGAGGGAATTTATGCCATTCAAACAAGTTGATATGTCTATAGCCAAATATGAACGAGAATTCATTTATCTCAGTAAATATGACAAATTAGGCTTCCTCGGTATACTTATGGCGCTTATTCTCAAGAAAAGTAGAATTTTTTTGTAGTTTTTTTTTGTAATTTTTATACTTTAAGTTAATATGTGTAAATGCCTTAATTTTTACTCATTTAAAGACCCAAAATGGCCAATAGTGCCATTCAGGGACCTAACGTATGATTGAGTGGTGTAGGGATGTGTTGGAGGCTGAAATCAAGCGAGAAGGACACTAAATGAGAGGGTATTTTGATATCAAAACCTTGGAATTGCGATACATCTAACAAACTCAAGATTGGAGACCACCATTTAGTGGTATCACTATATCCACTTTGGGTCTCGCAATATCCACCGTCCAAGAAGACCCTCAAGTTCAAAACTCTCCAATTTATGGCGATATCCACTTAGTATCATGATACTGATATCGTGAGGGGACAAAATTGAAAAAAAGTAGTCTTTGTCCACCCGAAGCACCAATCATTGACGACCCATTTAATGGTATTTTGGGTTCACAAATTGTGTCATAATACCTACTATATCAGGCAAAATTTGGCTGAGAGAGAGAAAAAAGGCCACATTACCTGATTTTAGGCTTAGTTTTCCTTAGGTTGTCTCTTAGGTTTTCTTATTCTTCTAGGGTTTTTTATTGTCATTTCCTTAGTTGTAGATTTTGCATTTCCTAAAAAATTTTCTTCTTACTTTAGTTGTTCTCAGTGTTAGTTAAGTTAGTTATCATTGTAGCTTATGTTTATTTCACCTTTAGGCCTTGTACCTTGGTTGTAAGAAATTTTCAGATTTAGTTTAATGTTTTTCAATTTCTTTTACTTTGTATTTGTTAAAGTTTGTTCCTTTCATGTTTTTCAATTCCAGTTTAGTGTTTAGCATCCCAACACCCGAAATACCCCATTACTTTCATTTCCTTCCCAACTTTTCGAATCTAAACCCTTAAATACTCTCCCCTCTTTCTATTTTGTCTCAATCTCCCTTTCAATCTCTTCCAATTTTCTTGTAAATTATCTTTTCTTCTTCCCTTTTTTTTGGTTATTTCTCCCCTTTTGCTGGTTTTTCTTGGCTACAACAATCAACTTAGTTTAAGTTTTCTTTTCATTAATTTTTTTATAATCATTCTTGTTGCTTTTGTTTCCTTTATTTTTAATTTTATTTTTAGCATTTTTATTGTTATTTAAATTTTAATTTTTAGTATCACTAGTTTAGTTTTTTGATTGATTGCCCGTGACTAATTAGTTAGTTGAAATAATATTGTACTATTGTTTGTTTAAAATTGAGAGAAATTACAAAAATGCTCCCGAGAAAAAAAAGGGTCTCGATCCCAAACCACATTAGTTTCCTCATCAAAATTCGATGGTAATAAGTTTTCACAAAAAGAGGTCATAAAATTTTATCAGATGATCCAGGTACAGGCGTTCATCCCTGAATGTGATTTTCATCTGGCTTTTTCATTTAACAATGAAGTTTGGGATGATGTCGACTTTCACAGGTGGGACAATTTTTGTATGCTTCCTATGCAACCTGCCCTAGTACCCATTCTTTTGGAGTTTTACTCCAATTTGAATTTTTTTTGAATCCAATTGGGTGTATGTCATGCATGCTAGTGTTGATATTTCCCCCTCGACCATTTGCGAATATTATGGTGTCTTGTATTACGAGGAGGACGATCTGTTGTCCCTCAATTTAAATTGCTTTACTAATGTTGACACAGAGGCAATTTTGAACTACCTTATAAAAGGTAAAGGCAAGTGGAAGCAGTAAGCTTCAATGGGGCGACATCTCTCTTTAAAACAATCAATCATGGTCCCCATTGCAAAAATTTAGATGCAATTTATATGTACTCATCTTTGCCCCACACTTGACACTAATAATGTTAATGGTTTTAGAGAAGACCTATTATACTCTATGCAAAAGAGTTTGCGTAGATAGATGGATAAATCAACAATTGAAGTGTTGCATTGCAGGAAACAAAGTGGGTATTTAGATCTCGCATTTTTTCACTAATCTCTGTCGTAGGGCTGGCTTGGAGATTGTGTCCACCGAGCAAACTCACCATCCCATTCGCAGCATTATTGGTGGTTCCTTGCTCTAGAAATTCTAACAGCTTCATTGAAATCAATTTCAAGAGTGGAATCAATGATGCAAAAACAAGATAGATGTGCCTCGAGTAGCAAAGAAGACAAGTGCCAAGAAGAGGACTAAGGATGAGCCTACACAGTGGCAACGTAGGCTACACTAGGACGTGCACTACAACACTTGAATGTTGGAGGCAATGAAACCATTTATGAATATGTTTATGGCGAGTCAATGAAACCAGTCGAGTGATTCATCCATGGATGACAAAGACGAGGAGGAAGAAGTCAATGAGATAGAGGGTGAGAAAGGTGATGCAGCGGATGTTGAGGAGACAGAGGATAATGATGCAACACCATATGTTGATACCACCGAGGATGCGTTAACCTTTGTACCTCCAACAACCGAGGGTGTTGTCATCCGAGAGCAAAGCACGCCCATCTCCTGAACGTACACTAAGAGAACTGCTCCCAAGAGGAGGAGGCTAATAATTGAGGAAACTGGCTCGGAGGACGACACCTCTAATTTATTGTTACATTTTTTTTTCATTTTACTTTTATTTAATTATGCGATATGTAAAATATTTAACTACACTACTTTTGGGACTTATTTTTCTGTATTTATATTTCGTATTTTGGTTGTTTTGTGTTTTGATTTTATGTGTTTGTTTTATGTGCAGCGAGTTACCCTGAAAGGCTACACAACATTCATGAGCTTTAACAAGAAGGTGGATCCCCAAGCTAGTCTATTTTTTTGGGAACATATTGGGGACAATGTGCAGTCTATGTGTGGGGGGATGCACATAGTTTTATGTGTTTTATTTTTCTTACTTTTATGTTATTTTGTGTTTTTATTTCTAATTTTTTGCCTTTTTCAAAAGAAATTCCAAACATATTTTTCGTTTCTCATTTATTCTTATTTTGTGTACTTGGATGGTGCTTGGACTATAATTAGGTAATAAGTTATTAGTTGTAAATATTGAATAAGTACATAGAATTGTCGAACTTGTAAAATTCGAATGATTCTAGATAATTTGCTATTCTTAATTTTCGACTAGTTAGTTCAATTAGTTAATGTGTATCACAGGGTGGAGGCAGTAACCTATATGAAAGTGTATAAAATGTACCACAAGATGAATAAAGTATACAGATCCTTGTAGATAAATAATTTGAATTGTTAATTGTTCATCTAAATAGATGTATGCTTGAAAGAATTAGTATTAGGTGATTAATTTGGGAAAGACTTTAGGCATTGTTTGAAATAGCCTAGAGCCTAAAAGCTTACTTGTTGGTATATATACCCTTAGTTCCCATATATTTGAGCTTCGAGTACCCTTTTTTTTGTAAGCCTTATTATCAAAGCCTCGAGCATAAATGAGTCTAGTACTTAATCCTTCTAGGTCTCGTTCTTTAAAATGCATTATGTAATAGATGTTGGGCCATGAACATTGAGGGCTAGGTAGAAACATTATAGGGGCTTTGTGTGTGAAAAACGAAAATGAAGGGATTATGTGAGTTAGTACGTAAATTAAAAAAAAAGTGAACGAAAGAGTGCAAAATAAAGAAAAAGATAGCTAAATCGAAATATTTTGGTTCATAATTACAAAATTTTGTACGTACTAATATCAAGTAATTCCTTCTAACAATTTGAAGAAATAAGGTAGGCGAGGGAAGGAGAAATAAAGAGGTGATCTCATAAATAAATTGGGGTGAGTAGGAAACAATGTCTTGTGCTTAACTGTTTCTAGTGCTTGAACCTGTTTTGAGTGCCTATTATTTCAATTTCGAACCATCCTAATCCTTAAAATGCTACAAGCCTAGAAGACCTTTGGGACGAGTAAGTCACCAACATAATAATTCATAAATAGCTTGCATTTGTTTGAACGAATATGACCAAATACTTTAAAATATCTATTAGCAATCCACATAAATTATTTTGATGGATAACACTTGAACATATGTTCATTTCCAATGCTTTTACATTTATTGACATTTTAACTTAGTGAACTAATTATGTTTGCATTAGGAATAAACAAGTTAGCTATATATCACTCTTAAGTTGCATGTGAGGTAGTTATCGTACGAGTTTGATGTCTTACCGCTATGTGACTTAATTGTTTGATTTAGTCCAAGATTCATCTTTTCTTTTGCATGTTTAGTGTGTTTGCTTGAGGACAAGCAAATAGTTAAGTGTGGGGGAGTTTGATCTGTCGTAATTTGATATGACAAATTAGGCTTTTCCAGTATACTTAAGGAGCTTATTCTCAAGCAAAGTAGTGTTTTTTCTGTAATTTTTTATAATTTTTAAATTTTAAGTTATTAAATGTAAATGCCTTATTTTTACTCATTTTGAGACCCAAATTGGCCAATAGTGCCATTGGCCCCTTAACATATGCTTGAGTGGTGTAGGGACGTGTTGGAGGCTGAAATTGAGCAAGATGACACCAAATGAGAGGGTATTGCTCCAACAAACTCTAGATTGGAGACCACCCTTTAGTGGTATCATGATATCCACTTTTGGTATCACATATCCTCTTCCTTGGTATAGCAATACTGATATTGTAAGGAGACAAAATTTGACAAAAAAGGTAATCTTTTTTCACCTAAAGAACCAATAATTGAAGGCCTGTTCAAGGGTATTTTAGGCACACCAAATGGGTCAGAATAGCTGCTATATTAGCCAAAATTTGGTTGAGAGGGAAAAAGGGCCACATTACCTTAGTTGAAGCTTAGTTTTCCTTAGGTTTTCTCTTAGCTTTTCTTCATGTTCTTCTAGAATTTCTTATTTTCATTTCCTTAGCTATGGATTTTACATTTCCCAGCAACTATTCTTCTTGTTTTAGTTGTTCTTAATGTTAGTTAAGTTAGTTATCACTATTGCTTGGGTTTATTTGCACTTTTAGTTCCTGTACCTTGGTTATAAAAAAATTTAGATTTAGTTTAATGTATTTTAGTTTCTTTTACTTTGTATTTGTTAAATTTTGCTCCTTTTATGTTTATTGCATTGTATTTCTAATTTAGTTTAATGTGTTTAAGTTTCTTTAGCTTATGTTTATCACTATAGCTTAGGTTTATTTGCACATTTAGATTTCCATACGAGTAAATATGCTAAAGAGATTGTGCCTACTAAAGTTGAAGTGTGTACCCATTTCGAATGGGGACTGAATGAAGACATACGTATGTTGGTGGGAGCCCTATAATTAAAAGAATTTGTTGTTCTGTTAGAGAAAGCTCAGAAAATGGAAGACATGCGTTATGAAAAGATGCAAGCTAAATCTAAGCTTCAGGATTCCGATAAATGGAGTACATCTAGATATTTCTTGACTACCTCAGTTAGGGATTTTGGGGAGAGACGGACCTAGACGAGTAATTTGAGACCTCAGACTACCTCAGTAGCCAACATTGGTAGCGTTCGTAATGTAGATAGACTAGCTTGTGGGCACTATGGAAGAAACCACGATGGTGAATGTAGATTGAAAAATGGAGCTAGTTTTCGGCGTGACTCTAAAGAACATTTGAGATGAGTTTGCCTGAATAGGCCAGACTAAAGTAAAGAACAAAGTGTTAAGCCAGTGTCAACTCCACAGTGGGGTGAAAGGTCGAGAATTGTAACTAATGCTGGAGCTAGCCGAGGCAGAACTAGAGATAAAATGACGAGATCTGAATCTCGTGCACCTGCCAGCTTATGCTATAAGAGCTAGAGAAGAAGCTACAACTTCTAACGTCATAACTGATACATTTTCTTTATTTAATGTTACCGTATATGCTTTTATTTCTAATTATGTATTTGAAAAAAATATGCCATTAGAGTTGACTGAATTTGATTGTAAAGTATCAAACCTATAAGGTCAATGTGTCATTTTCAATAAACTATGTAAAGATTATCCATTGAGAATTTAGGGTCATAAGTTTCCTACAAATATAATGTTATTGCCATTTGATGAGTTCGGCATTATTCTTTGCATGGATTGTTTAGCACTGAATTATGCCATAGTCAAATGTAGACAGAAAAGAATATTGGTAAGATGTTAGGACAGTGAATTGATAAATGTTGAGGCAGAGAAATCAGATTGTTTGACCAATATAATCTCAGCGATATCTACTCAAGAACTGATTAGAAAAGATTGTGAAATGTATCTAGCCTACATTTTAGATACCAAAATGTCAAGATCAAAGATGGAACAAGTTTTGATAGTCCAAGGATTTACTGATGTGTTTCCTGAAGAATTGCTTGGTTTACCTCTTGAGAGAGAACTTGAATTTGTTATTAAAATAGCACCCAAAATTGCTCCGATTTCTATTGCACCGTATAGAATGGCTCTGACAGAATTGAAATAATTGAAAGGACAACTGCAAGAATTGTTAGACCGAGGATTCATTCGACCGAGTGTGTGACTTTGGGGTGATCCAATTTTATTTGTGAAGAAGAAAGATGAGACTATGAGATTTTGTATTGATTATAGACAATTAAACAATGTGACCATAAAGAACAAGTATCCATTAACCCATATAGACAACTTGTTTGATTAGTTGAAGGGAGCAACCATGTTCTCGAAAAGTGATCCCCTATCAAGTTATTATCAGCTCAGAGTCAAAGAGCCAGATATGCGAATAACTGCTTTTCGGACTTGATACGGGCATTATGAATTTCTGGTAATTCCATTTGGGTTAACTAAAACCCTAACCGCTTTTATGGATCTAATGAATAAAAATTTTCAACTATACTTGGATAGATTTTTTGTTGTGTTTATGGACGACATAATGATTTATCCGAAAGATGAAAAAGTTCGCGATCGACATTTGAGGACTGTATTGCAGATCTTGCGAGAGATACAATTGTATGCTAAATTCAACAAATATGAATTCTAGCTATGAGAAGTAGGATTTCTAGGACATGTGATATCAGCTAAAGGTATCCAAGCTAATCTAAATAAAATCTCATCAATTGTGAACAGGAAACCACCAAAGCATGTCATAGATGTGCACAATTTTCTGGGTTAGCCGAATATTATCGACAGTTTGTTAAAGGCTTCTCGATGATAGCTCTACTGTTGACCAAACTATTACAGAAGAAAGTTGCCTTTGTTTGGTCAGATAAATGCAAGTAGATTTTCAATCTGTTGAAAGTAATGTTAATAGAAGCTCCGATGTTAACTCATCCTAAATATAGAAAGGAATTTGTCATTTTCAATGATGCTTTGCTTAACATTCTTGATTGTATACTAATGCAAGAGGGAAAGGTAATTGCCTATGCTTTTCGACAATTTAAGCCATATGAGAATAATTAACCTACGCACCATCTGGAATTAGATTCTATTGTGTTTTCCTTGAATATTTAGAGACATCATTTCTATGGGGATAAATATCATATTTTCACAGATCACAAAAGCTTGAAGTACTTGTTGGCATAGAAAGATTTGAATCTAAGACAACACAGGTGGCTCGAATTTTTAAAAGATTATGATTTAATTATCGAATCTAGGTAAACTTAACGTGGTAGCTGATGCTTTGAGTCAATAGTCTTTGTTTGCCTTGAAAGTAATGAATACTCATTTAACTTTAGAACGTAATGATTCTATTTTAGCTGAATTGAGAGTTAAATTGGTATTCCATCAGAGAATTCAGGAATTACTAAAAGATGATCCGAAGTTGCTAGGAAAATGTAAAATCGTTGACAATAATCAAACTTTAGAGTACAGTGTTGATGATGAGAGGAAATTGTATTTTCAAAACCGATTATGTGTACTGTAAGATGCAGAGTGAAAACAAGACATTTTACACGAGGCTTACAATAGTACTTATTCAATACATTCGAGTAGTAACAAAATGTATAATGACTTGAAATAATTGTATTGGTGGCCAAGAATAAAAAGAGAGTTCTCTATTTATTTGGAAAAGTGTCTGGTATGCCAGTAAGTTAAAGCCAAACATCAAGTTTTGTCAGGTTTGTTAAAGCCTTTGATGATTCTGAAATGAAAATGGGAATGAGTTATTATGGATTTCTTATTGAGTTTACCTTTGTCACCAAAAACGAAAGATTTGGTCTAGGTAATAGTTGACAGATTGAAAAAATCAACACATTTTATTTTTTCAAGATAGACTACTCACTCGAGAAGTTAGTTGAACAGTACATCTCGGATATTGTTAGACTACACTGTGTACCATTTTCTATAATATCAGATCGAGACCTAAGATTTACCTATAAATTTTAGGGTAAATTACACGAAGTTGACCGACTATAAACGAGTTATCATTTATAGAATAAATATAACACCAAAAATTTAATAATTGAGAATGACTGTTAAGTTCAATTTTGAGCTTAACTTACTCAACTAAATTATCCAAATTGTTGATTAATCTTTGATTTAAATCAGCCTAAATTACGTTAAGTACGTTCCATGCCATGATAATTTATTCAGGAATTTAACGGTAATCTTATGCCATATGCAGCTTAGGCACATTTGGACGTCCACATGGGCTCAATTTAAAACTTAATTTGCATAAATAAAGCTGCTGGATAAGGATGGTCAGATGCTGGTTTTAAGAGGGAATTAAATTGACAATGAGACAAAGAAGAAAATTCGGTCCAATTGGATGTACAGCAGGCCAAACATGCGACAAAATCAGCAAGGGAATTATTATTAATTCTTTCAATTTCCTTCTTGCTAGCGGTGGCCGACTCCAATTGAATCAAGGATTTAACTCAGCCTTGAAGAGTTTAATTGAAAATAAAACTCTAGTAGGCTGGAGCTAATTTTATGCGACGGGTTCAGCTAGGATCAAAGGGGATAAGATCAAACATTGTTTTGAATTTTTGAGGTTATTGTTATTCCATAAATAGAGGTGACCAAGTAGCTGAATGGGGGTGAAGAAAAAAAAACAAAAAAAAAACAGAGAAGAACAAGGAGATAAGCGTGAACTCGAGCAAGCAAAACCGCTAATTGATTCAGTAAAAGTCGACCAAGCAGTGGAGTAGTTGCCCAAAATTGCAGCTAATTGAGAGAAGGGGAGCTCGACGACTTGGAGATTTTTTCTTTTCCAAAGTTAAAATTGTAATTCATGTTGTTTATAATTGATTTTGGTTTTGTTTTATTTGCTATGAGTGGCTGAATTACTTACGCTTAGTTAGACACTTATGAAACCTAGCACAAGGAATTTGAAAATTTGTTTTGTTTTAATTTCGAATTTGGCATTCTTGAGTTGCTTGTTTTATCGTTTAAAGAATTTTTCTAAATCAATTAGATTGATCAACTATTTAATTTATGAATTTTCTTATAATCATCTAAGTGCAAATTGAGTAATTATGTTTCTTAATTAGACTTAGAGTTGGTGATGATTAATTGGTCTGCGACTAATTAAAGCAACCTCGGATTTAATTTTAGAAGCCGCTGGAGGATTTTTCTTTTATTAATGCAAGGTGAAGTCTCTAAAATACTCAATGCCCCCTTAATAAGTTAACGAAGTGATAATTAAAGGTAGATATTTGATTATGAACGTTCTCTAATCGAATTAATTTGCTAGGGATAAGAAGTCGATTCGTAAGTGATTTTTCAGCCTTGCAGCTAATTTAGTCTATTAAAATAATTTAAAGACACAAAGGACTTGTGCTCAGTGGATTAAGGCGTCGATAACTAAGCAGTCTTCCTCTTGATATTTTTCAGCATTTAAGCTAGATCTTAGACGCTTCTTTAGATTATTTTTTAGCAAACGTAGAACATAAACCCCCCATCTTGTCTTTTTCGCATGCATTTTATATTACTTTAATTAAAAATCTCTTCAAATAGGTTTATTACAAGCTTCTTCGTGGGACGATTCCCTATTTACCCTATATTACCAGTTAATGTTGGTTGAATTACGAATTTAATTTGGCGTTAAATAAACAATTTGCCAAATTTTAGCGCCGTTCTTAGGGAAGCGATGTAGTCAAATCTATTTGATTTTCAGAACTTACTTTGTTTTTTTTTTGTTTTTGTTTATGCAGGTAGATTAGTCCCCTTAGTATATGTTATTATGGAGTGGACGACGAACATCGAAAGACCCTGTTAACATCACTGATCGGCGAGCCGAACATCCCAACCCCCACGTTGAGCTTAACGTTTCAGAGGATATCAACATGGCCAACCAGACCTTGAAGCAATTGGCCGTACCTAACTTGGCTGCGCAACCACCATCTATCACATATCCCACCCTTGATAGGCCATTAAAGCTCAATTCGAGATTCCTGAATTTGTTGCCGAAATTCAATGGACTACCAGGTGAGGACCCTTACCGTCGTATTAATGAATTCATAATTACTTGTTCAACTATACAGCCAGATGGCATTGAAGAGGAACAAATCAAGCTTCGAGCCTTCCCTTTCTCGTTACAAGTTTTGGCGAAGGACTGGTTATATTATATGCCGCCGGGTTCATTCACAACTTGGACAGGGTTACATAAAGCTTTTCTAGAGAAGTTTTTTCCAGCGTCAAGGATAGGGTCAATTAGGAAAGAAATTTGTGGAATTAAGCAACTGGTAGGTGAGTCACTATATGAGTACTGGGAAAGATTTAAACGGCCGCAGCATCAGATTAGTAAGCAGCTCTTAGTGCAATATTTTTATGAGGGGTTGGCCCCACAAGATCGCAGAATGTTTGATGCAATGAATGGAGGTGCATTGGTTGATAAAACACCTGAGCAGACCCAAAATTTGATTGCTAATATGGCGCAAAATACACAGCAATTCGGTCTCAAGAGGTCCGGCTTGGGTAAACGAATGGATGAGGGCCAGTCAAGTATGATGGAGGCTCAATTAGCTAATTTAATGGCTATGGTGAGTAAGTTGATGACTGGAGGTAATGAGAAAGCTTCACTATGTGGCATTTGTTGTTTGGAGGGACATATCACATATATGTGTCCAACATTACAGGAAGGGGAGGCTAACGCCGTTTTTCCAAATCAGAAAAGGTATGACCCATACTCGGCTACTTATAATGATGGATAGAGAGATCACCCTAATTTTAAATATCAAAATCGGGCTACGCCTCTAGGATTTGAGCAGCAAAATTCTCGACCATATAATTCGTCATAGCAACAATCCAACCATCAAAACCTTAGTGCTGAAACCAAGACCCATACCATGCTTGAACAAATCATGAAGATGATGGCTGACCAGAAGAAGGAAACCGATGGAAGGTTTCAGTCTTTGGAATCAGCAGTGAAGCAATTGCAAACCAGAGCCTCGTCGACCGATGTTAATCTTGGGAACTTGCAAGCACAGGTAAATAACTGGTTACCATCACAGCCCGTGGTAAATCCGATGGATAATGTCAGTGCTATAACTTTGCGAAGTGGGAAGGAGTTGAGATCGATACTAAAGAAAGTCCAAAACAGCGACGAGGAAGACATAACTAAGGTAAAAAAGGTCCAATTTAGTGATAGAGCAGAGGTGAATTTAGCCGTGCCAAAGGCTGATTTACAACCGTCGCAAGCAACTCCAAAGGAAGTAGGGAAATCACGTTTACAACAGCCCACTGCTTCGCAAGATGCAGCAAATTTTAAGCAGGAAATAAGGGTTCCCAAGCTTCGAGCACAAGCAAGTCAGAACGCTAATAACCAACCTCGGTCTTATGTGCCGAAGGCACCATTTCCATAACGGAAGGAAAAGTCAGACGACGTCAATGCTGAAATTCTTGAAACTTTCCGTAAGGTACAAGTTAATATTCCATTAATTGATGCAATTAAACAAGTGCCTAGATATGCTAAGTTTTTGAAAGAATTATGCACATCTAAAAGGAAATTAATTGGAAATGAGAAGATTAGCTTAGGCATTAAAAGACATAGGACTGATAATTCAACTTACGAATAGAAGTAATGACTACCCTGATGGCGTTTTAGAAGATGTCCTAGTGCAAGTAAATGAGTTAGTCTTTCCGATTGATTTTTATATTTTAGATATGGGACCTAATGATAATTCGATTGATGTACCCTAACTTTTAGGTAGACCTTTCCTTAAGATAGCTAGAACGAAAATTGATGTGCATAAAGGGAATTTAACTATGGAATTTGATGGTGAGATAATTAAATTTAATATATTTGATGCTATGAGATATCCCACTGATATTAATTTCGTGTTTAATCTTGGTGTAATTGATAATTTTGTTCAAGATGTTTATGAATTAGGGGATGAGGACGAGTTGAAAAGCGTTCTAGCTAAAGGCATTTTTGATATTGATGAGCATGAATTTATCGTTTCTGATTCTTTAATTAACTCAGTTTGTGCATTAGACTCGCCCACATTGACACGATTCAAGCTGACTCTCCCTAACCTTACGGTGACTGGTAAGCAAATTCCTTCATTGATTTCACCACCTAAATTGGAGTTAAAAGAGCTGCCCAAAAATTTAAAGTACATTTATTTGGGGGAAAATCAAACTTTACCATTGATAGTGTCAAATGCTTTAACTGAAATGAAAGAATCCAAGCAGCTTAGAGTTCTTAGGGAACATAAAGAAGCCTTCGGTTGGACACTAATCGATATTCGGGGGCTTAGTACGACTTTATGTACTCACAAGATAGCCTTAGAACTAGATTCAGTCCCTAAAAGAGACCCCCAGCGCCGCTTGAATCCACCAATGATGGAGGTAGTTAAGACTGAAATTTTAAAATGGTTGGAAGCCGATGTTATTTATCCTATAGCTGATTCGAAATGGGTAAGTCTAATTCGTGTTGTCCCTAAAAAGGGAGGAACAACAATAGTTACCAACGAAGAAGGGTTGGAAATTCCTACAAGGGTGCAGAACGGCTGGCGGATTTGTATAGATTATAGGAAGCTGAATAAAGCCACTAAAAAAGACCACTACCCCCTCCCATTCATGGATCAAATGTTAGAAAGGTTAGTTGGTCGCTCACATTTTTGTTTTTTAGATGGTTATTCAGGTTATTTACAGGTACCTATCGCACCTGAGGATCAAGAGAAGACCACTTTCACTTGCCCGTTTGGAACTTACGCCTTCAAGAGAATGCCTTTCAGATTGTGCAACGCACTAGCCGCTTTTCAAAGAGGTATAACGAGTATTTTTTCAGACTTTATTTCACATGTAATGGAGGTGTTCCTGGATGACTTTACTGTTTATGGTGATTCATTTGATCAATGTTTGCATCATCTTGTGTTAGTTCTTAAGCATTGCATTGAGACTAATCTGATATTGAATTTTTAGAAATGTCATCTCATGGTTGGTGTAGTATTGGGGCATGTCATCTCAGCTAATGGTTTAGAAGTCGACCAAGCCAAAGTCGAGGTAATTAAAAATCTACCTTATCCAAGTACTGTGAAAGGAATTCAATCTTTCTTGGGTCATGTAGGTTTTTACCGTCTGTTCATCAAGAATTTTTCGTAGATATCGTCATCTTTATGTGCATTTCTAGGTAAGGATGTTGCATTCAAATTTAATGAGAGTTGTAAAAAATCTTTTGATGAATTGAAATTGAAATTGATCACGGCCCCTGTCATTCAAGGACCGAATTATGCATTACCCTTCGAGATTCTATGCGATGCTAGTGATAGAGATGTTGGTGTGGCACTTGGGCAAAGGAATGGTAGAGAATCTTATATTATTAGGTATGCTAGTGAGCTATTAAACCCAGCTTAGTGCAATTACACTACAACTGAAAAAGAGCTCTATGCCATAGTCTTTGCCTTAGAGAAATTTAGAGCATATTTGTTAGGAGTCAAAGTCGTCGTTTTCTCTGATCATAGCGCTCTTAAATATTTGTTGCATAAAAAGAAGCTAAGCCCAGGTTAATAAGATGGATTTTGCTTTTGCAAGAATTTGACTTGGAGATTAAAGATAAGAAGGGTAGAGAAAACCTTGTGGCTGATCATTTGAGTAGGATAGAAACTGGGGATGTGCGGAGTGAGGCGAGTGATTTATTTCCCGATAAAAAACTCTATAGTATGTCTAATGCTTTGCCATGGTATGTCGACATTGTGAATTACTTAGTGACTAAAGAGTTCCCCATAAATGCACCTAGGCACTTACGAGAAAAGATTAGAAGTCAAGCCCGATTGTACCTATGGGAAGAGCCATATCTTTGGCGATTTTGTAGCGACCAAATAATTAGGCGCTGTGTTGATGATAGTGAGATAGAATCCGTGCTTAATTTTTGTCATAGTCGAGAAGGTGGGGGACATTTTGGACCTAAGAGAACAACTCATAAAATACTTGAGTGTGGGTTATTTTGGCCGACTATTCACAAAGATTCATATGCATTTTGTAAAAATTGTGCATCATGTCAAAAAACCGACAATTTAAGTAGCAGAAATCAAATGCCATTACATAATTTTTATGTTTGTGATATATTTGATGTATGAGGTATTGATTTTATGGGGCCTTTTCCTTCTTCTTTCAGTTATCTATACATTCTTGTGTGTGTTGATTACTTGTCGAAATGGGTAGAAGCATTTCCAACTAGAGCTGATGATGCTAGAACTATGGTGAAACTTCTTAAGACCAACATTTTAAATAGATATGGGGTACCAAGGGCTATAATCAGTGACAAGAGAACACATTTCTGTAATAGAACCTTGAAAGCCTTATTTGCACAATTTGGTGTCACCCACAAGGTATCGACAGCTTATCACCCTCAAACCAATGGGCAAGCCGAGAGTAGTAACAAGGAAATTAAGGGAATTTTGGAAAAAATTGTTAAACCCAATAGGAAAGATTGGAGCTAAAGGTTAGATGAAGCATTGCGGGCTGTTCGAACGGCTTACAAAACGCCAATAAGGATGTCGCCTTATAGGGTTGTGTTTGGAAAGGCATGTCATCTTCCCGTAGAGCTTTAACATAGGTCATTTTGGGCTGTTAAGCAATGCAATTTGGATTATAGTTTGGCAGGTGAAGAGCGCAAGTTGAAGTTGCAAGAATTGGAGGAGTTGCGCTTGGAGGCTTATGACAATTCGGTGATCTACAAAGGTAAGTCGAAGGCATTTCGTGACTCCAAACTGATTCGCAAGGAATTTAAGGTAGGGGAGAAGGTACTACTATTTAATTGTAAGCTTAAACTGTTTCCTGGTAAGTTGAAATTAAGGTGGCTTGGACCGTTTATAATAACTGAGGTGCATCATCATGGGGCAGTCGAAATTAAGAGCCTCGATACTAATAAAATTTTCAAAGTAAATGGTCATAGGTTGAAACATTTTCATGAAGGGGAGCAAGCAGCTTGGGTGGAGGAGATTAATCTTGAGGATCCATGGGGAATCGCAATGTCGAGCCAACGACTTCAAACAAAGGCGCTTGTGGGAGGCAACCCACATATTAAGGGAAGTTTTCTTTTATCTATACCATTATTATTGTTTCTTTCCATTAAGTAAATTTTAAATTTTAAATTTCTTTTGCATTAGGGACAATACAAACATTAAGTATGGGGGAGAATCAATTCATTGATTTTCTAACATATTTTATGCTTGTTTTAATTTAGCAACTTTCATAAATTTTGTTAAATTTCTTTACGTATTAAAATAAAAGAATGAAGGTGTATTTTATGAATTCAAGATTGATTGTGATTGTTGTATGTCGATTGGTTGGGATTAATTTTGTTTTCAATTGACTGATTTTGGTTCTTGAAAAAAAAAAACTTGATTTTGTACTTTAAAATTGAAGAGATTTTTAGTCTACCTACTTGATCAATCATGTGGTCCTTGTGAAGAGTTTGAGCCTAGAGAGTAAGTTGGGACATCCATGCCAACTTGAGAGGTTATTATTCATTCATGTGTGATTATTGTATCAATTGTCAATTACTCTAGAACTTGCTTTAGATCTTATTTAGTCTAGTAATATATTTGATTTCCATTAATATGATTTAAGAGGCAATAGGAATTAAGCCACGATTACTTATAAAAGCCGACCTTGACATTATTCCAATTAGTTAGCCAATTTGAAGCCTTAATTTCCCAATTTTTATGTACCTCCAGAAATTGAACCAAAAGCCTGAATCAACTCACCTTCTTAGGCTAGTTAATTCAGTTTGGAAGTTCATCATAATTCCGACATATGTTGGCCAATTTGGGGTGATGTTTAGCTAGAAAAAAAAAGAGGCTGATCCTCTTGAGGAAAGATCAGTAAATTGAAGCCTTTTTCGTTAAACTAAATGAAGTGGAACGGCTGAATCAGGTGATACGACAATGGAATCGATAAGGGGCTGATTTGTCAGCTATTCTTGAAGAGAAAAACAACAAAAAAAATAGAAAAAAAGAAAACAGAAAAGAGGAAGAAAAAAAAGAGACAAGAAAGATTGATGACTTCCGAATGATTTTACTAGCTTAAGGGAACAAACTCACCCATCCAAATTAATCCCTTCCGTCCTTAAAACATTACCTTGGCCCCATTACAACCTTAATTTGGCCTCAATTATATTTATGAAATTTTATGTAGTATGTTAAGGTAAGATGGACAAACAAGCCTATGGGGGTTAATTACGGTTGATTTCAATTTGAGAGCATTTTACTAGCCTGAACACAGTGAGTGATGAGTGTTACTAAATTCTCCGGTAAGGATTGATCAAAGAAGCATTCATGAATTTCTTTTGAACGACATTTATTTAAAAGCATATTTTCTTTTCTTGAATAAACCAAAATTTAGGACTGTGATTTCATAGTTCATCCCAAGCGTGAGCGATGCAATGACTTGTGATTATTCTTGATATTCTTGAAAACTTTCTTGATTCTTTTTAAACTTGATTGCTCAATCAATGGCTTAAGTATGGGGGAGTTTGTTAAGTTCAATTTTGAGCTTAACTTACTCAACTAAATTATCTAAATTGTTGATTAATCTTTGATTTAAATCAGCCTAAATTACGTTAAGTACGTTCCATGCCATGATAATTTATTCAGCAATTTAACGTTAATCTTATGCCATATGCAGCTTAGGCACATTTGGACGTCCACATGGGCTCAATTTAGAACTTAATTTGCATAAATAAAGCTGCTGGATGAGGATGGTCAGATGCTGGTTTTAAAAGGGAATTAAATTGACAATGAGACAAAGAAGAAAATTCGATCCAATTGGATGTACAGCAGGCCAAACATGCGACAAAATCAGCAAGGGAATTATTATTAATTCTTTCAATTTCCTTCTTGCTAGCGGTGGCTGACTCCAATTGAATCAAGGATTTAACTCAGCCTTGAAGAGTTTAATTGAAAATAAAACTCTAGTAGGCTGGAGCTAATTTTATGCGACGGGTTCAGCTAGGATCAAGGGGGATAAGATCAAACATTGTTTTGAATTTTTGAGGTTATTGTTATTCCATAAATAGAGGTGACCAAGCAGCTGAATGGGGGTGAAGAAAAAAACAAAAAAAATAGAGAAGAACAAGGAGATAAGCGTGAACTCGAGCAAGCAAAACCGCTAATTGATTCAGTAAAAGTCGACCAAGCAGTGGAGTAGCAGCCCAAAATTGCAGCTAATTGAGAGAAGGGGAGCTCGACGACTTGGGGATTTTTTCTTGTCCAAAGTTAAAATTGTAATTCATGTTGTTTATAATTGATTTTGGTTTTGTTTTATTTGCTATAAATGGCTGAATTACTTACGCTTAGTTAGACACTTATGAAACCTAACACAAGGAATTTGAAAATTTGTTTTGTTTTAATTTCGAATTTGGCATTCTTGAGTTGCTTGTTTTATCGTTTAAAGAATTTTTCTAAATCAATTAGATTGATCAACTATTTAATTTAGGAATTTTCTTATAATCATCTAAGTGCAAATTGAGTAATTGTGTTTCTTAATTAGACTTAGAGTTGGTGATGATTAATTGGTCTGCGACTAATTAAAGCAACCTCGGATTTAATTTTAGAAGCCGCTGGAAGATTTTTCTTTTATTAATGCAAGGTGAAGTCTCTAAAATACTCAATGCCCCTTTAATAAGTTAACGAAGTGATAATTAAAGGTAGATATTTGATTATGAACGTTCTCTAATCGAATTAATTTGCTAGGGATAGGAAGTCGATTCGTAAGTGATTTTTCAGCCTTGCTGCTAATTTAGTCTATTAAAATAATTTAAAGACACAAAGGACTTGTGCTCGGTGGATTAAGGCGTCGATAACTAAGCAGTCTTCCTCTTGATATTTTTCAGCATTTAAGCTAGAGCTTAGACGCTTCTTTAGATTATTTTTTAGCAAACGTAGAACAAAACCCCCCATCTTGTCTTTTTTGCATGCATTTTATATTACTTTAATTACAAATCTCTTCAAATAGGTTTATTACAAGCTTCTTCGTGGGACGATTCCCTATTTACCCTATATTACCAGTTAATGTTGGTTGAATTGCGGATTTAATTTGGCAGTCGTAAACAACAGTTACCAATGACAGTGTCCACAAGTGGACGACTCAAATTGTGGTATAGTTCTACAATAAAATTCTAGAAGTATTCCGAGAATAGTACCTAAGAGAGGATGAAACAAATAATGAAAATACTTTTTATAATACTAGGTCTACATAGTAATATTTAATTCGTATATTACGATGGATCATAAAATAGATTTAGAGGAATAAAAATATATAAATAACAAATATAAAGAAAGAAAGAAAAATAAAGAAATGAATTAAACCGATATACCAATCAGGAAGATTAACTCGCTTTAGAGTTTTTAAATAACTTCGAATTAGGAGTCTAGAGTGGATTAGACATCGATCAAGAAATATTTCCTCTCGATTTCTAATTAACTTAACTATTGGTCGATACACATTTATCTCCCAAGCTCACATTTTCAACTAGGATAAATTACAATTTACTCGGTTTGACTTATCTTCCGATCTCGTCTATCATATGATAACTTATTAGGGTTGTTAAGCCTAATAGTTTAAAAACACATAATTTATACCTACTAATCCATCTCGAGAAATTACAAATCCTCCGTTAATAACATCCTCATCCACTCATTAATCTCCCCTAAGTGATTTAACCAATCATTTTATTCATAATCTCAACTTCGATTGAATAAACCATGTAAGAAACATGATCGATTCATAGAAGAAAGAGATGTGAACTATTGT
This sequence comes from Gossypium raimondii, assembly GCF_025698545.1. NCBI lineage: Eukaryota > Viridiplantae > Streptophyta > Magnoliopsida > Malvales > Malvaceae > Gossypium > Gossypium raimondii. The sequence goes on from NC_068565.1 coordinate 42,211,487, forward strand.
GGATTGAGTATCGAATTGGAAACAAAGTAGCAAATCTCTCGATTGGAATAATAAAATGAAAGAAATGTAAAGGAAAATATAAACTAAATACTTTAATTAAATAAACAATTCTTTTAATCAAAATTGATTCAAGAAGAAAAATAAGAAAGTATTTAAAAAGCCGAAAAGGAAATAAACTAAAACTAATTCTAAGTTACGAGGGTTTTTTAAGGCATCTAGGACGACTTTATTACATTCAACCCCCAATGTCTTATTTATAGAGGTGTTGGTAGCCAAAATTAGGTCTTCAATAATTTTTAGGTCTTCATATAAGTTTAATTGTGTAGACAAAAATAACCCCGAATTAGTTGGGAAAGACATCGATGTGTGTTGCGTCACACCAAGGATATGGCGCGACACAATATCCAATTCTAGCCTTAGATGATTTTTTGGTGCTTTGACTGCTTGGGGAGCTTGTGCATCACTTATCCCTTGCTTCCACGTCAATTGGGCATTTATCATCCTACACACTCAAATAAACACATTATCACAACCTAAAACCCGTGTCGGCCTATTGGGTCACAGCACCTACAAAATGTGTTAAAAACACTTATTTTTATTATTTTCTAATCCTAAGGCTGAAATATTGAAAACATAAATTAAAATCCTAAATTGCCAAGAAAATAAGCTCCTTAAGTGTGAAATTGACCTAAATTGGCTACAACATTTGACGACAGGTCAGAAGCCTTGGGCACGAAACTGAATTTCAATACAGTGTTTCATTCTCATATCGAAAGATAATCAGAACAAGTGATTCAGATACTTGAAGACATGTTGCAATATTGTGTCATTGAATTTGAGGGCACTTGGGAGAAATTTCTACCGTTATATAAGTTTGCAAAGATCAGATAAGACGGAGGTTGGGTGGTGTTGGCCGGTTCACCTTGTTTTGGATAGGGCAGAGAGTAGATGGTGGTGACTACAGTATGGTGAGGAGGTTTTCCATGAAGAAAAATGATGAGAAAAAGATGAAGAGGAAAGGGAAAATGAGAAAGATTGGAGAGAAAGGCCCTTTCCTACTTTTCTTGTCTTTTTTATCTCCAAGCATATGGTCATGATAGCCTATTTGTTTAGGTAGCTATAGGGTGTGGGGAATGTGATAAGTGGGTCCCTTGATAAGACTTTATATGTATAATAATATTATATTTGTATAACAATTGCCCTCGTTTGAGGGAGAGGTTATAAAGTGATCGTATTCAAGACAAAAGTATGAGCGAAGTCTTTGTGTTGTATGCTTGGTGCATTCTTTTGCCAATCTTGTACTAGCAATGAGTTATGAGATCGCTCGCACATGAGCGAGGTGTTGATCGAGATACATTGCTTGCTCAAATAAAAATAAAAATATAAATATGTGCACATTTTTAGTGAATGGGTGAAGGGTTGGCAGCGAGGAGTGCCAATTATTAAATTATACATGTTTGGTATTGTTGAAAGTGTATGAATATACTTATTGAGCAATAACCACTGGGGGTGTCTGCTTTGTAAGTTTACAAATTTTAGATAAGTGCCTTAAGTGGCTTAGCAGTGTATCTAGTATTAGACTTAGCGAGCAGTTTCCTCTCAACTTGTCTGTTTTATAACTTCATTGAATTTAGCTAAGTGCCCTAATAGGCTTAGCAGTATATCTGCTATTAGAATTAGCGAGTAGTTTCCTCTAAGAGTATCTACTTTATAAATATTGAATTTTGGCTAAGTGCCTTAAGAGGCTAGAAGCAATTCTTCTATTACACTTAGTGATTAGTTTCTTCTCGGTGTGTCTACTTTATAATTTTGTTGAATTTAGCTACGTGCCTTAAGAGGCTTAGCAATATATTTGCTGTTAGACTTAGTGAGCAGTTCCCTCTTGAATTGTCTGCTCTATAGATATTGATTTTTGGCTAAGTGCCTTAAAAGGCTTAGCAGTATATCTGCTATTAGTTTTAGTGAGCTTGAAAGGCGATGTCGAGCATGAAAAGGCAATGTCAAGTCTAAAAAGGTAGTGTCGACTTTTATAAGAATATATGATAGTACCTTTTGTCTATAAATACTTGAGAAGGCAAAAAGTTGTTCACTTGTTTGTTGAGGAGACATTCATGGCTCAACGTTTGTCCCTATGAAACTTGCATAGAAAGCATCAATAACGTTTGCCATAATATATATTTTTACCTCTCATTGGGGGTATGCCTAAAAGGGCAAGGAGGTAATCGCTCATTTATTAACATGGTATAAATGACACATCATTTATCACTGTGCAACTTAAAAAAAATATCAATAATTTTTACAATAAAAATATATATATTTACCTCTCGTTGGAGTGTGCCTAAAAAGGCCAGATAATGCTTGCTTATTTGTTGGCAAAACAGGCATGCCGTGACATTTATTCTTGCGTGACTAAACAAAATAACAATATATTTCTTTTTCATAATATATATTTTTACCTCTTGTTGGAGAGTGCTTGAAAAGGTTAGAGAATACTTTCTTATTTGTTTGTGAGATACATATAACGAGACATTTATTCTTGTACGACTCAAAAGAAATATCAGTAAATTTTTATAGTAATAGATTTTTCCTTTCGTTGGAGTATCAAAATGGTATTTGAATTAATATTGACGAGCTTTGGCACCAAATATAAAGTCGTGAGTTGTTGGCGAGCTGTTGTAAAAGTCCGCGGCTTGGAATCTTGATTGCTTGCTAGAACTACAATATACACGTACAACTCACACAAAGTAAATGCACACTTCTCATTAGAAAGTTTATGTATACTCCTAGTGCAACAATTGAGCCAAAACATATATAAATTTGAGGGGTTTGACATCCCTTCTTCTTATACATTTTAAGAATAAATGTATAACTTATAGATATGTAATATACGTGGCCAAAGATTTATCTATACACACGTTAGGCTTGCCTTTCCATCATAAATTTATTTATTTGTTTGGATGAAAACAGATATGATATATTATAGTTATGCATACGTTGTATGTATTGTCCAGGGAGATTAATAGTTTTCTCTAGGAGTTAAGCAGTTTTCTTTAGGAATTTGACAGTCTTTTCAAGGAGTTAAGAGTTTTCCCTAGAAGTTTAGCAATCTTTCATAGGAGTTAATAACATTCCCTAAGAGTTAATAGTTTTTCCTAGTAGTTTAGCAGTCTTCCTTAGATGTTAACAGTTTTCTCTAAGAGTTACAATTTTTCCTAGGAGTCAAGAAGTTTTCCCTGGAGTTTAGCAATCTTCACACGGCCTAGTTAAATGGTGCCAGGTATGCTAATGTAAGGCATATAAAGTTTTGATTGATGGTTCGATCTCCCACAAATATACTTTCTATAATTAATTTTTAGCAATACTGGTATTTCTTCAATGAACTTATACCCTTCAAAATAATAATAATAAAAGTTAGCGGTTAATTTTTTGCTGGATTTTAAAATGCCTTTGTTGAATAAAATGTGTGAAAGCATGAAATTATTGTTTCATATTTTATTTTCATATATCATATGGCTCAAATCCTAGAGAAATATAATATGAAAGAGAAATTAAAACGTGTCACAACAATCACGACAAAAAAATAAATCTGATAAAATATACATAAAATAAATTGTTATTTTGAAAGTTTTCATATAAAATATAAATTTAGATAACACTTTAAATGTAAAAAAATAACACAAAATTAAAAACAGAAAAGAATTATTAACACGGTAGGTTGGGAAGGGAATTGAGAAAAGTAAATAGAAGAATAATTATGAGAGAAAACATTGTGTTTTTGTATTTATATATTTTTAATAATTTATTTTTATGCATTTTATCATCTTTATATATATTTTTTGTTTTATGTTGTTTTTGTGTTGTATCTCAATTTATACCATTTTATTTTATAAAGCATCAAATTATAGAAAATTATTTAAATAATGTCATAGTGATCTAATTTAAAAAATATTATTTAGCTTAATTAATTTTTAAATGGAATATTTGAAATTGTTTATTTCACACGTTAACTGCCGACCAATTAAAAATTTTAAAAAATAAAATTATTAAAATAATTTGTTTTATTTTAAAACTATATATTTAAAATTTTTCATCTATATTTAAAATAATTATTAAATAAGGAATAATATTTGATATACTATCAATGGAGTTTTAGACTCCATAAGTAAGGTGATAGGGTTGACAAATTTCTTATAGGGTATACTAAAATATTAAAAATAAATATATTTAAAAAGAGACAAATGACAATTTTTAAATTTGATTGTGTAATAAAAAGTACACTACCAAGGTATCAAATACTAACCCATTAAATAATTAAAAAGACATTTGGGCATCATCTTAGACCAGCTTGTAAAGTTTTTTACTGACACTGGACAAAATACTTACCCTATATACAATAGTTAGTTTATAACTTCACTTGTGGGTGATTAAAATGTCATGTATTTGCATCCCACCAAAAAATATTTACTTTGAAATGATATATTTATAATAATTCGTCTAGGATTTAACTCGCTAATTAATTGAAAATCTATATTCAATACTAAATGATTAATAAATTTAAATTTCATTAATAACAAAACTTATGTAATTATAATGTACTAAAAATATAAGTTAATTGCATCAAGCATCTTGAAATTATGATTCTCATTTTAAATTGGTCCTTAAACTTCAAAGCATCCCAAACTATCAATGTAATATCAATTAGGCCCTTTCATCACTAAAATTGTTAATTAAACTGTTAAATGACAAATTATGTAACAACTCGATTTCAGTGGTGTGTGAAAGGCATTTTCAAAACCCCATTTTTGTAAATCGGGCCCGTGAATATTAAATATAAATACTTACAGAGTTGGTATAAAATTACATTACAGTTTGGTTTAATAATTTTGTTGATGTAATTGTTATTTTTGGTACAAGGACTAAATCATAAAGTCCAAACGCTATAGAATTTTAATTGGCCAAAGACTTGAGGACTTGAAGTGCAATTAACCAGAGGTATAAAATAGTAATTAAACCAATTTCAAAGTTAGAATTAGTGGCTGATGATGTCAAATCATTAAATTACGTGAATAAGTAAATTAATGTTAATAAACTATGGTTATACTTAGTTAAACTAACTTAATTAAAGCATAATCTAACTATATATATTAAATTAGTGAAAAAAATGTGAGAAAGCCATTTCATCTTCATCTTCTTGTCGAAAACAAAAAGAAGAAAACCTAAGGAGACATTTTACATTCAACTACAAAATTGGATAGGTCATTCAAGTCCTTTTATTGTAATTTTTATGTTTTTGAGGTCATGGGAGCTTGATTTAGCTAGCCCATGTACCAATTTGTAAAATTGTTAAAGTTTTTGAAAGTTTTCATTGTTTATTTCTTGAAGAAATTGGTGTTAAATTGATAGATTTTAAGCTTAGATGTAAAAAATGACTAGATTGTAATGTTTAATTGTTAGTTTTGATCATAAGGACTAAAGTGAATATATTATGAAATTGATGTGAAATTTCTATAATAATAGATAGTAAATTGTCCCTAAGGGATGTGATTGAGATAAATTTTGAAACTGAAGCTCAAAATTGAAAGATATTGTTATTTCGGTTCCAGAGACTAAATTGAATAAAAGGCAAAACTTAAGGGGAATTATAAAAATGGAATTAAATACATTCATGCATATCATGGAATGATACAAAAATGATTGGTATTGATGAATTATCAAAAATGATTGTTTAGATCAAGAATTGAATCAAATTGGAGATAATCGGGGGAAAGCCAAAACTATCGAATAGTCCTTGAAGATTCAACTTGTTTTTTTTATTTTTCCAAGTAAGTTCATATGGTATAAATTTGTTTAAGTTATTATGCTATTGATTTGTGTATATATATATATATATATATTATATTTTGGTTTGATTTGTGGCAATTTGGTATGAAAGGATATAATACAATTGGCATGCCAATAGGGTTTTGTGTGCAATTGTACATGATTTGTTACAGATGTTACCGAGATCCAACATTTATTGCAGACTTGAAGATACATGTGGCACTTAGCTTGGACTAGTAACTTAATGTCGTTTTAAAGGTTTAGCCCGGATGAGTAACCTGGAATGTAAATATTCAGCTTGGACAAGCAATCAAATGTGTTGTTATAAATGTTTAGCTTAGACTGTTAACTTGACAGGAGTTTACTTAGCTCGAATGAGCACTTGGAGTAACAGAGATACCATTGTATCCAAGTTCGTTTACTAGGTTTCATAGGGAGAAATGATTAAAGTAAAAATGAAGCAGTGAAATTAAATGATATGAACTTGATGTCCAAATGGACAATTGTTGAATTGAACACGAGCATGGTATTTGAATGTTGACTTTGTCATATATATATGATTGTAACATTCCTTAATTGAATAAGTTTTGAGTTTGGTTAAGTAAATGACTTGAATTGGCACGTGATAGCATATGATTTGATTATAAGTAAATACTCACCTTGTTAATGCTTTGGTTTGCCATGTTAGTCAAAACACTCCAACTTGTGCTAGCTTTTTCTATTTAATCGAAAGATGAGGTAAGTTTTATTTCACGACTATGAACTTACTAAGTATTATATATGCTTACCTCATTTGTTTTGTCATTTCCTTGTAGATCGTCACTGTAACAACCCGATTTTTAGTGGTATCAAAAATGGTAGTTTCAGAACCCCATTTCCAATGTTCCGGTCCATAAATATTAAATTAATATTTACGAGGTTAGTATTAAAGTTTTTTTAAAGTTTGGTCCCCTAATTTTTTTTCAAATTGATAGTTAATTAAGTTATAAAGACTAAATTGTAAAACTTCATAGCTATAAAATTTAATTGGTCAAAGGTCCAAGGGCTTAAATTACAAATAGCCAAAGATCTAAAATGAAAAATTAACCAATTTTCATTCTATATTAGTGGAGGTTGGTGACTTAAATACTAAACATGCACTTAGTGGACTACTCAGCGATTAAACTAAAATTAATCAAAACTTAATTATTATATATATCAAGTTCGATGGAATGAAAGAGAGAACACTATTTTTCTCCAACCTTCCACCCATAAACCATAAGTGAAATACAAAGCTTTAAGGGCTTCTAGTTTCAAAAACTTGGTAAGTTTAATTTAGTCTTTTTCTTGTAATTTTTATGTTTTTTAGGTCATGAGAGCTTGATTTAGCTGGCCCATGTACCAATTTGTGAAAATGTTAAAGCTTTTGAAATTTTCGATTGATGAGTTCTTGAAGAAATAGGTTTTAAATTGATAGAATTTAAGCTTAAATATGAAAAAAAAGACTAGAATGTAAAGTACAAATTGTTAGTTTTGTCCAAAAGTCCAAAGTGTCAGAATTGAATATTTGATGTGAAATTTCTGAAATTATTGATAGTAGAGGGTCCTAAAAGGATGTAATTGAGATTGATTTTGAAATCCAATCTCAAAATTGAAAAATATTTTTGGTTTTAGGGACTAAATTGAATAAAATGCTAAAATTTACGGGTATTCAAAAAATGAAATTAATTCAGTTCATGCATAATATGGGATGATATAAAAGTGTTTTATGTTGATAAATCAAATTGAATAATTGTATAGATCGAGAATTAAACCAAATCGGGGATAATCGGGGAAAAGAGAAAATTACTACTTAGTCTTTGAAGATTTGATTGTTTGCTGTTTTCACCAGGTAAGTTCATATGGCATGATTGTATTAATTTGTTATGTATTTGGGTTATGAATATGTGTCACATCCCAAATTTGGTGGATTCGAGAAGAAGGGTTATAAATGTGAAGTTCTCTATTTCGACGCTTTCTGTAGTAAGTTTGCCAATTTATAAGCTTCTGTGAACTAATGTTGGTGCGTAGAGTATCCACCCATAGAAGTATCTCTGGATTTTATTCTCATAGTACTCTTCAGTTGAAGGAAGAGTACAACAAGCAAAGAGTATGCCTTAGAATGCTGGTTGAGCATGACGCACGTACTATGTATATGTTATACTTGTAAGTAGCTAAAGTTTGCTTAAGGCCATGCCATATTTGAGGTATCAGTAATAGGTATAGCACACCAAGTTTACTCCAACATTGTACAAAATGGGTTCTGTAATGTGATTGGTTGGGAGTCAACTGAATGGTTTTATTAGTGAAATAACATCGGCATCGGATCTTCTTTATATAGTCTCTCCAATTTTAGTAGGACATTAAAGGGATAACTTATGTATGATTTTCCACTTTTCAAGATCAATTAAGAGGTACTGGGTGCATATATATATAGTAAGAATGGAAGATTGGGATGGAATTTCTTCCTTCAATATTTCTCTTTGGTTTTTCTTCTTAAACTTAAATATTCTCTTGTACTTTATTAAGTTGGAAGCTAAGGATTTGAGTTAATTAGTGGATGTTCCACCTCTTAGTAAGTTTGATAACTTTGCATGTTGAGTTTTTGAATAAGTAAAGAAGTTATGAAGCAAAAAAAAATATGATATGAATAAGAGACCTTACATGAGGGTCGTCTGTAATTGTGATGTTAGCAATATGCCTGTAAATGAGTTTTAATGGTAGTTCCACATTTTTTAAGTAGTTGCTGCTAGTTCGAGAAGAATGTTTGAGTTTGGGGAATTCCAAGTTACAGTAGGTGAGTGTCAGGTGATTCTTTATCCTAACTCATGCATGTTAAATTTACAAGGTAAATACTTATGTTGATGTCATCTCAAATGTCTGCTAAGTGTGTGAGAAGTATCATCAAGTTGTTGCATGTCACAAATGAAATATATTTGTTACTACATGAATAAGAAGAGTGTGAATCAGTATGATTATTGCACAAATTTGGGTTAGTACATGTGGTTTTAAGTAAGTAAATCTTTGTAACACCCCAAAATCGATCAAGTTCGACCCAAATCTAGCGTGCCATATTAGCCACAGGAGTGACTCTCCGTTAACTCCCAACCTAACCACCAAGACACTACAGGTTCACAACATGAAAGTTGTGCTAAGTTTCACATATTGCAACGTAATGTCATAACATCATGCATATAATATAAAACATGTGAGCTTATAAAACAAATAGAGGAAGTGTTCGCATGTCAACCTATAACATCTTAAGGGTTCGCAAACATCACTCAACATAAGTTCACATCACACATAAAGTATGAGTTCGCAAATCAACCTAAGTTTGCATATAGTATTATATGTTCGCATGCTAACATTTATTATAGGTTTACTAAATAAACATACTTCACAAAAAATGGAATTGTACATACATAGGTTATCATTCTATTGTAGGGTTCGCATAAACACATGGGTTCGCTCAATTTACTTGAGTTTGCTAAGTAGTAAGGCTATCGCTAATAAGGGTACGCATGTAATTTTTTGGAGTTGAAAACCTATAGGAGTCGTAGAAAACAATATTTAGCAATAAATTTGACTCATATATTTTGATAAAAGTTAACGTAATATGACGTAACACTTATGCATGAAAAACATCAACTTTACTCATAATAAAAAATAATTAAATATTTTAAGCCATGGTTTGCAAAAGCAAAATAAACTTAAAGAATTTAAATCTAATAATCGTAGGAATAACAAAAGGAGTCTAATACCAAGCAAAAACTATATAAATAAAATCCCATCTCTTCTTCCCCAGGCTCACTGATATCTACTCAGAACTTATCCTTACTTAGACCATTCATCTCATCTCTTGCCATCTGCAACCTACTTACCTGCGAAGTAAGAGAGGAGTGGGTGAGTTCATTGAGAACTTAATAAATAATCAGAAATCAATAGAGTATGCTTAAAATACAAAGTTTAAAACAAAAATTGTACTTAGCCTGAAAATCATGTCGCGAGTTGGGGTCACCGTAAAGATGCGAGACCCAGTTCACCATTTTCCTGCTTGTCAAAAAAACGTATAAATCTGTAAAAATAGTTTTAGTTGTGCTAGTAGAAAATCATACTTGAAAACTTAGCTTGTTTGAAAATGGATCTTGTATAGCTTGAAACATGCTCACATACTTGTCTTATAAGAATGACAAAGGAACATAAAACATGTTCTCGCCCACAGTTATCATATCAGAATCTGTTGGATATGCGAATCTCATTATAACGCCTCAGAATAAATCAAAGAGTCCATAACATATCCCATAAGTGCAGAATTAATCAATGCACTCTCATGTACACCAACATATCCTGTTGAATGGAGCCTTGCTCGACATTCCCTTATCTCTCCACATGTCCTAGGGCTTCAACGCCAAAAATTTTAAAAAAAAACTTATGGTAAATACTCACAATCCTATGGCATGCCATTATATCCAACGTAAGGGCTAGCAAAGGAGCGCGTACAGAAACTTATCACATAGAGCCCACATATGCAGCTCGCTTGAAAATGCTAGCTCATAGAGCTCACACCAAAGTGCGTAAAAATACAATTTATAAAACCGTACTTTAAAAACACATATTAAAACATATTCTCACATAGAAGTACACAAAATTTTTTTTTTGTAAAACATATCTTTAAAAACGTGAACTGAAACAAAATTTTAAAAATAAGTGTCAATACTTAAAAATAGAGTTTCAAAAAACTTATTCTTCGAGCACAGTTTGGAACCTTGAAATTTCAGAAAAGCATAACAGTTTGCACGCACATGGTAATTCTTAACCACTCACCAATAAGTTGAGAATTTAAACAAGTTTATCTTTGCCTTTATCCTTACTTGTAGATGGTTAGGCTGGTTCGTAACACACATAAACACACATTTTACTTAATTAGATAAAACTTACAGAATTCACACATGCTAGCGAACCTAAGTTTTTGGACAATCAACTCTAACAAGACAAATGCTTACCTTGGTTGTTACGAACCTTATTCCAAACAGAGACTTAACAATAGAATATCTATGAGAGAATTCTCATGGAATAAGGGTCACATCTATAGGCCTAAGCGTCTTGGAAATCTTAATATACCCCACTTGACTTAGAAAAGGTGTTACTTGCATGAAAAGTATTCTTAGATGCACCATACCTTTATTTCCTAATTTGAGTCTAACTTTAACTTTGGTTGATGAACCACCAATTCACAACTTACTTGACGGACCTCCAATTTTCCAAACAGACTAGTGAACCCTAGCTTGTCAAATAGATTGGCGAACCCTAGCTCCCCAAACAAACTGGAAAACACAAATTTCAAAGAATCTGGCAAATCCCCTTACCACACATTTTGGCGTATACAGTAACACTAAAGTAGTGGCGAACCCCTTACTAATACTCTTTTGGCGAACTCCTTTTTTGCTGAAACACTAGAGACCCTCACTTGCGAGGCCAAAACTTCCAGACTCAATCTCAAGTTGTTATAGTTTTCCATTTGTGATGCCTCCAATAGGGCAGGTACATTATTAACTGGACTGGCAGATCCAATTGACCAGGAAGACACTAATGGTGTAGCTTCCGATGAAATGTAAATTGGACTGACAGAACACAACATGAGGAAGTCTAAGTCCATAAGACTGAGACCCATGGCATTTTATGCCAATAAAAGCACTAATGGCGATACCTTCAGTGAAATATGGATTGGACTGGTAGATCAAGACATGAGGTTATGTATAAGACTATGTGGGAGAAACCCCATGGTAGCCTCTGAGGTTGTTCGATGGGATAATAAACACGTAATTCTCTGTGATGCCTTCGTGGCTTGTTTTGTAAGGCCTTATGGCATATTTAATGAATCCTGTTTGGATTTTACTGTGTTATTTGTGTTATGTAATAAGTAATGCATTTGTGGTGAAGTCTGGTCGAATGCTTCTGTGTCGTGATCTGGGTAAACTTTGAGACTTTTTTGCTAAATATTGTGATGGTAGAAAATTGGTAAGTTGGATGATCTCTCTACTTGGTTAGTCTTATGAAAAAAAATTGAATATGGTCTAAGTAAAACTTCTGAAAGAGTCTCCAATAGTGTTATTTGAAGGGTGAACCCGCAATATTAGTTTGTTAGTACAAGAAATCTGGCGTATTCGTAACTATGAACAAGTTAGTGTTCGACAATCCTGAGTTTGTCTACACTATTCAAGGAAGTAATCTGAGTTATCTGGTGACCGCCAAATCTGAATGATTTTCACTTTATGTATAGAGGCCATTTGGGATCTAAGCTGTTTTGTCAAGTTGCGCGTTCTCGTGATTTGTAAGAAAGTTGTCTGGAATTCTTTAAACTAATTTAGAACATTTCATTATTAGTGTAAGTTATGATTTTTGGGTCAATTTGAGATACAATCTGATTGGTATTCTGATAGTTACCATAATCTGTATTGGAATCTGCCAAAGGTAAGGTCAGTATAGAGTTCTTCATAAAAGATCAAACAATTTAATTATTTACCAAGAATAGGGTTTGTGAGTAACTATCTCGAGGGAAAAGTATTCAATTTCTATTCAAAGAAGAATTCGTTGATGGTAGGTTCTGTATAAATATTCTTTTGAGAAGTACATTTGCTGAGAAGGAGATGAGATCAATATTGATTGATGAAATATGGAATTGGTCCAAAGAGAGAATAGACTAGTCAAGTGTGGAAGTGGATGAATATGTATATGCCGTTGTTAGAAAGTATTCGCCAAAAAAAAGAGATGAAATCTAAAGCCTTTAAAATGTTGAATTTAATAGGAAATGCTTCAAGGCAGTCTGGAATTAAAACTCACTAAGTCCGTTTGAACTTACAGGTGTTTGTTTATGTTTCAGGTTCTGCTATAAGAGTGGCTACACTTGGAGGGACCAAGCCAAGAGTGCATATGAGTAGTAGCAAGTTGGGATAATAGGCATAGTACATTGCACCATAAGAGTCTGTTTTTAATAAATATTTATGCTGTAACATTTTTCACTCGTCAGAAATTTAATGTAATTATTAATTACCCTCTTTTATGTTAATAATAGTTCAAAAGAAATAAGAAGTATGTTTAAGAATAGTTTATGCCTGTTGTATAAATTTCTGTTAATTTTTTTTAGGTTGTAACATCCGATATCCAAATCTGGTGATTCAAGTTGAGTAGAGGGTGTTACAATGTGTATGTTTAATTGAAATTTGGATTGTTTGTGATTTAGTACAAAATGTGAGATTTGGATTGAATTGTAAAGAAATGAATATTTATATCTGTGTGTGTGTGCTAAAAATGCCCACGTAAACTCAGTAAAGGTTTTGTACACACTTGTATAGATTGTTTACCAGTAATTACAAAGATCCAACATTTGTTGCAGACTCGAAGATACATGTGGCACAAGTTTAGCCTAGACTGGTAACCTTACATGTATATTTTCAGCTTGGTAAAGCAATTGGATGTGTCATTAAAGGTTTAGCCTAGATTGGTAATATGATATAAATATGTATTCAGCTCGGATGAACAATTATTGTACTGGCGATACCTGTGTAACTGGATCTGCTTGCTAGAGTTCATCGGGCTAGGTAGCTAATGGAAAGAAAAATAGAAATGAATTAACACGAGATTGATTTTCGAATGAATAAATGTGGAATTCAATAAGAGTATGATATTGAGATATTGATTTTGAAATAAATTGAATTGAATTGGTATATGTTTAAATGACATTATAGTTGATTCATATGCTAAGCTCACTTTTCTGTTATGTGGTTGCCATGTTTAAGTAAACTTGTCAAGTTAAAAAGCTTGTTGTATTAAATTGTAAATATAGGTAAGTTTTTATTTAATGCATATGGACATACTAGGCATCATATATACTTACCTCGTTTATTTCCTTTTTCCTTGTAGATCATCATCTTGTGTAATGCATCAAGCCGGATCAACTAGAAGCTCACACTATCCTATCATTGAATTGGTAGATATTTAATCATTTTGGACCCTAATTTTGTGGCATGTATGTAGGTGTTTTGATGTGTAAAAGTCATTATATTATGAACTTGGTATATGTAACTATGTGTTGTCTTGATATATGGTTTGATATGCTTAATTTAGCAATGGTTGATACCTAAATGAAGTGACATATTGTGGTTGACTTACTTAAGGATATACGAAATAAGAAATGTCATGTTCATGAGATGTTTTGTACATGTAATTTTGGTGAATGGATTGTTGAATTGGTATGCCCTAATGGTATTGAAATGTTTAAACTTAGTTGATGATGTTCGATTGAATGATTAGTTTAAAGATTGGATTGGTTATTGAGCTTGTTTGGCATGTTTTTGACATGTTTTGAATCATGTTAAGTTAATACTTCTTGCATATTTGGTATAGTTTGGTTGCAAGACTTGAAATAGGTACCAAATGGTTCTTTTTTACCAAAACAGGGTCCACATCCTGATGAGCAACCTTCCTCGTTGTAACGTCGACCAACAGTGTGTCACATTGCGATGTTGAGTGGCCTTAGGTCACAATGTGATACACTATTTGGTGACCTCATGATGTGGAAGAAGTCACGTGTAACAACACATTTTTAATGATATTGGAAACGGTGGTTTCTGAACCCCATTTATTAATGATCAAGTCGGTAAATAGTATTTATTAATTATTACAAGTCTTTAATAGAGTTATATTGAATTTTGGTCAGGCAATTTTAGTAATTGGTTGGTTAATTTAGGTACAAGGACCAAATCATAAAAGCTTTAAATATTAATTATTATGGTTAGCTTGTTAAATAGATTAAAAGTTAATAATGCAAGTACTAATATAGCAATTTACCACCTTTGAAAGATAGTGGCAGTTGGTGTGGAATTTCTAAGTAAAAATATGTTAAATAGAATTAAAAATTAAGTTTTATGTTATAGTAAAAATAAACAAAATGTGTCATCCATTTTCATTTCTTTATTCCGCAATCGAAAACTTAAAAGAAAACTAAGGAAGCTATAACCATTCTTCAAGTTCATTTGGCTTGGTGCCTGGTAAGCAAATTAAGCCCGTTTTCCGTAAGTTTTATGTTTTTGAGATCATTCTAGCTTAATCTAGCTAACCCAAGTACTAAATCGTAAAATATTTAAAGATTTTAAAAGGTACCATTATTGTTTTGGAAGCTTTTTGGATGATTAATGGTTGAGTTTAAAGCTTTGATATGAAATAGAAGTATTTTGTAAAGTGAATTTTGTTAGTTTTGAGTTTAGGGACTAAACTAAAAATGTGTTGAAATCAACATGAAATTCTTAAAACATAGATGCTTAAGAGTTGTATTGGGGTGAGTTTGAAGTCAGATTTAAAATTGGGATTTAAATATGAAAAATATGATTGTTTTAGTTTTAGGGGCTAAATTGAATAAACGCAAAAATTAGGAAAATTGTGAAAATGATAATATAATATGACATGCATTAAATAAGTTGTTATAAGGTATTTAGAACTGATAATTTGAAATGAATTATCGTATAACAATATTACTCATACAAATTACTATGTATATGATCCTTAGACTTGAGATCATCATTGTCCTAACATCGTGACTTGCATATTTTGATATAGTCAAAATGTGTACCATGACAAGTTGTACTATAAAGACTGATGTTGGATATACCACAATCCATGTACTAAGATACGATTGATCAAGATAGAATTTATCTCTCCTACATAATGGGAGCAATATCTTAGGCCTCTTGATGGAGTGAGACTAGAAATGCATGGCCATGCTCGAATAGGTTGATATCAGATATCAAACTTATTTGTTTATTATAGTCTACTCAGGAAATCAAGAAATATGAGATTGGACTGTATAGGTGTGACTATTCCATGACTTGTGTCCAATCTAGATATTAAGGATAAAACGATATAATACATGAAAAAATTATCACAAAAATATTATGTCGAATCACAACTTATTCTAACTTGGGTGGCAAGGATGCACTGCTAGATGCCACTCATTGCCTGTAATGTTAGAAATGTTATAATATTACTACCAACATTACAAGAGCCTACAGAGTCACGCCCTATAATTGAAACGAATAGAATCTGAATACATTTGGTATTCTATTTAATTGTCACATGAATTAAATTAATTGTTGAATTAATTTAATATTTAAATATTAAACACATTATATGTACAAACTTGTTGTGCAGAAATAATTAATATTCTTTTGGAAAGAATATAATTAATATATGAATTTGATTTATACAAAATATTGATTGTATATATTTTACCAAATTTATTATTATAAACAATTGTATTAATTAATTTTGGTCAAAATATAAAAGACATAGAAATTAATATTCTTACGGAAAGAATATAATTAACATATTCATTGATTCATACAAAATATTAATCAGTATATATTTTATCAAATTTATTAATATAAACAATTATATTAATTAATTTCGGTTAAAATATAAAAGACATTTAAATTAATATTCTTTTGGAAAGAATACAATTACTTTTTCCAATTTTCTATTTGTCTTCTTTGTTAATAAGAGAATAATCCTATATTCTTTTGGAAAGAATATAATTCTTTTTTCTAACTTTCCATTTGCCTTCTCCAGTAATAAGGGAATAATAATGGTTTTTCTTTTAATATGTGATATCAAAGAGGATAAAAGGATGATAATCCCTTAGTGTGTTAAGGTTACTAACTTAATAATTTAAAAGGTCTAGCAACTGTGTTTAATTCTCTCTGAAAAGTTGAAGAGAAAGTGGTTGTTCATTTTTACGGGGTAGACTACATAGAGGTCGGGACATTTTTGTTGTGGCTTGGAATCGACATCAGATTCACAACATCCTTTCAACATTTTGATTAAAGAAGGTATATTTTCAACCTTATTTCAACTTGATTCATTTCTCATACATGGATCCCTAGTTGATGATTTCTAAAATAATTTTTCTACTACTCAACGGGGCGTATCGTGATCCAACATGGTATCAGAGCCACTTGTACGATATAGATTCATGATTAAATTTATTGGTTGATGCAATTGTATGAGATACATGGTGCATACTATGTTTGATATGCACGGTGTTTGGAAATGCATGGTTATAGTCCAATAGCCCCTTTAATTTATTATTTGTAAATGTTGTAATTTTATAAATATGGTCTGCGTGTCGTATCTTTCTATATTTCTCTTGTATTTATCTTCTCATCTTACTCCATTGTACGTAAAATGAGTTTCTATAATTGTAAATTTAACGAGTTGATACAGATTAGAGAAAAAGAAGGATAGGCTGCCTAAAGTGTAAAAGAAGCTTGATAAGTGGCATAAACCCTTAGAGTTCCCTACGGTTCTCTCATTGGCTTGGGAGGAACCACCTTAGTTTTATGGGCTATAACCATTCCATTTATTTACTGCTTTATATTTTTCTTGTATATGATACAATTGATGATATGTTACCACGCATGTTATAGGATATTGATAAGATCAATTAAATGATTAAGTGGACAAATGTTGACCATTAATGGTGAGATTAATTTAATTTAAAAACCCCTCAATGAAATATTAAATTAAAATTGTCTTCCAATATTTACCTCGTTAAAGGCTATCGATACAATATGGGTTTTGTTAAAGCGAAGTACATGTATCTATCTTAGTCAAACGCGAAGAATAAGCAAGTGATATTCGTCGATTATGATTTTGTTTAATAACTTAACTAGGTTACTCTAATAGAATTAGATACCCAGAGGCAAGAAATTTGGATAAATCATGAGATGATTTGAACAAGAGTTGTTCACCAAATAAAGCCTTTACATGTGATATAATTAGCAAGTGTTGCTTACCTAAATAACCATAATCTTGAGAGGAAAGCCAAACTGACTTAAGAAGAGGTAAACTGTGGATCATTATCCATTAGAAAACTTTAGAGAAAGTCTTTTCAAAATTAAAATATGAGGGTTATTAATTTTGAATAAATAGTGGGAGCATCATTGAGTAAAGTCTTTTTAATGATTACAATAAACTTGGTAAATGTACCCATGAGCATATTTTATTATTATAGGTTAATTATGACAAAAAAAACAAGTTCTTTATCACTACAATCAGTCCTTGAGAAGGACAAGTTGAATGGATTGAACTTTCTTGATTGGTTACGTAACTTGAGGATAGTCCTCAAACAAGAACGAAAATTATGTCATTGAAGAACTCGTTCCTAATGAACGAACAACTAATGCCTCTAAAGTTGAAAAGGATGCTTATAAGAAGCACTTGATGACATAGGATGTCTAATGCTTGCCACCATGACCCCTGAGCTTCGAAAGCAATATGAGGACATGGTTGCCTATGATATGATTCAACACCTCAAGGAATTATATAAAGGGCAAGCATGTCAAGAGAGGTATGAGACCTCTAAATCCCTATTGGTGGAGGGAACTCATGTGGGAATGTACGTTCTCAAGATGATATGCTATATTGAAAGCCTTGAAAAACTAGGAATCCCTCTAGGTGAGGAATTGGCCACTGATGTTATCCTACAATCATTCCTAGATACTTTTAGCCAATTTTTCCTTAATTTCAACATGAATGAAATTAATAAGACTTTTCCACAGTTGCTCAACATGTTATGAACTGCTAAAAGTAACATAAAAAAGGCTGGGCCTAAGTCCATTCTTATGGTCTACAAGGACAATGACAAAGGAATGGCTAAGGCTAAGGAAAAGCCAAAGCCTAAGGACAATGGCAAGGTCAAGCCCAACAAAAGAAAAGTTGCATTGAAACCTAAAGGAGGAATTGCTAAGGAAGAAAAATGTTTCCATTGTCGTAAGACCGAACACTAGAAGAGGAACTGCCCTGCCTATCTTGAAGAGGTCAAGAAGGTAAAGGAAAACGGAACGTCAATTTCAGGTATCTATGTTATTGATATTAATTTATCAACATCTACTTCTTGGGTATTAGGTACTAGATGGGGTTATCATATTTATACCTCTATACAAGGGCTGCAAAGAAGTAAAAATCTGGCTAAAGGAGATGTGGACCTGTGAGTTGGGAAATAAGCAATAGTTGTTGCATTATCTGTAGGAACACATATTTTATAATTTCCTAATGGACTTGATTTAGATTTGGAGGATTATTATTTTGTGCCCAGTTTGACTAGAAACATTATTTTAATTTCTTGTTTAGACAAAATTGGTTTTGAGATAATTATTAAGAATAATTATCGTTCATTTTATCTCAATAATATTTTCTATGGTTCGACGCAATTAGTAAATGACCTCTACATTTTAGATCAAGATAGACCCATTTATAGCAATAATACTAAAAGGTAAAAAATAAATGACTCTAACCAAACTTATCATTGGCATTGTTGTTTGTGTCATATAAGTGAGAAGTGCATATCAAAGCTCCAAAAAGATGAGATTTTAGATTCTTTTGTTTTCAAACAACTAGATATATGTGAGTCTTTCTTATTGGGTAAAATGATTAAAAATATTTTTAATAGTAAAAGTGAGCGAGCTAGTTATTTATTGAGCTTAATACATAGTGATGTATGTAGACTAATGGACACACAAGCCAGATGAGATTTTCAATAATTCATTACTTTCACTGATGACTTTAGTAGATATGGGTATATTTCTCTTATAAGCCATAAATCTGAAGCCCTTGAAAAGTTCAAGGAATTTAAAAATGAAGTACAAAACCAACTAGGTAAAAGTATTAAGGCACTTCGATAAGATCAAGGAGGAGAATACTTAAGCTTAGAGTTTGATGAGTTTTTGAAGGAATGTGGGATTGTCTCACAACTTACATCTCCTGGTACTCCACAATGGAATGGAGTTTTTGAAAGGAGAAATAAAACAACTATTAGACATGGATCAATAAATGATGAGTCATGTTTATCTTCCTACTTCTTGATGGGGACATGCACTTGAAACAACTGCTTTGACACTAAATCATGTTTGATCTAAACTATTTCAAAAGACACCATATGAGATGTGGACTGAGAAGTGTCCTAGTATGTATTTAATGAAGATTTGGGGTTGTGAAGCTTATGTTAAATGTCAGACATCTACTAAGCTCAAACCCAAATCTCAAAAGTGCATTCTTCAATCCTAGTGAGAACAAAGTGTTTGTTGCTCGGACAGGAGTCTTCCTTGAAAGAGTTTGTTTCTAAAAAGGGAAGTGGTAGAAGAATAGAAATCAAAGAAATTCTAGAAAAGCAGCAGCTCACTGAACTAGAGATTGAACAACAATAGGTTACACAAGTTGTTGCAGAACAACCGACGGTTTTGGAAACACAACTATCGCGAAGATCTTTAAGAGAATGCCATGTACCTGAGAGATGAATTTCTCATTACAACATATGGTGATATTCTACTTATGGATTAAGATGAGCCTAGGACTTATCAAGAAGAGTTGGTGAGTCTAGATTCTGAGAAATGGCTTGAGGCCGTGAGGCCTGAGATGGATTCCATGTTAGAAAACCAAGTATTGTAACACCCCAAACCCGACCCAGACGTTATGGCCGGATCTAACGATGTCACAGGATAAGGTGTTTTAAAACCGTGTCTACACGTTAAAACAATTTCCATTGAATTCCTTGTCTTAATATCTTATTAGTTCCAAAATTTAGTTGCTCATTTAATCGATAGTTTTAAAACGTTATTCGTTTGCGGAAGCTTTTAAAACATATTAAACAATTCTGCGTTTAGGAAAAACATTTGTTTCTTTTGAAAACTGAGGTTTCCTACTACTAGCAGTTGTAATCCATAAAGTAAAGATAATTAAAACCCAAAACAAAAGTCTGAAAGTCCAATTACAACCCAAAAACTTAGCCAGTAAAAATAGAATAGAAATAAAACCAATTATCGTAAAAATGGGTTAAAAACCATGCAAGTCCAAAACCGTGGTCACCGTTGAGTCCTCCGCCTCACCAATCCATCTAGACTTGGGGATTACCTGTGCATATTTTAACAAAAGGGGTGAGTTTATGAAAACTCAGTGTGTAATCCCACAGAAAACAAACAATAGCAAATCACAGTGCACAGTTAAAGCACTAGCCCATCTCAATAAAGTATCAAATATGCAGAAGGGCCTTAGCCCATCACAGTATCAATACCAGTCATGCAGTATTCAGTAACAAAGTCCTACCCAGCCAGCTTCTACACACCATCTCCGTCCAACCCTATACTCTATGTGGGGATCAAATTAACCCACTCATCCCTACACTCTAGGTAGTACTAAATGCGGCACAAAACAGTAATTTGCAGCTGAGCTGCCAGTATGTTAGGCTTGAGAGCCTTTCGGTACACTTCCTCCAGATATAATTAACCCAACCCTATGCAATGCAAAATACAAGTCATGACATGCTACCTCAGGACATCAGTACATATAATCAATTCAGTATACAAGTATACTATCATCATGTTGAACACATATATAAATCAAACAGTCAGTTTGAAAAATTAGGGGTCTAAGTGATGCTTACCGACCCTACAGTAGGTTCACAATCGACTTGGGCGACTCGTGCAACCGTAGCAATAAACTCAGTGAAAGTGGGCTCACACGCCTATGTGGTCTACCCGTGTGGGCCTACACGTCCGTGTGGCCCACTCAGCCCAAATTGGCCTTGGCCGTGTGGTCCATTTTTACTGTAACCCGTGCTAGCTAAATATTCATATATGTTTTCACTATTTACTTTTATGTTACTTCAAAGCTGTCTACTTGAGTCACTATTACTAAATTATTTATATCTTGAGCTACAGAATTCCAAATTAAGGTCCACTTGATGTTTTTGATATTAGATTCAAATACCTTTCTACCATAAAATTTTCATAATTTTTGGTTTAGCTAATCAGTACAGTAAAATCTTTAATCTTACCCCTGTTTTGCTGTCTGATAGCTTCGACCTTTGTTTCCTAAAAATTAATTATCTCTTAGTAAAAATTTTGTATGATGTTACCATTTGTTTCTATTGAAAATAGACTCATTAAGAATTTAAACATGTAAATTTTAATCCCTAATTATTTTTCTCCAATATTTTATGATTTTCCAAAGTCAGAACAGGGGAACCCGAATTCATTCTGTCTTGTCTCACAAAACTTATTATATCTCATGATTTAAAATTCCATTACTTACACCGTTTCTTTTATGAGAAACTAGAATCAATAATATTTAATTCTATATTTTGTTAATTCTCTAATTCGATTTCTACAATTTATGGTGATTTTTAAAAGTTAGCCTACTGTTGCTATCCAAAGAGAAAGTAATTTTGGCTTTTTGCCGAATCCCATTTTCTGCGTTTCGAGTACACACTTGGTTCCGGTTTGACGTGTAGACACTCCCAAGACACTTAAAACCAAGAATTGACATTCCCAAACACAGAGTCAAATTTTAAATGAGTTTTTAAAATGCGAAGACGAACAACCATAGCGCTAATCAAGCGACCAATGCTTACCCCAACACCCTTAGTGATTTCAATTACGAGGTGACATGTAACGCTAGGGTTTGTGCAAGTGTACATAGTCATTATCAAGTAATAAGTAAGTATCGAGTTATCGTCTTCACAGGTATTGTATTTGTGCTAAGTCACTTAATTTGTAAAATTATATTAACAATTTGGTAAATAAAAGCACAATACAGTTTGAGAAGTGATTATTTAAAATAAATGCAATGTTCGCTAATGCAAATTATCCTAATTACTTAGTAAACACGCATTTTACTGATCCTTATTTACTAAGGGTTTCTTACCATTCGTGTGAAGTCACAGGGACGTGTTAGGTTTGAAACAATTTAATCACACAAATCTAAAAACTATGCAGATAACAGAGCTTGGTTAGATTTGTTATGCAACCTACAATTTAATCGGGTTAGGATCTAAATTGAGCATGCACATTCAATTATGTGTCCATTAGCCGTCGTCTGGTTAGGATCCCTCAGCTAATTCAGGTGCGTTTCAATCACGTATGAACAAAATACAGACTTGATTTTAATTGTAAACATGGTCGATTGAGGCACAAACATTATAAGCATGAATCAAATAAATATTATTTAATCAAAATAATCATCCTAGCTTAAATAAAATTAAGCTATAATTGTTGTAAACAATAACAAGGAACATATGGAAAACATCTTTATATTAAATTAAAGAAAAGAAAGATTAAACCCAATTCAGAGTGGCTGTCACCCAAGACTCTGACTAATAAGGCTCATTCGTTCCTTTGCTTTGCTCCTTTGCTGATGGCTCTCCAAGGTGGCCGACCAAGGGTTCTTTAAGAGGCTTAATTGCTAAAATCCTTATGCATGGATGATGAAGGGGAAAGATAACTAAAATATTTGAGAGAATGATGAATGAGTGAGAGATGATGGGATGAGGGATGGTTGAAAAAGTGAGAAATGAGCTCTTATTTATAGGTGAGGCAAGGGAGCTAGTTTGCTAAAAATAGAAGTGTCCACCCTTTGAAACTTCCTCCAAGAGTGGCCGGCCCTGAATTGATGAAAGGTGGCTGATTTTTCCTTTATTTTTGGTCAATTTGAGTGCCACAACAACTCAGAACTAAGACTCGGTCATCAGCAAATATTCGGGAAAATCTTTGATTTCTTCAACTCTTTAAGGACTTTGTGTAGTTAAACCAAAAAAAATGGTTTATGACATCCATGTGCAGCCGAAAATTAGGTTGACTTGGTCCCCTATTTGGACAGTTTTGCAATTAGAAGAAAACTCTCAGACCTGTTCAAAAGTAGTAGATAGTTTAGAGGACCAAATAATATAGTTTAACCACATTAATTAATCAATTTACTTAATTAATTAAAACCTAATTTATTAATGAAATATTAAAAATGAATTATTAAATATAACTTTATATTTTGTAATTTAATTTAATCATGCATGACTAACTTTATAGCTTAAAAATGTAATATGCTCAAATTAATATAAAATAAGTCATTTTATGCATGAAAACTATATAATAAAGTATAAAATCACATTTTAATAATTTCTATGTCCTAATTTCATATTTTCACATATTTCATTAATTTATTAAACAATTACTTGGTTTTAAAAACAAATTTAAGTAAAAAGGTGATGAATTACATAGGAAAAATCCTACATATTTTTCAGTTTACACACTCCAAACTTAAATCATTGCTCGTCCCGAGTACTGTTCATGCACAGCACAAGGTCTTGCTAAGGCAAATTTTGCTAAGACTGTAAGTAGCATCAATCTTCGTCTCATAATCATGCATCAATAAATTCATGCATATAAATCTTCTTTATTAACAAATAACTCATATACAAACATTTTGAAAATTTTATTCTAAGTTTCAAGATATATCAACATGAATCATAGTTTGCATGTATGTCACAGCCATAGATAATATTTTTCATTCAACTCAATTTCTCATCAATCAACAAAACAATCATAAGGCTTATTTATGATCTTGATATGTTGAACTTAATACTTCCTCTCCACTAATGTAGGTGACATAATCATCAAATTAATAGGTCTTTTATAAGGTTGTTATGGGGATCGGTTAAAGTTGGGGATTTTAAGAGATGGGACATTTCGGTTTCAAAATCTTAACCTTTAACTTGTCTTGGATTTCTCGAAATTCACCCTTTTTCTTCAAGTGAACCTGTGGAACTCCCTCAAACTTATTTTGAACTCATACTCATACATTTTCTTTTTAGAGACTGAGCAAATTTTTCTTCACTCTTTCTTTGTCTTTGTTGTTGTTTTTATTATAAGCATGAGCAGATACATCTTTATGAAAATTTCTTCAAATGTTGATTCCCAAGACAACTTCAATTAAGATAGGTGCACAAAATTAGGATAATTTTAAAAAATGGTAACTAGTTTATAATTTAGTTTTATTACAATGAACATGCCTTTAAGTTCAAAATTATAGTTTCAAGTGTCTATCATAAGGTGGGCTTGAAAAGGCTCAAACGATCCAAACAAAAATGGTGCCTATATCATTTTAGATTTTCATGTCCCCTAGGATTTCGCCTCAAGAAAGTTACTAAGTCAATTCTAAAGATATAAACCTTCATGCATGTCCAATCTCAAGAGAAACTAAGTTTTCATGGCAAACATTACCTAAGACTAAGATCATAAAAACATTCCACTTTTCATGATATCATACAATCACTCAGATAAAATCATCATTCATGCTTGCATACAAGCTATCTTATTAAAAATAATTTCTCTAAACATTCATTTATTAAAACATGCTTATGAAAGAAATGATTTGAAACATACCTGAAAATTTTAAAAATTTCGAGCAATTATTTTCCTTACCCCCTTTAAAAAGAAGTAATGTCCTCATTGCAAGAACAAAGTAATGAATGAAAATTGAACACCAGGTAGGGTTGTAAAGAAAGAGAGGTGAGTCATTAAGACTGCTTAAATACCAAGTCTTTCCTAATAACCCAATCCTCGACACATTCGTTCCCATTGCCACATCACTTAGTCTTATTCTTTCTAAAGAAGTATTTATTCATGCTTGCTATGTTTTATTTTACAGAAATTAAAATCTAATTACGAAATGAATAAATTCTAAAAGACCTAAAAATAATTAAATAAATAACAGGACAAAAATCCCCCATTTTATTTTTTTGACTTATTCCCATTGTCTTCTTTAGCTCCATCTTCACTTGCATCGTCAGTCTCTTCCGTCCATGTCTCAAAGATAACATCTGGGAGCTCAGGAACAAAAGTATTAGAGATATTCTTAAAAGTATTTCGAATTGAATCATCTCTAATTTTTGTATATTTCTAGTAAGTTTGTTGTTGATTGTGCATGAACTTGCACATACCCATCAAAATTGACAACTCTGATTTCCTTGAAGTACTTGCAGAAGTCGGCATGGGAGTTGTATATTCAGGTTCAACACTTAGCTTAACTGGTTCTTCTTCTGGCTCAACCCTAGGTTCAGGGTTTTCAACTCCTTCAGCTGGTTGAGGACTATTTAGTTCCTTATCAGATTTTTCTTCTTTAATGTCTGTAACTGAATCAGCTTCAGTGTTTGTTTTATTTGTTGACTCTTCAGTTTCTGGCTCAGTTGGTTCCTCTTGCTCACCTTGGTTCAACTCATGCACTCTTTCTACCAACCTTTCAAGATCATGACTTGTAATACACCCTTGAACATACTGCCCCTTTAGATTTGCTTGTGTTTTAATACGGGCCCTTAAGCAAAGTGAAGTGATTAATGATGGGAAATAAACACTTCTTGCATTCTTTTTAGCACAATCATGAATCTCCTTGAGGATAAATTTCCCAACATGAATGGATTTTTCTATTAAGATTGCATATAACAAGAGCATCTGTTCCATCGAGATGGTGGAACTATGTGAGATAGGCATAAAACTGTAGTGAGCAAAATAAAATCATACCTTTGCTACTGGTTTTAAGTATTCTCTTCGACAAGAATGACTCCCATACTCTCTTATAATCCATTGGGATCCCAGATTTGTCACAACATCAAGCATTTGTTGAAGAAAATCTCAATTTATATTGCTCATCATAGGGTAGTACTCATCTTCTTCAACATAAAGTAAATTAAACAAATCATTGATGGACTTAGAAGTAAGAGGTACCTTTTTCTTTCGAATGATGACTTCAGTAGCATCTTGCGTAGTCAAACTAGCATAGAATTCTTGAACTAGTTTATCATCGGGAAGTGAATGAGCACCTTAGAATCATTCCCACTTGAGAGCATTGATTATCTTTCTAATTGGCACAGGAACAACCATCACATCATTGCTCTTCAGGTTAAAACCTTTTTCTGGCATCATAGGTTGATGCTTGAAAATTGAATCAAATAGCTCTTTCACTTCTTCATCAACCACGATCGGGTTTTTAGGAGTAGTCTTTGACGATCTACTTCTTTTGCGAGACATGGTATTTTCGCGAAAATCAATAGAGTTTTTTACACAAGAGAGAAAAGAGAAATCGACAAAGTTGGTATAACTTGCTACGGAAAAAATCTTGTGACAGCAAGGATGGTGCGGGAACGATCTCTTTGTGGCAGCAATAGGGAATTTCGGCAAAAAGAAAGAAAAGGACTTGGGTTTCTTTCAGGATTTGAGGTTTACGGCACAAAGAAGAGATTTAGGGATTTTTAGGGTGGAAGCAAATTGCTTTGAGGGATATGAAAATTAGTAGAATAAAGATGGGTTTATAAAGGGAAAACTTAGGGAAACATGTAGCAAAAATTTAGGTACATTAAAGTTACTTGGGTGGCAAGTAATGGGTGTGACGACAAGGCCTAGTTTTTGTTCCCTCCTTTTTGCTGTCTTGGACCTCAAACTCAGACTTATCTTAAAAAAAATAATTAGTACTTGGGCCAAATTTGACCTCATTTATTAACATAAAAATTTAAAATTTAAACTGAACAAAATGAAACTTAAAAATTTTTATTAGAAATTTTCTTCTCAACAAATTACATTAAATTGATTCCCAAGAAAGGTTGGACGGGTCACAACGGTCCCGCTTAAGTTCCAATCTCCTTAGACAGAATTAATTAAATGTAGTAAATTAAGAAAATAAGTTCTAATTCTTTATTTATTTACACAATGAGTTCATGAAAAATTAAGGGTCTGCTAAGATGAGCAAGGATTGAATTCGCTTAACTTCACCATTCCAATATTGTTTGAGACGTTGACCATTAACTTCAAACGTACCTCCATAATCCATAATTGTCGTATAATTCAATAGCTCTATAAGGATAAACTCGGTAGATGGTATAAGGTTCTTTCCATCGAGATTTTAGCTTCCCAGGAAATAACTTCAGCCTTGAATTAAATAACAACACCTTCTAACCTTCTTTAAACTCGCGAGGTTGTATATGAGTATCATGCCATCTCTTTGATCTTTCTTTGCACATTTTGACATTCTCATAGGAAAGCTACCTCATCTCTTCCAACTCATCAAGTTGTAACATCCTTCTCTCACCGACTTGGTTAAGATCAAAGTTCAATTGCTTCAAAGCCCAACGAGCTTTATTCTCCAAATCCAATGGCAAATGACATGTTTTTCCAAAGACTAATTAATAAGGAGTCATTCCTAACGGAGTCTTAAATGTTGTTCAATAGGCCTATAATGCGTCATCGAGCCTTCAAGACCAATCTTTTGTGCTAGGGCGTACTACCTTTTAAGGATACCTTTGATTTCTCAATTCACTCTTACAACTTTCCTATTAGATTGGGGGTGATAGGCAGTAGCAATCTGGTGTTTTACATCGTATTTGTCAAGCAACCACTTAAGCCATTTGTTCACAAAGTGAGACCCTTCATTAGTAATAATAGCCCTTGGTGTCCCAAATCGTGTAAACACATGCTTATGTAGGAATCACATGACTACCTTAGCATCATTTTTAGGGTATGCTTCAGCTTCAACCCATTTAGATACATAGTCCACAGCAACTAAGATGTATTTGTTCCCATACGAAGAAGGAAACAGGCCTAAGAAATCAATGCCCCAAATTTCAAACAATTCAATCTCTAAAATGTTTGTCAAGGGCATCTCATTCCTCCTTGATATATTTCCAGTCCTTTGGCATTTATCACAGTTCTTCACATAAGCATAAGTATCTTTAAATTGTGTAGGCCAATAGAAAATTGCTTGCAAAATATTTGCTGCAGTACGTGAACCACCAAAGTGCCCCCCACTTGGAGATGAATGGCAATGATACAAGATCTCAACAATCTCACTTTCAGCTACACACTTTCGGATTATATTATCTGCACATTGTTTAAACAAAAACAGATCCTCCCAAAAATAATACAGACTATCATGAAGGAATTTTTTCCTTTGCTGGTATGTCATTTCTTGAGGAATTATTCCATATGCAAGATAATTGGCAAAATCAGCAAACCAGGGTATTTCATGAATTCGATTTTCCTCAAATAAGTGTTCATCTGGGAAATTCTCATTGATAGGCACACATGACTGAGTTACCTCATCTTGTTCCAACCTCGTCAGAAGATCAACTATTTTATTTTCGACACATTTTCTTGGATCTCAAGGTCAAATTCTTGGAGTAAAAGTATCCAATGAATTAGCCTTGGTTTTGCATATTTCTTCGTGAGCAAGTATTTAATGGCCGCATGGTTAGTAAATACTGTAACTTTGGTACCTATAAGATATGAGCAGAATTTGTCAAAAGCAAAAATGATAGTGAAGATTTCCTTTTTAGTTACCGTATAATTGCATTGGGCTCCCGTCAAAGTTCTACTTGCATAGTAAATAGGGTGAAACACTTTATTTCTTTTTTGACCTATCACAGCTCAAACAGCATAGTCACTTGCATCGCACATCAACTCAAAAGGTGAGTTCCAATCGAGTGTAATGATTATTGGGGCTGAGATTAACCATTTTTTCAACTCTTCAAAAGTTTCTAAACATGCTTTGTTGAAATCGAACACTGTATCTTTCTTTAACAACAAACACAGCGGCTTAGAAATTTTCGAGAAATCTTTGATAAACCTTCTGTAAAAACTGGCATGGCCTAAGAAACTTCTGACTCCTTTTACATTCATTGGGGCCGATAATCTTTCAATTACGTCCACCTTCACTTTATCGACTTCAATTTCTTTCTTTGAGATCTTATGACCTAAGCTAATCCCTTCCTTGACCATAAAATGGCATTTTTCCCAATTAAGGACAAGATTCATCTCTTCGCATCTCTTTAGTACCTTATCCAAGTTACTCAAACAGATATCATAAGTGTTACCAAAAACAGAAAAAACATCCATGAAAACCTCGACGAAATTTTTGACCATATTAGTAAATATTGCCATCATGCATCGTTGAAAAGTTGCAGGTGCATTGCATAAACCAAAAGACATTCGCCTAAAAGCAAACGTACCGTATGGACAAGTAAAGGTTGTTTTATGTTGGTCCTTTGGGACTACAACTATTTGGTTATATCCCGAATAGCCATCTAAAAAACAATAGAATTCATTACCTGCCAGTAGGTCTAACATCTGATCCATAAAAGGCAACAGGAAATGGTCCTTCTGAGTGGCTTTGTTCAAGTTTCTATAATCAATATAGATTTTTCAACCGGTAACAGTTCTTGTTGGAATTAACTCGTTACGTTCATTTTCAACAATTGTGATTCCAACTTTCTTCGGTACAGACTACATCGGACTTACCCACGAACTATTTGAAATATGATAGATGATTCATGCATCTAACCATTTGATCACTTCCTTTCTCACAACTTCTTTCATAATAGGATTGAGCCTCCTTTGCCCATCAATTAAAGCTCTTTCAGCTTCTTCTAAAATAATTTTATGCATGTAAAAAGAAGGGCTTATAACTCGAATATCAGCTATGGTTCAACCAATTGCTTTCTTAAATTTCTTTAGAATAGCAATTAGTTGGTCCTCTTGATCTTTCGTTAGTTCTGCTGAAATAATCACTGGCAAAGTAGAACAGTCACCTAAATAAACATTTTTCAAATAGGAAGGAAGTACATTTATTTTGAGTTTAGATGGTTCTTCAATTGACAACTTGGGTTGCACAAATTCTCTGACTTCCAGTTCCAACGGTTCAAATCGTGTGGATTGAATACAATTTCTCGAATTGGCTTCCATCAAAGCCATGTTTTCTTCACCTTCTTCATCCTCAAAAGGGTCAAACTCTGAGGCTTTCTCCAATGGATCTTCCTCAAGATTGCTTTCCACAAAAACCAATGTTTCTATCTCTTCCATAATTGAA
This sequence comes from Gossypium raimondii, assembly GCF_025698545.1. Lineage (NCBI taxonomy): Eukaryota > Viridiplantae > Streptophyta > Magnoliopsida > Malvales > Malvaceae > Gossypium > Gossypium raimondii. The sequence goes on from NC_068565.1 coordinate 42,242,051, forward strand.
CACTCCTCTACCAGATCAAGAAATTTCATCGCTTTAAGAATGTTAAAGGTTACCTAATCGTTTTGAACTCGCATGGTGAGTTCACCTTTCTACACATCAATTAACGTTCTCTCCGTGGCTAGGAAAGTTCTCCCAAGGATAATTGGCACTTCTTCATCTGCTTCAAAATCTAAAATAATGAAATCAACAGGAAAAATAAATTTATCGACTCCTATCAAAACATCCTCGATCTTTCTTTCTAGATATGCTAACGATCGATCCGCTAGCTGAAGCATCATAGTTGTAGGTCTTACTTCACCTATCCCTAACATCTTGAAAATAGACTTAGGCATCAAGTTGATACTCGCTCCTAAGTCACGCAAAGCTTTTCCACAGTAAGATTCACCAATGTTAAAGGGTATAGTAAAGCTTCCTGGGTCTTTCAATTTCGGTGGCAGTTTGTTCTGCAGGAACGCACTGCACTCCTTTGTCAAGGCAATAGTCTCATATTCACTTAGTCGTTTCCTCTTGGACAGTATATCCTTCATAAACTTCACATAATTCGGCATTTGTTCTAAAGCCTCCACCAACGGAATATTGATGTGTAACTGCTTCAGAACACCCAACAAATTCTTGAATTGCACCTCCTGTTTCTGCTTGTTTTGCTGCAATCTTTGCAGTCATGGAGGTGATGGAACTTTCGGTTGAATAAGAAAACTTTTCTGAGTAGGTAAATCTGCATCCAAAGAATATGTTAAAATATCTAAATTCACTAAGTCAGGGTTTACAGATTTTGATTCTTTTAGTGTAGGAACTTCAACATCTGGTTGACTTCCCTCCTTTTGAACATGCTCATCTTCGACATCAATCAATCGGGGTTCTAGAGTCTTACCACTTCGCAATGCCACTACCTTGATATGTTCTTTACCCAAATTCCTTGGATTCTCAGTATTGCTCTGCAAGGTTTCTTGCGGTCTATTATGAAGCTTTGTAGCCAACTAACCCATTTAGTTTTCCAAATTTTTCAGTGTTGCTGATTGGCTTTGAGTCAAAGCGTCATTCTTTGCCATAGATGCCATTCTTTGCCATGGACGCTTTCAACAAGTTCTCCTAACTATTTGATGCCTCAGCTTGAGGTGGTTTTGGAGCTTGCTGATTATACCCTTGAGATTGGTTGGTCTTTACTGCAATAAGTTGTTGTTTGGTCCATTTCCTTAGTTGCTCCAAAAAAAGTTAGAATGATTACGCCATGAAGGATTGTAGAAGTTGGACTAGGGTCCTTGTCCACTCCTATTTTGATATCGGTTCCCCACATAGTACACTGACTCGGGATTTGATGGACAATTCTCAAAAGAATGACCTTTCCCACAATACACACAGGAAACTACTTCAAACGGACTAGGTGGCTGAGCTGCAAAATTATTAGTGCTATTAGCAGTTAACTATTTTAACATAGAGAAAATAGACGATACCTGAGCTGATAACGAAGTAAGAGAGTCAACTTCATGAACTCCGGCTACATGTCTTCCTGAAGTTGTTTGATTTGTTGGCCATTGATAGTTATTACTCGTGATCCTCTCGATTATCTCATAAGCCTCATTATAAGACTTAGACAAAATTGCACCATTCGTAGAAACATCTACCATCAATCTTGTATGTGCCTTGAGACCATTATAGAATGTCTCCAACTGGATACAGTGAGGAATCTCATGATGAGAAAACTTACGAAGTAACTCCTTGAATCGCTCTCAAGCCTCATACAAAGACTCGTCAACCAATTTTTGGAAAGTTGTGATCTCCTTCCTCAACTTAACGTGTTTTCTAGGTGGGAAATACTTAACCAAAAATCTCTCTTCTAATCCTTTCCACGTAGATATAGAACTTGGTGGTAATGAATTGAGCCATGCTCGTCCTCGATCTTGCAACGAGTATGAAAACAACTTCAACCTCAGTGCATCTTCAGTCACACCGGCTATCTTGAATGAATCACTCACCTCCATAAACAACCGAAGGTGGAGATGTGGATCTTCAGTGGGCATACCACTAAATTGGCCCACCATTTGTAGCATTTGAAACATCACTAGTTTCAATTCAAACTGGGTTGCCTCAATATCTAGCCTTCTAATTCCTGGGTTTAATTCACTGAAAAGCGGCAAAGCATATTGTTTGATGCACAGATCCCTATCGTCGGCAATAAGGATAGGATTTCATACATAATCGGCTACCTTACTTTGGTCTTGATTCTGATTTCCAAGGTCCATCTCAGCTAGTCCTTGAGCTATTCATCCACGTCTTCTTTGTCTGAAAGTTCGCTCAACTTTTGGGTCTACAGGGAATAAATCGATAATTCAATCTATGCTCATAAACACCTGAGAAGAAAATCATAAACATTAAAAAGAATAAGTTAGTAATGTTAGAAATAAATCCAATTAAAAATAAATAATTTCACGAAAAAAATGACTATGGCAACAGTTGACAATCCCCGACAACGGTGCCAAAAACTTGAATCGAGTTATGATCTCTACAAGGATTGTATTTGTGCTAAGTCACTTATTTTGTAAAATTATATTAACAATTTGGTAAATAAAAGCACAATATAGTTTGAGAAGTGATGATTTAAACTAAATACAATGATCCCTAATGCAAATTATCCTAAGTATGCAAACTATATGAATGAAAGAGATTTGAGTAAAATTAAACACAATTTGCAACAATTATAACATAAATAAACTAGGACAATTAATTTAATTAAACTTAATTTATTATCAACATGCCTAATAACATTCGGAAAAACATTCCATGGCAACTTGATCTTTCATGAGTTTGGAAACCATATTAGGTCCTTTCGGAATCCTTTACTTAGTAAATACGCATTTTACTGATCCTTATTTACTAAGGGTTTCTTAGCATTCATGTGAGGTAACAGAGACGTGTTAGGTTTGAAACAATTTAATCACACAAATCTAAAAACTATGCAGATAATAGAGCTTGGTTAGAGTTGTTATGCAACCTACAATTTAATCGGGTTAGGATCTAAACTAAGCATGCACGTTTCAATTATGTGTCCATTAGCCATCATCTGGTTAGGATCGCTCAGCTAATTCAGGTGCATTTCAATCACGTATGAACAAAATACATACTTGATTTTAATTGAAAACATGATCGATTGAGGCACAAACATTATAAGCATGAATCAAATAAATATTATTTAATCAAAATAATCATCCTAGCTTAAATAAAATTAAGCTATCATTGTTGTAAACAAGAACAAAGAACACATAACAAACATCTTTATATTAAATTAAAGAAAAAAATATTAAACCCAATACAGAGTGGTTGTCACCTAAGACTCTGACTCACAAGGCTCCTTCGTTCCTTTGCTTTGCTGCTTTGTTGATGGCTCTCCAAGGTGGCCGACCAAGGGTTCTTTAAGAGGCTTAATTGCTAAAATCCTTATGCAAGGATGATGAAGGGGTAAGATAGCTAAAAGAATTGAGAGAATGATGAATGAGTGAGAGATGATGGGATGGGGGATGATTGAAAAAGTGAGAAATGAGCTCTTATTTATAAGTGAGGCAAGAGAGCTAGTTTGCTAAAAATAGGAGTATCCATCCTTTGAAAATTCCTCCAAGAGTGGCCGGTCATGAATTGAGGAAAGGTGGCTGATTTTTCCTTGATTTTTGGTCAATTTGAGTGCCACAACAACTCAGGTGTAAGACTCGGTCATCAGCAAATCTTCGGGAAAATCTTCGATTTCTTTAACTCTTCAAGGACTTTGTATAATTAAACCAAAAAAAAGGTTTGGCATACATTTGCAGCCGAAAATTAGGTTGACTTGGTCCCCAATTTAGAGAGTTTTGCAATTAGAAGAAAATTCTAAAACCTGTCCAAAAATAGTAGATAGTTTAGAGGACCAAATAATATAATTTAACCACTTTAATTAATCAATTTACTTAATTAATTAAAACCCAATTTGTTACTGAAATATTAAAAATGAATTATTAAATATAACTTTTTATTTTATTATTTAATTTAATCATGCATGACCCACTTTATAGCTTAAAAATATAATATGCTCAAATTAATATAAAATAAGCCTTTTTATGCATGAAAATTATATAATAAAGTATAAAATCACATATTAATAATTTCTATGTCCTAATTTCATATTTTCACATATTTCCTTAATTTATTAAACAATTACTTAGTTTTAACAACAAATTTAAGTAAAAAGGTGATGAATTATATAGGAAAAATCCTATATATTTTTCAGTTTGCATGACATGAGGAAGACTCCGTTCTTCTCGATTGTTTGCTTCTAAGATAGAAAATCAGAGCGAATAACTTAAGCCACTTACCAAACGGGGAAAAATGCAGCGATCCAACAAAATCTTAAACAATGAGACACGTCTTGGTCAATACAATAAAAGGAAGAAAAAAGGATTTTGCTAACACAAAAAGAAAGAAAAACTGCAGAGGAGAATTCGGTAGGGAGAATGGAAGGGAAAATGTGCAGATTTTTTTTGGGAAAAAATAAAAAGAAAAGACTGTCAGAATATCCGATAACCAACCCTAATCCCTTATTTTTCTAAGAAAAATAGTCCACCACACTCTCACTATCTCTCAAACTGCCCAAAAATCGTCCACCACATTCCCTCAACAACCGAATTCAAACTTCACTCAAACTCTTCAGTATTTTACTTCCCTTCAAACTCCCACACGACACAGATAACAAAACATAACTCCCTTGTATGCACAGGGATTCAAACTCAAGACCCGCAGCATATTAGCACTCCACCTAACCACCAGACCAGCAAACCCATTCTGTTATATTCTTACAACCAAACAAATACAAGCCTACTGAACAAGAGTGAGGTTTTGTTGAGAAAAATTCTAAAATTTCGCCAAAGGCATTGCTTGAACTTGGGACCTCATACACACACCTAGAACACTGAACCACTGAAGCACACATATATTTGTGTCATATTTTTACAAAAACAAAAATATACATTTTTAGGGCGCTACAACTCTACCCCCTACAAGAAAATTTCAGCCTCGAAATTTACCTAATCAGAAAAAATAAGGATACTACTGACGCATCGTATCCTCAGGCTCCCACGTGGCATCCTCACTACTATGATTACGCCATGGAACCTTCACCAAAGGAATAGACTTCCTCCTCAGAACCTTTACGTCACAATCCAGCATTTGGACAGGCTCCTCCTCAAAGGTCAAGTCTGGCCTAACATCAATCTCCTCAACAGGGACAATATGAGTAGGATCAGAGCAGTAACGCCTCAACATAGAGACATGAAACACATCATGGATACGATCCAACACCGGAGGTAGCTCCAACTGATAAGCAACTGGTCACACTCGCTTCAGAATACAGTAAGGTCCAATAAACCTAGGGCTCAAGTTGCTCTAATGACCAAGCCTTAGTACCTTCTTCCATGGTGAGACCTTCAGAAAAACGAAGTCCCCCACAGAATACTCGATCTCACGCCACTTCAAATCCGCATAAGATTTTTTCCTGTCAGAAGCCGCTTTCAAACGATCCCGAATCAATCTAACCTTATCCTCTGTCTCAGAGACCAACTCAGGACCTAGAACACGTCGCTCGCCCAACTCAGTCCAACATAAAGGAGTGCAACACTTACGACCGTACAGTGCCTCGTAAGGTGCCATCTGGATGCTAGAATGGAAGCTATTATTCTAGGTAAACTCCGCTAATGGCAAGTACTCCTCCTAACTACCTCGAAAATCAATAACACAGCTTCTCAACATGTCCTCTAGCATCTGAATCACCCTCTTCGACTGACCATCTGTCTGAGGATGGAAAGCAGTACTAAAGTCTAATCTTAAACCTAGAGCCTCATAAAGTTTCTTCTAGAACCGAGAAATAAAACGAGGATCCCTATCAAAAATGATCGAGACAGGTACCCCATGCAGTCTTACTATTTTTGATATGTAGAGCTTAGCTAATTTCTAAAGAGAAAAGTCTATCCTTACCGGATGAAAGGAGCAGACTTGGTCAATCGATCCACGATGACCCAAATAGAATCCTTCTTAGTGGGTGTTAGAGGCAACCCACTAACGAAGTCCATCGTTACTCGCTCCCATTTCCATAACGATATCTTAACCAGCTGCAACAAACCTGACAGCAACTGATGCTCAGCCTTAACCTATTGACAAGTCAAATAGCGAGTAACGAAGTCAGTAACCTCACGCTTCAACCCTGGCCACTAGTATAATTCTGAAAGATCTAGATACATCTTGTTCCCTCCAAGATGCATAGCATAGGGACTACCATGCGCCTCTCTCAGAATCGACTACCTTAAATCCTCATCATTCGATACATAAATTCGACCGCGAAAACAAAGTACCCCATCACTGTTTATCCCAAAGTCAATCATGCAACCATTCTCAACCTGACCAAAACGTAAACTGAGAGACTTATCCCCCAACTGTTTACCCCGAATCCATTCAATCCATGTCAGTTTGACCTGAAGTTTTGCCAATAGACTTCCATCGTCGAATAGGCTAAGTCGAGACATCACTCCCAGATAGGTCATAGCCCTAAGGCTCAACACATCGGCCACCACATTGGCCTTGCCAGGATGGTACTCAATGGTACAATCGTAATCCTTAAGCAGCTTAACCCATCTTCGATGCCTTACATTTAGCTCCTTCTGAGTAAGGAGATACTTGAGGCTTTTGTGATCAGTGTAGATGATACACTTCTCACCATACAGATAATGCCTCCAGATTTTCAATACAAAGACTACGGCAGCTAACTCCAAATCATACGTCGGATAGTTCACCTTTCCATCCTGCATCAGCACACATCCCAAACTGACATGTGATGCATCACTATACACCATGAGCTCCTTTCCAGGTTTAGGCTGTACCAAAATAGGAGCCTCAGTCAATACAGTCTTAAGCTTCTCAAAGGTCTCTTGTTGCGTATCAGTCCAGTACAACGGTACACCTTTACGTAACAACTTACTCATGGGGCTGCGATCAGTGAAAATCCTTCCACAAACCGTTGGTAATAACCTGATAGCCCCAAAAAGCTGTGGATCTCAGACACATTCTTAGGCTGCTTCCAATCCAATACAACCTCAATTTTTCAAGGATCGACTCGAATCCCCTCAACAGACACCACATGACCCAGAAATGTTACTTCACGTAAGTAGAACTCGCATTTGCTAAACTTAGCACAGAGCTATTTTTCCCTCCAAATCTGAAGAACAATCCTAAGGTGCTCGTCATGCTCATCCTCATTCCTTCAATAAAGTAATATTTCATCAATGAACACCACTACAAACTGATCCAGAGGGCTGAAACACTTTGTTCATCAGATCCATGAAAGCTGTCGGTGCATTAGTCAGTCCAAATGGCATCACTAGGAACTCGTAGTGACTATAACGATTCCTAAATGTCATCTTATGCACATCAGCCTCCTTAACCCTTAATTGATGATAACCAGAACGCAAGACAATTTCAGAGAACATAGACGCCCCTCGGAATTGGTCAAACAAATCACTAATCCTCAGAAGTGGATACTCGTTCTTAATAGTCAACTTTTTTAGTTGTCGGTAGTCGATACACATCCTCATGGATCCATCCCTTTTCTTAACAAATAGTACCGGTGCTCCCCACGGGGACACACTAAGGCGGATAAAACCACGATTCAATAACTCCTGAATTTGAGCCTTGAGCTCCGTAAGCTCTTTCGATGCCATTTGATAGGGAGCGATAAACACCGTAGCTGTACCAGAAAAAAGCTCAATCCCAAACTCCACTTCCTAATTTGGAGGTAAACCCGATAGCTCCTCAAGAAAGACGTCCAGAAAATCCCCCACAGCTCTGATGTCATTTATAGTAGAGTCTCCAGAAGCAGAAACACTTACGTAGGCCAAATACGCCTCACATCTCTTGCAAACTAGTTTCTCAGCTGCTAGTGCAGAGATCATGTTAGCCAAGTAATTCTAACGTTCCTCAATCACAACTACTTCATTACCCTCCTCAGTTCCCAATATGACGCTCTTAGTCGCACAGTCCAAATTGACACGATGCTTGACCAACCAGTCCATCCCTAATATCATATCGAACTCCCCAAATGGAAGCTACATCAAATCAGCCAGAAATACTGTCCCTTGAACTTCTAAAGGAACATCCCTGTACAGTTTGCTAACTCAAACAGATTGCCCCAACGGGCTCAGACCGTCACCTCACTTGAAGTACTCTCAACCGAAATCCCTAGGTTTTTGAGAATAGAACAGGCAACATAGGAATGCGTAGATCCTATATCTATCAATGTAGTGTAAGGCATATCAAAAAAAAAGAAATGTACCAGTAATGACTTCTGGAGTATTTCTATCCTCTCGGTGACGAGTAGCATAAACCAGGGCCAGCTGTGTCGCCTTAGCCTGTCTAGCACCTCTGCCCGGTGCTCTCTACCCACGTCCCGTACCATTACCACCCCTAGCCTGACCACGGCCTCTAGGTGGTTGTTGTGCTACCCTCTGTGGCGTACAGTACCAGTACCCTGAGCTTGCATCTAATCGGCCCTTAACGGATACTCCCTAATATGATGATCCAATGATCGACAGCTCAGACACGCCCCAGTCCTTCTCCAACACTCGCCCTAATGGCATCCTTTTCTTAGACCTCTGCATAGAACTCAAGGGCTCTAAATCCCTCCTGTTCCTACCTCTCTCCTTATCGCGATTTTAGCGCTCAGCGCGCTTAACCTCCTCGGCGATCTTCGCTTTCTCAACCAGTGAAAAAAAATCACGCTCCCTCTGCGGAGCTATCAAAACTCTTAAATTATTTCTGAGGCCATCCTCAAAGTGGACACAACGCTCATACTTAGTTGCCACGATACCTCTTGTATAACGGCTCAGTCGGAGGAATTCGGCCTCATACTCGGCCACTGATCGATCTCCTTGTGTTAGATTTAAGAACTCCCTCCTACGAGCGTCCACATAACTAGCTCCCACATACTTCGCCTAGAAGGCAGTATTAAAGAACTCTCAGGTCAGACATTCGGGCTGAGTGCCCTCCTTAACAATAAGCCACCACTAATAAGCCTCATCACGCAGCAACGAGACTACGCCCTTAAATTTCTGCTTGATGGTGCAATCTAGGTCATCCATGATCTTCTCCGTGGCCTCAATCTAGTACTCGACCACACTACGGGTGAACCCAGTAACACCCCTGAAGAGCTCAGCTCCATTGAATCAGAGTTGTTCTGAAGCCGACCCACGGCCTCCATATCCAGTATTAGGCCCAGCGACCCTCTCTATTATCCTCAACATAGCCTGGGACAACTCAGTCTCAGTAGCAGGCAACACTGGCGTCTCACTTGTATCTAAATTCAGTATATTACCCAGGGAAGAGGACTCAGATCGAACCCCCCTACGACCTCTACCTCGGTCGCGAGTACCATGTTCGCGAATACCTCGTGTGCTCTTGTCTATTCAGATTTATCTGTATTATGAATTTTTATGCATCAGTTTCAATTTCAGTAATTCTGATGTTTTATGTAAATAGTTTCAGTAATTCTGAGTGATTTTCGTAAATCGAAGTCTCTATCAGTCTTGCTACAGTCTTAATATACATTATCTAGAGTGTTTTCACAGTATACTACCTACAGTAGTTTCAAAATATCATAACATATATAAGTTTCAGAACACTTACAGGATCGGTGCCGAAGACTTGGTGCACCACATACTCAATCGAAGTATTTCAAATCATTGGAAAAACCAATTCTTCAAAGACCAAATTTAAAACCCATAATCCACAGCTGAGTTTTGTCACCTAGCTCTGATACCACTAAATGTAACACCCTAAACCCGACCCAAACATTATGGTCAGATCTAGTGATGTCACATGATAGGGTGTTTGATAACCGTTCCGTCACGTTAAAACCATTTCCATTGAATTCCTTATCTTAATACCTTCTTAGTTCCAAAATTGTGTTACTAATTTAATCGATAGTTTCAAAACGTTATTCGTTTGCAGAAGCCTTTAAAATAGATTAAACAATAGTGCGTTTAGGAAAAACATTTGTTTCTTTTGAAAATTGAGGTTTCCTACTACTAGCAGTTGTAATCCATAAGGTAAAGATAATTAACACCCAAAACCAAAGTCCGAAAGTCCAATTACAACCCAAAAACATAGCCAGTAAAAATAGAATAGAAATAAAACCAATTATCGTAAATATGGGTTAAAAACCATGAAAGTCCAAAACCGTGGCCACCGCTGAGTCTTTTACCGCACCGATCCGTCTAGATCTTGAGATTACCTGTGCACATTTAAACAAAAGGGGTGAGTTCATGGAAACTCAGTGTGTAATCCCACAGAACACAAACAATAGCAAATCACGATTGCACGATTAAAGCGATCCCTGGCCTAAGCCCTTTTGATGTCGATATGATTTGGGCTTTAGCCCATCCAGTACAGTATCAAATATGCAGTAGGGCCTTAGCCCATCACAGTATCAGTAGTAGTCATGCAGTATTCAGTAACAATGTCCTACCCAACTAGCCTCTACACAGCATCTCCGTCCAACCCTACTCTCCATGTGGGGATCAAATCAACTCACCCATCCCTATACTCCAGGTAGTACTGAATGCAGCTGAGCAGCCAGTATGTTAAGCTTAAGAGCCTTTTAGTACACTTCCTCGAAATATAATTAACCCAACCGCATGCAATGCAACATACAAGTCGTGACATGCTATCTCAGGATATAGTGACTATGTGAATATAGTGAAAAGTGGTATGTGAATATAGTGACTATTGTGTAAAGTGCAATCATATATATGAACTGAATGTGTCATATATATGCTATATGACTAAGCTAGAGTTTTGCAAAAGATGCTAATATGCAATGATAGTTCACGGACAACCGATAAGTAATATATGTTGTTTTCAAATATTTGGCATTGTGATCTTGGAACCATTGGATATAGTTGGCATGCCATAGGATTGTGAGTACTCAATTATATGTTTAGTGGTTTTGGGCGTTGAGGCTCTGAGACATGTTTGGAGGGAGAAAGGAATGAGAACTAAGCTTCATTCAAAGAGATATGTGAGGGGTAATACGGAGAGTGTTAGTTAAATGCTTCATTTTTGGGACATGTTGACTTTATGAGTCTATGTGGTGTAATGAAGATCCGTGTATTCGATATGTGATGGCAGTGCTCACTATATGTTTCATAAAGCAACTGCCACCTTTTCCCAATTTATCATATTTTATGTTATCGTGTGGAATATGTTCTATGCTTTAGTAAGTAAGTACACATTATGAGAGTGATCTTTTAGACGTTGCGTGATTTAATACTATATGATGCTAGACTTGAGAATGCGGTACTTGTGAGTAAATGATTGATTATGTTGCATGATGATCTGTTTGCATTGTGGAACTTCTTGTTTTCACTGAGCTTGTTAAAGCTGACCCTCTCATTTCAACATATGCAGATTAGTGGCGTCACGGTGTGGGCAGTGTAGTTTCAAAGGGAGTGATTCAAGGAAGATTGGTTGTTTATCGTAGGCGAACTATTATTTTTATTCGTATTGAGGAATTAGGCAATGTGGTAGAACTATTTTGGGTAATTTATTTTTAACCATTTTGATTTGGTTTCTAAGAATACCTTGTTATTGCTATTACTTAGGATTGTAGATATTGATGTTGGCACGATGATATGTGGTCAGACTGGTTTTTGACATTTTCTACTATTGATTTAGCCGTATAAATGGTTATTTAACTTAATGACTGATGCATATTGGTTAGAATCACATTTGGAGTGGCTTAGTTCACATATATTCTGAAAATTCATGTTTAGGTGCAGATGTATCGATATTACGCTTTAAAAATGATACCTTTAAAAATTCATGTTCAGGGGCAGATGATATATGGTATCGTTACCATTTAGAAAAACGATACCAAAATAGCTTACTGTTTCTCGACCAGAAATCCTAATTGTCAAAAATTATCGGTAGCTGCTATAAATTATCGATACTCAAGATAAGGTATTGATACCAAATCCCTATTCTATTTTCTTGTATGTTTTAATTCACAAAGGTATCGATTTTTCAAAGCTGACTATCGATACCTCTGCTACTAGAGCTAAAATGCAGCATAGATGGGCAAATAGTTCATTCCATATAGTTCCTAATCAACATGCATCAAGTACTTTGACTATTTCATCATTCTATGGCTAAATTTATCAGTCCAAAGTGTCAAATCAACCAAGCAAGAATCGTTATGCTGAAATATTCCAACGTAAAAATAACATGAAAATCTTATAGGTCAAATCAAAATGTTTAAAGATCAATAACCCAAAAAAGTTCTACCACATTGCCTAAAATAAATTCCATTCATCTAATTAATCATCTACACCTAATCCGCAACCTTCAAACTAGACAAATCTACTTAATTCATGGTATGGACATTTTTCGACATCTTTTAGGCAATTTTCACAAAATTAATTAAAACTTGAGAAATCGTTAACGAAACTTCAAGGCAACTTTAAAAAAATTATAATCATGCTAAAACAAGTTCAAAAACACTTTGAAACCAAGTTTGACTCTCAATCCTGAAATCCACCATTAATGGCTCGATTTTTGGCTTTTATTTATAACATGCGATTTGAAGTCTAATAATTCAGCTGTAAAGTCTAGATAACATTAAAAACAAACAGTAACATGAATAATTAATTACCTTTGCTGAGAGAATGAATGAGTTTTGACGTAAATCTAAAAAACCCACATTTGGAGAAGATGATAAAATCTATGGAGTTTTAGGTGTTTTTCTTAAAGATTTATAATTGTAAATGACTTAGGAATGATAGCGAATCAATGTATGCTTGGGAATTAAAATTTGATTTAAAGATCAAGGGAATGGCAAGGGGTGGAACAAGGGAGAGGAAAGGAGGAAGCTATCCTGAAAACTGTAGGTGGGAGGGATTTTTAGGTTCAATTTTAAAAACTGGTAGAGTTGCCACATAAATGCCCACTGTTTTGACTTTGTTGCAAATCAGTCCTTTTCCAAAATTAAGGGTTTTAGAACTCTTTTTCAAAAATTTATTTAACAGTGAAGATGTCATAGTCGAACACAATACCAATTTACCATGCTATGAAGTTCCGAGTACTCTGCGGTAAAAATTCCTAAAATACCTCTAAAAATCCTAGGCCCTATTTTGGGGTGTTACAATTCTCCCCCTCTAAAAAGAATTTTGTCCCTGAAATTACCTGAGCTAAACAAATACGGATATTGGCATCTCTTCGCTTCCTCAGTTTCCCAATTAGCCTCTTCCTCTTTGTGGTTGCGCCACCAAACTTTAACCAATGGAACTCATTTGTTTCGCAAGACTTTCACTTCATGATCAAAAATATCTATTGGTTCCTCATCAAAAGTGAGATTATCTTGAACCTCAATCTCCTCTACTGGCACAATATGCGATGGATCTGAACGATGCCTTCGAAGCATAGACACATGAAAAACATCATGAATTCGCTCAAGCTCTGGTGGCAACTTGAGACGATAACCTACTGAACCTACCCTCTCAACAAATTCATTAAGTCCAATGTATTTTCGACTCAACTTACCCTTTCTACCAAATCTCGAAACTTTCTTCCATAGTGAAACCTTCAAGAATACGTTATCGCCAACTTGAAATTTTATATTTCGACGTTTCAAATCTGTAATACAATTTCTGTCTTTTCGACGCTGCTTTCAAATGATCACAAATCAGCTTAACCTTCTCTTCTATCTAATTTACTCCAAAGGTTGTCTTTTTGCATATTTTGTGTGTTCAATTGAGAATAAGAAAAGAGTTAAGTGTGGGGGGATATGATCAGCCACAAATCAATATGGAAAATTAGGCTTTTCTGACGCACTTAAGTATCTTTTTCTTGAGCAATATGGAGTTTTTAGAATAGTTTTTCATTATTTTTTTATTTTTATATTTTTTGGGTAATAAGTGAAAATGTCACGTTTTTGCTCATTTTGTAACCAAATTTGACCAATCGAGCCATGGGGAACCTAACAAGTTGATAAAGTGTTGTAGGGAGTCGACGGTGGCCTAAACATGAAGAATACATCACCTAAAGTAGGGTATTACGATATTGAAGCATGGAAGTCGTGATACACCTAACATCACTAAAATGAGGAGAATAAAGGTCACCTACAGTGGTATCGCGATACCAAGGATTGGTATCATGATACCGAGATCCACAAGGCTCTAAATTTCAATACTGACTTGGGCATCACGATACCCAAAACCAGATATTGTGATGCCCAAAATCAAATATTGCGATATCCAAGCCTGACGCAACAAAAAATGACTGCAGGGGTAGTTTTTGTCCAACAGCCACACCAATCAAAATTAGCCACATAGGGGCATTTTGATCCAAAAGGAAGGGTTAAAATCATCTATTTAATGCCACTTTTGGCTGAATGAAAAGGCAAGCTTTTCACTTTTGTTTCTATCATTTTTTCCTTAGTTTTAGATTAGGCTTAAGGTTTCTTTTCTTTTCCTTTTTCTTTTTATTTTCATTTTAAGTTTAGGTTTTCTCTTTTCTTTTTAGAGTACATTTTAATCTTGTAGTGTCCTTTCTTCCTTATTTTTAAATATTTTATAAACAATGACGAACAAACTATTGGGCTTCAATAGAACTTCATCAATTGAATAAACATTTTCTTAAACCTATTGCTTTCATTTTATGCCTACTATATGTTTGATAAAATGCTTGATTGGGATTTGAGTTTGAATATGTGCTAAATCTATTGGATGACTGATTGTTTGGTTGTTTGTTAACTTAAGGTGATGTCTATTCTTGATTGATTGGTTGTTCTATTATATCAAAATGCTTAATAAGCTAAAATTAACATCTTTTGCAGAAAACCTAGAGAAATGAGACTGGAAGAAGAGTTTATCCTTACATAGTTTGATATGATACTGCCAAGTAATGAGACTAAAAGGTAATCTATATGCCTAGGTGAGACCAAGAGGTAATCTTAGGTGGTATCTTTTAGTCTAGGATTATACCGAAAGGAGATTCCTAACTAAAAGTGGTGACCAATACAATCGATATAGGTTCATTAGTTTAATTAGAACTCAACTAATCAATCGACCATCATTTAATCATTTACATTTTCTAAAACATTTGGAAGAAAATTAGGCTTAGTTTAATTAACAGTTTAAATTTAGTTTATAAACAACTTTATTTGAACTGGCACTAATAATTTCCAACTCGATTAGATTAGTAATTGTTTAACTTGTGATTAACTCGATAAACACATTTACCCACTTGGAAATCCATTGGGTTCAACCCCTTGGAATACTTTGTATTTCATTGGAACTATAAATATTACAACTGACACTATGCACTTGCAGTTAAAACCTACTTTTTAAATTGTTTCATAAAACCATTCGTTTTAATGTGCACGGTGGGTCAGTACACCAAAGGAAACTCTTGGGCGGATACTGCTCGCTAAAACCTTGCACACACCAGGACTAGAGTGTTACGACTCACCTCCCATAAACAAAATTTCGTCCTCAAAATTTCAACTTGAAGAATTTCATGAATAACTGGAGAACTTTAACGGTTTCCACTAACTAACCTTCTTGCACTAGTTTGTTTCTATTTAATAGGTACACAAACACTTCTTCACTAACTTGCAGAATCGATCAAACCCTAACCTTTTCCTGCTCTACCTTTCTATCTTCTTCGTCTGCCGTGTCAGATTCATTGAAGGTAACTTTTTTCTTTGTTTTCTCTAATTCATAC
Organism: Gossypium raimondii; assembly: GCF_025698545.1. Classification (NCBI taxonomy): domain Eukaryota; kingdom Viridiplantae; phylum Streptophyta; class Magnoliopsida; order Malvales; family Malvaceae; genus Gossypium; species Gossypium raimondii. The sequence continues at coordinate 42,257,834 of NC_068565.1, forward strand.
CACTATTTCTTATCCCCAAATCATGAGGAGAGCTAGTACGAGAGGGAGGGGCCGTGGCTAAATTCTCTGATCCATTTCCTCAACAACTTCGCTGCTCATGGAAACAGAAACGTGCGACTGTAGTACCACTTGATAAGAAATGATTTGGTATTTAGGGACACTAGGTCTCCAAAACCCAAATTGTTCTTTTTCCTTTTAGCTTCCTTAATGTTGTTGTCTCAGTGGCAGTTCCGTTGATTTTAACTTACAATTGATTTTATTAGAGGCAGGTTTCCATTTGCCTCTCAACCCCTTCTTCTACACCGTACTCAAAACTTATGGATTGTACCGGGACAATTATGAGCCCTGTCGAGGTGCACACTGGTGGCATTATATATTGACTGATGTATAAATAATGAGCGACCACTGTTGGGTGTTTTCCAAAGATTTTACAAACTTAAGGTAAAAAGAATAGGAACTTCTTGTGGCAGTGCTCACTTCAGTGTACTCCAAGGCTGTAGACCCCTTATTCAAAACAAGATTTCAAATCTTCATCAAAGGAAGGATAAATACATAAGGGTTGTAAGCAAACTTGTTTCTAGTTTGGTTTTCCAACTCTATAGTCCATTCCTCTGGAAAGTGTCTGTATCTAATACTGAGCAATAGAAATAATTGAAAAGGAGACGCATTTTTTGTTTTAGTGTACCTTCAGTTAGAAATCTATTTCAACATTGTTTGAAAATTTTAAGTACAAATGGTTGTACTGACACACATTTTGATGATCCCTCCTTACTGTTTGAATTTGATGCTTGGCATATAACTTAGATAGTTAACTGACACACATTTTATTGGGGCGTATTCAGAGACCTCCATTGTACTTTTATAATATTTGTAGCCTTCGCCCGAGGAATTGGAAAATGTTAACTAACCTCAATACGAATTCTATGTCATCATCAAATCTGGCTAATTCAAATGTTGTTGGTGCAGGTTCTACCTCTCATTCTCACACCTCACCAGATTTAGTTCAAGACATGGACATCACTTCTATTCTCAAGGAAGCTCGTACCAAGGGAAAACTTGTTGCTGGTCCATTGAAAAATTTTTTAGTAATGAAGACTAAGAAAAGGGTCATAGTGGTTGAAGTTTCTCAGGAGACTGAAAATATTGATTGTCCTTCTCTTAAACGAGATGAATCAAGTAAGGAACCAACCATGACAATTTCTCATCCCCTACAGTTCCTGTCTTGATAGACATTCCATTATTTCTTGATGAATCTATCCATCGGTCAGACTCTCCAATACAATTGTCTAGTCCTCAACAGTTAAAGAACCAAAGTCCCACAGAGGTGTTACATTTGGCCTAAACTATTACCTCTCCCAATATTACATCTCGTGTTGCCCCCTCCACTGAAACATGAGGGATCTTTCCTTGGCATGATCTTTTGGAATCAGTGCCAACCTCCATCTCCCTTAGTTCTGTCTTCCAACAACAACAAAATATAATACCCCACCAGTTGAGAGAGGCTTTTTCTTCTTACCTTTCATCCAACTCTATATCGTGCCCATTGTTGTACATGTCTCAAGTCTCAGAGGTCCTATCAATGGAGCATAATCTTTAGAATGGGGATCTTAGAAACACCATTAAACATTATGATCGTAAAGTGGCAGATTTAGAAAAAGCTGCAAAAGCTAGCGAAGATTCTTTGGTTGAGCTATGCCAAAAATATCTAGATTCCCACAATCTAGTTGGAAAACTGGATGCACGGATTACAGCTTTGTCGGGTAAGCACATGGATGCTCTTACCAAAAATGAGCAACTAAAAGAGGAAGTCAATTCGTTAGAGGTCGAGAAATTTGCCTTAGGAGAGAAATTTGGAGCTCTAGAAGAGAGTCACAAGGAAGAACTAGAAAATATACACCATTCTCATAATAAAACAATAAAAAATTATTAGGAGATACTAAGAAAAATATTAATGGCACTTTACCATAGTGGAGGTCAAATCTACTCCTACATGCCCAAGTGGCTATAGGTCCTTTTGATATCATTCGCGTGGATTTTGGCTACATTAGTGATACTTCTACAGAGTCTCTAAATTTTAACATTTACTATCCTAAGAGTGAAGAGTGGGAAGCTTTCTAAAAAGAATGGAAATAATCTGGTGACTTATTCCTCCTTAACACCTCGATGTTGAAGACGTCGGAGAAGGCTCAGCATCAGAAGGTCAGGCCGTAAAGGACACCCCTCCTTTTGAAAAGGTCCCAAATGAGCCTATTAATCAGCTTGGTGAGGGATAGTACTGAGATCTAGTTCGTTTAGTCTTGTACATTGCTTTTATTTTATCTTTCATTTTGACTTTTGAACCATGTAGCATTGTTCTTATTTATTAATGTAAAATCCCTTTACCTTCCTGGAACGATGAAAATGTGCAAGTGTACACAATCACAACAAGTAATAAAGTAACAAGTAAATGTCAAGTTATCGTACCCACAGAGACTGTAAAAGAAAAAATATTTATGAAATGTAAATCAAACACTTTGGTGATGGGAAAAATATGTTATTTTGAAGAAGTGATTTAAAACTAAAATTAACTAAGTAATAAAAGTAAAAAGTAAAAATTCCAATGCACAATTTCAAAAGATGAGTTTTAATCAATATGACATAATTGTGTTAGATTAATACATTCCTTAACTTAGAATTACTAAACCCAAGTTCATGTTGTTACAAAGACTTTCACAACTACTTGGTAATTTGTTAACTCTCGCACATACATACTTACTCAATTTACTAATCTCTTGAACATTTATCAATGCCAATTCAAACAATTAATCAATATTCATAAGCACATATAAGATTAAGTGAGGTAACAATATATTTCTATATTAAAACAATTTAATCACAATAATCATGCAAGTTATGGAAGGCTAATGTATTGTTTAATCATCGCTAATTTAACCTTCAACTACCTTAGAAGATTAAACATGCACCAACTAAATACTATTTTAATTGATAACAATTTCTATATGTTTAATAATTAATTCATTCGTTACCTTACATTTTATAATGCTAGTATAACATATGCTTGATTTTATTTAATTGAACAACTTACCAAGGCCTATAACAAAACAAACATGATTTTAATAATTCAAGTGGACAGAATGAAATCAATCTAACACGAATTAATTTAAACCAACTTTAATTAGAACAAGAACAACAACACAACAATCATTCATATTCATAATCATAACATAAACAAGAAAATTAAAGAGAAGGGAACTAGGAAGCAAATCTAGTATTTCTCTGAAGCCAGACTAGTGCAATCCTCTTCTTCTCTGCTCGTTCTGTTGAACCAAGGCTTTGTGAATAGTTGAATGCTGCTATTCCAAGGTGGAAGAAGGCTCTTTTTTGAGAGGGAAATTGGCAAGGGAAATAGGAAAATAAGGAAGGGAAAAAAATAGAGAAAGTGAGAAAGGGAGAGATATTAGTGGGAATGAATGGTATCTTGAATGAAGTAACAAAGGGGGTATTTATATATGGGAGTAACTACTAAAAATAGAAAATAATTAGCAGCCATACACTCTTCCTTGGCTGACCACAAAAGGAGCAAGTTTGAATAAAAGTGGAGGGAAAATATTCAAAGGCACTAAAAGTGGAGGGGTTTGAATAAAGTTTAAAGAAACTTTGAGGGATATTGTGAAAGTAATAAAACCAGCTAAATAGCCTAATTGAGTCAGCTTATTGGACAGTTTTGGGCTGCTATTTCTCTTGTTGGATCAGTCTTCTTTTGTTAGTACAATTGGGTCTCCTTTTTAATTCATCTTATAATTAATAATTTTAACCCATCATGAAGTGAATTAAAATTAATTATAACATGTATTATATTCATTATTGGACCGTCAATTACTGGAAAAATTAGTTAGCCTCTTTCTTGTTCCATTTGATACAAAGAATCACCCCAACGGTTCAAGCCTTCCAAAGTGTCTACCGAGCCAAATTTCACCTTTTATGCAAAATTGTCGAAAATAAGCCAAATTTGTGAAATTTTCTTATAAAAATAATTAAAATTAAATATTTTAATCATTTAAGTGCAATTTAATTATTTTATAATTAAAGTATGAATTTCGACAAAATTTACTACGAAACTGCATGAATTAGAGCTTTAAATATGCTGAAAAAGTATATAGTTTTGTGTTTCCACACCTCGAAAATTAATTCATTACTTATCTCGAGTAATGCACAAATTGAAAAGAGGAAGTGCTTGAAATCACCATTAAAGAATGTCTTTAGAATACATTTCCCCCACAATTATGAGTTTAGTGTAATTATGCTCAAGAACAAGAATTTTGCAATTATGCAACTCAAGTATACATGTTGTTCAAATTATTCTCAATTGTTATCATGCTAGAAAGAATAAACTAAATGTATTCTTAATAAGGACATGCTAATTCTTACCATTTAATTTTATTCCTTTATTTAATACTAAATTGCAATCACTAAATTTAACTTATGTCTTCATATGTTGAACTTAGCAGTTTCTCTCCACTAATGTAGGCAGCACAAAACTCTTAACCGAAAGGTCTTTTAAATAGGTTGTAATGTGGTTGGGCTAGGGGTAGGTAAAAGATAGATAATTTTAAGCTAAAAACCCTAGACTCAGTTTGTATCGAACTTTTGAACTAACTTCCTTCAATACACCAACTTATTTTGCTTTCACAAGCTCTTTTGTACATCCATTTCTTTTGAGTACATATGCTCTCTCTTTTTAGAACACGAGCATTTTACTGTATGTACTACAATTTTTTTTCCTTTTGAGCATTTGATACTTCTTTTTAACTCCCCCAAACTTATTTTCAGAAACTATTCTGGATAGACTATGTCTAGTGTTTGGGACAATTTAAAGATAATTATAAGAGAAATGATAGCTAAATATTGCAAATATTCATTAAGGTTGGCTTGAAAGGCTGAAACGGTCCAAACAAAAGTTTGCCTAAGTCATTTTTAAAATTTCATGCTTCCTAGGATTTCGCCTCAAGAAATTACTAAGTCAATTCTAGAGATTTAAACTTGCATGCATGTCTAGCTCCCCTAAAGAATTAAAAAATTTTATGGTATGATTTGCAAACTTTATTAAGAGTAACATTATGTCATAGTTCAGCTAATGTAGCAATTATTGAGATAATAGAACTTTATTTATATTAGAAGTTAGCATAATTAATGAAAAATCAATTTTTGAGCAAAATATAACTTAATCATAATTATAAAAATAATGCATCTTGAAAAACAATTTTAATTTTTGGTCCCCCTACTTAAGATGAACAATGTCCCTATTGTTAAAAACAATAGAGAGACTGAAAATATAGATGTGAATAGATACTGTACACCAGGTAGGACCTTAGGAAAGGGAGGTGAGTCAAGTTTGACTGCTTAAATACCAAGCTTTTCCAAGGCAAATCCAATCCTAGACATGTACATATCTATTGCCATAGTTCTTATTTTGCTATTTGTTCCATTTTATTAATGATTTCCACCTCTTATTTTATTATGCGAGAAATAATATCCTGAAAGAAGCTAATCATAAAAACTTTAAATATCCTAAGAAAAAAATAAAATAAAGTAAATATCCCCTTTTTTTTGTTCTATCGTCATTGTTTTTTGCATGAATCGCTTCGTTCACTCTTCGATATTGGACTTCATGATTCAAATATAAAATCTGGAAACTCAAGCACAAAAATAAATGGGTCAAGGAATATTTTCGTAAAAGCGCTTCTCATTAAGTAATTACATATTTTTGAATATCTCTACTAAGCTTATTGTTGCCACAACATATGTTGCATTAGGTCCATCAACTTGGACAGCTCATCACGAAAATTTGGGTGAGGTGAATGAGTTCTGAATGTTGAGGTTGCCATGTCAGGTTCAATCATTGGTTCAATTGGTTCTGCCTTATCAGGGATTTCAGTTGACTGCATTGGTTCAATCTTCGTGGGATATTCTTCTTCTTCTTCGGGATCCTCGCTCAATTCAACTCGTTGCTGCAAAATAGAATCTTTGGCTACTTAATAGAGCTCCCAATCTGTGATTGTGCCTTGGCTATAACCTATCTTCTTTACATTTGCAAGAATTTTAGCTTTCAAGGACAAAATTTTTATCGTAAAGGGAAAGTATACTGGGCATAACGTCTAGCGGCACAATTTCAAATTTCTCTCAGAATGATTTTTCCCACATCAATGGTCTTTTCTGTCATAATTGAGTATAACAAGACCATTCGTTCAATTGAAATTGTAGTCCCATGTGAAAAAGGCATAAGGCTGAACCGAACAAAATAAAACAATACATTCGCTAACAGTGTCAAATATTATCTACGACAAGTGTGTGTTCCATGCTTTGATAGAGTCCATTTAGATCCCGAAACTGTAAGTTCCTCGAGAATTTCTTGCAATTTTTTGGCCCCAATATTTTCCATCAAGGAAAAATATTCGTCGTCCTCAAAATCAGGTAAATTAAAGAAGTCATTAATTGTGCTTGAATTTATTGGTACATTGATTCCTCGAATAGAGAATTTTGTTAACTCGCTTGAGGTCAAATTCGCATAAAATTCACAAACTAACTCTTCATTTGCACCTAGTCTTTTCTTACAAAACACTTCCCAATCTAAGGCTTCAGCAACTTGTCGAATGCTCGCCATGAAATTAGTATAGTTGTTTTCTTTCAATGTAAAGCATTTTTCATGGAGCATTTGTTGATTTTTGAAAATTTTATCATATCTCTCTTTGGCTTCTTCATAATGGAATTTGTTTCGTGATTCTTCAACATGGACAAAGGCACAAGTTCTTTTGTGAGGCATGATTAACCTGAACATAAGATAGAAACAAATATTTTCTCAAAAATTCAATTTACATAAAATAATTCATTAAATTTGAAATCAAATCATTAAATCAAATTTAAAATTTAAGAGAAAATTTTCTTACCACCTTTTCATAAAAATTCAGAACTCAATAAAGTAAATAATAGAATGTGAAGCTAAAGATGTCGATTTAGGGTTGGCTAGAGGGTAATTGGTTTGTGCATTTGATGGTTGCAGAAAGTTGGTGGCGTGGTGCAAAGGAAACAAGCACGCGATGTAACAGCCCGATTCTGGGCCTAGTCGGAATAGTGGTTTCGGGACCACAAATCCGACGAGGGAAAATATGGTTATTATTATATTTTTATGGTCTACAATTTCACGGAAAATTTTCGTAAAAATTTCGTTCGAAAATTTCGACGTTTGGGCACTCAATTTAGTCAAAAGGACTAAATTATAAATAGTGCAAAAGTTGAGTTCTACATCTTAGGGGTGTCTAATTGTTATGAAATTTTAAATTGGAGGTCTTTATGTGGTAATTAGACCATTAGTTAGTTGATGGACAAAAATAGACATAAGAAATGGGTGAAATAGATTTTTTTTTTAAATGGGGGCATTTTAGTCATTTGGTTATTAATTAGAATTAAATGGGAAAAAGATGGCAAAATATGCTCATCTTCTTCATGGTGAACGAAATCAGCAAGGGGGAAGCCATATTTAGGGTTTTTAAGCTTTCAAGCTCCATAGTAAGTGATTCTAAGCCCCGTTTTTAATGTTCTTCGTATTTTTGGAGTCCCGGTAACTTGGTTTAGCTTATTCTACCATTAATTCGTGTTAGGGTTCATATTTGGAAAAATATCCATAGGTGAAATGTGTTTATTTTGCTGTTTTATGGTGGAATATGAAGCTAGAGATTATGTTAAACAACTTTTGCTAAGCAATTTTAAGCTTAAAGCAGGTAAATAGACATAATCGGTAAAAATAATTAATATTCAAAAATATGTGTTGGAGTGGGAATTTGATGTTGCCATAGAAGGAAAAATGTTCAGCATGTTATAAAACTTAAGAATAAGTGATGAAGTTTAATTTACGAGCTTGGGGACAAAAGTGTAATTATGCAAAAGTTTGGGGCAAAATTGTAATTTTCAAAAGTTGGGTGGTGGATTATTTTAATAAATGTGAATAATAAACGAGTTAAATTTGCTATTATAGATCAAGAAAGACGTGAAGAGTATATCAAACGGGGAAAAGAAAAGATAGTGGAGTAAAGTGCAAAATTACGATATTTTGCACCGAGGTAAGTAAACACGTGACTTAATGTATTATTTTGATATTATTTGATATATGTTGAGATTTATTTGGAATTAAAATAAATGTTTGGCAATATCCTAAAAATGTTGTTAAATCGGAAAGGTGATAAAGGGTTGCAATATATGGGTTATGGGTTGAACACTCGGAATAAGTAGGAGTATGTTGTATATAAAAGGGGTTCTTGTGTTACGATTCCCGATTTATGGGTGGTGCTATGTCGTGATCCACCATATCTTTGAAATGTGAAAGGGGTTGCTATGTCTGATTCCCAGGGGTTGCTAAGTCTTGATTCCCGATTTCATTGGTGGTGCTAAGTGCGATATCCACCATATCTTTGAAATGAAAAGGGGTTGCTATGTCTTTGATTCCCCAGGGGTTGCTAAGTGTTGATTCCCGATTCATTGGTGGTGGTAAGTCGATATCCACCATATCTTTGAAATAAAAGGGGTTGCTATGTCTTGATTCCCAGGGGTTGCTAAGTCTTGATTCCCGATTCAGGTGGTGGTGCTAAGTCGGGATCCACCAATAACGGCTAACATTCCAGTGTTCAACGAAAAGTGTGGAAGATGAATATTGCCATATGGTGGAAAATTTTATGGGGTAAATATTGAGTTGAATACTAAATCGACCCATGTATGAGATGGGAGAAAATATCAAAAAGCATAAAAGGAACGATTTAATTATAAACTGTGTTGAACAACAGCAATTGGGTAACTTTGAAAAAATCACCATAAATGGTGGAAAATGAATGGGAAGCTGAATAATATATGAAATTGAAGTTGAATGTATCTATTCTCATATGAAAGAAATAGAATAAGCAAAGGAGTTGTATTTTTGGAGATATCTGAATTTTACTGAAACAGGGCTGGATTGATTTCGAGATCCCCTATTCTAACTTTGGAAAATTACCAAAAATTGAGAAAAAATAATTATGGCATGACATTTATATCCCTGGAATCCTTATTGAGTCTATTTTTATTAGAAACAAGCGAAACCATTTTTCAAATTTTTTACAGAGAGTTAAGTGAATTTTAGTGAGTAAGGGTCAGAACCGTTGGGCAGTGAAACAGGGGAAGGTTTAATGAATAAACTGTACTAATTGGCTGGGTTAAAATTTCTGAAATTTTTATGGTGAAATGGTATATGAGCCTAGTTTCAGGGAAAAGTTACGGAACTCAATTTGGAGCCCTGTAGCTCCAGATAAAAATAAATTAGCGACTATGACGCAGAAAGCAGCTTGCTGGAAATTGCCTAAACAATAAAGTTATTCATGAATAAGTTTATATTTTGGTGTAGTTATGGGAGTAATTACTTATTTATCATGTGTTTACTTACTAAGCTATATGCTTACTCGATTTTATTTTCTCTTGGTTATAGTGACTTCCAACAACTCGAAAATTGGAGCAAGTCGGACAATCATCTACACTATCCTTCACATTTGGGGTATTTTACTACTAGTGTTCAAATTTTATGGCATGTATAGACAATTTATGTAATGTGGGATCATCATGTAAATATATGTTATGGTTCCCTTTTAAATGTAGTGTTTATTAATAGTTAAACTATATGTGTGTTTATACAAATGAAATTGGTTGGTATATTGGAATGTGTTCTAAATTTGCGGAGGTTTAAGCAAAATAAGTAGGAATCTTTGTCGAAATTTTTAAAAATTTAGTAATACCTCATACTACTGTTCGGTAAGGAATACGGGTAAGGGGTGTTACATTTTAGTGGTATCAGAGCTACGGTTTAGTCGGTTCTCGGACCAATAAAATACGTGTGGAAGTCGATCTATACATGCCATAAAATTATTGTGATAGTGTGATGATTTCGACAATTTAAAATTTTGTTTTATATAGTAAATGGATCATGATCAAGTGTGGCGAGATGATGTTGAAAGTGTAGCACGGCTCTCGCGCAAGGGACGCATGAGGAAGAGAGTAGACATGAGACACATGGACAGGATGAGGCTCGGGAAGCCTTCCTCCGAATGATGAGTGATTGGTATATAGAATATGTCCGTGTAAATCCGAATGTTCCTCCTCCTCCACCCCCTCCTATTCCTCAACCGGTCCCCGTAGCTCCACGGAGTGCCGAATTGGTGAGATCAAGTAAGCCACCTATTGATAGAATTCGAAAGCATGGGGCTGAAGATTTCAGAGCCAATGTTGATGATGATCCGGAAAAAGCCGAGTTTTGGCTTGAAAATACTATTCGGGTATTTGATGAATTATCTTGCACCCCTGAAGAATGTTTGAAATGTGCTGTGTCTTTATTGAAGGATTCGGCATATCGTTGGTGGAAAACATTGATATCGGTGGTTCCAAAAGAAAGAGTTACTTGGGACTTCTTTCAGGAAGAATTTAGAAAGAAATATGTAAGCCAACGATTTATTGATCAAAAGCGCAAAGAGTTTCTCGGGTTGAAACAGGTAGAATGTCCAGTAGAGAATATGAGCGGAGTTTGTTCGGCTTAGTAAATATGCCCAGAATGTGTGCCTACGGAGGCTATTATGTGTAAAAGATTTGAAGAGGGCTAAATGAAGACATCAGTTGCATGTTGGGATTTTAGAGTTAAAAGAATTTGTGGTGTTAGTTGATCGGACTGTAAAAGTGAAGAATGAGTAGAGAAAAGAGAAGGGCGAGATGGAATCTCGAGATGTAAAGAAAAGGACAATGGGCAGAACATTTCAATCTCATCGAAGAAGTTTAAAGGACGGATCCACGACCAACTGGTTCATTGGGTATTCACGCAGAGACCGAGGGAGGTCGATTCGGAGCTACAACTCGAGCTACCTCTGTAGCAAGTGTGGGCAATGTAGGAAACACCGGACTGAATGTCAACAGATGTGGCAAGGCGACATATTGGTGAGTGTTGGGGATTTAAACGAGCTTGTTTGTGTGGTTCCCAAGAGCATTATGTAAGAGATTGCCACGAGAGAAGAGAGGAAGAAAATTTGCCAAGAGTGGATCGGGTGATATTGTTAGTAGAGGAGACCGCCAGAAATGTGGGAAGCAAAGTCGATTGGTAAAAGTGTGATGAAAGATGCGGTGGAGGATCGAAATTAGGCGCTGCCGGGACTTATGCCATACGTGCTCGAGAGGATGCCTCATCTCCGATGTGATTCTTGGTACATTTCTCTTCATGATATAGATGTTATTGCTTTGATTGATCCGGCTCTACTCATTCATATGTATGCATGAAATTGGTATCTAGTAAGAAATTGCTGTTGAAAACACTTGAATATGTAGTTAAAGTATCAAATCCATTAGGCAAGTATGTCTTAGTTGATAAGATTTGCAAGAATTGCCCCCGATGATTCAAGGTCTTGTTTCTGGCTAATTTGATGTTGTTACCATTTGATGAGTTCGATGTTATTTTGGGGATGGATTGGTTGATATTGCATGATGCCAATGTGAATTGTAGACAGAAAATTCTTGAATTAAAGTGTGAAAATGGTGAAATTCTCGGATTGAAACAGAGGAGCGAATAAGTTGCCTATGGTGATTTCGCACATATCCGCTCGAAATACTTGAGAAAGGGATGTGAAGTTTATCTTGCTTATGTGTTGAATCTTGATATAAGCGGGTGAAGCTTGAATCATCATCGTAGTCTGTGAATTTCGGATGTATTTCGGAGGAATTGCACAGGTTACCCCGATTAGAGAAGTTGAGTTTTCTATTGATCATTACGCATCTTGCACCGATTTCTATTGCACCGTATCGAATGGCTCCGATGAGTTGAAGGAATTAAAAGCTCGATTACAAGAGTTGATGAGATAAAGGATTTGTGAGACCGAGTTTTTCTCCTTGGGGTGCTCTGTGTTATTTGTGAAAAGAAGGGCGGCTCTATGAGACTTTGTATTGACTATCGTCACTCAATAAGGTGACCATAAAGAACAAGTATCCTTTGCCGAGAATTGATGATTTGTTTGATCAATTAAAAGGGAACATGATGTTCTCCAAGATCGATCGAGGTGCAGTTACTATCGGTTGAGAGTTAAAGAGTCGATGTGCGAAAACCGCCTTTAGAACGAGGTATGGACACTATGAATTTCGGTAATGCCTTTTGGGTTGACTAATGCTCCAGCTATTTTATGGACTTGATGAACCGAATTTTTCTTTGTACTTTAGACAAGTTCGTGGTGGTGTTCATAGATGATATTTTAATCTATTCTCGGGATGAATCGGAACATGCGAACATTTGAGAAGCGTATTCTGATTCGAGAGAAAAGAAATTGTATGCTAAATTCAGCAAAAGTGAGTTTTGGCTTCGTGAGGTTGGATTCTTGGGACATATAGTTTCAAGTGAAGGTATTCGGGTTGATCCAAGCAAAATTTCAGCAATTGTTGATTGGGAGCCACCAAAGAATGTGGTGAAGTTAGAAGCTTCACAGGCTTAATTGGGTATTACAGACGGTTTGTCAAGGATTCTCGATGATTGCTTCTCCTATGACTAAGTTCTCGAGAAGAATGTCAAGTTTGAATGGACCGATAAATGTCACGAGTTTTGAAAAGTTGAAGGCATTATTGGTGAGGCGCCAGTGTTGGTGCAACTTTGAGTCCGGAAGGAGTTTGTAATTCTGATGATGCATCGTTGAATGGCCTTGGGTGTGTGTTAATGCAAGAGGGCAAAGTAATAGCTTATGCTTGAGGCAGTTGAAACCGAATGAGAAGAATTATCCGACGCATGATTTAGAATTGGTCGCCATTGTTTTTGCTTTAAAATTTGGCGTCATTATTTGTATGGTGAAAAGTGCGAATCTTCACCGATCATAAGAGTTTGAAATATTTGATGAGTCAAAAGACTTGAATTTGCGGCAGCGAAGATGGCTCGAGCTAATCAAAGACTATGAGCTAGTGATTGATTATCACCCGGAAAGCTAATGTGGTTCTTGATGCCTTGAGCGAGAAAATCTTTATTTGCTTTGAGAGCTATGGGTGCGATGTTAACTTTATCGATGATGGCTCAATGTTGGTTGAATTGAGAGCTAGACCGTTATTTCTTGAAAGAACCGGAATCTCAAAAGAATGATGATGAATTGCAAGCCAAGAGAGCTCGATGTGAAGCGGTGTTGACTCAGATTTTCAAATTGGTTCGGATGATTGCACGATGTTCGGGGACGAGAATATGTACCGAGAAATGATGAGCTAATTCGGACTATTTTAGGTGAGGCATACGGTGGTGATTTATCAGTCCATCCGGTAGTGTGAAAATGTACAATGATTTGAGGAAGTTGTATTGGTGGTAGGGCATGAAAAAGGATATCTCGAATTTGTAACAAAATGTTTAATCATCAACAAGTGAAGGTTTGAGCATCAAGTGCCATCGGGTTTACTTCAACCGATAACGATTCGAATGGAAGTGGGACGATATCACGATGGATTTCGTGAGGATTACCTTTAACTCCAAAGAAGAAAGATGCTATTTGGGTAATTGTGGATAGATTGACAAAGTCACCCATTTTATTCGATCGCATTGATTATTCACTTGACAAGTTGGCGGAATTATATGTTCTTTGAAATAGTGAGACTACATGGGGTGCCTAAATCTATTATATCGGATAGAGATCCGAGATTTACTTGAGGTTTTGGATAAAGTTACAGGAAGCTTTGGGTACGAAATTGAATTTGATCGCATTTCATCCATAAATGACGAGCAATCGAAGGGTGATTCAAGTTCTTGAAGACATGCTCGGTGTTGTATTTTAGAAATGAAGGACAGTTGGGAGAAATATCTACCTTGGTTGAATTTGCTTATAATAATAGTTATCGGACAAGTATACAAATGGCACCGTATGAAGCATTATATGGGCGTAAATGTAGAACCCTTTATATTGGGTGAACTCGGTGAGAATCGGATTCATGGAGTCGACACGGTGAAAGCGAAGAAAAGGTGAAAATAATCCGTGATTGCCTAAAAAGCGCCTCGGATCGGCAAAAGTCGTATGCGGATTTAAAGAGAAAAGAAATTGAGTTTCAAGTGGGTGATAAAGTGTTCTTGAAAGTATCCCCATGGAAGAAGATTCGACATTTGGTCGTAAAGGCAAACTAAGTCCACGTTTTATTGGACCATATGAAGTTCTGAGAGAGTTGGCCTGTAGCATATCGGTTAGCTTTACCGCTTGAGTTGGAAAAGATACATAATGTATTTCATGTGTCGATGTTGCGGCGTTATCGTTCGGATCCTTCACATATAGTTTCTCCCTGAGATTGAGGTTCGACCGGATATGACTTATGAAGAAGAACCCATAAAGATTTTGGCTCGGGAGGTCAAGCAGTTAAGAAATAAAAGTGTAGCCTTAGTGAAAGTGTTGTGGCAAAAACATGGAATGGAAGAGGCTACGTGGGAACCGGAGGAAATTATGAGGAAACAGTACCCAAACCTCTTTTCGGTAAGATTTTGGGGACGAAAATCCCTAAAGGGGGAGAGTTATGTGACCGATTCAGGCCTAGTCGGAATAGTGGTTTGGGACCACAAATCCGACGAGGAAAATATGGTTATTATTATATTTTATGGTCTACAATTTCACGGAAAATTTTTGTAAAAATTTAGTTCGAAAATTCGACGTTTGGGCACTCAATTTAGTCAAAAGGACTAAATTGTAAATAGTCAAAAGTTGAGTTCTACATCTTAGGGGTGTCTAATTGTTATGAAATTTTAAATTGGAGGTCTTTATGTGGTAATTAGACCATTAGTTAGTTGATGGACAAAAATAGACATAAGAAATGGGTGAAATAGATTTTTTTTAAATGGGGGCATTTTAGTCTTTTGGTTATTAAATAGAATTAAATGGGAAAAAGATGGCAAAATATGCTCATCTTCTTCATGGTGAACGAAATCAGCAAGGGGAAGCCATATTTAGGGTTTTAAGCTTTCAAGCTCCATAGTAAGTGATTCTAAGCCCGTTTTAATGTTCTTCGTATTTTTGGAGTCCCGGTAACTTGGTTTAGCTTATTCTACCATTAATTCGTGTTAGGGTTCATATTTGGAAAACTATCCATAGGTTAAATGTGTTTATTTTGCTGTTTTATGGTGGAATATGAAGCTAGAGATTATGTTAAACAACTTTTGCTAAGCAATTTTAAGCAGCAGGTAAATAGACATAATCGGTAAAAATAATTAATATTCAAAAGTATGTGTTGGAGTGGGAATTTGATGTTGCCATAGAAGGGGAAAATTTTCAGCATGTTATAAAACTTAAGAATAAGTGATGAAGTGTAATTTCCGAGCTTGGGGACAAAAGTGTAATTATGCAAAAGTTTGGGGGCAAAATTGTAATTTTCAAAAAGTTGGGTGGTGGATTATTTTAATAAATGTGAATAATAAACGAGTTAAATTTTCTATTATAGATCAAGAAAGACGTGAAGAGTATATCAAACGGGGAAAAGAAAAGATAGTGGAGTAAAGTGCAAAATTACGATATTTTGCACCGAGGTAAGTAAACACGTGACTTAATGTATTATTTTGATATTATTTGATATATGTTGAGATTTATTTGGAATTAAAATAAATGTTTGGCAATATCCTAAAAATGTTGTTAAATCGGGAAAGGTGATAAAGGGTTGCAATATATGGGTTATGGGTTGAACACTCGGAATAAGCCGGAGTATGTTGTATATAAAAGGGGTTCTTGTGTCTGATTCCCGATTTATGGGTGGTGCTATGTGCGTGATCCACCATATCTTTGAAATGTGAAAGGGGTTGCTATGTGCTGATTCCCAGGGGTTGCTAAGTCTTGATTCCCGATTTCATTGGTGGTGCTAAGTCGATATCCACCATATCTTTGAAATGAAAAGGGGGTTGCTATGTCTGATTCCCCAGGGGTTGCTAAGTGCTGATTCCCGATTCATTGGTGGTGCTAAGTCGATATCCACCATATCTTTGAAATAAAAGGGGTTGCTATGTGCTGATTCCCAGGGGTTGCTAAGTCTTGATTCCCGATTCGGTGGTGGTGCTAAGTCGGGATCCACCAATAACGGCTAACATTCAGTGTTCAACGAAAAGTGTGGAAGATGAATATTGCCATATGGTGGAAAATTTTATGGGGTAAATATTGAGTTGAATACTAAATCGACCCATGTATGAGATGGGAGAAAATATCGAAAGCATAAAAGGAACGATTTAATTATAAACTGTGTTGAACAACAGCAATTGGGTAACTTTGAAAAATTACCATAAATGGTGGAAAATGAATGGGAAGCTGAATAATATATGAAATTGAAGTTGAATGTATCTATTCTCATATGAAAGAAATAGAATAAGCAAAGGAGTTGTATTTTGGAGATATCTGAATTTTACTGAAACAGGGCTGGATTGATTTCGAGATCCCTGTTCTAACTTTGGAAAATTACCAAAATTGAGAAAAAATAATTATGGCATGAAATTTATATCCCTGGAATCCTTATTGAGTCTATTTTTATTAGAAACAAGCGAAACCATTTTTCAAATTTTTACAGAGAGTTAAGTGAATTTTAGTGAGTAAGGGTCAGAACCGTTGGGCAGTGAAACAGGGGAAGGTTTAATGAATAAACTGTACTAATTGGCTGGGTTAAAATTCTGAAATTTTTATGGTGAAATGGTATATGAGTCTAGTTTCAGGAAAATTTACGGAACTCAATTTGGAGCCCTGTAGCTCCAGATAAAAATAAATTAGCGACCATGATGCAGAAAAACAGCTTGCTGGAAATTGCCTAAACAATAAAGTTATTCATGAATAAGTTTATATTTTGGTGTAGTTATGGGAGTAATTACTTATTTATCATGTGTTTACTTACTAAGCTATATGCTTACTCGATTTTATTTTTCTCTTGGTTATAGTGACTTCCAACAACTCGGAAATTGGAGCGAAGTCGGACAATCATCTACACTATCCTTCACATTTGGGGTATTTTACTACTAGTGTTCAAATTTTATGGCATGTATAGACAATTTATGTAATGTGGGATCTTCATGTAAATATATGTTATGGTTCCCTTTTAAATGTAGTGTTTATTAATAGTTAAACTATATGTGTGTTTATACAAATGAAATTGGTTGGTATATTGGAATGTGTTCTAAATTTGCAGGAGGTTTAAGCAAAAATAAGTAGGAATCTTTGTGAAATTTTTTAAAAATTTAGTAATACCTCATACTCTGTTCCGGTAAGGAATACGGGTAAGGGGTGTTACACGCGACCAGCTTGTATGCGTAAGCTGGGGTTCGCAAGGGCTAGGGCAGTAGCGACGTGCATGCAAGGAAGCGATGTGAGCGGGGCACTACATGTGGTGTGTGTGTGGCGAGGCGTAGTGGGTTGCGGAATGTACGGGTTGTGCGTGTGGGAAGGTGCACAGGGTAGCATGTACGAGCGATGGTGGCTGCTGGTCAGTGTGGTTGCGAGTGGTGCAGTCAATACTTGTCGATGAAGGTAGATGAGGGCAACGACACTAGATGCCTTGGGGGTGGATAGTGTTGAGGACAACGGTAGAGGAAGTGAATGGGAAGGTGGTATTCAAAGTGTGAGTATGGGGGAATTCAACTCAAAATCTTAGAAGAAATAATATTTAAAAACTATAACTCCTAATCTTATTTAAAAGCAATATCAATTAATATATAATATAAAGTATATTAACATATTACTTGATATTATATTATTTATTAGAAATAAAACTCTTAAAAAATGTTTAACAAAATATTAAATAATTATAATCCTATACAAGATTAATTACAATTAATATATATTATATAAAATATAATTATATATTAGTTGTTATTATCTTAAAATAAAAGAAATTAAAAATATTTATTTTAGCTGTTTTAAAAATATTTACAAAAAAGACAACTAATTTTAATATTTACAAAAAAGTCAAAATTTTCAAATAATTCAATTAAGTCCCTAGACTTATAAATAATTTGAAATTTGAGTTGCAAACTAAAATTCGAATCAAAATTGACCTTTTATTTGCAAAATAAAAAAATTATTTTGTCAGTTAGGAAATATTTTATCAGAAGATTATGTTAAAATCAATTCCCAAGAAAGATTGGAGGAGTCACAAGTGGTCCCGCTTAAGTTCCAATCTCCTAGATAGAATTTATTACTAATTGAAAAAAACATAGGCTAAGTCATTTATTTAAAAGAGAAATAAAAATTTAGGTGTCTGATAAAATGAATGAGATTTTATCCTGCTCAATTTTATCCTTCCAATAATGTTTCAAGCGCTGAGCATTAACTCTAAAATTACCTTCCTTACCGTGAAGTTCAACAACCTCGTAGAGGAACACTTGACGAATAGTGAATGGATAGGACCAATGTGATTTTAACTTACTTGGAAAGAACCTTAATTTGGAATTGAGCAACAAGACTTGTTGACCTACTTCAATTCCTGAACTCGAATGTGCTTGTCATGCCATCTTTTTAGTCTCTCATTGAATAGTTTGACATTTTCATATGAGAACATTTGGAACTCTTGTAACTCATTAAGTTGAAGCATTTGTTTCTCTTTAGCAAGCTTGAGATCTAAGTGGAGCTGTTGGAGAGCCCAGTAAGCTTTATGTTCTAACTCTAAGGGCAAATGACAGGCTTTCCCAAAAACCAACTGATAGGGAGACATCCCTAAAGGTGTCTTGTATGATGTATTGTAGGCCCATAAAGCGTCATCCAGTCTTTTGGACCAATCTCATCGGTTTGGACAAACTACCTTCACGAGTATACCTTTTATCTCTTTATTCACCAATTCAGCTTGTCAATTCACCTACAGATAGTAAGTTGTGGTAACCTTGTGCTTTAGTCGATGTTTATTGAGCAACGATTTCAACCATTTGTTCACAAAATGGGACCCACATCACTGATGATAGCCCTAGGAGTTCCAAACCTTGTGAACACATGTTTCTACAAAAACTTCATCACAACCTTGGCATTGTCCGTCGAAGATGCCTCGGCCTTAACCCACTTAAATACATAGTCTACAACTACCAATATATACTTATGACCAAAACAATGAGGGAATGTACCAAGAAATTCAATACACCAAACATCTAATAATTCTACCTCAATGATGTTTGTTGAGGACATCTCATTTTTGTTGGTGATGTTTCCAACACTCTGACATCGATCACAACTCTTTACGTAGGCATGGGTATCTTTGAATAACTTGGCCAAAAGAATCCGACTTGCAGTACTTTGGCTACAGTACGTGTACCTCCAAAATGTCCCCCACTCAGAGTTGTGTGACAATGATATAAAATCTTATGTACATCATTTTCTACCACGCATCTCCTGATCATTTGATTTGCGTACTTTTTGAACAAATATGGCTCTCCCCAAAAATAGTACTTCACATCGTGAAGAAACCTTTTCTTTTGTTGATATGTATTATCAATCGGTATCAAACCACAAGCTAAATAGTCAGCAAAATCAATAAACCAAGGGGTGTTATGGACATGATGTACCTTAAGTATGTGCTCATCTGGAAATGTCTCCTAGAAGGGTACGTGAGATGAAGTACCTTCTTGTGGCTCCAATCTGGATAAGTGATATGTTACTTGGTTTTCTACCCATTTTCGATCTTAAATTTCTAGATCAAATTCTTAGAGTAGAACTATCCATCGAATCAATATCGGCCTGGCATCTTTCTTGGCAAGTAAATATTTAATTGTCGAATGATCTGTATCGACAATCATTTTGGTACCTACAAGATAAGATCAAAACTTGTCAAAAGTGAAAACAATAGAAAGTAACTCTTTTTTTGTTATTGTATATTTCAGTTAAGCTTCAGTCAGAGTCTGACTTGCATAGTAGATGAGATTAAAAAATTTGTTCCTTCAGTGGCCTACCACGACTCCTACTGTGAAGACACTTGCATCATAAATCAGCTCAAATGGCAAATCCCAATCCTGTGTGACAATAATTGGTGTAAAAACTAACCAATTCTTCAAAAAATTATATGCTTTTAAGCATTCTTTATCAAAGTTGAATATAGTGTCATTCTCCAATAATTTGCATAAGGGTTTAGCAATTTTGGAGAAGTCTTTCATGATTTTTCGATAGAAACCGGCATGTCCCAAGAAGCTCTTAACATCCTTTAGAGATGTTGGAGGTGAGAGTTTCTCAATAACAGCTACCTTTACTTTATCTACCTCGATTCCCTATCTTGTTATTTGGTGCCCCAAAATAATACATTTTCGTACCATGAAATGGCACTTTTCCAATTCAGTACAAGGTTTGTTTCTTTGCACCGCCTTAGTACCTTAGCTAGATTGGCTAAGCAATCATCATAAGTGACTCCAAAAACTGAAAAATTGTCCATAAAAATTTCCAAACACTTCTCAACCATGTCAGTGAAAATAGCCAACATACATATTTGAAATGTAGTAGGTGCATTACATAAACCAAATGGCATTCGTCTAAATGTAAATGTATCATATGGGCATGTGAATGTTCTTTTGTCTTGATCTTTCGATGCTACTGTGATCAGATTGTACCCTGAGTAACCATCAAGAAAATAGTGATAGTCTCACCCCGCAAGTTTATCAAGCATCTGGTCCAAGAATGGAAAAGGAAATGATATTTCCTAATTGCCTAGTTCAACTTTCGGTAATCTACACAAATTCTCCATCCCGTAACCATTTTGGTTGGTATCAACTCATTATATTCATTCTTTTTTACCATAATACCTCTTTTCTTTGGCACGCACTGGACCGAACTTACACATGAACTGTCTGAGATGGGATAACTTATAGCCATATCTAACCATTTTATGATCTCTTTCTTTACAGCATCTTTCATAATGGGGTTCAGTCTTCATTGTCCATGAATTGTCCCTGTCTTCCTATCTTTTAGGATGATTTTATGCTTGCAAACGGATAGACTAATACCACAGATATCAGCTATGGTCCATTCGATAGCCTTTCAAAATTTTTAAATAGTGAAATAAGTTTCTCTTCTTACTCTTCATTTAACTCTGTTGAAACAATCATAGGCAAAGTCAAAGCCTTACCTAAATAAACATATTTTAAGTGTGAGGGAAGTATCTTAACTTCTAATTTAGGTGGCCCTTCGATTGACACTTTTGGTTGAATATTATTTCTGCTTTCTAATTCAAAAGATTTAAAACGGGATTGTGGATTAAATCCCTTCATCATTTGGAGGGTTTGACATCAAAACTTGCTCCAACGGGTCCTCAATAGAGTTGAATTCCCCTTCTATAGCTAAATCCTCTAACTCAAATACTACAAAAAAATAATCAATTGTGTTAGGGAATTGCATAGACTTAAAAACATTAAAAGTTACCTGATCATCCTGAACACGTATAGTAAGCTCGCCCTTCTGCACATCAATAAGGATTCTTCCAATTCCTAGGAAAGACCTTCCTAGGATGATTAGTACCCTTTATCTGCTTCAATGTCTAAAATAACAAAGTCAGAGGGAAAAATAAATTTTTCTACACGTACAAATACATCCTTAATTTTTCCTTCTGGATGTGTTAAGGATTGATCTACTAATTGAAGTGTAACCGTAGTTAGTCTAACTTCACCTATCCCCAACTTTCTAAATATAGACTTGGGCATCAAGTTGATGTTTGCACCCAAATCACATAAGACCTTACCATAATAAGTTGTTGCAATGTTATAAGGTATGGTAAAACATCCAGGGTCCTTCATCTTTGGGGGTAGTTTATTTTGAAGGTTTACACTACACTCCTTCATCAGGGCTACTGTCTTAAATTCTCCAAGTCTTCGTTTCTTGGACAAGATATCCTTCATGAATTTCAAGTACTTTGGCATCTGTTCAAGAGATTTTACCAACGAAATGTTGATATGAAGTTGCTTGAGCACTTCTAGGAATTTAATGAACTGGACTTCCTACTTCTACTTTTAAAGTTTTTGAGGGTAGGGTGGTGGGGGATTTTTAATTTGAACTGGTTGAATTGTCTTTTATGCCAAGTCTACATCTAAATGAAGTTGTTAGTTTATCAGAATTAACTGGTTCAGAAGTTACCTTATTGGGTTTTATAGATTCTAGTTCTTCTGATCAATTTGCTCTTTTCAACTTCAAGAATGTTGGGCTCTATTGTGTTTTGCTCCTTAGTGTTAATATTTTACAATGCTCTTTCATCGTATTTCTCGAGTTCTCCGTATCACTAGGCAAAGCACCTTGTGGTCAGTTCCTAAGTTCAATTGCAAGTTGGCCCATTTGGTTTTCCAGGTTTTTCAACGTGGCTACTTGGCTTTGGGTTAAGACATCATTTTCCTCTATGTATGCATTCAACAGGTTATCTAAGCCATTGAAAGGTTCAATTTGAGGTTATTTCTGAACTTGTTGGGTAAATATAGGTGGTTGGGTCGGTCTAGGTTTTGTAGAAGTGTTACTGGGTCCAGCCCCTTGGTTACTCTAAGAAAAATTAGGGTGGTTTTGCCAAGATGGGTTATAAAGACTAGATTGCAGTCCTTGCCTTCCTCAGTTCTTGTTTTGGTTACCCACGTAATACACAGATTTTGGGTTTGATGGGTAATATTCGAACAAGTGCCCTTCCCCATAATAACATAGGCTACATTTTCGATTTGATTCGATGATTGAGCTACAAAATTATTAAACCCATTAGTAGTAAAGTTTTTAAGCATTGAGGATATTGAGGATACCTGAGATGCAAGTGAAGTAAGAACGTCCATTTCATGTACTACAGCAACTCATCTTCATGACACTACTCGATTGGTTAGCTATTGGTAATTGTTATTAGAAATCCTCTCCATGATTTCATAAGCCTCGCTATAAGACTTAGAAAGGAGAGCACTGTTACCATAAGCATCCACTACCATCCTTGTGTGAGCATTAAGACTATTATAGAACGTTTCCAATTGGATGCAATGAGGGATTTCGTGATGAGTGCTTCTTCATAATAGTTCTTTAAACCTTTCCCATGCCTCATGCAAGGACTCGTCATCCATCTGTTGGAAGGTAGTGATCTCATTCCTTAACTAAGCATTCTTACTAAATGGGAAGTACTTCATAAGGATAGGATTTTTAGCATGATTTGCTCTATTTCCTTGATCCAGATATTCAAAGTTCATCTTTTCAATCATTCTCTAACTCTGTAACCTCCTAAACTTGGCCTAGACAATAGGACTAGACATTACCCACTAAAATGGCTAAGCTAACCTACGTTACCTTTGAAGACTTTAAATAAACTCATTCTAGAGAAAAATCGTAGTTGTACTTTTGTACTAGTTTAAAACATTCATTTATTAGGTCAACTGGACTTAAGGTTCATTTTATTGTTGATAGTGTTGTTTTAGTAAAAACTGTTTGCCTGTCGCTCATCTTTATAAAAACTCGATGTTAAACTAATGCAACGAAAAAAAACATTTTTCAAGTCATTTTGGAAACCTAGTTTACTTATCAATTTTTTTTCAAATACGATTCCTTTGCAATGTAGCGATAATTAGGGAACAATGTCAAATTTTATTTAAGTCAAATATCATGCATTTCCTGATTCTTTTGCTTGAGTAATCCAAGCATGCAAAAATCCCCAAATGAAAAGTTACCAAGCCACAGACTAGAAATAATTAAAAATTTTCAAACCAAAACCAATAGAGACTGATTAATAATTATTAAAAATAGTCTGAGGTCCAAGGTTTTTCTCCGTATGTAAGGTTCAGTCCTAGTTTCGAGGTTTACCTAAAACGTTAAACACTATGGGGGTGAGCTTATGAAAGCTCGGTGTGGGTTGAATAGTTAATTAAACAGTCACAAATATAAAATATAGTGAAACATACTAGCATTAACAAAATAACATATAACCATCATTGAAATTTCAAAACACTACTTAGCCACTATCAAATCGATGTCACACAGTATATGAGCATGTGCCATGTAACACCCCAAAGTAGGGCCTAAGAGTTTTAGGAGTTTTGGCCTATATGAACTTAGAATTTCAAAAGGTTAGTACTCGATACTATTTTCGACTTTGGCATATTGATTGTTGAATCAATTTTTGAAAAAGTATTCTACAAACTCTTAATTTTAGAGAAAGGACTAATTTGCAATAAAGTCAAAATAGTAAGCATTTATGTTGCAATTAAAATAATTTTTAAAATTGAACCTTATACTTCAAGGACATTTTTTCTCTGTAGACCTTATGAAATTTCCATTTTATGGATTTGATGTGATACTTGGTATGGATTGGTTAACTGAACATAAGGTTAGGGCAGATTTTGAGACTACGCTGATTTCTTTGAGGAATAGTGATGGAATGGAAATAGTTGTGGTGGGTGAAAGATCTGGTTTTATGTCCAATATGGTTTCAGCTATAAAGGCTGAGAAGTTGATGGGTAAAGGTTGTAAGGCTTACTTGGCTTATGTGATAACTTCAGTTAGTAAGGAGTTAAGAGTTTAGGATATTCGTACTGTTATGGATTTTCCTGAAGTGTTTCTAGAAGAGTTTGCAGGTTTGCCACTGGATTGGGAAGTGGAGTTTGGAATTAAGTTTATCTTGGTACTGCATTGGTGCCTATTGCACCCTATCACATGGCACCAAAAGAGCTCAGGGAGTTAAAGATTCAATTACATGAG
The DNA here is from genome assembly GCF_025698545.1 of Gossypium raimondii. NCBI lineage: Eukaryota > Viridiplantae > Streptophyta > Magnoliopsida > Malvales > Malvaceae > Gossypium > Gossypium raimondii. The sequence continues at coordinate 42,282,508 of NC_068565.1, forward strand.
TTGTCAGATATGAGGTTTATTCAACCAAGTGTATCCCCATAAGGTGTACCGATTTTGTTTGTAAAGAAGAAGGATGGTACAATGAGGATGTGTGTTGATTATAGGCAATTAAACAAGTTAACTATTAAGAATAAGTGTCCCTTTCCATGAATTGATGACTTGTTTGATTAGTTTCAAGGTGTAACGGTGTTCTCGGAGATTGACTTAAGATCTGGGTATTACCAAATGTATGTGAAGGAGTCGGATGTGTTGAAAACTGCTTTTAAGACTCGGTATGGGCGTTATGAGTTTTTAGTGATGCTGTATGGATTGACTAATGCTCCTACCGTGTTCATGGATTTGATGAATCGTGCGTTTCATTCATATTTGAATCAATTTGTAGTTGTCCTTGTAAATGATATTTTAGTGTACTCTCATTTGGAGGAGGATCACGACGAGTATTTAAGGGTGATTTTGTAGATTTTTATGAAGTAAACAGTTGTATGCAAAGTTAAGAAAGTGTGAATTATGGGTTAAAGAAGTGGCATTCTTAGGTCATCTTGTTTTAGCAAAAGGGATTCGAGTGGATCCTAAAAAGGTAGAGGCGATTTTGGAATGACAGCTGCCTAAGAGTGTTACTGAAGTTTGAAGCTTCTTAGGCTTAGTTGGTTATTATTGTAGATTCATTGAATTATTTTTTCTTATTACGGCTCCTTTAACGAAACTACTTCAGAAAAATGTGGTGCTCAAGTGGACTGATGCTAGACAAAAGAGTTTTGATGAGCTTAAGGCAGTTTTGACTAAAGCACCAGTGTTCGTTCAACCGGAGCTTAGGAAAGACTTTGTAGTTTATAGTGATGCTGCATATTCGGTTCTTTGTTGCATTTTGACGCAAGAAGGTAAAGTTGTGGCTTATGCTTCAAGGCAGTTGAATACGAACGAACGAAACTATCCTACTCATGGTTTGGAGCTTGCTACTGTGGTGTTTGCACTTAAGATTTAGCACCATTATATCTATGGAGATATGTGTGTTATCTACACTGATCAGAAGAGCCTTAAGTACCTCCTCACCCAAAAGGATTTGAATTGAAGGCAAAGGCGTTGGATTGAGCTTTTAAAAGATTATGATTGTGTGATTGAGTATCATCCTGGCAAGGTGAATGTAGTTGTTGATGCTTTAAGTAGGAAATCGTTGATAGAGTTGAGAGCTATGTTTGTGCTCTTGAGTTTAGCTAGTGATGGTGGTTTATGTGCTGAACTTTAGGTGAAGTCGACTTTGTTGCAATAGATTAAGGAAAAACAACCGTTAGATGGAGATTTGTTGAAGAGGATTCGACAGGTTGAGCAAGGTATTAAGAAAGACTTTGATGTTGATAGTGATGGTATCTTGAATTTTTGAAGTAGGTTGTGTGTGCCGCAAGATGTGGATTTAAGGCAAGCGATCCTTATTAAGGTTGATAGTAGCCCTTAAGCTATGCATCCCGGTAGTGGTACAATGTATTATGTTCTTCGTTGGATTTATTGGTGGCCTGAGTTAAAGCGTGACGTTACAGATTTTGTGGCTCGATGTTTGGTGTGCAAAAAGGTGAAAGCTGAACATCAATTTCCTTCAGGGTTGATGCAACCTATTGCTATTCCTGAATGGAAGTGGGAAAAGATTAGTATGAATTTTGTTTCGGGTTTGCCATTGACTCTTTCGAGGAAAGATTGGGTATAGGGTATAGTTAATTTATTTTCGAAGAGTGCGCATTTGTTAGCAGTGCAAACCAAATATTTGATGAAGTAGTTGGCAGAGTTGTATATTGCTGAGATTGCTTGTCTTCATGGGGTTCTAGTTTCGATTATTTCTGACAGGGATCCGAGATTTACTTCAAGGTTTTGGAAAAGTTTGCAAGAGGCTTTGGGATTGAAGCATACTTTCAGTATGGCTTATCACACCTAAACTGATGGTCAATCTAAAAGGGTAATTCAAGTTCTAGAATATATGTTGCGAAGCTGTGTGATCGAGTTTAGTGGTAGTTGGGAGCGATATTTGCCCTTAGCATAGTTTGCTTACAACAACAGTTTCCAAGTGAGTATTTGCATGGCACTGTTTGAGGCGTTGTATGGTAGGAAGTTTAGAACTCCCTTGTGTTGGACTGAGTTAGATGAGAGGCGAGTTGTTGGGCTGGATTCAGTTTATGAGATTGAATGGAAGGTAAACTAATTTGTTATCGTTTGAAAGCAGCGTCTGATAAGCAGAAATCTTATGTTGATTTGAAATGTCGAGATATCGAGTTTCAAGTTGGCAATACGTTATTTTTGAAGGTTTCACCGTGGAAGAGAGTTTTGATATTTGGTTGGAAGGGTAAGTTATGTCCAAGATATATTGGACCTTATGAAGTTGTTGAGAAGGTTGGTTCTATAGCTTATCATCTCAAGTTGCCACCAGAGCTTGAACGAATTCATGATGTTTTCCATGTGTCCATGTTACAAAAGTATCGTTCAAAATCATCGCATATTGTGCCAGTTGAAGAAATTGCAATCCGTGATGATCTTTCTTATGAGGAAGAACCAATTGAAATTTTAGCTCGTGAAGAGAAGGTTTTACGTAATAAGAGACTTCCGTTGGTTAAAGTTTTGTGGCGCAACCACAAGATTGAAGAGGCTACATGGGAAATCGATGAAGTATTTTAAGGACAAAATTCTTTTTAGAGGGGGAGAATTGTAGCACCCTAAAGTAGTGCCTTGGAGTTTTAGGGGTATTTTAGGAATTTTGGCCTATATGAGGTCGAAATTTTGTAAGGTTAGTACTCGATAATGTTTTCAACTTTGGAATCTTAGCTCTTAAATTAATTTTGAAAAAGTGTTCTAGAAATCCTTAATTTTAGAGAAATGACTGATTTGTAATAGAAAAAAAAAAGTGAGTATTTATGTGGAAATTAAACCAGTTTTTAAAATTGAACCTAAAAGTCACCTTCCACCTACAGTTTTCATGTTAAATTTTCCTCTCCTCTTCTTTGTGTCACCCCTTCTTCTTTTCGTCACTATTCCATTTATTTTTTATTCCCAAACCATAACACATTGATTTCCTATCATTCCTAAGTAAGTTACCATAAAAAATCCCCAAGAATAACACCAAAACTCCATAGATTTCACCATCTTCTTCAAACGTAGGTTTTTTGGATTTACGCTGAAACTTATTCATTCTTTCAAAAAAGGTAATCATTCATGTATCCATTGGTTTTTAATGTTATTTAGACTCTAAAACTAAATTAATAGCCCTCAAATCGCATGTTTTAAATAAAAGCCAAAAATCGAACCATTAATGGTAGATTTCAGGATTTTGAGTCAAAATTTTGTTTCAAAGTGTTTTTCAACTTATTTTAGCATGATTAGAAGGTTTTTAAACTTACCTTGAAGTTTCGTTAATGATTTCTCATGTTTTAAAGAATTTTGTGAAAATTGCCTAAAAGATGTAAAAAAAATGTCAATACCATGAATTGAGTAGATTTGTCTAGTTTGAAGGTTGTGAATTAGGCGTGGATGATTAATTAGATGAACAGAACTAAAATTAAACAAAAAGATTGAGTATAGACCGAGATATTAGAATTTAAAGTTTGATGTGTTAATAGTTTAAGTTACATGGGAGCTTAGCTTAAAGCTTGTGTGTTAGTTGCTTTGAATGAATTTTGGTGGATATTTGACTATGGTTGTTGTGTGATTTTTGTGTGTAAAGCTTTGAAGTCGTTAGAGCTTGCCACAAGCTAGGGAAGCGTTAGTTGAGCTTTCGGCTTTTCGACTAAAGCATAAAGTGGTGAGTGTATGGGATTGCTACTCGTAAACACGAGTCATGTGTTAATTGGTAATTTAGATGTAGCCTAAACCCCTACTATAAGTTCCAAGTCTAAGTTTCTTTGAAATTCATAATTATCTTGTGATTTTGTGATTATGTATTGTGCATGAAAAGTGGTAAGTGAATATAGTGACTATTGTGTAAAGTGCAATCATATATATGAAATGAATGTGTAATATATATGCTATATGACTATGCTAGAGTTTTGCAAAAGATGCTAATATGCAATGATAGCGCACGGATAATCGGTAAGTAATATATGTTGTTTTCGAATATTTTGGCCTTGTGATCTTGGAACCATTGGATATAGTTGGCATGCCATAGGATTGTGAGTACTCACTTATATGTTTAGTGGTTTTGGGCGTTGAGGCTCTGGGACATGTTTGGAGGGATAAAGAAATGAGAGCTAAGCTCTATTCAAGGAGATATGTGAGGGGTAATAAGGAGAGTGTTACCTAAATGCTTCATTTTTGGGACATGTTGACTCTATGAGTCTATGTGGTGTAATGGAGATCCGTGTATCCGATGTGATGGCAGTGCTCACTATATGTTTCATAAAGCAACTGCCACCTTTTCCCAATTTATCATATTTTATGTTATCATGTGGAATATGTTCTATGCTTGAGTAAGTATGTACTTGTGAGTAAATGATTGGTTGTGTTGCATGATGATATGTTTGAGTTCTGGAACTTCTTATTTTCACTGAGCTTGTTAAAGCTCACCCCCTCATTTCAACATATGCAGATTAGTGACGTCACCGTGTGGGCAGTGTGGTTTCAAAGGGAGTGATTCAAGGAAGATTGGTTGTTTATCATAGGCGGAAGGCAATGTGGTAGAACTATTTTGGGTAATTTATTTTTAACCATTTTGATTTGGTTTCTAAGAATACCATGTCATTGCTATTACTTAGGATTGTAGACATTGATTTTGGCATGATGATTTGTGGTCAGACTTGTTTTTCACATTTTGTACTATCGATTAAGCCGTATGAATGGTTATTTAACTTAGTGACTGATGCATATTGGTTAGAATCACATTTGGAGTGGCTTAGTTCACATATATTCTGAAAATTCATGTTCAGGGGCAGATGTATTGATATTACGCTTTAAAAATGATACCTCTGTAAATTAAAGCGTACAGGAAAACAAAATAACATTTTGGTATCGATACCTTATCTCAAGTATCGGTACTCGAGGCTAAAGTATTGATATTTCGTAAGTGGTACCCATAATTTTCGATACTTCAGGATTTTGGCTGAAAATAGTATGCTCAATTGGTATCGTTTTTCCAAGTGGTATTGATACCACTTAAGGAAAATATTGATACATGGATGTCTGTATCGATACCTACGAACATTTTTATGTTGCTAATTAGCCCTTGTGCTTGATTCTGGCTATGTGTATGACTGATTAACGAATGATTTGCATGTACAATCGTTAATTAACTATTTGGAAGACTCAACACTTGTTCGAGTTAATGAAAGATGATCAGTTTGCTTGAATCTAGCTTCCAATTCGATGTACATGAGACGAGATAGTGCTGTGACATCCCATATCAGGGCTTGGCGACTAGGTCTGGTATAAGGTGTTATATGCCATCAATCAATCGAGTAACAATCATTAATTTCAATACCATTCAATACAACACAATACAATACATAGCATAAATCAATAATATTCGAGTATGTCGTGAGCATGATGTAATGAAATCTGCAACACACCACGAGTTCCCCAAAACTCGTCTGGAAAACTCCAACGAATGCGAGTATAGCACGATGTGGTAAAACCATCGAATAAAAAATAATGGAGTAAAATTGTCGAATACAAAGTAATGCAATATAATCACCAATCCCCTCGATACTCCAAATGTAGTGCACTAACTATGAATAAATGCGGACTTAATATGTCACCCGTACTCCATAGAACTTAATATAACCACAGACTTAATATGAATAAATGCAATATAATCACCAATCCCCTCGATACTCCAAATATCTCATCCCAATGCACATGTAATATCTCATACAATCTCATACATAGTCATAATTTAATACTTTTCACATTTAATTGACATGTTCAACATGCCCTAAATAATTGAATACTTTCAGTGAAAGGAATCAATGTCCTAACTTTCAAATTACCAAGAAGATGATATCATTCAACATTACACAATTTCACATACTTTTACGAATTTCCAATGTGCATGTAGAGCAACCTTTCCAATATAACATGGAAAATTTTATATGCAATTATATCATGCATAAACTCATATTTTAGAAAATCATGCCATACATACAACCAATCTCATACCAAATAACACAGTCATGCATCAAAGTATCAATCACATAATCACACTGTCAAACTAGCAACTTTGCTAGCACATTAATATTTTAGGGCTTAAAACGTACCTGATTCGGCCACTTACAAAATTAATAATTTGGATATTAATCCAATCCAATCAGCAATTAAATCATCAAATATAACATGATAAATTATCATTATAAAAAAAATTTATGAGTTTAGGGCCCACACCTTATTTTACACTTTTTCGCAGCACACTAGTGAATCTCTTGATTTCCTTAATAAACCTCAAAACAAACCTATTAAAAATGAGTACAAATTAAATTAATTCACCTCTTAAACATCCCCCTAAACACCCACTTATGGGTTAAAACCAAACTTCACAATTACAACTATTTTACGAATCCAAACTAGTTAGATTTCTTACACTATTCTAATGTGAATCGTACGCGCGAACGTCTTTCGGCTTTACAGTTGATTTGGGGCATTCGGGTCAGCACCTAACACATTTAAATACTAGAAAATCAGTATCCATATTGATTAAAACCCTTAATTTAATCAATATATAACCTTTACCCAATAACTATGTCGAAACAACAAACTAGTTTACATTTAATCACACTTACGCTTCCCAATTTGTGAGATCTGAATGGCCAATTGATCAAGAACTTTTTTCCTAATTGATAAGTGATTAAAGGATGATTAAGAGGGTTCAAGAAAAAAAATTAATACTGGAAATTTGAGTAAAAGAATTTAGAAACAAAACAACCCCTTTTCTTGCACACAGGCGCACGCACCACCACTTATGGTGGGTAAAATTAGGGCTTATTCAAGAACGATTTTGAGGTCCTTTTAAAAGATGGAAAAATACCTTTAAAATTCCCCAAAATTATAGATCTAGAAATTTAGGTTTTTAATTGACAAGATTAATTAAGAAATTCAAGGAAAAAGAGACCTTACACAAGCTAATTGAAAAGGACGGCAATGGCACTCCTTTGCAACATTAGGAATCGATCTTGGAGACTCAAGATTTCATATTTAGGGATAATTTAATTATATAAAAATGACATCATTATGATGGGGGAGATGATACAAAATCTTGTGGCAAAAAGAAACGAAAAAGATGACAAAACTAGGTGTTATGGGTGACAACAACAATGGAGAAAGAAAAAAATTGAAGAGAAAAGAATAGAGGAGAGGGGTGGAATGGCTAAGGTGATTAAAAATAGAATAAAGGCTTATTTTTTTGTGTCAAATTTAACATTTATACCTAGGGTTACAAGGGTATCGACAACACAGACATTAAAAATAAGAGATTTTTGTAAAAATTAATTATTTCGCATGGGAAAGGATTTAAACTTCAAACTTCAATTTAATTTTCATGATTTTCAACTTATCAATTAACCACTAGGATATTTCCTTATTTTTGAAATAATTTTTCAATATTTATTTAAAAAAAGGCGTGTCACATACTAGGGTTTGATGCAAAATTTGCAAAATAATAAAAATGATGCGGTAGAAAGGATTTGAACTTGGGTTTCAAGGAACGATTCACTAACACTTAACTAACAAACCAATCCCTCATTTATTTCCTAAAAATACATAGATAATCTCAAATTTTAGGGCATGACCACTCTCTCTTAGTTTACAAACCCGATTCTACTAACCCTCAATTTTTTGGACGTTACAATTCTCTCCTCAAAGAAATTTCGTCCTTGAAATTTTCCTAGTCATAAAAATTGTTACCCCTTTTCCTTCAAACCGGGCTACCAAGCTTTCACTATGCAACTCTGATTCCAAGACAATTCCAGACATTGCGTCTCTTTAAATTCCCAACATATATCTTGTAGATCTAATTACATAAATGTTACTAACAGATTCCGCTACCCCAATTCCCAATTTTAACAAAAACTCTACTGGATGACACTTACCACAACATAACTACTACAACATTTTGTTGAGGTCTGGCTCCTCCGGCCCATTTTAAAGGTCGTGGATTTAGACTAATGGAAGCAGACTCTCTCCTTTTCTGAACTATATTCTTTTCCTTTCTCTTGCACTCTAAGTGTTTACTCTCTTTCTCCATCTTAGTCCTTTCAAACGTAATCTTGAAAACCTATTCCAAGACTCAGAAAATCTCTTGGGACACTGCATCAAGTAACCTCCTGTCTTTCACCTTCAAAAGTAGGTACAATCATGGTGTCATTCGTCTTAGGGTAAGTGTAAACGGAAAAATATATAGGATTTTTCCTATGTAATTTATCACATTTTTACTTAAATTCGTTGTTAAAACTAAGTAATTGTTTCATAAATTAATGAAATATGTGAAAATATGCAATTAGGACATAGAAATTATTAAAATGTGATTTTATGCTTTATTATATAGTTTTAATGCAATAAATGGCTTATTTTATATTAATTTGAATATATTATATTTTTTAAGACATAAAGTGGGTCATGCATGATTCAATTAAATAATAAAATATAAAATTATATTTGGTCCTCTAACTTGTTGATTTATTTTGGACAGGTCTGATATCTTTGCTAGATTACAAAACCGTCCAAATTGGAGACAAAGTCAACCCAAAATTCGCTTGCACATGGCTGTCCATAAACCACTTTTTGGTTTAATTTCACAAGGTCCTTGAAGAGTTGAAGAAATTAGAGATTTACTTGAAGATTTGCACTTGACTGAGTCTCAGTCCTGAGTTGTTGTGGCACTCAAATTGACAAAAAATCAAGGAAATATCAGCTCAACTAACTAAAATTATGGTCGGCCACCCATGGAAGATGCTTCAAAAGATGGAAACTCCTATTTTTAGCAAACTATCTCTCTCTCCTCACCTATAAATAAGACCCTCTCATTCCTTCATTCATCATCAATCAAGCATCATTCTCTCTTTTTCTCTTAGTCTTTTCCATTCCCACGCTTAGCATTATCTCTTCATAGAGATTTTAGCAATTAAGCCTCTTAAAGAACCCTTGGTCGGCCACCGTAGAGAACCATCAGCGAAGGAGCAAAGCAAAAGAATGAAGGAGTCTCGTCAATCAGAGTCTTGGGTGACAGCCACTCTGAATTGGGTTTAATCTTTCTTTTCTTTAACTTAATATAAAGATGTTTTCTATGTGTTCTTTGTTCTTGTTTACAACAATGTTAGCTTAATTTTATTTGAGCTGGGATGATTGCTTTGATTAAATAATATTTATTTGATTCATGTTTATAACGTTTGCGCCTCAATTGATCATGTTTTCAATTAAAATAAAGTCTATATTTTGTTCATACGTGATTGAAATGCACCTGAATTAGCTGAGCGATCCTAACCAGACGACATCTAATGGACGCATAGTTGAAATGTGCATGCTCAATTTATATCCTAACACGATTAAATTGTAGGTTGCATAACAACTCTAACCAAGCTCTGTTATCTGCATAATTTTTAGATTTATGTGATTAAATTGTTTCAAACCTAACATGTCCCTGTTACCTCACATGAATGCTAAGAAACCCTTAGTAAATAAGGATCAGTAAAATGCGTATTTACTACATAAAGGATTCTGAAATGTCCTAATGTGGTTTCCAAACTCATGAAAGATCGAGTTGCCATGGAATGGTTTTCCGAATGTTATTAAGCATGTTGATAATAAATTGAGTTTAATTAAAGTAATTGTCCTAGTTTATTTATGTTATAATTGTTACAAATTGTGTTTAATTTTACTAAAATCTATTTCATTCATATAGTTTGCATACTTAGGATAATTTGCATTAGGGATCATTACATTTAGTTTAATATATTTTAAACACCACTTCTCAACTATATTGTGTTTTTATTTACCAAATTGTTCATATAATTTTACAAATTAAGTGACTTAGCACAAATACAATCCATGTGGAGACGATAACTCGATCCTTACTTATTACTTGATAAAGATTGTGTACACTTTCACAACCTACGCGTTACAAGTTTTTGGCGCCGTTGCTGGGGATTGTCAACTGTTGCCATAGTCATTTTTTTCGTGAATTTATTTATTTTCAATTTGATTTATTTCTAACATTACTAACTTATTCTTTTTAATTTTTGTGATTTCCTTTTCATGTGTTTATGAGCATAGATTGAATTATCGATTTACTCCCCGAAGACCCTAAAATTGAGCGAACTTTCAGACAAAGAAGACGTGAACGAATAGCTTAAAGACAAGTCGAGATGGACCTTGGAAATCTGAATCAAGACCAAGGTAATGATGCCAATCATGTACGAAATCTTATCCTCATTGTTGATGGTAGGGAACATTGCATCAGACAATATGTTGTGCCACTTTTCAGTGAGTTAAACCCAGGAATTAGAAGGCCAGATATTGAGGTAACCTACTTTGAATTAAAACCAGTGATGTTTCAAATCCTAAAAATGGTGGGTCTATTTAGTGGGATGCCCACAAAAGATCCACATCTCGACATTCGATTGTTTATAGAGGTGAGTGATTCATTCAAGATAGCCGATGTGAGTGAAGACGAACTGAGGTTAAAGTTGTTTCCATACTCGTTGCGAGATCGAGCACGAGCATGGCTCAATTCATGGCCACCAAGTTCCATATCTACATGGCAAGAATTAGTAGAGAGATTTTTGGTTAAGTATTTCCCACCTAGCAAAAACACTAAGTTGAGGAACGAGATCACAACTTTCCAACAATTGGATGACGAGTCTTTGTATGAGGCTTGGGAGCGATTCAAGGAGTTACTTCGTAAGTGTCGGATTCCTCACTGTATCCAGTTGGAGACATTCTATAATGGTCACAATGCACATACAATATTGATGGTAGATGCATCCGCGAATGGTGCAATTTTGTCTAAGTCTTATAATGAGGCTTATAAGATCATTGAGAGGATCATGAGTAATAATTATTAATTGCCAACAAATCGAATAGCTTCAGAAAGACATGTAGTTGGAGTTCATGAAGTTGACTCCCTCACTTCGTTATCAGCTCAGGTATCGTCTATTTCCTCTATGTTAAAACAGTTAACCGCTAATAGTACCAATAATTTTGCAGCTCAGCCACCAAGTCCGTTTGAAATAGTTTCCTGTGTGTACTATAGGGAAGGTCATTCCTTTAAGAATTTTCCATCAAATCCTGAGCCAGTGTACTAGGACCCCAGTCCAAGTTCTACAATCCTTCATGGCGTAATCATCCTAAATTTTCTTGGAGCAACCAAGGAAATGGACCGAACAACTTATTGCAGCAAAGACCCAACCAATCTCAATGGTTTATTCAGCAAGCTCCAAAACCACCTCAAGCTGAGGCACCAAATAGTTTGGAGAACTTGTTCAAAGCGTACATGGCAAGGAATGACGCTTTAATCCAAATCCATGCAGCAACACTGAAAAATTTGGAAAACCAAATGGGTCAGTTAGCTACGGAGCTATGTAATAGACCGCAAGGAACCTTGCCGAGTGATACTGAAAATCCATGAAATTTGGGTAAAGAACATATCAAGGCAGCATTCCGAAATGGTAAAATTCTATAACCCCGATTAATTGATGTCGAAGATAAGCCCGTTGAGAAGAATCAACCAGCTATTGAAGTTCCTACACCAAAGGAATTAGAAACTGCAAATTCTGACAAGGTAAACCTTGACTTAGTGAATTCAGGTATTTTAACATCTTCTTTGGATGCAGATTTACCTACTCAAAAAAGTTGTTTGGTTCAATAGAAAGTTCCATCCCTCCATATCTGCAAAGATTGTAGCAAAACAAGTAGAAACAGGAGTTGCAATTCAAGAAATTTTTCGATGTTCTGAAGCAGTTACACATCAATATTCCGTTGGTGGAGGCTTTAGAACAAATGCCGAATTATGTGAAGTTTATGAAGGATATATTTTCCAAGAAGAAACGACTGAGTGAGTATGAGACTATTGCCTTGACAAAGGAGTGCAGTGCATTCCTGCAGACTATGTCCTATAACATTGTTGAATCTACTGTGGTAAAGCTTTGTGTGACTTATGAGTGAGTATCAACTTGATGCCTAAGTCTATTTTCAAGATGTTAGGGATAGGTGAAGTAAGACCTACAACTGTGAAGCTTCAGCTAGCGGATCGATCTTTAGCATATCCTGAAGGAATGATCGGTATGTTTTGGTAAGAGTCGATAAATTTATTTTTCCTACTGATTTCGTTGTCTTAGATTTTGAAGCAGACAAGGAAGTGCCGATCATCCTTAGGAGACCTTTCTTAGCCACGGGAAGAATGTTAATTGACGTGCAAAAAGGAGAACTCACCATGCAAGTTCAAAACGATCAGGTAACCTTTAACATTCTTAAAGCGATGAAATTTCCCGATCCGATAGAGGAGTGTTCAGTTATGGAAGAGATAGAAACCTTGGTTTCTATGGAAAGCAATTTTGAAGAAGATCAATTGGAGAAAGCCTTAGATCTTGACCCTTTGGAGGATGAAGAAGGTGAAGAAAATGTGGCTTGGATGGAAGCCAATCCAAGAAATTTTATTCAATCCACACGGTTTGAACCGTTGGAGTTAGAAGTCAGAGAATTTGTGCAACCCAAGTTGTCAATTGAAGAACCACCTAAACTCGAACTAAAGGTACTTTTTTCCCATTTGAAATACGTTTATTTAGGTGATTTTTCTATTTGCGTGTGATTATTTTAGCAGAACTGACGAAAGATCAAGAGGAGCAACTAATTACTGTTCTAAAGAAATTTAAGAAAGTAATTGGTTGGACCATAGCTGATATTCGAGGTATAAGCCCTTCTTTTTGCATGCATAAAATAATTTTAGAAAAATGTGAAAAAGCTCGAATTGATGGGAAAAGGAGGCTCAATCCTATTATGAAAGAAGTTGTGAGAAATGAAGTGATCAATTGGTTAGATGCAGTAATCATCTATCCTATTTCAGAAAGTTCATGGGTAAGTCCGGTGCAGTGTGTGTCGAAGAAAGCTGGAATCATGATTGTTAAAAATAAGCCTAACGAGTTAATTCCAATAAGAACTGTTATCGGTTGGAGAATATGTATTGATTACAAAAAGTTGAACAAAGCCACTCGGAAGGACCATTTTTTGTTGCCTTTTATGGATTAGATGTTAGATTGACTGGCAGGTAATGAATTTTATTATTTTTTAGATGGCTATTCAGGATATAATCAAATAGTTGTAGCCCCGGATGACCAACATAAAACAACCTTTACTTCTTCATACGGTAAGTTTGCTTTTAGGCGAATGCCTTTTGGCTTATGCAATGCACTTGCAAATTTCAACTATGCATGATGGCAATATTTACTGATATGGTTGAAAATTTTGTTGAGGTTTTCATTGATGATTTTTCTATTTTTGGTAACACTTGTGATATCTGTTTGAGTAATTTGGCTAAGGTACTGAAGAGATGCGAAGAGACAAATCTTGTCCTTAATTGGGAAAAATGTCATTTTATCGTCAAGGAAGGGATTGTCTTAGGTCATAAGATCTTAAAGAAAGGAATTAAAGTCGATAAAGCAAAGGTGGACGTAATTGAATGATTACCGGCCCCAATGAATGTGAAAGGAGTTAGAGGTTTCTTAGGCCATGCTAATTTTTATCGAAGGTTTATCAAAGATTTCTCAAAAATTTCTAAACCGTTGTGTTTGTTGATAGACAAAGATACAATGTTTGATTTTAACAAAGCATGTTTGGAAGCTTTTGAATAGCTAAAGAAGTGGTTAATCTCAACCCCAATAATCATTACACCTGATTGGAACTGACCTTTTGAGTTGATGTGCGATGCAAGTGACTATGTCGTCGGAGCTGTGATGGATCAAAGAAGAAATAAAGTGTTTCACCCTATTTACTATGCAAGTAAAACTTTGACAGCAGCCCAATGCAATTATACGGTAACCGAAAAAGAACTCTTCGCTATAGTTTTTACTTTTGGCAAATTTCGCTCATATCTTATAGGTACCAAAGTTACAATATTTACTGACCATGCGGCCATTAAATACTTGCTCATAAAGAAAGATGCAAAACCAAGGCTAATTCGTTGGATACTTTTACTCCAAGAATTTGACCTTGAGATCCAAGATAAAAAAGGTGTCAAAAATCAAATAGCTGATCATCTATCGAGGTTAGAGCAAGATGAGGTAACTCAATCGTGTGTGCCTATCAACGAGAATTACCCAGATGAACACTTATTTGAGGTAAATCAAATTCATGAAATACCCTTCATGATAGTCGATATTATCTTTGGGAGGATCCGTTTTTGTTTAAACAATGTTCAGATAATATAATCCAAAAGTGTGTAGCTGAAAGCGAGATTGCTGAGATCTTGTATCATTGTCATTCATCTCCAAGTGGGGGACACTTTGGTGGTTCACGTACTGCAGCAAAGATTTTGTAAGCAGGTTTCTTTTGGCTTACACTATTTAAAGATACTTATGCTTATGTGAAGAACTGTGATAAATGCCAAAGGACAGGAAATATATCAAGGAGGAATGAGATGCCCTTGACAAACATTTTAGAGATTGAATTTTTCGACATATGAGGCATTGATTTCTTAGGCCCGTTTCCTTCTTCGTATAGGAACAAATACATCTTAGTTGCTGTGGACTATGTATCCAAGTGGGTTGAAGCTGAAGGATACCCTACAAATGATGCTAAGGTAGTCATGCAATTCTTACATAAGCATGTGTTTACACGATTTGAGATACCAAGAGCTATTATTAGTGATGACGATTCTCACTTTTTGAACAAATGGCTTAAGTGGTTGATTGACAAATATGATGTGAAGCACAAGATTGCTATTGCCTATCACCCCCAGTCTAATTGGCAAGTTGAAAGAATGAATCGCGAAATCAAAGGTATCCTTGAAACGGTAGTACGTCCTAGCAGAAAAGATTGGTCTCGAAGGCTCGATTATGCATTATGGGCCTATCGAACAACATTTAAGACTCCATTAGGAATGACTCCTTACCGATTAGTCTATGGAAAGGCATGACATTTGCCATTAGAGTTGGACAATAAAGCTCACTGGGCTTTAAAGCAGTTGAACTTTGATCTTAAGCAAGCCGATGAGAGAAGGAGGTTACAACTTGATGAGTTGGAAGAGCTGAGGTTGTTTTCCTATGAGAATGCCAAAATGTGTAATGAAAGATCAAAAAGATGACATGATAGTCATATACAACCTCGCTAGTTTAAAGAAGGCTAGAAGGTTTTGTTGTTTAATTCAAGGTTGAAGTTATTTCCTGGGAAGTTTAAATCCCGATGGAAAGGACCTTATACCATCTATCAAGTTTGTCCTTATAGAGCTATTGAATTATACGACAATTACAGAGGTACGTTTAAAGTTAATGGCCAACGTCTCAAACACTACTAGGATGGTGAAGTTGAGCGAATTGAATCCTCGCTCAAATTTACAGACCTTTAATTTTTTTCATGAACTCATTTTGTAAATAAATAAATAATTAGAACTTATTTTCTTAACTCATTACATTTAATTAAATATGTCTAAGGAGATTGGAACTTAAGCGGGACCGTTGTGACCCCTCCAACCTTTCCTGGGAATTAGTTTAATGTAGTTTGTTAAGAAGAAATTTTTTAATTAAGAATTAAATTTCATTTGTTCTGTTTAAATTTTATATTTTTATGTTAATAAAGGGGGTCAGATTTGGCCCAAGTACTAATCAGTTTCTTTTAGTAAGATACAGTCTGAGTTTGAGGCTCAAGACAGGAAAAAAGAGGGAAAAATTCATGCCTTACCATCACACCCATTGTTTGCCGCCCAAGTAACCCTAATAAACTTTGCCAAATTTTCGAGAAAAGATACCATGTCTCGTAAAAGAACTAGATCCTCAAAGACTACTCCTGAAAACCCGATTTTGATCGATGAAGAAGTGAAAGAGAGATTTGATTCAATCTTCAAGCATCAACCTATGATGCCGAAAAAAGGTTTTGACTTGTAGAGTAATGATTTGATGGTTGTTCCTATACCAATTAGAAAGAAAATCAATGCTCTCAAGTGGGAACAATTTTGTGATGCTCGTTCACTTTCCAATGATGAACTAGTTCGAGAATTCTATACTAGTTTGACTACGCAAGATGCTACTGAAGTCATCGTTCGAAAGAAAAAGGTACCTCTTACTTCTAAGTCCATCAATGATTTGTTTAATTTACCTGATGTTGAAGAACATGAGTACTACCCTATGATGAACAATATCAATTGAGATTTTCTTCAACAAGTGCTTGATGTTGTGATAAATCTGGGATCCCAATGGATTATAAGAAAGTATGGGAGCCATTCTTGTCAAAAAGAATACTTAAAACCAGTAGCAAAGGTATGGTTTTATTTCGTTCACTACAGTTTTATGCCTATCTCATATAGTTCCACCATCTCGATGGAACGGATGCTTTTGTTCTATGCAATTTTGACAAAAAAGTCCATTAACGTTGGGAAAATTATCCTCAAGGAGATTCACAATTGTGCTAAAAATAAGGCAGGAAGTGCTTATTTCCCATCATTAATCACTTTACTTTGCTTAAAAGCCCATGTTAAAACACAAGCAAATCTGAAGGGTGATATGTTTAATGATGCATTACAAAGTATGATCTTGAAAGGTTAGTAGAGAGGGTGCATGAACTGAATCAAGGTGAGCAAGAAGAGCCAACTGAATCGGATACAGAGGAGTCAACAGATGGAACTGAAATTGAAGCTAATTCAGTCACAAACACTAAAGAGGAAGAATCTGATAAGGAACCGAACATTCCTGAACCAAGGGTTGAGCTAGAAGAAGAACCAGCCAAGCTAAGTGTTGAACCTGAATATACAACTCCCATGTCGACTTCTGCAAGTACTTCAAAGAAATTGGAGTTGTCAAGTTTGATGGATATGTGCAAGTTCATGCACAATCAAAAACAAACTTACTAGAAATATGCAAAAATTAGAGATGACTCAATTAGAAATACTTCTAAGAATATCTCTAATACTTTTGTTCCTGAGTTCCCAGATTCTATCTTTGAGACATGGACGGAAGGTACTGATGATGCAAGCTGAGATGGAGCTAAAGAAGACAAGGGGAATGAGTCAAAAAAATAAAATGGGGGATTCTTGTCCTGTTATTTATTTAATTATTTTTAGGTCTTTAGGAATTTATTTCTTTTTAATTATGATTTAATTTCTGCAGAATAAAACATAGCAAGCATGAACAAACTTAACACTTTTTTTAGAAAGAATAAGACTAAGTGATGTGGTAATGAGAATGAACATGTCTAGGATTGGGTTATTAGGGAGCAGTCTAAATGACTCACCTCTCTTTCTTTACAACCTTACCTGGTGTTCAGTTTTCATTAATTACTTTGTTCTTGCAATGAGGACATTGCTTCTTTTTAAAAGGGGTAAGGCAAATAAATTACTCAAACTTTTAAAATTTTCAAGTATGGTTTAATCATTTCTTTCATAAGTATGTTTTAATAAATGAATGTTTAGAGATATTCTTGTTACTAAGATAGTTTGTATGCAAATATGAATGATGATTTTATCTAAGTGAAAGTATGTTATCATGAAGACTGGAATGCTTGTATGATATTAGCCTTAGTAATGTTTGCCATGAAAACTTAGTTCTTTTGAGATTAAACATGTATGAAGGTTTATATCTTTAGAATTGACTTAGTAACTTTCTTGAGGCAAAATCCTAGGGGACATAAAAATCTTAAATGATATAGGCACTATTTCTTTGGATCGTTTGAGCCTTTTCAAGCTAACCCTATGATATTAGACCATTAAAACTATAATTTTGAGCTTAAAAGCCTGTATTTTTGCAATGAGTCTACATTATAAGCCAATTATCATCTTTTTAAAGCTATCCTAAATTTGTGCACCTATCTTAACTAAATTTGTCTTAGGAATCAACATTTGAGGAAATTTTCATAAAGATGTATGTGTTCATGCTTAAAAAAAAGCGAAGAAAAGTTCACTCAGTCTCCAAAAAAAGAAAAAGGAAAAATGTATGAGCTCGAGTTCAAAATAAGTTTAGGGGTGTTCCAACGGTTCACTTAAAGAAAAAGGTTGTATTATGAGAAAACTAAGACAAAGTTAAAGGTTAAGATTTTTAAACTGAAATGTCCCATCTCTTAAAATCCCTACCTTTAACCGAGCTCCATTACAACCTTACAAAAGACCTGTTGATTTGATGATTATGTCACCTACATTAGTGGAGAAGAAGTCCTAAGTTCAACATATGAAGATCATAAGCCTTGTGATTGTTTGCTTGATTGATAGGAAATTATGCTGAAAGAAGAATATTATCTATGGCTGTGACATAAATGCAAACTATGATTCGTGTTGGCATATTTTGAAGCTTAGTATAATCTTAAGGAATGTTTGCATATGAATTACTTGTTAATAAAGAAGATCGATAAGCATGAAGTTATTAATGCATGATTATGGGACAAAGATTGATGTTGCTTACACAATTAGCAATTTTGCCTTAGCAAGACCTTTTGCTATGCATAAACATTACTCGGGACGAGCAATGATTTAAGTTTGAGGGTGTGTAAACGGAAAAATATATAGGATTTTTCCTATGTAATTTGTCACCTTTTTACTTAACTCTATTGTTAAAACTAAGTAATTGTTTAATAAATTAATGAAATATGTGAAAATATGAAATTAGGACATAGAAATTATTAAAATGTGATTTTATGCTTTATTATATAGTTTTCATGCAATAAATGGCTTATTTTATATTAATTTGAATATATTATACTTTTTAAGACATAAAGTGGGTCATGCATGATTAAATTAAATAATAAAATATAAAATTATATTTAATAATTCATTTTAAAATATTTCATTAATAATTTGGGTTTTAATTAATTAATTAAATTGGTTAAATTTAATTCTTTGGTCTTCTAACTTGTTGATTTATTTTGGACAGGTCTAATAGCGTTGCTGGATTACAAAACCATCCAAAATGGAGACCAAGTCAACCCAAAATTTGGCTGCACATGGCTGTCCATAAACCACTTTTTGGTTTAATTGCACAAGGTCCTTGAAGAGTTGAAGAAATTAGAGATTTACCTGAATATTTACACTTGGCCGAGTCTCAGTCCTGAGTTGTTGTGGCACTCAAATTGACCAAAAATCAAGGAAATATCAGCTCAACTTACTAAAATTATGGTTGGCCACCCATGGAAGATGCTTCAAAAGATAGAAACTTGTATTTTTAGCAAACTATCTCTCTCTCCTCACCTATAAATAAGACCCTCTCATTCCTTCATTCATCATCCATCAAGCATCATTCTCTCTTTTTCTCTTAGCCACTTCCATTCCCACGCCTAGCATCATCTCTTCATAGAGATTTTAGCAATTAAGCCTCTTAAAGAACCCTTGGTTGGCCACCTTGGAGAACCATCAGCAAAGGAGCAAAGTAAAGGAATGAAAGAGTCTCGTCAGTTAGAGTCTTGGGTGACAACCACTCTGAATTGGGTTTAATCTTTCTTTTCTTTAACTTAATATAAAGATGTTTGCTATGTGTTCTTTGTTCTTGTTTACAACAATGTTAGCTTAATTTTATTTAAATTTTATTTAAGCTAGGATGGTTGCTTTGATTAAATAATATTTATTTGATTCATGCTTATAATGTTTGTGCCTCAATCGATCATGTTTTCAATTAAAATCAAGTTTGTATTTCGTTCATACGTGATTAAAATGCACCTGAATTAGCTGAGCGATCCTAACCAGACGATGGCTAATGGACGCATAATTGAAATGTGCATGTTCAATTTTGATCCTAACACGATTAAATTGTAAGTTGCATAACAACTCTAACCAAGCTTTGTTATCTTCATAGTTTTTAGATTTGTGTGATTAAATTGTTTCAAACCTAACACGTCCCTGTTACCTCACACGAATGCTAAGAAACCCTTAGTAAATAAGGATCAGTAAAATGCGTATTTACTAAGTAAAGGATTCCGAAATGACCTAATATGGTTTCCAAACTCATGGAAGATCGAGTTGCCATGAAATGTTTTTTCGAATGTTATTAAGCATGTTAATAATAAATTGAGTTTAATTAAAGTAATTGTCCTAGCTTATTTATGTTATAATTGTTGAAAATTGTGTTTAATTTTACTCAAATCTATTTCATTCATATAGTTTGCATACTTAGGATAATTTGCATTAGGGATCATTGCATTTAGTTTAATATATTTTAAACACCACTTCTCAACTATATTGTGTTTTTATTTACCAAATTGTTAATATAATTTTACAAATTAAGTGACTTAGCACAAATACAATCCTTGTGGAGACGATAACTCGATACTTACTTATTACTTGATAACGACTGTGTACACTTGCACAACCTATGCATTACAGTTAGGCACAATTCCTTGTGAAGCAAATAAATCAACTTGGATACGTCGACGATGAGCCCTATGGTTCCTCATTCTACATTTATTCATTATGTATCCTACAGACTTAAATTTGATCTACAGTTTTAGAAAAAATAATTGCTAGCTAACTTCAGTCAATTTTAATTTTCCTATCTTAAAATTTGAAATAAAAATAAATAAATACTAAAATATTTCAATTCTATGTCTACAGTAATACACCTCAAGTGTTTACCTATAATTTAACAGTAGCTTTTTTATGGCAACCAGCATCGAAGTCTCTGACCTGTTTTTCTTTGTAGAATATCATTTTCAAAATTCTCTGTGGCTTGTTTTTCTCAAATTTCCCATTTCTCATGTATGCATGCATGCAGACTCATTTCTGAAAATGAACTCAGTCCTAGGTTTTCAACCTAGGCTCTAATACCTCTTAATATAACCTCCCAAATTCGATGTAGACGTTAAGGAAAAATTGAGAAGGCTACATTAGCCACTGAAATGGCTAAGCTAACTTACATTACCTTTGAAGATTTTAAATAAACTCATTTTAGAGAAAAATCGTAGTTGTACTTTTGTATTAGTTTAAAACATTCATTTCTTAGGTCAACTGCATTTAAGATTAATTTTATTGTTGATAGTGTTGTTTCAGTAAAAATTGTTTACTTATCGATCATCTTTGTAAAAACTCTATGTCAAACTAATGCAGCGGAAAAAAAAACCATTTTTCAGGTCATTTTGGAAACCTAGTTTCCTTATCAATTTGGTTTTCAAATATGGTTCCTTTGCAACATAGCGATAATTAGGGAACAATGTCAAATTTTACTTAAGTTGGATATCATGCATTTCCCGATTATTCAGCTTGAGTAATCCATGAATGCAAAAAACCCCAAATGAAAAGTTACCAAGCCAAATACTAGAAATAATTAAAAAATTTACAAACCAAAACTAATATAGACTGATTAATGCTTATTAAAAATAGTCTGAGGTCCAAGGTGATTCTTCGTATGTCGGGTCTCGTCCTAGTTTCGAGGTTTACCTGAAAAGTTAAACACTATGGGGTGAGCTTATAAAAGTTCAGTGTGAGTCGAACAGTTATTTAAACAGACACGAATATCAAATACAATGAAACATACTAGCATTAACAGAAGAACACATAACCATCCTTGGAATTTCATATCATTGCTTAGCCATTATGCAATCGATGTCACACAGTATATGAGCATGTGACAGCATTAATTTGAGTAACAATCATTAATTTCAGTACCATTCAACACAACACAATACAATACGTAGCATAAATCAATAACATTTGAGTATACCGTGAGCATGATCTAATGCAAAAAGGTTCCTACCCAAACCATTCGCTACACACCACAAGTTCCTCAGAACCAATCTGCCAAACTCAAACGAATGCAAGCAGAGCCACTGAATAACAATAACGCAGTAAAACTGCCGCACAACAAATAATGCGATATAATGCAAATCCCCTTATTACTCCAAATGCAATGCACTGACTATGAATAAATGCGGACTTAATATGCCACCCGTACTCTAGGGAACTACTCCGTCAACCACAAAATATCCCATCCCAATGCACATGCAATATGTCATACAATCTCATATATAACCATAATTTAATACTTTTCACATTTAATTGACATGTTCAACATACCCTAAATAGTCAAATACTTTCAGTGAATGGAATCAATGTCCCAACTTTTAAATTACCATTAAGATGATATCATTCAACATTACCCAATTTCACACACTTTTACGAATTTCCAATGTGCATGTATAGCAACCTTTCCAATATAACATAGCAAATTTTCTATGCAATTATATCATGCATAAATTCATATTTCAGAAAATCATGTCATACATACAACTAATCTCATACCAATTAACACAATCATGCATCACAATATCAATCACATAATAACACTGTCAAGCTAGCAACTTTGCTAACACATAATTTTTTTAGGGCTTGAAATGTACCTAGTTCGGCCACATATAAAATTAATTATTTGGCTATCAGCTCAATCCATTCAGGAAGCTAAACCATCAAGTATAACATGGTAATTATCTTTATCAAACAAGTTTATGAGTTTAGGACCCATGCCTTATTTTACGCTTTTTCACAGCACACTAGTGAATCTTTCAATTTCCTTAATAAACCTTAAAACAAACATAAATTAAAAATGAGTATAAATTCAATTAATTCACCTCCTAAATAGGCCCCTAAACACCCACTTATGGGTTCAAACCAATCTTCACAATTACAATTATTTTACGAATCCAAACTAGTTAGATTTCTTACACTGTTCTAATGTGAATCGTATGCGCGAACGTCTTTTGGCTTTACGGTTGATTTGGGGCGTTCGAGTCAGCACCTAAGACATTTACATACAGGAAGATCAGTATCCATATTGTAACAGCCAGATTTCGACCCTAATTAGACATAGTGGTTTTGGGACCACAAATCCGAGTCGAAAAAATATTTTAATATTATTTTATGTGTTTATTATGTGTGACTTTGATTGAGTGAAATTTTCATGTTTTAATTTTGTCGTTTGAGTGACCGAATAAAGAAAATGGCTTAATTGCGTAAAATGAAAATTTAGGGGTTAAATCTAAAAGTACCTAATTGTTGTTTTCTTTATAAACTGGAGGATTTATGATGCAATAAGACCAATACATAGCTAATGGGCGGCAAAGGACTAATATGACCTTATTATATATGTTTTGTATATTATTTATTAAAGGTTATTTTAGTAATATAATAAATGGTTCATATATTTTAAATTAAAACATGAAAAATGGCCATTATCATCATCTTTCTTGGCCGAATATAGCAAAGACGAAACCCATTCATGCTTGTTTAGGTTTCGACATTAAACTAGATTGATTAAAGGTATGTTTTGCTTCGATTTTTGATAATTTTTACATTTTTGAGATCGTTGCTTTGAATACTTCAAAACCCATGTCTTAATTTTGTTAATTGATGATGATTTTGAAACGTGCCATTGATGAATGTTTGAGTTTTATGATGTTAGTAGGTGAATTATGAAATATGTGTGTTAGATTAACATGTTTTGTTTTTGAATTTTTGGTGAATTTGAGTAATTGGGGATAGATTGTGAAAATAAAATTTTGAGGGACTAAAATGTAAAATATATGAAATGTGTGGACTTGTATTAAGACAAGGAACATTCGGCCTTAGCAAGGTGTGTACAAATTTTGTGTATTTTGTGTTTTATGCACTAGGGACTAAATTATAAAAATTGTAAAATGTCAGGGGCAAAATGGAGATTTTCCCATTTATGTGTTTTTGGACTTAATTGAATTATATTTAAATTAGTTTATTTTGAATACATTTAGATCAAGAAACAAAGAAATCGGAGCTGGATCGAGGAAAAACCAAAGTCATCGATTAATCGTCCTATTCCGATTTTCATCGTCCGAGGTAAGTCTTTCAGCAAATAAACATCGTTAAATTAGAATGTATATGAAATCTATATGCTGAATATATTGGTAGGGATTTTCACATGTTAGCCGAATGTATAATGGTTTATGAAATTTGAGTAAAAGTTTGATTTTATTGAGATACAATGTTTAAAACATTTAGAATGAATTTTAAAGAATGATTAGAACTTTCTATATATATGAATTATGTGTGAGATTGATTTCGTATCAGTGATAATCGGGTTTTTAGCCTAGCAGGCTTTATGCCGGTGAATTATTTTAGGCTTTATACCTAGCAGGTTTAATGTCGGTGTACCATATCAGGCTTTAAGCCTAGCAGGCTTTGTGCCGGTATATCATGTTAAGATTTGTGCTTGGTAGGCTTTATGCCGAAGTGGTATCGAGTAAGATTAATGAGCTTAAATGATCAGGTATGAAATGTTAAATTACCTATTTGATAACTAGGTAAGTAAGTTGATTGATTATATATAACAAAAATAATATATAATGCTATTATAAGTTTATATATGTATATAATAGATAGGTTCGGCCTTATGTAAAAATGTAGGTATATGAATGGAAGATTGTGTATAAATGAATAACCATGTCAAGAATAACTTAAAATTTGTAATTGTATTATTAATGATTATATATGTAGGTATTCGGTTTTGATAAAATTTCTTATGAAATTATATGTTATATATACATTTTCTTAAAGCTTACTAAGCTAAGTTAGCTTACTTTTTGTTTTATTTGTCTTTGTTTTATAGATTTTAAGGTCGTCACGTGCTCAGGGATCATCGGTGAAGTCATTCACACTATCATCTATATTTGATACTTTTAAAAGTTTCATTAAGCACTTATGACATGTATAGGCTAGAATATATATATACTTTGGTCTGATTTTGGTTGTGTATATAAAAGCCACACGAAAATGGCTTAACTTCTTTTATTTGATCTTGGTATTGATACAAATGGTGGATGATAAAAAATGGAGGTTTACTTATATATATTCGGGTGTGGTTTAGTTTATAATATATATGTATGTTTGGTATGTATTTTGTGTGGGATTTCTTGTGATATGAATCGAATGTAGCATGTATATGAAATAGAGGATATTAAGTTGAATATGTATAGACTAGTTTTGAAATTTGCTTAAATTCGAGAGTGTATGTAATATAGCATTGCGAATATGGCTTAACTTTTTATTTGTGTTCGATTTTTGGGTTGAATTATGGCCTAAGCATAAGTTAATTATAGTTTTAAACTTATACGGATAGTAACTATTTGGTAAGGCATGTATGTATATAGTGGTATTTATCTATGTGTTTTGGTAATCAAGTGGTTGAGGTAAGTAGGTTTGAAACTTTTATTAAGATGAATAATGTTAGGTTTAAGTGACATTGTTTTGTGATATATATATATGTGATATGTATGATATATTTGAACTTAGTAGTTATATAAGCAGTGGTTATGGTTTATAAATTGAAGAATGCTTATAGAGTTTAGTAGCTATTTATATTCAGTTAATTAATGGGACAAAAGAGTGTCTATATGTGTTCGGTTGGGTATTGAATTGAAATTTGTAGTTTTCTTATCAAGTTGAAATGGCTTGTTTCAACCGATTAGGTAATGTTTAGCTTTATAAAGATAATTAAAACATCAAAAAATGTATATGTTATTTGCTATGATACAAAGCTGAATGTACATTAGCTTGCTTTTTAAGATTATATAATTATATATGTAAGTAAGCTTGTAATTGAAGTATTCATGCTTCGCATATGTTATATATGATCATAGTTAATAAGCCTTGTATTAAGTTTCAGTAAAATTTTATTAAAAGTAGGTGTACTATTAATTATAAAGGGTGTATAATAAAGATATTTATTATTTGAATACTTTAGTAGATTATGTATATTATTATAGCTATTGTAGCTAAATATGGTATACAATATGTTTGGTCATTGTTTAAAATTATTATTGCCGCATATATGTATATGAACAAATTAAATCTAGGTCATGTAACATAGTTGCTATGTGTGATTTTTGAGCATATTCAGGAATTTATATAATGATAAGATTTTGTATGTAAAAAAAATAGTAAATGCCTGTTTTGATCGGTGCTAGGTCCAGTAATACCTTATAACCCTAATCCGGCTACAAATATGGGTTAGGGTGTTACACATATTGATTAAATTCTTTCATTTAATCAATCTATAACCTTTATCCAATAACTATGTCAAAACAACAAACTAGTTTGCATTTAATCGCACTTACGCTTCCCGATTTGTGAGATCCGAATGGCCAATTGATCAAGAACATTTTTCCATAATTTATTTGTGATTAAAGGCTGATTAGGAGGGTTCAAGAACATAAATTAATTCTGGAAATAGATGGGCAAGAATTTAGAAACAAAACAACCCCCTCTTTTGCACCTAGGCGCACACACCACCACCAATGGTGGCCAAAATTAAGGCTGATTCAAGAGTGATTTTGAGATCTATTTAAAAGTTGGAAAAATACCTTTTAAATTCCCCAAAATTCTATATCTGGAAAATTAGGTTTTTAATTGACAAGATTAATCAAGAAATTGAAGGAAAAGGAGACCTTACACAAGCTAATTGAAAATGGCAGCAATGACACTTCTTGGCAACGCTAGGAATTTTTCTTGGAGACTCAAGATTTGATATTTTGGGATAATTTAATTAGATAAAAATGGCATCAATATGATGGAGGAGATGATGCAAAATCTTGTGGCAAAAATAAACAAAAAAAGATGATAAAACTAGGTGTTATGGGCAACGACAACAATAGAGAAGGGAAAAACAAATTTGAAGTGAAAAGAGGACAGGAGACCGGAGGACGGCTAGGGTGAGTAAAAATAGAATAAATGCTTTTAATTTCGTGTAAAATTTAACATTTATACCTAGGATTACAAGGGTATAGACGGCACACACATTAAAAATGAGGGATTTTACTAAAAATTAATTACTTTGCATAGGAAAGAATTCGAACTTGGAACCTCAATTTAATTTTTATGTTTTTTAATTTATCAATTAACCAATAGGCTATTTCCTTATTTTTGAAATAATTTTTCTATATTTATTTTAAAAACAAGGCATGTCACATACTTGGGTTTGAGGCAAATTTTGCAAATAATAAAAATGGTGCGATAGAAGGGATCTGAACTTGGGTTTCAAGGAACGTTTCACTAACACTTAACTAACAAACTAATACCTCATTTATTTCCTAAAAACACATAGATAATCTCAAAATCTAGGCATGACCACTCACTTTTGGTTTACAAACCCAATTCTACTAACGCCCGATTTTTGGGATGTTGCAGACTTGCTTGTTTTCTTCTTTGTCGAAAATTCCTTTCAATGTTAGGGTCTATGGGAAGTAAGTCGATAATTCTATTAATACTCATAAACACCTGAAACAATCATAGAAAAATAACGGAATAAAAATTAAAAAGAAAGATAGACCAAAATGCAAAATTAATAATTTCACAAATAGTTTCTTTTAAAATAGTCCCCGACAACGGCGCCAAAAAGTTAGAACGATGGAAATGTGCAAGTGTACATAATCACAACAAGTAATAAAGTGACACGTACATGTCTAGTTATCATACCTAAAGGGATAATGAAAGAAAAATATTTATGAAATGTAAATCAAACACTTTGGTGATAGGAAAAATATGTTGTTTTGAAGAAGTGATTTAAAAACTAAAAATTAACTATGTAATAAAAATAAAAAGTAAAAATCCCAATGAACGATTTTAAAAGATAAGTTTTAATCAAAATGACATAATTGTGTTAGATCAATTACATTTCTTAACTTAGAATTACTAAACCCATGTTCATGTTGTTATGAATATTTTCACGACAACTTGGTAATTTGTTAACTACTGCACATATGTCCTTACTCAATTAATTAATCTCTTGAACATTTCTCAATGCCAATTTAAACAATTAATCAATCTTCATAGGCACGTACAAGATTAAGTGAGGTAACAATATATTTCTATACTAAATCAGTTTAACCACAATATCTTGCAAGTTCTGCAAGGCTTTAATACCATCACTAATTTAACATTTAGCTACATTAAAAGGTTAAACATGCACCAATTAAATATTGTGTCAATTAATTACAATTTCAATACGTTTAATAATTAATCCATTTGTTACCTTACATTTTATAATGCAAGTATAACATATGCATGATTTTATTTAATTGAACAACTTACCAAGGCTTATAACATCACAACAATAATTCACATTCATAATCACAACATAAACAAGAAAATTAAAAAGAAATGTACTAGGAAGCAAATCTAGTATTTCTTTAAAGCCAAACTTGTGCACTCCTCTTCTTCTCTACTCATTCTATTGAATTGAGGCCTCTATGAACAGTTGAATGCTGCTATTCCAAGATGGAAAAAGGCTCTTTTTCAAGAGGGAAATCAACAAGGGAAATGGGAAAACAAGGAAGGGAATAGAAACAGAAAAAGTGAGAAAAATATAGAGATGTGTGGGAATGAATGGTGTCTTGAATGAGGTAAAAAAGTGGGTATTTATAGGTGGGATTGGCTACTAAAAATAGAAAATAATTGGCATCCATAGACTCTTCCTTCTCGGCCACAAAGGAGCAAGTTTGAATAATTCAAATTTTGCTATATTTAGCTTGGGGCAAATATTCAAAGGCACTAAAAGTGAAGGGGTTTGAATGGAGTTTAAAGAAACATCGAGGGTTGTTTTGAAAGTAATAAAATCAACTAAATAGCCTAATTGGATCAGCTTATTGGACGGTTTTGGGCAGCCATTTCCATTTTTGGATCAGTTTTTTTTTATTAGCACAATTGGGCCTCCTTTCTAATTCATGTTATAATTAATAATTTTAACCCAACATGAAGTGAAATAAAATTAATGATAACATGTATTATATTCATTATTGGACCTTCTATTGTTGGAAAAATTAATTAGCCTCTTTCTTGCTCCATTTTATGCAAAGAATCACTCCAACGGTTCAAACATTCCAAAGTGTCTGCCGAGCCAAATTTCACATTTTGTACAAAACTGTCAATAATAAATCGAATTTGTGAAAATATTCAATATGTTAATAATTTAAGTGAAATTTAATTATTTTATAATTAAAGTATGAATTTCGAAAAATTTTACTATGAAACTGCATAAATTAGAGCTTAAAAGGTGCTGAAAAAGTCTATATATTTTTATGTTTCCACTTCCCTACAGTCTTACATATTATTCCATCAAATCATCATTTACTTTACACATAAACATAGTTGTCTTGACATACCTAAGAGACTAAGTCAGGCTCGGCATATTATGCATACAGGGCTTCTTCTAAGAAAGTTGTTTGATAATCAACTGAATTGGGCTCTGATATCAAACTTTTAACTCCCTCAACCCGATCTGATTTTCTAAATCTTGGCCTTGGGGATTACCACACATATACAGAAAAAAACTTAATCTACTTATACAATGTACAATTAATTACTACTTAACTACTCACCGACTCAAACTAATTTAGATATACATATACAATAGGTAAATACAACTGTGGTACATGATAATTTAATTACAAGAAATCTTAATTGAAATCCTCATTTGTTACAGTTATCCCAAAATTTTAATTTCTAAATAACATTTTCGACTTTGAACATGCCATCGAACATGTTATGTATGCATAATAACCCAATCCATCATTTTATTTGGTGTAACCCTGGCATCATCCCTCCTGGCGCCGACTCAAATTGTCTCACTTGAAACACAATACACACAAGATATTTTCATAAGAACTTAGTGAGGGAAACATCATTTACCTGAGTAAGACTTGCACTTTGTAACTGACGAATCATATTGCTCTTAACCTTTAACTTTATCTCTGGAAAGTACTTCCTCTAATTCTCTTCAATTCATTATTTCCAAACGAGTCACCTATCTTATATAATACTTTACCATGTTATCCATAGAGACATTATACCTTGCTGGTCTTACTTATTACACTTACAAACCATACTAATTACGCCAATCAACTTACTACAGTATCCGCCACAATGAACATTTCTTTTGGGTACGCCACAAAAGCCATTCCTTCATAGTACGCCACAAAGGCATTTCTTTTAGTTTATTGCTACAAGTTCTATCCTTTCAAAGATCGCCAAAAAGGTTATTATTCTTTCATAATTTTCCACAAAAGCTATTCTTTCATAATTCATCACAAAAGCTATTCTTTCCTGTCATGTTTACGATATGGATTTGTCTAAACTCACAGTACGTCCTGGGACATACAGCGAAACCCATTGGGTAATTACCATTCCTTAGTTCTTTTCAGAGGATGCCATGGCCATGACCTTTTCCTTTAAAGTTTCATATCAATGTTCGTGTTTTTAGTCCTAACAAACCTTTTTAGACTCCACCGTTGTGAATAGGCACAGACTCACTTGACAAACTCTTCATGCATTGTCATCATTTAAGACTTAACACTTTAATTCACTAACATACACCTAAACTAACACTAAACTCATAGCACACAATTCAGGCATAAACATACAACCATACTTTGACATCAGTACTCATACATTATCCATTTCACATTCATGCACCAATCATCATGCACTCAGACTCATCTAATCATTTTGTCAAATGTATAAACAATCATCATCTCCAATCATTTATATACCTCAATCAAATTACTAGATCATAAGTCATAACATACTTACCTAGAATAATTATAAATGTTCATCTTAAGGATTTTCCTTGAAATTTTATATCTTTCTGCACTCAAAATTTACCTGGATACTCATAAATCCACTTTTAAGTAATGAAAGTTCTGCATATACTATCCTTGCTTTTGTATAACTTTTCCTAAGTTTTACTTGT
Source organism: Gossypium raimondii (assembly GCF_025698545.1). NCBI lineage: Eukaryota > Viridiplantae > Streptophyta > Magnoliopsida > Malvales > Malvaceae > Gossypium > Gossypium raimondii. The sequence continues at coordinate 42,313,344 of NC_068565.1, forward strand.
CCGCTAAACACTTCAGGTCTATCATTGTTCAATAAATCTGACACATACGATTCACAAATAGGAGCCAAAGTGGAGACTCACCTGACACCCACTTACAAAAGCTTGAATGTCAGGTCCAAACATCTGACTTGAAATCAGCAATAGTCATTGCTCAAAGAACATAAAAGTATCATCAAAAACCCATTCATATACATTTCACAATCTTCTCAAACATCAACAACCTCAATGCAAAGCTCATTTTTCTTTGATCTTACTGTTCACCAAAGTTAACAGACTTACTCTTCAAGATTCCACATGCATAACTAAAATATTCACTCAAGATATGATGAAAACTCCTACTTCAAATCTGATATTCAATTTCAACTCAAAGATAACAAACTGTATTCAACTTCAAGAGGAAGCCTACATCAACATCCTAATGGGAGGAAGAAGAAAAAGTCATTTTCTCAAGCCCATTTAACTAATACATATTTACAGATAAGACCTATGTTCCTGTAGTGAAACTTGACACGTGTCACGCTCTTTCAAAAATATCTTCATTAATGGTCTACAACTGTAAATGCGATTATAAATAAGAATTCAATATAAACAATATCCTGTTACTCTAACTAGAGGGTCCCTAACTACTACACTTACAATACAACTAGCACAGTAACTCTAGTAACATGGCACACAACGCCTTAGGTGAGTACTCCTTCCATAGTCATCTCTTCCCTTGGTTGTTATCTCATTCCAACCAACATAAGGATTTGTCATTAAACCACTTTCGACTTAAACATTGTTATGAATACGCTCATTTTGTATGTTGAAGGAAACTCTTGGGCAGATACTGCATCACCAAACATTTTAATTTGAGTCTACTTGCCAAAACTAGAGTGTTACAAAACATGTCACAAACATGAGCACGAAAATATAAATATTTTCTTAAACTGAATTTATATGTAATTTATATGTAAATTATATTATGAATTAATAAACAATATGAACACAACTTGACTACTCATTTTATAAATAGAATGACAATAATAAATTATCGACATAGTATCAAAATTGGCCCTAAAGTTTACATCTTTCGATATTTTGACCATAATTCTTGCTTCTTCTTTTTTGGAGCATTTTGGCCCATAACATTTAATTTTAAGTCAAATTACTTTTTTTTTAACAGAAAATGCTAATTGAGCTATTAAAAGTTAATTGTCCTAACGTGACGCTATAATGTGTAAACATTTTAAATTATGTTGTTTTAGCCACATCATTGAAAATGTTTGTACATCATATCTCCACATTAACACCAATAACTTTGAACAGACCAATCAGCATTTTATGTAAAAAAAATTGACTTAAAAGTAAACATTGAGGATCAAAATGATTAAAAAAAGGAATTAAGGCCAAAATGTCAAAAGTTATAAACGTTAGGGCCAATTTTGACATGATGCCTAAATTATATTTTAACAATATAATATCGATTGAAAATAATATGAACACAACATAAAAAGGAATTACAAAATAAAACTAACATGGGAATGTAATTGATATAAAAGTTAAATGTGGTTTTAGTTGAAGTGGAAAATTTGAGATAGTAAATAATATGATGTTATGGGTTGAAATTTCATAGTTACCAAAAAAAAACATAAATGCCTTTAGAGTAGTATTTATTACTTTGTAAAATAAATAGATTTATGATAATTTCCTAACTGAATTGAGGTCCAATGAAGTGTTATTTCTAATATTTTATAGAAGTAAAATATCTGAGTTACTCTATATATGCCTATTTGTGTATTTGGTCCATAATTTTGTTTTTTTTCGCTTTTCTGGTGGTATGAGAAGGAGAGACATGAAAAGGAAAAGAGATGAAGAAAATGAGAAATGAAAGAGATATATATATATATATATATATATATATATATATATTGTAGTTATTGATCATAATAAAAATGTAAGAAATCTTAATTTGGTGAAAATTGAAATAGGCAAGCAACCAACCATTGATGATTAGATATGGTTACGATTTGCACAATTTTAAAGAAATCATCAAATATTAACAAAATGACATGCATGAAATAATATTCAAGTTATATTGATACAATTGAAAGGTTAAATTTATGAATAAAATGTATGAAAAACCTTTAAGTGTAAATTTTGATGGCAAAAGTCATCATAAAAATGAACGCTGAAATTTCAAGCAGCAACTTAAATGTCAAAAGGAAGGCAGATAAAAATCATCTTCATTTTGACTTTTTTTTCATAGAATTATTTTGTTGACGAAATCATTATTCTCGTTGATATTAAGAGAATAACTTAAATATTTATTAAAACTATGGTAAAGAAAAGAAAGAAAATGTAGGATCATAGGTTAAATGAAATTGTCATAAAAACAATTAAAAGTTAGAAAATGCAATCTAAAAATTAAAATGCAGCAAAAAATTTAAGCATGCATATAAATTAAATTCTACAATTTGCTCACTTCCTTTAATCATAATATTAAGGTGGATGGAAATCTGGGTCTGCTTTCATTTCAGTTTTAATTCAGATTTGGTGTTCTTTTTCCATTTTGCTTGTCTAAGATTTTTGTATTTACAAGACTTTAGCTCATTTAGGTATGATGTAAATTTATTTATGAAGATTTTAAAATTTTTTCTAGTTTGATTTCTATTTTATAAAAGATATACAATGAGAATCTTAGTTGTTTTGATTGCAAATTGCAAATTTCATTTTCTATTAATAATTTTGAATCGAGTTTTAATTATGAATTATAGGATAAGACATGATTAAATGATACAAAATCAAAGTGAAAGATAATATAAGACTAAATGATACCACTGATTAACAAATATTGTGGAGCCACTAATTCTTTCACAGATTAAGAATATACTCCTTTATTACTTTTATTATTGGATTTCAGTATTCTGCAATTGGGTTTAGTAATGATACAAAGTAACATTGAACTCGAGACTAGCATTCCCGGTCGTGGCATTGGAAGAAGTGGCCCGCAATAGAGCAAACCCTTTGGCCATCCTAAACGCACCTCTCCCTCCCACTATTGCCATTTCACGAATTGTGCCGGGGCTAGGAACAAAATCTGTGGGGGGATATCGTGAGAACAAACTGAAGGAGCTCCCATTGAACCTGCCAGTGGTAAATCCAAAATCAGCATAAAAAACTGCAGTGAACTTGACAGGGTCGTGACTTAATGCTAAGTACATCCCTTGGGCGTTTCCAATGACCGTGGATGTTAGATCTGGCCCTACAGTGAGGGGATCATTCATTGCATACAAGCTTCCATATGGGGAAGGGGAAAAGAAATTATCGGTGATGTTAGCGTGAGCTATCAAGACTGTAGTAGGATTATTTCCAACGGGAATATCGTGGTAGAAAAAGTGGAGTCGGGTCACCTTTTCCACCATAGCATGTGGCTTAACATTTTCGTAGTATTGGCCATAGACTGGTGCAATGGCGAGGCAAAATATCATTCCCCATGGAAATATCGCCTGTTTTTTCATTTTTCTTCACAATGTTCACCTCAACAATATTTGGATTTGACACCTCAAAATAAAGAAAAAAAAAGTGAACGGTTGGTCTTATGCTTCTTGCTGCACACCGTAGGGCTTTAAATAGAATGTATGAAAACAGGGAGTTATTGTTCCGTACTTTATTTTCATAAATCATATGGATCAAATTCTAGAAAAACATAATATGAAAAGTTAATTAAATCATGTCACAACAAAAAGAACAAAAACAAGACAGAAAAATAAATATTATAAAAATATATTAAATGAGTTATTATTGTGAAAATTTCTTATAAAACATAAACTTAGATAGGACTATAAACATAAAAAATAACACAAAATTAATTAAAACATAAAGTTATTAACACCAAATTTTATAGGATGGGTGAAAGAAAGAGAAAAGAAAATAGAAAATAATAAAGAGAGAAAATATTGCGTGTATTTTTGTATTTATATATTTTACATATTAATAATTTATTTTATGTATTTTATCATCTTTATATAAATTTATGTTATTTTTGTGTTGTATCTTAGTTTATATTGCTTTATTTTCTAAAACATCTAATTATAGAAATTATTTAAATAATGCCATAGTGTTCCATAAAAAATATTATGTAGCTTAGTTAATTTTGAAATGTAATATATTGAATTAATTTTTCCACACGTGACTTGCAAATTGATTTAGAATTTATAATTGATCAATTAAAAATTTAAAAGGAAAATTATTAAAATAAATTATTTTCTTTTAAAATAATATATTTAAAAGGTTGAATCCATACATCATTTGTAAGTCGATTTAGGATTGATACATGATTTACATGCAATTTTCTTTTGTTTATTTTAAATAATATATGTATGTATTAGCTAGTTTATACTGTCACTTTTGGGTGATTAAAACGTGGTGTATTCACATCCCACTAAAAAGTAATTATTTTAAAATGATATATTTATAATAATTGGTGTAGGCTTTAACTCGTGCATTAATTTAAAATCTATATTCAATTATAGATAAATAAATAATAAATTTAAATTTCATAAATAATAAAAATATTATTTATATTTAATTATGTTTAAATAAAATTAATAATATTTATTTTAAGTCATTTAACATTTTTATTTTATATTAGTGATAATATGTTATTTTATTATTAATTGATATATAAAATTTATGTGTCACATTTTATTATTAGAAGTTTGAGCCTCATTTTATGGAGGGTGTTATTTTCTCCCTCTCACTCCCTTTTTTCTTTTCTTTTCTTTTCTTTTTTTCACATTGGGGTCGGGTGTGATGGGAGAAGGGAAGGAAATGAAAGAGAGAAAGCTACAGAACAGAAAGAAAGAAGGAAAGCGAGAAGGGAAAGAAATTAAGAATTAAGGTAACAATTTTTTTTGGTGAATTACGATAATAGGATAAAACTCAAATAATAAATGTGACTAGCGCGACTAAAATTTAAGCCACACCTGAAGCAACGAACACCCTTAACTAATAGGTCATCACATGGGTTCTAAGATAATATTTTTATTTTGCATTTTGATTATTTTTGTTGGATTAAGTTTAAAAGAAATTTTTATTACTTAAATTATGAAAAACACAATATAAATGGATATAAAAAAGATGATAAAAGATAAACTAAAACATAACATATCACAAAAACAATAAAAACATGATACAAATCATCAACTTGTAAAAATCTATATAAAATAATTGTTAATACATTAGAATTTATATAAATGGGTGAGTTAATCAATATTTTATCTCTCTTTAATCGATACTCAATTAATTTCAGTCTAACGATTAATCCGACCCGATTCAATCGTTAAATTATGTATTATTGTATTTTGACATTAATCATATTTTCATATTATTTTTCCGTTGTATTTATTTTAGAGAATTTTTATTTTATTGTTTTATTATTTATTTAAATTGATTGCGGTATTAGTTTGTTTACATTAGTTGTATAAGTTGACTTACAGATTAATTTAAGATTCACAGCCAATCATTTAAAATAATTAAAAAAGGAAAAATATTTAAAAAATTATTATTTATTTATAACGATGTATTTAAAGGATTTAATCCATGCCTTTGAATTCTAATCAATACTTGATCTGCTTTGCGAAATTGGACTATTGACCACTTCCAGACGTGAAAACGTCTGGACTAGAAATATTGCAGCAAAATAGATAAATAATTAAACAGCGGTATCTGCAAGTATACGGGTCAAGTTGTAATGTAAATTAATGTTACAACGAAACACTTTGGGAAGTATTCCGAAGATTGTACTCAAGGGAGATTGAATTAAACCTAAATTAACTCTCTACACTAATAGGGTTAAATAGTATCGATTTAAAATTATATTACGAAAATAAAATTAAAATGGATTAATTAAACTAACATAAAATTGTCTAGAATTAAAATCAACCAATTAAAAATTGAATAAATCCAATAAAACGAGCAGGGGATTAACTCACTTCAGTGCTCTTAATTAATTTCAGAATTTGGGTGTTATCGAGTTATGTAACAGCCTATTTTTCAGTGGTGTCGGAAATAGTAGTTTCGGAGCCACCGAATCCTACTAGTAAGTTCCTAAATATTATTGTGCGAGTCGATTATGGTTTTTTAAAGATTTTTGATATGGTAATTTAGGCTATTCTAATGATTAATTAAGTTCAAGCGGTAAGACTCTTAGGTTAAGTGGTTTTAGAAAATGAGGTATTAGGACATCGTTTCAATAAACCGAGCAATAAATATTTTATAAATATTTATAGAGTGCCATTAAAATGGTATTAAAGTTTCGTTGAAAAAATTTAACGCTTTGATAGTTAATTAATTAAAAGGACTAAATCATAAAAGATGTAAAATTTGATCAATATTTGATTTGAGTGATTAAATGAATAAAGGAAAAGGGACTTGAATGGTAATTAGACCATTTAAGAATGTATTGGACGGTTTTGGGCAGCTAAAAGCATGAAAATTTGATGATTATTAAATAGACAAAATGATAATTTGATAATTAAATTAAATAAAATAAAAACCTAAATGTTATATCATCATTTTCATGACTTCTTCACGAATTGAGAGAAGAAAGCAACCATGGTTATACCTTCAAGCTTCTTCCATGCTTTGGATGATGCATCTAAGTCCGATTTAGCCTTGTTTTTAATAATTTTTATATTTTTCAGATTGTTGCAACTAGGTCCAGCTAGCCCGCACCTTCGATTTTGAAACTGTTTAAGATTTTGAATGTTTTCATTGATGAAACTTGTGATTTTAGATGTTAAATGATGAATTTGAGATGTTAGTTTTTATTTAAAAGTATTTTATTAAGTGATTTTTGATAAATTTATCGGTTAGGAACTAAATTATTGAAATAGTAAAAATACAAGGATTTGATGTGAAATTGTTGCAATAATGGGCTGTATTGGATGCCATAAGTATTTGGCTAGGCTCAATTTTGGGTAAAAATGGTAAATTGCATGTTTTAGTTTCAGGGACTAAATTGAATAAAAGTAAAACTTTAGGGGTAATTTTGTAAAAGTGTAAAAAGGACGAATTTGCATAAAATAAATCATTGTACTATCTAAATTAATAGATTGAATGAAGTTATTAATTTAGATCAAGATCGAGTGGAAAATCGAGGAGAATGAAAAATTAACAAAATGCTCTTGTTCTTTGACATTTTTGCAATTTATTCAGGTAAGTTCGAACGGTTTAGAATTTAACATCAGTATGAACTATTGAGTAGATTAACATAGTACAATATATATTTGATTTTAATTATTGATAATAAATGGTAATTTGAGATTTAATATTGAATTGATGCTCGATTTGATTTGAATGCGGGATAGAGTACAATCGTGGTTTGGTGTGTTACGAGGGTGGAGTGGGGATGGTATTGGAGGGAGATATTTGTATATTACCCAAATAAACTGAGGTTTAGCATTTTTTGTGAACTCTCACGTTATACTTTCAGTTTGGCGTGTTCTGGGTGGATCAGCTCTTATGAGCTTCTGTTCAGCTCTTATGAGCTTCTGTTGGAATGTTTCGAGTGGACCAGATCTTATGAGCTTCTGTCTGGTGTATTTGGTTGATCCGACGATGTACTCTTATCTGAAAGTCGTTCTTCGAATGGAAAATCTCGGTAAGATAATCTATTTAATGAATTTGAAAGATATGTTATTTATTGAATATTGATCTGAACATAAATAAATTTATCAGTTGAGATTGTGGATGATGCTTAGGTTTGTGCTAAGCTTATGGTTGCATTATGTCTTTTTTAATATTAATGATATACATTGAAATGGTAAGTGGCCAAATGGAAATATGCTTATGTTCATGAAAAGGTGGTAAGATTCAAAGGTTTATTTTCTTATAAAATGATTTATCACGTGATTGACCCCAAATGAGTTATATATATAAATGCACTAACTTGTGTATTGATGACGGTGATTAGGCTTATATCAAACTTGAGTTATGATTGATATTTATTCTTATGTCTAGTATTATACAAATGAAACGGGTAACAAAAGGTAATGAAATGGTAAGTTCATTATTGAAATGTGATATGATGAAAAAGGGATTGATAAGTTGAATGGTGTATTTATATATATGAGAAATTATGTATGTTGTGGATGAACTTACTGTGAGGTGAATAAATATACTAACTAGTGAATTGACGTTGTTATTTAAGTTTTGCTTAGTAAATGAAATGGAAAGTAAGTAAAAGAAGTAATTCATAGTTTTATGAAAAAGTTAATAATGGTGTATAATGATTTATAAAATCCTATGATGTTAGGAATGAAAATATATATAATATATATATGATGTTGATAGACTTACTTATTTGTGATTTGATGGTTATGTAGTTGATAAATATTGAGGCATTGGTATATGATTATATTTAATCTATGAAATTCATTGTTGAAATGAAATGTTATGTTTAAAGTTTATACGAGCTAACTAAGCATTCATTGCTTACATAGTTATTTTCCTTTACTTTACAGATTATCAGAAGCTCGATCGGGTTGGAAGCTCGTCAGAGATCTATCACACTATCCAACGATTATATCAGTAGATTTGATATCTTGATCAAGGTAATAATAGCATGAATAGGTAAATTGTGTTTGATGAGATGTTGTTATGTTTGGCTTGTAAATGTGGTATTTTGGTTGGTGTGCTTTTAGCATTTAATGTCTTGATGGTTAGTGTTTTTATTGGAAAATTGATGCATGGGTTAAATGACCAAAGTGGTATGTGTTGGCATGATTGAAATATGGTTAATTTGGTTATGTGTTGATATAGAAATTAGTTAAGGTTGTTTGGATGAAACATGATCATTTTGATGCAAAAGTAAGTATGAATGCTAGGTTGTGATTGAGGTGCCTAAATGGCATATTGGTTGAATGGACTTATGGTATATTGAAATGATCTTATTATGCATATTTGGAATGTTTTGCTGCCTTGATCATAGGTTCATTTGGCGTGTTGGTACTTGTTGAAATTGGGTTAAATAAAAGGCTTGATTTTAGCTTATTTCTTGTCTACACGGCCTAAGACACGGGCGTGTGTCTCAGTCGTCACGGCCAGGCGACACAGTCATGTGTCGCCTGTAGGTTGTTAATGGTTTCTTTTTGAAATTTGCACGGCCTAGCACATGGCCTGGCACACGGGCATGTGAGACCATTTCCAGAGTTACATGGCTTGGCACACGACCATGTAGATTGGCCATGTGACACAAGTCAATAAGTTACATGGGCACGGACACGGGTTGGGACACGACCGTGTGTCCCTATTTTGAATGTTACACAACCTAAGATACGGACGTGTGTCTCAGCTGTGTGAGCTACACGACTTGGTCACACGGCTGTGTGACCCCTGTAGTATAATTTTTTCTAACTTTTTCCTGAACTTTCTAAATGTTTTTGATTTAGTACTGGATCATTTCTATTGTAACTTTTAAGGCCTTGAGGGCTCGATTAAGGGACATTATGAATATATTTGAAAGAAATTAGAATATGTATTTCTTTGATAAATGAATTGAATGGTTTACTATTCTGTTTGTTTGGTAATGCTCCGTAACCATGTTTCGGTGACGGATACTAGTTAGGGGTGTTACAAGTTAGCTATTAATTAACTAGTTATTATCTCTCAGCCTCTAACTAATTGACCAATACAAGCTTACCTCTCGACCCAACTTTCTTGATCGGGATAAATTATGATTTACGCGATAAATTTATCTCTCGATCTCGTTTATCCTAAATTACTTCCTAGGGGCGTCACTTCCAATGGTTTTGTAATAGCAATTTTTTCAGCGATGTCAAAAACAATGGTTTTGGGACCACAATCTTAACAAGAGAGTCCATAGATATATTTAATTAATATTTATGAGCTAAATATATTATAATAGTGAATCTTGATTTAATAGATTTTATTAATTGGTCAATTAGTCAAGGTACAAGTGGTGCGTACCGAAAGTTAAGTGGTTTTGGAATATGAGGTATCGTAACTTCGTTTTTGTAAATTGAGCTCGTGAATATTTTTATTAAATATTTACAGAGCTGTTATATAGGTGAATGGAAGTTTGGTCCAAAAATTTTAGTGATTGGTTGGTTAGTTAAGGAAAAAGGACGAAGTCGAAAAAGTTATTCGCTATTAGTTTATATGTGTTAAACGGTTACGAAAACATGAATTGAGGGCTTTAAAAGGAAATTTTAACATATTAGATTATAATGGACGGTATATGCGATGGATTGTAGGTTAAAATAATGTTTAAATGAGAAAAATTAAACTAAAGTAAAATTTAATAATATTTGATAAAGTATAAAAACATCATCTTCTTCCTTTTTATTATTTTTACCACCAAAACACCATTGTTAAGATATCTTAGAGGTTTGGCCGATAGTTCTTATTGTATGTAAGTTGGTTTCAATTATGTTTTAGTAAATTTTATATTTTGAGATCGTTGTAATTAGGTCCAACTAACCTATATCTCAACTTTCAAATCTGTTATAGATTTATAAAGTTTTCATTGATATTAATTGAAGTTTTGAATGTTTATGGTAGATTTTGGAGCATAGAAATGAAATAGGAGTAATTTGTTAAGTAAATTTGGTTAATTTTGAGTTAAGGACTAAATTCGAATATATTGAAATTGGTATGAAACTTTTGCAAATGTTGATGATAGGAGGTCGTATATGGACATAATTGAAGTGGGTTTAAAATTTGGCATTCAAATTTGAAAGATATAATAAGTTTGATTTTAGGGACTAAAATGAATAAAATATAAAAAATTAGGGCAACCGAATAACGAAATTGAGTTGATAAATGTTTATAATTGGATGAAATAAGAGGGTTGGAATTTATAAATTGAATTGAATTATTAATAGATTAGAAATTAGACCAAATTGAAGATAGTCAAGGTAATGGCAAAATTTGTTGATTAGTCCCATAGAGTTGTTTGATCGTTGTCTTGACTAAGTAAGTTCATACGGTATATTTTAGTTAAATGGTTATGCATTTAGAATTACAATTGTAATTATATTTAATTTGAATTTTAATTATTTACAATTCGGTACAAAAAGGTGAGTGAGAGGATTAAACTAAACATGATGAATTGCAAATTGAAATAATTATGGAGTTGACCTTAAATTGAAATGAAATAGAATATATTATGTGATGATGGGATGAAATGAGCTGAATTGAATTGATTTAAACCGATTGATAGTGATAATGGGTAAATTGAATATATGTGAAAGTATAATATAATGATATAATGTGAAATTGAACGTATATTAAGATTATTTATTGCTACCATATGTTGGATAAATGTACTCGTGACAATAAATGTGAATTTAGGTATTGCTTGATAATAAAATATGAAATGAATATCTTATTAACTATTCTGGAAAAGTCAGATATAGTTGGCATGCCATAGGATAAGAAGAGTTCAAGGTTACTTCGACAATAAGTCAATGAGGCATTGGGTGCAAATTTGCTTCGGTTACACCGATGAGACACTAGGTGCCAAACTTATTGATAGCACTGGGTGTAACTATTTGCTTTGGAATTATCCGATGAGGCACTGGGTGTCAAACTAGTATGTTGGTTGGATTCGTGTTTTCATCTGAGTCCGAGTTGTGTTAATAGGGAAATAAATGGTAAAAATGAAGTATAATGTTTGGAAGGACAAATGATGTGAAATGGAACTGAAAGGTGAAGTGGAGTATGAAATTGCAAAATGAGTTGGGAACATTGATAGATTATGTTCAATGAATCTATGAATTTGGAAATTAAGATGGAATGTGATTCATAATTCTTATTAGGAAATGAAGTAGTAATTGACTTTAAATTGACAATTGATATGTATATATATTGTATAAGGATGAGTATTGATATGTGCATGGTGAATTATAGTATCACTGATGAGAATATTATTGAGTACCAAAATGTGATACACTTGAAGTTAAAATGACTGGAATATGACTTGTATGTGAAAGGTATGTATATGTGAGTAAGAATAGATTGTCTAGAAATGAAACAACTTGGTGTATTAAATGAAGTTGTTAGTTGTTTATTGAGTATGCCTAGATTAGGATTGTTGGAAATGAATTTGAATGATATTATGCAGATCTATTGATATTTGAGTTGTTTAGTGAATGATGTCTTGATTTTGGGCATGAAAATGTTTTCAAACTTGTGATTTTGACCATCTAGGTAAAAGTATCAATACTAGAGATCCAAGTACCGATACTTGACCAAATGAACAGTGTTTTGAAAATGGAAAAAGAAAATACCAAAACAGTATCGATATTGAATTTTAGTATCGATACCTTTGATAAAAATATCGATACTTGTTCCTTTTGTACCGATACCTAGTTCCAAGTTTTGAAAATTTTCAAATTGGTCCACAATCATGCTCAAATGTATTAAACTATGTTTGTATACTTGCTTTAGTCTCTGTTTGGTTCATAATTTCTATTATGAATTTATTTATAACAACTGGATTATTTAAATTGACTCCAATGTTATGATTTGCGTGTGAATGTTCCATTAGTTGTAGTAGCATCTTGAAACTCGGGTTTGACGATCGAACCGAGTGAGGGGTGTTACAGGTTTAATCTCAAATAATTTAAACCAACTAACTCCAAATTCAATGCTAATTCATCTGTTAATTATTCACACATCTGTTCGTTAATCTCCCTAAGGAAATTAGCTACTCATGGATCTAGATGCAATAACCCCTAACAGTTGTGAAGTTTCAATATCGATTGTGTTCGGAAGTGAAATTTCCTTTAACAGTTGTGAAGACCACTTCGATTGCAATTAGAATCCACAAAGAAATAATGAAAAACTATTATATTAAAACCTTAGATCAAAATTGAATCCAAGTTAAACAAGAACAAAAGTACTTAAATGAATAAATTGAAAGAAAATAAAAAGTACAGTAAAACCCTTAAATTATCTAAGTGGCTCACTTGGTTAAGCTTCCTCAAATGAGACTTAACATGCTTATTTAGAGAGTTTATGATTAGACTAATTAGGGTTACTAAATAGCCCAAAAATTTGATTAAGTTACATTATGTGGACAAAAATACTCAAATTAAAATTTCGTCTCACTGCCTGGTGTCACAACACCACAAGAACGGTGTCGCGACACTACCTTCATTTTTTTAGGTATTTTGGCTTCGATGTTTGGTGTTGTGACACCACCCCCTGATGTCGTGACCCTATAGTCATCATTCGTCTTCTAAGCCTGAAAATAATGTCCGACATGATAGATAGAGTCGTTAGATTATCCCTAGGCCTGTATTGGCCCATTAGGTCATAACATAACACAAGATTGTGTAAGAACACGTATTTTTCATAATTTAAATGTAAAGTTATAAAAATAAAAAATAAAATGAAAATATATAAAAAATGCTATAAAACAAGCTCATTAAGTGCTGAAAAGACCTTAATTTGCCACAACGATTTATGGCAGATCAAACTCCCCCACACTTAAGTCGTTGCTTGTCCTCAAGCAACTTATTAAAAACACACACAAACAAGAAAATTAAAACAATGAAATAGTGCTTGAGCAGGCAACATACAAGAATTAGTCTGGAGCAACGTACATAGAACAAAATAAATAAATTAGTAGCTTTAACTCGATATACAATCGACTCTCGGCTTTCAATATCACACGCATTAATTCATAGAATTACAAAGCAAAAAAAAAATCAAGAATGTTAAGTACATTGATCCATCGAAATAGGTACACAAAATATAACTTCATACTCGAAGAATACAAGTAATTAGAAATGTAAAATATTAATCAATTTTCATAACCAATAGTACACCTAGGTCACATAGGTCTTTTTCGGCTTGTAACGCTCTGCGACTTTAGTTGGTTCGAAATTAAAGAACATGCACAACAAAATGGTTTAAGCATAAAAATAGTTTGACATATAATATTGACCCTAATACTTCCCCGATAAACCCTTTAACTCACCACCTTATATCCCTTTCTCTCACCTACCTTTTCTCTCTAATTCCTAAGGTACATTAAAGTATTAGTGAATATAGTTGTCCTAGCCAGAATATGTGAAATAGTGGGTATTATCTTTTCTTTCTTTCTTTTTCTTTTATTTTTTCACTCAGTTTGCTTTTCTATTTTCTCGAGAACTTCTCGCTTGGCTATTTTAGCCTTTTCAAACCTTTTCTTTTGATTTTTTTGTCGAATTATTCTATTTATGCAAAATTTTGTAAGACTCTTATAATCACCATATTATACAATCCCTTAGGTTCACTCTTATTTTTCTTTATTTTGGAAACCACCGTGTCGTATCTACCTAATCATCAATATCAATGGCTTGAGGTCTAAGTTCATAAAGGGACCAAGAATCAGATCAAGAGATTATATTTTATGGCTTAGGGTTTCCATTGTGGTTCATTAAGAATTAAGGATTTAGGCTAAAAAAATAGGGTACTACGGATTATAAATTAAGATCTGCTTTTTGCTTCTAACATGAATACCAAACAACACCTTAGGTCACCCCTAAGTGTCTCAATTCATGGACTACAATTAACTAAATATTAGCACACTAACGACTTGTTATTCAAAGAAACACATATGCTTTTCACGCACCTATTTTTCATTTGGTATACTTAACACACTATCACCTACTCAATTTGTAACAAAATAAAATAATTAGTGTAAAATTGAAAAACCTAAAATTAATAGTAATCCTGATACGAAATCTATCGTAACTCTATCCCATTTCCACTCCAGTATCATCACTGGCTGTAATAGTTTTGAAGGCACTTGATGTTCGACTTTGACTTGTTCAAAAATCAAACATCTAGGCACAAAGTCAGAAATGTCGCGTTTCATACCCAACCACCAGTACATCTGTCTAAAATCACCGTACATTTTGTTACTCCCAGGATGAACAGATAAGCTGTCACTATGAGCTTCGTGTAGAATTTTCTTTATAAGTTCTGTATTTTTTGACACATAAACTCTACCTTGGAACAACAAACAATCATCAGATCCGATCTGAAACTCTAAATTAGTAGTCGACTCACACTATATTATTTTAACTTGCAATTCATTACCACATTTCTGAGCTTCGCAAATTTGCTAAAGAAACATCAGTTTAGCTTTTATCTCAGCTAAAATTGATCCATCATTTGACCAAGTCAATCGCGTATTCATCGCTTTAAAGGAAAACAAGGATTTTCTACTCAAAGCATCTGCGACTACATTCGCTTTACTTGGATGATAATCAATAATTAGTTCATAATCTTTCAACAGTTCAAGCCATCTTCGTTGTCTCAAATTCAGATCTTTTTGTGACATCAAATACTTCAAAATCTTATGATCGGTAAATATGTGTCATTTTTCACCGAACAAATGATGTCGCCAAATCTTTAATGCAAACAAAATTGCGGCCAACTCCAAGTCATGTGTCGGACAATATTTTTATACGGCTTTAACTGTCTAGAAGCATAAGCTATCACTTTGCCTTCATATATTAAAACATAACCCAAACCATTCAATGATGTGTCACTAAAAATCACAAATTCTTTACCTGACTCAGGTTGAACTGAAACTAGTGCTTCGGTTAACATTGCTTTCCACTGATTAAAACACTGTTGGCAATTCTCATACCACTCAAATTTTATATCTTTCTGTAATAAACGAGTCATAGGTGTAACTATCATTGAGAACCCTTTTACAAATCTCCGACAATAGCCCGCTAATCCCAGAAAGCTTCTAACCTCAGATATGTTTCTTGGTAGTTTCCAATCAACAACTGCTGAAATCTCGCTCGGGTCAATTTGATTCCTTTCACCGATACAATATGTCCCAAAAATCCAACTTCTCGAAGTCAAAACTCGCACTTGCTAAGTTTAGCAAATAGTTGTTTATCACACAAAGTCTGTAACACAATTCTCAAATGCTCGGCATGCTCAGACTCATCTCGGGAGTATATCAAGATATCATCAATGAACACAACAACAAATCTGTCCAAATACAATCTAAAAATTCTATTCGTCAAGTCCATAAATACTGCAGGAGCGTTAGTTATCCCAAATGGCATAACAAGAAATTCATAGTGCCCGTACCTGGTCCTAAACGCAGTTTTTGGCACATCTGAATCTTTAACCCGCAACTGATAATAACCAGAATGTAAATCAATCTTTGATAATACAGTTGCACCTTTCAGTTGATCAAAAAAATCATCAATTCGTGACAATGGATACTTATTCTTAATCGTAACCTTGTTAAGCTATCGGTAATCGATACACAATCTCATTGATCCATCTTTCTGTTTTACAAACAAAATTTGTGCACCCCAAGGCGAGAAACTCAGTTGCGCAAAACCTCTATCTGTTAACTCTTGCAATTGAGCTTTAAACTCTTTCAACTCTGTAGGAGCCATTCTGTATAGAGCTATCAATATCGGTGATGTTCCCGGTACTAACTCAATAGCAAATTCAACCTCTCTATCAGTGGCAACCCGAGTAACTCTTCTGAAAATACATCAGGATATTCACAAACCACTGGTACTGATTCAATCTTCGATTCAGATACTTTTGTATCCAATACATATGCAAGATAAGCATCACAACCTTTTCTCACATACTTCTGTGCTAACATAGCCGATATCACAAAAAGCATCCCACTTGAATCATCAGATTCAATACGAAGAGTCTCACCATTCTAATAGTTCAGTACAATAAGCTTTCTTCTACAGTTGACAACTACATTATGCAGAGTCAGCCAATCCATACCCAAAATCAAATTGAATTCATCAAACGGAAAAAGCATTAAATCGGCCAAGAAAATGTAACCCTGATTCATCGAAAGACAATTCTTGCAAACTTTATCAATTAGGACATACTGACCTAAAGGGTCCGATACCTTAACCACGAATTCAGTGGACTCTACAGGTAAACTCTTACTAGACACTAAATTTGTACATACAAAAGAATGGGTTCATCTGGGATCAATCGAAGCAGTTACATTAATGCTATAAAGAGAAAAAGTACCGATGATAATATCTAGCGCCGATGCATCTTCGTGAGCGTGAATAGCATAAGCTTTGCCAGGTGCCCGTGCTTGGATCTCACTGTAGAATCTCTCGTTGCACCTCAACTACCACTAATATTTCTAGTATTTTGGGGTGGTCTACCTCTAGCAGCTGTATTGCTCAGCCTCGCAGTTTGAGCTTTTTCTTTCTCAGATTTTTCAGGGCAATCTCTAAGGTAGTGGTCAAAGGAACCTCACCAAAAACATGCTCCACTTTTCACTCGACACTCGCCATTATGTGGCCTGTTGTAGTGTTTGCAATCGGGTCTAGTATTTTTAACACTACCCACACTCGCTATAGATGTAGCCTAGGGTTTAGGGATGGAGCGTCTCGCATCTCTATCTCTATTAGAATGCCCTGCAAAAATAGTAGGACGATAGTGATATTATTTAGATTTCTTCGATGCTGATTGATGAGACTTTCTCATAAATCTATTTCTCGAATCTCTAGCTTCAAATTTAGCTTTTCTTTTTTCTTTACTAAGCTCCATGGCTTTGTGTTCTTTGTCGAGTAGCATAACAAATTCTTTCAGTCCAAGTACTCCAACTAAAAGTTTAATGCCTTCATTCAGCCCTTCTTCAAACCTTTTACACATAACCACCTCGGTTGGAATGCACTCACGGGCATACTTACTCAGTCTGACAAACTCTCTTTCATATTCAGATATGGTCATACAACCCTGTTTCAGCTCTAGAAATTCTTTACGCTTTTGATCAAAGAACCGTTGACTTATATACTTCTTTCTGAACTCTGTCTGAAAGAATTCTCATGTGATTCGTTCTCTTGGTACTACAGAAATTAACGTGTTCCACCACTGATATGTCGAATCTTTCAAAAGAGATACAACGCATTTAACACATTCTGTTGGCATACAAGACAGTTCATCAAAAACCTTAATCGTATTCTCTAGCCAAAATTTGGCTTTCTCTGGATCGTCATCAACAGTAGCCCCAAAATCTTCGGCCCATAGTTACGAATTTTATCAATGGGAGATCTGCTCACGCGTACAAGTTCTAAAACTTGAGGAGATACAGGGACCGGTTGGGGAAAATACAAAGGTGGAGGTTACTAAGCAGCCAGATTAGTTCGAAAAAACTCAGTGAACCATTTGTTCATCACATGAAAGAAGGGTTCCTTCGCCTCTCCTCCACAACCTTCATATACAAGTCTCGATCCAGAAAAAGTTACTTCGTGAATGGAGGCCAACGCGTTACTTTCAACATCATTCGAGTTTTCTCGATTGGAATCCATTACTATATGAAAACATGATTTAAACTATTAGGAGACATCACAGTATCACAAGTTATAAAATTGCATGTATAGCTAGACTCACATACACTACCTTAGTTCAAGAATTGACTAAATCATAGCTCTGATACCAATAAACGTAACACCCCTAACCCGTATCCGACGTCGAAACAGGGTTATAGAGCATTACCGAACTTATAAATCAAACAATCATACATTTAATGTTCACTCCTCAATCAAATCAAATACCATTCAAATTCATTCATATAGTCCCTAATACGAGTCCTTGAGGCCCCAAATAGACTTTAGAAAAAGTTTGAGACTAAACTGAGTACTCAAGAATTTTTTTAAAAAACATGTAAAATTTTCAAAGGTATAGGGGACACACGCCCGTGTGGCCAGGCCGTGTGGAAATTTGAAATGGGGCCACAGGCCCGTGTCCTTGCCCATGTCTTAGCCCGTGTCCCAACTAGTGAGCATACTGACTTGGGTCACACGGCCAGACCACACGCCCATGCGCCCGGCCATGTACCCTTCAAAATGGCCTCAGACGCCCGTGTGCGAGGCTGTATGCTAAGCCGTGTAAAAAATGGAGGGTATACTAACTTGTGCAACACAGCCAAGCCACATGCTTGTGTGCTAGGCCGTGTGAAGCTACTGACTTATTTTCTAAGGAAGTTACAGGGGACACACAGCCATGTGTCATACACAGTTGAGACACACGCCGATGTCTCTACCCGTGTGCACAAAAATAGGCCATTTTCCAAGCCATATTTCACACCCAAATTGGTACCAACCTGAACACAACCATTTGTATACAACCATGGCATAAATAGACCTTCAAAACCAATGAATATCAAGCTTATAACTTGTTAAAACATCACATACAAGTATGATACTAATAGACACCTCAAATAACCATTTTAGAACTTGTCACTTATGCCTCCAACATCTACCTAAATGGTCAAACACATATATGCATCAGTGTGCCTAAATTATCATGTATGCCACTTATCCGTTTCAACCATTTGGTACCCAAAATACCAATTCACAAACAAGGCATTCACATGGCAACCATACACCACGTATACAAAGGCTATTTATATATTTACATAACAAAAATATGTTCACAAAACAAGCCAACACAAAATGGCTAATACACCACAAAACATATAGGATACTATTAGCCAAAATGACCTATATATGCCATTTAACACAAAATATAAAGTTCAAAGTACGAAAATAACGTTTGATAGTGTGATGAGATCCCTGACGACTCCTAATCCGAGCGAGCTTTCGAATCACTATAAAATATGAAAAAATAAAAAAAGCAATTAAGCTTAGTAAGTTCGTATATCACAGAATTAAACTTACCATTTAACCACAAGTTAGGTAAGTAATTCAAAGCATAACACAATTCAATATGGCCAAAGCATATCACATAATCAATAACCAAGTTAGACATGTATTCATATAAAACAGAGAATCATGTATGAATTCAACAATTATTAAATTTTATGTACGTATAACATCAATATCGTGTATCCGTATATCATATACAAATCATTTCTATGTAAATACTTGTATTAGTTCGTATCGAACTCGTATAATCTCGTAATAACACTATACCCATTGAACCACTTAGAATATCGTGAAATACGCGGGTAGGACACACGAGATGTACTCAACTGTAATCCATCAATTCTTCTACATGTATGCTCATACGAGCGATAAACGGTAAGCTCTTCTGATCTGAACAACGGTAAGCTCATATGAGCTGAGTATCGGTAAGCTCATAAGAGCTTGAATCAGTAACCCTAATGACATGTCATTGGTATCCTACGAATTTTTAAGGTTCAAACGGGGCTCGGTATTCTTCATGCATAGTTGATTATACGTTTGATAATTATACATAATAATTCAACCATTCACATACATATATTTCAAGTAAAGCATATAAGTACGCAATTTAATTACATGAACTTACCTCGAACTCGTACGATGGAAAATGATCATTCAATCCAATACTTTGTCGTTCCCCCGATCTAATTCCGTATGTTGTTTTTCTTGATTTATATAATCAAATTTAACTACTTTAATCTTTATTCTATTCAATTCAATCCAAAAATCATGTTTTGGGAAAATTACTATTTTACCCCTAAACTTTTAACTTCATTACAATTTAGTCCCTAAGCTCGTAAAATAAAATTCATGCAATTTCATCCATAACTCAGCTTAGCCGATTTTTATACATGCATATAGTAGTCCAAACATTTCACTATTCCACACATTTACAACACAATTTACACATTTCTCAATTTAACCCCTAATTGACAATTTCATCAAAACTCACAGAACAAAAGTTATTTATTTAACAATAAGGATTCATTTTCTTCCATTAAACTTCAAAAACAGCTAACATGCTCTCATGGTAAAACCCTACACTTTTAACCATTTTGCAAATTGGTCCCCTAATTAGCTAGCTTAAGCAACAACGATCCCAAAAACATAAAAATTATTAAAAACGAACACCAAATTTACTTACATGCAAGAGATTTCTTAGCCAAAATTTTCAAACTCTCCAAGATTTCCTATTTCCTATAGTTTTCAATCAAAGACGAACAAGAAAGATGATAGTCTTATTTTCTTTTGTTTATTTTATCATTAATTGCCTTTTTACCAAATTACCCTTACCTAACTTTAAAATTTTCATAATTGCCAAGCCATGCACATCCACTATCACCTTTAATGGTCTAATTACCATATAAGGACCTCCACTTTAAATTTCTATAGCTATTTAACACCTTTAACTAATAGAACACAACTTTCACACTTTACGCGATTTAATCCCTTTTCACAAATTGAGCATACAAATGGTAAAATTTCTTAACAAAATTTTTATGCCACAATACTATCATACTGTAGATCACAAAATAATATTAAAATAATTTTTTCTTCATCGGATTTGTTGTCTCGAAACCACTGTTTCAATTTTACTGTAAACGGGCTATTACACATACACATCCTCCATTTGCTTGTCGTCGTTTTTACCATTACCACATTCTAAAACAAATCTAGGTACTCTACCTCCCTAATAAATTTGGTGGCCAACAGCTTGTCGACCTCCTGTCTTACTGCTTCAATTACGTGTGGTGTGAACTTTCTCTTCTTCTGTTTTACGGACTTTGCCTCTGGGAGTACATTGAACCTATGCACTATTACCTGTGGGTACATGCTTGGCATATGTGTTACGGACCATGCGAAGACATCGAAATTCCCCCCAGGCATTTAACCAGTAAATATTTTCTTCTTCACTCAGTGCAGACAAAATTCTGATAGTTCTTTCTTTATTATCGTAAAATAGTTGTAAGGTCTCCGTGTACTCCACTGCCTCAAGTTTTGCATCTCGATGTTCTTGCCTCACAACTAAGTCATCTAAATTGATGGTTTTGCCACGAACTCTACTTCTTGATCAGAGGGTGCTTTGCCTGCATCACAGACAGCATGTGACATTGCCTCACCGTGTGCTGGTTGGATGCCAAGAAGCTAATGTTGTTACTTGTTCAGAACTTGATCTTCATACAGTAGGTCGCCATCACCATAATTTCCATTCGCATGATTGGTCTACCAAGGATGGCATTATATGCCATCGGGTGATCGACCATATAGAACTAGACACACTCCGTGGTTGCATGTTCGTCATTGCGTAGAGTGATCGATAATGTGATAGTTTCTTTTGCTTCGACAGGATGGTTTGCGAAGCCATACAAAGGGCTGGCTGCGGATAGGGATTACTCTTCCAAACCCATTTTCTTGTATGCTCCCTAAGAGAATACTTCTATTATGCTGTCACTGTTGATAAGTATCCTCCTAACTTTGAACTCTGTGATCTCAGCCAAAACCACCATTGGGTCGTTCCCATCTTCGTCATGGATTAACTCATCGTCACCACTTTTAAACTCTACACTCCAAAGTTCCTAGTGTTACGATTTCTTCGAGGTATTGGGCGACATCACACTGCCCATGTGAGCTCACCTCTTAGTACTTGACTGTATCCACTCGTCGCTTATGCCTACTATTACATGGATGATTCCTCGCTGCCTTTTCTTTCCTTTGGGGTCTAGCCCCTGCGAACTCTGGCCCTGCTATGGACCTTTCCGGTTTATGAACTCAACAAGTTCATGGTTTCAGACAACTTCTATAACATTCTTTAGCATGAAATAGTCTTCTGCATTATGTCCCATGTCATCATGAAAGGCGCACCAGTCTCTAAAATTCGTCCTTTTACCAGTACTTCATATCGAGGAAGGTTTAGGGAGGATGCCCAGACTCTTCACTTGGTTAAGGATGTAAGCTTGCGTGACATTCAATGGGGTGTAAGCTTTGAACCTACCTTAGGGGGTGTAACACCTTGTGTACTCTTGTTGGTGCCTCTGCTGGTTTCTACCTACATTACCCTGGGCTGAGGCCCTGTGTGGCCTATCGATCCTGACCCGCAAAGACTAGTTGGTAGGGAATCGCCTAGCGCGCTATCATTCGATGTCCCTGAATTTTCTATCCTCCCTTTGAAAATTGAATCATGAAGCCTTCTTGATCTTTTCTGCCTCCGCGAACTTATGAGCCGGTTCGTATAGGTCCGCTAGGCTGTGCGGCCTATTTTCCGTGAATGATTACTGCACAAGGTTGTTCTGCACCCCCATGATGAAGGCATCTATTGCCCATTGGTCTTTTAAATTCTTTGTGTTGGGTGTAGCTGTGTGGAACCTCTTTATGTAATCTTGAAAGGATTCACCCTCTCGCTGCTTCATCGACATCAGCCCTATGGGTGTATTCATGATTGCTCGGTAGGCCCGAAATCTTCCCAAGAACATTTTCCCTATCTACGAGAAGTTGTAAACTGAGCCTTGTGCAATAGAAAGGTACTAGTCTTTGGCTCTTGCTTTTAGCATCGTAGAGAAGGCTTTACATTTGGCAGCATCTGATGCTCCCAGTAGTTCACGTAGCTGTTATATTGCATTAAATAGGCTTGTGGATCCTTTCTTCCTTCAAACATGTGCTTAGGAACCTTGAAGTCGTGGTGAGGCAAGCCTACTGTCGCGATCTTGGGGGTTAGCGGATTGTTAGAACATAACAACTAGTCCATGTCTTGCGATTCTGGGTGCAAGGCTCGCATGTCACGACGAAGTTCATCCATCTCATTCATCCAATCCTTCACCTGAGTGCTCAGGGCTTCATATTAGGTGGCAGCAAAATCCTTAGTAACTCCTGTTGAAAGGCTTGTTGTTCTACGAATCGTACCTCTTGTGCCGCCATCTACTCCCTCATGAACTTTATTTGTTTCTGGAGGGCCTGGAGCTGTGGCGGGAGTGGTTATTGGTTGAGGGAATAAGGCATTCCCTGACTAGAGGAGAGATTAAGGTCCAGGAAAGGAGAAGGCTTCCAAAAGATCGTGTTGTCGAGCTTTTCAGGCTTGTCAGAGAACTAGGCGGCAAACAAGTCTATTTCGTCATGTTGGGGGTTAGGACCTGATGCTCCTACCTGACCGGAGGAGGGAAGGAAAGGAAAGGCCTCGTCGGGGTGAGTCATTTTTTTATTTTAGTTGAAGAGAACTGAATCAAACTAGAGAAAAATATGTTGGCCAGAAGTAGTCCACGCTTACTGCACCAATTGTTGAGTAATATTTGCTTATGTTGTATTAAGAGAAACACAGTGTGTATTTATACATAATTCTTACTGTTACTATTATAGCTCACAATAGGGCCCACTGTTTTGTCTTGGCCTTTGGGCCAAGGGCACTGGTGTTCCCTATCCCTGGTGCAGATATTTTCTGGGCCTCCTCTAGCTTATTGGATGCTTGCCTGTGGAGCACGCGATCCTTTTTTACCCTGGGACTGACTCTCCTAACGAGCCTCGCACCTGCATATCATGAGGGAAGGGGTCATCTTTGCAGACATGGCTCGTGACCTCATCCTCGCAAGGTTTACGCGAGCTCCCTCTTGCGACCTTGTCTTTGCAGGGCTTACGAGAGCTATCTCTGCGAACATCTTGCATTCCTGCGAGGTCCTTAGCTGATTGTGCCTATAGGTGAACATTCTTCTTCCGAATTAGTTTTATCCAAGTCAAAGGTCTAGATCCTATCAGTCATTTGTTCTATCGAGTCTCAAATCCTAACAAACCTATTTGAGATATAAGTTTTATTTTTAAAGACTTTTAAAAATTTTTGAATGGTGTATTTAAAATGGTAGGTACTTTTAACGTATGGGTAAATTTAATATTAATATCTAATTCTAAATAATTATAACAATTTAATTTTTATAATTTTATTACAGAGAGGAAAAGAGGGATTATTAAAGTTCGAGCTTAAAACTTAGTGTCAACGAAATGTTTAAATCAACCCAAGTCTTTTATCAACAACCATAACACCACCAAAGGCTTAGCTGACATTTTATTTTTATAATTAAAAAATTCAAAAAAATAATAGTTATTGAAGATGAGAAAAATATTTAATTTGAAAATATTTATTATGCAAATAAATAATATATATTTAAAAATCTCGTGTTAGCGAGATATAATATTAGTAACCATAAATTAATATATATTTTTTGTAAATTTAAAATTTAATTCATATAATTTTATTTTTAAGAATTATAAATTCCTCTATTCATAAATTATATAGTGAAAGGCATCATCTTACGCAATATCTATAGATTTTGGTTAGATAATTTTTATTCTACTTTGATTTTATGCAATTTTTCAACCTTCTAGGTCATTCACAAAAACTTCATTCACGTTTTGGAAGACTATTTGGTTTCAACTTTATAGGTTTATACATTATCGATATATAGGCAACATTGATAATAACAAAATACGTGTTTTTTTTTATTTTTCTTATCTTTTAAAAACGTATGAATACTTGGCTGCTTGGAGAGTTTTTTCACAGGCATGATAATAGTATTTTTATCCTAAGAAAATAATATAAAATATTCTTCTATAATTAACATTTCATGCTTATAACTCTTAATTTTTGATATCCGTAATTGAATCATTAAAGTATTAGTTACACGCTGTACCATTCAACCATCACATTTGAATCATTCTTCTATAATTAACATTTCATGCTTATAACTCTTAATTTCTAATATCGTAATTGAATCATTAAAATATTAGTTACACAATCGTACCATTCAACCATCACATTTGAATCATTCTTCTATAATTAACATTTCATGCTTATAACTCTTAATTTCTGATATCTGTAATTGAATCATTAAAGTATTAGTTACACGATGTACCATTCAACCATCACATTTGACCTATCAGTTGGTTTTGGACCGGGTTTTTAAATTTTATTCGACTTCTTTCTGTTTATTTTTTATTCAAATTGATAATTAAAGTTAATAACGTTAAATTTTTAAATTTAAAATAAAATTAAATCAAACATAAGCAATTTGTTTAATTGATTTGAATTTATTAAAAATTAATGATTATTGAATTAAAATATAATAAATTATTGTATAAATTTACAAATGATTACTGAATTAAAATTATATTTTTAGCACCCAACTATCAAAAATTATATTATGACACCCACATTACCAGAGGTTATTACATTATGATTACCCATCTATTAACTGGTGTTATGAAATGTTAAGCTGTCCACCTATTTTCCATATATATTAAATACATTTAACTCTTTTAATGTAAAGTAATATCCTAATAAATATTTGTCTATTTAGGTTATGGAATGAGTTGTGTTAGGTTATGTGACAATAAATTTTGATATAAGTATTGGCATAGCAACACAAACAAAGTATAAAACACTAGAACGAACACAAATAGATTGGTAATGCAGTTTAGTGCAACATCAACTTGTGCGAGACCTTGCCCAGAGAAATCCATTGCTAAACTCATGGCAAAAGCAATGATTCAGTTCCAATATACCTTAACCCTCGGATAATTGCAGACTCACCGTAATACATTCAGTATGAACTCTCTCTCTATAACCTCTCCTTGTACAAGCTCTTAACTATTCATTCAAAGATGAATAAGCAATAAAATGCCTTCAATAAAAGTTCTTTACCATGAACATATAATCAGTCCCTGCGGTTTATTTAAAAAAATAAAATCTAAGTACATCCAATTTTATCCCACGAATCATCCATACATACAGGCTTCAAATAACCTCAAAATAATCTTCATGTAAAATGAGATATAATTCATTTAATTTGAAAAGATTTATCTTGAAATTTCATATCCGTGCATTTTTAAATAAATTATTTTAAAGTTTTATCTTCAATTTTAAATCTCATGCTTGGACTAAAACTCTTCCTAAGCTTGCTATCAAGTTACGTTATGAGATAAGGATAAAAACTCTTTAAGAATCATATTTGAAATTGAACTCCTCTATCTTGAAGCCATGTGTTACATCAAGTACATAGATAACATATATATTCTAGGTGTTTGTTGCTTATAAGATAACTATAAGGATATACCAAGTTAAAAATTTCCAACAATAAAACTGATGCATAGTCAAGTTGTGATTTGTCAAGTAGGCACAATTTATAGCACAAACCATTATATATATTAACAATCTCGACCTTCGATATTTTTGGCAATACCTCTACAACAAAAACAATCACTTGAAACAAGAATCAACCTGGATAGCAACTTCCTCTATCTCCTCCTCTTTGACAAAAACTCTAAAGTAGTTGTGGTAGTAGGTGTGCCAACATTAAATACCACATGGTTTTGGGTTGCGTAGATAAAGAAGTTTTACATTACTGGAGGAGAGATAAATATGATTTCAACGTCAATTTTCTCATCTCAGAAAACTTTTAATTTTAAGAATGATGGAAATTAAAATGTGCATATATATATATTCCAATTATTTTAATTTTTGTTTCATTTTGAATATTGATTTTTACTTTGTTTTTACGTCTTATTGTTTTCATCAATTTATTGGAAATTGTGTTTAATTTTAAAATTGTGCACTACACCAAAACAGATTTTTAGCGACATTTTTTTATGCCTTTAGCGACGCTAAAAGTAAAAAATGCTGGTGTTGTCAACTCCGCAAACATTTGTGGCGTTTTTAGAAATAAACGCCGCTGTAGATCATGACCTTTAGCGGCGCTTTTCCCGCGCTTTTACACAAACGCCGCTATAGTTCAAGATCTTTAGCAGCGCTTTTCCCACAAATGCCACTATAGATCAAGACTTTTAGCAGCGCTTTTCCTCAAAGGCCGCTACAGCTCAAGACCTTTAGTGGCGCTTTTCCAACAAAAGTCGCAATAGATCAAGACTTTTAGGGGCTCCTTTTCCACAAATGCC
This sequence comes from Gossypium raimondii, assembly GCF_025698545.1. NCBI lineage: Eukaryota > Viridiplantae > Streptophyta > Magnoliopsida > Malvales > Malvaceae > Gossypium > Gossypium raimondii. The sequence continues at coordinate 42,341,003 of NC_068565.1, forward strand.
GCTATAGCTCAAGACCTTTAGCGACGCTTTGATTACAAATGCCGCTAAAAATACCGTTCTTTGGCGGCGTTTATGAAAAAATGCCACTAACTTTTAAAAACATTTAAAAATATTAAATATTAAAATCAAACATTATTAATATAAAAATTAATTAGTACTAAATATATACTTTTAGCAAAAATGATAGTATTTAATCATATAATAAATTAATTTTTTAGTCAAAATATTGAAAGATCATATTAATATTTAAATAGTAAAATTACAAGTTCAAATAGTGCAACTAATTGATTGCAAAAAAATGCACAAGTTCAAAATGTAATAAACTTAAAATTTATAGACTAAAATGGAAATTCAAAACCCTTTGAAATTAGATGAAATGGGTTTACTACATCCATCATTTACTACATGAGTTTATTGCTTCTATAAACTCAAATTAGACATTGTTGAGGAAATATAACACATTCGATAAAGTAACAAAGCTAATGGATATTTTACTTCGAGTAGTGACTTAATTGATTTAATTCACTCATCGCCATTGAAGGTGGTCTCTCCTCTTCAATGTGTCTTTCATGCAAGAACCTACCTACGAGTAGTGACTGCAAAATTAAGATAAGAGTGCTACTAGTTTAGCATGGCAACATGTGAAAACAAAAGGATTTTCATAGAACAAAACCATAAATTTATCAAACAATTTAGTATGAAGAATAACGAATCCAAAACAAACAACATAAAAATCAAATAAATCAACTGCTAATACCATCGTTGAATCAACTTTAGTTTCATGCATTGATAGCCACAACGCTTTCTCTAGCTCCACCTTGGCATATTTTTCATCATTGATCGTGCGAACGATGACTAACTTCATCTTGTGCGCTTTACCTCAAATCATAAATTACAATGCGCCTTCAACATGAAATAAGAAAAATATAGCATGATGAATTTGAGTTTAGGAAGTCAGCAACAATCATAAGAATCTAAGACACTGCCATACAAGGATCATTTCAAGACTAACACTTTTCAAAGAGAAAAGTACAGCATAAAAACAGCTCTGAAGTTGAAAGTTACTTCAGAGGGTCCTGAATGCAAACATAGGGATTTTATATGGATGGAAAAAATTATCATGGCAATTTTTCAACATTTTGAGATCGAAAAGAAAGAAAGCTTGTTCATTCTAAGGTCATCAGCCAAAAATCATAAGTTCTATAATCTTGAAATGCAAATACAACCAAAAGCTCCAAAAATATTAAAACAAGCATAGTGAATAAATTTACTAACATACATCTCCAAGTAGAAAAAAGAAACAGGAGCCCTTAAGTATGAAGCTCAAGTCATTACTGACATTTATATTTTCTAGTAATTATGTGGATGCCGACATTCGAATGAAATCAATCAAGAAAATATGTCACTCCATTTCATTAAAGTTATTACAAACTAAAAAAAAATTAGCTAGAAAACAGTGAGAAAAAACTACATTAACTAATAAACTGTTGATAAGAAACGTATATAAACATGCAAAAGAACAGATTTTAAAAAAGAAAAAGAAAAACACGTCTAACCTTCATAGAAGAACTCGAACGTTAAAACCCACGTGCCAAAACCAACCTGGAAAAATGGATTTTCATTGTTATAAATCTTTGAACTTTGATTGTCAACTTTTTTTTCCAATATTTCTTTTTTCCTCTTCGCTCTTTTTTTGTTGCAAATAAATACAGGTAGAGCAAGAAAAAAAATTGTGAAAAAAATAAAATTAAAAAAGAACAAATAAGACAAAGCAAAGAAAACTTTAGTTACCTTGAAAGAGAGAACTTAGCTTTCATGGATACGAAAAAGTGGCCTAATAAGGGATCAAATAATAAAAAAGCCGAACATAGCAAAGAGAAGAGCATGTGGAATTTGGATTATTATGAGCTCACTCAATCATCTCTACTTCACAATCCAAACTCAAACAAAATGCAAATCTCTACTGTTCTTAAACGCCATGTATATGTCTACAATTTTCTTATATATATATATCAGTCAAAGTGTACTGACCATGTACTGCCACCCCAAATTACCTGCAAAATAAATCACCACCAAGAAGGGCAAAGAAGACAACTCAAGCAATTTCTTTAATCATCAAAATATAATCTTCATCGGAAAGTGAAAGTGATTATATCAAAATCGGAAAGTGAAGTCGATTGCTTTGGACTATGATGAACATAAATTAATTAATTTATGCTATAAGATTAGATATGCTACCTATTTATTCATAAAATCAAACCGATTCTATCATGTGCCAACCGAGATCAAAGAAAGAAAATCATTAATAATAATCTATTTAATTTATTTTGATGTTTTAAAATTAAAATTTTCAATATTTGAAAAAATTAGAATTTCAAAATGGGTAAACAAGTATAATTTAATAATTTTAATGTATTATTTTAGTTTCTACTATTTTTCACTTTTAATTCTTAATTTTTTTATCCCGATCCATACTTTAAAATATAATTTGGATGACCAAAATATAGGAATCAACCAGTGACAGAGCTAAAGGGACGGGTAAAATTAGAAACTATAAAACTAGAATTAGAAACTATAAAACTAGAAACTCCAACTACTCGCTATATGGTCATTAATTAGATAAAATTAGCGGATTAATCGGCTCTAAACTTATGGTAAAAGCCTTAGACTAAAACTTATGCAAATTTGATAATACATTAAGTTAGATATAGCTAGACACTCGCTATATGGTTTTAGTCTAAGCTTATTAAAAGCTTTGGACTAGCTACAACATCTTCATATCTTACAAGAGGAGGTGGATATGGAGTATAGCTAGACACTGCTTCCTTCATAGGCACAAAAGTCTGCTTGGCGAATGAAGTTGACGCCATTGACTATATTCCTGTTGTTTTTCAGTATTCCACCCTTGACAAAACCTTCACTGTTCAAACCACCAACAATATCAACCATTACCTGTCATTTTATTACTGCTCTATAGACTTAAATGCATGCGAAGAAAAAAAATATCCAAAGACAGACAACACTGTTGAACTATAATGAAGTCAGAGTAAAAGAAACCCTACCAAGCCAAAAATAAAAGAAAACAAAGGCTAGCATGCACAACAAGAAGAAAAGCCGATGACTGAAGAGAAAAGCAGACAATGCAAAAAGTAAAGGCAAAGATAGGGAATATATTGAAAGAGAAGTAAACAAGTAACAGAGTACTATTACTACTTCCCCCTTTCCCTTTTCCCATTTCTTTTACTACTATTTTATTACTATATTTTCAATTTTTCTCTCTTCTACAATATTATGTCCAATGAAACTAAAGTTAACTTAACTCATATTTAGTGAGAGCGAAAGTGATTCAAAATTAGTAAAAGCTAAAATCCAAATCCAAATACCTTTTGGGACCATTGCTTGCTGCTTCCTCAAACCCTTCTAAATTCTAAACAATAAATGAATTGCAGACAAAAATAGTTTAGGAATATTGTTTTTAAAGAAACAATCGAAAGAAGAGAGAAATGAGAAGGAACCGTCAATAGAGAAGCTAATGATACCTATAGCTATCCATACAAGGTGCTTAGGGCCAGGGTTAGTGAACTATAATCATACCATCACAATATAAGCAACCAACTAACCCTATATTTACGTACTTTAATCTTTAGCTGTACCATGAAACTCTTTAGCCCTATATTTACGTACTTTATCAATTAGAAGCTTGCTCATACGTACTTGTTCCAAACCTTGAGAAATAACAGGGACAGGTTGGAGTACGAGAGGGGTGGAGGTCATTGAGCCATCGATTTCTTTCTCACGAACTTAAAGAACCACTTAGACATCATTTGGAAGAAGGCTTCTTTCGCCTCACTTTCCTAGTCTTCAGCTACAAGCCCACTAGTAGCTGCTCCGTGAACGAAGGCTTGTGCATTACTTTCTACATCATTGGAATCAACTCAATTGGATGACATCTTATCTATATGAAAACATATTTCAATTTGAGTCAAGAGATAACACACTATCACAAGTTATATAATGGCATGTATTTTTAGACTCTGTACATGCTATGTTTAGTCTAAGAACTGACTAAACTGTAGATCTGATACCACTAAATGTAACACCCTTAATCCGTCTCTATCACCATATTAAGGTTACAAAGCATTACGGAACAATCGAAAAACATTTAACATCTTAACATTTAAATAAAATAAACATAATATAATCCATTCAATCACTTGCACGTTGTCCCTAAATTGAGCGTTTGAGGCCCTAAAAATTTCATAGAAGTAATTCAAGACTAATTTGAAACAAAACAAAAATTTTAAGAAAAAGTTGCAAAAATTGGAAAACAGGGGTAACACGGCTGTGTGGCCAAGCCGTGTGACAAAGCCCAGCTATGTAAATTTTGAACAAGGGACACACGATTGTGTCCCAACCCGTGTCTTCACCCGTGTAACTCATTGAGTTCCCCACACACCCGTGTGCCAGGCCGTGTGCTATGCCATGTAACTCACTGACTTGAAACACTAAGAAGCTCTCAAATGACATATGGTCGTGTCGCCAGGCCGTGTGTGTCACATGACAGTGTGATAGCCTGTGTCCCAGGTCATGTGAACCCAAAATTTTACCTAAAATCAAGCCATTTCAAGTCCAATTCATACTTGATTATATATACAATTTGGGCACACATTCAAGGGATTTAAACATCAATCAAACACATATAAATATGCCAATTCAAACACCCTAATTCATCCAACCAATAAGCCATTCAAAGGCACCATAATTGTATCAAAACATCATTAACCAAAACATGCCAATATTGCAATATTCCAAGAACAAAAACCTAGTTCAATTACTTACCAAGGGATATCACATATGACCATTTACAAGCAATTCCAAACATACTAACAAGGACTTTATATACAAGCACTTAAAAGTTACCAAAATTACATAACTTGGTGAGGTGTTAATGGTCAGCAAACCAAACATAAACTTCAAAGCATATACATACCAAAACATCCATTGCACATTCAAGAAATACCATTACAAAGATCCTATACATGCCATTATTAACCTTGGCTAAAATACTCAAGAACTACTGAAATGGTTGTTGGATAGTGTGATAGGTCTCCGACGAGCTTCCAATCGATCGAGCTTCTGATAATCTATAAAACAAAAGAAAATAGTTATGTTAGCAACGAATGCTTAGTAAGCTCGTACAAACTTAAACATAACTCACCATATCAATAACACAATTCATAGATTAAGCATAAACCATTATCAATGCCATGAGCTTAGTATAAGCCTATTCAAGCATCATCAAGCTCACATGTTAGTAGGTTCATCAACATCATATATAAGCTCATTTATATCATAAGTAGATTTCATAAGTTACATTACATATGCATCAACCTTTTCATAAATTCATGAACATTTCCATTAACTTACTTACTATTCCATTCCTTTTCTTACCTGTTGAACCATTTAGAATTACACCGGATACTCGAGAAAGCTCACACCTAGTGTGCCTTTACATATAGTCGTAACCATCTAATTACATCAATGCTTACACGAGCTGTGAAATGGGCCTGGTCACACGAGCTATGGATCGGAATGTAAGCTACACGATGCTGCTCACACGAGCTGTGGAGAATCCACAACAAATGCAGGACCTCAACCATTGGAGAATCCTTCATGACATGTCATTCGTATCCTAAGAATTCTCAAGGTTCAATCGGGATTCGTTATCCATCACTTCATTATAACATGAATACATTTATATAGATTCATTTATATTAAAACAACATAGTAAACATTCAATTTAGCTAACATTAAAACGATCACAGTTCATACGAACTTACCTCGCTACTAAAGTCGTAGTAGTAAAGTCAAGTTACTCTGAAGCATTGGCTTTTCCGCAATATAAGTTTGATTGTGGTTTATCTTGATCTAAATAAATAATTTTATTCAATTAATTACTTCTAGAATTCAAGTTAATCCATAATTCATATTTACACAAAATTACTAAATTGCCCCTAATACTTTGACTTTTCACAATTTAGTCCTTAAGCTTATAACTTGAATATAACATATTTTAACCTAAATTCAAATTAACAAAGATTACAAGGGACCTTCACACAACCCATTTTTACCCACATTTCACAACAAAACCCATAGATTATACTTTTAACAATTTAATTCCTATTTCCATAATTCAACAAAAATCACTTAACAAAACATGCTTATTTTACAATAAAGATAAATAATTCATCAACTAACATCAAAACCTATTCAAAAACATCTATGGCAAGTCCTTCAACCTTTAAAAGTTCTGCAAATTAACCCTCGGGCTAGTTAAACTAAGCTAAACAAACTCAAAACATAAAAATCATTAAAAACGGGGCTTGAACATATACCATACAAGTGAGAACAATGCTCGGTCGAATGCTAGCTAATCTTCCATTGATGAATTGTGGTCCTGAAACCACTTCTTCCAACACCACTGAAAAATGATTGTTACAAGCTAGGATACAAATGACATGTTATTAGGGTTATTACCGTTTCAGGTGCTGGTCTTGGATGCCCTATTGACGGCTAAGATCCTGCATTTGTTACAAATTCTTCACAGCTCGTGTGATCAGTATCGTGTAGCCTATCATCCCAACCCAATCTGAGCATTCTTATCCCTCTTATCCAATGTTATTTCATTGTGGTTCATCGGGTGAAATCTCGATATTTTAAATGGTAAATGAACAAATGAAATGGGAAATAGTTATTTGAGTTGAATATGGTGGTATAATTTGTTACAAGTAATTATTAATATATGTACCAAGTTGTTGATTTGAATATGTTTACATGTATGGAAATAATATATGTTTGTTATGTGAAAGAACTAATCTTGTTTGTTTGTGGTTTGAATAGGCCATTAATGAAAATCATGATTCTTAAATGTATAAATTGAATTTTCAATGGTTATGTCATATTAAGCTTAGGTAAGTTATGTTAAGATTTTGTTTGAACTTACTGTGTTGCTTACGTTTATTCTGTTTGGTTTCTTTTAGATTGTCAAAAGTTGTTGTTGGTTGGAAGTCAAGTCGGAGCTCACACTATCAATTTATCGACTCGGTAGATTTTTAATCATTTTGGGTTAGGTTATAAGTGGCATGCAAATTGGTGTTTCGATTTTATATGTATTTATGCAAATGGTGGTCTGGAATGGTACATGTTTATTCTAATAGTATTTTGGTTATGTTTGTAGTCATGTGAACATGAATGTTTATGTATATATGTCATGTCTTGGTCTTGTTCTATATAGGTTCTGCATTAATGAATGGATAAGAATGGCTTGTGTGTGCAATGAATGTTGTATGTAATACTTAGGATAGAGTAGACATTGAATTGGTAAATATAACACCCTGTACTTAGTCCAACCATCGAACCGGAGCTATTGAATGCCACATTAGCCACCTAAGTGACTCTCCATTAAAACCCAACTTATCCTCCACCACATCAAAGTATAAAACGTGTAACATGTTTAAGTTTTCAGTTGCAATGAATTGTCATAAATGTACTTTTCATAAAATCTTTAAAGGAACAACTCATATAATGGTTCGCATACTTGTCGGGTTTCACTTAAATAGTAGGTTAAGGGAACACATATATATATATAGAAGTAAAGTATGCATAAATTGTAAAACAACCCAAGCTCGCGAACTTACTTCGCAGGTTTTATGGTTCGCAGCGGTAGAATTAAACAAACCTACTTTGTATGCTTTAGCTTAACAATTTTTTCTTGGAAGTATATAAGATTATAGAGAAGGGAACTAATAGCATGCGTATTCTAAGCTTTTGCAATACGATGCACTACAACAATTCATCTATCTAACATAGGGGTTCGTACCCCTACATAGCTCGCACATTCAAAGTCTCTTAAGGGGGTAAGTTATCTAAACAGGGTAGGTCTCACGAGCTACCTTTATGAGCTGAGAATTATGCGAACTCAGTTCGCTAGGTTTCCATATTCAAAAAACATTATGGGTTCACACATAGTAGTTTGCTGATCGCTGGGGCTCACACTCTAGTAAAGTTCAACCCTTGTGACTCCGTAACAACCTTAGCGAACTCTATAAGTTTGTAAAATTTAAACATTTATGCTATTGCCTTTGGTGTACTCAAGGTTTAGAAATTAGTGCTTAATTATGAGCTCTTCAATTAAGAAAACATTAATCAAATTTGGATTAAAATCTTATACTTGAAATACATAGGTGTTTATAGAATGATATTGGTTGGCAAATAAAAGTTAAAGATAAACATAAGAAAATAACTAAATCTTAACACAAGTGGCGAGGTCATCAATATGATATCTCTAAGCCCAAACAAAACCTCACATTGCCTTTAATCCAGGGTTCACTTGTTCTACCCTTCCAGAGTTTATGCTTCTAGGACCACTTGCCTACTTACTTTGCAATCTAATTATTTGCAATATTTAGGAAGGACTATGTGAGTTCATGCAAACTCAGCGAATAAATAGAAAAGAATAACCACATTACAATACAAAAAATAAGTTAAGCAGAAACATAGGCATGGTTTCTGAATTGCGAATAGGGTACGCAATACTTGTGCGAAGTCTGGTTCGCAGATGCTTACAATTAAATAGCTTAGTAAAACATAAGACTTTAAAAACACAATCTTATTCACTTGTTTGTTCCTATTGGATAAGCAGATCTCCTTATAACACCTTAGTGTGACTCAATGAGTCCTTAACATGTCACATAAGTGTAGCACAAGGCTAAACACTCTCCAACGCACCAACATGTCCAATTGATTGGAGCTTAGCTCAACATTCCCTTATCACTCCAACTTGTCCCAGACCCTCAATGCCTAAAACATAAAATATAAAGGTAGGTATTCACAATCCTATGACATGACATTATATCCAACAGATTCATAATGTAATTATAGCACCCCTAACCCGTCTCCGTCATCGGATTAAGGTTACGGAGTGTCACAGTACAATTATAAACATTTAACTTCAAATAGAAAAAATAATTCAAATATAATAAACTTTCAAGAAACATTTTATTTAAAGTAAAAATACACTTACAAGCCTTAAACCGAGCCTACAGGGCCTTAAAAATAGTTTTGGAACGTTCAGGGAACATTTTGAAACAAAACAAAAAATTTTGGCAAAATTGATAATTTTTGAAAACAAGGGTCACATGCCATGTGACATAGCCCAGACTGTATGGCTTGAAAACATGGTTGTGTGGCCAACCCTGTATAATTCAAAATATGGGACACATGGTTGTGTCCCAGCCCGTGTGTTTGCCCACATAGGTATTCAAAATAGGGTCACATAGTCATATCGCAGACTGTGTGTGCATTCAAAGTTGTGTCACACAGTCATGTCGCCAAGCCGTGTAACTCTACGTGACTGTGTGGTTCATCCTGCACTGAATATTTAAAGGACACACGCCCATGTGGTGTGGTTGTCTACCATTGACAGCCCGTGTCCCAGGCCCTATCCTCCCTGAATAACCCCTAATGCAATCCATTTCATATTGGAACACCGGTACACCCCATGGCCAACGGAAAAATAAATCTGATGATCACATCTAGGGATCCATGTGAGAGGAATGAATCGGAGTGAGAAGGGTATGAACGGTTACCTTTAATCATCTAGAAAATCAAATATAGCTATTGTGAAACTGATTACGCAATTTTAAGTTGATTCGAAGCCACTACAAAAAGTTTTGTCCTCTACGTAATCCACTCAGTGTGACAGCAAACGACAAGAACTCTCTCAAACTTTTTGAGAGAGAGAAACTCATTGACGACTTGTTAACCTCGTACACTATATTTTGGGTATATAAGATTTTTCTTAAAAACCCTATATTTCCTAATTCAGGAATAGTTGATATCTTAATATGAATCAAGATTCATTATAATAATTAACCGAATATAATAATTATAATTGCCATAATTATAATAATGTTTGACCAAAAAATTACAATTACAATAATTATAATAATATTCAATCGTAAATTATAATTACAATAATTATAACAAGGATTATGGTAAATTATATTTATTTAAATTTTATACGAATCAAATTCATATATATATATATATTAATTTAACTATGTTTTCATTATGTGTACAACATACTTGTACATATAATTTGTTCGATATTTAACTGCCCAATTAAATTAATTCTATAATCAATTTAATTCATGTGACAGCCAAAAAACAATACCAACTATGTTTGGATTCTGTTTGTTTCAACTATAGGGTGTGACCTTGTAGGTTCTTGTAACGTTAGCAGTAATACTAGAACAATTCTAATATTACAAACAATGAGTGGCATCTAGCAATGCATCATTGCTACCTAAGTTACAAGAAGTCATGATTCGACATAACCTCTCTGTGATTAACCCTTCATGTATTAAAATCCTTTTGTCATTTATATTTAGAATGTACACAAGTCATGGAATAGTCACATTTGCATTGTCCATCTAATGATTTTTGATATCCTAAGTAGACTATGATAAACAAATAAGTATGATATCTCATATCAACTTATTCGACCATGGCAATGCATTTCAAGTCTCACTCAATCAAGTGGCCTAAGATATTTCTCCCATTATATAGGAGGGAAAAATCCTATATTGATCAACCATATCCCACTACATAGATAGTGGTATATCCAACATCAACCTTTATAGAACAACTAGTTATGGTGAACATTTGACTGTATCAAAATATATGACTCACGATGTTAGGATAATGATGATCTCAAGTCTGAGGTTCGTATACATAGAAATCACTATGAGTAATGTTGTGACTATTACATAATAATCCAAGAAACATACTCATAGTGGGTTAGTCCAATATGTTGTTCTCTAACACACATACTCATGTATTGATTTTGACATCCCATGTCAATGACAACACTTTGTCATCAATAAACTACACGTTAGTTTTAATGCATTATTGTTATCCAAGCCCACAATAATACTCGACTAAAGACCTTTTAAGAATAATCATATTATTCTCAAGACATTATTATAAAATAATTTATTTATATACACAGAAAAGAACATGAAATAATAATGGCAATGCCTTACATTAATAAATGAGGTAAAACAAGTATGGTATTACAATCATCTCATGATTGTTCTTTGGGCATACTCTAACATTTCATCTAAAGCCGTGAAATTTGGGCCTAAACGTATTGGGCCTTAAGCTAGGGAATGGTTAGGAAACTGTGCACAAAAGTATGTCTGCTTTAGTGGTCAAGGGTCCTGAGAGGAGTTGGAAAAGTCCTGGGTCCAAACATGAGCTTTAGCAAAAATTTTGGTTTTAAGTGGATAAAACTCTGGATGTTTGGATGTAGGCCTTCTAAATTATTATGTTAAAAAAATGTCATAAGGAAGCTTGTGGTCTAGTGGTTGTGGCGTCATTAAGGTTATAAGGGAGCTTGAGTTCAAGTCTTGGCTCTTGCAATTTATTTTGGTTTTTCTTTTAAAGGAACCTGAACTTTGGCCTTTAGACCTTTTAATTAATTAAAGAAAAAATGTGACACAAAAAGTGCTTGTCGCAATGAGGCAAGTGGCGTGTTGAGCTATTGAGGGGGGCTTGGGTTCGAATCTCATTGCAAGCAGAAATGATAATTTTTTTGCTAGCATGAGGCGGCAGGAGTTTGGGGTGGTTTCAAACTCTGTTGGGTGAGAGTTTGAATGGGTCTTGGAGGTTGTTATGGAGGATATCAAGGAGGGATAAGGGAGAGATTTTTAAGGGATTTGGAGGAGAGGAGAGTTGTAGCTGAATTGTGCAACTTCTATGTGCAAATTTGGCTAGGGGAACTCGTTTGGTTCATTTCGGTAATGTGAGAGTGAGTAGGTGCCGACCTCTTTTGGTATTTTCGGGTTTTTTTTTATCTTGGCACATTTTTGACCATTTAGGTCCTCTTTTCTTTCAACATTATTTCTCGTTTGGCTTTTGGTCACTCTACCAGAAACATTAGACATCAAGTGCCTTGTTCTAATTATTTCTTTTTGAAGTCTTTTTCTCTTATTCTACTTTGGTCGAACTTAACATCTCTCTGCTTCTATTTTCTCTTGACCCAATTCAGCCCTTCTTCACTCTTTTGTTGTTGTTTTCTACTCGGTTTCTTTAGGGCCGAATAATTTTTCTTCTTCCATATTCTGTTCATACTATGCCGAATCACTGTTTCTCTTTCTGTTTCCCTTCGACTCATAACCTTGAGCTAGATAGCCGTTCTTCTTTTGCTGTGGTCGGTCGCGGTTTGGAGGTCACCTAGACTTTTGGTAAGCTCTTATTCTTTCTTGTGTTGTTAGATGCTAAGCGCTTTCTTTTTTTTTAATAAATGTTTCCTTTGGTTGTTCACACGTGGTCGAATCCCTTTTTCTTCCCTGATGATGGTGGTGGCACTTTTGGGTTTTTTAGATCATTACAAGGGGTGAAGGGGTTTGTCAAGGATCGCAGTGGTAGACAATCCTTTTTCTTATCTTGCAAGCTAAGGTAATCTTTTGGGTTAATATTTTATGATGTTAGCCGATTATTCTGGTGTTGGGTTCCTAAATCTTTTGATGTTTTCAATCTTTTAATTGAATCCTTGGACAGGCACATACACGATTAAGCGGGTGATTGATTTGGTTAGTAGTCTAAGAAGGATAAGGGCATCCGATCGAGTAAGGCTCAGGTTTGGTATTCGGGGGTTTCTACACTATTCCGGAAAAGGTTTGTATCTATACACCGTAAATCATTACTCTCGTAAAGCCAAAAGAGTGTGTGCAATCACACTGTCTTTTCTGTCTCGTAAAGCCAAAAGAGTGTGTGCAATCACACTGTCTTTTCTATGAATCGACAAAAGTTAAAAAGTCGAAAATCCAGAAATACGACGATTGAGGCCACATTGGCGTGTGAACGCTCGTGTGGTAACCTGAGCCCATGAAACATGGTGTTAGACTATAGAGGCCACCACGAGCGTTCTCGTGCTCTTGGGCCATTATGGGCCTCGTTGGGCTAAAATGGGTCGTCTAGGCCCAATGGGCTCGTGGGGCATGAGGCGTTATCTAACTTAACTTACTCATCATAGGGAGAAAAACTTCCAGAGCCTCATCTCTTTGACCCTGATTCTCGGGTTGACTTTCACCTGGCGCCATCACTTGCATGGAAACAAGTGTATTACTTTGAGCATCATGAGCTGTAGCTCGATTAGGATCCATTACTATATAAAAGAAAACATTTTAAGATGTCAGGAGTCGTCACACTATCATTATTCAATTATGGCATCTATAGATAGTCTACTACACTCGCTACGTTAGTTTGAGAATCGATTAAATCGTAGCTCTGATACCATTAAATGTAACACCCCTTACCCGAGACCATTTCCGGAGTCGAGCATGAGGCGTTATCTAACTTAACTTACTAGTTTGGAGCATAAAAATTTGCTTTTAGAATTAATTTCACTATTCACAACAAAACTGTCCACCTGTGAGACTGTCACTAATTTAATTATAACTTGAGTTACAAAACTCAAAATTTAAATCCGTAAATTTTACCTAAAACTAAACTTATATATATTATTACCATAAAATTTTTAGAATTTTTTGTTTAGCCAATTAGTACAGTTTATTCATTGAAATCTCCCCTATTTCACTGTCCTGTGGTTCTGACCGCCACTCACTAAAAATCAATTATCTCAACGTACAGATTTCATATGGTGTTTCTACTTGTTTCTATAGAAAATTGACTCACTAAAGAATCTATACATATATATTTTGACTCATAATTGTTTCTGTACAATTTTTAATGAATTTATAAAGTTAGAACAGATGACTTCAAAAACCATTCGCCCTATTTCACTAAAATTCAAATATCTCAAAATATAAAATTCATTTGCCTACACCGTTTCTTTCATTAAAATAAACTTGATAAGCTTTAATTATATATATCATTCACTCTCTAATTTCATTTCTACTATTTTGGTGATTTCTAAAATTCACATCATTGTCTTTGTCCCAAAAGCTACTTCTTTGCAATTTTTTTTACTTTTTTATAGTTTCTTTGTTTTAGTTACCATTTAAGCATACATAACACCAAAACATATTCTTTAGTAACCATTTCAATAGCTAATCTTTAGCCATATCATATGAACATACTCAAAATGAATAAGTCTCTATACATGCCATAACTTTAAACGTTCTGAAATCATATAATACTAAAATGTCTGTTGATAGTGTGATACAAGGCTCTGACGATCCCCAATTCAAGCAAGCTCAAAACACTATAAAACAAAGAAAAGGAAGAAAGGTGTAAGCTACTAATAGCTTAGTAAGTTACATGTAAAAAATAAGTACTCATTTAATAATTAACAATTTTAACATATAACTAATCAATACTTTTCTTAGCAATTTCAATCACTTACACATGCACAATCTTACCAATTCACTTGCACATACATTTACACACTTAACCTTTATCACGTATGCTCATTCTTTCAAATGTACCTGAATACACACTTCATTTCATGTTCACTTTAACTTATTATTAATCCCGTTAAACACTCGGAATATACACGGATACATAGAGAATTAGCACATAAGTGCCACACTGATATGTAGCCGAAGCTACCACTTATATGTAGCAGAAGCTACCACTGATATGTAGCCAAAGCTACCACTGATCAATAACACCGAAATGTCCATGTGCCTACTCACACAAGTCGTCAGTGTCTCGCAACACATGCTAGATCACCCAAGACGGGACTCATCTGTAACACCTGTAACACTGTAACACTGGTCTCTAGTGACATGTCACTTGTATCCACTTCTATTCCTAAGTTCAACCGAGAATTTACACTTAACACTATATTTTAAACACTTTATCACTTGAATAATTCATGAATAATTTTCCTTCAACATTTAATATTAATTCACAATTTATAAAAATATAACTATTATTTACACATAACTTACCTCGGATTCAAAACGACTATTTTCGTAAATTAGTCGATAACCTTCTCTTTTCCCCGATCACTTCCACTATTTCTTCTTTCTTGATCTATATTAACACAATTTAATATATTTTATCAACATTCCATTCAAATACAATTCATACACAATATTTTGGCAAATTTACATTTTTCCCCATAACTTTTCAAAATGACAATTTTGTCCCAAAACTCGTAAAAATAAAATTCACTAAATTCTTAAATTTCAAACCTCACTAAATCATATTTCATGCTCATAACAGCCCTCAATTTCACAAAATCACAACTTTATGCACACTTCACTATCTTTCACAATTTAGTTCTTTTTCAACATTTTTATCAAAATTTATCTAGTAAAACTCGTAATTAACATATCAAACATTCATTATCTAACATCACTCATCAAATTACAACTATATCATGAATGGGTCAATTTTAAACTTTAAATCCATTTAAAATAAATGGTAGAAACATGAAATTCAAGCTTCAATAAGCATACAAATACGAAAATAATTAAAAAATAAAGCAAGAAATCACTTACAATTGAGCTTAGAAAAATCAAGAACCCTAGCTATGGTAACATGGAATTTTTGGCAGCAAGCTTCAATTTTGAAGAAGATGAACACTTATTTTCATCTTATTTTGTCTTTTATTCAACTTTGATAAAAATGCCCTTAACCCATTTACTTAGATATTTTTCTAGAATTACCCTTATGTGTCCATAACACTAATTTATGATCTATTTGCTACATAAACACTTCCAATTCAACGCAATAATTCAATTAAGTCATTTAATCACTAATTAGACACACTTTGCATTTTTTTTCTCAATTTAGTCTTAAAAATTCACTTAGGCACTAAATCATTAAAATTTCCAATCCATATTTTCACACAATATTTCAATAAATTAGTAATTAATACAAATTTATAAAATTAAACTATTTCACTTCAGATTTGTGGTTATGAAACCACTGTTCCGATTAGGCCCTATTTTAGGCTATCACATCGATTTTATCCCCACATGGTGTGTTGGTTGGTATGGGTGGTGTATTGGTTGGATTGGGCTGGATTTCTGTCTGAATATTTGCATCTGATACTAATTTTGTAATGGGCTAAGGCTTACCTGATACTATGCCTGTGACGGGCTCAGGCCCAGTCTGTTTCTGCATACTATATATCTGACTGTTTGTATTATAAAGGATTACACACTGAGTTTTTGCAAACTCACCCTTCTGTCTAACTGTGAAGGTAATCCCAAGCCTTAGGTGATTCGGAGCCGCGAGAGACTCGGAGGTGGCCACACGACCGTTGATGCTCTGCCATAGACTTTTTATTTTTGAATATTATATTTTGGGTTTTTAATTCTGTTATAAGGCCTTTATAATTTCTGGATTTTAAATTTTGGATTTGCTTTGATTTTTATTTATATCAGCTAGAAGTAGAGCACGATTTTCCAAAACAATAACTATTTTCTAACACTACGTTTTCGCAACTCAATTTTTAAATATCACGTTTTCATAAATTATTTACTTTAAATTAAGTCTCTACAACAATAAGGTTTTGAAGGTAATAACTTTTTAAAAGGGAATAGTTTTTTTAAACCACGATAGGAAATAAACAAACGCAAACTGAGGTTTTGTACAAAGTGTTAAATGGCAAGAAGATTCAAATTTCAAAAAGGGTTCTCAATGAAAACATGGTTTTCGAAAAACACCTCAATGTGATACGCTAGATTTGGCCAGGGGTGTTACATTTCAAACACCATTTCTTACATAGCAAGCCAAACCATTTTAAGATACTATCACATGATTAAAACACATTCAAGGACACCAAAATCATGCCAAAAACCATCCATCCTATGTCTAACCAATATGCCATCAATAGGCACCACAATTCACATATCAAATTTGATCCAATTCAACATTTCACGTTCACCCATCAAGCATAAATCAAACATACCAAATAGTCATTTCAAAAACATACCATTCAACCATAAATTACCTACTTTCAAAAAGGCATGCATAAGTGTCCAACACCAAATATTTATGCCATCATTTACAACCTATCAACTAAGGACATTAAGACACAATTAAGCTTGGCACAACTCAAAACAAACCAAGTTGCCAAGATAACATTCAAGCCTTATTACATGTCATTTATAACCATTAGCCAAAGTAACCAAAAACTACCAAAATGATGGATGGATACTGTGATTGCACTCCGATGAGATTCCAATCGACTGAGCTTTTGAATGATCTACAAAACAAATAAAACAACTATATAAGCAACTAGTGCTTAGTAAGCTCGTATAAAGAAAACATAAACTTACCGAACATAAAACGATTAAACTAAGCATAATTTCATTAAATCATGAGAAAAATTTCCTTTCCTAAACACACCACTTCACAAGGTTAGTAGGTGTATAGAAGAGCATATAAATTCAATCTAAGCATGTAACATCTCTTAATAACCATTTCAAATACATGTTTCATCCATTAAGAACTTGTAAACATTTTTTTTAAAATTTAATTACCTATATAAAGTTTTTTCTATTTCATCTTACAATATCATAACCTTTTCATATGCATACAGGCTTGAATTAAACCTTAATCACTCATTGAACCAAATAGAATATCATCGGATACTCAGGAAATGCTCACAGAAGCTGTAATTGTATCATGTAATTGTATATGCTCACACGAGCTATGAAATGGGCCTACTCACACTAGATGTGGGTCGAGATGTTAAGCTACACGATGGTACCCACACGAGCTGTAGAAAACCTACAATAAATGTAAGACCTCAACCATCGGTAGGACATCCAAGACCAGCACCCGAAACTGTAAAACCCCTAATGACATGTCATATGTATCCTATGTATTCACAAGGTTCAAACGAGACCTTTGTACATAATAAAATCCTTTATTTTCATTGCATTATACCATTTCAAACATACTTCCATGAAATGTATATTTTTCAAATATAACATTCATTTTATTAACATCATAATTTAATCCATGATACTAAAATATTGAACAACTATTAATCTAAACTATGCATAGCATAATATTTATTAATCTTACCTTCCATACATCAATTAATGAATTTAATCAGTATACGAACTTAACTCGGCTAAAACGATTACTAAAACGGAGTCGACAACTAGTTCAAAACTTTAGGTTTTCCTCAATTTAAATCCGGTTGTTGTGTTTCTTGATCTAAATATTAATTTCATTCAATGAATACCAATTTTGAACTTAAATAATAAAATTTATACAATTAAGCCTTTCCATCATTATTTTACAAAATTACCCAAACATTTTAACTTTTGTATAATTTAGTCCCTAAACCCAAAACTCACAAATACCACAATCAATGAAGAACTATGCTAGCCGATTTCTCCTAGGGTCCATTACAGCCCACTTTTATCAAAATTTCTCTAAAATTCAAGAGTTTTTCTACTTTATCAATTTAATCCTTAAACATTAAAATTACTAAAAATTACCTAAAAAATACTTTTATTTAACAACCAAGCTTAATAATTTATCAAACAAGTTTAGAACACATTTAATTCATTCATAGTAGGTCCTAAAATTTTAAAAATTTCACAATTTAAACCTCATTTTAGTTAGATTAAGATAATACGAACCTAAAAAACATAAAAATCACTAGGAACAAATGAAAAATTACATACCATGCATTGAGTTCCAGCTTGGCCGAACCAAAGAATACAATAATGGTGCTTTTCTCTTTCCAATTTCGGTGCTAGTGCTTTAGAAGATGATAGCTTCCTTTTTTAAAAATTTTTTTAAATGTAATTTATTAATTAAGTACTATTTTTCCCTTATGTTATTAACTTAATTATTAACAAAAACATGCCCATATTTTTCCACTATTAATATGTATGGTATATTTACCATCTAGATCCATCAATTCACCTTTTCATAGCTATTTGACCCATTTAACTATTAAACATCAACTTTTGCATCTTTTACTATTTAGTCATTTTTACCTAATTAACTATTTAAACCTTGAAATTTCTTAATGAAACTTCAATATGACCTTATACTATCTCGGTAAACATTAAATAAATAATAAAATACTGGCTCGCTTGTCAAAATTAGATCACAAAACCATTATTTCTGACATAACTGAAAATGGGTTGTTACAATTATCTTGTTAAAATGCTTACTTAACACAAAGCTTGCAAATCATAAGAAGCTCGCAAAGCATAAAATCATATAGATCTAGCATGTCACTGTTAAAAAAAATGTATTTAAAAGATAAACACAAAACTAGAGTTTTTGTAATATCTTAGGTCTCGCGGGTTTAAGGTTTTGTCATATAGTAGTAAAATAGTCTGCAGGCAAAATGTAATCCTCCCAATGACTTATTGTGGCGTATAGTAACCACCACATAAGTAGGTAAGGATTTTATTTCACAATATTCTCCTATTTTAAAGAGATGTTTATGTTAAGTGAGAAAGAGTAAGTATGGATTGATTTATCGCCATGGGTATTAAAAGCCTTGTTCGTCTAGAGTACTGTAATAGTTAGATTATGAATAATCTAGATAGAAATCAACTGGATAGCCTAGCCAGATAATTATGAATGCGGGGTACTTATTTATGTTTCTCTCATATACTGTAGACCATTAAGAACGCAAATTCTGAAACGTGTGGCACTTGTTAATATCCACTAAGCTTGTGGGGTCATATATATAAGTGTGATGGGTTCTGAAAGAGGTTCTTCTTCTTCTTCTTCCTTTTCTTTCTCTTTAAGTGGTGCTCTTTGATGCTTTCCATATGTTAGAATGTATCTCTTCCTCATTAAGTGGGGAAATTGTGATTCAGGGTTTAATAAGTGGTTATTCCATTCATAGGTAAGTATATCAGCTCTACATGTTAAGTTCTGAGGGAATAAGGTTGTAAGAATTATATGAACAGTAAATCTTTAAGTACAAGGCTTTGCATGGGATTGTCAATGATTGAGATGATGAGTAAATTGTATGTATAAGAGTTGTAACAGTGAAATTTTAGTTTCTAACCAATGGTTGCTGCTGGTTCGAGAGAGATTTTTGGGTTTGGAGCTTAAAACTGCTGTAATTGAGGATTAGGTAAGTCTCTACCCTGACTCTCTTGTATAAACTGTTCAAGTAGAAGTATTTGTATATAGAGGATGGTGATATCTGTAGCAATTGGCAAATGTATGATCATGGTAAAGATGAATTAAGTGTTATGATGATACATGTCAGGTTCTGTTGAGAACAATACTGATTGGTAAGAATGTAGGTATAGTTGTGATACGAAAAGAATACCTGTTAGGAATACGATTGCATTTGGGTAAGTAAGTAATCAGAAATATCTAATTGTGAAGCCTCTTGTAGGGAAGTTATAATGCTAACCAGACCGATATATCACTGATTGAGAATGAGTGTAAGACCATGAGGTAGAGGCCCATGGCAGCTTGGAATGATTTGGAACCATTCATCGTGTAGCCTCCTGATCTATCGTAATTTGGTGTAGTAAATTAAACTAGTTTTCACATTTAAGAAGCTTGAATACAAACATTTTCATTACATTTTAGTTAAACTTCTTTAGTTTTATTCATCTCTAATAAAATGTGCGAATTGATTATTTTATTGACCTTAAGGGCCGAATAAGGCCTAAAGGAGAGCTAACGTACTTCGTGAGTGTGTAGGAGACCATTAGAAGGCATTTTGGGGCAATCTTGGAAGCTGTGTCGCAACATGGAAGATCTGATGTCACAACATAGAGACCAGAATAAAGAAAGTAAGAAAATGCTTTCACTATCGTGACACAGGCTGAATGTGTCGTGACATACCCCTGAAGACAACTATAGATGAGTAGATTGGTTGCTTTGTTGCGACACAAGTCATGGTGTGTCTCAACATCAACTCTGTGATGAGAATAAAACACGAAGTAGGGGCGTTTTGGTCTACACAATTAAAATTAAAGGTCAGGAATGTCAACTAACCTAAGGTTAAGGACAACTGCTACCTGATGGTTATAAATAAGCTCTTTTGGCACACATTGTAGACACCACCTCGTTAGTTTAGATTTTCTCTTTAGGTTTTGTTTTCTTGCTTCCTTTAGGTTTTCATAGTTTTAGTTATTTGTTTTCTTCAAGAGGTTTGATCGTAAAGGAGATCAACTTCCATGGATTCACATTATTCATCAATATCAATCAGGCTTTCTTAAACTCTCTATTTCAATCCATTTTCTATGATTAATTCTTGCATTCATTCTATGTTATTTATGAAGGCCATGAGGAACTAAACCTTCTATGGAGGATTAGCGAGTGGAGGCATGATATCTTAATTGTGTTGTTGGGTTACTCAACAAGTCAACTGTTTGGAAAAGGAAGAATGTGAAACAAACCCTAGGACTAAAAACCCTGGGATTCCATCAAGGTAGGAATTAACCCAAAATTGGTATTGCTCATTTGTGAACCCTTTTACACCAAGCCAGTCTAGACTGCGAGGTTGGAAGATAAGTAGTTCTTGCTGACTCATTATGTTAGTTGAAGATCAGAAGATCCTGCTAGGGTAGCAACTAGTTGGTTGACCAGGAACCCAAGACGAAAGTTTTAATTTATTTTTTATGATCACCCATCCTCAAATTTGATTTACTTTATTTATCTCTATCTCTTGTAGTTTTAATTTTTTATGACATTTTATTTCATTATTTTACAAACCATAAAAATGCTTATTATTTTACTCTTGTACTATAACTGAGTTAAAGCATTACTTAGATCTTTAATTGTTTAGGTTAAGATTGATTTATTACTCGCTCATTTTGGTATGATCCTTGAAGTACTCACATACTTTGTTGTAAAATCTATATTACAACTCGACCTGTATACTTGCGGATACCGCCTCATAACTCTCTATTTTATAGCAGTATTCACACTTTGGACGTTCGTATTTCTGGAGGCGATCACCTCTTGTAAGATGAGACTAGAAAGGCAGAACACGATACAGGAATGTGTGTAAAACCATGTGATTAAGACCCATGGCATGAATTTATATGTTTGTAAATATGTTCATGGTGTAGCCTTCGATGATATGTAAATTGAAATGGTAGGTCACGATACATGAAACCCTGTATAAGACTATGAGGCAGAAATCATGACAAATTTTGTGAAGTAGGTCGAGACAGTAAACACGAGATTCTGTATAATGCCTGTATGGCATGTTCTATTGGTCATTGTGGCGTTATCTGTCAAGAATGTCTGGTAAGATTTTAATGTCTTTCTTTATAGTAAGATATGATAAAAATCTGTTAGTTTTGTAATAAGTATGGCTAAAACAAAGTATTGAGATGCTCAGGGTTAAGAGTTGAATAAGATCTATAATTTAATTGAATAAGTCTTAAGGGTTTTCGTGAAAAGAGATGTGTATCTGTATGTTAAGAAGGGTATCCACCATGATGATCTGTAAATATTGAGATTGGGTGTATTTATAGTTTTGAGAGACGTAATAAATTTTTAAATGATCTGATCTGTATTATGTTAAGGTTAAATCTGAGTTATGTGAAATCCTCTATCTTTGAGTTGTAATGTATTTTATTCTGAAATTATTCAAAATTAGAGTTAGTGTTATCTTGAGTTTATGATATTTTGAACAAAATGATATGGAATTTATTTGAATGGTCTATCCAATACTTTATTAATATGGGTATGTATGTTATTGAAATAGGGTATGTCTGAGGGTGAATCTAATGATATCTAATTCTACATAAGTATTCGCAAAACATATATGTACCCGGCCATGATAAATGTTAGTAAACCACTGTTTTGAGATAACTGTATATGTTTAGGCATGGTTTGTTGGAAGTGGACTCCAAGGGTATGTTCTGTTGAGAAATCATTATGTGACAAAGAGATTTATGAAATATTTAGAAGAATCTTCAAATAATTAGATAAGGAAGATGTGAGTATGACAAGAGCATGATAGTTGGTGTATAAGGCTTTGATAAAACTTTAGTGGTATCCGTTAGAAATAATGGTATAGAAGAATGGTTATAGTAGTACAAATAAGAATGCAAAGCATTTATCAAGGTATTGTTGTAATAAAGCTCACTAAGTACATTTGTACTTACAAGGTTGTTATTGTTTTCAGTTAATTGGGAAGAGACTTTTTTTAGAGGGATAACGACAGAAGTTCGCCAATGTGGTAGCGGTGTGGCTATTATGCATACAGTAGAAATATGGTGTAGTATGGGGATACACATTTTGTATCTGTCTTTAATAATAAACTTTTCTATTGTAAAGATTTGTATCAAGCTTAATGTACAATTTATTTTAACTTTGTTTTCAAATGATAAGTTTTTCAGTTAAAATGCTGATCGGTTGTTTAACATCATAGCAATAATGTGCAAGCGTACTCTGCCAATGCAAGTATAGTAGACAGATATGAGTCTGTCGGATATCGATCCCATAAGGATGGTTGTCTTTTGTCTATCAATGTCAGTCTAATAAATAGATAGAAACGAGATGAATTGTGAGAGTAGTTGTCAAAGCAATAACTTGAAAACAATAAGATAAAAATTGATAATGATAAACTGGGTTCCCCAACGTGAATATTCAACAGAATGCTAAGTGCTCACAAGGTAAAAAAGGATAGGTGATTGTCGATGCATTAAATTGCAATGAATATCTTACCAATCTTAACATCTATATTTAATCTAAGACTTAAACATGCACATTAACCATACCTTCCGATGATGGCAATGGAAAACTATTAAGAACAAGTGGATTAAACTCCTCTAATCCTTAAGCAACTTTCATTGTCATGCTTGTTAGCTTGAGCTGTCACTGCACTTTCTAGTGTTAGTAATCACAATAACATTTCTATGCTAAAAACATTCAAACCAAAGATTAAACAGTAGAAGCAAGATTGAATAAAATAACATTTAACCCAGAAATAATGTGTACTTCCGTACAAACATGAAATAGCAAGTAATCACCATCGTTTAGAAAAGAAGTATAAAAGAAACAAGTGGAACATACTATTCCTAGACAATCTTGACTTGAATCTCTCCCTTCCTTCTTGTGTCGCACTTAGGGTTCCTCGTTAGGAGCTGATCTACATCCCTTTCACGTTGGTTCACCTATAGGAGACTTAAGACGCCATAGTCGAAAAGCTTCAAAAGATAGGTTGAAGAAGATAATTGCCCCTAAAAAACCTCTCCCATTTTCGTGTGAATATTAATATTTATCCAGATAGCACAGATGTCATTTCATCAGAATCATGCTGCCTTTGTACGTACAAGTTAGTTGTACCAAACTGGACAACTCACACATTTTTCTTCTTATCTGGACAACTGTCAGGTGCGGTGACAATTCTAGGTGCAATCAAGAAATACTCATGCAGCGACATCAGTACCAAAACATGAAAAAATAAGGATAAACATGACAAAATTAAGGATAAATTAAGGATAAACATCACACCCCCAAACTTGAGTTTTTACTTGTCTTCAAGTAAAACAGAAACTAGCAAGGCTATATAAGAATTCACTAAGGCAAATGATCATTCTAGCAACTTGAATCACCTAAAATTCCAATGAATGAGTCATATTCAGATGACAGAATATTGCATCGACAATACATAAGTATGAATGAATAAGATTGCAACTTCATCAAAACCAGCATCATGCTTTAAATCCTAAATTCTATCTACCAATACAACATTTATTGTACAATATATGTCTCTTTTTTTGTGAATAAGGAATATTGTTGGATTATTATACCCTTGTTCCTGAGAACTAACGATGGAGTGCAACAAACCCCCAAGGAATATGTAATTGCACCGACACACACTCATGCAGCAACAGCCTTTGGCCAGATTCATTTTTCTAACGCTTGCATTGGAGTGTTCCTTCTTTAACATTTCACAATACACCCACTTTGGAGTGTCTCTTATTCATAACTATATATATATCTAAGCAGCTGTAAAAGGTAGATTCATTCAAGATTCAAGAAATGCTACAAGTCATCCATTAATAATGCAACCTAAATCATTCACCAAAAATTGAATATACAATATTCAATCAAATTTATCCAACTCATTCATTGATAATTCACATTATTCAAGAATTAAGTATCGAATGTAACAAAATTTTCAAACCTATGCTTATATTGCTTCTATTTACTTTATTTGTTGGAGCTATAGCAATTCCTTTTAATTAAGAAGGAATGCATTTGGGTATATTATCAAAATTATTAACTCCATCAATAAATCTTTTACATCAAAATTCAAATGATTTTGAGGATTCGTATCAAATTTTTAAAGCGCAACTTTTTAGTGAGTATAGCTTGTTAGGAATATTTACAACATTCCTTTTATATAAACCTTTTATTCATCTTTACAAAATTTAAATTTCTAAATTCATTTGTGAAAAGGGTCCTAAACGAATTTTATTGGATAAAATGATATATTTTATATATGATTGGTCATATAATCGTGGTTTCATAGATATGTTTTATTCAATATCCTTAACAAAAGGTATAAGAGGATTGGCAGAACTAACTCATTTTTTTTTATAGGCAAGTAATCGATGGAATTACAAATAGAGTAGGCATTACAAATTTTTTTTGTGGGAGAAAGTGTAAAATATCTAGGGGAAGTCGCATCTCGTTTTATCTATTATTGTATTTATTTTATGTATTAATTTTTTAGTAATTTACTACTTTATTTTATTTTAATTTAATTTTATGCAATTTTTATATTAATATTATATTTATAGATTTTCATTTTTTAGAATATTAAAAATTATTATTATATAATTTGAATAATAATAAAATTTAATATTTATATAAAATATTTTATCCAACCATAACTAATAGAATTGATTATCGTCATGTATAAGGATATTAGATTTCCTGTTATAAAAGATTTTAAAATCATCATTAACCTCCCTTTTTCTTTTCTATTTTTGGATTATTATATGACGATTTTTGAACTTTCCATATACATATATAGAAATAGAAAAAGATAGACTAGAACCGACATCTCTTATGTCATGTTAATGGCAATATAAAAATGGAATTGGGATCTAGATGGATTTCCTTGGGGATTCGTGATTGGTGCTGAGCTAACTATAGTGCAAAGTCGTCTCTCTATGGTTAATAAGATCCAAAAGGTTTATCGATATCAGGGGGTAAAGATCCATAATAGGCATATAGAAATTATTGTACGTCAAATAACATCAAAAATATTGGTTTCAAAAGATGGAATGTCTAATGTTTTTTTACCCGGGGAACTGATTGGATTATTGCGAGCGGAACGAACGAGGCGTGCTTTAGAAGAAGCGATTTGTTATTGAGCCGTTTTATTGGGAATAACGAGAGCATCTCTGAACACTCAAATTTTTATATCTGAAGCAAGTTTTTAAGAAACTGCTCAAGTTTTAGCAAAAGTTGCTCTCCGGGGTCGTATCGATTGGTTGAAAGGCGTGAAAGAAAACATTGTGCTTGGGGGTATGATACACGCCGGTACCGGATTCAAAGGATTAGTGCACCGGTCATGGCAACATTTCTTCCAATGTATCATTTCTGGGTCCAATGGAATTCATAGGTATAGGAAGAAGCCCTGTCAAATAGAGAATTTTTCTTTCGACCATATTTCGATTGTTAATACAATATATAAGGACTGCTACTACAAATAGTACTACACCCTTGATCGTGAAATATCGATTGCTTGTTGAACCCTGTGAATTGCATGAACGTAGGATACTCCAAATTCGGGGGTCCAAGAGTTTTTATTAACCACAAATAAACCTTGCATGCTTCATTAAACTTAATTTTTTTTAAATGTGGGTGTATTTCCAAAACCAATATGTGTTTTCCCAAACTTAAAGTTTGCATTTTCTCCAATGCACTAACATTAAAATACAATGACAATAAAAATGCATCGGCAATGTACATTAACAAAATGAAAATTAAAGCTACATACAATGCTGGAATACTACAACTAAAACTTAAAATAAACTAACTTAGTTTTCCTCGGCCATCAATATGGTTGCACGGTGTTTGTTTTTCCTCCTCTTTTTCAACTCTTTCTTGCACTTTTTGTCTTTGAAGTGCTTTCTGTTCTTTTCTTTGGGCTTCGCACGATCCTCGGATTGCACCTCAATTTTTGGCTCTGACCCGGCATTATCGGCTGTTTCTTGTGTAGGAGGGCTTACCTTGAGTGGTCCAGTATAGACCACTATCGCTGATGAGTTGTGGTGCTTCTCACTTGTTACCTCTGTAGCTTCCGCCGATCTCGTCCATCTCGCTCCAGATTATCATTAGTTGCACCCACAAACTCAGATGCACTAACAATGTTCTCTGCAGATTCTTTCTCAATAGCATCTTTTTCAGTATTTTCTTCCTCGGCCTTTTGTTCACAACTACAACACGGACTTCCTCCTCTCTAACATCAACTTTGTCGTCAACTGCAGGTGCTTCTTGACTAGCAATGAAGTCACCCTCGACCAGGCTATCAATCCTTCACATGCACTCCTCAATGTCCCTTGAGTCCTCTTCTTTCTCATCATTAGAGATGTGCACAATGGGAGGGGATTCCACCGATTTGTCTCGGTCCCGTAAGTCATCTTCCTCAGATGAGGGTTCATAATCTTGGATGATCGGTGAGAACACTGGAAATTTTGGGAGTGAGGCCGGGCTTAACTAACTTAATATGGCTACAATAGTCTTGTTATAGGCGTTGGTATAAGTGTAGAATAAATTTTGTGATTTGTCCATAACCTCTATTATAGCAACAAGCCTGATCTATTTATTGCTGATGGAATTGGCCAACTTCTCGATATCTTGCATTTTTGCAACAATGATGTCTTTGCAGTCAAGTTTATTTCCTTGGTTTTTGCCTTAGTTTTGCCCTTCCTTATCTTGCTAGTCTCTGGCTCCTTCATTGTTAGTGTATTTTTGCCACGAGTCATTCTTTCAATAGATGCTCTATTTATCGTGCCCTTATTTTCCAAGACCTCTTCATCATTATAGGGCATGATCCCTTTTTGCTGGCATAGTAACATCACCAATGATGGGAAAACCAAAATTCCAGTTTACCTTGTGATGCAATCAGCAATCAGCACTGCCTTTGCATCATCCTTTGCGACTACAACAGCTTCAACCCACTTCGAACTTGGAAAGATAAATATTTCCAAATGAACTTGGAAATGGTCCTATAAAATCCATACCCCAGACATCAAATAATTCAACATCCATAATTGGCTGCTG
This sequence comes from Gossypium raimondii, assembly GCF_025698545.1. Classification (NCBI taxonomy): domain Eukaryota; kingdom Viridiplantae; phylum Streptophyta; class Magnoliopsida; order Malvales; family Malvaceae; genus Gossypium; species Gossypium raimondii. The sequence continues at coordinate 42,369,260 of NC_068565.1, forward strand.
CAACATTTCATTGCATAGGGATATAGAACCAGTGCGCTGAAACCTATCGCATTTATTCACAAAATTCTGGGCATCCTTCAATAATGAAGGCCAGTAGAATTTTGATTGGAGAACCTTAGTAGCAGTTCTCATTCCACTAAAATGACCTCCATAAGGAGCATCATGACAGTGTTTCAGGATGGAAAGCATCTCCTCTTCTAGATCACAATGTCGAATAATGTTGTAATTGCATACCTTGAATAAATATGGCTTGTTCCAGTGATACTTCACTACTTCACAAAGAAATCTTTCTTTTTTATGGCCTGTGACATCCAATGGGAGTTTTCCACACCATAGATAATTAACCAAATCCGCATACCAAGGGGTTGCATCTACAACAAATAACTTCTCATCTGGGAATGCGTCGATAATTTAAAGTATGTTTCCATCTTTGCTGCCAACTTCCAATCGAGACAAATGGTCTGCAACTTGATTCTCTAAACCCTTGCGGTCTTTTATCTCGATTTCGAATACTTGCAACAGTAAGATCCAACGTATCAGTCTTGGTTTTACATCCTTCTTTGCAAAAAGATATCTCAATGCCGAGTGATCAGTAAATACAGTAACCTTTGCAACGACAAGATAAGAACGAAACTTGTCGAAAGCAAAGACTACAACAAACTATTCTTTCTCTGTAGTGGTATAATCGATTTGAGCCTCTATAAGAGTTTTGCTAGCATAGTAGATGGTGTGAAATATTTTTCCCTTGCGTTGTCCTAGAACAACACCTACAGCAAATTCGCTTGCACCACACATAACTTCAAAAGGTTGGGACCAATCTAGTGCAACGACAATGGGTGCATTTACTACTTGCGTCTTTAATTGAATAAATGCATCTAGACAAACATCTTCAAAGAGGAATTTTCAATTATATTCCAGTAATGGGCATAAGGGCTTTGCAATTTTTGAGAAATGTCTAATAAATCTTCGATAAAACCCCACATGCCCAAGAAAACTGCAAATACCTTTCATATTTTTCTGTGGAGGTAATTTCTCAATGATTTCCACTTTAGCTTTGTCTACTTCAATGCCTTGACTAGAGATGAGATGGTTTAACACAATGCCTTCAGTTGCCATTAAATGACATTTTTCCCAATTTAGAACAAGATGTGTGTCTTCACATTACTTCAATATTGTATCCAAATTGTCAGCGCAATGATTAAAATCATTTCCATAGACTGAGAAATCATCCATAAAAACCTCTAAAGAATCTTAAATCATATATGAGAATATTGCTATCATGCACATTTGAAATGTTATTGGTGTGTTGCAAAGACTAAAAGGTATACGGAAAAAAGCAAAAGTACCAAAGGATAGGTGAAAGTAGTTTTCTCTTGATCCTTCGGTGAAATAGCAATTTGATTGTACCTAGAATAGCCATCTAAAAAGTAGTAATAGGCTTTCCCAACAAGCCTGTCCAACATTTGGTCAATGTAAGAAAGTGGGAAGTGGTCCATCCTTGTGGCAGAATTAAGTCTGCGATATACAGACTCGCCATCCCATAGGAATACATGTAGAAATTAATTCATATTTGTCGTTGCTAACCATAGTGATGCCACTCTTTTTAGGAACACATTGCACTAGACTTATCCAACTGCTACTCGCTATAGGGTAAATAATTCTAACATCAAGCCATTTTATAATTTCTTTCTTCACAAATTCCTTCATATTCTCATTTAATCTTCTTTGTTGCTCAATCGATTGCTTGCCTTCATTTTCCAACTTGATCTTGTGCATGCAAAAGATGGACTAATGTCTCGAATATCAGCAATACTCCAAGCAATAGCTCATTTATGTTGTTTAAGAATGTAGACCAATTTCTCTTCTTAAGTTACATCTAGTTTCACAGAGACAATAATTGAGAGAGTATTGTTATCACCAAGAAAGACGATTTAAGATGAGTAGGTAGTGGTTTCAATTCCAGAGTAGGAGCTTCATCGATAGATGGCTTGAAAATCAGAGCTGTTCTATTGGCTAAGTCTAGGGATTCAATCTTCCATCCATACTTGAGTTCAATATTATTAGCTTTAACCATGCTGTCACAATTATTTAAGAATTAATCATTAGATGCCACTGCAAACTCCTTAGAAAGTATTGTGCTTTGGTCATTGAATTTTCCTCAATTAGATCACCTAGCACATCGACAATATGGCATTCTTCTTTATCCTTGCATTGAATAGATTTGAAAACACTGAAGGTAAGATGCTCATCATTAAGTCGCACGGTCAGTTCACCTTTGTAAAAATCAATAAGAGTTCGTTTGGTGGCTAAAATTGTCATCCCAAGATTATGGAAACCTCATTGTCTACCTCGCAGTCAAGTATGATAAAACCAGCTAGAAAATGAATTTATCCACACGGACTAACATATCTTTGATTTGCCCTTCAGGTTGAGCCAAGGATTGATCAGCTAGTTGCAATGTCGATGCAGTAGGTTTCATGTGACCAATCCCCAACTTTCGAAAGTAGATAGTGGCATTCAACTAATGCTAGCTTCTAAGTCATATAAAGCCTTGCCCAAATAATGGTTGCCAATTGAACATGGGATAGTAAAGCTCCCAGGATCTTTCATTTTGAGGGGCAACTTATTTATCAAAATAGCACTATAGCCTTCTGTGAGTGCAATAGTTTCCATATCACTGAGCTTTTTCTTCTTGGACAAGAGCTCTTTCATAAATTTCACATAATTCAGAATTTGCCTAAGAGTGTCTACTACAGGAATATTGACCTGAGGTTGCTTCACTATGTTTAGAAACTGTTGGTACTACTTATCCTACTCATTCTTCCTGAATCTTTGTGGAAAAGGTAAAGGTGGAGATACATCTGATTGCACCGACACCTTTGATTACATCGACAATTTCGATAGTAACATTAGGCATATGAGTGACATTTTGTGGAACTTCTTTTTGTGGTACATCGAAAATTTCTTTAGATTCAACCTTTTCACTAGGGACCACTTCACTAGTATCTTAAGGTGCTACAATAGAATCAATAGTTGGCTCGCCAGTTTGTTTACCACTCCTGAGAGTGATAACCTTGTAGTGTTCTTTCCCCCCCCAGATTGGGATCTTTCGTGTTACTAGGTAGTGTGCGAGTGGTCGAGTCATATGCTACTACATTAAAGCCTCAAGAGCTGCTAATAGGTTGGAAGGAAAAGCTTCTGTGTACTATTATCATCGATGTTCTTGAACATGCTGATTTGGCATTAAAGAGTATTATGGCTGCGTTCGATTCTGGTGTGAATGCATCTAGCTTTGTTGTAGATGAATCTAAGTGTGCTAATTGTAGTTCTACTGTTATTGATTGTAATTCCCTTGTCTTTAATTATAATTTCCTTGAGTAGATATATTCCCATATCGAAATGTCGCAACATTTTGTCCAGCATTCTAAGTTCCCCAAGACTGTTCATTGAGTGCAGAATTATTATAGGAGGTGCCATAAGAATTGTTGCGGATGTTACTGACATAGAAGGTATTCTCTACCTGTTGTGGACAATTTTCATAGCTATGGTTGACACTAAAAATCTCACAACAAAAGAAAGGAACATCAACTTGTTGAGCGACTTATACAGGTGCAACGTCACTAGTCCCTTGCATATTTTATTATCATATTTGCAAGAGAAGAAACTTGAGCACTAAGTGTAGATATTGCTTTCAATTAATTAACTCCCAGAGTAGCTTTTTCTTGTGAAGCTCTAGAGATAGTTTATTGATAATCATTCTGAGCAATTCTCTCAAGAATTCCAATAGCATTATTATAAGTACAATCCAGCAAAGGACCATTGGCTGATTTGTCGACAAGATTCCTTGTTTGTGAATTCAGCCCATTATAGAAAATCATAATTTGTGTTTCTTGTTGAATGTCGTGCACGGGACAATGTCGAAGCAAAGATTAATAACGTTTCTATATGGTGTGAAGATTCTCATCGTCCAGCTGATGATAAGCTATAATATCATTTTGGAGACGAGTGTTCATTGTTAGCGGTTAAATCGTAAAACCAATTGTGTTGCAAGTACATTCCAAGAAGTAATTGATCCAGCAGGTAGCCCAATGAACCAAGTACGAGCTCTTCCCTGCAAGGAATAAGGAAATAATTGCATCTTCAAAGCATCATCAACAACGCTTTGTTGACTAAAGGAAGCACAAATTAATAAAAATGATTTAAGATGTTCTCGTGCATTTTTATGTGGCAGCCCAACATATTGCCCATTAGATTTTAGCATTTGAAACATTACTGGCTTGAGTTCAAAATTTCCAGCTTGGATAGCTGGTCGAACAACTCCCGGTTGTAAGTCATCCAAGACAGGTACTACAAAATCTCATATAGTCTGTTTTGTAATTGAGCGTCTTATGGCAACGGTGGGTCATTAGCATTTTGGTTATGCATCAGGGGTATGACTTCCTAGTTTCTTGGTAAAGCCATATTCTTTTATTCTTGAAGTCTCCTTTGAACGGTTCTTTCAATTTTTGGATCAAAATTGATAATAAACTTTGAATTTCTTTGGGTCATGCAACACCTAAAATAAAATAAGAAAATAATGACAAAAAAGAAAACAAGTTAGTAACAACCAAATATTATGAAATAAACATCAAACAAACACCATCCCCAACAACGACGCCAAAACTTGATGGTTGTTTAATGTCACAAATGTAATCCTACATTGTCGATGCAAGTATAGTAGACAGATATGAGTCTGTCCAATATCAATCCCACGAGGATGGTGGTCTTTTGTCTATCAATGTCAGTGTAATAAATAGATAGAAACGAGATAAATTGTGAGAGTATTTTTCGAAGCAATAACTTGAAAATAATAAGATAAAATATAATAATGATAAACCGGGATCCCCAATGTGAATATTCAACAGAATGTTAAGTGCTCACAAGGTAAAAAAGGATAGGTGATTATCGATGCATTAAATTGTAATGAATATCTTACCAATCTTAACATCTATATTTAATCTAAGACTTAAACATGCACATTAACCACACCTTCCGATGATAGCAATGAAACACTATTAAGAACAAGTGGATTAAATTCCTCTAATCCTCAAACAACTTCCGTTGTCATGCTTGTTAGCTTGAACTGTCACTGCACTTTCTAGTGTTAGCGACCGCAATAACACTTTTATGCTACAAACATCCAAACCCAAATATTAAATAGTAGAAGCAAGATTGAATAAAATAACATTTAACCCAGAAATCATGTGTACTTCCGTACAAACATGAAATAGAAAGTAATCACCATTGTTTAGAAAAGAAGTATAAAAGAAACAAGTGGAGAATACTATTCCTAGACAATCTTGACTTCAATCTCACCCTTCCTTCTTATGTCGCACTCAGGGCTTCTCGTCAAGAGCTGATCTGCATCCCTTTCATGTCGATTCACCTGTAGGAGGCTTAAGTCACCATAGCTGAAAAGCTTCAAAAGATATGTTGAAGAAGATAATCCCCCTAAACACCTCTCTCCTTTTCACGTGAATATAAATATTTCTCCAAATAACATTAGTGTCCTTTCATCAGAATCATGCTGCCTTTGTACGTACAAGTTGGTTGTACTAGACTAGACAGCTCACACCATTTTTTTCTTATCTGAACAACTGTCAGGTGCGGTGACAATTCTGGGCACAATCTAGAAATACTCATGCAGCGACATCAGTACCAAAACATGACAAAATTAAGGATAAATAGGCTAAGATCCACTAAGTTATAAAATGCAATTTATTGAAATAAAAATGCTAAAATATATGCTAAAGATAACTAAATGGGGACAAATTAACCAATAAGTAGGGAGAAAATATATGTTCTTTCTTGTACTATCAAATGCTAAGTGAAGTATTTAAATAAATGCAATTTTGTAAATTATTTTATTAAATATTAAGTATTGTGTGTAGTAACACCTGAGATCTAGATTCGATGAATTAGATCAGGTTGGGATATTACAAGTTAGTATCAGAGCTCGATTTAGTCGATTTTTGGACAATTAGTGTGGAAAGGAGCCCTATATGCATAATATGCCAAACCTGATTAAGTTCTTCAACTATGACGAATTTTCTTATTTTTGTGAAATATGTATGTCATATTAGTATAGTGTAATGTTGTAATAAAGAGGCAAGGGAAAGACAAAATAAGGTTTCATTAATGAAGTGGGAAAACACTAAAGAATTGATGGAAAAGAAAAGTATAACATTTAATAAATAAAAGTTTTAATCCCCTCCATTGGGTTGGTCGATGGGGTCAGTTGGACCTCTTCTATTAGAGAAGGATCTTTCAGATTTTGATTTTCATCTATTGAGCTTTCATCATTTGAAGCTTGGGGCGTAGTATGAATGATAAAGTCATCTGATTGTTTTCACTCACTTTGAAAGACTTCCCATTTTTTTACGTTTAGGGTGCTAAACGTTAAAGTTAAGTGACTTAGTAGAAATGCCTCTTAGATAGTTGAAATCTACGTGACTAATATCAAGATCACCTGTAGCCACTTGGGCGTGTAGAATCAGATTTGATCTCTATTCTAACAGAGAATCATTAAGATTCTTTTTGGAATCCTCTTGAAATTTTTTAAAGTTTTCTTCATGGAACCAACGTAGATTTTCGAACTCTATTTTGTAACATTGTTCCTGAGCTTTGAGCTTCTCTTCTAAAGCAGATTTTTCTCCTTTCAGTTGATTGACCTCCTTTTAAAAATGCTCACACTCAGTCTATGCATATTTACATTTACCCTTCAAATTTATGACATGGGTATATAGTTTTCCAATCAAATTGGTAAAGTCTTGATATTTTTGGCATAGTTGAACTGAAGAGTCCTCGCCAGTTTTTACAGCCTTTTCTAACTCTGTGATTCTATTATTATAATGCTTACTAGTATCTTCGAGAGCTATACTCCAAAGAATGTGTTCTATCGATAATGTTTGGAAAATTTTTACCATGAGGGAAAGAGGAGATCCTTCAAAATTGGAAGAAAGGTAAGAAGTGAAAGCCTACCTTAATTGTTAGGATACTAAATTCTGGTGTTGTTGAAAAATAGAACTCAGTGAGACAGGAGTTACACTTGACTTCATAAGATTACGCCAAGGAAAAATCCCTTCTATGGTTTGTTGATTGTTAAAAAGAGTGATTGATTGAATTTGAGGTATTGCTTTTGGGGGTCTCTCTGTTAGTTGTGGATCGGATATATGAATTGGAGAGACTGTATGAGGAACCGATTTTATGGATGAGTCTGCCACCATATGTAGTGTGAGAACTAGAGATGTGTGAGTAATAGTGGTAGTAGGCTCATTACCAGATTTATGTCGTATTAAAGGAGAGCACTCACTACTTTCAGTCTCTTGAGTACTTTCCTCCAATCTGACCTTTTTCTTCATTTTCTTCGATGTTACCTTACTTGATAAAACAACAGTAGTCTTCCCCTTGGTTTGAGCTTCTTTAATAATAGTGGAAATGTCCATGTTCTGGGTAGGGACAAGTACAGTACGTGAATATGAAGAAGAACCTATATCATCAACAGGAGAATCAGCCTGATTTGAAGATGAGGTAAAAGTTGTAACAGGATTATTTTTAATGTTCCAATTGCAAGGGCTGAGATCACAAATGCTATAAAATAGAAAGGAGGTTCTCTTTTACACCCTAATAAGATGTGTTCTAATTCATTATCTTAATTGTAAGGCCATGTTAGAGTATGCCCAAAGATCAATCATGAGATGGTTGTAAAAACATACTTGATTTATCATGTTTATTAATATAAGGCATTACCATTATTATTTCAGTTTCTTTTCTATGTGTATAAATAAATTGTTTTATAATAATGTCCTAAGAATAATGTGATCATTCTTAAAAGATCCTTAGTCAAGTATTATTGTTGGATAGGACAATGATAACGCATTAAGACTAACATGTAGTTGATTGATGATAAAGAGTTGTCATTGATATGAAATGTCAGAATCGATGCATGAATATATGTGTTAGAGAACAACATATTGGACTGGCCCATTATGATTATGTTTCTTGGATTATTATGTAATTGTCACGACATTACTCATAGTGATTAATATGTATATGATCCTCAGACTTGAGATCATCATAATCCCAACATCGTGAGTAGTACATTTTGATATAGTCAAACATAGACCGTAACTAGTTGTTCTATAAAGGGTGATGTTGGATATACCACAATCGATGTAGAGGGATATGGTTTGTCGATATAGAATAAGTCCCTCCTACATAATGGGAGTAATATCTTAGGCCACTTGATTAAGTGAGACTAGAAATGCATGGCCATGCTCAAATAAGTTGATATGAGATGTCATACTTATTTGTATATCGTAGTCTACTTAAGATATCAAGGAACATGGAATGGACTATACAAGTGTGACTATTCAATGACTTGTGTCCAATCCAGAGATAAAGGACTTAAGGATTATTGCATAAAAGGTTAATCATAAAAAGGTTATGTCGAATCATGATCTCTTGTGACTTAGATAGCAATGATGCATTGCTAGATGCCACTCATTGTTTGTAACATTGGAATCATTCTAGTACTACTGCTAACGTTACAGGAACCTAGAGGGTCACACCCTATAGTTCAAATGAACGGAATAAACCATAGTTGGTATTGTTTTTGGGTGTCGCTTGAATTAAATTAATTATAGAATTAATTTAATTCGGTAATCAAATTTCCAACACATTATACACAAGGTTGTTGTACGCATAATGAGGACATGAATTTGGTTAGCATATGAATTCAAATAAATATATGGTTTGCCGAAATTATATTATAATTAATGTAATTATAATTTTTGGTTTAAAATAGTATTATATTTATTTAATTCCTAAGAACCCTAAAAATAAAAGGATATATAAGAATCTCATTATTCTTTGTTTTGAGGGTCTAGCAGCCCTAAAAAAATCATTTTCAAAAATGTTTTGGGGATTTCTTCCGTTCATAGTGAACTGGGTGGATTAGGTAGAGGTCGGAGTCTCGATAGATTGCGGCTTGGTTCGACTGTCGATCAGACTACACGTTGTTGAGAAGTTGTTGTCTACTTAGAAAAACATTAGGTAAATTCGTAACTTTTTTCACCTCGATTCGTACCTCACACATGGGTCCGTGCTTAGGATCACCGATTTTTAAATTTTTCGCTGCGCCGTAGGGGTGACGACGATCCAACAGGCCAAGCTTCAAAAGCAGAAGGCAACATGAGATCATCTAACCACTTTGTAGACTCATTTGATCGGTAACCATTTGGGCTTCAATCTTGTACGCAATATTTAAATACATTTCTAACTAAAATGTTGATTCTACAACATAATTATAAACAGGAGTTAATGATACAACTAAAAACCAAACTTATTAAAAAACCCTAATATTACATGTTGAACAAATGTGTCAACCCCAACCGACGAATAAAGATCAAATAGCAAGAAAGCAAAAAATAATGTTGAAATAGGGAGCAAATGAAAAATAGGAGGGGGCGATATGGCAGACAAAATATAGTTGCAAAATAAAGAACATGAATAGAAAAAGGAATGGAAGAAAAAAAAGCAAATCAAATTTCCAAAAGTAGGAGAAGAATGGCGGCATGAAAAAGGGGACTAAGGAAAAGAAAAAAAAATGTGGGGGGTTTTGTTAGGTTTGGAAATTATTATTAAATTGATATTTGTTTGAAACTAAAAGAGATAACCACCTAAAGGTTAAAAATTAAAGAATACCAATCTAATTCCATAACTGAACAAATATTTAAATTAAATCCAAACTCATCTCCTTTTTTAACAAAAGACTAAAACACTGCAACATGCTCGCGAAGGGGTTCAAACTCACGAGCAATGTGTTCCAAATAAGAGTCTAAACCACTAAAGCAAATACATCATTTATGACAGAGTTTGGCAAATCAAATATTAAAATTTTGGGTCATTTCATTTTGTAAGCTCCATTTAAGCCCAATATTGTATGAATGTGATGTTTTTGATCATATAAATGATGTTTAAAGGCCCCCTATAGAATTTTGAATTGATATATCATGATTCTTGATGCGAGTCTTAAGGCCCTATTTTAGACTCATGGATGTGATGGGCTCACACTACCTCAAGACCCAACAACAAGATTAAAGGCCAAGCAAATCAAACCAAGATTCAATCAAATGCAATATGTTAGGATGAATCTTTTTCAAGGAATGAGGAATGATACTCCATTTTTTAATATTGAAATTTGCATTCTACTATCGATCTGGTTTAGTAATGGTATAAAGTAACATTACACTCGAGAATAACATTGCATGCCGTTAAATTTACAAAAGTGATTTGAGTTAGATCAAACCCTCTAGCCATTCTTAATGCACCTCTCCCTCCCATAATAGCTAATTCATGAATTTGCGTCCAAAGATGAACTCCTTGAGAATAAAATGAAAGAGCTCCCATTGAACCTGCCACTCGAAATGTGAAATTAGTGTACATAACTGTAGTGAACATGACATGGTCTCGACTAGATGATACATAGAGTCCTTGAGCATTTCCAATCAATGTTGATGTTGGTTCAGGCCCTACAGATAATGGGTCATCAATTGCAAACAAGCTGCCAAACCCGAACGAGGATGTCTGTATGATGTTTGGATGGGCTATCATGATTGCACTGGGGTTTTCAACACTAAAGGTATCATGAAGGAAGAAATGGAGTCGGGTCCTCTTTTCTGCCCGCAAACAGCTCACATAACAATTTCAAAGTAGTATTTACCATAGACAGGCGCTATGGTAAGGAAAAATATCACTGCCAATGCAAATATCATGGCCATGTGCCAGACCATGTGGATATCGCGATTTGTAGTCTAAACACACGGGAAAACACAATTTTTATGTTTTTTTTTGGAATTTTAAGACCTATATATGACAAAGATAAGAACAGGGGAGCAAGCCATTAAAGAATATTGAAGAGAACAACTAGGAAAAAAACATTGAAGCCAACTCTGAAGTAGATTTCCACCAAGATTGAAGATCTCCTTTTTATTTCTTCGAAGTTTATTCTGAGTTTTAATTTTTCTTGTGCTTATACTATCATTGAGATGTTTTTATTTGCGATTATGAATTAATTTTCTAAACACCTAGGGGAGATGAACCCTATGATGAATTCTATCTTTTCATTTCTATTTTACGCTGTAAATACTTGGATCTTGTTCTCAATTTTGTGTGCTTCATTCTTGGTTTAATGTTTTCAGATTATTAATCCATGCTTGATGTGGATGAATAGAGGAGGAAAAGTCCCTGTTTAAGAGTAGATCTACCATAATGTAATAGAGTTGCATGCAATCCTAGAAATAGAATGACATAAATCTACCGGATAAGAGTCAAATCTAATAGGGGGATCCATAGATTGAGTTAATGCGAAATAGGGTTAGAGAAAACCCTCTTGCCATCCTAAAAACACCTCTCCCTCCTACAATAGCTAATTCACGAACTTTATCTAAAAATAAATTTCTTAAGAATAAACTAAAATAGCTCCCATTGAACCTGCCACTCGTAAATGTAAAATCGGCGTACATAACTGATGTAAAGACAACAGGGTCTCGACTGGATGATACGTAGAGCCCTTGAGCATTTCCAATCAACTTCGATGTTGGTTCAGGCTCTAGAATAAGGGGTCATCAATTGCAAATAACCTGCCAAACTGGAACGAGGACGCCTGCGTTATATTGGGACAGGCTATCATGACTGCACTGGAGTTTTCACCACTAAGGGTATCATGAAGGAAAAAGTGGAGTCAGGTCATCTTTTACGTCTACTGAACAGCTCGCATAACAGTTTCTGAGTAGTATTGGCCATAGCCTAATGTTATGGTGAGGAAAAACGTAATTGTCAATGCAAATATCTTGTGTTCTTTCTCCATCTTTCTTCTCAATATTTTTACCTCACTCAATTATATTTGGTTTTGTGCTTCTTTGTTGTATACACCTCACAAACTGCTTTATATAGAATTTGGGTTGGATGCTTATTACACCTTTCCATATTAAACTATTTTGTGAAGGCCTTAAATTAAAAGTTCTCTCATTTTCTTTCCATAAATAGGTCAAATGAATTATAGAATACATAATCTTATTGGGTATTTCCACATTGGCATAAGACTGAATCACTAGTTAAAGTAGAATATAAATCAATCTAAAATATTGTCATATTTTTAATTGTTAATATATGTTGCACCGGTGACGTATAATTTTATACACCCAAAAGAATAAGATAATATATTTCAAAGGCTTTATTATGAAATTAAGCCAAAAAAGGGATAATATATATTTTTTGCTCAATCAAAGATAATATTAAAAGTCCAAAGCAAAGTATAATTGAAAAGTAGCAAAACGAAGTAGGAGGTGGAGATGAATTAAAACCAAGCAAGGAATATTCAAAGTCTATGTAAACCCAATTTGGCAAGTCCATTAGTTAGGCCATTAGCCTCCCTTTGCATATGGATGAAACGAACATCTCCTATCTCATTATGAAATGCGTCAATGTCAAGAAAACACCTTCCAGAACCTCCAAGCCCTTTGAATAGGATTCAAAATCCATTTAACAGAGTTTAGAGAATCGGTCTTAATAACAAGATGTGTCTTGCTAATCCACGGAAAAGAACAAAATAAATGGAAGGCAATTGGCATTGCCATCACTCGACTTCAATAGGATTCAATGTTCCAACTTATCCCTAAAACACACCTCGAACCAACCCCTCGTGATCCCTCTTTACTCCCCTACACTAGCATAAATAGAACTTGCCCTACAATTACCATCAACATTAAATTTAAACATCCCAACAAAAGGAACACTCCATTCCACCCTTCAATTGTTACGAGTAGTTGCCAAGATAGAATAAGGATACACCACCATCGTTCCTCCCATACATTGAAAGGGTATAATATTTTATGCATTGTCAGTGACATAAGTCTCATCCATAATCATTGTACCACATTAAGCCACCTCATTAATGAATAAAATAATAAAATATTTGAGGACTTATAAATAAATCCTATTATTTTTTAATTATAATTAAAATTAATAACAATTTTTATTTTCTCAACTCATTCCCGATATATCAACATAGCAAAACCTTTCTAAACAATTGTTTGTTGATTACATATAACTATTTGCTATATTGATTTCTTGGAGTTGAGAAAATAAAATTTTAATTGATTTTAATTATAATTAAAAAAACTTACAAGTATTTATTTATAACTTGTTAGATATTTTATTATTTTTCTCATTGATGATGTATTTTAATATAATTCATTGATGGTTTATGAGATTTATGCATCAATGGTACTTCAAATATTTTTTTTATTTGTTTATATGGATGGCACCGGCTAAAAAACTCCATAAAATAGTAGAATTTTTTTTTAAGTATTACAAGTACAATCAAAATATAAATACATATTTGAATAATAACAAGTGTCATATTATTACAGCACAATCTATCTGAAGAATCACAAAGTAGAATCAAATCATTATAGCACAATCAAACTAAGGACTGGTATAGTTCAGACTAAAGCTAACAAACTAGAAAAAACTCCATATATGGTAGCTGCACATGGTGGGACTACGAGAACCACACACATAGTTGTGAATAGTGGGTCTCAAACCTGGGTACTCAAAACATAGGATAATTAACTTTTAATTTCAAAAATGAATGTCCTCATACTTGAACTTTTTCTCAAATGAGATGTGCGATTTTGGGTTTAATTCAATCATAGTAGCTACAGGGACAGTAGTTAACGAATGTTTATACATCAACAATTCAAATATCAAGTCTTCTAGTATTTTATCTAGTGCAATACATAAATTTAGTTATATGTATAAATAAAATATATTATATTTATTTGTTGAAAACTTGTTATAAAATTTATTAAATTTAAAAATATTATAGTTACTTTGAAAACGTATATATTATAACTAAAATAAAATAAAATAATATATGTTTTAGAACCGTTGTATTTTGTATTATCATCCATATGTACTGATTTTAATTTAATTTTAAAATATTTTGTCAAGCCAAATAAGAAGAGGAACAACTTTATTTTTTTAAAATAAAGTGTTTCAAAAGTGATTTTTAATATGTATTGAAACGTGAGTATAACTTAATTTAAATTCAAATTATAAAATGTTCATTAATGGTAAGTGTCAAAAGTAATTTATTTTAGCCTCATTTTTAATGTAGTTTTTGGATGATTATGTGCCATTAATTGTTAATTATATTCCTAATGCTTTATATTCATGTTTTGATATTTAATAGGGTGCTTGGGAGCAATATAAGTGAAAAACTGGTAGAAATTAAAATTTTGGAGCATTTCAGAAGTTGTGCACATGCAACAAATTTTCACACATGCAATCCACATGGCTATGTGGATTCACACTGGTTGAGTGTCCAGTGTGTGTCAATCTCGGGAGTTGTGTGGACTAAAGATAGCAGGTTACCATTTTTAGGGTTATGATTTTTAGTTTCTTTAGCACTTTAAGAGGAGATAAATATAAAACAAAATGAGGGAAAGAAAGCAACCACCAAGGTAGAGGACAAAATTACCTTGAGAACAGCGTTGAAGTCAATTTCCAAGCAATTTTGCACCAATATTCAAGAGTCCAAGTTTTTTTAAAGGAGTTATCATGGATTTCTTTTGTGCTAGTGGTTATATTGTAGTTTTGGTGTTTACTCTTGTCATTATGAACTAATTCTCTTTATACTTAGAGGAGATGAACACTAGGATGGACTCTATTATTTGATTTTCATTTTTATGCAATAAAATCTTTGTATTATGAAACATTATTAAACTTTACTTTTTACTCTTATTATTAGATTTTTGCATTAGACAATCAATTGGACTCATTAATGGTGCAGCGTAACATTGAACTTGAGAACAACATCGCCTATCATCAAATTTACAAAATTGGGTCAAATGAATTTTAAGATAAATAATTTGATGGTGATCAAATCGGGCAATTCACTAATAAAAGCCCTTTTTTTCAAAAATTACCAAAATGGGCCCATTATTTTATTATTTACTGGAATGGTCCTTTTCCGGGAAATTGCGTCCATGTCGTCATGATGTCGATTACAGCGCCAGACATCGCGTCACGTCAAGAACTCATACCGACGTGGGACGCAATGTCCTTCAAGCGTGAAAGACTACCAACGGTAAAAAATTTGACCGTTGCCCCCCAACGGTAAAAAAAAACTATAAATACCCCCACCCCTTTTCATTTTTCACAAACAAATCCTCTCTCATATTTCCTCTCAATTCCTCTCAATTTCCTTCCAAAATCCCTCAATTTCCTTCTAAAATTCTCTCAATCTATATTTAATTTCAATTTCCTCTTAATTTCCTTCAAAAATTCTCTCAAATCCATATTTAATTTCAATTTCTTCTCAATTTCCTTTTTTAAAATAATTTTAAATTTTTTTATATTTTTATAAATTGTAAAAATTTGTTTGATTTCATCAGTGGCCGGATCATTGACTCGTCTTGATAGGCATCACATATCGGTGGAACGAATGACAATGGTAAGTGTTAAATTTAATTTTTAAATATTATTTAAGAATCTTTTATTTATGCATTTTTAGGTAATTATTAATTTATTATTTGTTATAAAAGTCTGAAGATCGGGTATTGGAATGCAATATCCGGAATATGCATGCTCCCCATCACCGTTGGTAGAGAACTACCTGCGGGAAGCAGGTTTTTGACACGTGGCGACGGTGGGCCGGGGGTGCAAGTTGGACCCGAAACTGATCAGTGCGTTGATCGAGAGGTGGAGACCCGAGACGCACACATTCCAACTTCCATGTGGAGAGTGCACTATCACTCTAGAAGATGTTAGTCTGCAGTTGGGATTGCCGGTGGACGGGCACCCAGTCACCGGGTCTGCCCAATCTAGAATTGGGAGGCAGTGTGCTACGACCTTTTGGGCGCTATTCCGAAGAAAATGGAGGGAGGTAAGGTCGAGATGGGCTGGTTACGTGACACATTCCCTGATCTGGATGAAGATACAACCGAAATTGAAAGAATCCAATATGCTCGGGCATACATTCTTCATTTAATTGGAGGTTATTTGATGCCCGACACGTCACGGAGCCACGTACATCTAAGATGGCTGCTAAAACTCGTTGATTTTAGAGTAGCCGGTGAATTTAGTTGGGGGTCTGCCGTCTTGGCAACATTATATCGGGAGATGTGCGGGGCGACGCGACCGAGGAGAGCAAACATCGGAGGTTGCTTGTCACTACTGCAGTCATGGGCACGGTTTTGGTTTCCATTTCTACGTTCTCGAGTAAACCACCCATATACATTCCCACTCATAACGAGGTAAATTTTATTATATTACATTTTACAATTATTATGTAGATTTTTAAAAATATAAGTATGCTAAAAATTTATTTAATTAGGTCGAACCATCCGACAAGTTATGCTCGATTACCGTCCTGTCTTGAAGATATACGACTTCTATTGGACCAATGGTCGGTAGCAGAAGTAAGTATTATTGCAAATAGATATTTTCATACATTCGCTATTTGATTGATATTTAGTATTTAGTATTTAGTATTATGTATGTATATAACTAATATTTCTATCATGTTCATATAGTTTCAATGGACACCATACGAGAATCCGGCAATTTGGGCAGTAACCCCGGAAGAGTTTTACAGAATCCACAAGCTTGGCACGTGAAAGTCATGTTGGTCAACTACGCAACCGTAGAGCCACACCAGACGGACAGAGTGCTACGACTGTTTGGATGTAGACAACCAATTCCGGTGGATCCTGAGGTGTTTGACGATCAACACAAAGTCGACCTTCAGCAATTGAATATGGATTGGCCGAGATACTGGTCTGAGTACACGGAAATGTGGGAAGATCGGTATGAATATCTACCTACTCGGGAACCAATCATCGTTCCGGAGTTATCGTGTGTTCCAGAATACATGCCATGGTTTAGGATCCATGGCAAGTCGTATTTACTGATGCTAGAGGAGAGGCAGCGGCAAATACGTGTCAAAAGGGTAAGGTGCGGGCCTGTAAATCCAAGACGATAAGACGAAGGCAGCCCCTCAACGAGGCCCAGACATTCACCCGACTCATCATCAGCAGCCATGCAATCACCAGGCCCAACAAGAGCACTGACGCAGTCACCCGACGCAGCAGTTCAACCGATGATACCCACGCAACCGCCTTTTTAGATGATGCCAGGTGCGTTTCCTAGCCCTTATATGTACCCTAACCCTTATATGTATCCTTTTCTGAGTCTTATGGCAGGTTGGAGCCAAATGCCACATTCCTCCCTTATTTGGGGTAACATCCTCAATACCATTCAAAAGGACTTTAGCAATTTTGCAGAGAGCAATGATTAGGGAAGGGAAATTTAGACTGCTCACATTCTTTTTTGCACACCGATACACCTCATGAAAAATAACATTGCCGAGGTCGATTTTCCTA
Organism: Gossypium raimondii; assembly: GCF_025698545.1. Taxonomy (NCBI): domain Eukaryota; kingdom Viridiplantae; phylum Streptophyta; class Magnoliopsida; order Malvales; family Malvaceae; genus Gossypium; species Gossypium raimondii. Next base: position 42,386,749 of record NC_068565.1, read on the forward strand.
CCCATGCTGATTGAATGCAATAGTAGCATTTGTTCCTTAGATATTGTGGATTTGTGGTTAGATGACATTAACCTACTCTTGAGGATGTGATACCGGACCTTACAAATGGGCTTTGGTGAAATCCTCTTGACCGTGTGACATTCTTGGTTGGACTTGATTTAAACCTTTAGCATTAATATTTTCACTGAATGGGGTGCGCTCGTCTTGAACATATTTCAACCCAAATTGGGCATTGGTTCTATCTTCATCAAATGGGACCAATGTTCCCCAAACATAAATGAAGGGATTGTCAGAGGAAGTTATATGTGCATAGAATTCTCGAATAACTTTTCCTAAAACATTGTCCGGGTGGAAGTAAAAGATTTGCTAATTGTGAGTTGCCATAATAGATGAAACTGATTTGTCATAACCCATAAGTGGCTCACCCTTAAAGAAAAAAACTTGCTCAAAGTAGAATGGTCTCTTGGAAATTTTGTTGTCATATTTCAATGCAGCAACATTGTTGAAGAAAGTTTTCGGTTGGTTTGCACCTGCCTGAGAAGATTTGACACCCTTAGAAGTTGTTTTGACTCTTACCATTAACTAGTCTTGAAGAATCCTTGTGAGTTTTTTATAGTCTAAATAAGAAAATGGTTTGCGAAACTACTTAAGAGAAGTTAGAAGTTTACAGTTCAAGAAGGGATGAAAGGGAGGTTATGAAAGATGAAAAGGAAAACGTTATGCAACAATAAGTAAATGAAAGAGTGTTGGCACTTGGAAAGACGTAAATGGGGGTAATGGGTTGGGCAGTCTATAGAAACTTATGGAGTAAGTAGTGTGAAAGAGAGGGAAGAGGGAAAAGTAAAAAAGGGTTTTGGAGGGAACCCTAGAATAACATGGCCCTAAAAATTTTTTTGGCATTTTCTTCATGGGCTTCCCAATCAGGATAGGATCTAGTTGTACAAAATCTTTTCCTTGGACTTTTTCTCTCTTTTCAACCTACATTTTCTCCCGCTTCAATGTCCACTTACCTATTTTGCTACGGTATAATTTTCTTCTAGATTTTTTTTTGCAAACACCTTTTGGTACTACATCTATCGTGCTTGCATCTTTATTCTTTCTTTGCAATTCCTGCAAAATCTATACAATAATAAAAAATATAACCAGAATTGAAAATATCATCAAGTACTTAAAGATGAAAAACCATAAAAACAAAATTAAAGTAAAAAAATAAAGAAAATAAAGATAGGAAAGAGATGTTGAGCTTAAACATCTCTAAGGTCAATGGATTGTTTGTCTCGATTTACATGAGCACCCCAGTAGTGTTTAAACATTTTCGTGTCTCCTTGATAGGTTGCTTGTTCTCTGACAACAATCGCATGTCTTATAAAATTCATGGGCGTCTTTGAACAAATTCGGCCAATAGAACCCAGATTGGAGTACCTTTACTGCAGTTCTTACTCCTCCAAAATGCCTTCCATGTGGGGTTGAATGACAATGTTGCAATACACTGTTCATCTCTTTATCAGGAATACATCTTTGAATTATTTGATTAGCATATTACTTATATAGATAGAGCTCACCCCAATAGTAGAATCTTACATCATTCAAGAATTTCCATTTGCCCTGGCTATTTAGATCAGGTGGCAACAGTCCACTGATCAAAAAGTTTACAATATCGGCATAACAAGCCACTTCCATGACAATTAACAACTGCTCGTTTTGGAAATCATCCTTAATAAGCTTGATATTTCTATCTTCATTTCTAGCTTGTAATCTTGGTAAATGATCTTCAACTTGATTTTTAGTTCGATTTCTTTCTCGAATCTCCAAATCAAACTCTTACAGTAAGAGTATCTACCAAATTAGTCTTGGCTTTGCATCTTTCTTAGCCACTAAATACTTGAAGGTAGAATGGTTTGTGTAAATCGTGACTTTGGTACCAACTAAATATGATCAGAATTTATCCAATGCAAATACCACAGCCAATAATTCCTTTTTGGTGGTGGTGTAATTAAGCTGCGCATCAGTTAGAGTCTGACTGGCATAATAGATCGCTTGAAATATTTTTGTCTTTCCTTTGACCCAATACTGCTCCCACGGCATAATCACTAGCATCACATATGAACTCAATGGCAATGTCCACTCAGGAACTACTACAATCGGTGCAGCGACCAATCACTTTTTTAACTCTTCAAAATAAATGGTTTATTTTGTTCCAACAAGGCGCATAAGGGATTAGAGATTTTGGAAAAGTCTTTGATAAATCTCCTATATAATCCAACATGCCCTAAGAAACTCCTAATTTCCTTAACACTCGTTGGACAATGCCTTATCAATTTCGATTTTTTCCTTGTCAATGGTCGTGCAGCCAGGCCATGTGACATAGCCCAGGACGTGTTGGCTTTCGAACAATGGGACACACGGTCGTGTCCTAGCCCATGTGTCAAACAATGTAAAACCTGTAATTGAAAATAAGATGACACACGACCATGTGACAGCTCGTGTCTCAAGCCGTTTGCTCCAAATGTAGCCCCTAAAACAACACAACTCAAGGTCTATGCTTGTACACCAAGACATACTTTCCTCCCACACATTCACATAACCTAACACACCTTAACACTCACAAACATACCATTTTAATCATCCTATATGTTCCAAACAATGTGTCATTCAAAGGCACCACAATTCTTTCAACAAAACCATTCATGATTAAGATTTCAATATCACATTTTAACTGTATAACATATATACATCATGAACAATTACTTTTAAATCCATACCACCACAACTTACCAAGTTAGCTAGGTATAACCAGATGATCGCATTCAAAAGTGCCTAAAAAAAACCAAACAACATATATACAAATGGTACCAACAAATCCAAGCATACCAAATGGCCTCATTGACATCAAGCCCTATACACTTATACAGTATACGTTTACAAGCCAAAACACAAAGGCATTAAACACATTCAAATTTTGCACAACTCATAACATTATCAAATTGCTATAGTAACAAACAAGCTTTATACCTGCCAAAACAAATATATCAATTAGCCATTTCTTTCATAATTTCAAAGACCATGCACAACCATTAACAAAAGGTATTAGGGAATACACAAGCTTGGCACAACCCAAAACATACCAATTTAACATATAACCCTATACATGTCATTTATATCCATTTCAATATATATTCAAAAGTTACAAAAATGGATCGATGGATAGTGTGGTCTTACTCCGACTTTGATTCCAACCGTTCAAGCATTTCGATGATCTACAAAATTGAGAAAACACATACGTAAGCAACTAGTGCTTAGTAAGCTCGTACTAGAAACTTAAACTTACCGGATATATTAAATAAAACAACCAAAGATAGTTTCATTCCATTATAGGCCAAACATCGTTTCCTCTACACAAAAATTCATAAGGTTAGTTGGTGAAATAATGCATTTATAACATCAACCAAGACATGGCATAAAACATACCAAGACATGGCATAAAACATATCAACATTTCAATTTCACCATCCAACAATTATAAATATATTATGTAACCTCATTTTATTTACATTACGCATATCACTATAATCCATTTAATTATCTAAAGTCATGATTCCTTTCGTATTTTCCTATACCCATTTAAGCTTCATTTACCCGTTCATATCATGGAAAGAATTTCACTATATCGTCATTCGTTCTCATAATTCAAATGTTATCTTTTCAATCCAAATACTTACATTACATTTTCCATTTTATATTCTCAATAACATAGTTCATTTGTATACATACCTTTTCATTTTGACCCTTAGTTGCTCTTTGAACCAAATAGAATAACATCGGATAATGAAAATAATATCTTTAGTACAACTTACCTGATACAATACACCAGTATGAAGCCTGCTAAGCTCAAAGCCTAATATAACACACCGACACAAAGCCTGCTAGGCATAAAGCCTGATATAATACACCGGCGTGAAGCTTGCTAGGCATAAAGCCCGATATAATGCACCATAACATCACGAGTTAACATATTTATAAACATATGAAGCATATGATCACACCAAGGCATTAAAATTCATGATCAAACTATACTAGTCAAACGTTCAATTCATATTTATACTTACGATACATACCTCACATGAAACGTGTTACCTGGATAACAAATTATCGGAGGATGTCATGGTATCTTTCAACCATTGTCTTATTCATTTCCCATCGTGTTTCCATAGTGTCTTTCAACTATGGTCTTATTCATTTGATTTTTGATGCCATAGCGTCTTTCAGCTATGGACTTACACGATGGAATCATGATGCCATATATGGCTTTCACCTATGGTCTGACTAGATAGAATCGTGATGCCATAACGTCTTTTAGCTATGGTCTTACTCGTTTTTGGTATGGTGCCATAGTGTCTTTCAACTTTGTTCTTATTTATTTCTTGTAGAGTCTTTTAACTATGGTCCTAATCATTTCTTTCAAGCCAACGAACTTGATTTGTAACAGCCCTAACTCGTATCTGTCGCCAGAATAGTGTTACGAAGTATTACTATAGTTTACAGTACAAACAAATAGAATTTCAAACATTTCATAACATATCAAAACTTCATATCAAAAACCAATCAAAACCGTACATACTATCCCTTATACAAGCCCTTGAGGCCCTAAATACGTCCGTGTCTTAAGTTGTGTGGGTATTCAAAATAGGGACACACGACCATGTCCCAACCCATGTCCGTGCCCGTGTAACTCACTGACTTGGTCACACGGCCAAGCCACACCATTAAAAGAACACCCAATAACTTGTTAGGTACTGTACGAAGTATTTCAAATATAGGAAAGAAATACCATTCAGGAAATATTTCCAAAGGAGTTGCGAATGGATCCGTGGGTTCACCAATCATTGAAGGTTCTAGAATCGCTAAGCCCACGTTACAAGCAATAGTACCGAGAATTACTACTGGAAAAATATATAAAAGATCGTAATAACCTCACATACCCGTGTAACTGCCTGACTTGCAACCCTTTAAAAACTACAGGGGACACACGGCTGAGACACACCCCCATGTCTCTGCTTGTGTGGATGAAAATAGGTCGTTTTACAAGCCACATTTCTCACCCAATTTTGCACCCACCTACACTCAACATTGTGCATATAAGCAAACCATAATAAAGTAACAAAACCATGCATTTTCTAACTTTATACAAATGGTATGATCACATATAACCAATATGCCCTTAGGCACCTCAAATGACATTTCATAAACATGTGCAAATATGAACAGAATTTGATCATTTGTTCAACAAAGGCTTGACCAAAATTATACCAAAATATGCCACTTGATTTACTCATTAAAACATATCAAAAAGTACCATATAAGGCATACAAAAACTAGGTCCAAATGGTCATATAATTTATATGTAACTTGTGCACTAAAATCATCATATAAACCATTCAAACAAGTACCATTTCACAATAATTCAAGGTTTACACAAAATGCATACTCAAACCACCATTTTATCTTCCATCATTTTACCATATAAAACAACTTATATACACATCAAAATATACCATTTTACTAACACAAAGCTAAAATACAAACCAACCAAATGATCATTTCCACATCCAAAACACATAAGCTAACATTAGCCAAAATAACAAAACTTAAACCAACCAAAAGTACCAAAAGAGCCAATGGATAGTGTGATATAGCTCCGACAAGGTTCCAACCCATACGAGCTTCCGATTCACTATAAAACACAGAAAAATACACAGAGTAAGCATTTAAGCTTAGTAAGTCAGTATAACATAGAATTTAACTTACCATTTAAGCACATATTAGGTAAGTAAACAATACATATCCCTACACAACTTAGCCAAGTGCCTAAACACATATTCACCAAAATGTTAGCCATGTAAAATCACATATGCACCAAATCATGGATGAACTCAACAAATAATAAAGTTTCCTTATACATGTATCAATCATTTCATTTAACTATATATCATGTAAAACCCTTTTCATGTATTCAGGTATATACATGTAATAGTTTGTATTAAACTCATATCATCTCGTAATAGAACATTTCTCATTGAACCATTTAGAATATCATTGGATACTAGGGATAGCTCACACATAGTGTGCTAAACTGTAATCCATCAATTCATGTACATGTATGCTCGTACGAGTAATGAATTTGTATTCTCTTAGGAGCTATAAATCGGTAAGCTCATATGATCTGAGAATCGGTAAGCTCTAACAAGCTGCAAGTCGGTAAGATTATACGAGTTGCGGTGTGTTCGCAACACATGCAAGACCACAACTGAATCAGTAACCCTAATGACATGTCATTTGTATCCTACAAATTCCTAAGGTTCAAATGGGACTCGATAATCGTCGTATGTTGTTGGATATGTGATTCGATAGTAATACGTGACAATTATACAAATCGCATATATATAAATCAATTCCAACATATAAATACTCAATTTAATTACACAAACTTACCTCAATAAGTATACGTAGATACGAAAGCGATTAATCCGAGATATTTCCTTTGCCCCGATCTAACTCTGTACGACATATGTCTTGATCTATATAGCTAAATTTAATTCAATTTGATATATTTCTTATTCAAATTAGTCCAAAACATATTTTTTGAAAAATAACCATTTTACCCCTATACATTTAGTTCTTTGCAATTTAGTCCTTAGTTTTTTAAAATGGAAATTTACACAATTTCATCACAACCCACTATGGCCAAATATCAAATAGGTCTTTAGCATGCACTATACTTCAATTATTTCACAATTTCACCATGCAATATTTCCTATTTTTCAATTTAGTCCCTATTTGACAATTTCACTAAAAATTCTTTTACAAAAGTTGTTTATCTAACAACAACCATTCATTTTCTATCATCAAACTTCAAAACTCAAGCATGTTTATCAATGGTAAAACCCTAATAGTTGAAAAGTTTCACAAATTAGTCTCGGGCTAGCTAGATTAAGCTACAACGATCCCGAAAACATAGAAATCATTAAAAACGGGACAAATTACATACCTAATTGAACAAAAAGAGCTTGCCGAACCTCGGTCTCCAAAAATGGCTTCTTCTTGTGAATTTTGATTGCAAAATTGATAATGGAAGATGATGATAATTTGGTTTTATTTTAATTAACCTTTTATTTACTGATTTACATATTTAACCTTTTAATACTTTAAAAATTACAGAAAATGCCAAGCCATTATAATCCAATATCACTATTAAGGTAAAATTACCATATAAGGACCTCCACTTTAAAGTCCTATAGCTATTTAACACCTTTAGCTATTAGAACTAAACTTTTGCACTTTACGCGATTTAGTCCTTTTATCCAATTAAGCAAATAAATGGTAAAATTTCTTAACAAATTTTTTATACGATAACACTATCATGCGGTAGACCATAAAATAATAATAAAATAATTTTTTTGACTTCAGATTTGTGGTTTTGAAACCACTATTCTGATTTTACTAAAAACAGGCTGCTATACGATTCATATATAAACAGTTAGATATTAAACAACTGAAACAACAACTAATTGATTTAATCAAGTTAGGAACTTACTTGAACTCATAAACAACTTCTAACATGAACCGACCACTGTTTTGTTACTTTGACTTTTCCGTCGTTTGGAACTGTTCAAGCTATTTTTTGATTTAAATAAATATTTTTATTCAACTAATCCCATTATAGCATTTAAAATAATTAATTCAAACCTAAAACCATTATCCATGTGACTTTACTAAATTACACCCAATGTTTTAGCATTTATGCACTTTAGTCCTAAATCCCAAAAATTCATCAATTATTCGCATTTAATCCTAATACTAGCCATTCAAATTTCATATAGTTTATAATCACCGATATCTATTATCATTTCCCAATATTTACATAAAATTTTACTAATTTAACAAATTAGTCCTTAAACTTAAAATCATCAAAATTACTTAACAAAATATGTCTATTTAACAACCAAGCTTAACAATCTACCATAAAACTTAAAAAACATATCAAATTTATCCATGGCATAATCTATAAAATTTGATAGTTTTACAAAATAGTCCATGGATTAGCTAGAAGCTACAACGATCTCAAAAACATAAAATTTACTAAAAATAATGTTCAAAATTACTCACTCACATGCAAGATGAATAGCTTGACCGAAACTTGGAGCTTCAAAAATGGAAATTTTGGTTGATGAAGAAGAAGAATGAAAGTAGAAATATGTTGTTTTCTTATTTTAAGTTGTTTTATTATTAACTTAATAATATTATAACATATAAAACCTTTAAAATTTTAGGCACTAACCATCCAACTATATAAAAGTGGTCTAAATTTCCTTTAGACCCTCAAACAAATATTAATTATGCATTTTAATTAATAAAAACAATATTAATTAAATTTTTAGCTTTACAATTTAGTCCTTTTTACTTCATTAACTATCTAGATATTAAAATTTCTTAACCAAATTTTAATATAACCTAATAACACTAAATAATTATTTAATAAAATATGTACGGGCTTGGTTTATAGAAACAAGGTCTCGATACCTCAATTTGCATAAACCACTTGACTTTATGGACATACCACTTGAACTTAATTATTCATTCAAGTAACAAAAATTATCAAATCAAAATTTATTATAACACTATTTTGGAGTCATAAGTATTAAATAGCACTATTTATGGACTCCCGAAACCATTATTTTTGACACCATTAAAAAACGGGTTGTTATAAATCTTCTCCCTTAAGAAAATTTCGTCCTCGAAATTTCTTACCTGAAAATAGTTTTGGTTAATGTCTTCTGAAAAACTCTTCAACTTTTCACAAGTCAAATTTGATCCAACTAGCTTGCTCTTGCTTCATCCTGATCAGTATAACGGAATTTTATATTTTCGTCCGTAAAAAGCTTCAATATTATTTAATACAGAATTGATAATTGTTATAATAAACAAATTCGACCAACAATAAACATTTTCCAACTTGCCCTTGAACTTGATAATATAACATTGTATTATGTCTTCTCGAATCTAAATTTCTCGTCCCAATTGTCCGTCTATTTGTGCCATGACTCATGGAATTTACTTTGGAATTTAAAGATAAAACTCAGATACATGCAACTCGAATAGCTTTTCAAGTGGATAATTCGATTTGACTAGAACAAAATGAGCTGACTACATCAATTTGATAGTAACAATTCAGATCAAATCTGTATTCCTCATCGTTAAAAGTAGTCCATATACAAATCTATCATGACTTGTTCCCATTCTGATTCAGAAATCATATTAGTCTATAATAATTCATACAAAACTAGATATTAAGGTTTGACCTGTTGACATATCAGAGTCGGTACAAATTCTGAAGTTTCACATTTTATTCCTGAGTATCAATAACTCTGTCTGAAGTCATTGTACATTTTATTGATGTCAACCTTATGTAAAATGTCCTGTACAATCTCAGAATTATTCAGTACACCTAATTGATGTCGAAAATATAGAGAATTATCACAATCCACACTAAAATTGGTGATTCGTTCATTCTGAATTTGCTCCCGTTTAACTAACAAATTCGAGTCTTTCCTTTGCATCTCACATATTCTTTGAAGAATTAATGAATTAACTCTTAATGCCCATAATCGGTTTTGAACAATGTTATCAGTACATTCACATTTGTAACTCACAACTGATAGTAACCAGATCAATAATCTATCTTCGAATCTTTAATACGAATTAAGAAATATTTATTATCTATCTTAACTTTATGGAACTAGTAATAATCTACATATAAACTCATTGACTCATCTTTCTTTTTCACAGTACAAGCGTATCCCCAAAGTGATATGCTCAGTTGAATAGAACCTCTGTAAATTAATCCTTGCAGCTGAACTTTAAATTCTTTTAATTTGGTTAGAGACATTCTGTGTATAACAATTGAGATAGGAGTAATTCCTGGGATTAATTTTATTGTAAACACAACTTCATACTTTGGCGATAACCTGAACAATTTCTAGGGAAAGACCTCTGCAAACTTGTAAATCATCAGTACCTGAATAACTTTCGTTTTTGATACCCTGGAATCCCGACTTAACACAATCACAACCTTTCTGGATCACAACCTTTTAATAAAAGAAAATGCATCACAACCTTTCTGGATCAAATTCTATATAGACATCGTCGAATGTATATTCAAACACAATCAGACTTAACAAATTCAACAAAAATCAATTCACCGTTTTAACATCTCAGACAAATCTGTTACTATGAGCAATTTACTACAGCATTATGAACAGTCAACCAAATCTAGTCTCAATATAACATAAAATTCATTGAATGGAAATAACATAAATTCAGCAAGAAAATCATATCTCTAAATCTTTCGTGGATACTGTTGCAATTCAAGTCATCCATCAATTAATTCAATCAGTAAACTCTTTTTTGTTACTAACATTGTGCATAAATATATATATAAATGTCTCAACCCATAAATCAATTAATGCATATGTTGTAATATCAAATATAGGAAAAGTACAAGTAATATCATTAGGAGCTAAGGCCTCCCCGCGTATATATACAGATCGTTTAAGTTCTGTCAGGAGGTTGAGCTTCAGATCGAACTGCTATGTCTTTTATTCCACTTCTACTGACGTTAGTTGTATTTCAAATTCTTGGCCACCTACCTCTTATAGAAATAAAAGTAGGACTTACATTCATGTCTCTATTCAACTTAGCTTTAATCGAGCAATCTTTCTTAAGTTGATCAAAAAATACACAAATAAAACAAAATCTGTCTTTCAAACCACACAGTCTAGAGTGATTTCAAACACAATGGTTGCATTCAAGTCTAACTACATTTGAACACTATAGCACTCATTACTAAAGTCATTAGTAATCTCAAATTATTCTATTTCATTCCATTTCTATCCTAAACCCTGATGGCTCTGCAAAAAACAAATTGGTTCTTTTATTTTTTTAATTGATGGGAAAAAAGAATATATTCTGGATACATTATGTTTATTGAAGGCTCAAACTCATGTCTCATTCTATTTTTTGCAATAACAAATCTCGACCCTTTTTGAGCCTTATCAAATAAAAATTTCGAACTCACAAAATTCCATTACGCTAACAAATATTTTAATCTCATTATTCAATCCATCTCTGGAACAAATACATAATTTCTCTTCAATCGATATTATCTTATTAACATATTTACTGAGTTGAACTATTCTCACCCAAAATCCGCAACTGATCTATTTCCCAGCTTCAAGTCAATAACTTCCTCTTTCTTCTTGTCTAAATATCATTTTCTGACATAATTCTTCTAGAAATCAACTCAGAAGAAATCCCATTTAATCCATTCTTTTGATACCATAGTAGTTAAAGTCAAATATCGATGAATAACCTCATCTTTTAATAGTGTCACTACACATCTCAAATAATCTTCGAAAAATAAACTCTTCATCTAGAATTCTCTGTGTTTGCTATCAAGTATTAGGCTCTAACTGAATCACCATTCACTTTAGTTCTAAACTCTTCAGCTTCGCCCTTTCAGATTTAATCGATAGAAATCTAGTGAATATTCTGTCATATAGTACTTTGAGGACAAAGGGGTAGAGATCGTAGAGCTACCAAATTTTTTTTCACACATATTAAACATATTATTTATCATTAATAAGAATACAGCGAACCTTTTCTCTATATTATATAATTTCAGCACATTAAGAGTAGCTCTTTAATCAAAGACTTCAGTATTGCTTTCACCTTCATCGAAATCAGCTCGGTTGGAATACATCTCTTATTTATAAAAGGAATAGAATCACATTAAGTCAGGGGACATCACACTATCACAGGTTATAAAATGGCATGCATTTCTAGACTCCATACATGCTAGGTTCAGTTCAAGAACTGACTAAACTGTAGCTTTGATACTTTAAATGTAACAACCTTAACCCGTCTTCGTCATCGGATTAGAGTTATGGAGCATTACTATACAATAAAGAACCTTTAACATCAAAACAGAGATCAACATGCAATTTATATATTAACATTTGATAACATAACTTAAATATAGCATAAATACTTTTACGGGCCTTAAATAGAGCCTGAGGGGCTCTAAAAAGAGTTTGCTAACAATCAAGGACTTATTCAAAGCAAATCAAAAATTTTAGGCCAAACTTCAAAATTTTCCATAACAAGGGTCACACAACCGTGTGGCCAGGCCGTCTGACATAGCTCAGGACATGTGGGCTTTCAAACAATGGGACACACGGTCATGTCCCGGCCCGTGTGTCAAACCATGTACAACACGTACTTGAAAATAAAATGAAACATGCTCGTGTGATAGCCCATGTCTCAAGCCGTGTTCTCCAAATTTAGCCCCTGAAATAAGACAACTCAAGGTCTATGCTTGTACGCCAAGACATACCTTCCTCCCACACATTCACATAACCTAACACACCTTAACACTCACAAATGTACCATTTTAATAATTTTATATGTTCTAACCAATGTCCCATCCAAAGGCACCACAATTCATTCAACAAGACCATTCATGAATAAGACCTCAATATCATATTTTAAATATATAACATAGGTACATCATGAACAATTACTTTTCAAATCCATACCACCACAACTTACTAAGTTAGCTAGGTATAACCAAATGACCCCATTCAAAAGTGCCTAAACAAAAACTAGCGAAACCAAACTACATATATACAAATGGTACCAACAAATCCAAACATACCAAATGGCTTCATTGGCATCAAGCCCTATACACTTATACCATATACATTTATAAGCCCAAACACAAAGGCATTAAAAATATTCAAATTTGGCACAACTAATAACATTATCAAATTTCAATAGTAACAAACAAGCCTTATACCTGTCAAAACACATATATCAATTAACCATATCTTTCCTAATTTTAAAGACCCTGCACAACCATTAACAAAAGATATTAGGGCATACATAAGTTTGGCACAACCCAAAGCATTCCAATTTAACATATAACTATATACATGCCATTTATAACCATTTCAATATATATACAAAAGTTACCAAAATGGAACGATGGATAGTGTGGTCTTGCTCCAACTTTGATTCCAACCGTTCGAGCATTCCAATAATCTACAAAATAGAGAAAACACATACGTAAGCAACTAGTGCTTAGTAAGCTCGTATTAGGAACTTAAACTTACCGAATATATTAAATAAAACAACCAAAGATAGTTTCATTCCATTATCTGCCAAATATCATTTCCTAAACACAAAAATTCATAAGGTTAGTTGGTGAAATAATGCACTTAGAAGATCAAGCAAGACATGGCATAAAACATATCAACATTTAAATTTCAACATCCAACACTTGTACATATACCATTTAACCTCATTCTCTTTGCATTATGCATATCACTATAATCCATTTCATCATAAAAAATCATGATTCCTTTCGTATTTTCATATACCCATTTAAGCTCTATTTATCCGTTCATATCATGGAAATAATTTCACTATATTCGTCATTCGTTCTCATAATTCAAATGTTATCTTTTCAATCCAGAAACTTACATTACATTTTCCACTTTTTATTCTCAATAACATAGTTCATTTATATACATAACTTTTCATTTTAACCCTTAGTTGCTTATTCTACCAAATAGAATAACATCGGGTAATGGAAATAATATCTTTAGTACAACTTACCTGATACAATACACCGATACGAGGCCTACTAAGCTCAAAGCCTAATATAACACACTGGCACGAAGCCTGCTAGGGACAAAGCCTGATATAATACAACAGCACGAAGCTTGCTAGGCATAAAGCTTGATATAATACACCACAACATCATGAGTTAACATATTTGTAAGCATATGAAGCATATAACCAGACTATGGCATTAATATTCATTATCAAACGATACTAGTCAAACATTCAATTTGTACTCATACTTATGACACATACCTCACCTGAAACGTGTTACCTAGATAGCAAATTATCGGAAGATGTCATGGTTTCTTTCAACCATGGTCTTATTCATTTCCCGTTGTGTTGTCATTGTTTCTTTCAACTATAGTCTTATTCGTTTGATTCATGATGCAATAGTGTCTTTCAACTATGCTCTTACTTGATTGAATCATGATGCCATAACATCTTTCACCTATGGTCTTTCTAGATAGAATCATGATGCCATAACGTCCTTCATCTCTTGTCTTACTCGTTTCTGGTATGGTGCCATAGTGTCTTTCAACTTTGTTCTTATTTATTTTAGGTATAGTGCCATAGAGTCTTTCAACTATGGTCTTAATCATTTCCTTCAAGCCAACAAACTTGATTCATATATAAATAATTAGATATTTAACAACTGAATCAACAACTAATTGATTTAACCAAGTTAGGAACTTACTTGAACTTATAAACAACTTCTAACATGAACCGACCACTATTCCATTACTTTGACTTTTCCACCGTTTGTATTCGTTCAAGCTATTTCTTGATCTAAATAAATATTTTTATTCAATTAATCCCATTACAGCATTTAAAATAATTATTTCAAACCTAAAAACCTTTTCTATGTGACTTTACTAAATTACCCCCAATATTTTAACATTTATGGAATTTAGTCCAAAATCCCAAAAATTCATCAATTATCCACCTTTAATCAAAATATTAGCCATATGAATTTCATATAATTTATAATAAGCCTATATCTATTATCATTTCTCAATATTTACATAAAATTTTTCTAATTTAACAAACAAGTCATTAAACTTAAAATCATCAAAATTACTTAACAAAATATGTCTATTTAAGAACCAAGCTTAACAATCTATCATAAAACTTCAAAAGCATATAATCTATAGCATTTAATAGTTTTACAAAATAGTCCCTGGATTAGCTAGATTAAGCTACAACGATCTCAAAAACAAAAAATTTACTAAAAACAATGTTCAAAATTACTCACTCACATGCAAGATGAATAGCTTGACCGAAACTTGGAGCTCCAAAAATGGCAATTTCGGTTGATGAAGAAGAAGAATGAATGTGGAAATATGTTGTTTTCTTATTTTAACTTATTTTATTATTAACTTAATAATATTATAACATATAAAACCTTTAAAATTTTAGGCATTACCCATCCAGCTATATAAAAGTGGTCTAATTTTCCTTTAGACCCTCAAACAAATATTAATTATGCATTTTAAGTAATAAAAATAATATTAATTAACTTTTGTAGCTTTACGATTTAGTCCTTTTTATTAAATTACCTATCTAGATATTAAAATTTCTTAACCAAATTATAATATAACCCTAATAACACTCTATAAAATTTAATAAAATATTTATGAGCTCAATTTATAGGGACGGGGTCTCAATACCTCATTTTCTAAAACCAGTTAACTTTAGAGACATACCACTTGAACCTAATTATTCATTCAAGTAGCATAAATTATCAAATAAAAAATTATTATAATGCTATATTTGACTCATAAATAATAAATATTACTATTTACGGACTCACTTTGTAAGATTTGTGGCCTCGAAACAATTGTTTTCGACACCACTAAAAAATAGGCTGTTACACCACCAAACTGACCAATTGATTGAAACGTTTGAAACATTTCAGGTTTCAGTTCAAAGTTGCGAGCTTGAATTTGTGGCCTGATTATCCTAGGATTTAGGTTGTCTAAGATGGCTACTACATGCTCTCGAATTGGTAGATCCCGATCACCAAACATTTAAGTAATAGGAGGATTAACATTTGGAGCTCCTGGATTAAGTTACTCATTCATAGCAGGTGTATTGTTACCGTCTTGAGTCATTGCTTTTTTTCTCTTCTCCTTCTTAGAGATGTCCTTTCAATTTATTGATCTAAAATATAGAGTCCATCAGTAAAAGTTCCTCTACGCATACAGCAAATCACAGACCTATTGAGAACACGAAACAAACAAATTGGCAACTAAAACTATAAAAATGGCAATAACAAAAACTAAGGTTACCAATTGTCAATACCCGGCAACGTTGCCAAAAACATATTGCCTGTGAATATGATGTGCAAATTGCGCAAGTATACACATCAAATCAAGTAATAAAGTGATGAGTAAGTATCGTTCCCACGACCATTGGATGAGTGCTCTTTGTCTAAGTTATCACAATTGAATAGAAAATATAAATGTATCAAACAATGTTTAATGAAATTAAAATGGGATTAAGACATTAGAAGTGAGAGTAGTGAAGTATACTAGCAAAGATTACCATTGCAACAAATCAAACAAGAGTACTAAAGACTTTAGCAAGGTTGGAATATTGGTTGTGAAGGTTGGATTTACTAAAGGGTTTGTTCTAAGTAGCGAACAATGTTGTGGCAAAACCATGGCAAACTTACTGTTCGATTGGGTACTAATGTTGTTTACCTGTATCGAAAGCAAGACCTAAGGTTATTCACCCTTAAGGCACTACATGTCTATAGGCTCAGGATTAGCAACTACTATTAAAGCTCAACCCTCTAAATCGTATCAGATAATGCTCTATGTCTAAATTTTACATGGGTATTTCGCTCAATATTCACTTTTATTACCCAACTTCAGTCCAGGTAACCTAATATTGTCGGTGTCAAGCTACCTTAAGACTTATCGAGCATTCATCAACACTCTCTTAAGCATTTCAACAAAAACAACCATTGAGTACAGTAGTAATATAAACCATATTAATCCATAAACATTAATCGAAGTTAAAACATCATCGAAAGAATACCCCAGCCATATTAAGTTAGCTCATAGTTTGGCTACACAAATTCGAGAACAGAATCCTCGATATCCTAAAATATTAGATTAGAATAGAAGAATTAAAACAAAATGCAGAGGAAGAAATATGGGTTAAAAACTCCAATCCCCCGGACTCAGTATCTTGCTACCCGTCTTCACTAAAGTTCACAATCAGCTCAACTTGCCCTTCTTGCATTAATGAGACCATTGTCCTAGGTCTCACCACCTTTATTCTTTTCCTTTTTATTACCTTTTATACTTGGGTTGTCCTCTAGTGTAAAAGCCGTCAGCCAATGATTGACTTTTCACTAGTTTTGAGGTGAATATTCTCCATTATATGAGCATATGGGTGACCAAACAGTGAATGATCTCATTGTTGACTGGGTGTTTGTCATTTTCACCAGCTTTGCCATGAAAACCTCTCATACTGCTTCGGCAAACCTCCATCCTCTGCTATCCTTCTCCCTTAAACCTGCATTCAGCCACAACAAGACCTTTCCGCAAGCAATTAAAAGTAAAGATGCAATAAACTAATCACCATCTCAAGTTCTTAGTTGCACCGCTCGATTGAATAGAAATGATCATGTAATTACTTAAAATAAAGCTAATTTTACTTAAGTACAAGTAATTAATTAAGTGTAAGAGTACGAATTATAACTCTTTTCGAGATTTATCAATGTATCTACTTAAACTCTCAATATTTATGACCTGACGTCTATTTCCTAATGTATTAAAGGACCAAGGATAGGGAAGAGCTCAAGTTTTCAATTTATATGTGGTCTTTAGGTTTCAATTTTTGTAGGTTCATCAAAAAGGAATAATAATCAATTCACGCATTCATGTCTCTCTAACTATCTAAAAGACTTATACCTCATATGGCATCATTAAACATATAACACCCCTTACCCGAGACCGTTGTCGGAGTTAAGTATGGGGCGTTATTTGACTTAACTTATTAGTTCGGGGCACAAAAATTTGCTTTTAAAATTTGTTTCACTGTTCACCATAATGCTGTGCACCTGCGTAGCAGTCACTAATTCAACTATAACTCGAGTTACGAAACTCATATATTATCTTACCATAAAATTTTCAGAATTTTTGGTTTAGCCAATTAGTACAATTTATTCATTAAAGTCTCCCCTGTTTCAATGCTAGACGGTTCTGACATTTATTCACTAAAAATCAATTTTCTCATTGTATGATTTTCATATGGTGTTCTCACTTGTTTCTACGAAAAATAGACTCATTAAGGAATCTAGACATATAAATTATAACTCTTTATTATTTTTGTACAATTTTTAATGATTTTCTAAAGTCAGTAGAGGGGACTCCAAAAACCATTCTGACCCTGTCTAACCAAAATTCAAATATCTCACAATATAAAATTCCTTTACCCACACCTTTATTTTCCTATGAAGATAGACTCGATAAGCTTTAATTCTCTATATTATTCACTTTCTAATTAATTTTATACTATCCTTGGTGATTTTTCAAAGTCATGTACTGCTGCTATCCCAAAACTGTTTCATTGCAAATTTTTACTCTTTCATAATTTCTAGGCATAAACTATCACCTGGGCATTCATAATACCAAACATATTCTTCCTTAGCTATTTTAATAGCTCAACATTATCACATATTTACACATCATCCTTTAGCAATATCATAAAGACATACGTTCAAAATGACTAAGTCCCTATACATGCCATAGCTCAAACATTGATCAACATAAAATACCAAGTTGTTGTTGTTGATAGTGTGAGCGCTCTCTAACGTCTTTAAGATCCCCGAATTAGCTGTGCTATACTATAAAAGAAGGAAAATAAAAGAAGTAATCCTAAAGCTTAGTAAGTTTACAAGTAAATAAATAACAACATTTATCATAAATAATCATACTCATAAATTTCACCAAACATTAGAATATTTACTCGTTTCTTTACTTACTCACTTACTTGTTTACTTACTTGCTTACTTAAATAACTCATGATTATAACTTACTCCTCCCTTGCTGAAATTTCTTTCTCAACTAATAACTGAGAGATTCTTAATTCTTATAACTCACCTGAATTTATTATTATGCTTTTATCTGCACTTTCATGTAACATGGTCTATTTACTAGCCCGTTGAATCACTTGGAATACTAAGGATACTCGGGTCTCCTGTCTGATAATACATGCCAAAGCTATGTCCCAAACATAGTCTTACATGGAATATTTTCTGTACTGCCAACGCCATATCCTAGATATGGTCTTACATGGGAGTTCTCATATCGGTGCCCATGCCATGTCCCAAACATGGTCTTACGGGGGACCTCTTATCTCGGTGCCAACGCCATGTCCCAGACATGGTCTTACATGGAACCTCTCATCTCGATGCCAATGCCATGTCCCAGACATGGTCTTACATGGGACCTCTCATAATCTCAATGATGCCAATGCCAAGTCCCATACATGGTCTTATATGGGATCTCTTTACCCAAATGTCATGACATTTGTATCTGATACATTCCCAATGTTTCAACGGGGCTTTTATCACTGATTCTCTGTCATCTCATACTTAAGTCAACATTAGATATTTTCATGAAATAAATACATAATTGCTGAAAAACAATAGCATTAATAATAACTATCAAAATATTGCATTTATTTACCGTAAACTTACCTCGGTACAAAATATGATCAAATCTAGCACTTTAGTCTTCAACCTTTTTCTTTACCCGGTCTAACTCTGGATTTCGTTCTTCTTGATCTATAATAGCAAATTTATCTGATTTAATACTCACATTCATCAAAACAATCCTTGACTCAAACTATGGAAAAATTATGATTTTGCCCCTAAACTTTTGCATAATTACACTTTTTCCCAAAGCTCAGAAATTAAACTTCATCCCTTGTTCTTATGTTTTATGACATGCTAAACATTGTTCAAATTCCCACTCTAACACTTACTTATGAACATTAGGTATTTTTATCGATTATGTTGTTTTACTCGTTTTCACTTAAAATCGCTGAGCAAAAGTTGTTTAACATAATTCCAAGCTTCATATTCTACCATAAAATATCAAAATAAACACATTTCACCTATGGGTATTTTTCCAAATATGAACCCTAGGTTAAATTATTGCTAGAATAAGCTAAATCAAGTTACCGGGACTCCAAAAATGTAAAGAACATTAAAAATAAGGCTTGGGATCACTTACTATAGAGCTTGGAAGCTTGAAAACCCTAACTATGGCTTCCCCCTTGCTATTTTCAGCCAAATGAAGAAGATGAGCACAATTTGCCATCTTTTTCCCTTTTAATTCATTTTAATTACCAAATTACCAAAATGCCCCTAACTTAAAATTTTCCTATTTCACTTATCTCATGTCCATTTTTGTCCATAACTTAAACAATGGTCTAATTACCATATAAAGACCTCCAATTTAAAATTTCATAACAATTGGACACCTCTAACATGTAGAACTCAACTTTTGCACTTTTTACAATTTAGTCCTTTTGACTAAATTGAGTACCCAAACGTCGAAATTTTTGAACGAAATTTTCACAAAATCATTCCGTGAAATTGTAGGCCATAAAAATATAGTAAACATAAATTTTTCCTCATCGGATTTGTGGTCCCAAAACCACTGTTCTGACTAGGCCCAAAATCGGGATGTTACAAAACATTCTTACTTAGGTACTTCTAATCTATTACACAATTTAACTAACTAACCTAATCAATTTCCCTTACAAAATCAGATTATCTTATATCAATCAAAATGCATAAAAAAATCATTAAATGCTTCATATTTTCAACTGCTATTCATAATATTAATATAATTCAAGCACCATGTAACGATAATATATTTTTTTCAATAAATAATCAAAGCAAACACAGAAATGAAATCATACATGAACTAATCTTGTGTATTACCCCCACACTTTAGAACATACATTGCCCTTAATGGAAAATAATTAAAGTGCAAACAAGAAAACTTCCCTGAGTAGGTTGGATCATTGTTGTTATGATAATCTCAGGATTTGTGTGCTTTAAGCGGTGAAAAAGCGTACCTAAAAATATACTACGACAAGAAATATGAAATAAAATATAAAGAAAATAAAAGTAACGAGAAAGACGATGTGTTGATAATGGGTGATAGAACGTCTGCATATATTCAGATGAACTTGGGCCTTTAATGTTGCAAGGTGTGTTCTGTCTAGGATGTCGTGACATTAGGGTGCGATGTCGCGAAATCAAGCCCAGTTTCTATTTCTTAGATTGTTTTTGTTCTTTTTGGTTCTGTCACTCCATAATATCTACACCTACTATGGAAAAAAACTAAACACGCCTAAAATTAATAAAAATTAAATAAACGAAAGATAAAAAAAAACTAACAAAATTTAAAGCAGGAAGTGCAAGTTCTTTAAAAACTGGGACGATTTGTGTCGCCACCATAGAAGAGCTTCCAACTGGATGTTGACACTTTGATCCGATGTTTGTTCTTCTGTCGATGGATATAAGCCAGTCCTTTCGGTTGATTCCAACAATATTGCATTATCTTTGACTGACGCGACATTCACATTGTAATCCATTTACTACCAAATTTGAGCCAACCCCAAATCATTTTCGGGGTATTATTATCTCGAGCTTCCTCCCTTCTATGTCATATGAAGTTTTGGTCAGTCGAGATTTTTTGCCTTTGTCAGATGAGAATGAGTTGAACTCATCGATCTCTTCAGCTGGTACCTTCTCTGCTACGAATAGAAAGTGTATTGGCTCTTCTACACTTTCATTTATAATTGGTTTAAGCTACATGTTAGTGGTTACTTCTACTTTTACATCAGTGGCTACATCTATTGTTATATTTGTTTCTATGCTAATTGGACCGGGGACACCTTCGTGTATGTTTGTTTCATCAACACAGTCCCTAATTCCGAACTCTTACTGATTTCCATCATCTAAGTCATGATGGTTGTTGGTAATACAGAGGTCATCATGGTAAGAGTTGAGAACATCATCTACGACCTCTTCTCGTGGAGGTAATGCCTCTGATATCTCTTAGAGAATTGTAATCATTTGTGTCATCTTATCTAACATTCTTGATAAAATGTTTGATGTTTCATTTTTAGCTTCGTAGATTTGATCACACTCGAATGAATTTTTATTCAGCTCACATACGGGTTCCTCCGGATACTTGCTTTTATCTTTGTGGTCATAACTCTCATACTCATTGTAAGGTAACTCGTCCAGATGTTCGACCATATTGTATTCATTGTTATTACTCCACCAATTTGTCGAAGCTTTGTTCAACCAAATTTTTCCTTCATTATTGTGCCACTCATTGTAACAACTCGTTTTTAGTGAAATCATAACAGTGGTTTAGAAACCATAAATCTAATGTAAAAATATTTATTTTATTAATATTTTAATGTTTATGGTGTGTTAGTAATGTCGAAAAAAATTTCGTTAAGAAACTTTTATGTTTGCATGTTTAATTAAGTAAAAAGGACTAAATTGTGAACGGTGCAAAAGTAGAGTTCTAGTAGCTAAAGTATCAAATAGGTATAAAACTTTATAAAAAGAGGACTTAGATGGTAAATAGACCATTTCTATAGTTAATGGATATTCATGGATTGGTTTTATTGAAATTATTAATGTTTTAAAAGGGTAAATTGATAATAAGTAAATAAATCATGAAACAAAAGAAAGAAAATCAAAGTATCATCTTCATCTTTCTTTTTCATCAACTGAAATCACCATAAGAGCGTGCTAGGGTTTGGCCAACAAGTATCACTTTAGATTCCGTTTTCACTGATTTTGATATTTTCAGTATCGTTGTAGCTTAGTCTAGCTAGCCCAGAGACTAATTTGAAAAAATTTTAAAGGTTTAGATTTTTAACATGGGTGCACTTGCATGATTTTGTAGTTTAATGGAAGATTATGTGTCCTTGTTGTTAAGTAAACAAGTTTTGTAAAGTGATTTTTGATGAAAATGTCATTTAGGGGCTTATTCGTAAAAGTAGAAAAATTAATGGTGAAATTTTGAAATAATGGTTCGTATGGCTTGATATAGTTTTTTTAATGGATTCGGCTAGCATGGTATAGAGATGAAAATGTTTAGATTTTAAATTATGAGCTTAGGGACTAAATTGTAAAAAGCTAAAATGTTCGAGGCAAAACTATAATTATGTGTAAATGTAATTTACGGAATGAATTGAATGTTGAGATTGATTGAAATACTTAATTGAATATAATTAATTTTTAGATCAAGATAAATCTCAACTGGAACTGAATCGAGGAAAGGCTAAAATTACAGATTAGCTCGATCGCAGTTCAACGATCTAGTTGTAAATGTAAGTTCATAGTATTTCAATACAAAATTGAATTTATATTTGAAAAATTTTGCATTATAATTATGAAATTAAACACTTATAATTAATTATACCCTGAACTGCACATATGTGCCCCTATTTGTACTTCGGTACCCTTGAATTGCACATATGTGTCCCTATTCGTACTTCGATACCCTTGAATTGCACATATGTGCCCCTATTTGTACTTCGGTACCCCTGAATTCCATAAACGTGCCCCTGTTTGTACTTTGATATCTCTGAATTGCACATAAGTGCCCCTGTATGTACTTCGATACCCCTGAATAGCACATATATGCCCCTATTTATACTCTGGTAACTTCAAAAATAGTAAAATATGAGTTGTACTAAATTGTTGTTAAGTTATAAGATATGCTATGTTCTTACTAAGCTATATAAGCTTATATGTTTTTGTGTATTGTTTTGTAGATCAATATTGCTGACTTTTAGACAGATCGAATCTTCGGCTCACACTATCCATCGATATTGGTAGTTCTTGTTTTCCTTAGGGTCGTGGCATGTATATGTGGCAATATAGGTTGCTATAGTACATTAGGACAAAAACACTAAACTAATATGTTCGGTACTTTATTAATATTGTAAATACGTATCTTCTTAGTACAATTAGAATGGGATGGAATTGATTACTTGTGATTTGTTTTGGCTTGTGAATGAATGAAGTGCTATGCTAGAAATGGATCAAAGTTTACATGTTTTAGTTTTTTATGTTGGATATAATTGTGGTGCCTATGAATGGCACATTGGTTGGTTGTTTCTACGACATTAGTATGGTATTTCATGTTGTGTTGCTTATGGTCTCAACTATGGTATGGTTTGAGATGATATTGCACAAAATGTATATGTTGGAATTTAGGTCAATTAAGCATAAGTTTAGGTATAATTGCTTGGTTGTGATTGAGGTGTCTTTATCACATATTGGTTGAATGTATTCTTGGCCTATTTAGTTGGTTATAATATGCATGCTTTGGTATGATTTGGTGCCTTGATCATATGTGTAAATGGTTTCTAGGTACATGTTAGGAATGGGTGAAAGAAATGGTTTGATTTTGGCCAATTTCTTGTCCACAACGGTTGAAGACATAGACGTGTTTCTCAATCGTCTATGACACAAGGCCGTGCAACACAACCGTGTATCCTCTGTAGGTTTTAAAGGCATTCAAGTCAGGCAGTTACACGGCCTAGCACACTGCCTGGCACACGGACGTGTAGCTTGGCCGTGTGACCCAAGTCGGAGAGTTACACATGCACGAACACGGGCTAGTACACGGCTGTGTGTCCTTATTTTGATTGTTACACGGCCTGAGACACGGGCGTGTGTCTCAGCCGTATGAGTCACACGGCCTAGCCACATGGCTGTGTGACTCCTGCAATTTGAATTTTTATAAATTTTTTCCAAAATGATTCAATTTTTTTCAATTTAGCCCTGAATCATTTCTAAAGTGTTTGTAAGGCCTCAAAGGCTGGAATAAGGGACAATATGCATGTATATTTATGCTATGTTTATTGAAATGTTTGAAATTGAATGATTTTAGTTTATGTTTATTCAGTAATGCTCCGTAACCCTCTTCTGGTGACAGATATGGGTTAGGGGTGTTACACTCATCATACCAAAAGGACGACTCATCTGACTCAGACCCATTATTATCGTCATCAAATTTATCCATCTGTGCATCTATGTTTTCGACTAAAGGATTGTTAGGCTTACTTGTTCCACATGACCACATCTCTAATGGATTAAAACAAGTCACTTTAAATACCACCACCCTCCTCCCACATTCACATCATCTACCAAACCATCAACTCCACCTTCCCATACACCTTCTCCACCATTAGCCCTAGCACCTTCCATCCTCCAAAACACCCTAGTGCCACAACCTTCAATGTCCACCACCAGTAGCTAATGCACCAAGCACTCCAGCACCTAATTGCGCATGTACCAGCACAACCTCCTTTTGCGTACCCTACTGCTCACGCACCAGCCCTTGCTCTCACTTTGCTACCCGCTACTCCCTTTTGCACCAACTTACGAAACTCCAGCCCTCCTCTTACGCGCTGGTGCTGTTCCTCTGCCTTAGCTCGTGTGCACCATTATTTCACACTACCCACACGACCCTTGCTCATTCACAATTAGTCACACCATCAAGTCACCAAATAATTTCCCCCCGACCATCCCTAAACCGACACTATTAGCTCCACACTTTATTTATTTTATTGAGTTCCTAATTTTTTATATAAAGGTGGTAAGAAAATTTTCTCCTAAATTTTAATTTGATCTAATTATTTGACTCTTCAATTTATTGAATTGTTAATATTTGATACTAATTAATTTTTTTGGGACAATATTATTTGTTTCCATCTTATGTGATGTTCAGGTTAAATCATGCCTCGTAAAAGAACTCATGCCTCTGTTCAAGTTGAAGAATCAGAAAATAAAATCCACTATGAAGAAGCCAAACCAAGATATGATAAAATTTTCAAATATCAATAAATGCTCCTAGAAAAAGGTTTTACACTAAAAGAAAGCAATTATACTAATTTCATGTTAACAGAAGTCTCTGTCTGAGGAATCAATGTACCAATAAATTCAAGCATTATTAATGAATTCTTTGATTTACCTGATTTTGAAGACAACGAATATTCTTCGCTAATGGAAAACATTGAGGCCAAAAAATTGCAAGAAATTCTCAAGGAACTTACAGTTTTAGGATCTAAATGGATTGTGTCAAAGCATGGAACTTACACATGTCGTAGAGAATATTTGTCACCATTAGTGAAGGTATGGTTTTATTTGTTCGATTCAGCATTATACCTATTTCACATGGGGCTATACTTTCTAGAATGAATGGTCTTGTTGTACTCAATTATGACAGGAAAAACTATTAATGTGGGAAAAATCATTCTGAGAAAATTTCGAAATTCTGTAGCTAGGCATTCTGGTCTAGCATACTTTAACTTTACAATAACAATTTTGTGCTTAAAATTTAAAATTCTTGCAAACATGCAGAAGTCAGGTTATAGCCAAGGCATAATCACATATTGGAATCTCTTCCGAGTAGCAGGAGATTCTATTTTGTAGCAACGAGTTGAATAGAGCGACAGTCCCGAAGAAGATGAAGAAGATCCTATAAAGATCGAACCAATGCAGCCAACTAAATTCCCTGATCAGAACCAACTGAACCAATAATCGAACCTGACATGGCAACTTCAACGTATAGAACTCATTCGCCTCGCCAGATATTCGTGATGAATTGTCAAAGTTGATGGACAGAATGCAACATATGCAGTGGGAGCAACAAGTTTACTAGAGATACTCAAAAATATGAAACGACTCAATGAGAAGTGCTTTTGCGAAAATATTTCATAACCTATTTATTTTTGTGCCTAAATTTCCAAACTTTATATTTGTACCATGGACTCCAATGTCAAAATGGGAACGAGGTAATTCAAGCAAAAACAAGGAAGATGGAGCAAAAGATGAGTCGAATTCTGAGGGGTCTACAAATAAATAAAAATGGGGGTCCTTAATTTATTTTATTTTATTTCTTAAGATATTTTAAGCTTTTAGGATTAGGTTCTTTTAGGATTTTATTTTTTGTATAATAAAATAAGAGGTGGAATTCATCAATAAAATTGAACAAATTGCAAATTAAGGAGTGTGGCAATAGATATGTACATGTCCAGGATTGGATTTGTCTTGGAAAAGCTAGTATTTAAGCTGTCAAACTTGACTCACCTCCTTTTCCTACGGTACTACTTGGTTATTGTATCTATGCACTTCTATATTTTCATTTTCTCTATTGTTTTAATAGTAGGGACATTGTTCATCTTAAGCAGGGGGACCAAACATTGAAATTGTTTTTCAAGAAAAATTCTAATTAAGTTATATTTTGTTCAAAAATTTGAATTTTTGTTAATTATGCTAACTTCTACTATAATAAAATTCTATAATATCAATAACTGCTATGTTAGTTGAACTATGACATAATGTTACTCTTAATAAAGTTTGTAAATCATACCATAAAATTTTTAATTCTTTAGGAGAGCTAGGCATGCATGAAAGTTTAGGTCTCTAGAATTGACTTAGTAATTTCTTGAGGCGAAATCCTAGGAAGCATGGAATTTTGAAAATGATTTAGGCAAACTTTTTTTTGGACCGTTTGAGTCTTTCAAGCCAACCTTAACAAATAATTATCCCTTGAAACCCAACTTTTAGACTATACGGCTTGATTTTATTTAAACCATTGCAATATTAAGCCATCACTCCTCTCATAATTATCTCTAAATTCTCCCAAATAGTAGACTCGGTCTATCCAGAATATTCTCTAAAAATAAGTTTGGGGGAGTTTAAAAGAAGTATCAAATGCTCAAAAAATTATAGTACATATAGTAATATGCTAAAAAAAAGAAGGGAAATAGCATATGTACTCGAAAGAAACAGATGTACAAAAGAGCATGTTAAAGGAAAATGAGTTGGTGTATTGAAGGTACTTATTCTAAAGGTCTAATTCAAGTTGAGCCTAGGGTTTTTAGCGTCAATTTTTCTATATTTTACCTACCCCTAGCTTAGCCACATTACAATCTATTTAAAAGACCTTTCGATTCTGATTTCTGTGCTGCCTACATTACTGGAAAGAAATTATTATGTTCAACATATGAAAACATAAGTTCAACTTAGTGTTTTCAATTTAGTATTAAATAAGGGAATAAAAATTAAGTGGTAAGAATTAGCACATCTTTATTGAGAAAGCATTTATTCTATTCTTGCTAGCATTATACCAATTGAGAATAATTCGAACAATATGTATACTTAAGTTGCATAATTTCAAAATTCTTGTTCTTGAGCATAATTACACTAAATTCATAGTTATGGGTGAAATGTATTCTAAAGATATTTTTCAATTGTGATTTCAAGAAATTTCTCTTTATAAATTGTGCATTACTCGGAATGAGAAATGAATTAAGTTTGGGGGTGTGAAAACACAAAAATATATTGACTTTTTCAGCACCTTTTGAGCTTTAATTCATGCAGTTTTGTAGTAATTTTTGTCGAAATTCATACTTTAATTATAAAATAATAAATTTTCTCATAAATTATTAAATAATTTAATTTTAAGTTTTTTTATAATAAATTTTTAAAAATCTGGTTTATTTTCGACAGTTTTGCAGAAAAAATGAAAATTTGCTCTGTAAACACCTCGAAAGGCTTGAACTGTTGAGGTAATTTTATGCATCAAGTGAATCAAGAGAAAGGCTAATTAATTTTCCAGCCATGGATGGTCTAAAAATATTTATTAAACATAATTTAGTTTTAGTTTTGATCCAACATTAAATGGGTAAAAAAGTAACATAAAGTCTGAAGAAGAATGGAGGTTGAGTTATGCTAAGTAAAGAAGACTGATCCACCAAGAAAATTCACAGCCTAAAATCGTCCCTATAGCTGACCCAATCAGCTTATTTAGCTGATTTTATTTGTTGCAAAATAGCCCTTGAATTTTCCTTAAATACCATTCAATCCCCACTACTTTTCATGCCTTCCACCTTTTGCCACAAGCTAGAAATAGCAAGTTTGAACTACTCAAACTTGCACCATGCATGGCCGGAAAAGGGAGTGGAAGTCGCTGATATTTATTTTCTATTTTAGCAGTCATTCCCACCTATAAATACCCCTCTTCCCTTCCTCATTTCACACACCACAACTTTCCTAACATCTTTCTTTCTCCCCCTCACTTTTTCTCTTCATTTCCCTTCTTTGTTTTCCCAATTTTCTTGTTTCTTTCCCTTTCTGATTTCCCTCTTGAAAAAGATCTTTCATCCACCATTGAGTAGCAGAATCCAAATGTTCCTAAAGGCCTTGGATCAATAGAACAAGCAGAGAAGAAGAGGAGCACACTAGTCTGGCTTCGGAAAAATATTAGATTTGCTTTCTAGTTCCCTTCTCTTTAATTTTCTTGTTTATGTTGTGATCATGAACATGGATAATTGTTGTGTTTTTATTCTTGATTTAATTAAATTTACTTAAATTTAATTCGTGTTAGGTTGATTGCATTCAGTCCACTTAAATTATTATAATCATGTTTGTGTTGTTATTAGGCATTGGTAGTTTGTTCAATTAAATAAAATCATTCCTATGTTAGACTTGAATTATAATTTTAAGGCAACAAATTAATTAATTATTAATCATATTGAAATTTTAATTAATTGATGAGTATTTAATTGATGCATGTTTAATCATCTACATGAGTTGAAGGTTAAATTAGCAACAATATGAAAGCAGTACATTAGCCTTGCATAACTTGCAAGATTATAGTGATTAAATTGTTTCAATATAGGACTATGTTGTTACTTCACTTAATCTTATATTTGCTTATGAAATTGTTTAATTGTTTGAATTGATATTGAAATATGTTCAAGAGATTAATTACTTTAGTAACTTTGTATGTGCATTAATTAGCAAAATATCAAGTAGTTGTGATATTATTCAATAACGGAATGAGTATGAGTTTAATTTTAAGTTAAAGAATGTAGTTGATCTAACACATTTATGTCATCTTGATTTAAACCCATCTTTTGGAAATCATGCATTGGATTATTTTATTTTTATCTTTACTTAGTTAAATTAGTTTTAGTTTTAGTTTTAGTTTTAGTTTTATTTTTGGATTATTGTTTTCACCACCAACTTGTTTTATTTTATATTTCATAAATATTTTCTTACACAGCCTCTCTGTGTACGATAACTCAACATTTACTTGTCACTTTATTACTTGATACGATTGGGTACACATGCACATTTTCATCGTTCCAGGTTTTTGGCGCCATCGCCGGAGGTTTGTTTTACAAGAAACTATTTCTAAAATTATTAATTTTGCATTTTGGTTTATTTTCTTTTTAATTTTAATTTTAATTTAATCGTATTTTATGTGATACTTACAAGAGTTTATGAGTATTAATTGAATTATCGACTTACTCCCTCTAGATCCTAAAATTGAAAGGAATTTTTAACAAAGAAGAAGACAAGTACTTCAGGGAAGGACCAAAGAGATGAACTTTGAGAATTAGAATCAAGGAAACGGAGCAAATCATGCTCAAAATCTTATCCTTATTGCTAATGATAGGGATAAAGCTCTAAGACAGTATGACGCGCCGTTGTTTCACTAGCTTAATCAAAGTATTAGGAGACCCAAAATTGAGGCAAAATAATTCAAGCTGCAGCCAGTCATGTTTCAGATGCTTCAGACATTGGGCAAGAGTTAGCAGAATGATTCCTTCTAAAATACTTCCCACCTAGCGAGAATGCTAAGTTGTAGAATGAGATCACTACCTTCCAACAGATGGATGACAAATCCTTGTATGACATGTGTGAAAGATTTAAGAAACTATTACGAAGATGCCCTCATCTTCTACCCACACGAGGATGGTAGTAGACGCTTCTGTTAATGGTGTCCTCCTTTCTAAGTCTTATAATGAGGCTTCTGAAATCATTGAGAAAATTTCCAGCAAAAATTACCAATGGCAAACCAATCAAGCAACGACAGGAAGACAAGTAGCAGGAGTACATGAAGTGGATACTCTCACTTCACCCGCATCTTAAGTATCTTCGATATCTTCAATGCTAAAAAACTTTACTACTAATGGGCTTAATAATTTTGTATTTCAACCACCGAATCAATTCAAAAATATAGCCTATTTTTATTATGGGAAAGGGCACTCGTTTGAAGAATGTCCATCAAACCCAAAATTTGTTTATTACATGGGTAACTAGAATTAGAACCAAGGAAGGCAAGGATTACAATCCAATTATTATAACCCATCTTGGCGAAACCACCCGAATTTCTCTTGGAGTAACCTAGGATCTAAACCCAGTAACACTTATGCATATCCCAGATCAACCCAGGCATCTAGATTTACCCAACAAGTTCAGAAACCAAATCAAGTTGAACCCTCCAATAGCCTAGAGAACCTATTGAAGGCATATATGGCAAAGAATGACGCCACATTAGGGATACCCAATATTTTTTGCCCGAACGGAGCGCAATTATTTTCACATGTTCCTTCCCTTCCTTTATATGATTATTTTTAGTATTACTTGGAATGTCGATGCCAATTTTTATTTTAATATGTCGATGCCAATTTTTATTTTAATATCTCCCGTCATACTCATCAATTTGCTCTTCTGATCTTACAGGTTATTCAATGTTTTCGCTGAATTGGTGCACTCATATGACTGCTTCCGAATGTACCATTGTCTAGGGAATATATCCTGCACAAAAGTTGTGAAAAAGAGGTATCTGCAAGTATACGAGTTAGGCTGTAATATTGTTACAATGGAGTAGGCAAGTACCCCAAGGATCGTACCCAAAGGAGGCGAGCACTAAATTAATGCTAATCTAAACATAAATAGATCTAATTAGTACGTTAATCGAATTATAGTACGAAGAACTAAAAGAAGGGTTTTTGATAAACTATACTAAAAATAATAAGAAAAATAATAAATGAAAAATAATAATCAAATAATCAAATATGTATCAAATCTGGGCTTGGATGATTAGCTCACTTCAGTATTCATAATGAACTGCCGTCTCGAGTTTTCTTGTTCAATCAACTAGTCAATACCCCAACAGGATCTTCCAATTCGTCCACTAAAATATTGAGTCAACAAGAACTACTTATCTTTCGACCTCACAGTCCAAACTAGTTTAGGGTTTAGGTGTTCATGGATAGGCCATAAAAATTTTCGCTTAATTCCCACCTTGATGACTTCCTAGGGTTGTTAGGCCTAGGGTTTAGATTCTTCCTTTCCTGAACAATTGATCTGTTAAGAAATCCCTACAAAACAGTTAATTAATCATAACTCCATTCGTTAATCCCCCACAGGAGGATTAGTTCCTCATGGATCTAATAAACAATATAAACTTGAATGAAAGATTGAACATAAAGAAAAGTTCAAGATTAGAGTTTAGAAGAAGTCTAATTTGTATGAAGCACAAAATCCTCACATGGTTTGACAATAACTCCAGAATTTGATTTCTTCACAAAAGTAAATAACAAGAACAAAACTCTAACACCTAAGAAAAAAAACTAAAAGCTAACATTAAAGAGAAAACTATACAATATGAAAACTGTATGTAACATGTACTAAATGAGCCTATTTATAGACTTTAGGGTGGTCATCATCCTTAACCCTAGGTCAGCTACCGTCCTCGTGCTTAATGTTTGATTGCCTGGACTAAGATGCCCCTAGCTCATAATTATTTCCCATAAAAAGATGATATCGGACACACCAGGTCCTTTGTCGCGACATCGAAGGCAGTATGCTCAGCTTCAAGATGTTTTCAGAGGTATGTCGCGACATCTTCAAGCTCTGTCGCGACATTGAAGCAAGTCTTGTAATTCTTTTATTCTACTCTCTATGTTGTGACACCGCATGCTCCGTGTCATAACCTAGCAACCAGTATTGAGTTAATATGCCTTCTAATGTTCTCCTGCACACTCACAAAGTATATTAGCTCACCCTTAGGCCTTATTTGACCCCTAAGGTTAATAAAGGACTCAAATTACATATTTTATTAACTTAACTAATACTTACGGAAATGTAATTAAAACTTGACTAATATGCTCATGTTCAAGCTCCTAAAGTGTCAAAACTAGTTTAATCTACTGCACTGAATTACGGCAAATCAAACTCCCCTACACTTAAGTCATTGCTTGTCCACAAGCATTACAAAAAAAAACAATAAATGAAAAGATGGCCTTTAAACAAATATGGTCCAAGTCTTAGCTTGGAGCACAAGAATAGGCATTTCATACTCACACATAATCTTGGCATGAGATATAACTTACTTACCACTTTTGATGTCAAACATCTAAGTCCAGTTTATTACAAACCATACAAGCATTAAAGGTCTCAAATGTATGACTCCATCAACAAATTATACAAATAATTTGATTATCCTATCCGAATACAAACAATCAATAATGCAATTATTTAGTATGGTTTTGAATTGTGAATAAGTTTACCTAAATCGCATAGGGCTTTTCGGCTTGTAATGTTTTGAGGCTTGGGACAGGTATGTATTTCAAGAATAGTAAGCATTGAATAGTTTCAAGCACAAAAAATAGTTTAGACCCCTATTCTCTCCCTTAGAAACCCTTTCCCGCTCATCGCCTTATTTCTTCTTCTCTCACCTTCCTTGTTTGTCCACATATGAAGTCACATCATAATATAACAACTACGTTTAGCTTACAAGTTTTTGTGCACCAATGAATGAGCTTTTCTACTTTTGTGACTTTGTCACATTTTTTTTCAATACTTCTTATTCACAAATGCTTTTACTTTTCAAGTACACTTTCTATTCATTTTGGTTTTGAATTTTTCTTTTTTTACACATATGGGCTAACTTATAATCATTATATCACACTCATCCCTCCTATTTCACTTTATGTTTACAAAATCTACCATAATGTATCTATTTAACCCTCAATGCATATGGCCAGACATCTATAGTTGTGCAACTTAGGACCAAAGAAAAAGGGTAAGTACAAATCAATATTTTGGCTCAGGTTTTGTACGAAAGTTCATCAAGAAGTGTTTTCTGGTTCAAAAGTAGGTTCTAGAGATAAATAATAGGGTTAGCTTTTTGGCTCTAAGTGTATACCAAACAATGCCATAGGTCATCTCTAGGTATCTCAATATTAACAACTCTAATCAACCAAAACAACCACAAATTCAACAATTTATCATTCATACTAGCATGCTCGTTTCCTTATATTCTCAACATCATTTGGGACATTCAATTGCTTAATACCTATTTTACAGTGTAAAATATAGAACTTATTAGTCTAAACATTAAAAATTTAAAGTCACTTATCCTTATACCAAATTTATTGTAAATACAAGCAACCTACGTACATGCCCCTAACCAATCACTTGTATTTCTACAAGCTCAAGCACACCATTGACAAGAAAATCAAAGAAAAGCATAAAAATTTAAAACAAGTTTTCTATGTAACCCTTTTCACACTTTAAATAACATATTGTCCTCAATGTGTAGCCCTATAAAAGATAAGGAAACAACATACTCGATTGATCGTGATAGTTTCATAGGCTATTGGTGGGTGCTTCCTCATGGCTCGTTGAAAGCTTTAATTATTGTGCCTTTTCCACGTGAGGTTCCTACGTAGAAAATTGAAACAAGACATAAAACAACTAATAATCTACTATTAAACCTACTCCTAAAAAATCAAATTAAAATCATCCAAAAATTAATACAATCGTTAAAATAAACTTAAAAAGTTCAGTCATCCTCCTCAAAATCCATCTCATCATCTCTTTCTTCCTCGTCATCCTCTCCTTCCCCTTCACTTTCACGCGCCTCTTCCTCATCCTCAAGATGCGTCGCCCCAAACATGTCTAGCATGTAATTAGGTATACCAATATTGTTCTATCGTGCAAACTCCTGAAATATTGGGCCCAATTCTTGAATCTAATGTATCATTCAATCCAAGGCGGTTGTCGCCTCTTGTTGGCGTTTGTTCCACTCTTTTATCTACTTTGCCCGAAGTTTAATGTATTGTGTAAACAGAATGCCACCAATGATGCTTCAAGATGGCTTCATTGATTGTTCTATGGATGCTATCGGAACACTTTTTTTTTTGCGTAAAGTCATCACCAAGTGGGGGAAGAAAACTCCTACCCTCTAGCCACTGCCACATCTCTTCATATTTTGGTAGATCTATTTCCCAATGCATACCTTTTTTTTTGTAAAATAGCATAACGCAAAACCGCTTGGAAAGTATTGACATTAGACACATTTAAAGCAGGAACAACTCATATCCATAAAAATTGAATCCACATTTTAACTTCAGGAAACATTATAGCTTGATGAAATGAGGTTGGGATATTGGTACCTGGGCAATATTTCCATTCACCCCTTCCTTCTGTTAAAAAGTTTATAATGTTATCCATATCTATATCTCGAAAATAATCTAAGTCAATTTCACCAATAAAATCTTTTTCATAGTATAGAGCATTATAAAAGTCACAAATAATTCGAGGGGTTATTTGCACAGGTGTCGTTTCCCGCATATGACCTTCAGTATTTCTAGACTCTTGGTCCCGTAAAGACACATAAAAATATTGAACAATAAGGACCACAGCAATGTCTTTTAGGATCATCCAAAAACATTCCC
This sequence comes from Gossypium raimondii, assembly GCF_025698545.1. Taxonomy (NCBI): domain Eukaryota; kingdom Viridiplantae; phylum Streptophyta; class Magnoliopsida; order Malvales; family Malvaceae; genus Gossypium; species Gossypium raimondii. Next base: position 42,422,101 of record NC_068565.1, read on the forward strand.
ACCTATGATATCTAACTAACGGCCATTTTTCCTTGCAGATAATCATCAACGAATCAAATCCCCTCTTTTGAATGAAGGCTTTTCCTTGAAGTTCTACAAAATATTTTTCAACATTCGAATTTGAAAAACTAGAGGTGTTAAACTATCGATGATTCAGGTCCATTAGTTCTTCGAACCTTTCTAGGAGGCATGGTGTTCTTAGATTACAAACTAAAGAAATGTCAAGCAATTAATTTCAATGGAACAGTAAAAAGTCGAGTTAGGAACTCTTAACCTTATGTAAGTCGTATGACTCCTCATAACGTTCGTTTGTTGTTGTTCCTTTTGGTGTTTCTGTCCTTTCTCTACACTGAGTAAGTTTTGAAAGATGAAATTTTTCTAATAAACTGTAACACCCCTAGCCTATATCCGTCGTCGGATTAAGGTTACAAAGCATTACTGAAGAAACGGAACCTTAAATATACCTTTCATACATTGTCATAATCATAACATGAATCAACCATTCACATACATATAGTCCCTAAATCGAACCCTCGAGGCCTTAGAATTACATTAGAAACAATTCAAGACTAAATTTAAGACATTTGGAAAGTTTAGGAAAAAAATTTTTGACTATAGGTGTAACATTCAAAATTTCTACACACGCCCGTGTGTCAGGCCGTGTGTTAGGCATGTAATTCACTAACTTGCATGATAAGTCCACCAACCATTCATAAACATCATTATAAACCACATTATACATGCCATTATAAACCTTAGCCAAAAATGCTCAAAAACTACCGAATTAACTACTTGATAGTGTGATAGGTCTCTAATGAGCTTCTAACCAAATCGAACCTTCCGATGATCTATAGGAAAAGAAAACAACTAACATAAGCAATAATGCTTAGTAAGTTCGTATAAGATAACTTAGCTGCTGACATATTAGAATAAACAACTAAGCATAATTTTTATTATAATATAAGCTAACTTTTGTTTTCTATTCACTACACCTCTCATGGATGATTGGTGTAGCCTTGCATATACATGTACATATTTTCCCTTATAAGCATTTCATATAACAATTTCACTTACATGTTTCTTCTTACCATAGCACTTACACATTTAACATATAATCATTCGTAATTCTTCCTTCATTTCAAACTTTCATATAAACATATTATCCGGAATCACTTACTTTTACTAAACAATGTGAAAGCTAAATAAATAGATTAATCATATTTGTTATTCATTTACAAAGCACTTATAAGATTAGTACTAAAATGGTTCATTGTATACTTCCTATACTATACTAATTCAATCCAAACTCATACATATATGTGTATAAACATCTATCTTTAACCGAATCATCATCAATATAATGATACTCACATATGATCAAGTAATTCATTGCATTTAACATTTACTAATGTCTTGACTATACATTAGGCTTTACAATTTAAACAATTTTGTAAATCCCATTCACATTTAACCCTATGAACTAGTAACTTGACTCAGATTCTCGGGTAACTACACCATACTAGAGGCGTCATAGATGCATAACAGGGGCACCAAAGTGCAGACAGGGGCACAAATGTGCAAACAGGGGCATCGTAGTGCGAATAGGGACACCGAAGTGTATACAGGGGCACAGATGTAACAACCCTAACCCATATCCATTGCAAGAATAAGGTTACAGAGCATTACCATAAGAACTTAAATTAAAATCATCAAATTTCCTAACATTTCATAAATCATAGCATAAATCATTCAAACACATGCTTATTGTCCCTTATTCGAGCCCTCGAGGCCTTAGAAACACTTTACAAATGATTCATGACTAAATCAGAAACATTTACAATTTTAAGGAAAAAGATAGAAAATTTCACACTGTAGGGGTCACACAGCCGTGTACCCAGGCCGTGTGACTAAGACAGCTGAGACACATGCCCGTGTCTCAAGCCGTGTCGACATTCAAAGAAGGGACACATGGCCATGTCCCAGCCCGTGTTAGTGCCCATGTAACTTTCTGACTTGGGTCACACGGCCAAGCCACACGCCTGTGTGCCAGGCCGTGTGCTAGGCCATGTCCCAGCTGAGACACACGCCTGTGTGTTAGGCCGTGTGGACAAGAAATAGGTCACTTTCAAGCCATTTTTTTCACCCAAATCAAGCTCGACCCTACATGCCATTTGCACATAAAATCAAGCTTCAAAGCATACCTAAAACATGCATTATAGGACTAATTCAATATGGTATATATCCATACAACCAATATGCCAAAAGTCACCTCAATCACAAATCATCAAATCAACCTAAACATAAACATAAATTAGCCATTCATCAACCATACATTTATAACTTAATTCCATACCAAACTTACCACAAGGACCGTATACCAAAAATCACATTCAAACATACCAAATTGGTCATTCAAAACATAACATTACTTGACCATTTCAACATCAACCATCAAAGCATTAAAATGTCAGAAGTTCATCAACCATAATACCACATTTACAAGCCAAACATAATGACTGTATCATCAAGCATAATTCACCTATACATGCCATTATAACCATGACTCGAAACATCAAAATCAACCAAAATAGTTGCTGGATAGTGTGATAGGTCACCGACAAGCTTCCAAACCGATCGAGCTTCTGATAATCTATAAAACATAGAAAAGAAAAATTACGTAAGCATATAATGCTTAGTAGGTTCATAATTCAGGAACAAAGCTTACTATTTCAATGCATAATCATAAAAATAGACATGAATCAATCCATAACAAGCTTGGCACAAGCCTAAGCATCACCAACAACACAAGTTAGTTCTTAATAACATAAATTAGCCAATTTCATCATATTATAAGGTAAATCTTATAATCATAATGCATTTGAATTCATACTTTTCATAACCTAGCTATACATACTTTGTTCATCAGTACTTCATAACTTTCCATAATTTCATAGTGAAATCAATCAGAACCCTTACCGGTTCATCCCTTTCAATGCTCATTGAACCACTTAGAATAATATCAGATACATGGGAAGCTCACACAAAGTGTGCTAACACATGGTCGAAACCATTCATTTCCCTTTCCTTTACATAATCGCTAATACGAGCCATAGATGGGCCTGCTCACACAAGCTGACCGTTAGAACGTAGCTACACGATGCTGCTCACACAAGTTAATGTGTATCCGTAACAAATGTCAGAACTCAGCCATCGGTAGGACGTTCAGGACCAACACTGGAAACATAGTAACCCTAATGACATGTCCTTTTTATCTTATATATTCCTAAGGCTCAAACGAGTCTCAATTGTCGTCGTAACATCGTTGGATTTTCCGTCGAAGTATAATATGACAAATAAAATAATAGCATTTAAATCAAATACATTAAAATGCTATTTAAACTTATGAACTTACCTCGATCACAAAAACAACGAAATAGGACTGACTAGTCTAATACTTTATCTTTCCCTCGATCTAGATCCGTACGAGACTTAACTTGATCTAAATAATCGAATTCAATCCATTCAATATTCATTCTATTCAATTCAATCTAAAATTCACACTTTTGAAGATTTACACTTTACCCCTAATATTTTAATTTCTTTACAATTTGATCCTTAAGCCCGTGAATTGAAATTCATGCAATTTCATCCACATACAAAGCTATCCGAATTCAATATACACTCATAGAAACTCATAAAATCATTATTTCACTATTTCATTGTATTTTACACATTTTACAAATAAATCCCTAATTGACATTTTCAACAAAAATCACTTTCCAAAAGTTGTTTATTTATCAACAATGATTCATTTTCTTCCATCAAACATCAAAAACCACAAGAATATATTCATGGAAAAACCCCAACCTTTTAACAATTTTTCAAATTAGTCCCTGGGCTAGCTAGATTAAGCTACAACGACTTCAAAAACATAAAAATCATTAAAAACGGGGCTAAAACACTCATCATGCAATGGAACCAAAGCTAGCCGAAATTTTCTTCTTCTCCAATGGTGATATTCAATTAGAAAAAAGAAAAAGAAAGAAGATGATAGCTTTTAGGTTTTAGTTTTATTTAATTAACTTTTATTTATTTATTTATTTACTTAACTAACAGTATTAATAACCTTTAAAACATATAATTAATGTCCAAATAAGTCCACTAACAATCAAAATGGTCGAATTATCATTTAAATCCATTAACCATTTAATTTCATAGTCATTTAGTACATTTAACTTATAGAACTCAAATTTTGTATCTTTTACGATTTAGTCCTTTTTATCAAATTGAACATTCAAACGATAAAATTTCTTAACGAAATTTTTATACAACCTTGCTAACATATGGTAGACATTAAAATAATAAAATGAATATTCTCACATTGAATTTGTGGTCCCGAAACCACTATTTTTATTTCACTAAAAACGGGTTGTTACAACTGAAGTTCAAACTGAGGCACCAAAGTGCAAATCCCATACAACTGCGCATTCTATCCCTTTTGGCATGCCAATCGTATCCTAATCGTTTACTACATCCAAACAGGTATTTTTATAAAACTATAAGTTTCATGAATCAGAGGCACTTCCATATTTCTCAATACACGTGTTGTAATAGATCCTAATCATTCCAAAATCACATATATCATATTTCAAAATTATTCATTAGTTTTCAAATAAATCTTTTCTCACTTTATATTCAGATATAATATTTCGATTTCCAATTCACACATTAAACATCATATATATATGCATTCATAAATCAACAGTAACATTATGTGTATATATGTATGTACAATTCTATACCTACGATCTTACCTCGACAATTAAAATTGTAAAACGAGGCCGACGACTAATCCGACACGTTAGCCTTTCCTCTATTTAGATTCGTTTGATTTGTTTCTAGATCTAAATAATATTTTTTTCATTCAATTAATAAAATTCTAGCACTTAAATAATATGTCTAATACAATTAAGTCCTTCGATAAATAGTTTATGAATTTATGCCAATATTTTATCTTTATGCAATTTAGTCCCTAAAGCTGAAACTTGCAAATTTACCATTTTTAGTTAAAAATTCATGCTCGTCGATTTTCATAAGGTTCAAAATCAGCCCATTTTATTATCATTTCACAATATTTACCTTGAATTTTACTATTTTCATACTTTAATCCCTAATCATTAAATTCATTAAAAATCACTTAACAAAATACTTATAAATAACAACTAATACCTCAAATTCATCATCTAGCATCTAAAATCACAAAGATTCATCAATGGCAACATTCAAAATCTTTAACAGTTTCAAAAATGAAGGCACGGGCTAGTTGGACCTAGTTGCAACGATCTCAAAAACATAAAAATTACAAGAAATGCATAGTTTAGGAGCTTACGTGCAAGGAAATTTTTTAGCCGAAACTCCAAAGCTTCCCCTAGTAGTTTCAGTTGTGGGGAAGAAGAAGAACATAAAAGAAATTACAAATGTTGGCTTTTATTTTATTATCTTTATTTTAACTTAACATTATTTTATTAATAATAACATATAATTAGTTAAAAGTTAATTCACCAACCGCTTATACCAATTGATTTTGTTATATTTGCCACATAAAACCTTATGACATTATAAATTTAACTATTTAACACCATCATCTAATAGAATTCAATTTTTGCATTGTTTACGATTTAGTCATTTTACCTAATTAACCATTTAAACGTCAAAATTTCCTAACTAAACTTTAATACAACCTTAATAACACACCGTAAATATTTAATAAAATATTTACGGCTCGATTTATAGAAACAAGGTCTTGATACCTCATTTTCTAAAACCACTTGACTTTAGGGTCTTACCACTTGAACTTAATTATTTATTCAAATAACATAATCTGCCAATTCAAAATTTATTTTAATACTATAATTGACTCGTAAATATTGAATAATAATATTTACGGGCTCACTTGTTGAATTTGTGGCCCCAAAACCATTGTTTCTAACACCACTAGAAAACGGAATGTTACATAAACTAAAAAGAAGAAGTGAATAGTGAGATTTAAGGTTTATGGAATTTGAAAGGCTTTAAGGGGGTTTTAAAGGGTTAGGATGTGTTTAAATGGTGAGATAATTGTGTTTAGGCTTTAAAGTGAGTATTTTGAGGGTTAAAACTGAGTAAAAATTAGGTTTAGAAAATCAGGTTGTGCAACCGAGTCGAGTTAACCTTACAGAAAATTGAAGCGATGTTGGGACACAAGGGTTCTGTGTCACGACATCCTTGTTAGTTTGTCGTTTTTGCGACATTTGGGTTTAATGTCGCAACACACTCCGGACTTTTAGTTTTCTAGGTATACTGGCTTCGATGTCGTGACATAGAAAGGCTGTGTAGTGACATCGAAATGATTTTCTCAACTTCGTCAATTCTGCATTTGATGTTGCGACACTGGATCACCGTGTTGCAACACTGGCTCTATTTTCACCTAAAATTCCAATTTCTAAAGTGTTACGATTTCTATCAAACATAAATTTAATAAAATTTTAAAATCTAAACTAAACAGTTAGCTAAATATACAATAATTTTAAAAAAAATTTAAACATTAATATAAATAATTCAAGTTTCACTATCGGATGAATTCGACAGCATCATTAATTCAAAAAAGTAATCTTATTCTGACAGTATTAGTCCATGCCCGTTGTGCCACTCCACCTTGTTCACTTGTCCCTTTCTTTAAACCTATTTTTTTTTACTTGCATGGATTAAAAGAACTACGTCCCTTAACTCGGGATTATTAGAAATAGATAATTCATAACAATGCTCCCCTGACTTCCTTCTACCTTCCTCATTCTATTGGAGACCACAGTTAAAAGTTTCAGTCTCATCATTGATTTTTATGGTTAATTCATTTTTTTCTAAATCAATAATGGACCTTGAGATGGCCAGAAATGGTCTACCTAGCAGGATTGGTATTTATCGATATTTCTCAAAGTCTAGAACCACAAAATCTGCTAGGATGATAAAACTACACACTTTGACTAACACATCTTCAAGTACTCCTTTCGGATGCACTGAGGATCCCCTAACCCATGATTTTCAGAAATAGATAAAGGCATTAAATTAATGCTAGCTCTTAGGTCACATAAAAATAACATCTCTACAAGAGGTGCTTATATTAACTTGTTCACCTACCTTAATTTTCCTATGCCTAGACATAATTTCCTTTAAAAAAATTGGCATACTTAGGAACTTTCTCAATTAATTCAATCAATGGCAGGTTTATGTTTAATGTTTTAAACAATTTTAGAAAATTTACAAACTCGTCTTCATCCTACTTTTGATTTCTTCTAGCCTTGAAGAGAATGATATTTTTGCAATGATAGAATATTTAGTGGTTTCTATCTCCGGCTCAACTACTAATGTAACAACTTCCTCTGACTCTGATTCATCTTTAGCTTTTAGGGGTTCTTCTTGAAGATCATTAGTATTCTCCCTTTTTACCTCCTAAGTTGGGTTTTATGGGCTATTTAGTACTCTACCCGATTGGAGCGCTCTTTCTTTCATGTGCTCCTTCCCTTCTCTATGAGGATTATTTTCTATATTACTAGGAATACTTATGCCAATTTGTCTTTTTATATCACCCATCATGCTCATCAATTGCCTCATCTGATCTTTAAGTTTAGTCAATGCTCTCGTTGAATTGGTGAACTCAGACTGCCCTGTTTCACATCTGTTCTCAATGACTACATCTCCCCCTCGATTCTATCCAGACGTTGACCACATATAGTATTGTCGTTTGGGTTGGCCCTTTCTGAGGCTTTTGTAAGTAAGGAGGTTGATAGTTAAAATTTTTAACTTCATTCGAGCTATTACCTCCTCATTGGTTTCCTCTCCATCTCAGATTCGGGTGATCTCTCCATCCAAGATTGTATGTATTCAAATAGGGATTTCCACCCCTATTTCCGATATAGTTTACATCATCAATAGAATTGTTAATCTAGTTGAAGAGCAGTTTGTCTCCTCCATAAATAGACGAAGCATTCTTTTAAGCCTCTATTCGGTTGATTTTTTCTATTAACTGTTGATATCTATCGTGTTCTTGGACAGCCTTCACCGTAGATGGTCTTTGGCCATATGTGCCCAAATTAATCCACTAATTGTCTCTTTCATAAGTACATAGAATTTTGACCCTTTTACAAATCAACCTATTCCAAAATTGAAAGCCTTTTCATTATATTTTTCAAAATTTGATTTAATTTTAAAAATGCCATAGACAAAAACATTTCTTAATACCATACTAACGAAATTCCTAAGCTCACTAAAGCTAAAATCCCTAAAATATCCCTAAAACTCCTAGGCACAAATTTGGGGTGTGACAGAGGGTGTATTAGGAAAATGTCGTAATTCAATTAAAACATCACAACCAACAAATTTCTATATCTAAAACTCATGTCTCATTTTGAAAACATAAATTAACATACATCTCGTAAAATATCAGTCTCGTGAGTAGATTGTTTCGTGTAATGGAAACTTAGTATTGAATTTTTTAAAACATCATTATTGAGCTTTTTATTATTTTATATAAAATCCATCTTAAGTTGTTATTTTTGCAAATCCTTTATGTGATAGTTTTTAAAACATAAACCATGCAGAAAAATCCCAATCCAAAGTTCAAAGTCCAAAAAAACAAAGTCCAAGTCCAAAGTAATAAATCAAATCCCAGAATATCAAATACCAATAAATATAAAGTTTTTTTTAAAAATGATCAAGAGCGCCTCCGTAGCCGAGCTCATCCTAACCTCGATTATCTAAAAAATAAGACTTTAAAGGGTGAGCTTAAAAAGCCTAAGGTGGGTTACCAATAATAACAATAACAGAATTTAACTCATAACAACATCAATTTAGGTAGATCATAACATGCCAAATATTCATTCACAGAATCAAATATGGCATAATGCATAATGACAATGTTAATGCAACGCTTTTCAAAAAACAGTGTAGATTTTTAGAAAATAGATCCTACCCAACTCCGCTACACACCATAAAGAGTCCCACATAACTCATCCACACAATAACACACCAATAATATGGACTAGCCATCAGATAGTGCAGTCAAGCTGCCAGAAACAAAATAATATGGTCGAAGCACCAGATATTACAGATTTACTGCCAGCTATAGAATATTGTGGACAAGCCACTAAATAATAAAGATTTACTACTATATACTTCCTCCGTACATATTTTCCCAACCCCATGCAACAAATTTTCAGTAGGCATGCTTTACATGAGAATCAAAATATCAGAATTTGGCATTCTTAACATGCGGGCCAGATCTCGTATATATTTTCTCACAATGGCTTGCTTAACATGTAAGTCAGAATCAAAATATGGCATGCTTAACATGAGAATCAGAATATCAGAATGGTAACATATTCTTCATGCGAATCAGAACATCGATAATTATATTTTCACATCATTTGCACATACATAATCCAATAGCCATAAATCACATGTCATGAGTAACATAAATCACATAATTACATATTTTACAGAAATCGCCAAATCACAATCATTATCATGGATCTAAAGTTTCGGGAATTTACTTGGTATCCTCTTTTATCGAATATTAATTCAATCCTTAAGAACACTTTTATGTTCAACCAATATTTCATTATTCAAAGAATAATATTAACAATAATATTTTATTACTAATTAAATTATTTTTTATCAATATTATCATCAACCATCATTATTAAAGTAAATCCCTACACCTTGTAAATCTGATTGAACAAATCTCGATTCCACTTCGAAAGGGGAGACAGTTTCAACCAAATACTCATGTTAGTAAAAATTTAATAAATAAATAAACAACCCTTGATTAAAAATGATTGTGATTCGATGAGACTTACGCGATGGAGCAACGGCAGTGTGGTAGTGCGATGGCAATAGTGGGGGAGAGGTGGTGGTGAGGTGGAGGTGCGACGGCCTTGTATGGTGGTGGAGTGGAAGAGAAATGAGGAAAAGGGACTTCTAATGTGGTAGAAGGGAAAAAAGAGAGAAGAATGGATGAGCAAGCTAGTGGTGCTGCTAAACGAGAGGAGGAGAGAAAAAGAGAGAAAATAAAAATAAAGTGGGGAGTGTTTAGGTTCAACGGCCGGCCAAGGTAAGGTAAGGGAGAGGTTTTGGCAAATTGAGGGGACAGTGGCACCAAAACTGAATCATGGGAATGAAAAGGGGAGAACTTTGGAAAGGTTGACCTTGTAATCAAGGAAAGAATCTTCCCTTGTATGGCAGTATGTGTTGGACGGCAAGAGTGTTCACACTAGCTCAAATTTTTAAAAAAATTAATTAAAAGATGTGCTTGTGGGGGCTTGAACTGGAGATATTATGGAAACAACTACCACACTTAACCACTAGACCATTAATTCCCATATGACATAAATTAATGTACATAAATAAATAAAATCTAGGGCGTGACATATAATCTAAAAATTTCCTAATTATTCTATTTATATGCAAAAATTAAAATTAAATCATCGACGTTGCCTCCCTTGCATCGGCGGCAACAACTTACCACCTTTGGATGTACCAACTTCCAGAGTAGAAAACCTGCACAGAATATATGAAAAGGCGACATCTGCAAGTATATGGATCAGGTTGTAATATAGTTACAACAGAGTTGATGAGTACTCTGAGGATCGTACCCAAAAGAGGACAGCACTAAATTAGTTTTAACCTCAGCATAAATAAATCTAATTAGTACTCTAGATGAATTATATCACGATGTAATAAAAAGAAAGGCTTTTTTAATCTATACTAATAATAAAAAATGAAAAGAAATAAATAATGTGACACCCCAAACTCGACCAGGACAAACTAGCCTGAATTTGAAGCGTTACATTAGCCACCAAAGTGACTTTCAAGCTAACGACCACCTGATGCACACCCCAACCTTATAACACCTCATTTATGACTAATTAACTATCATTTATTAATAAGGAAGCAATTTGTGAACCATTTTTAAACTTTTTCAAAGTATTTAAACCTAAGGGTATTTTGGTCATTTTACCACCAAAGGTTAAACTATCCCGATTTTATTTCTAAAGAATTACCGACCTCCTTTTAGTCAAATTATGTAAGCCCAAAAAATTTTAGCTTTATTCAAGTTCATTTACTATGTCTAATTCAAGTTTTATTATTCGGGACTACATCATAACTTTTACAAACTTTTACTACCTTATCCAAATTAAAAATTAAGAGTGTTTCTACCAAATATTAACAGTTGCAAGTCTAATCCTAAAATATTTCCAAGTCTCCCTATCATTAAAGGCTTCAATTAATCTAATCAAGTTTTAGGACTAAATCATAAATTAAGCAAATTAGAATACTAGATTACAAAAACAAAAAATCAAACCCCTAAAAACCCACAAGGCCGTGTCCCTAGCCCGTGTGTCATTCAAAAACCCGATCTTACATATTTTACTTACTCATTAAACTTTAAATAGCTACAATTGATTACTATAAAAAACCACAATTTAATTTATTTACAACAAATATGCAACAATTAATCAAAATTTAACACCCAATTACACACTTAGTCGCAAGCAATCCACTCCATGGTAACCTTCAATTAAAAAATTTTAGTAATAAATACATGCTTCATACATTGTGTTATCAACCACCGTATGAACACTCATCAACATACCATAAATCAAACATCAATTAGACATAAAATAATCTAATAAAGAAATTATAAAATCACCAAAATTAAAGTCCAAAATCTAATGTCCAATGTCCATTACAAGTAAAATAACACTAGTCCCAAAAGCATCACAATGCCCCTATATAGTCTCTAAAGAAAATATCTTAGGCCACTACCGAGCCTTATTCTTAGATTGCCCTTGCACTCGCTTCCTGACGCCTCACGCCCAGAAATTCTCTACACATAATGTGAGGGTGTGAGCTTAAAAAGCTCAGTGAATGATAGTAAAAACATCAAGTAATTTTCACCCAATCATGCATAAATAAAAACAATTAAGCATTAAATTTTCAGTCACAACATGATAACATTGCACGATAACATCACATGCTATTTTAAGAATTAAGAATCAATTTTTCCACGGCATGTAAAATCATCTTTTAACACATAAAAATTCAATTATATTGGCACAATCAATCAATTATATTGGCATAATACATCCATGGCAATAAGTAAACGTCAGATCATATATTGGATAAATGGATCTCCAAACTCCCACAAATCAAATACAATCCTCCGAATTGAGCGAGCAGAAACCACACACTCCCTTATAGTGTCTCAGATAACCCGATGAGTGGAGAATCAAGCTCAACACTCCCTTATCTACTCCAAACAAATTAGTCCACAAAGAGCTATATGCTCACAATATCACAAATAATGGTGAGTACTCATAAATCCTATGGCATGCCAACAATATCCAATGGATCCACCATGCAATGTTGCCAATATAATCATACATACAAGGCATAAAATCTATTGTTTAATCACTTAATTTAGGATTTTAACATGCAAGTAAAAGCATGTGGCTAAGCAATTTTAACATCAATAAAATTAAGCATAGCAAAATCAATTTCCCAATATTCATATACCAATTAGAACATCTTTATCAAATGCTCAATAAATAAGCAATTGATGCTCTAAATATCAATTTATTCTGCACAATTTAATAATCCTAAAAGCATAATACACAACTTACCAAACCAATTGTCTAACACCCCTAACTCGTCTCCGTCGCCAGATTAGGGTTACGGAGCATTACCATATAATTAAAAAATATTTAACATCATAACATTAAATAAATTAAACTTATTATAAATCAGTCAATCACATGTATTTTATCCCTAAATCGAGCCTTCGAGGCCCTAAAAATAGTTTAGAAGCAATTCGGGACTAATGTGAAACAAAACAAAACTTTTAAGAAAAAGTTGAAAAAAAATGAAAACATAGGTCACATAGCCGTGTGGTCGGGTCGTGTGACATACCCCGGGCCATGTAACATTCGAACAAAGGGATACACAGCCATGTCCTAGCCTATGTCCTCACCCGTGTAACTCACTGAAAAGGGTTAAACGGCCATGTCACAAGCCATGTGCCAGGTCGTGTAACTCTCTGAGTTGCCTCACACAGCCGTGTGTCAGACCGTGTGCTAGGCCGTGTAACTCACTGAATTAAAATACTAAAATTTTTGATTATTTAGATTCAACGAGGAAAATTAGAACCCAATACGTTAGGGCTCAATTCTCTCGAGGATTCCAAATTTCGAGTATTGCGTTATTTTGAAACCTTTTGTATGAAATGACTTTGACATTTGTGATCTTTTGAATGAATAAAAAAATGATTGAACAATAATGTACAACATAAAGGATGATTTGTAAATAACATACACTAATGAATTGCGAATAATCAATAGGCAAATACAAACAAACACAGTAACAATAATCTCAATCATACATTTGCCAATGCTAATAATATCGACATCCAAAGAATAAGCGAATTATCAATAAAAATGAGTTATATGTGTAAAATTTAAAATAAACAATATACATATATGAGTTTAAAATAAGTCAAAATGAAGATAAAAAATAAATACCATAAAAAATATCAAAATGAAGTTTAAGGTGAATATTGTATATGAAGAAAACCAAAATACATGAAATAATATATACATATTAATTTAAATAATATTACACATGTGAAAGGAAGATGTTAATAATAATATGAATGATAATATATACATAATAATATATATAAAAAAGGTTGAAATAAATGAAATATATAAAGTAGGGCTTTTAAAATAAAATAATTATATAAATATAGGAATAAGTAAAAATATATATAATAATATGAAATAGGTAATATATTATATGTACATTTATGTATGAAAATAGTTTAATATGAACTATATATACATATATAGATAGAGCATTGTATAAGAATATTATTGTATAGTGAATTTTAAAAGTATTATAAAATAAAACCATTAGAAAATGTATAAAATATATTGGACTAATATAAAATAATAATAATAAGTTTAAACATTCCAGTAATATTAAATTTTAAGTTAAAAATATCATAATAATAAATAAATAAACAAATAAACAAACAAGCGAATTTAAATCAACTAATAAGGATTGGATTGAATTTGAAACAAAATTAAAGGAAAAAAACCAAAATAAAGAAAACTAAGGGCCAAAATACGACACGCGGATAACATGAGGGCCAAATAGGAAATATTCCTTCCTCAAAAGCAGGCGCTTGACACGCCCAAATTGGAACACATTTCCAATATGGAGGGACTTGAGGGATAAATAACCCATTTAACAGGAGAGCGCGGATCCCCATGGAGCAGTCGGTCGTCGGTGGTTCTTTGAGTAACAGTCAATCTGGCGTCGTTTTGAAGCTATTGAATCAGGCTTCAAACGGTGTCGTTCTATGATCCCTTTAAAACCAAAATCTAAACCCCTATTTAGCAGTTCCTAAATCAGGTTGGCCAAAACCCTAGCCGCTCTCCCCTTATAAATCTGGCCATCCGAATGCCGATTAATCTCCACCCAGACTCCGACGGCGACGGAGGGAGCGAAGATCCACCGGCGCTGTTAAAAGGTAATTTCTCCCTTTTTATTCTATATCTATTCTTATATATGTTTGATAAAAAAGGAAAAAGCAAAGAAATATGAATCGGAAAAAGAACCGAATGACGGAAAGGAAAAAAGGAAAGGAAAACTTTGAAGAATCACCTTCAAAAACTCAATCCTTTTTTTATTCTTTTTGTGTATTGATATTACGTTTGTCCGTAACCATACAAAAGCTGAAAAATGGATTTATATAGCCGAAAATAAAAGGAAAATTACAAAATAAAAATGGATTTTACAGTTTTTCTCCTTTTTCCTCTTTTTGTTGTCGATTTCTGCTCGTTTTTGCTTGTTTGTTTGTGTGCAGGTACGGGCGTACGGGGCAGTGGGCGTGGAGCGTACGGAGGCAGAGGCGCATGTATATAGGGGCTCGTCACGTGCGGAGTGCTTGGTTGTGGAGCTGGAGTCTGCTTCTGTTTCAAAAACTACTAGGGTTTCGGCCTTGATTTGGGCTGGGCATTGGGCTGGTGTTGGGGTTTGTAACGTTTGAGCTTATGGTGTCTGAAACTTTAGGCTAGCTAGGCCTACTTGGATTTGGGCCTGTTGATGTAAAGAACTGGATTGTGTAATTTTTTGGACTTTTAATTTTTTATTTCTATTGGTTTTATTTATTTTATAAAATTGGGCCGGGCAAATTGGGTATTACAGCTGCTCCTCTTTGCTCGTTGTTCTATAACGGGAACGGAGCAAAGACTTTAAAAATGGACAACTTTACCCGGTTGAGCTAGGCCTTTGTGCTCTTCTTCTTCAAGTAGCTTCATTCCATCCTACTGCATCTTCAGAGGTATAGGAAATGGTGCTTTGATCCACTCTACTACAACTTCAGGGAGATAGGACCATGAGCTACTTCACTGTCGATGCAGGAAGGCAAAACCAGCTATCTTCAACCTGCTCCACTACAACCGAGGGAGGCAAGGCTTGTGTCTTTGATCTACTTCGCTATCGATCTAGGAAGGAAGGATCTGCTATCTTCAACCTGTTCCTCTACAACCAAGGGAGGGAAGGCTAGGGTCTTCAATCTGCTCCACTACTGCTTAGGGAGATAAGATTTGTAATTATCAACCTGCTCCACTACTTCTCAGGGAGCTAGGACTTACAATCTTCTACCTATTCCACTGCTGGTCAGGGAGCTAGGATTTACAATCTTCCACCTATTCCACTGCTGGTCAAGGAGCTAGGTTTTATAATCTTCCGCCTATTCCACTGCTGTTAAGGGAGCTAGGACTTATAGTCTTCCACCTATTCCACTGCTGGTCAGGGAGCTAGGATTTACAATCTTCTACCTATTCCACTGTTGGTCAGGGAGCTAGGATTTATAGTCTTCCACCGGTTTGTTCTCTTGGGAATATGACCTGTATAATTCATTTTATGAACCTAATTATGCCTAGTGATTAGGATGTCATGATCAGAATGATTCAAATGCTCCTAACTAGGTATGTATGAATGATGTTTGCATGAATGCAGAATGTCATTTTTTGACAACGATCTTTATTTATCGCTTAACTTATCAATGCTCGAAGCTTATTAAGGCTTTATCACCAACGTGTTACAACGCCTTCTTGCCTAACTGGCTTTTCTAAAGGAACACCTAGTTAGATTTCCCCCCACTGTAAACCTCCAAGTTCAATTAACTCGGACATAAAATTCGTACCATCATTCTCTCACCCAATGGTAGAAAGATATGGTTTTTCTTAATCCTCTCCTATCGCAATTCAAGGATACATGATATGAAGCTCTTTATACGTAAATGAAGGCTTCTCCTCTCTGAGGAAACCCCTTTTATTGCCTGGTGATTCTTGCTTGCTTGCTCATCGAAGCCTTATCACCGACACGACATCTTGTCATTTTGTTCAATCAATGCTTGGTTAACAAAATCTGAAGGGACAATCTTAATTTAGACTTTTCCTTCTTAAATAATTCAACCCTTAAACCAGGTGCGTTCTAAACAATAGTCCTGTTTCAGGTTCCCTTATTATTTAGAAACTTCTAGAGTAACATGCGAAACTTCCCTTGTGAAATTTTTATTAGTCCATTAATCATTATTCTAATGTAACATTCTTGAAAAAGAATGTAAAGATGGGTAAAGTAATATTGATTTGAGAACACAACTCGAAATGAATAAACTATCAAAAATAGTAACAAAAGAATTGATTGGAAATGAAGTCTTCCAAGAACAAAAAATTCAACATAAATAGTAGGGAGACTAGGTGTCCCAGATATCGTAACTTGAACTTCTCTATACAAACTTTTTGAAGACCCTTCTGAGGTTGACATGTGTTTAGGAGATCTATAGTGCTCTGTCGATGCCCCAAGATGTCATCTACCCTTTCCTGTTGGTTCAGGTATAGCAAGATCACCACATGTCCCAATTCAGTCAAAATTCAAGTCGTTCTGATCACCTCATGGCCCATTTTGATCCAAAATTTGAGCCGCCCTTTTCAGGTTTTCAGCTCAAATCCCCTTTGGTCTCAAGGTGCCCTTTGCTGGTTTTCACCTTGACCTCTCCATTCTACTTTTCTCTCCTTTTTTTTTGAACTCAAAGCGCCCTTCGCTGGTTTTCACCTTGGTCTTTCTCCTTTTTAGGAAAAGTATTTCTTGACTGAGTCTGAATTTACTAGATTAGTCAGACTTTTACCATCCATCTCGCTCAAAATCAAAGCTCCTCCTGAAAATGTCTTCTTTACGACATAAGGGCCTTCCCAATTTGGCATCCATTTCCCTCTAAAGTCTTTTTGTAGAGGAAGGATCTTTTTGAACACCAGATCCCCCTCATGAAATTCTTTGGGACGAACCTTTTTATTATAGGCTCGCATCATTCGCTTCTAGTACATCTGTCCATGATGAATAGCTTTTAATCTTTTTCCTTCTATCAGGTTTAAATGATCATATCGAGATTGGATCCATTCAGCCTCATCTAACTTGAGTTCAGCTAGCACCCGAAGAGAGGGGATTTCAACTTCAATGGGTAATACTACCTTCATCCCTTAAACTAGAGAGAAAGGCGTTGCCCAGTAGACGTCCTAACAAATTTTCGATAGGCAAGGAGAGCGAACGGTAATTTCTCATGCCAGTCTTTGTATGTCTCAGTCATTTTCCCTACTATCTTCTTGATGTTTTTATTAGCTACCTCCACTGCACCATTCATCTTCGGACGATACGGTGATGAGTTGTGGTGTTTGATCTTGAATTGACTACAGACTTTCGCTATTGTGCTATTGTTCAAGTTCAGTGCATTGTCAGATATGATTCTTTCGGGCATTCCGTATCGACATATGATCTCTTTTTTCAAGAACTTGCTGACTGCTGATTTCGTGACATTAGCATATGAAGTAGATTCTACCCATTTAGTGAAATAATCAATAACCATGAAGATGAAACGATGCCCTTTAGAAGCTTTTGGCGATATGGGTCCGATAACATACATTCCCCACATGGAGAAAGGCCGTGGAGAAGTCATAACGTGAAGAGGTGACGGAGGAGCGTGTATTTTGTCTGCATAGATTTGGCATTTATGGCACTTCTTGGCATAATTGATGCAATCTCCTTTTATGGTGGACTAGTAATAGCCGAATCTCACAATCTATCTAGCCATCGTAAATCCATTAGCATGCATTCCAAAAATGTCCTCGTAGACTTCTTCTAGGATTTTCTTGGCTTCCACATTATCCACGCATCTCAGTAGTACTTGATCCTTTCCTCTTTTGTATAAAATCTCTCAATCTAGGACATAGTCTATGGCTAATCTCTTTAATGCCCTCTTATCATTCTTCGTTGCCTGCTTAGGGTACTCGCGATTCTTCACGTATTGTAGTATGTCTTGGTACCAAGGATGACTAACCTTTTTCTCTTCCTCGATTTGTAGCAATGAACCGGGGTCTCATAAATGCTCATCTGGATAGGTTTCATAGCTTCTAGCTTGTTCACCTTGATCATGGAAGCTAAAGTGGCTAATGCATCAGCCATTTGGTTCTCATCTCGTGGGAGATAGTGGAAAGTAATGTCATCAAACTCTTTCGTCAATTCGAGGACCAACTTTCGATACCTGACTAATTTGAGGTCTCTTGTCTCCCATTCACCCTTGAGTTGATATATTACCAACGCAGAGTCCCCATATACCTCTAACGTCTTAATTTTACGTTCTATAGCTGTACGGATGCCCATGATGCATGCTTCATATTCGGCCATATTATTTGTGCAATCAAAATCCAATTTACTGGTGAAAGGATAGTGGTCTCCAATTGGGGACATCAGGACTGCCCCAATCCCATTTCCTATGGCATTTGAAACTCCATCGAAATTTAGTTTCCAAGGATGATATTCTTGAGAACCTTGTTCAGCAGTTGCCATGCACATTAAGTCTTCATTTGGGAAATCAAAATCCAGGGGTTCATAGTCTTCTAAAGCTTGACTAGTTAAAAAGTCTGCTATTGCACTCCCTTTAACAGCCTTCTGACTTATATAGACTATATCGAACTCGGAGAGAAAAATCTGCCATCTAGCCATCCTCCCATTCAATGCAGTTGACTCCATCATATATTTTAAGGGGCCTAATCTTGAAATTAGCCAAGTTGTATGGTAGAGCATGTATTATCTCAATCTTCGCGTCATCCAGATCAAGGCACAACATAATTTTTCAATAGGCGAATATATCATGTCACAGTCGGTGAATTTTTTACTAAGATAGTATATCGCCTTCTCTGTCATCCCCGTCTCATCATGTTGGCCTAACACGCATCCCATAGACTTATCAAACACCGTTAAATATAGGATCAGTGGCTTATTCGGGTTAGGTGGTGACAATACTGGGGTACTGAACAGGCACTGCTTTACTCTGTCAAAAGCTTTCTGACATTCTTCGTCCCATACACTTGGGTTATGTTTCTTCAAAAGAAGGAATACGGGATCGCATTTCTCAATTACTTGTGAAATGAACCGAGCAATGTAATTCAGTCTTCCTAGGAAACCTCAAACTTCTTTTTGAGTACACGGCAGAGACAGTTCTTGTATTGCTTTCACTTTGTCTAGGTCAATCTCAATCCCTTTTTCACTGACTACAAACCCTAGAAGCTTTCCCGACCTTGTCCCAAAGGTACACTTGACTGGGTTGAGTTTGAGCTGGAACTTTCTTAACCTTAGAAATAGTTTTCTTAGGACTTGCACATGTTCCTTCTCTGTTTGAGATTTGGCGATCATGTCGTCGACATAGACTTCTATTTCCTTATGCATCATGTCATGGAAAAGGGTCACCATGGCTCTCTGGTATGTAGCTCCTGCATTTTTCAACCCGAATGGCATCACCCTATAACAGAAGATTCCCCATAGGGTTATGAATGTGGTCTTCGTCATATCTTCAGAATGCATCTTAATTTGGTTATATCCCGAGAAACCGTCCATGAAATAAAATAATGAGTATCCTGCCGTGTTGTCCACCAATGTGTCGACGTGAGGCAAGGGAAAATTATCTTTCGGGCTGGCCTTATTTAAATCTCTGTAGTCTACACACATTCGTACCTTCCCATCCTTTTTAGGAACGGGTACGATGTTGGCCACCCATTCTGAGTACTTGACCACTTGTAGGAATCCAGCATCGAACTGCTTTTGAACCTCCTCCTTTATTTTTAACACAACATCAGGCCTCATTCTCCGGAGTTTTTGCTGAACTGGTTTGCTATCATCTCTTATAGGAAGACGCTGTACTACAATGTCTGTATTGAGACCAGGCATATCTTGGTATGACCATACGAAGACGTCTTTGAACTCCTAAAGTAATGCGATGAGGTCTCGCTTCGTTTCTTCAGTTATGTGTGTTCCCATCTTTACTATTTTTCCTTCCTCCAAGGTCACAATCTCCACCACTTCCTTATGAAGTAGGATCTGTTTCTCATCCTGTTCTACCATCCTCAACAGGTCTGGGGATAAGTTACTATCTATGTCGTCTTCAAAGTCTTAAGATCCCTCTAAACACATGTCTCGTTCAAAAGGGTTCTCTTGAGACCTGTTACAGGTGCCAAGGAGTATACAAAGAATGTGAAATATTTATTCGTATGGTATGATTATAAAATTAATGAAAGAATGATTTGGAAGAATATGAAAGAATCCGCAGTAATTACTCATATAAAAGAATGAAAGAATCTTAAAGGAAATATCTGTTCCAAATAACTGCAAAGATGAATTTCATTAGGATAATGATGTTCGAACATAAGCCTATTTCACAAAGGAATTCTTATTGTTTCTAGGCTAAAACAACAAGTGTGTTCTGAATATTACTCTGAGAAGGCTCTAAAAACTTCAGGTATCTCTTTTGCAGTCCAATTATTCAAAACACTCCCAGGTTCATAGGGACGGATATCCAATAAAGTCCCTTCTTCATTTGTGTCCTCATGAATGGCGTCGATGTGAACATTTTTCAACATCTCATTGATGCTTTCTATTACCAGTATCCTTCTCTGAGCATAAATAATCCCTCCCGACACAAAAGTCTCGAATATGTAGGGAAAGTTCATAGGCTCCCACTTGACTTCTTTTCCGCTCAAACGTGCCCTTCTTCTCTCCTGCCTGTTTACTATTTCCTTCTTCTTTTGTTTCATATCTGGTTAGTAGCCCAGGCCAAAGCGATCAAACTTGTCCCTTAGTACTGGTGCCTCAAATCTTCCTTGTAGATGCCTTCCCAAACCTCTTCCTGGTAAGGCTCCCATTCCAACCATCAACTGCAGACCCATCTTCGTGGTCTTGGATATTCTTGATACCGGGATTCTATCTCCCTCGGTAATAAACATTGCGTTCATGAATTCTAAGGACTAGAAAGAACATCCTAGCGCCTCATCATCGGTCTCCACATATGGTGCATTGTTAGTTACTATCACGATGATATCTTCTTCAGAACTTATCGTCACTAATCGACCTTCTGACACTAACTTCAACTTCTGATGGAGTGATGACGTCACGGCCCCTGCTGAGTGTATCCAAGGTCTTCCCAACAAACAGTTGTAGGAAGGTTTGATATCCATTACCAGGAAGTCTACCTCATAAGTGGTTGGGCCAATTATCAACGAAATCTCAATTCTTCCCATGACCCTTCTTTCAGTTCCATCAAATGCCCTCACTATATTCTGACATGCCTTCATATGTGAGCTATCCACAGGTAGTCTATCTAGGGTGGACAGGGGCAATACATTCAATGCAGACCCATTATCAATCAAAACTCTAGGCAACGTGTACCCTTTACAACGGGTGGTAATGTGCAAAGCTTTAGTTGAGCCCCTACCTCCAGAAGGTATTTCATCATCACTGAAGAAGATAAAATTGTCAGCACTTATATTGTTGACCAACCGATCCAACTTATTGACTGAAATGTCATTAGCTACATATGTCTCATTCAATACTTTCATCAACGCACTTCAATGTGCCTCAAAACTCAAGAGTAGAGCTAATACCGATATACGAGCCAGTTGTTTATATAGTTGTTCCACAACACTGTACTCACTGTGTTTCAGAAATTTTAAAAATTACCTAATATTTTCAATACAATGCAATAAACATTCATACATCTATTCAATACATTATTCCCCTATCATGCACAAACTCAACATTCAAATTAGTCCAATAATTTCCATGTATCAATGATATTTATCATGATTGATGAGCTCATCAATTCCATGATTTTCATTCCCTTGTTATTTTTCCATATTTATCCCGTTGAACTACTTGGAATTTCGATGGATTTTCAGGGGTACACCTAAGTGTACAAATCTGAGTCTGTCAATTCATATTCGTGTGCGCACATTTCCATTTTAGAGAGCACACTCCCGCGAACCTCATCCTTACAGCGGGATTACCGGTCGAGTTAAATCACAGTAATATAAACTCATAGAGTATTGTCGGGATTACCGGTCCAGGCTAAATCCCCTGCAACGACAATTACTCTAATGAGCTTGGATCTGAATTACCAGTCCAAGCTAAATTCAGACCCTAATTCGGATTACCTATTCCGGCTAAATCCATTTTCCACATATTTTTCGGGAGGGCTATATCAGGATAGGATCACTCGTCCGGGCTAGATCCTTTTTACCGTCAATTCCTTTTCAGAGATCCATCAAATTTTCCTTTCATTTAACCGGGATTTATTTTCTCTTTTCATCAAGAATATCAATACTTCATCAATTATCATACAATAAACATCCAAATCATTTTCACATCCAGAAAAAAATACATTTCAAGCATTTACGAATATAATTTAAGTTACATGAACTTACCTCGACAATTGTTCGTAAACAAAAATCTACTAATCCCGAACTTTTTCTTGTCCTCGATCTAATAGCGATATACGAGCCGGTTGTTTATATATTTGTTCCACAAAACTGTACTCAATGTGTTTCAGAAATTTTAAAAATTCCTTAGCTTCTTCTTCTTTTATTGGCTCATTGATCAACGGTTCAGGCATAATTGCTTTTTCTCTTTTTTACTTTTTTGTCGAAGCTCCTTCTTTCGTCGGTTCTGCTCGAGGGTCTATCAAGTCGTAGCGCTTCCCACTACACGTGTGAAAACCTATACCTTGATCCCCTTCTGCCATAGCAGCCGAAGTCTCTGGAACAGATGTGTTGCATTCATAGTTCCATGGGACTTTCTTGCATCTTTGTAAGGGAAGGTTGTCGGTTTCTAAATGATGATCTTCGGTGTTATATATGTTCTAACTTCACTATTCTTAGGTCGCGAAATGATGACCACAGGAAAATTAGCTTTTGGAACTCCCGCTGTTAATTTCGATGTGCATATGTTTCCTTCCTCTTGAACTTATTCGTAGAAATCCATCTCTTTGTTATCCATCATGCCTTGAACCAAAGTTTTGAATTCTGTACATTCCTATATCTCGTGTCCTATCTCATGGTATAACTCACAGTAGTTCCCTTTCTGTTCATAACTCTTTTCTGAATCTGCAATGATTAACCCCATTTTTTTCATCTCCTTCCAGACCCATCTCAAAGGGGTTATTACCTCTACAACGTCTGTCTTAACATTTCTCCCCATGTTTCCACTCATCATGTTCACCTCGTTATGATTAGGCAATGGGTTTTCTGCATTGGGCGAATCATCCAACTTGACAACGCCCATACCGATCAGTTTTTCGACCAGTTTCTTGAAGGCTATGTAATTTTCTATAGAATGTCCCACAATCCCTGCATGATAGTCGCACTGCGCACTCGCATCATACCAATTAAGGTATGGCGGTTGTAGGGGTTTCAAATAGTGAGGGGCAACAACATGTGCATCGAATAACATCTAATACAGCACCTTATACGACATTGGGATTGGCGTGAACTAGAGCTTCTCAGTGCTTTGCCTCGTTCTAGATTCTTGCCTTAATGAGCCTGACTGGTTGGCTGTCACCTTCCTCGGTTGATTCATCGTAATCGACTTTGAGTAACCTTTTTTATATGTACTCGCGTTGTTCACCTTATTCTCCTTTTTCTTCGAAGCTGACCTTCGGTTACTTTCTCTCGCGTCAATCTTCCCACTTCTGATAGCATTTTTGATCATTTCACCATTCATGACTATGTCAGAGAAGCTTTTGGTGGTACTTCCTATCATGTGTGTGATAAACGGGGCTTTCAAGGTGTTAATGAAGAGCATTGTAGTCTCTTTCTCCAAGAGGGGTGGCTGAACCTGGACTGCAACCTCCCTCCACCTCTGTGCATACTGCCTAAAACTTTCGCTTAGCTTCTTTTCCATGTTTTGCAAAGTGATTCTATCAGAACCATATCATCACATGTTGTATTGCCTCATGAATGCTTGAGCTAGGTCCCTCCATGAACCAATCTTGGTACGGCTCAATTGATTGTACCATTTGGACGCTGCCCCTACCAAACTATCTTGGAAGCAGTGTATTAGCAGCTGATCATTGTTAATGTAGCCAGTCATCCTTCTACAGAACATGGTGATATAGGCTTCAGGACAGCTAGTTCCATTGTATTTTTCAAATTCAGGCATTTTGAATTTGGGAGGAAGTACTAGGTCTGGGATTAAGCTTAAATCGTTAGCGTCAATTCCCTGATTACTATCAGCGCTTTCCAAGGCTTTGAATTTTTCCTCCAACCATTTATTCCTATCTTCCCACTGTTTTGGAAATTCCGCGTTCGCCTTTCCTTCTTCAGCTGTTTCATCAAAATCGGGAACAATAGGATTAATTGGGTTATCTCCCGGGCTTAAACCAAATCCTCCCTGGAAAATCGTGGGGATTATGACACCAGTTTGTAATTGTTGCGGCCTAATTGTGACAGACGGCCTTCTTGGGTATATTTCAGCTTGGGTTTGTACATTTGGTGGAGTAAATCGCGGAGAACACAAGGGATCCTCATTACCTTCTCCAGGATTGGCCATAAGGCCCTTTCCCTAATCTACTATCCCCGTCAGTAGATGGGTCAATTCAGCCATCGCATCTTTTTGAGCCTTGATCAATTTTTCCATCATGTCTTCTTGGATTTTATCTAGTCGCTCTTGCATTTGTACTTGTAACCGTTCTTGCATATCCTCTTGCATTTGCTCCAATTTCCCTAATCTTTGGTCCATTTCCTTAGTTTTCTGGCGAGTACCGTATTGGTGCTTAATTGGTGCGCTTTTGTCGGTTTCCAGATTAGCTGTAATGATTTTAACCGATTAGGGTCTTTCGGTGGACTTTAATGCATATGATGCAATGCGAATGCATGAATGCAAAAAGGCGTCGATTCTGATTCAATTTCATTTAGAAAACTTTACTAGAAAACAAAATTCTTTACATAAAACAGATTACATATACGGTTTTGCCCTAGTGCTCAAAACTTTAATTTTCCTAAGTAACGAAGCTAATTCTTCTCCCTGACTTGATTCTAGCTCATACTTTACGCTCAGTGTATCGGCTTGTACCGCCAGAGTCTGCAGGTGATCAGCTACCTCTCGAATTTGAACCACAGCTTCTCCCATGATACGATCTCTGTTTTCAACTTGATTCTAAAAGTGGTGAAGTTGCTCCCTCTAACGACTTTCGTTGGTTTCCAGGTACTCAGTCTGGATCTCACAATTTCGCAATGCCGATTCCAACTCATCTATTCTTTCCTTCATTTCTTCGATCTTGCTCAAGCTCGCTCTCAAGTCCATCGCGAAATTTCGACTTTGGTACTGATGAAGAGATCTTTCTAACTCAGCCACTCTACCTTTTAGTTCACATTTTTCCTTTTGGTTCTCTGACAAACTCTTCTCTAAAGCTCCATTTCACGTCTGAACCTCTCGGAATTTCTTTTCCCATCCATCAGTCTTGATCTTTTCTTCCCGAATCTCTTGACGCCATTGTTCTGAAGTTTTCCCTAGCCCAGCAGTTCTTATTGATAACCTCAACTTCTTATAGTCTCTCTTCAAACTGTCCAGATCTTCCTCAGCTTTGTTCTTACATTTTCTTAATTTCTCAGTCTCTAACATTTGAACATCCACGTCTAATCCCAAGTGCATCTTTTCTTCTTCTAACCGCTCGATCTTTTTTTCAAGCTCTGCACTCCTCTTCTCAAAATCTTTCTTTATAATTTCCAATTCAGAGGGAACAACTCGCAAATGTTCTTCTATCGATTGACTGTCTCCTTGACTTGGCCTTGGGATATTATCATTGATTCTTCTAACCCACCATTCATTATATTCAGGAGTCGTCATCGGCCTACGGCTAATCTCTTCATCCGATGAGTTTGGTCTCATGCATTGGTTATCTCTCGAATCTTCTTTTTATAGCCATTGTCTTTATATGAGAATTCGGACTCAACTAAGCCTTGGGTTACAGGTATAAACTGCCTTGACCTGTACTGTCTTAGCACCATCAATGGAGCATAACCAACAGCTCCCCAGATTCCAAGTAATGGGACCCAATCAAAATTACCACATCGGTACAAGATATCATCCGGAAGCAACCACGGGGATCTCCACTCGATGTCCTCCTCATTACGATTCTGAAGAATGACCAACCATTTCTCTTCCAAGATGTCATCTCTCCTTGGTGTAGCTGCTATCACATTTAATGGCGAATAATTTTCAGAAAAGACTCAATACGAAACCTTATCAATTCTCTAAAAATGACTGTGGAACCATGCAAGTAGAAGCTGCACACATCCGATGAATCTGCCTTCACCCTTCCTTCGACATGCATTCAGTGACCTGAAGGTTTCTGCCAAAATTTTCGGAATTGTCGGAACTAGCCCATAAATGTAATAGCCCGATTCTGGGCCTAGTCGGAACAGTGGTTTTGGGACCACAAATTCGATGAGAGAAAATATGATTATCATTATATTTTTATGGTCTACAATTTCACGGAAAAATTTCGTAAAAATTTCATTCAAAAATTTCGACGTTTGGGCACTCAATTTAGTCAAAAGGACTAAATTGTAAAAAGTGCAAAAGTTCAGTTCAACATGTTAGAAGTGTCTAATTGTTATGAAATTATAAATTGGGGGTCCTTATATGGTAATTAGACCATTAGTTAATTGATGGACAAAAATAGACATAAGAAATGGGTGAAATAGATTTTTTTTAAATGGGGGCATTTTAGTTATTTAGTAATAAAAAGAATTAAAAGGGGAAAAAGATGGCAAAATGTGCTCATCTTCTTCATGGTGAATGAAATCAGCAAGGGGGAAGTCATAGTTAGGGTTTTAAGCTTCCAAGCTCAATAGTAAGTGATTCCAAGCCTCGTTTTTAATGTTCTTTATGTTTTTTTAGTCCCGGTAACTTAATTTAGCTTATTCTAGCAATAATTTAACCTAGGGTTTATATTTGGAAAAATACCCATAGGTGAAAAGTGTTTATTTTGCTGTTTTATGGTGGAATATGAAGCTAGAAATTATGTTAAACAACTTTTGCTAAGCAATTTTAAACGAAAACGGGTAAATTGACATAATCGATAAAAATACCTAATGTTCAAAAGTGTGTGTTAGAGTGAGAATTTAATGTTTTCATAGAAGGGAAAAATGTTCAGCATGTCATAAAACATAAGAATAAGAGATGAATTTTAATTTTTAAGCTTAGGGAAAAAAGTGTAAATATGTAAAAGTTTGGGGGCAAAATTGTAATTTTTCAAAAAGTTGGGTAGAGGACTATTTTATTAAATGTGAACACTAAATGAGTTAAATTTGCTATTATAGATCAAGAAAGAAAAGAAGACTACCTCAAATGGGGAAAAGAGAAGATAGTGGAGTAAATTGCAAAATTACGATATTTTGCACCGAGGTAAGTAAACATGTGATTTAATGCATTATTTTGATATTATTCAATATATGTTTGGATTTAATAGAATATAGAATAAATATTCGGCAAGATCCTAAAAATGTGGTTAAGTTGGGAAAGGTGGTAAAATGTTGAAAATATGGGTTCCGGTTGAACACTCGGAATAAGCCGGAGTACATTGAATGTAAAGGGGGTTGCTAAGTGCTGATTCCCCCAAGGGGTTGCTAAGTATTAATTCCCTGACTCATTGGTGGTTGCTAAGTGCTGATTCCACCGTATCTTGAATATAAAAGGGGTTGCTAAGTGCTGATTCCCCCAAAGGGTTGCTAAGTGCTGATTCCCCGATTCATTGGTGGTTGCTAAGTGCTGATCCCACCGTATTTTAAATGTGAGGGGGGTTGCTAAGTGCTGATTTCCCCAAGGGGTTGCTAAGTGCTGATTCCCCGAATCATTGGTGGTTCCTAAGTGCTGATTCCACCATATCTTTGAATGTGAAAGGGGTTGCTAAGTGCTGATTCCTCAAATCACTAGTGGTTGCTAAGTGCTGAATCCACCGATAACGGTTAATTTTCTGAGTGTTCAAGGAGTAAATCGGGAAGGTGAATATTTATATGTGGTGGACAAGTTTATGGGAGGAATATTGGGTTTGATACTTAATCGACCCATGTATAAGATGGGAGGAAATATCAAAAATACAAAAGAAACAATTTAAATACAAAATTGTTTTGAACAACAGCAGTTGGGAAACTTTGAAAAATCACCATAAATGTTGGAAAATGAATTAGAGGTTGAATAATATATGAAATTGAATCTGAATGAGTCTATTTTCATATGAAAGAAACAGAGCAAGCAAAAGAGTTGTATATTTGGGGATATTTGAATTTATTTGAGACAGGGTTGGATTGATTTCGAAATCCTCTGTTCCAATTTTGGAAAATCACTAAAAATTGTAAAAAAATAATTATTGCCTAAAATTTATATGCCTGGATTCCTTAATAAGTCTATTTTTAATATAAATAAACTATAATATTTTTTTAATTTTTTACAGGAAGTTAATTAAATTTTATTAAAGGGAAGTCAGAATCATCAGGCAGTGAAATAGGGGAATCCTTAAAGAATAAAATATACTAATTGGCTAGATAAAAATTTCTGAAAATTTTATGGTGGAAAGGTGTATTACTCTAGTTTCGGTTAAAATTTACGGAACATAATTTGAAGTCTTGTAGCTCCAGATAAAAATAAATTAGAGTCTGTGACGCAGAAAGATAGTTTGCTGGAAATTAAACGAACCTTGAAATTTATGTATGATTAAAATTATGTTACTATGTAATCATGTGAGGAATTTATTTATTTGTCATATGTTTACTTACTAAGTTATATGCTTACTCTTTTTTATTTTCCCTTGATTATAGTGACAACAGCCAGCTCAGAATTTGGACGAGGTCTAGAAATCATCAACGCTATCATCAACTTTTTTGGTATTTTGTAATTAATATTTTTGAAATATGGCATGTATAGATGACTTTATGTGATGTGGTATAAATATATATATAGTGTTGTTCGGTTTAATATATTGGTGATTATTAATAGAAAAATTATGTCTGAACATATATCTGTAATTGGTTGGAAATATTGAAGTTGTTTGAAATTGTTTTTGGAAAGTTGTAGGGGGTTTTATGTAAAAACAAGCAGAAATGCTGCCGAATTTTTTATAAAAAAAATAATTTATTAGTGTTTGACTTCTAGTAATACCTCATACTCTGTTTCGGCAAGGAACACAGGTAAAGGATGTTACATTTTAGTGGTATCAGAGCTACGATTTAGCCGGTTCTCGGACTAATAAAATATGTGTGAAAGTCAATCTATACATGCCATAATTATATTGTGATAGTGTGATGATTTCTGACAATTTAAAAATTTTTTTTATATAGTAAATGGATCCTGACCGAAGTGTGGCAGATGATGTTGAAAGTAATGTGCCGGCTCCCGCACAAGGGACCGCGCATTAAGAAAGTAGACATGAGACGCATAGTCAGGATGAGGCTCGGGAAGCCTTCCTTCGAATGATGCGTAATTGGTACACAGAATTTGTTCGTGCAAATCCGAATGCTCAACCTCCTCTACCCCCTCCTATTCCTCAACCGGTTCCCGTAGCTCCACAAAGTGTTGATTTGGTGAGATCAAGTAAACCTCCCGTTAACAAAATCCGA
Organism: Gossypium raimondii; assembly: GCF_025698545.1. NCBI lineage: Eukaryota > Viridiplantae > Streptophyta > Magnoliopsida > Malvales > Malvaceae > Gossypium > Gossypium raimondii. The sequence continues at coordinate 42,452,193 of NC_068565.1, forward strand.
AAGCATGGGGCTGAAGATTTCAGGGCTAATGTTGATGATGATCCAGAAAAAGTAGAGTTTTGGCTTGAAAACACTATTCGGGTATTTGATGAACTATCTTGTACTTCTGATGAATGTTTGAAATGTGCTGTGTCTTTACTGAATGATTCAGCATACCGTTGGTGGAAAACATTAATATCGGTGGTTCCGAAAGAAAGAGTTACTTGGGACTTCTTCCAGGAGGAATTCAGAAAGAAATATATAAGCCAGCGGTTTATTGATCAGAAACGCAAGGAATTTCTTGAGTTGAAGCAGGGCCGGATGTCTGTGGTAGAATATGAAAGGGAGTTTGTTAGGCTCAGCAAATATGCCCAGGAATGTGTGCCCATGGAGGCCATTCTGTGTAAAATATTTGAATAGGGGTTAAATGAATATATCAGATTGTATGTTAGGGTTTTAGAGTTGAAAGAATTTGTAGTACTGGTTGACTGAGCTTGCAAAGTTGAAGAACTGAGTAAAGAAAAGAGAAGAGCGGAGATGGAAGCTCGAGATGTAAGAAAAAGGTCAATCAGCAGAACATTTCAATCCCAACCAAAGAAGCTTAAAGGGATGGATCCACGACCAACTGGTTCAGCTGGGTATTCACGTAGAGACCGAGGGAGGTCTTATTCTGGAGCTAAAACTCAAGCTACCTTAGTGGCAAGTATGGGCAATGTGAGGAATACTAGATCTGAGTGTCGACAGTGTGGCTAGTGACATGCTGGTGAGTGTTGGGGATTTAGACGAGCCTGTTTCAGGTGTGGTTCTCAAGAACACTATATAAAAGATTTCCCTGAGAGAACAGAGGAAGAAAGATTGCAGAGAGCTGGATCGGGTGACATTGTCAGTAGAGGTAGACCACCGAGGAATACTGGGATCAAAGTCAATGGTAAAAGCGTGGCGAAAGATACAGCTGGGAGATCAGAAACTAGAATTTCTGCCAGAACTTATTCCATACGTGCTCGTGAGGATGCATCATCTCCTGATGTGATTACTGGTACATTTTCTCTTCATGATATTGATGTTGTTGCTTTGATTGACCCTGGGTCTACTCATTCATATGTATGTGTGAATTTAGTATCTAGTAAGAAATTTCCTGTTGAAAATATTGAATTTGTGGTTAAAGTATCAAATCCTTTAGGCAAATATGTCTTAGTCGATAAGGTTTGCAAGAATTGTCCTCTGATGATTCAAGGTCACTGTTTCCCGGCTAATTTGATGTTGTTACCATTTGATGAGTTTGATGTTATTTTGGGGATGGATTGATTGATATTGCATGATGCCAAGGTAAATTGTAGACAGAAAATCCTTGAATTGAAGTGTGAAAACGGTGAAATTCTCCGGGTTGAAGCAGAGGAGCCGAATAAATTGCCTATAGTGATTTCGCACATGTCTGCTCAGAAATACTTGAGAAAAGGATGTGAAGCCTATATTGCTTATGTGTTGAATACTGGTATAACTGGGTCGAAGCTTGAATCAGTGCCAGTAGTTTGCGAATTTTCTGATGTATTTCCAAAGGAATTACCTGGGTTGCCTCCAATTAGAGAAGTGGAGTTTGCTATTGACTTGTTACCTGGTACTGCGTCGATTTCTATTGCTCCATATCGGATGGCTCTAACTGAGTTGAAAGAATTAAAAGCTCAATTATAAGAGTTGACAGATAAAGGATTTGTGAGACCGAGTTTTTCTCCCTGGGGTGCTCCTGTATTATTTGTGAAAAAGAAAGACGGCTCTATGAGACTTTGTATTGATTATCGTCAGCTCAACAAAGTGACTATAAGGAACAAGTATCCTTTGCCAAGAATTGATGATTTGTTTGACCAACTAAAAGGAGCAACAGTGTTTTCAAAGATTGATTTGAGGTCTAGTTACTATCAGTTGAGAGTTAGGGAGTCCGATGTGCGAAAGACCGCTTTCAGAATGAGGTATGGACATTATGAATTTCTAGTAATGCCTTTTGGGTTGACTAATGCTCCGGCTATTTTTATGGATTTAATGAACCGAATTTTTCGGCCGTATCTGGATAAGTTTGTGGTGGTGTTCATAGATGATATTTTAATTTATTCTCGGGATGAATCCGAGCACGCCGAACATTTGAAAACTGTGTCACAGATTTTGAGAGAGAAGAAATTGTATGCTAAATTCAGCAAAAGCAAGTTTTGGCTTCGTGAGGTCGGATTCTTGGGACATATAGTTTCAAGTGAAGGTATTCGGGTTGATCCAAGCAAAATTGCTGCAATTGTTGATTAAGAGCCACCAAAGAATGTGACCGAGGTTAGAAGCTTTCTGGGCTTAGCCGGGTATTACAAACGGTTTGTCAAGGGATTCTCGATGATTGCCTCTCCTATGACTAAGTTACTGCAGAAAAATGTCAAGTTTGAATGGACCGACAAATGTCAACAAAGTTTTGAGAAATTGAAGGCATTGTTGACTGAGGCCCCAGTGTTGGTGCAACCTGAGTCAGGGAAGGAGTTTGTAATTTATAGTGATGCATCATTGAATGGTCTTGGGTGTGTGTTAATGCATGAGGGCAAAGTAATAGCTTATGCTTCGAGACAGCTGAAACCGCATGAGAAGAATTATCCGACGCATGATTTAGAATTGGCTACCATTGTTTTTGCTTTAAAAATTTGGCGTCATTATTTGTATGGTGAGACGTGTCGAATCTTCACTGATCATAAGAGCTTAAAGTATTTAATGAATCAAAAAGACTTAAATTTGCGACAACGAAGATGGCTCGAGCTAATAAAATATTATGAGCTAGTGATTGATTATCATCCCAGAAAAGCTAATATTGTTGCTGATGCCTTGAGCAGGAAATATTTATTTGCTTTGAGAGCTATGAGTACGAGGTTAGCTTATTCTAATGATGGTTCAATTTTGGCTGAATTGAGGGCTAGACCGTTATTTCTTCAGCAAATTCGGGAAGCTCAAAAGAATGATAGTAAATTGCAAGCCAGGAGAGCTCAGGGTGAAGCAGGTGATGACTCAGATTTTCAAATTGGTTCAGATGATTTCCTGATGTTCTGGGATAGAGTATGTGTACCGAGAAATAATGAGTTAATTCGGACCATTTTATGTGAGGCACATAGTGGTGATTTGTCAGTCCACCCAGGTAGTGTGAAAATGTATAATGATTTGAAGAAATTGTATTAGTGGCCGGGCATGAAAAAGGATATCTCGGAATTTGTATCAAAGTGTTTAATTTGTCAACAAGTGAAAGTCGAGCATCAAGTACCATCGGGTTTACTTCAGCCGGTAATGATTCCAGAGTGGAAGTGGGACAGTATCACGATGGATTTTGTGACAGGATTGCCTTTAACTCCAAAGAAGAAGGATGCTATTTGGGTAATTGTTGATAGACTGACAAAGTCAGCCCATTTCCTTCCGGTACGCATTGATTACTCACTTGACAGGTTGGCGGAGTTATATGTTGCTGAAATAGTGAGATTACACGGGGTGCCTAAGTCTATTATATCGGATAGAGATCCGAGGTTTACATCGAGGTTTTGGATAAAGTTGCAAGAAGCTTTGGGTACGAAATTGAACTTTAGTACTGCGTTCCATCCGCAAACTGACGGGCAATCAGAAAGAGTGATTCAAGTTCTTGAAGATATGCTCCAATGTTGTATTTTAGAATTTGAAGGCAATTGGGAGCAATATCTACCATTGGTTGAATTTGCTTACAACAATAGCTATTAGTCAAGTATACGAATGGCACCGTATGAAGCATTATATGGGCGCAAGTGTAGAACTCCTTTATATTGGACTGAACTCGGTGAAAACGGGATTCATGGAGTTGACTTGGTGAAAGAAACTGAAGAAAAAGTGAAAATAATCCGTGACTGTTTAAAAGCTACTTCAGATCGGCAAAAGTCATATGCGGATTTAAAGAGGAAAGAAATTGAGTTTCAAGTGCGTGATAAAGTGTTCTTGAAAGTATCTCCATGGAAGAAGATTCTGAGATTTGGTCGTAAAGGCAAATTGAGTCCACGTTTTATTGGACCGTATGAAGTTATTGAAAGAATTGGACCTGTAGCTTATCGGTTAGCTTTACCAGCAGAGTTGGAAAGGATACATAATGTATTTCATGTATCGATGTTGCGACGCTATCGTTCGGATCCTTCACATATAGTTTCTCCTACAGAGATTGAAGTTCGACCGGATATGACTTATGAGGAGGAACCGATAAAGATTCTGGCTCGAGAGGTCAAACATTTAAGGAATAAAAGTGTACCTTAGTGAAAGTGTTGTGGCAAAAACATGGAATGGAAGAGGCTACATGGGAACCGGAGGAAGTTATGAGGAAACAGTACCCAAACCTATTTTTCGGTAAGATTTTCTGGAACGAAAATCCCTAAGGGGGGAGAATTGTAATAGCCCGATTTTGGGCCTAGTCGGAACAGTGGTTTCGGGACCACAAATCCGACGAGAGAAAATATGATTATCATTATAATTTAATGGTCTATAATTTCACGGAAAAATTTTGGAACAATTTCATTCGAAAATTTCGACGTTTGGGCACTCAATTTACTAAAGAGGACTAAATTGTAAGAAGTGCAAAAGTTGAGTTTTACATGTTAGAAGTGTCTAGTTGTTATGAAATTATAAATTGGGGGTCTTTATATGGTAATTAGACCATTAGTTAATTGATGGACAAAAATAGACATAAGAAATGGGTGAAATAGATTTTTTTTAAATGGGGGCATTTTAGTCATTTAGTAATAAAAAGAATTAAAAAGGGAAAAAGATGGCAAAATGTGCTCATCTTCTTCATGGTGAACGAAATCAGCAAGGGGGAAGCCATAGTTACGGTTTTTAAGCTTCCAAGCTCAATAGTAAGTGATTCCAAGCCCCGTTTTTAATGTTCTTTACGTTTTTTGAGTCCCGGTAACTTAATTTAGCTTATTCTAGCAATAATTTAACCTAGGGTTTATATTTGGAAAAATACCCATAGGTGAAAAGTGTTTATTTTGCTGTTTTATGGTGGAATATGAAGCTAGAAATTATGTTAAACAACTTTTGCTAAGCGATTTTAAACGAAAACAGGTAAATTGACATAATCGGTAAAAATACCTAATGTTCAAAAGTGTGTGTTAAAGTGAGAATTTGATGTTGTCATAGAAGGGAAAAATTTTCAGCATGTCATAAAACATAAGAATAAGAGATGAATTTTAATTTTCGAGCTTAGGGACAAAAGTGTAAATATGTAAAAGTTTGGGGGCAAAATTGTAATTTTTCAAAAAGTTGGGTGGAGGACTATTTTATTAAATGTGAATATTAAATGAGTTAAATTTGCTATTATAGATCTAGAAAGATGAGAAGACTACCTCAAACGGGGAAAAGAGAAGATAGTGGAGTAAATTGCAAAATTACGATATTTTGCACCGAGGTAAGTAAACATGTGATTTAATGCATTATTTTGATATTATTCAATATATGTTGGGATTTAATAGAACATAGAATAAATATTCGGCAAGATCCTAAAAATGTGGTTAAGTTGGGAAAGGTGGTAAAATGTTGAAAATATGGGTTCCGGTTGAACACTCGGAATAAGCCGGAGTACATTGAATATAAAGGGGGTTGCTAAGTGCTGATTCCCCCAAGGGGTTGCTAAGTATTGGTTCCTCGACTCATTGGTGGTTGCTAAGTGCTGATTCCACCGTATCTTGAATATAAAGGGGGTTGCTAAGTGCTGATTCCCCCAAGGGGTTGCTAAGTGTTGATTCCCCGATTCATTGGTGGTTGCTAAGTGCTGATCCCACCATATTTTAAATGTGAAGGGGCTTGCTAAGTGCTGATTCCCCCAAGGGGTTGCTAAGTGTTGATTCCCCGAATCATTGGTGGTTGCTAAGTGTTGATTCCACCATATTTTTGAATGTGAAAGTGGTTGCTAAATGTTGATTCCCCGAATCAGTGGTGGTTGCTAAGCGCTGAATCCACCGATAACGGTTAATATTCCAAGTGTTAAATGAGTAAATTGGGAAGGTGAATATTTATATGTGGTGGACAAGTTTATGGGAGGAATATTAGGTCTGATACTCAATCGACCCATGTATAAGATGGGAGGAAATATCAAAAATACAAAAGAAACAATTTAAATACAAAACTGTTTTAAACAACAGCAGTTGGGCAACTTTGAAAAATCACCATAAATGTTGTAAAATGAATTAGAGGTTGAATAATATATTAAATTGAATTTGAATGAGTCTATTTTCATATGAAAGAAACATAGCAAGCAAAAGAGTTGTATATTTGGGGATATTTGAATTCATTTGAGATAGGGTTGGATTGATTTCGAAATCCCCTGTTCCAACTTTAGAAAATCACTAAAAATTGTAATAAAATAATTATTTCCTAAAATTTATATTCCTTGATTCCTTAATGAGTCTATTTTTACTAGAAACAAGTGAGAACATTTTTGAATTTTTACAGGAGTTAAATAAATTTTAGTAAAGGGAGGTCAGAACCGTCGGGTAGTGAAATAGGGGAATCTTGAAATAATAAAATATACTAATTGGCTAAATCAAAATTTCTGAAAATTTTATGGTGAAAAGGTGTATTAGTCTAGTTTCAGGTAAAATTTGTAGAACTTAATTTGAAGTCCTGTAGCTCCAGATAAAAATAAATTAGATTCTGTGACGCAGAAAGACAGTTTGCTGGAAATTAAACGAACCTTGAAATTTATGTATGATTAAAATTATGTTACTATGTAATCATGTGAGGAATTTATTTATTTGTCATATGTTTACTTACTAAGCTATATGCTTACTCGTTTTTATTTTCCCTTGATTATAGTGACATCAGCCAGCTCGGAATTTGGACGAAGTCAGGAAATCATCCACACTATCATCAACTTTTTTGGTATTTTGTAATTAATATTTTTGAAATATGGCATGTATAGATGACTTTATGTGATGTGGTATAAATATATATATAGTGTTGTTCGGTTTAATATGTTGGTGATTATTAATGGAAAAATTATGTTTGAACATATATCTGTAATTGGTTGGAAATATTGAAGTTGTTTGAAATTGTTTTTGGAAAGTTGTAGGGGGTTTTACGTAAAAACAAGCAGAAATGCTGCCGAATTTTTTATAAAAAAAATAATTTTTAAGTGTTTGACTTCTAGTAATACCTCATACTCTTTTTCGGCAAGGAACACGGGTAAGGGATGTTACAATAAATGCTCAGAGCAAGGATGTCGACCGTTTTCCTCGCATTAAGGTGCGCCAAAATCAGCTCTTGCAGGCTTTTCCAAGGGATGCATTTGCTTTCCCCCTTCTACTTGATCCGTGCTATGACCCACTGCTCACTCATTCCGGTGATGTTCATCAACTTCTTTACAAAGGTTGGGACATTAACGGCTCTAGAGTAGACTTTATCGACTTGGATCTTCGGGCAATGAATACAAGCCGTATATTCCTCTATAGTGGGCACTACAATAACCCTTCCAAAGGTAAAGCAACCATATGCGGGGTTTCAATACTAAGCGAAGGCTCGAAACAGATGTTCATCTACCTTCATGTCTAGTAGATACAGCAAATCCCCATAGCTAGAGTTGAACCAATGCTTAGTTTCGGCATTCCAATGATCCCATATTAGTTTTAATTCCTGAAGGCTATTTTGATTTACACTGATACGAGTGTAGTCCCACAACTCCGACGTATACCCCCGGCTAGACTATCTCCTTTCTCTAATTTTGTTTTCTCTGACCACATACGAACAGCAGCATTGTCCTCCACTTTATCAAGAAATCCGTTCTCCATGCCAAGCTTTCTAATTTAGTAATCGAACTTGAATCGACACTCTTTTGAATATGAAATGACATGCAAACATAGCAAAAACGCCACAGGTTAGTGCAACATACAAAAACACAACTTCAAGTAAGCAAAAAAGTCTAACACCTATTAGGGTAACAGCTAGAGTTTCCGCAATACGATCAAGGGTGGGCTCCTAGTGTTTTCTATATGCAGCTCGGTTCTAAAGTTGAGGTACCCAAACCAGCAGATTCCTCGATCCTCACCCATTATAGGCTCATACGGACCGAGTTCGGTTCAGGGGAATACATTTCCCTATGGCTGCACGGAGATGAAAATCTCACGAAGACATAGGTACGGATGTATCCCAGAAGTGGTCAACTATCCTGCACGGAGGTGAAAACCTCACGAAGGACTAGTTTCTCACTCCCACTTAAAAGGGTAAGACTAAACAGTCTTTATGCAATATGATGCCAAGATATAAAACTCGATTTACAGTGATCATACGAACAAGTGCAAAGGGATGATCGTAATTTTTCAAATCAAATTTTCAATTTTCGGCAATAAGAAAAAACACAATCAATTTTGCGGCTTGATTCTCTAAAGGTTCCCAGCGGAGTCGCCAAGCTGTCGAAACCACTTTTTTTAAAACAGAAAGCTAGTTGTTGACTTAAAAATGAAAATTGGAGTCGCCACCGATCTCTTAAAGAGGCGTGATCGGATTACCTTGAAAACGATTTTAGGTCTACTAATTTTGAGAAAATAGGTTCGGGAGTCGGTTATGCACGAGGAACGGTTAGCACCGTCGTAACGCCCAAAATTGGTACCGAATTAATTGTTTAATGTCTTAGTGTTGAGAAATTGAAAAGATTTTAAAATACGATCCTTCCTTTTTTATTAATGTTAATTTTATAAAAGATGCTTGGATAAATCGATGTGAATGCTAAAGACCTTCTCATCTCGGAGTAATGAAATGTCATGCCCAATACATTAGGACACAACATTTTTAGTCCTCAAGAATGAGATTGTCTTTTGATTTTCAAAACTCTTGCGGTGAACTCAAAAAGGAATATTCAATTGCTTTAAGTCAGATGAAAAATTGAAACCCAATACGTTAGGGCACAATTTCTCAAAATTCCTAGCATTGAATATATCCCTTATTATTATTAAAAATCTTCATTTCGAGAAAATGACATGTCACATCCAATACATTAGGACATGATGTATCGAACTCCCGAGAATGAGTTTTTATTTGTGTTTTGATTAAATAAAATTTTCGATTATTTAGATTCAATGAGGAAAATTGGAACCCAATACGTTAGGGCTCAATTCTCTCGAGGATTCCAAATTTCAAGTATTGCATTATTTTGAAACATTTTGTATGAAATGACTTTGACATTTGTGATCTTTTGAATGAATAAAAAATGATTAAACAATAATGTACAACATAAAGGATGATTTGTAAATAACATACACTAATGAATTGCGAATAATCAATAGGCAAATACAAACAAACATAGTAACAATAATCTCAATCATACATTTTGCCAATGCTAATAATATCGACATCCAAAGAATAAACGAATTATCAATAAAAATGAGTTATATGTGTAAAATTTAAAATAAACAATATACATATATGAGTTTAAAATAAGTCAAAAATGAAGATAAAAAATAAATACCATAAAAAATATCAAAATGAAGTTTAAGGTGAATATTGTATATGAAGAAAACCAAAATACATGAAATAATATATACATATTAATTTAAATAATATTACACATGTGAAATGAATATGTTAATAACAATATGAATGATAATATATACATAATAATATATATAAAAAAGGTTGAAATAAATGAAATATATAAAGTAGGGCTTTTAAAAGAAAATAATTATATAAATATAGGAATAAGTAAAATATATATAATAATATGAAATAGGTAATATATTATATGTACATGTATGTATGAAAATAGTTTAATATGAACTGTATATACATATATAGATAGAGCATTGTATAAGAATATTATTGTATAGCTTAATTTTAAAAGTATTTTAAAAGTATTATATTGGATTAATATAAACATAATAATAATAAGTTTAAACATTCCAGTAATATTAAATTTAAGTTAAAAATATCATAATAATAAATAATTAAATAAATAAACAAACAAGCGAATTTAAATCAACTAATAAGGATTGAATTGAATTTGAAACAAAATTAAAGGAAAAAAACAAAAATAAAACAAAACTGAGGGCCAAAATACGACACGCGGATAACATGAGGGCCAAATAGGAAAAGTCCCTTCCCTCAAAACGCAGAGCCTTGACACGGCCCAAATTGGAACACATTTCCAATGTGAAGGGACTTGAGGGATAAATAACCCATTTAACAAGAGCGCACGGATCCCCCATGGAACAGGTCGGGTCGCGCGCGGGTTGCTGGGTAATGGTCAATACGGCGCCGTTTTGAAGCTATTGAATCAGGCTTCAAACGGTGTCGTTCTATGATCCCTTTAAAACCAAAATCTAAACCCTTATTTAGTAGTTCCTAAATCAGGTTGGCCAAAACCCTAACCGCTCTCCCCTTAAAAATTTGGCCATCCGAATGCCGATTAATCTCCACCCAGACTCCGACGGCGATGGAGGGAGCGAAGATCCATCGGCGCTGTTAAAAGGTAATTTCTCCCTTTTTATTCTATATCTATTCTTATATATGTTTGATAAAAAAGGCAAAAGAAAAGAAATATGAATCGGAAAAAGAACCGAATGACGGAAAGGAAAAAAGGAAAGGAAAACTTTGAAGAATCACCTTCAAAAACTCAGTCCTTTTTTTATTCTTTTTGTGTATTGATATTGCGTGTGTCTGTAACCAGACAAACGCTGAAAAATGGCTTTATATTGCCGAAAATAAAATGAAAATTACAAAAGAAAAATGGATTTCGCTGTTTTTTTCTCCTTTTTCCTCTTTTTGCTGTCAATTTCTGCTCGTTTTTTCTTGTTTGTTTGTGTGCAGGTACGGGCGTACGGGGCAGTGGGCGTGGAGTGTACGGAGGTAGAGGCGCATGCATACGGAGGCTCGTCACGTACGAAGGGCTTGGTTGCAGCGCTGGAGTCTGCTTCTGTTTCAGAAACTACTAGGGTTTCGGCCTTGATTTGGGATGAGCATTGGGCTGGTGTTGGGGTTTGTAACGTTTGAGCTTATGGTGTTTGAAAATTTAGGCTAGTTGGGCCTACTTGGATTTGGGCCTATTGATGTAAAGAACTGGATTGTGTTATTTTGTGGACTTTTACTTTTTGAATTCTATTGGTTTTATTTATTTTATAAAATTGGGTCGGGCAAATTCGGTATTACAATCGTAACCTTTCCTTTACATCAATGCTTACACGAGCTGTGAAATAGGCCTGCTCACACGAGCTATGGGTAGGAATGTAAGCTACATGATGCTGCTCACACGAGCTCTGGAGAACACGCAATAAATACAGGACCTCAGCCATCGGTCTGACACTCAAGACCAGCAAATATTCATTATCCATCAATTATTCATATCGTTGATACATTTTTATTCAAATTCATTTATATTACAACAACATAGCAAATATTCAATTTAGCTAACATTAAAACGGTCATAATTCTTACGAACTTACCTCGATAACTAGGGTTGTAGTAAAAGAGTCGAACTAATATGAAGCTTTAGCTTTTCCTCGATTTAAGTTCTATTGTAGTTTATCTTGATCTAAATAAATAATTTCATTCAATTAAGTACTTCTAGAATTCAGTTTAATTCATAATTCGTATTTTTACAAAATTATGAAATTGCCCTAACATTTTAACTTTTCACAATTTAGTCATTAATCTCATAACTTAAATATAACTCATTTTAACCTAAATCCAACTTAACCAATGTTACAAGGGACCTAGAAACAACCCATTATTCCCAACAATTCACAACAAAACTCTTGGATTTATACTTTTAACAATTTAATCCCTATTTCCGAATTCATAAAAATCACTTAACAAAACATGTTTATTTTACAACCAAGATTCATAATCTATCAAATAATATCAAAACAAATTCAAAAAATCCATGGAAAGTCCCTCAATTTTAAAATTTTTGCAAATTAAACATTGGGCTAGCTAGATTAAGCTAAAATGCACTCAAAAACATAAAAATCATTAAAACCGGAGCTTGAAAACTCATCATGGAATCACAAAATGTTGGTTAAAACTAGCTCCCTTCTCTAATGGCTAATTTAGGTTTTTGAAACAAAATGATGAAGACAACATCTTTCTTTTGTATTTTATTAACTTGATTTTTCTTTTAGTTACTAAATTACCTTATTAACCTTATTACTAATTAAAAATTTCAATAAAACCTTGTCCATGCACATCCACTAACATATATTATGGTATAATTACCATATAAATCCATCAGCTTTCCTTTCCATAGCTATTTAGCCCTTTTAACTAATAGAATTCAAATTTTACACCTTTTACAATTTAGTCATTTTCACCTAATTAATCATTTAAACATCAAAATTTCTTAACGAAATTTTAATACAACCTTAATGTAATCTTGTATACATTAAATAAATATTAAAATAATAACTCACTCATCGTAATTGTAGTCCCGAAACCACTGTTTTCCACACCACTGAAAATGGGTTGTTACAAATTGCCATTTTGCTCTTTTATAAAATAAAACTTATTTTTGGAAATCCAACTATCCAATATGCAATTCAGTCATTAATAACACCAATTAAACCTTTAATTTAACACATAATTGGGCCAATTTACCAAATTTCCCTTAATATCACTCACCTCCACACTTGGCTTTTTAAGCAAAAATGTGTTCAAACAAGCAAGTTTAAGCTTCAATTCTGATTTGCACGTTTCTCCTCTTGATGTGGAGCTTTAATAGAGACAAAGTATGCATTACAAACTAACAATATCAACAAGAAACACGAAATTTGATAAATTATACAAATCTAAATCATTGATCTAAACTACGTTACTGATGTTGCACAACTAAGCCAAAATATGGAATTCCTCAACTAATCTCCCTTTTCAGCACCTCAAACCACATCTAATCTTCATTCCTAGTCCAATAACATGTATTCTAAGTGTTAATTTCATCATTTAATTCATTTCATTATTTTCCAGAAAACTCATCCATGTTCTTGATCAAATTCGAATTTCTCGAAATTGATTCATAAAACGTGTTTGATCTTTTGGTTTAAGATTAAAAACAACTTATTAGACCTATTTTGAGTTTAGACATCCATTATTATTTGGATTCCAACTCAAAATTAAAGACCCACCATTGTTGATCCGCAAGTTTAAGAAAGAAGAAATTAAAGTTGAAAATCCATTATAATCACTTTAATTAACAAATAATGATTGAAATCAACTTAAAAACAAGTTTAGATATGAAGATTACCTTCAATTGAACTCAAATCCTTGATTTGGGAGTTTGAATCAAAATGCTTGTAGAAATTCAGATGACTTTTTGCCCAACTATGAAAATTATTTCGAGAGATTTTAGAGAGAATTTTGGGAGAGAAAAGGTTTAGATCTATTCTTTGATATTTGGTTTATGAAAACAAGCAAAGAGAGAGAGAGAGAGAGAGAGAGAGCTCTCAATTTGGGTGAAAAATGAGTGAAAGGATAGGTACTTGCAGAGTTTTTAAAACTCAAAACCTTCACCTAATTTTCAAAATTTGGGGAATTTGTCATCAGGCCACTCCCCCTTTTCCTTTATTTACAAGTAGCTCCTTTCCCTCCAAAATTTCGAAAATATGGTTTATTTTCTATAAAACCTCTTACACATTTCCCTTGTTTTTCAAATTAATCCCATTTAATTAATATTTTAAATCACCCAATTTAACCCCTATTTTAAATTATTTTTAAATTCTAATTTAACCCAAAATATTTATTTTTACCCAAAATTATTTAAAACTATAAAATTAATTTTTCTAAAAATATTTTTATTTTTCGAATATTATTTACCGATTTTTAGATTAAATTAAGCTAACAAATTAAGAATATAAATTACTAATTAACCCAATTAATTCTCGATTTTCACTCGGAACCTGGTAAACATACCTGAAACTACTAGACCTATTTTCGGAGCCTTACATTGTTCCCACTAGGATGCATAGCACATGGACTACTATGAGCCTCGGTAAGAGTCAAGTGTCTCAGATCCTAGTCCATCAGAACACACAACCGACCTCGAAAATAAAGAACACCATCAGAATTGAGATCAAAATATCTAAGAACACCTAACTCAACCTGACAGATGCGACACGCCAAACTCTCATCAAACGGCTGTCTCTCTCAAGTTTGCTGAATAGGGGTCGGCTTCACTTGAAGCTCAGCTAACAAACCACCATCCTAGAAAATCGACAACTTCGCAAACATTACCCTTAAGTCAACTAAAGACTTGAGACTTAAGGCATCAACGACAACATTCGTCTTTCCCCAATAATACTCAATCACACAGTCATAGTCCTTCAACAACTCAATCCAATGCCTCATCTGTCTTAAGCTCTCCTTCAGGGTAAGGAGATACTTAAGACTCTTGTGATCTGTGTAAATCACACACCTCTCACCATACAGGTGGTGACACCAAATCTTAAGTACAAAGACTACAACAACCAACTCCAGATCATGGGTCGGATAGTTATACTCATGTGGCCTCAACTGCCTCGATGCATAAGCAACTACCTTTCCCTCCTACATCAGCAACCAACCCAATCCCATGTAAGAAGCATCATTGAAAACAACATAATCCTTACCAGATTCCGGTTGTGTCAATACAGCGCTTCAATCAAAACTGACTTCAGCTTCTCAAAACTCTTTTTGTCTCTCGTCAGTTCACTCAAAGGCAGAGTTCTTCTGAAGCAACTTTGTCAACGGAGCAGTAATACTCAAAAAACCATCGACGAAATAACTTTGTCAACGGAGCAGTAATACTCAAACATAGTCCTCAGCAGCTTCCAATCCATGATCACTTCAACCTTCTTCAAATCAACCTGAATACCCTCGACTGAAACGACATGACCAAGAAAAACCACCTCACAAAACCAAAACTCACACTTGCTCAACTTAGCATACAATTGCTTCTCCCTAAAACTTGAAGTACCACTCTCAAATGCTCGTCATGCTCATTTTTTGATCGAGAATACACCAATATATCATCTATGAAAACCACAACGAATCGATCCAGATAGGAATGGAATACACGATTCACATTTCCATAAACGCGACAAATGCATTCGTCAACCCAAATGGCATGACAAGCAACTCAAAATGCCTATAACGAGTCCTAAAAGTCGCTTTCATAACATCTGCATCCTTCACCTTCAACTGATAGTACTCAGACCTTAAATCAATCTTTGAGAAAACCGAAGCTCCTCGAAGCTGGTCAAATAGATCATCAATCCTTAGAAGTTGATACATATTCTTGATGGTCAACTTATTCAGCTGGCAATAATCAATTCACAACCTCAAAGCCTCATCCTTCTTCTTCACAAATAGAATCAGTCCTCTTCACGGTGACATACTCTTTCGAATGAAACCCCGGTCCAACAACTCTTGCAACTGAAGCTTCAACTCTTTAAATTCTTTAGGTGTCATGCGATAGGGCGCAATTAACACCGGAGCTATATCGGGATAGAGCTCAATACCGAACTCAACTTCTTTATCCTGCGGTAAACCAAGCAACTCCTCAAGAAACACATCCATAAAATCACAGACAACTCAAATCTTATCCAACCTCAACTCCTTACTATCGACATTCAGTACATAGGCTAGATAAGCTTCGTAACCTTTCCAGACCAACTTCTCAGCTCTAAGCGAAGAAATCACATTAGAAAGCAACTCCAACTTCTCTCCAACAACAACAACTTCGAAACTATCCGCGCAACACAAAATCACCATAATTACGTCACAATCAACCTTCGCTATGCTCGGTCAACCAATCTATCCTGAGGATAACATAGAACCCTTAGAACGGTAATTCTAAAAGATCTATAGGAAACACTTGTCCCTAAACCATTAGAGAACAACGACGGCAAACCCAATCCACCACTACACTATCACCTAGAGGGCTCTTAATCATAACACCTAACCTAGATGTCTCTACAGGAATCCTTAACTTTCTAACTACATCACTCAGAATAAACGATCCCATAGCACCCGAATCAACTAAAGCTAAAAGAGGAAAAGATTGTAGTATGAAAGTACCCGCGATGACATCCGTGGCCTCTCTTGTCTAAGGCTCTCTAACTGTGTAAACTCTGGCTGGACCTCTATTACCACCCTGAGCAGTTTTACGCTAACCAACATCTCTACCACCACCACCTCAGTCAAGGCCCCTCCCTTAAGCCGAAACAGGTGCAGCAGCAACAACAATAGCAATATGTTGGTCCATCAAGCCGAACCACAACTGCTCTCCTCGGACAATTACTAACATGATGCTTCATCGATCCGCAAAGAAGATAAGTGCCACTCATCCTCCAACACTCACCATGATGATGGCGACCACAATGCTCACATAACAGCCATGTAACAACTCCTTACTATCGACATTCAGTACATAGGCTAGATAAGCTTCGTAGCCTTTCCAGGCCAACTTCTCAGCTCTAAGCGAAGAAATCACATTAGAAAGCAACTCCAACTTCTCTCCAACTTCTCTCCAACAACAATAACTTCGAAACCATCTGCGCAACACAAAATCACCATAATTGCCTCACAATCAACCTTCGCTCAATGCTCGGTCAACCAATCCATCCTGAGGATAAGATAAAACCCTTAGAACGGTAATTCTAAAAGATCTATAGGAAACACTTGTCCCTAAACCATTAAAGGACAACGACGGTAAACCCAACCCACCACTACACTATCACCCAGAGGGCTCTTAATCATAACACCTAACCTAGATGTCTCTACAGGAATCCTTAACTTTCTAACTACATCACTCAGAATAAACGATCCCATAGCACAAAAATCAACTAAAGCTAAAAGAGGAAAAGATTGTAGCATGAAAGTACCCACGATGACATCTGTGGCCTCTCTTATCTAAGGCTCTCTAACTGTATAAAATCTGGCTAGACCTCCATTACCACCCTGAGCAGTTTTACGCTAACCAACATCTCTACCACCACCACATCTGTCAAGGCCCTTCCCTCGAGCCGAAACAGGTGCAGCAGCAACAACAATAGCAATAGGTTGGTCCATCAAGCTGAACCACAACTACTCTCCCCGGACAATAACTAACACGATGCTTCATCGATCCGTAAAGAAGATAAATGCCACTCATCCTCCAACACTCACCATGATGACGACGACCACAATGCTCACATAACAGCCATGTAACAACTCCTTGATCACTCGTACCAACCTCATCTTTTGTGACCTGCCTATCCTGACCTCGGCTTACAGCACCACGTCATCCTAACCTCCCAACATTACTTCTCTTGCCCTTTCGACCAGATCCACTAACAGAGTCGAACGTCCTCTTAACAGTACCAACAAAAATAGCTTTAGGCTCCTCCCTCAAAGTCTACTCTAAAGCACGGGCCTTCTCAACTAACTCATCGAAGACCTCAGCAGACTATGCTACCAGATACAACTTAATTTCATGGTTCAGTCTAAACCTGAACCTTTTACAGCTACTCACCTTGTAATCCACCAATTCAGGCGCATACTGGCTCAAACACACAAACTCAGCTTCATATTCGTCCACACACAAAGTACCTTGGACTAAATCCATGCACTCGCGTCTCCTTGCCACCAGATATTGCTCTCCCACAAACTTCATCTGGAAAGACTCCAGGAAAAAGTCTCAAGTCACTCTCTTGGGTGCAGTACCACGCTCAACAGTCATCCACCAATGATGAGCCTTATCTACAAGCAACAACATGGTACATCCGAGCCTATCCTCATCAGAACACCCCATTTGACCAAGGATACGAACAACTCCTTCTAACCAATACTCAACACGAGTAGGATCTCCACCCCTAACTCCTCAGAATTCCTTACCACCTAGAGCTCACAAACGCTCTAATGGTAATCTCTGAGGAATATGAACAACACTGGCACCAGTGATACGCTACAATAACCCGACCATCTCTAACATAAAATGCTCAACTCGACCCATTTGAGCATCATCATGCGGCTGCAGCGGCGTATCATCATCTAGACTACCATGCTCGTGTCTCAAAGGCATAACGTAAACTGTGTACTAAAGAAAAAGGTAGAGAAAATGTACCAGGAGTGAGTAGCAGCAAGTAATCCAAGACTTAACTAAGTATAATTTCCTATAGGGCATTATGTTCCCAAATCTTACCCCATAAAACAGTTTATATCACAAAGAACATGTATAGGCAACACTTACAATTTCAAGTAATATTTACTGATAAGCTAGACTTCAATATTACATAATCCAATATCTCTAATTTTTAACAAATCTAGGCTAACCTAAAATTAAACTTACAGCTCTAATACCACTAAATATGACACCTCAAAACTGACCGAGACGGACTGACCTGAATTCAAAATGTTACATTAACCACCGAAGTGACTCTCCAGCTGACAACCACCCGACGCACACCCCAACCTTATAACACATCATTTATGACTAATTAACTATCATTTATTAATAAGAAAGTAATTTTTGAACCATTTTTTAAACTTTTTCTAAGTATTTAAACCTAAGGGTATTTTGGTCATTTTACCACTTAAGATTAAACTATCCTGATTTTATTTCTAAATAGTTACCGACCTTCTTTTGGTCAAATTATGCAATCCCTAAAAAATTTAGATTAATTCAGGTTCATTTACTATGCCTAATCCAAGTTTAATTATTAGGGACTAAATCGTAACTTTTACAAACTTTTAGTACATTTTAAATTAAAATTTAAGAGTGTTTCTACCAAATATTAACAATTACAAGTCTAATATTAAAATATTACCAAGTTTCCCTACCATTAAAGGCTTCAATTACTCTAATCAAGTTTTAGGACTAAATTATAAATTAAGCAAATTAGAATACTAAATTACAAAAACAAAAAACCCAGAAACCCATACGGCTGTGTCCTGAGCCATTGTGTTATTTAAAAATCCGATTTTACATGTTTTACTTACACATTAAACTTGAAATAACTACAATTAATTACCATAAACATCCACACATCTCCAATTTAATTTATTTACAACAAATATGCAACAATTAATCAAAATTTAACACTCAATTACATGCTTAGCAAACACCAATTAATTCACACAAGCTACATACCTTAGTCGCAAACAATCCACTCCATGGTAAGCTTCAATTAAACATTATTAGTAAAAAAATACATGCTTCATACACCGTGTTATCAACCACTATACGAACACTCATCAACATACCATAAATCAAACATCAATTAGACATAAAATCATGTAATAAAGCAATTATAAAATCACCAAAACTAGAGTCCAAAATTTAATGTCCAATGTCCATTACAAGTAAAATAACACTAGTCCCAAAAACATTACAATGCCCCTATATAGTCTCTAAAGTAAATTTCTTAGGCCACTACCGAGCCTTATTCTTCAATTGCCTTTGCACTCACTTCTCGACTCCTTATGCCCAGAAATTCTCTACATGAAATGTGAGGGTGTGAGCTTAAAAAGCTCAGTGAATGATAGTAGAAGCATCAAGTAATTTGCACCCAAACATGCATAAATCAAAGCAATTAAGCATTAAATTTTTAGTCATAACATGTTAACATTTCACTATAACATCACATGAAATTTTAAGAATTAAGAATCAATTTTTCCAAGGCATGTAAAATCAACTTTTAACACAAACATTCAATTATATTGACACAACCAATCAATTCTATTGGCATAGTGCATCCATGGCACTAAGTAAACGTGTGATCATACATTGGATAAACGGATCTCCGAACTCCCACAAATCAAATACAGTCCTCCGAATTGAGTGGGCCAAAGCCATACACTCCCTTATAGCACCTCAAATAACCCAATGAGTGGAGACTCAAGCTCAACACTCCCTTATCTACTCTAAACAAATCAATCCACCGAGAGCCATATGCTCAAAATATCACAAATAATGGTGAGTACTCACAAATCCTATGGCATGCCAACTATATCCAATGTATCCACCATGCAATATTGCCAATGTAATCATACATACAAGGCATAAAATATGTTGTTTAATCACTTAATTTAGGATGTTAAAATGCAAGTAAAAGCATGTGGCTAAGCAATTTTAACATCAATAAAATTAAGCATAGCAAATATCAATTTCCCAATATTCATACACCAATTAGAACACCTTTATCAAATGTTAAATAAATTAGCAATTCATGTTCCAAATATCAATTTATTCCATACAATTTAATCAAGCTAAAAGCATAATACACAACTTACCAAACCAATTGCCATTTTGCTCTTTTATAAAACAAAACCTATTTTTGCAAAATCCAACCATCCAATATACAATTAAGTCATTAATAACACCAATTAAACCTTTAATTTAACCTATAATCAGGTCAATTTATCAAATTTCCCTTAATATCACTCACCTCCACACTTAGCTCTTTAAGCAAAAATGTGTTCAAACAAGCAGGTTTGAGCTTCAATTCTGATTTGCATGTTCCTCATCTTGATGTGGAGCTTTAACAGAGATAAAGTATGCATTACAAACTAACAATAGCAACAAAAAACTTGAAATTTGATAAAGTATTCAAATCTAAATCATTGCTCTAAACTACCTTCATGATGTTGCACAACTAAGCCGAAATATAGAATTCCTCAACTAAACTCCCTTTTTAGCACATCAACCCACTTCTAATCTTTATTCCTAGTCCAATAACCTGTATTCTAAATATTAATTTCATCATTTAATCTGTGTCAATACAAGCGCGTCAGTCAAAACGGACTTCAGCTTCTCCAAACTCTTCTGCCTCTCATCAGTCCACTCAAAGGCAGAGTTCTTCTAAAGCAACTTTGTCAATGGAGCAGCAATACTAAAAAAACCCTCAACAAAATGACGATAGTAACCAGCTAAGCCCAAGAAACTCCTGCCCTCAGACACAGTCCTCGACGGCTTCCAATCCAAGATCGCCTCAACCTTCTTCGAATCAACCCAAATACCCTCAGTTGAAACGAGATGACCAAGAAAAATCACCTCACGAAACCAAAACTCACACTTGCTCAACTTATCATACAACTACTTCTCCCGCAAAACTTGAAGAACCCTCTCAAATGCTCGTCGTGCTCATCCTCCGATCGAGAATGCACCAATATATCATCTATGAAAAGTACAACGAATCAATCCAGATAGGAATGGAATACACGGTTCATCATGTCCATAAATGCAGCAGGTGAATTTGTCAAACCAAATGGCATGACAAGAAACTCGAAATGCCCGTAATGAGTCCTAAAAAAGCATTCATAACATCTGCATCCTTTAATTTCAACTGATAGTACCCAGACCTCAAATCAATCTTCAAAAAAATCGAAGCTCCCCTAAATTGGTCAAATAGAGCATCGATCATCAGAAGTAGATACTTATTATTAATGTCTAATTTATTCAGCTGGCGATAATCAATGCACAGCCTCAAAGTCTCAACCTTCTTCTTCACAAACAGAACTGGCGCTCCCCACGGCGACATACTCAGTCGAATGAAACCCCGATTTAATAACTCTTGTAACTTTGAAGCTTCAACTCTTTCATTTCCTTAGGTGTCATGTGATAAGGCACAATTGGCACCGGAGCTTTATCAGGATAGAGCTCAATACCAAACTCAACTTCTCTATCTGACAGTAAACCAGGCAACTCATTAGGAAACACATCTGTAAAATCACAGACAGCTTGAATCTCATATAACCTCAACTCCTTACTATCGGCATTCAGGAAATAGGCTAGATAAGCTTCGCAACCTTTCAGGACCAACTTCTTGGCTCTAAACAAAAAAATCACATTAGAAAGTAACTCGAACTTCTCTCCAACAACAACTTCGGAACCATATGTGCAATATAAAGTCACCATCTTTGCCTCACAATCAACCTTCGTCCGATGCTTCGTCAACCAATCCATCCCAAGGATAACATTGAACCCCTCAAAATGAAAATTCTAAAAGATCTACAGGAAACACCTGTCCCTGAACCATTAGAGGACAACGATAATAAACTCGATCCACCACTACACTTTCACCGAGAGGGCTCTTAACCATAACACCACACCTAGATACCTCTACAAGAATCCCTGACTCTCTAACTACATCACAAAGAAAAAGTGAACTTATAGAACCCAAATCAACTAAAGTTAAAAGAGGAAAAGACTGCAGCGTAAAAGTACCCGCGATGACATTTGTGCCTCTCTAGTCCAGGGCTCTCTAACTGCGTAAACTCTGACTGGACCTCCATTACCACCCCGAACAGCTCCATGCTGACCAACACCTCTACCACTATCACCTTTTCCATGACCCCTCTCTCGAGTCAGAGCAGGTGTAGCAGTAACAACAACAGCAGTAGGTCGGTCTTGAACCACAACTACTCTCCTCAGATAATCACTAACATGATGCTCCATCGATTCGTAAACACGACAAGCACTAGTCATCCTCCAACACTCACCAAGATGACGACAACCACAATTCTCACGTAACAGTCATGTAACAACTCCCTAATAACCCGTACCAGCCTCAGCTCTTGCGGCCTGCCTATCCTGACCTCGACCTATAGCACCACGTCGTCTTGACCTCCCAAAACTACCTATCTTGCACTTTCAACCAAATCCACTAATAGACTCAGATGTCCTATTAACAACACTCAGGCAAATCCATGTGTGATTAGCTTGCTTCAGTAATCATAACCAACTGTTACTTCAGGTTTTCTTGTTTAATCAACTAGTCGATATCCCAGTAGGATCTTTCGATCTTCTACTAAAATAATAAGTCAGTAAGAACTGTTTATCTCTTGACCTCATAGTCCAAACCGGTTCAGGGCTAAGGTGTTCACAGATAGACCATACCAAATTTGGGTTAATTCCCACCTTAATGACTTCTTAAGGTTGTCAGGCCTAGGGTTTAGGTTCTTTTTTTCCTGAACAGTTGTTTCGCTAAGAGAACCCTACAAAATAATTAATTAATCATACCTCCACTTGCTAATCCCTTATAGGAGGATTAGTTCCTCATGGATCTCATAAAAAATATAAACTTGATAGAAAGAGTAGACATGAATAATAATTCAAGAGTATAAAGTTTAGAAGAAGCCTAATTTGTATTGAATATAATGTAGAATCCTTATAAAGTTTGATCAAATGCATAAATTTGATTTCTTCCACAAAAACAAATAACAAAAGCTAAAACAAACTTAAAGCCTAAGAAAAGAAAAAGACTAAAGAATAAAGACTAAATCTAACAAGAAATTTATACAATATGAAAGTTGTCCCCTAATATGTGTTAAATGAGTCTGTTTATAGACTTTAGAATGGTTGTCATCCTTAACCCTAGGTCAGTTGCCGTCCTTATGCTTAATGTTTGATTGTGCAGACCAAAATGCCCCTGGCTCGTAATTATTTCTAGTACAGAGGTGATGTCGTGAGACATTAGGTCCTATGTCGTGACATCGAGGGCAATATGCTGCATCTTCAAGGTGCCTTCAGGGGTGTGTCATGACATCCTCAGGCTGTGTCGCGACACCGAAGGTAGTCTTAAAATTCCTCTATTTTACTCCCTATGTTGTGACATCTAGTGCTTCGTGTTGCAACACAACGACCAATATTCAGTTAGCATGCCTTTTAATGGTCTCTTGCACGCTTACAAAGTATATTAGCTCACCCTTAGGCCACATTCGACCCCTAAGGTCAATAAAAGACTTAAATTACACACTTTATTGAATTTAACTAAAATTGTGAAAATGTAATTAAAACTTAACCAAAATGCTTGTGTTCAAGCTCCTAAAGTGCGAAAACTAGTTTAATCTACTACACCAAATTACGATAGATCACTCTTATACAAAATTCCTCAAAATGAACAAATGTTTTACACTTTAAAAATATTCTCTTACTCTCTATTGAACACTTCCAATCTATGCAATATTTATGGAACGATTGAGTTATATTCCTAATTCAAAATAACGACATTCTTCAATTTCAAAATAGCCACATCATATTATCCTTGTCAAATAAGTCTTAAAAAATGGAGAGGACTTTTCTTTAGTCCAATCCCTTTAAATGTGCAATCCCTTTAATTAAATTTCTGAAGGAATATTCACAACATCCTAATACTCGATTTAGTTACAACATATTTCATTATTGATGTAGATAAATAAAAATGTTTACAAGCAAAGATCAAAACTATTAAAACATAAAGTTGTGGTTCGTAATGTGGTAGCAATGAAAAACATAACTAGTTCTACAACCTGATTACTAACAGTATTGTTTTGGAAATTTGACCTATTTACTTAAAGAAACTTGATAACGTTGATGGTCTTCAAAAAGCTTTTACTTAACTTTAACTTCTTCAAAATCATTACCTCTTTAAAAAATTAAGTAAATTACAAAATACTCTTAAAAACTTTCTTTGTTTATCAATTTTTTAAAATATAATCTCGAGATTTATCACTCAAAATCCTTTGAAATACATAAGAAAATAATCAAGTAAAATCATATCATAAATAAAGTAAGATGTACAACATCTCAATAGAAAGTGAATGGTAACTAAGATTTCATATGAGATGCGCAATTGACACCATAAATTTTATTATCATTCTTCAAATGCTAAAAGATAGTAGATAAAAATGCAAAAAAAATGTTTTTATTTTATTTTATTCTACTTGAGGTCCTATCTAATGTAATGTCTGTCCAATCGGTCACATTTACATCTCTATTTTTTGAGCCATTTGTTCCAATCTCAAGATAAAGCATCTCTCCAATTGGACTTGATAGACAAAATATTAATCTTTCAATTGATTTGCTCATTTCTAATTAGACTAATGATATGTTTAGGTTCATCTACTAATACAAGTTGTCTTTCTGTATTACGATCTGACCACGTGAAACCGCTTAGTATTAGTTAAATACTAGATAACCAGTGAGCCCATATTTGCTCATTTCCAATTAGACTAATGATATGTTTAGGTTCATCTACTAATACAAGTTGTCTTTCTGTATTATGATTTGACCACGTGAAACCGCTTAGTATTAGTTAAATACTAGATAACCAGTGAGCCCATATTTGTTTTCATTTTGCTTTGGATGCAAAAACCATTGGGGATAATATACAAATGCATTAATGTAATTTATGAATATTTTTATTAAATTAATTTGTTCGAAAAATACAAGTGCACAAAATGAGTATATTACACTTAGGGCACCAAATCCAACACAATCCATTATCCACTTATGATTAAGATATTTCACACTATAAACGTCACAAGTGAATAAATTCATAAACGAATCTATTCTACTTGGGTCTTATTTGATGTATTGTTAATCTAGTCAGAACCATCTATGTATCTATCTTTTGGGAGTCATATTCTCCTATACCCAAGACAAGACATCTCCCCAATTGGATTTGGTAGAAGACAAATTGGTCTTTTAATCAATTTTCTCAATTCCAACTAAACTAAAGACGTGTTTAGATTATCTATTAATAGAAGTTGTCTTTCCGTATCACGATCCTACCATGTAATACCGTTTAATATTAGTTAAACGTTAGATAATCATTGAGCCAATAATTGTTTTCTTTTTACTTTGCGTGCAAAAACCATTGAGAACAATATATGAAAATATTAATGATACTGGTGGATATTTTATTAAACTAATTTATTTGTAAAATTATAACTACATATAAACAAAATCACTACACTCAAGATATTAGATCCAACATCTTCTTCATCCAATCCCTTTGATTTGATTTGTTGAAGGAATCTTCACAATATCCTGATGTTGGAAGTAGTTACAACATATTTTGTTGTTGATGTACATAAATAAAAATAACTACAAGCAAAGGTGAAAAACTAATACAATATCAAGTTGTGGTTCGTAATGCGGTCACAATGAAAAGTACAATTGGTTCCACAAGCTGAGGGTTTTTTACACAAATAATACAAAAAAATTTAAAAATATACCAAAATAATACAATCATTTTATTATGTACCAAAATGGTACAAACAGGAAAAAAACACAGTCGAGGGCACACACAAGTGGCACCAAAGGTGCCATCGCCACAAAGCGACATCCCACTTTATAATGGTCCCCAATTCACTTCAAATTGCATTTAAAGAGAAGAAAGAAAAGGAAAGGAGAAGAAGAAGAAGAAGAAGAAGAAGAAGAAGAAGAAGAAGAAGAAGAAGAAGGGGAAGGAGGCGTAGAAGGAAGAAAAAGGAAAAAGAAGAAGAAGAAGAGGGATGGAAGGAAAAAGAAAGGAAAAAATAAAGGGTAAACATAGCACAGGTGCCGCCTATGGCAGTGGCACCTTTGGTGCCGCCTGTGACAGACTCTTGACCAGGTTTTTTACTATTTGTATTATTTTGGTACATAATAAAATGGTTGTATTATTTTGATATTTTTTTAAATTTTTTGTATTATTTATGTAAAAAAACCCACAACCTAGCTACTACCAATATTGTTTTGGAAATTTGACCTTTCTACTTCAAGAAACTTATAACATTGAAGGTTTGACTTTTAACTTCTTTAAAATTAATCTCTTTAAATAAAATAAATAAATTACAAAAGACTTTTAAAATTTCATTTATCCCATCATTTTAAAAATATATATAATTTCGAAATTTATTACTCAAAATCTTTTAAAATACATAAATAAATAATCAAACAAAAGTAAGATGTACAAAACGAATGGTTTACATGAGATGCGCATTTTACACCATAAATTTTATGGTCATTCTTCGAATGTTAAAAGATGGTGATAAAAAGCGAAAATTTACATTTTTGTGTTCTATTTGATCATAGAAATTACATTAAAATGGTATAAAAATGGTCTTATTGATATTTTGAAGTTTGATTTAAAAGCAAAAAACAAACATGTACTAGTAAAGTTTGAAAAAGACAGCGACCCCATCGAAATGTCCCATCCGCTCAGTGTGACTTTCTTTACTCCCCAATTTACCCTTTGACCAGTCTTTTTCTCTTTCCCAGATTAATGAATTAATTAAATCAGCAATCATGCCAGCTTAATTTCTCCGTGCAGTCCGCGAATAGATAGATAAATACATAAATACGATAGGGTAGGATTGTCCTTTAGATCAGATTTTTGTTTTTACTGTGGGGTCCCATCAAAGTAACCCTTCTTTCTCTCTCTCATGTCTCCGGACTCTTTCGTAATTTCACATCCCCCCCCCAAAAAGACCGATTTAGGTTTCCCATCGTATAATCTGACGCTTCATATTCATCCACCTTATCCTTAACCCCTAGCCGTCCGATCCCTTCCTCTAAAACCCCGCCGTCGTTTTGGTTCTAATTAACTTTAGAAACTGAAGTAGTTATTATTAATTATAATTCCCAAAGGCTGATGTGGCAGTCACACCTTCTGCATTCCTCTGATCTTCAATATAAAGTCCCGACCTCACTGAGACTTCGCTTTTGCGCCTCCCTTTTTCATTTCTGTGGTTTCTGAGTGTTGTTTTGGGATTTTGAATATGGGTGAGAATAGGATGACCGGCAAGGTGAAGTGGTTCGATGACCAAAAGGGTTATGGCTTCATATCCCCTGACGACGGCGGCGACGATTTGTTTGTTCACCAATCTTCCATCCGTTCCGAGGGTTTCCGTAGCCTTGCTGATGGTGAAGAGGTCGAGTACGTTGTCGAGTCTTCTGAAGGTCGCCCCAAGGCTGTTGAGGTCACGGGCCCCAACGGCAACCCTGTTCGTGGATCATCTAGATCCGGACGCGGCGGCGGCGGTGGTAGCGGTTATGGCGGTGGATCCGGTGGTTATGGTGGAGGAGGAAGGAGAAGCGGTTATGGTGGAGGAGGCGGTGGTGGTGGTGGTGGAGGCGCCGGATGTTATAAGTGTGGTGAGATGGGCCATTTAGCACGGGAATGTGGGCAGGGTGGCGGTGGCGGTGGCGGTGGAGGCAGATATGGCGGTGGCGGAGGCGGCGGTGCTTGTTACAACTGTGGAGGCTCTGGGCATTTCGCTAGGGATTGCCCCAACAGTGGTCGCTAATTTTGAGGAGGGACTTAAATGTGTCATTCACATCTCCTACGATCCATCCTTTTTTCCTCTTCCGCTACTGTTTCTGTCGGTTTCGTTATTATCGTATGGTTTGCTTTTTATGTTTTCCTTTTCCAGTTTATGCAGGACGGTTTCTCTTAGTCAGTTTGCTGTTTTGTCTTTTTGGATTTTGAAGTTGGCAAATGGTTGTAATGGGTGCTTTCGTAGTAGTCTTACAGTGAGGGTGGACATTAGTGTCGATGGGAAAACAACAATGAAGAAGAAAATGATGTTAAAACTCACCGTCATCAAGTGTTTATATCGATATCATATAAATACAAACTGATGGATGATGGTTTGGTTTCAATCCTTTTTCTTTTAATTTCAGTACGCTTTCATGAATTTCTTTATTTAATGCCTCAATTGTTAGATGTGATTTGTTTTGGTTCCATTCTGGTTGTAATGTGCCTTGAACCTGAAATTTGTGTTAATATGATTGAACCATAATTTACAACATTTTGACATTTTTAGCATGGTGCCCTTTGTTTCAAGGTTTCTTTTGTTTGTTTATATTCTTAGATGGGTAGGGACTCCCTACTGTTTTTGCTTTATACTATTTGATGAAAAGGATTGGGATTTGGGACTCATTGGTGAATAATGCAACATAAACTCCCCCGATTATGTGCTGCTGCCTTGCTTTGTTTAATTACAAGTGGTCCATTTTTCCATCTCTCTCTGCATTAACCCTTTTTTTGGTTTAATCATGATGGGTAATCTGTTCTCTAGTAACAATGGGAGACACTTGGATAGGACTGCAAGAATGGTAGTTTACCTCTTTGTTGCTATGAAGTTTAGAAACATGCATTATTCGGTCTGCCGATCAACTCTAAGATGGGCCGGTTTTGTCGGTTCTCCACTTAAAAGTCGGTCGATATTGGTTCCATAAAAAGAGGAAGTCAGTTTGCCGAACCGACCTATTTCTCACCCTAGTCTTCTTCATGATCTTTTTAATTTTTCAGAGAAGTAATTTTTGCCTTTTTAATTTAATTTTTCATTTTCTTTTGCTTTTACAAAATTGTGTTGATTTTCAAAATTAAAAATTATTATAATTTATAAAATATATATTTAAAATTTTAAAAAAATAAATTAAATATTTGTGTTATTTACGTCGTAATATATATATATATATATTTTACATCAGTAAAGTTAAATTTTCTTTGAGATGATTTGAAGGCTAAAATAATTTTTTGCATAGTTGAAATAGAAAGAAATCAGTAAAAGTTTCCTCCCTTTCAATGAAATTTAGAGCTAGTTCAACATTGTTTTCATGATGTTATAAAGTAATAAATAAGTATTTAAATAATGTTTAAATTAATTAATATTATGATATTTTAATAAGAATATAGAAAATATTTTATTATAATTTGTTGTTAATATTTTATATATAAAAATTAAGTTTTAAATGATTAATTAGAGAATGGAAAGTATGATGTGTTGGAAGGGTACAAACAGAATTAAGCTGTCAAAATAATTTTTAGAAGAAAAATTAAAAGTTTTAACTTTTCCGTTTGGAAAAAATGTTTTGAAAAATCAGTTTCTTTTTCAAAAATTACTTATTTAAAATTTTACTTTAAAAAGTATTTTTCTATGTAAAAAAAATTTCTAAAAGATGGTACTAAATACAACTTTAATTTTTTAGATTTTAATCTACAAAGGTCGAGAATTGCTCAAATTTAAGCATCACATTTGTACAAGTCCAATAATGTCCGAGCCCAAGCAAATAAACAAACCCAATAAACTAAACCTAAGCCCAAACCAAACTTAGCCCAAAAAAAACAAAAAAAATAGAAACCCTAAGCAGAAAAATCACCAGTTGCCGCCCTCAACAGCAGCCACGTTCGTCGCCGCCTCTTGCGCGCCTTCCCCGCGCCGTTCGCTCCACGCCACACCTGCAGTAACGAACAGAAACAAAACAGAATAGCAAAAAACGAGCAATAGTATAGATTTTGTTTGGATTTTATTTGATTTTATTTATTTTTCTTTTCCATTTTCAGCTATAAAAAGGGCCGTTATCAAATCTGTAAAGGGAGAGAAGGCAGTGTAAAGAAAAGATAGAGAGAAAATATACTGAAAAAGTTTTTTCGAAGGTGAATTGCTTTTAGTTTTTCTGTTCTTTTTTTTTCATTTATTTTTCATTTAAAATAAAAAAGGAGAAAGAAAAGAAAACTTACCTGAGTCGGGATCGGGATCGGCGCCGGATTTCGGACCGATTGAATCGCTTGAACGGCGGCGCAAAAGGGGGCTAGGGTCGAAACCCTAGCAGAGGAAAAGGGGCGGCCCTCCTTTGTTTTTTTAAGGGACCCTGCAAATGTTTTTTAGGTTTTTTTTTTCTTTTAAATAACACTTGCAAAACGACGCCGTATGGGGGGCCATGACCCGCGCGGTGACCCGACCCGGTCCCAGGATCCGCTCACTTTTTTTTAATGGGCCAATTGCTCATTTGGTCCTCTGTTTTACGAGGAGTGTTTAAATCGGTCTTTTATTTCTTTTAAATCTCGCCATATATTTTATTTCTGCTTCAATTCGGTCCACATTACTGTATAGTGCTTGAGAGGTTTGGGTAAATTTCCCTTTGGATCCCCCTCCTGTTGCGCGCGTTTTGATTTGGTCCTTCCTGGTGTTTTCTATCTTTAAAATCGGCCTTTTAACTTCATTTAGTTTTTAGTTTAATCATTAACCTTCCATTCTAAGGTTTTTTTTAAGTTTATTATTATTATTATTATTATTATACAGTATTATTATTATACTTTTACATATATACACGCATATGTTTGTATTTTATATATGTATATATTTTAAATGTTTTTAAAATACGTGTACATATTTTATATATTTTATTATTATATTATCTTCTTAGTTTTTATATATAGTTTATATATATATATATATATATATATAAATTTACATTTTATAATACATATACATTTTTCCATTTTATAATTCATACATATTTTCACATACATGTATATATTTTCGTAGTTTATTTATATATTATATATATTGTTTTGTTTTTCTTTGTAAATATATACATATGCGTGTTTTTATATTTTTATTTTGTTTTCAACACATGTATTTGTATTTGTTTTATTTGATATATTCCATTCTCTCTTTTTACATGTATGCTGGTATGTGTGTTTGATATATGTGTACATATGTTTGCAACTTTCTTGATATATTGTATTTGTATATATATATTTGCGAATATTTATTCGTATATGCTGTAAATTAAAGGATCTGTATCATATTGTATAATAACTTTAACATACCCTTTTGAAAATATATTTTGGTTTTAACCATTCATCAAGGTTATTTTCTTGATTTAAAGGTTTTTTTTGAATAAAAGCATTATTTGAGGTTTGGGATTTTCGAGGGAAATTGAGCCCTAACGTATTGGGTTCGGATTTTCTTTGTTAATCTTAAATAACCGAGGATATTCTTTATTCAAAATGCATGAGTGTAAAAATCATTTTTGGGAACTTAACTTGTCGTGCCCTAACGTATTGGGTGTGGCATGTTACTTTCTCGAAATGAAGATTTTTCGTATAAAATAAAAAGTGATATTCAAAGTTCGGGGATTATGAGGAATTGTACCCTAACGTATTGGGACTCGATTTCTTTACATGACTTGAACAACTTGTTATTCTTTTGCAAATTTCATCATTCAAGTTGATTTTAAAATCTTTTTAACCTTTGACACTAAGACATTAAATGATCAATTTGGTACCGATTTTGGGCGTTACGAGGGTGCTAACCCTTCCTCGAGCGTAACTGACTTCCGAATTTGTTTTCTCAAAATTCGTAGACCAACATAATTTTTAAGGTGAGCCGATCACACCTTAATAAAGGATCGGTGGCGACTCCAGTTTTATTTTTAAAGCCGACAACTAAAATTTTTGTTTTCAAAAAAACGGTTTCGACAACATTCTTTTTATTTCATTAAGTTTGGTTAATTTTCTAATCTAATATATTAAAAATATAATGCTTAGCTCAGACTTCCTTTTCACGGTTGGAAGTAGGTTAGGGATGGATAAAATTGTTGGTTCATTTGAGCTTTGCATGGGTCCTTGCGTAAAGTTTTCGTAATACCAAAAGGCCCAAAGTTCAATTATTTTGAGAAATATTTAAATCCTAATATTAGTATATTTTTTATCATTTTATAGGTAAAGAGGACTCATTTTAGTACTCAAATTCATCTATATTATTATTTAAAATTTTAATTAAATTAGTATTACAAGTTAATTAAATATAATTTCATGGAAAATGATAAATGATAAAAGAATAATTTA
Organism: Gossypium raimondii; assembly: GCF_025698545.1. Classification (NCBI taxonomy): domain Eukaryota; kingdom Viridiplantae; phylum Streptophyta; class Magnoliopsida; order Malvales; family Malvaceae; genus Gossypium; species Gossypium raimondii. Next base: position 42,484,514 of record NC_068565.1, read on the forward strand.
AAGTGTTACTATAAATAATTGAGGATATGATAGAAAGGTAATTTAATATGCTTGGCAAGCAAGCATTGCGCCTAATTACTCACCCAGATACTCCTTAATTGTGTATTAATTTCAAAGAATTTTGAGAGAAAAACTAAAAGGCAAAATAAAAAGATTCAACTTTGGTAAATTTAACATATTATGTTGAGGCAAGTTACGAAGAAACAATTTGAATGGAATTCGATATCATTTACTACCATTTGAAATGAAGCAAAACTTGTCATATTCAGTAATTGTAATTTATTGAAATATAATTTTTAAGTTATTAACTATATTGATATTTATGAATATATGGAAGCTTATATATATAAATCAATTGGTTGCGTTCAAATATCAGACTGGACTGAATTAAATTAATACAACTCTTGAATTATGGAAATTTGTTCAGATGGAGGAGTTGTTCTTCTAGAAGACTGAATCTCCATCATATTGTGATTTATTGGACTCTATTAATGTGTTGTCCTTGTTATTTTGTAGTTGCTAATTTTAAGAAGTTGCTTTGTATTCAATCACTAGTATGTTATTAAGTCTATTTTCATATATATGTCCTGAGGCTTGTATAGGGAATGTATGAGAGCATATTGAGGTCACTTTTGTTTGTTCATTGAGGAACTCATTGTGCAAGTGCTATTAAAGAGCAAATCTTTAGTGTTTATAGCCTAAATTCTCAAGGGGAGCATTTAGAGGTGAGTGTTATAATCTTTTAAGTACAAATGTGATATCTCTATACTTGGGGAGTGATAGACTGTGATTTGGGTAAAATACTAATAAAAGCCAATTTTTTAAAAAATTTACTGAAATGGGCCCGGTAAATAATTAATTACCGAAATGACCCAATTCCCCGAAAGCACGTCCACGTCAGTGCGATGTCAGGGGACGTGGCAAGAAAACGCTTCCTCAAGGAAGCGCTTTGTCCACATGGACAAAAAGTGTGCCCTTAAGGACGCGTTTTCCTGCCACGTCAGTGCTCCCCTTGGGGATGCGTTTAGCCCGTGCGTGAACAGTAGCAACAGCTACTTTTTTGACCGTTGGTGACCCCCCCAATAGTAAAAAAAATCTATAAAAACCCCTCTTCATTTTTTTCACAACTAAATCATTTCTCTCAATTTCTCTCTAATATTCTCTCAAATTCCTCCCAATTTCCTCTCAAGTTCCTCTCAAATTCCTATTTAAAAAAGTTTTAATTTTTTAATTATTTTTAAAAAAAGTTTTAAATTTTATTTTTTTGAATTTTTTTAAATCATAAAAATTTGATCGTGTTAGCAATGACAGGAGAACTAATTCGTCTTGATGACAAGCACATATCCGTCGAACAAATAAAAATTGTAAGTGTTAAATTTAATTTTTAAATATTATTTAATATATTTTTTATTTTTGCAATTTTCAATAATTATTATTTTATTATTTGTTATAAAAGTCTGTAGATCGGATATTGCAATGTTATATCCGTAATATGCATGATCATCCATCACCGTTGGTAGAGAATTACTTGTGAGAAGCGAATTTTTGGCGCGTGGCGACGGTAGGCCCGGGATGCAAGTTGGACCCAAAACTCATCAGTGCGTTGATTGAGAGGTGGAGACCCGAGACGCATACATTCCATCTTCTATGTGGAGAGTGTACTATCACTTTGGAAGATGTCAATTTGCAATTGGGATTGCCGGTGGACAGGTACGCAGTCACCGAGTCTGTTCAATCTGGTGATTGGGGAGGAGTATGCTACGAGCTTTTGGGCGCTATTCCGGAGAATATTAATGGAGGTCGGATCAAGATGGACTGGTTACGAGACACATTCCCAGAGCTGGATGATGATTCTATCGAACTAGAAAGAATCCGATATGCTCGGGCGTACATTCTTCAGATAATTGGAGATTATCTCATGCCGGACCTGTCACGGAACCTTATACATCTAAGATGGCTGCTGAAACTCGTTGCTGGTGAATTTAGTTAGGGGTCTGCCATTTTGGCCACATTGTACCGGGAGATGTGCGGGGTGATGCGACCGAATAAAGCGAAAATCAGAGGTTGCCTGTCACTACTGCAGCCATGGGCACAGTTTCGCTTTCTATTTTTACGTCCTCGAGTGGACCACCCATATACATTCCCACTCATAACAAGGTAAATTTTATATTAGATTTTACAATTATTACGTAGATTTAAAATATAATAGTATGCTAAAAATTTATTTAAGTAGGTGGAACCATTCGACAAGTTATGCTCGATTACCTACCTCTCTTGAAGATATACGGCTTCTATTAGACCAACAGTCGGAAGCACAAGTAAGTATTAAATAAAATATATATTTCCATCACGAGCAAGTCGATTGGTATTTAGTATTTAGTATTATGTATTATGTATTATGTATTATGTATATAACTAATATTTCCATCATGTTCATATAGTTTCAATGGACACCATACGAGGATCCGACAATTCGGGCAGTAATTCCGGATGAGTACTTCCAAAATCCAAACGTTTGGCATGTGAAAGTCGCATTGGTCAACTATGTGACCGTGGAGATGCACTAGTCAGACAGGGTATTGCGGTTATTTAGATTTCGACAACCGATCCCCGTGGCACCTGAGGTGTTGGATAATCATCACAAAATTGACCTACGGCAATTGCATACAGATTGGCCGAGATTCTAGTCATACTACATCCAAATATGGGAAGATCGATATGATTACATACCTACTCGGAAACCGATCATCGTTCTAGAGTTGGCGTACGTGCCGGAATACATGCCATGATTTAAGATCCATGATAAGCCGTATTTACTGTCGGCAGAGGAGAGACAACGGCAATTGCATGTCCAAAAGGAACGACGTGGCCCTTTAAATCCAAGAAGAAGGGACGACAACTCAAGTTTATCAACGTGGCCCAGACAATCACCCGACCCATCATCAGCACCTATACAATCACCAGGCCCAGCAACAACACCGTCACAGTCACCCGACCCAGCAGTTCAACCGACGATACCCACGGCACAACCTTTTCAGATGATGCCAGGTGTGTATCGTAGCCCTTTTATGTATCCTAACCCTTATATGTTTCCTTTTTTTAGTCCTATGGCAGGTTGGAGTCCATGACCCGGTTCATCTTCATTTTTGACTACGCCGAGTGGACCGCAGATGTATAGGCCAGGTGCGTCGCACGAGGTATCGCAAGAGGGGCCGTCGGGGAGCTCTTCTTTTTACCAATCCCCATCATCGTATGGGTTTCAAAAAGCTTCGCCGTTGGTGATGCAAACACCTCCACTGTCACTATTCTATCAATGTGGCTTATTGTCCCAACACCGACAACCAGATCCCCTACCGGAGGAACCAGAATTCCCGCTGGAGCAACCACAACCCCCGTCGGAAGCTAGACAAAGAAGGAATCCAGCGCAAAACCATCAACGGCTGCCATGTGGCACTGAATCCGGCGGGCACGAAGATTGATTTTTATTTTAATATACTTGTACAAACATTTTGAATATTTTGATATTATTTGATGTAATAAAATAGAAATTCTTCTATATTATTTCATGTAATAAAATAGAAATTCTTCTATATTATTTCATGTAATAAAATAGAAATTTACTTTTACATTTTAATATAATAGAAATTCTTTTAAATAAGGCAATATGTTGAATATTTCTATATTATTTCATTTAATAAAATAAAACGTTATTTTGAATAAAGTAATTGTAATTTACTTTAATATTTTTAATGAAATAGATTTTCTTTTAAATTTTATACTATTCTGAATATTTGTACCAATTTTTTATTTTAAAAATATAAATAATACAAAGTTTTTTACAATAACGTTCAACTATTGCGATTTCGACATGATCAGCTTGTATGGCCTAGGTTCCTACACAATCCGCACAACTTCTGTTAGCTGGCTGTTTCTCGGATATCCATATTGTTACGTATTCTTGTCGAGCAAGGTCGACCCTTTGGTTTGCAACGTAGTTCTCTATCCGGTAACAGCTTAAAAGGAGCAAGCGATGCAGATGACCACTTACGTTCATTTGGGACCGGTAGGAATACGTGTTTCCAAACGTTGTACATGTTTTCTAATTTGTACACTTCATCGACATAGCTCATCGGATCCAGACGGAGATTCTGACAAGCTACAATTACATGAGCGCATGGATAACGAAGTGCGTCAAACATCCCACAGTCGCAAGTGCATCATTTGGCGACGTAAATTGTACATATAACTCAATATAGGGTGCTCCACTAGCGAGATAAGTCTGCACCATTACCTCAAAGCTACGAGCACCTTTTATGTCGAACGAGTCATATGTCACCGAATCAACAGAAGAACAAAATCGATACGTAATAGACAGAACTTTCATTGGCATTATTCCGAATATTTTACGCCTAATTCTTTTATGAAGTTCTGTCAAATCAATGTTCTGGTTAAAAACCAGTCGCACTGTATTCTCCGATAAAAAAACAACACCGTTCTCGGTGTGGCAAACCTCACCATCATAGTAAATAACAATACTAATACGTTTACTCATCTTCAATTTCTATCTTTCTTAGCCTCTCTAAATTTTTTTTTGCTGTAACTTATGCAATCTGAGAAAAAATTTTGCCTCATTTATAGCCTCAGGCCAAACATGCACTACTGTAGCAAAAGCACATCCACGTGGGAGCTTCTTTCAATACTTCTACTGACAAACCATCCTGCTTAAAGCTTTTTTAACACTATTTGCTCAGAAACGTCTACTCAAAATTATTTTTTCATGAGCTACTGTAGCAAAAGCGCGTCCACGTGGGAACTTCTTTCAGTACTATTGTTGACAAAGCATCCTGCTTAAAGCGTTTTTGACACTATTTGCTCAAAAACGTCTACTCGAAATTATTTTTTTAGGAGCTACTGTAGCAAAAGCGCGTCCACGTGGGAGCTTCTTTCAGTACTATTGCTGACAAAGCATCCTGCTTAAAGCGTTTTTGACACTATTTGCTCAGAAACGTCTATTCAAAATTATTTTTTTAGGAGCTACTGTAGCAAAAGCGCGTCTACGTGAGAACTTCTTTAAATTAACAAATAATTTAATTAAGTAACCCTCAACCACAAACCCTAATTTATTTGAGTTTTTACTTAAAAACCCTAAACACTAAACCATAATCTAATTTTTTAAAAATTTATAATTAATTTACTCAAGTAACCCTGAACCCTAATTTATTTAATTTTTTCATAAAAACCCTTAACTCTAAACCCTAATCTAATTTTTTTAAAAATTTAATTAAATTACTTAAGTAACCTTAAACCTAATTTAATTATTTTTCTTAAAAAACAATAAACACGAAACCTAATCCAATTTTGAAAAATTTATAATTAATTTAATTGACAAACCATAAACCCTAATCCCTTATTTATTTAATTTTTTCTCTAAAACCCTAAACTTAAAAATATCAAAATCCTAACCTTAACCCTAAACCAATAACCCAAAACCCTAACTGCAGGACACATAGGCAAAACGCGTCCTTGAGGAAGCGTTTTGCCTACTTGGACATAAAGCGCGCACTTAAGGGAGAGATTTTTGTCCACGTAGGCAAAACGCTTCCTCAAGGACGCGTTTTCCTGCTTCGTCACCTGACAACGTGCTGACGTGGATGCGCTTTCAGGGAAATAAGGCCATTCCGGTAAATAATTATTTTGATTTATTTAAGTGTTCGAAAATTTTTTAATGTTCTCGGTTTGGACCCGAACTGTTTCCGTTGCATGTTTTAGGGTCTCGAGGGCCCTTTTTAGGGACATATTGATTGAATGTGAGCGAATTAAATTTAAAAGCAAATTTTTATGCTCCGAACTAGTAAGTTAAGTCAGGTAACGCCTCGTGCTTGACTCCGACAACGGTCTCAGGTAAGGGGTGTTATAGGAGGGCTTCAGTCTGGAGTTTACAAAGTGAAACCAAATTTTACCTTGCGGCATCAAAAAGCGATGGTGTATTGTATAGCTCTTTTGATGGGAACCCGTCCAAACTGCTCCCTCGACACACAAGTCTCTCACCAGCAGGTCTCATTTTTCATCTGTGATGTCATCCATGAACTCAGAGTGTTCGTCGACATTGACCTTAATGTTGTACAACTCATTGATGTTTGCAGCGTCCCATGGTATTAAACCTTTTCGAACAAAAATAAATTCTAACTCATGATCGTAGAGATAGGCATAGAACTCATGTACTAGTTTGTTTTTGTTCTCCTTTCTTTCTTTCTTCTCCTTATCTTCTTCCTTTTTGTCTGATAATTTTTGAAGAAATGTTGTACTCATCTCATATTGAGATGTGTTTAAATAGGTGAAAAATTGACATTAGTGCCGCCTGTCAGAAAAGAGTCACCAGTGGCACCTACCAAGTAGGAGTCACCAATGACGCCTACCAGACCACCTGTCTTTATACCATTCCTGTATCTCTACATGGGTCATATACCAAACCGGGAAAATATTTTATAGTTGTGTCGCCTATAAAAAAAACACCACTAATAAAATAATATTTTTTAAAAGATAAAAAAAATATTATAAAAAATAGGTAGTGTCACTTATGAGAAAGCTACCACCAAAAAACCTATACTATTTTAGTAATTAATTGCACTGATAACCCATTTCAGAATTTAATTTAACCTTATTTTTATCATAGAAATTTCATTTAAATGGTAAAATGATGGTCTTATTGATATTTTGAAGTTTGATTTAAAAGAATAAAAACCATGTACTAGTAAAGTTTTAAAAAACAGCGACCCCATCGAAATGTCCCATCCGCTCAGTGTGACTTTCTTTACTCCCCAATTTACCCTTTGACCAGTCTGTTTTTCTCTTTCCCAGATTAATTAATTAATTAAATCAGTAATCATGGAAGATTAATTTCTCCGTGCAGTCAGCGAATAGATAGATAAATACACAAATACGATAGGGTAGGATTGTCCTTTAGATCAGATTTTTGTTTTTACTGTGGGGTCCCATCAAAGTGACCCTTCTTTCTCTCTCTCAGGACTCCGGACTCTTTCGTAATTTCACATCCCCCCAAAGAAAAAACCGATTTAGGTTTCCCATCGTAAAATCTGACGCTTCATATTCAGCCACCTTATCCTTAACCCCTAGCCGTCCGATCCCTTCCTCTGAAACCGGCCGTCGTTTTGGTTCGAATTAACTTTTAAAACAGAAGTAATTATTATTAATTATAATTCCCAAAGGCTGACGTGGCAGTCACACCTTTTGCATTCCTCTGATCTTCAATATAAAGTCCCGACCTCACTGAAACTTCGCTTTTGCGCCTCCCTTTTTCATTTCTGTGGTTTCTGAGTGTTGTTTTGGGATTTTAAAGATGGGTGAGAATAGGATGACCGGCAAGGTGAAGTGGTTCGATGACCAAAAGGGTTATGGCTTCATATCCCCTGACGACGGCGGCGACGATTTGTTTGTTCACCAGTCTTCCATCCGTTCCGAGGGTTTCCGTAGCCTTGCTGATGGTGAAGAGGTCGAGTACGTTGTCGAGTCTTCTGAAGGTCGCCCCAAGGCTGTTGAGGTCACTGGTCCCAACGGCAACCCTGTTCGTGGATCATCTAGATCCGGACGCGGCGGCGGCGGTGGTGGCGGTTATGGCGGTGGATCCGGTGGATATGGTGGAGGGGGAAGGAGAGGCGGTTATGGTGGAGGAGGCGGTGGTGGTGGTGGTGGAGGCGCCGGATGTTATAAGTGTGGTGAGATGGGCCATTTAGCACGGGACTGTGGGCAGGGTGGCGGTGGCGGTGGAGGCAGATATGGCGGAGGCGGAGGCGGAGGCGGAGGCGGCGGTGCTTGTTACAACTGTGGAGGCTCTGGGCATTTCGCTAGGGAGTGCCCCAACAGTGGTCGCTAATTTTGAGGAGGGATTTAAATGTGTCATTCGCATCTCCTCCGATCCATCCTTTTTTTTCCTCTTCCGCTACTGTTTCTGTCGGTTTGGTTATTATCGTATGGTTTGCTTTTTATGTTTTCCTTTTCCAGTTTATGCAGGACGATTTCTCTTAGTCAGTTTGCTGTTTTTGTCTTTTTGGATTTTGAAGTTGGCAAATGGTTGTAATGGGTGCTTTCGTAGTAGTCTTACAGTGAGGGTGGACATTAGTGTCGATTGGAAAACAACAATGAAGAAGAAAATGATGTTAAAACTCACTGTCATCAAGTGTTTATATCGATATCATATAAATACAAACTGATGGATGATGGTTTGGTTTCAATCCTTTTTCTTTTAATTTCAGTGCCCTTTCATGAATTTCTTTATATAATGCCTCAATTGTTAGATGTGATTTGTTTTGGTTCCATTCTGGTTGTAATGTGCCTTGAACCTGAAATTTGTGTTAATATGATTGAACCATAATTTACAACATTTTGACATTTTTAGCATGGTGCCCTTTGTTTCAAGGTTTCTTTTGCTTGTTTATATTCTTAGATGGGTAGGGACTCCTACTGTTTTTTCTTTATACTATTTGATGAAAAGGATTGGGATTTGGGACTCATTGGTGAATAATGCAACATAAACTCCCCAGATTATGTGCTACTGCCTTGCTTTTTTTAATCACAAGTGGTCCATTTTTCCATCTCTCTCTGCATTAACCCTTTTCTTGGTTTATGAGGGTTGAACAAAAGGTTAAATCATGATGGGTACTCTGTTCTCTAGTAAATTTTATGAGAACAATGGGAGGCACTTGGATAGGACTGCAAGAATGTTTGTATGCCTCTTTGTTTCTATTCAGTTTAGAAACATGCATTATTGGACCTTGTTTGTGGAAAAAAAATTGAAAGAAAATTATAGAAACAAGTTGCAAAACTGAATTGATATGTTTAAAATGTCTAAGGGAGCATGAAAACTAGTGGGGGGTGTTAAGGTGGAGTAATCATTGTAGTTGGATATTGGGAGTAGTTGGAATTGCTTGGAGACATCTTTGTCCTACTTAGTCCCTACCTTCTATTAGACAATATCGAGTAGGATGGTATATGGAAATTGGGGTAGTTCGGCCTAATGGTATCTCATTTCCAAAATCTAGCACCTTTGATGTCAATCCTTGGGTGTTGACCTGCCAAGCTCCACTTTTCACGTATTTAACATTTTTCCCATACAGGATTGATACTTAATTCATCACGGCATTGTGGGTTTTTTTTCCACAGTTTTCTTTTGACTTTTAACATATATATTTTTCGCTTCGTCAATCAGAAGGATATGCGGATTTGAGTAATTGATTAATGGTTGAAGTTATAGACATTGTACGAGAAAATATATGTATATGACTCCAATTAGAGTGTGTTCCGCTGGAATGGTAGAATGTAAATGGCAAGAGCTTTGGCCTCTAAAATGGTAAAATTACTTTAAAGGATTTTTTATTATTATTTTAAATTACAAAATTATAAATTTAGTATGGATGAGGATATGATAGAAACGTAATTTAATATGCTTGGCATGCTGCCGTTGCGCCTTATTATTCGCTCAGATACTCTCTTTAGTCGTATCAAAACCAAATATTTTCCTGATTGGGATTTCTTTACTGTTGATATGGGTTCTAATCCATCGTGTACGTGGAGAATTATATTTTTCAGCGAAGGGGCTGCTAGCTGGTGGCTATCGTTGGTGTTTGGGCGACGGTTTGACCATAAAGGTTTTCTATGAACCTTGGTTAGGGGACAATTTTTGCATCGACTCCATACCTTTGTCGGGTTTGGAAAACTTGAGGGTGAATCAGTTATTCTCAATAGATGAAATGGCTTGGAATGTGGATTTTATTGAAGGCATCCTTACTCCTATTGATGTCAATCTGTAAGTGTTCACAAGCAGCAGGATAAGCTTATTTGGCATCTTAGTAAGGACGGTCGTTATAGTGTTAGGACCAGTTATAGGGTGGCTTTAGAGTTGAATGCTAATTTACATGATCAATTTGTTGAAGGACCATGGTCATGGTTTTGGAGTTGTAAGTTCCACCAAAGGTTGAAGACTTTGTTTGGAGATGTCTTCGAGGTCTTTTGCCAACAAAAGCTCACTTGGTTGAGAGAGGTATCAATGTGGCTGTCCCGTGTGCTTGATTGAGGGCGATCAAGGATCTCAATTATGTGTTTATTGTCTGTGTCCGATTGCGGTGACTGTTTTGCAATTAGCGAGGCTGCAGCCTAGTCGGTATGTTACTGATAATTTTATCATCCCTTTATTGCAATCTTCTTATAAGCAACTTATCAGTATGGGTCTAACTATTTTGTACAGCATCTGGTTTCACCGTAACATCTATGTGTGGAGGAGTCAAAGCTTGCAGTTTCTAATATTCTTGTGTATGCTGAACCCTTCTTGCAAGACTAGCGGAGTTCACGAGTTTTTGCCGTTGTGCAACCTTCTCCCATGTCGTAGCACGCTGCTAATACTCCATGGTTAAGGCCGCCTTTAGATTTTCTTAAATGCAACGTAGATGAGGCTTGTGACCACTAATTATGCTGCATTGCTGAGGGATTCACATGGCCATGTTGTTAAGTGTTTTATTGGTATTGCACAGTCGGTGATGGATCCTAGCATAGCCAAGGCATTTGTCGTTCGAGAGGCTCTTTCTTGGTTGCGTTCCTTCAATGTTGATTGGATTTTAATGGAGTTGGAATCGTCATGATCTGTTCCCAAACAGGATCTTTTTTTTTTGTTAGTTAGGATTGGTAATTCAAGATTGTTTGATAATTCATCTTATTTTGAGTTTATATTATCTATCTTAAAACAATAACTACCAACTTTTACAATTTTAACAACTACTACCCACCTCTTAAACAAAATTAAAAAAAGAACCTGAAGAGGAAAAAACAACTTTCACGAATTCAACAACTCAATAATTTTTCATTGCAATTTTTTACTTTTAGGATGATTTTTATTTTAATATTTATTTTTAATCATTTTATTTAAATATTATTTTAAAATATATTTTTAAGAATTTAATTAAGATTAAATTTTATTTTTAAAAGTTCATTTAGGAGTAGAATGGTAGAAAAAATTCAGCTTAAAACAGAACAGGAAACCTTTTGCTTTTCCTTCTCTTTATGCGACATTAATTTTCAACCTTTCTGTCAAACTCCATTCTTTCAACTAAATTCTATTTATTTGATTATTATGAGCAACTAAATTGTATTTTAGCCAAATGGCGACCAAATTTAGGTATTTGAGTTGTGAGGTCAAAACTCATATTTAACTTTTTTTTTTTATTTAGATATTTATTTTTTTTCCTTGGATTGTTTCATAATATTGTTTTCAATTTCGTTTAAGAAAGAATCCCTAGTACAATATTGGGAACAATGTATAATTGGTACAAATAATTTAACGCTGAATCATTCTACAGAAGAATAAATTAATCTGGTTCGATTGGGAGTATAGTTGGGCAACACCATAAGATTAAGCGATCTAATTTAAATGATCTGCGCAGTTGAGATCATTTCTTAGAGTCGTGTTCTTCTAGTTTACAAGACTGTCGGCGAATTAAAATGTGGAAGTTGCTTTTAGAATTGCTCGCTTGATAAGGGGATTATCAATAAGCAAGAAGACATTCATAGTCCGTGATTGATTTTGAAACTGAAACCGACATCATACCCAAGGCTAGAGCTTTTGTAACACCCCTTACTCGTATTTGATGCCGGAATAGGGCATGAGGCATTACTAGAACACATACACTTGTAAACATATTTAACCGAGTTATCAAATTTCATCTAAATTAAAACTTTCAAATTTTTTTTAACATGCTTTTATAATTCTTCACAATATATCCTTAAAATATTATATTAATAAAAAATAGGGCCTACGAGACCCGATACATACCCATGCAATTCAATGCTTCATTTCCATTTTATTCAGTTCACAATTTCTCATGCTCACAATTTAAATCATATCACTAGCAATTTCCATTTAATTACCATTTATTTCAATTAAAACACAATAATAATTAGATTTGAATTACAGTAATACAAACTTACTAGGCTAAATTGCAGAAATACCATGATACAAGGGCATTTTGGAAATTTTCCATTTCCCTTGACTTTCCACGCGATCTTGATCTAAATTAATAATTTCATTCAATTTATTAATTTAAAAAATAAAACTATTCAATTCTTGAAATTTCGTCATTTTTTCCATTTTACAAAATTACCCTAACAATTTTATTTTTATTCATTTTAGTCCCTGAACCTAAAACATATAAATTAGCTATTTTTAAAATAAACTCATATTATCTGAATATTCACATATATTTTTCCTCCTCCATGCCATTCCACATCCTTAATGTACTTAACACTCTTAGAAATAACATTTTCTAAAGTTTCATTATTCACCCTTAAGTATATTCAAAGCTGTCTATCCGAGTTAGTATCACTAAATTATTTTTATCTTGAGCTACAGATCTCCAAATTATGCACCGTTAATTTTTCATGAAACTAGACTCATATATATTTTTACCATAAAATTTTCAGAATTTTTAGTTTAGCCAATTGGTACAGTTTATTCTTTAAAGATTCCCCTGTTTCACTGCCTTCCGTTTCTGACCTCTCTTCACTAAAAATCAAATATCTCTTAGTAAAAAATTCTGATGGTAGTGTCATTTATTTCTATTGAAACTAGACTCATTAAGAAATTTAATCATATAAATTAAAATTACAATTATTTTTGTACAATTTATAATGATTTATCAAAGTTAGAATAGGGATTCCAAAATCAATCCGACCCTGCCTCACTAAAATTCAAATATCTCAAAATATATAACTCTTTTACTTGCTTTGTTTCTTTTATGTAAAAATAGACTCATTAAAATTTCATTTAATATCTTATTCACTCTCTAATTAAATTTCCACAATTTATGGTTATTTTCAAAGTTAACCTACTGCAGCTGTCCAAAACTGTTTTAGTGGAAGATGTTGATAATCAAATTTATAACACCCTCCTTTCCTTTCTCTACAATATTTTCTATCAATTCTTCTTGTTTCCTTCACTAGCATATCAAGAAGATAGAACCTTATATAATAAATCCCTACATTAACATCAATTCCCTGCTTTTTCAATAATATCAAACTCAAAAATATATTGAAATCTTAATGTTCTTACCTTGCTCTATTGATTTCAATCTTTAACTTGATTTTCTCTCTCCTCCAGCCTTTATTTCTTGAATCTAACTTGATATTCTAGCTCCCAATAATCTCCTTATCAATTTTTTCTCTTGGTGGCTATGGAAATTCTTTTGATTTCTAGATGAAAATGGTGAATTTTTGGTGGAAGGATCAAATTGTAAAGAAAGCAAAACTTTCTTTCTTTCTCTCTTTTTCTCACTTTGGTGTATGGAAAAATGGTGGGTTGCATGCTTCTTCATCTTCCTTTTCTTATATATATACTAAATAAAATAATAATAAAATAATAAAATATCATTTAAAAATCAAATTAAAATACTAATAAACTAATATTTATTTATTTAATTAATATAAAATATCTCCAACATCATCATTATCTTCTAGATTTCTCTCTCTTCTAATTGACCATTTTTCCCTTTATGATTTTTTAAAATTCCATCCTTGAGTCATCACTTAATTTGGTAAAATTGCGATTTAGTCCATCAAAATTCTTTACCTTTTTCAATTTGGTCCTAATCCATCCATTTTCCTTAGTTTCTAGATCATTCCACCCTTAAAATAGTTACACCACTGGTCCTTCAACTTTTTCATATTTACACTTTAACCCCTCAATTTTTCAGTATTTACTCTTGGGCAACAAAACTTTTCTCACTTTTGCGATTTAATCTTTTCTTGAACTAATATGTCATAATATACTTCCCAATGTTGACATAACTCCAAAATTTCCCCTTTTTATCGCTTTATTTCCTTATTTTATTATATCAAAGATAATATTTTCTTGTAAAATTTTTTGGGTATTATGACTTTTATCAATTCACTTACTTAATTTAATTTCGAAATTCACCTTTTATCTATCATTTCACTTTTTTATTTTTTATTTAATTTCGTTATATTTTAATCTCCTCTTTATTTTACGAAAGATTGCAAGGTTTGTAGGCATGTATGAATTTTATATTCTATTTTTAGTCGTAAGATTTATTTTTGGTGGATTTGACACTCATCAAACTTATAAGGGTGATTTTCATTTTGAAAGGAGCAAGACACTTGCATGCTTCCTCTAGATCTACTTATGATTATAAATACATGTTCGAGCAATTACAAATAACGTAACATTACAATTTTCTTTTAAAAAAATATAAGATTACAATATTTGATATATATAAAAAGTGTTAGATTGAAATATTAAGAAAGATGCATTTATATGTTTAGTATACTAAACATTTTATTAGAAGTATGCTCATAAAATCCAAAATTTACCCAATCAAATAAACTACAATTTAACATTTACAATGATATTTATAATTAACAAAAGTTAATTTATTATTAAAACATATTCTTTAATCAAATTATTTTTAATTATATTAATTAATTAATTAATTAATTAAATTAACATATTTATTTCAAAATTGATATATGATTAAATTTAAAATTAGTTTTAAATATTCAATATGTATTTAAATTTGAATACAAAAAATTTAAGTTGTCACAGCTCGTTTTCAGAAAAATCGGAACAGTGATTTCGGGACCACAAATTTGAAGTCAAAAAATTTATTTTAATATTATTTTAATATCTACAGCATGATAGTATTATAGTAAAAATTTCGTTAAGAAATTTTACCGTTTGTATGTTCAATTTGTAAAAAAGAACTAAATCGTGTAAAGTGTGAAAGTTGTGTTCTAATAGGTAAATGTGTTAAATAGCTATAGAAATTTAAAGTGGAGGTTCTTATATGGTAATTAGACCATTAAATGAGTTAGTGGGTGTGTTTGGCTTGGTAATTTTGAAATATTTAAAGTTAGGTAAGGGTGATTTGGTAATTAGCCAATTAAAGATAAAAATAAAATAAAGCAAATTGGCTATCATCTTCATACATGCATGAACCAAATTTTACAGCAAGAAACACCATTGGAAAAGCTTGAAAATTTTGCAAAGAAAGTCTCTTGCATGTAAGTGTTATCTTGTCCCGTTTTTGTTGATTTTTATGTTTTTGGAATCGTTGTAGCTTAATCTAGCTAATTAGGGGACTAATTTGCAAAATAATTGAAAGTTTAGGGTTTTTCCATGAGATAATTTTAGTTTTTCTTGAAGTTTAATGGAAGAAAATGAATCCTTGTTGTTAATTAAACAACTTTTGTTAAGTGATTTTTAATGAAATTGTCAAATAGGGATTAAATTGAGAAATATGAAAATTATATGTTAAATATATGAAATTGTGAAATATATGGGCTGCTATAGACTTATAAGATATTCGGCTAGCCTTTGGTATGGTGAAATTACATGAATTTCATTTTTTCGAGCCTAGGGACTAAATTGTAAAGAAATCAAAAGTATATGGGCAAAATAATAATTTTCCCATAGCATGAATTTTGGATTGAATTGAAGAGGATAAGGTTTAATTTGATTAAATTTGATTATATAGATCAAGAAAAGATACGTACAGAAATAGATTGGAGAAAGGACAAAGTTATCGATTGAAGGATCGTTTTCCGTCGTACGAGTTCAAGGCAAGTTTGTGTAATTAAATTGCGTCTTTATATGTTTTAATTGAAATATATGTTTGTGAATCATTTAATTATTATGTATAATTATCGAGCGCATAACTGACAACGTACAAAAAATACCAAATTCCGTTTGAACCTTAGGAATTTGTAGAATACAAATGACATGTCATTAGGGTTGCCGATTCCAGCTCTTATGTGCCTACCGATACTCAGCTCGTATGACCTTACCGTTATTCAACTCAGAGGACCTTATCGTTTATCGCTCGTATGAGCATACATGTATAAGAATTGACGGATTACAGTTCAGTGCACCTCGTGTGTACTACTCGCGTATCTAACGATATTCCAAGTGGTTCAATGGGCATAGTGTTATTAAGAGATTATACAAGTTTGATACGAACTAGTATAGGTATTTACATGGAAAGAGTATATATATGATATACGGATACACTGTATAGATACTACATGTACATCAAATTTAATAATTTTTGAATTCATACATGATTCTCTGTTTTTATATGAATACATGGCTAACTTGGTTATTGATTATGTGATAGGATTTGGCCAAATTGAATTGTGTTATGCTTTGAGTTACTTACCTAAATTTGTGGTTAAATGGTAAGTTTAATTCTGTGTTATATGAACTTACTAAGCTTAATTGCTTACTCTGTTTATTTTTTCGTGTTTTATAGTGATTTGGGAGATCGTTCGGATTGGAAGTCGTCAGAGATCTCATCACACTATCAAATGTTATTTTGGTACTTTTGACTTTATATTTTGGGTAAAATGGCATGTATAGGTCTTTTTGGCTAATGGAAGCCTATATGTTTTGTTGTGTATTTAGCCATTAGATTTGGCTTGAATTTCGTATATTTTGTTATGTAAATATGTAAATAGCTTTATTGTATATGATGTATGGTTGTCATGTGAATGCCTTGTTTGTGAATTGGTATTTTGGGTATCAAATGATTGAGATTGATAAGTGATGTGCATGATATGTAACAGCCCGATTTTGGGTCTAGTCGGAGCAGTGATTTCGGGACCACAAATCCGACGAGGAAAAAAATTATTTTAAAATTATGACAAGGGTTGCATTATGATAGGAAGGTTGCATGAAAATACTGATATGAAAATTTTATCGATTTAGTGATTAATTAAGGAAATGACCTATTTGTATAAAATGTAGAAATTAAATTCTAGAAGCTAGAAGGGTTAAATAGCTATGAAATTCAAAACTAGAGGTTCTTATATGGTAAATAGACTATCAATCAAAAGATGGTAGATTTTTATGGATGAATCATCCATGAGATTTGAGAAAAAGAAAAGGACTAAATTGGAATTTGGGGAAATTAAAAGATGATAATTAATTACATGAACATATCATCTTTTTCTATCAGCTTCTTCCTCAAAATTTACATGGAAACCCTAGGAGAGAGAAAAGAGACTTTCTTGGCATAAATTGGTAAGTAATCATATCCCGTTTTTAATAATTTTTATATTTTTGAGATCGAGATAACATGTTCTCTTTATTTTGAGGATTTATTTGAAAAGTTATCAAGGTATGAAAACTGTGCCATGGATGAACATGCTGAAAATTGAAAATTTATGGTAGAAAATGAAATGTTGTTAGTAAATAAACAACTTTTACAAAGTGATTTTGGGTGAAATTGAGATTTAGGGACTAAATGGTAAACTTGTGAAATTCAAAGGAAAATTCTAATTTTTGTGAAATCTATGGACTGTTATAGATACATATGAATTTGGTTTAGGCTTGAAAAGGGGATTGAATTGCATGAATTTCATTTTTCGAGACTAGGGATGAAATAGGAATTAATGAAAAGTTTAGGGGTAAAAATGTAATTTTTCTAAAGAGTGATTTTTGAACTAAATTGAATAATGTGAGTGTTAAATAAGTTAAATGTGTTGTTATAAATCAAGAAAGACGAGAAATTGACATTGATCGATAAAAAGAAAAGTGAGAAAAAGTGAAAAATTATGAAAGAGTACATTCAGCAACAAAACGGTTTAGACAACAAAAGTTGTGGGACTTTGAAAAATCACTAAAAATGGTGGAAATTTAATTAGAGGCTGATATATGAAATTAAAGCTTAATTAGTCTATTTTCACATAAAATAAACGGTGTACACAAAAGAATTTTATATTGTGAGATATTTGAACTTGGGTGAGATAGGGTCAGAATGATTTTGGAATCCCCTATTCTGACTTGAAAAAATCTTTACAAATTGTACAAAAATAATTATGGGTTATAATTTATATGATTAAAATCCTTAATGAGTCTATTTTAAATAGAAATAAACAAGGACATCATTCGAATTCTGTACAATGAGATAATTAATTTTTAGTGAAGAGAGGTCAGAACTATCGAATAGTGAAACAGGGGAAACTTTAAAGAATAAAATGTACTTATTAGCTGGACCAAAAATTCTGAAAATTTTATGGTCAGAAGATATATGAGTCTAGTTTCGGGGAAAATTAATAGATCTTAATTTGGAGCTCTTTAGCTTGAGATATAAATAAATTAGTGACTCTAACTCAGAGAGACAGCTTGAATTTACATACAGGAAAATAGTGATAGTATGGATAATGTTGTTTAAATATGTTATACACATTAATGATGTGAAATGGAGAGGAGGAGGAGGAGGAAAATTGGGAAATATATGAATGATTTGTGTATAATTGGTCATATGCTTGATTATAATTGATAAACGATGAAATAGAAATGATGTTTATATTTGTGCATTATTGGTCATGGTTTAAGCTCATGTGTGAAAATAAAGTTTCATAGTATGTCTATGGTATATTCGGCATATGATTTGGCATGAAATAATGTCATGAATGGTTTATGAATTAACACATGTTGGGAAGCGTGATACATGAATAAATGTTGTGCTCATCCATGCTTATAATGGTTATGCTATATGTGTATTTGGCTAACATATTTGGTGTACATGCTTAGGCTTTGGCCAAGTAGTGGCTAAATTATGCCACGTTAAATTTATAAGTTATGCATTGAAATGGTAAATGCCTAATAGAAAATATGCTTGTTATCATGAAAAGGGTGGTAAGGTTTAAATTATGTAATCTCTAGTGAAATGGTTTATCATGTGGTTAGTTCCAAAAAGAGTTATGTTTAAATACACTAGCTTGCGACTATGGTTGAATGATATGTTTATATCTTGTGTGATGTGCATAGGAAACGAGTGTGGAAAGGTAATGAAATAGTAAGTTCATATGACAGAAATTTAATGATTAAATGTTAATTTCGTGAATTATATAGTGTATGATGAGATATATTTGTTGCTGAATTGAGAATAAAATAACAATGCAAAACCGAATAAATGATCAAATTGAGCGGAACGTCGGATTTAAGTACTTCTAACCAGTGAAAAGTGATAAGTGGTAGCTTTAGCTACGCTTATCTGATTAGTGACAAGTGACAAGTGATAAGTGATAGCTTTAGCTACACTTATCTGATCAGTGACAAGTAACAAGTGATAAGTGGTAGCTTTAGCTACACTTATCAGGGACAAGTGACAAGTGATAAATGTGATCCGTGTAAGACCGTGGCAGGGCTATGGCTTCAGAAAGTGATAAGTGATCATATACAAGACCATATTTATACTATGGCAAAGTGGAAGTGAAGTACTCAATTTTCCATAACCATTCCCTAATTTGATTAAGGATGGTAAGTGACAAATGGGCCCAAAAGAATTATAGTAAATGGATAAGTGGTAGTGAATTTATACCAAGATGATGAGTTGAATTGATGTTGTTATTTAAGCTAAAGTGATATTTTCATTGCAAAATTAAGAATTTCATAAATGTGTTAATGAATGGTATAATCGATAAACGTTGAGTTAAATGGTAAATACATATTAGTATTGAACTTAATGATTTGAATTATGAACATGAGAAATTTGTGAATTGAATGAAATGGAACTGAAACATTGAATTATTAAGACTTGTGAATTGCATGAATATGTATTAGGTCTCGTAGGTCCTATTTATTATGAATATAATATTTTGAGGATATATTATGAAGAATTATAAAAGCATGTTAATAATTTGAAAGTTTTAATTTAGATGAAGTTTTATAACTCTGTTAAATACATTTACAAGTGTATGAGTTCTAATAATGCCTTGTATCCTATTCCGGTGTCGAATACGGGTAAGGGGTGTTACATGATAAGTTTAGGCACAATGAATGCATATATGTGTTTGACCATTTAGGTAGATTTTAGAGGCATAATTGACAAGTTTTTAAGTGTCTAATTGAGATGCCTACTAGTATCATACTTGTATGTGTTGATATTACATGTTATAAACTTGATATTGGCTGGTTTTGAATGTCTATTTATGCCATGGTTATATGCAAATTTATGTGTGTAGGTTGGTACCAATTTGGGCGGGAAATATGACTTGGAAAATAGCCTATTTTTGTTTACATGGGCGTGTGTCCTCTGTACTTTTGAAAATTTTACATTTTTTTTTGAAAAATTTCTTGAGTACTCGGTTTAGTCCTGAACTATTTTTAATGTCTATTTGGGGCCTCGAGGGCTCGTATTAAGGACTATATGAATGAATTGGAATGGTTTTTGATTTGATTGAGAAATGAACATGAAATGTATGATTTTTTGATTTATAAGTCTTGTAATGCTCTGTAACCCTGTTTCGTCATCGAATACGGGTTATCGAATACGGGTTAGGGGTGTTATATTTATTGGTATCAGAGGTACGGTTTAGTCGATTCTCAGACTAACGTAGCGTATGAGTCTAGCTATACATGCCATTTTATAACCTGTGATTGTGTGATGTCTCTTAACAGTTTAAATCATGTTTTCATATAGTAATAGATTCCAACCGGGCAGACTCCGATGATGAATAAAGTAACGCGCCAGCCTCCGTTTGTGGAGTGGCGTCGTCTGAATCGAGACCCGTATCTAAGGGTTGTGGAGGAGAGGCTAAGGAAGCCTTCTTCCAAATGATGAACAAGTGGTTCACTGAGTTTGTCCGGACTAATCCGGCTGCTCAGTAACCTCCAACCCCACCTTTTTCCCAACCAGTTCCCGTAGCTCCTCAAGTTTTAGAACCTGTACGCATGAGCAAACCGCCTGTTGATAAAATTCAAAAATATTGGGCCAAATAGTTTAGGGCTGCTGTTGATGACGATTTGGAGAGAGCTAAGTTTTGGCTAGAGAATACGATCAGGGTTTTTGATGAACTGTCTTGTACGCCAACAAAATGTGTTAAAAGAAAGATGCTGCATACTAGTGGTGGAGTACGTTAATTTCTGTAGTACAGAGGGAACGGGTTACATGGGAATTCTTTCAAGTAGAATTCAAAAGAAGTATATAAGTCAATGGTTTCTCAATCAAAAGTGTAAAGAATTTCTAGAGCTGAAATAGGGTCGTATGACCATATCTGAATATGAAAGAGAGTTTGTTAGATTGAGCAAGTATGCTTGTGAGTGCATTCCAACCGAGGTGGTTATGTGTAAAAGGTTTGAAGATGGGTTGAATGAAGACATTAAGCTTTTAGTTGGAGTACTTGAATTGAAGGAATTTATTGTGTTAGTTGACAGAGCACACAAAGCCGAGGAGCTTAGTAAAGAAAAGAGAAAAGCTAAATTTGAAGCTAGAGATTCGAGAAAGAGATTTAAGGGAAAGTCTCATCAATCAGCATCGAAGAAATCTAAAGAACATCATTATCATCCTACTATTTCTGCGGGGCATTCTAATAGAGATAGAGATGCGAGACTCTCTAGTCCTAAACCCTAGGCTACATCTGTAGCGAGTGTGGGTAGTGTTAGAAATGCTAGACCCGAGTGCAAACATTGCAACAGGTCACATTATGGCGAGTGCCGAGTGAAAAGCGGAGCATGTTTTAGATGTGGGTCCTTCGACCACTACCTTAGAGATTTCCCTAAGAAGTCTGAGAAAGAAAAAGCTCAAACCGTGAGGCCGAGCAATACAACTGCTAAAGGGAGATCACCCTGAAATACTGGAAATATGAGTGGTAGCCGAGGTGTAACGAGAGATTCTGCAATGAGATCCGAGGCTCAGGCGCCAGCCAAAGCTTACGCTATTCGCGCTCGCGAGGATGCATCGACGCCAGATATTATCACCGGTACTTTTTCTCTTTATAACACTGATGTAACTGCTTTGATTGATTCCAGATCAACCCATTCTTATGTATGTACGAATTTCGCGTCTAGTAAGAATTTACCTGTTGAGTCCATTAAATTCGTGGTTAAGGTATCAAACCCCTTAGGTCAATATGTTCTAATTAATAAAGTTTGCAAGAATTGTCCTTTGATGACTCGGGGTTACAATTTTTTGACCGATTTGATGCTTTACCGCTTGATGAATTCGATGTGATTTTGGGTATGGATTGGCTGACTCTACATGATGTGGTTGTAAAATGTAGACGAAATCTTATTGTATTAAAATGTCAGAGTTACCCTGGTTGCCACCGATTAGAGAGGTTGAATTTGCTATTGAGTTAGTACCGAGAACATCACCGATATCGATAGCTCCGTACAAAATGGCTCCTACAGAGTTGAAAGAGTTGAAAGCTAAATTGCAAGAGTTAACAGATAGAGGTTTTGCACTATCTAGTTTCACCAGTTTTGTTTGTAAAGAAGAAAGATGGATCAATGAGATTGTGTATCGATTATCGATAGCTTAACAAGGTTACGATTAAGAATAAGTATCCATTACCGAGAATTGATGATTTGTTTGATCAGCTGAAAAGTGCAACGGTATTTTCAAAGATTGATTTACGTTTCGGTTATCATCAGTTACGAGTTAAAGATTCAGATGTGCCTAAAACTGCGTTCAGGACCAGGTATGGGCACTATGAATTTCTTATTATGCCATTTGGGTTAACGAACGCTCCTACGATATTTATGGACTTGATGAATAGAATTTTTAGACCGTATTTAGACAGATTTGTTGTTATGTTCATTGATGATATCTTGTTATACTCCTGAGATGAGTCTGAGCATGCCGAACATTTGAGAATTGTGTTACAGACTCTGCGTAATAAACAACTATTTGCTAAATTTAGCAAGTGCAAGTTTTGGCCCCGATAAGTTGGATTTTTGGGACACATTATTTCGGCGGAAGGCATTAGAGTTGATCCAAGAAAGATTTCAGCAGTTGTTGATTGGAAACCACCAAGAAACATATCTGAGGTCAGAAGCTTTCTAGAATTAACGGGCTATTATCGGAGATTTGTAAAAAGGTTCTCAATGATAGCTACACCGATGAATCAGTTATTACTGAAAGATGTAAAGTTTGAGTGGTCTGAGAAATGCCAACAAAGTTTTAACCAGTTGAAAGCACTGTTAACCGAAACACCAATATTGGTTCAGCCTGAGTCGGGTAAAGAGTGTGATTTTCAGTGATGCGTCATTGAACAGTTTGGGATGTGTTCTAATGCAAGAAGGCAAAGTGATAGTGTATGCTTCCAGACAATTAAAGCCGCATGAAAATAATTATCTGACACATGACTTAGAGTTGACTGCTATTGTGTTTGCATTGAAGATTTGGCGACACCATTTGTTTGGTAAAAACCGCCACATATTTACTGATCACAAGAGTAATAAGATGTACAGTGATATGAGACAGATGTACTGGTGGTCGGGTATGAAACGTGATATTTCTGACTTTGCGTCCAGATGTTTGATTTGTCAACAAGTTAAAGTTGAACATCAAGTACCTTCAGGACTGTTACAGCCAGTGATGATACTGGAGTGGAAATGAGATAGAGTTACGATGGATTTCATATAAGGATTACCCCTATCTTCGAAAAAGAAAAATGCTATCTGGGTTATTGTTAATTGTTTGACGAAATCTACACATTTTATTTTGGTACGTACAAACTTCTCACTTGACAGATTAGCTGAGTTGTATATTTCTAAGATCATCAGATTACATGGAGTGCCAGTCTCCATTATTTCGGATAGAGATCCGCGATTTACATCACACTTTTGGAAGAAGTTGCAAGAAGCTTTGGGTACGCAGTTGCATTTTAGCACTGCATTTCACCCTCAAACCGATGGTCAGTTTGAGAGGGTGATTCAGATTCTCAAGGATATGCTTCGTTGCTGTATTTTAGAGTTCAAAGGCAGTTCGAAAAATATTTATCGTTGGTTACGTATAACAATATTTTTTAATCGAGCATAAGGATGGCACCGTATGAAGCTTTATATGGTCGTAAATGTCGAACTCCATTGTACTAGACCGAGCTTAGTGAGAAAAAGATACACGGGGTTGATTTGATCAGAGAGACCGAAGAGAAAGTGAAAGTGATTCGTGACAGTTTGAAAGCAGCTTCAGATCGATAGAAATCGTATGTGGATTTGAAACGTAAGGATATTGAATTTCAGATCGGTGATAGAGTGTTTTTGAAAGTATCGCATTGGAAAAGAATTCTTCGTTTTGGTCGCAAACGAAAGTCGAGTTCACGATTTATCGAATCGTATGAGATTATCGAGAGAATAGGGCTAGTGGCATATCGACTTGAATTACCGTTAAAATTAGAAAAGATTTATAATGTGTTTCATGTATCTATGTTACGACGGTACCGATCAGACCCTTAGCATATAATTTCTCCGAAAGAGATTGAGATTCAGCTCGACATGTCGTATAACGAAGAACCGAAAATCTTGGCTCGAGAGATTAAAGAGTTAAGAAACAAAAGTATAGTCTTAGTGAAGGTTCTTTGGCAACGTCACGGGATTGAGGAGACTACTTGGGAACTCGAGGAAACTATGAGAAAACAATACCCTAACCTATTTCCTAGTAAGATTTTTGGGGACAAAAATTCCTAAAGGGGGAGAGTTGTAACAACCCGTTTTTAGAAAAATTAGAATAGTGGTTTCGGCACCACAAATATGAAGTTGAAAAATTTATTTTAATATTATTTTAATATCTACAACATGATAGTATTATAGTATAAAACTTTTGTTAAGAAATTTTACCATTTGTATGTTCAATTTGTGAAAAAGGACTAACTCGTGTAAAGTGTGAAAGTTGTGTTCTAATAGCTAAAGGTGTTAAATAGCTATAGAAATTTAAAGTGGAGGTCCTTATATGGTAATTAGACCATTAAATGAGTTAGTGGATGTGCTTGGCTTGGTAATTTTGAAATATTTAAAGCTAGGTAAGGGTGACTTGGTAATTAGCCAATTAAAGATAAAAATAAAATAAAAAAATTGGCTATCATCTTCATATATACATGAACCAAATTTTACAGCAAGAAACACCATTGGGAAACTTTGAAAAATTTGCAAAGAAAGCCTCTTGCATGTAAGTCTTATCTTGTCCCGTTTCTGTTGATTTTTATGTTTTTGGAATCGTTGTAGCTTAATCTAGCTAATTAGGGGATTAATTTGCAAAATGGTTGAAAGTCTAAGGTTTTTCCATGAGAGAATTTTAGTTTTTCTTGATGTTTAATGGAAGAAAATGAATCCTTGTTGTTAATTAAACAACTTTTGTTAAGTGATTTTTAATGAAATTGTGAAATAGGAATTAAATCGATAAATATGAAAATTATGTGTTAAATATATGAAATAGTGAAATGTATGGGCTGCTATAGACTTATAAGATATTTGGCTAGGCTTGGGTGTGGTGAAATTACATTAATTTCATTTTTACGAGCCTAGGGATTAAATTGTAAAGAAATCAAAAGTATAGGGGCAAAATAGTAATTTTCCATAGCATGAATTTTGGATTGAATTGAATAGAATAAGGTTTAAATTGATTAAATTTGATTATATAGATCAAGAAAAGCAACGTACGGAAATAGATCGGGGAAAGGACAAAGTTATAGATTAAACGATCGTTTTCCGTTGTACAAGTTCAAGGTAAGTTCGTGTAATTAAATTGCGTATTTATATGTTTTAATTGAAATATATGTATGTGAATGGTTTAATTATTATGTATAATTATCGAGCGCATAACCGACAATGTACGAAGAATACCAAATCCAGTTTGAACCTTAGAAAGTCGTAGGATACAAATAACATGTTATTAGGGTTATCGATTCCAGCTCTTATGAGCTTACCAATACTCAGCTCGTATGAGCATACATGTACAAGAATTGACTGATTACAGTTCAGTATACCTCGTGTGTACTACCCGCGTTTCTAACGATATTCCAAGTGGTTCAACGAGCATAGTGTTATTACGAGATTATACAAGTTCGATACGAACTATTACAGGTATTTACATGGAAATGGTATATATATGATATAAGGATTCATGGTATAAATGTTACATGTACATGGAATTTAATAATTTTTGAATTCATACATGATTCTTAGTTTTTATATGAATGCATGGCTAACTTGGTTATTGATTATGTGATAGGCTTTGGCCAAATTGAACTGTGTTATGCTTTGAGTTACTTACCTAAATTTTTGGTTAAATGGTAAGTTTAATTATATGTTATACGAACTTACTAAGCTTAACTGCTTACTCTGTTTATTTTTTCGTGTTTTATAGTGATTCGGGAGATCGTTTGAATTGGAAGTCGTCAGAGATCTCATCACACTATCAAAAGTTATTTTGGTACTTTTGACTTTATATTTTGGGTTAAATGGCATGTATAGGTCTTTTTGGCTAATGGAAGCCTGTATGTTTTGTTATGTATTTTGCCAATTTGATTTGGCTTGAATTTGGTATATTTTGTCATGTAAATATATAAATGGCTTTATTGTATATAATGTATGGTTGTCATGTGAATGCCTT
Organism: Gossypium raimondii; assembly: GCF_025698545.1. Lineage (NCBI taxonomy): Eukaryota > Viridiplantae > Streptophyta > Magnoliopsida > Malvales > Malvaceae > Gossypium > Gossypium raimondii. The sequence goes on from NC_068565.1 coordinate 42,510,925, forward strand.
GTTTGTGAATTGATATTTTAGGTATCAAATGATTGAGATTGATAAGTGGTATGCATGATAAGTTTAGGCACAATGAATGAATATATGTGTTTGACCATTTAGGTAGATTTTAGAGGCATAATTGACAAGTTTTTAAGATGCTAATTGAGATGCCTACTAGTATCATACTTGCATGTGGATATTACATGTTATAAACTTGATATTGGATGGTTTTGAATGCCTATTTATGCCTTGGTTATATGCAAATTTATGTGTGTAGGTTGGTACCAATTTGGGTGAGAAATATGGCTTGGAAAATGACTTATTTTTTTCCACAAGGGTAGAAGCACGAGCGTGTGCCTCAGCTGTGTGTCCCCTGCAACTTCTATAGAAAACAAGTCAGTAGCTTCACACAGCCTAGCACAGGGCGTTTGGCTTGGCTGTGTGGCACAAGTCAATATACCCTTCAGTTTTCACATAGCCTAACACACGACCTGGCACACGGGCCTAGCACACGGGCATGTGGTCTGGCCCGGGCATGTGGTCTGGCCGTGTGACCTAAGTCAGTATGCTCACTAATTTGGGCACAGGCTAGGACACGAGCGTGTGGCCCCATTTTGAATTCCCACACGACCTGAGACATGGGCGTGTCTCTTGGCCGTGTGAGACACACGGCTTGGCCACACGGGCGTGTGTCTCCTATACTTTTGAAAATTTCACATTTTTTCTAAAAAAATTCTTGAGTACTCGGTTTAGTCTGAAACTATTTTTAATGTCTATTTGGGGCCTCTAGGGATCGTATTAGAGACTATATGAATGAATTGGAATGGTTTTTGATTTGATTGAGAAATGAACATGAAATGTATGATTGTTTGATTTATAAGTCCGGTAATGCTCCGTAACCCTGTTCCGGCGTCGGATACGGGTTAGGAGTGTTACATAAGTTGATAATCCTTAACATAAATATAAAATTGTAGTAGAAAGGGTAATGTATAAATTAGACTATATCACACCTAGGGGATAGATAAGAATAATATTTTAGGTAAAAAAGTTTGTTTAAGATTTATTCAACAATGATTATAGTTGAAGTAGTAAAGAACTTGTATATAAATCTTATTAAACATGAGTTAGATCTTTGGACGTGACTTTTAGTTTTTTATTTAAATGTTATATAAAAGTGTATATATATATATATATATATATATAAAAGGCATGAAGATAGCGTTTACTCTGTGGCAATTCACGTTAAATTCATAAAAATTCAAAAAAATATAAAAACATTTTAAAATTCAATAAATTTCAAAAAAGTTCATAAAACTTTTAGAAATTTTATTTATGTTGACAATGAAATATATGTAAAATGCCACATGAGCTAGGGATAATATTTGATACAAGAGAGTTTTTAGACTCCATAAGTAGGGTTAAGGATTGACAAGTGTCCTATAGAAATATAGTTAAACATTAAAAATAAATATTTTAAAAACAGATACGTAACAATTTTTAAGGCTACTTATAAAATTTAAAAATACTATCAATATACCAAATACTAACCCTATAATTAATATCTAATGGTCTTTATCGACTTGTAGAATTTAAGGGCAATTTTTTTCAATTTAATGTTAAATAAATTAAAATAATAGACAATAAAAATAAAAGATAATAAATCACGAATTAAAACACTAAAAGTTGCATTCAACCAAAAAAGAAAAAAGTTGCGAAAGAAAACTAGATGAAAAATTATGCCAAAACTAAATGAAGAGAAAAGAAATGTTAATCCAATAGAAGAGGAGGATACCTTTTCATAAATGAAGAGATGTGGATGGATTTAACTGTCAAAAGACTATGCCTGATTTATTTGTTTGTTAAATGTCTCAATAAAATTTCAGCATTATTATAATTAAATAATTTAGCATTTTATGATTTCAGGTTTGGTATAACTGCTGCAGTAAATTGATGGAATATTTTGATAAAAAAAATTTGCAGGAGATTGATTTTGACGCATAAATTATTTGACAGTGGAAGAAGTGTTCGATGCTAATTCCATCGTTTTTGGTGCTTTTATTATGTTATAATAATTTTATTATCTTTTATTTTAATTTTAATATATTTAATTGTTAGCTCGATAATTCAACGCGAAATCACCAATAGAGGGTGAATTGACCTCTTAAAAATTTGTGGTTGCTAAGAATTGTATGGAGAAAATGAACACATCAATTTATAGTGGTTCGGTCCCAATTGCTTACTTCACTATCTTAGCTTTTCACAACTAAGGATTTATCCAAATTCACTAATTTGATAACCTTTGAGGACAATGTTTAACCTTACAAACTCCCTTAAGGTTTCTACCCAAACCTTAAGATACAAACTTTCTCAAAGAGATACAAAAAAGAAAATAAAGAAATAATCCTTACAAGATCAATGTGTTTGCAAATTAAGATCAATTACAATGAAAAACATTTGAGCAAAAAGAATGAAAATAAAGCTCACAAGTGTATGAAAAAAAAGTATGAAATATTTGTCACAAAGGTTGTTTGATTGATCTTTTTTCTTGAATATGTGTTCTTATTGTTGTAAGATCTTTGAAAGCTGGTATTTATACCCCCTAATTTATTTCCAACCATTGTGGTTGTTGGAGATATGAATAGAACTATTGGGGATGTGAAAACCAGTGCATTTAATTTACCTGCAACAACAAGTATTGATACAAGATAAAATGGTATCAATAATTTTTGCATTAAATGCAAAATTCAGTGACCGTTGGAGCTGAAATATCGGTACCAGACAAATTTTATCGATACTATATGAAAGGTATCGATATTGGATCGATACTTAGTTTGATCGATACCTTAGTTGAATTTGTGAAAAACAGAATGTCAATTTAGTATTGTTTATAAAAGGGGTATAGATATTTTAAAATCAATACTTGGCCAAAAAGTACTTTTTGGCCTGAAGCTATTCTGACTTGTTTTAAAAATAGTTTGACTAGTTGAAAGAGTTCTTACTTAATTAAAATCACTTTAACTTGATTTTAAGTTCTATTCAAAAACTTTCTAAGAGTTTTAAAGTAACGATTGAAATTTTCATCTCTTAGACTTCATTTGAGAAATCATTTTGTCAATTTTGTTCAACTTTAACTTTTATTCAAAAACACTTTAATTTGTTATATTAAAACATATTATCAAATAAAACTTAGTTTAACAATCTTCCCTTTTGATATTACAAAATATTTGGTAAATTTGTTTTTGAATAAATTGCTCTCCTTAATAAAAATCATTTTCAATTTATGGCCTAAATAAAAATTTGACATAAATTCAAAATTTGACATTCAATTTTACTTTGAAGAAAAATGGTAACATAATTTGCATAGCACAATATCAATCAATTTACCTTGACTTTCTCTCCATTTTGTTATATCAAAAAATCAAATAAAGCTTTAGGAGAAAAAGATTGTTAGTTCAAGGTTACATATAAAAATAAAGACTAAGTGAACTAACATGTAAAAAAAAATACCAAAGTATCTTATAGTACTAATAAAAACATTAAGGTTCAAAAAGCCATAGTCATAATAAATAAGCAAAAGTAATAGTGCAAATGTTATGAACAATGATATGAAGATGCAAACTTAAAAATCTACTTTAATCATTATCTTGAGCAGAAAAAGGAGGTGTCGAAGGAAAATGAATGAGGAGAGATGCCATTTACATCTCTAACGTAGAAAACCAAGAGTTAAGCTCATCTCTATGAAATCTAACCTTATCTCTAAGTCCTTGAACATCGTTGCTCAAAGAGTGTAGAGCATCGACGATGGCAACATTAATCTCGAACAAAGGTTGAGTAGCTTGAGATGAAGTAGCCAGAGGAGGAACATGCTTGGGTGCCAGAATGTCTTCAAATGGGCCTTCGACGTCATCATCTTCATTAGCAGCCTAATGACCACTCTTGACCCATTCACTGAAGTTGGCAAAAAAATGATAATCGGCACGGTGAAGTGCCCCATAACTGTTGGGAAATGTGCCCATAGTCTAGTAAACACGTAATTATTTTCTATGTATTTGAACGATGAATAAATAAATATCACATTTCATTGTTATGTCTTTTGTATTTTCGTCTTTCATATTTTGCATGCATAGTAAAATTGTGACAAGAAAATATTAGCTCATTGATTGTCTAAGTTCAAACTGATGATAAGTGGCATTGTAAGAACGTTTACATTGAGACAAATACAACTTACTTCAGTAGATAATCTAAACGAGTCTGTAATCCTGTAAAAGAATCAAAGTGAGCATTTAATTTAAATACTGAGAAGGATTATTATGTCGTCTACAATTCCAATTGAGGAGATGGCTAGTCTTGGCTATCGAAGCAGTTGACTCCACGGGTACAGATATAAATGTATTCATTGGCAAAATGATACATTGGACTATACCCAAGATGAATTAATTTTGAACCCATTTGTGAATTAATTCACTTGTAACATTCATGGTGTGATTTACCTAAATCCTAAGTTAGTCACTGACCATGCGTGTGTAACTCATGTGCTTTGATATAAGTGGAGGCTTATGCTCTAAAGATGATCAAGCCAATAGCCGGTATGTTGGGTACATGACTTGTATGTGGCATGGTTTTACTAGCAACAATGGAATTCATAGCTCAATTAAAGAGTTAACGGTATCCTCTCATTGACATTGTGTGGATTGATAAATATGGAATGTGACCACGGGTTGCTTGTTCTCGAACGAACAATTTATCATGATCATATGTTGACAATTATCATATTAATCATTAAGAAGACACAATGATGACAATGAGATAAAATAGGATTGTATTGAGTGAACGGATTTAACTCAAAGGAATCAAGGATATCATATGAGGGTAACACACACATGACGAGGTCATTGGACAAAGTAGTTGGATGAATTATTTTCGTAAAGAGTATACAATAAAGAATTTTCAATCATGGTACTTCTTGTGGACTGACTTCGTGATTAAGTAATTATGAATTATCAGAACGATGCTTTTGGACATGATTGATATTACTAGAGCCTAATTGTATAGGTATGATTGATCCCTCCTCTAGCTCAACAAAATCTTGATCGAACTGCTTTTGAATTAGAAGAAAAATCTACGACTTTGGAAATAATTTAATTGAGTCAATTTAGTCGATGTGGAATCAAATTGGGCGGTCGTAAGAAATGTTCAATTAGAGAATTTGATTAAAAAATTTTCTTCAAAAATTAATTTGGAAAGTCTAAGTGATTTTTGGGAAAATTAATTTTGATCAAGTAAAATTAAAATAATCAAATTAATTAAAATTAATATGATATTTTTGAAAATTAATTTTCAAGTCAGACAATTGGCCTAATGGGTAATTGAACTTGAAAATTAGACCTAAAATTGTAAATTGGGCCCAAGAGCCCAAAATTGAGACCAAGACCCCAAAAACTAGTCGAACCGGACCTGATATGTGAAATCAGGTCGACGGTCCAACCAGTGGATGGACCAGACCAACCGGGCTGTTATTGGCCCAAACTGAGCCAGTAGAAACCAAATCAGCTCGAGGTACTGGCGGTTGTGACGGTGACATTTCAGTGGCCGTTAAATGGTCAGCGGTGGTGGTTCTTTAGTGGTTGAGCAGTAAAAGAATTACACTCCTACTGGGACTCTACCAAAAAGTTTGATTTCAGATTAACTATTCCAAAATAATGTTATTTTAATAGATTTAATATTAAATTAAATTTAATATTTATCTTAATAGTATTTTATTAATTTAATATTAAATTTAATTTAATGTTTATCTTATAGATAAATATTCTATTAATTTAATAATATTTAATATTAAATTTAATCTAATATTTATCTTGATAAATATTATATTAATCTAGTATTAAAGTGATTAAGTTTAATCATAGTTGAACTCTCTAAACTCTCCCTATATAAAGAGAGCCTTGAGTCATTATTTACACACACTGGAATCGAAGAGAAAGTTGTAGAGAGAAAATTCTCTAAAGAAATTATTTTAGAATATTTCTAGAGATATTTTTCTTATTTACAACTTGGCCAAAAATTTTAGAGAAATTGCGAAATTATCCCACTAGTAATTTTTGTGAAGATTTTTCTAATTCGAAGCAAGCCCACACTCGGCAGATGTAAGCTTGAGGATAGCAAAGAAGACTAATCGGTCGAAGTGTATATCCTAGATGAATTGAAAAGGTACGATTTTTATTAAATGTTTATTACTTTAGATATCACAACCAAGTTCTTGTTTTAGATTTCTTTTTAAACTCTGATTTTCCCTAAATTTATTTTCTACTGTGTTTTCCAAACTCGATTTTCCAACAATAACTATTAGGCTGACTAGAGGAAATGGGAGTGTCTCCAAGGGTTATAATGCCTAACCTCTTAAAAATATATGACAAATAAGTGGTATGGGGAAGGGTGAGGTTTGTATTCATCGCCCTCCCAATAGCCTTAGTTATGTTATTGAACATAATAAGGGTTAGGTCAGAACACCTATCGAAATGGTTAGAATCGAGCCACCAATAATCAGTGTTATGAAGCTTGACATGTTTCTTGATAGGATGCCAATTCCAAGTGATAATCAAATGGAACACGATCATGGATATTAAGTTCGGATGTTAATCCAGACTCAATCTAGAGAGCAGGATTGTTATGACATTTCTCATCGGAGTTACCTCCAAAAGGAAAATGAAGCAAATTACCAAACTCTTCCAAGGTTAGACGAATGGGGGTGCTCATTAAAAACGATGTGATGACAATAACGATATCGTCGGACTCATCGTGTTCGAGTTTGGCGTTAGATAAAAAGGCTCGAACAAGATTATAAAAAGTCGGCAAGAAAATTTTGAGAAAATCCGTCCAACCCTAATTTTGAAAACTTGAAAGATAAGCAAAATTTATCCCTTCTAAAATTGTCATATCTACCTTTCTAGACTCTTATACTCATTTGGACAGAAAATTCCTTTCGGAACGTTCACATTCCGCATTGGAATGAAAACGCTTATTGAAAGATGGTTTAAAACCACTAGGAGGATTTAACAATGAGGCACCGGTTCTAGGATGTTTCTTAGGGGCCATACTAGAGAACTAAGCACTAAAGATGCACTAAGACACTTAAAAAAAGTTTGTTTAGGAATTTTAACAAACACTTGGTATGCAAAGGGTTTGAAACAAAATGTTGAGAAAACTTTTAGAAATAGGATACCCCTTGCAACAAAACACAATATATATAGTCCAAATCAACCCAATAATTCATCAAAAAGCAATATTTCAACCTACATTTCATAAATTCAAAAGATTTAAAAATTTAAGTTTTACCTCAAAAGTTGAAATATTGAAAACCTTAAATTAATATTGTTGAAATCTTGATACAATGGTGTTTGAGAGTGCTGCAAAGACAAGATTTCTCGAAAAAATCAAGAATTTTGAAGAAATTTTGAAGAGGAAATGAAGGGTTTTTGGATGAAGAGAGAAGAAAATTTGAGTTTTTTTAAACTGTTTTTGAAAACACACGGTGCATGTGCCTTTAAAACCCAGTAGGTATCAATATTTTTATACAAGTATTGATATTTTTTCAAAAGTATCGATAATTTTGAAATGGTACGATACCAAATCGTTATTCTATTTTCCAAGTGTAGAAAAATTTGAAACCTGCAATTTTTAAGTCCTTGTGTGTTCTAATTGTCTTACAATGACTTCTAGGATAAATCCTAATGATGTCATATGCATGAAAATGCACAAAGTAAACATAATGCAAATGGTTCATGAATCACAATAGGTTCAATAAAAAAATGACTAAGTTAACCAAACCAAGTCTATTCTAACAAGTTTAAGAGCATAAAAAAAAGTCATACTAAACAGAATAAGGTCAAAATATATCAATTAACCACATAAAATTCCCCCTATCTTATTGCATACAAGAGCCATGTACACCATACTATCATGCTTTTTGCAAACAAATAGAAAAACAATTAAAGTGCATGTAAAAGATTCAACACAAAGTCAAGGTAAGGTGGTCAAACCTAGTTCTCTCCTAAGTGTCCAAAATCTCTCATTGTCTAAAGGTTTTGTAAAAGTGTCAGCTAATTGATGCAAAGTATCTACATACTCTAATACTATTTCTCCTCTTTGGACATGATCTCTAATAAAATGATGTCTTATTTCAATGTGTTTAGTCCTAGAATGTTGGATGAAATTTTTAGAAAGACAAATAACACTAGTATTGTCACACTTGATAGGAATAGTATCTATATAGACTCCATAATCCTTAAATTGTTGTTTCATCCATAAAACTTGAGCACAATAACTATCGGCTGAAATATATTCCGCTTCGGTGGTGGAAATGCAACACTCTTTTGTTAATTTGAAATCACGATATGAGCATGTTACCTAGGAATTGACGAGTACCAGAAGTGCTCTTCCTATCTAGTTTGCAACCTCCAAAATTCGCATCCGAGAAAGCATGCAAGCTAAATGAAGAGTCTCTAGGATACCAAAGGCCTAAATTAGTGTTGGGTTGCTGGTGCGCCTCGTAGCGCAGCGAAAAAAATTATTCCAGCGACTATCAACCATGGATCCATGTACGAGGAAAAAATCGGGTTGAAAAAGAGTTGAAGATATACCTTTAGGATATTATTTCTTTTTGTAATGTTTATTCCAAGCCACAACCAAAAATGTCTCGGCCTCTACACAGTCCACCAGTCAACAACGAACAACAAAACTTTTTAAACTTTTCAAAGGGAATTTTCACAAAAACGGTTGCTAGACCCTTTTTTTATTTTTTTTCTTTTCTTGGTAACCCTAACACACTAAGGGATTATATTCCTTTTATTAATTTGACCTAATAAAAATGGAATAATTCCCTTTTATTTTTTAGAGAAGCATATGAAAAGCATATTTAAAATATTATATTCTTTCCAAAAGAATATCAACTTCCATGTCTTTTTATTTTTACCGAAATAATTATAACTATTTTATTAATAATTTTGATAAACTATATTCAGTTAATATTTTATGTGAATCAAATTTATATATTAATTTTAACTATGTTCTCTTTTGTGTACAACAAGTTTATACATATAATGTGTTCAAAATTTAACTGTCAAGTTAAAATAAATCAATAATTAATTTAATTCATGTGACAACTAAACACAATATCAATTGTGTTTGGATTTTGTTCACTTCAATAGTAGGGTATGACCCTGTAAGCTTTTGTAACATTGGTAGTAATACTAGAACATTTCTAATATCACAAGCAATGAGTGGCATCTAGTAATGTATCATTTCTACCCAAGTTACAAGAAGTCGTGATTGGTCTTTGGGCATACTCTAACAATTGGGAGTGTCTCTAAGGTACCTAAAGATTCTCTTAATGGCTTGTAAATGTTATTCATTAGGACATGATTGACATCTAGCAAAAAAACAAACACTAAACATAATATCCAAACTACTTGCGGTAAGATAAAGCAAAGAACCAATCATAGACCTAGATAATTTTAAATCAAGACATTTACCTTCTTCATCTTTGTCAAGCTCTGTAGAAGAGCTCATTGGTGTAACTTGTGGTTTGAGATTGTCCATCCCAAACTTCTTAAGCATTTCCCTTGTGTACTTAGCTTGATTGTTGAAGATGACATATTTCATTTGCTTGATTTGGAGTCCCAAAAAAAGTTTAGTTCTCCCATCATGCTCATATCAAATCCACCTTGCATTAGCTTTGAAAATTATTGACAAAGAAGATCATTAGTAGAACCAAAAATAAAATCATCAACATATATTTGAACTACTAATAAATCATTGTCTTTTCTTTTAATAATATGTGTTGTGTCAGTCTTCCCTTTACTAAATCTTTTTTTTTTTTTAAATGGTAACCTTTCATACAAAGCTCTAGGAGCTTGCTTCAAACTATATAAACCTTTTGAAAGTTTGAAAACATGGTTTGGAAATTTTGAATCTTCATTTATAAAACCATATAGAAAAACACTTTTTACATCCATTTGTTATAATTTAAAATCATAAAAGCATGCAAAAGCTAAAAGCATCATAATGACTTCCATTCTAGCTACAAGAACATATGTTTCATCAAATTATATTCCTTCCTCTTGAGTGTAACCTTGAGCAACAAGCCTAGCCTTGTTCCTCACTATGTTTCCACTCTCATCTAGCTTATTCTTAAAAACCCATTTAGTACCTATAGTAGATTTTTCACTAGGTTTTTCAACTAGGGCCTATACTTCTCTCAAATTGATTTAATTCTTCTTGCATAACCAATATCCAATATTCATCATTTAATGCTTCTTTGATATTTTTAAGCTCAATGCATGAAATAAATGCAACATAATTACATGTATTTCTAAGAGAAGATGGAGTGGTTACCCCTTTGGATGAATCTCCCAAAATCTTACCATCCTTCACATAGTTAAACTCATTTGGATGAGTGACTTACCTCTCCTCTATTCTAAGCTCCTTTAGAGCATCTTGAGTTTGTTCTTGTATCTTTTCACTTGATTATTGACCAACTTTATTATCACCATGAAAAATTTCTGCATCATCATCATCATTATCAATACAAGAATCCTTTCTAGGATGAAGGTTAAATTCATAAAAAACAACATGTACAGACTCTTCTACTACTGAAGTTCTTTTGTTAAAAACTCGAAAAGCTTTAGAATTTAAAAAATAACCAAGAAAAATTATTTCATCACTTTTTGCATACCAAGATTGTCTTTATCATTATTTAAAACAAATACTTACATCCAAAGGGATGAAAATAGCTAATGTTAGACTTTTTATTTTTGAAGAGTTCATATGGAGTTTTCTTTAAAATATGTCTAATCATTACTCTATTAAAAATATAGCAAGCAATGTTTGTTGCTTCCACCCAAAAATATTTTGATAAATTATTTTCACAAAACATGGCTCCAGCCATTTCTTCTAAAGTTGTATTTTTCCTCTCAAAAACTCCATTTTGTTGAGGGGTTATAAGAGTAGAAAAATTATGGCTATTCCATTTGAGTTGCAAAAATTTTCAAAACCAATATTTTGAAATTCAGTTCCATGGTCACTTCTAACACTAGTGATAGAGTAATATTTTTCATTTTGATTCCTTTTAGAAAATGTGATTAATTTTTCTAAAGATTCATATTTAGTACTTAAGAAAAGAACCTAAGTAAACCTAGAATAGTCATCAACAAGAACAAAAACATATTGTTTTCCACCCAAGCTAGTTGTCCTAATAGGACCAAATAAGTTTATGTGAATTAGTTGAAGAACTCTACTAATTGATACATCATTAATAGGTTTTAATATGACTCTTCTATATTTGCTCTTAACACATGCATCACAAATTTTATCTAATTCAAATTCATTTTAGGCAAACCCCTAACTAAGTCATTTTTTGCTAATTTATACAAAATGCTCATGCTAGCAAGTCCTAGTTTTCTATGCCACAATAAAGAATTATTTTCATTTTTAGTAACATATGAATGTATCATGCAAGTCATCTAAATGCACAATATAAGTATTTCCTATCCTACTTCCTACAAGAATAATCTTATTAGACACAATGTCAATTACTTTACATCCATTAGACTCAAAAATGACATTGAGACCTTTATCACACAATTGACTAATACTTAGTAGATTATTCTTAAGACTGTTGACATAGAAAACATTTTCAATAAGAATTGAAGAGTTTTTATCAATAGAGTCAATTCTTTCTATTTGTCCCTTGGAGTTGTCACCAAATGTAACTTCTCCTCCACTTTTTGGCTTCAAATTGATAAAGTGGCTCTTGCCACCGGTCATGTGCTTTGAGCATCCACTATCAATGCACTATGAGTTTTTGCTTGAACTGTCCACCTTGAAACAATGCTCCTCCCTAAATTCTTTTGGGCCATAAGCATTAGTTCCTATAATTTAGTCCCTTTAGGTATCATTTTGAAAGCATGTCCTTATCTTGAGTAGTTATGAGTCCTTAAGGGGCCCACACACTTTTAATGAATTTTCCTTTGTAAAAACTTGGGAGACTTCTATGTTAATAAAAATTAAAGCTAGTTTTAACAAAGTTTTGTTTTGAGCTTTCTCCTTTTAGAATTCTTTTTGGTAAAACTTTGTTAGAGTGAGATTTTTCACTCTTAAGCAACTCACGTTGCTTTTGATGATCATCATGAACTTTAGAAAGTAAATTATGCACGTTACAATTTTTTTTCTCAAAATCATTTATAATAGCTTGCATATAATTTATTTTACCTTCAAGCTCATGCTTGACTTTGGAGAGTGAATTATTTTTATCATTTAGTTTTGAAATAATTTTCCTATATTTTGAAACCATTAATTCAAACTCCAAGCCTAATTCATCATAGGCATCTTGCAACTCATCAAAAGAATAGGAATTTGAAATGATGAGTTAGAAGTTATGTAACACCCTAGGTTTTGCGGGTCTAAGGTTTTGGCATATAGTAGTAAAATAGTTTGTATGGTGAAGTGTAATCCATTCAATTTCTTATTGTGGCGTATAAGTGTGGGCGTATAGTTATCGCCACATATGTAGGTAAGGATTTTGTTTCATGTTATTCTAATATATTAAGGAGAATTATGTGTTAAATAATAAATGGTAAGTATGGTATGAGTTAGTGCCAAAGACGTAATACGCCTTGTTTGTCTGGAGTATTGTGCTAGTTATGTCACAGCCCAATTTTGACCCTAATCGGACCTAGTGGTTTCGAGACCACAAATCCGAGACCAAAAAATGTTTTAATATTATTTTATGTGTTAATTATGTGTGAAAGTTTCGTGAAATAATTTTATTGTTTGAGTGCTTAATTTGAGAAAATGGCTTAATCGTGTAAAATGAAAATTTAGGGGTTAAATCTAAAGGCACCTAATTGTTGTTGTCTTTTTAAATGGGAGGTTTAAAGACGCAAATAAGACCAAAATTCAAGATAGTGGGTGGCAATGGAAAACTTTATCCTTATGTTATATGAAATATAAATTATTTATTTATAGAAAACTTTATCCTTATGTTATATGAAAACTTTATCCTAATTGTTGTTGTCTTTTTAAATGGGAGGTTTAAAGATGCAATAAGACCAAAATTCAAGATAGTGGGTGGCAATGGAAAACTTTATCCTTATGTTATATGAAATATAAATTATTTATTTAAATGTTAAAAAGGTAAACTAATAATACCTTAATATATGTTAATTAAAAAAAAGAAAAATTCAATGGTTGTCATCTTCATTAGGCCTAAACTAGCTAGGGAGAAAACCATTAAAACAAACTTAAGGGTCGGCAAGTTACAAGCTTGATTCAAGATAAGTTTTGTTTCAGTTTTTGATAATTTTTACGTTTTTGAAATCGTTGCTTCGTGTACTACAAGACCCATGCTTTAATTTTAGAATTTGATGGTGATTTTGAGATATTTCATTGATAAATGTTTGAGATTTTTGATAGTTGATGATGAAATATGAAAGATATGTGAAAGATTAACATGTTTTGTCTTTGAATTTTTGGTGAAATTGAGTAATTAGGGGTAAATTGTAAAAATAAATTTTTGAGGGACTAAAATGTGAAATAAATGAAATGTGTGAACTTGTATGAACACTAGAAACATTCGGCCCTAGCATGGTTTGTTTAAATTTTGTGTATTTTGTGTTTTGTGCAAAAAGGACTAAATTGCAAAAAGTGTAAAATGTCAGGGGCAAAATGGTAATTTTCCCATTTATGCAATTTTGGATTTAATTGAATGATTTGATTAATAAAAAGGCTAAATTTAAATATGTTTAGATCAAGAAACGAAGAAAACGGAATTGGATCGGGGAAAAACGAAAGTAGTCGAGTAGTCGGTCGTGTCCGTCGATATTCGAGGTAAGTCAATTAGCAATTAAATGTTATCTAAATTGAATATATATCTATATTTATCATACATATGATAAGCTGGAACTAGACTTGTCCATGGGCGGGCGGGCCAAAAAAATTTTCTACCGAAAGAGGGCCACCAAATATGGGCTCGACATTTTCCCAGTGCCCACCCAGAAAAAAATAATAAGCCCGAGCCGGCCCGGTTTTTAATAAACACAAAAAAATATTTTAAAAATAAAAAATAAAAAAATATTTTTAAAGTATTTTAAAATTAAAAAATAAAAATAAAAAATATATATTTATTATATTCGGGCTAGGCCGGGCCCGGGCCAAAAAAGTTGAGCCCAAGCCCGACCCATTTTTTAAACGGGCCTCATTTTTTTGCCCAAGCCCATATTTCGGGCCTATATTTTTACCCGAACCCTCCCATATTTTGGGCGGGCCGCCCGGCCCATGGACAGGTCTAGCTAGAACTTAAAATACATAAATTGAATAAAAGTTTGTAATTTTCCTATTTGATAGCCAAATATAGAATTTATCTTGGTAGGTTGATTTTAATGATACAAATTACATGTATGTTAGTTAAAGTATGCTTTAAGTTTAATGATATGAAATTAATAGTAGAATATATATATATATATATATATATATATAGACACGTAATTCAATGTAAGACTTAATTTATTTGGAATGAATTTAAAGTTATGAGTTATAAATATATGGTTCGAAAGTATATTACAAGTTCTTGAGTTAAAATTTAATATTATGAATTACATATATTTATATGCATGTGGCTCGAACATACATATATACTTATATTCAAGTTCTTGAGTTGGAGAATTGATGTATGAATTTTATATACATAAGGGGTTCGAACATAGGTTACAAAATACTTTGAGCTGAACTTAATGTTTTTGAGTTATATCTATATGGTTCGAATGCATGTTTACTATGAAGAATCAAATATAATTCAATGTTGTGGATATACGGTTATTGAGTAAAACTTATGTAAATATAAAGAACTATACGAAATAATCATCTTTGTATATGAGATTTTCAGTTTTGTGCCTAGCAGGCTTAATGCCGGTGAAATATTTTAGACTATACGTCTAGCAGGCTTAATGCCGGTGTACTGGATCAGGCTTCAAGCCTAGCAGGCTATGTGCCGGTGAATTTGTTCAAAACATGTGTTTAGAAAGTTCTTGTCAATGTAATATTAAATGCAGTTGGACATGTGAATGAATTTTATCTGCATGTATGTATTAGTTAAATGAATGAAAGGAAATGAGGTAAGTTGGCTATTTGAGATGAAATATTATAAGTGATTATAATATTGTAAGTTATCATGTTTATTTATAGGTGTAAATCGGCTTAGTTGATAACTAAGTTACCATAATGAAGGCTTATATGTATACATATGTGTTAAGGTATGTTTAGATTAATAGAAAAGTATATGAAATTAAAAGTATAACCAAGAGATGTATATTGTCTTTATATAATAAGTTAATTGCCCTTTTATTTTATTAGTTAAATTTTATCTATGCTATTGACTTACTAAGCTCTCAATGGCTTACTGTATGTGTTTGTGTCTATTTTTTTTTGTCTTATAGATTTTGAGGTTGTTACGAGCTTGGGGATCGTCAGTAAAGCTCATCACACTATCAAATAATCACAGTATATTTTAAGCTGAAATTTCTTTTGAAACGATGGCATGTATAGGTAGCCTTGGTTTTAGTTTAAAATTCGAAAGAGTCTGTATTAAAGCCATGCGAAAATGGCTTAAGTTCCTTGTCTATATTCAGTTTTAATTGAATTATGGTTTAAGTATATTTTAATCATTTAAGCTTAAATGGGTAGTACTTATAAGGAATATATATATAAATATGCATTTGATGGTGTTTTTGTTTAAAATATTACGCAAATAAAGTATATGGAGAAAATATGGTTAATGTATGTGTTATAATAAATAAGGATAGGTTATGTAATATTAACTAAGTGATATATAAATTAAATATATGGTAAATAATGATTTAGAAATTAGGTAAGAATAAGTTACAAATTTATAAATTGATATATGCTTATAATTTAATTACCACATGTATTCGGTTTCTTTGAATTATGTCATATAAATTAATGTTATGTGCAGTTGTTTGATTTAGTGATAAGATGAATATATATTTTGAATACATCTAGATCAATTAAATTTGGTTGAGTTAATAAGTAATGCAAACTTGTTTTAATAGAAATGGTTCAAGATGTGCATTTAGCATTTAAAGTAAAACAATGCAAATTTGACATAATATAATTTTGTATTTGTGCATTTAAATATTAAATGTGATCGAACATTTTTATGTTGCATTGTGATAACTAAAATATGTATATGTCATATCATGATGTTAGTTATAAGATTAAATTTATAAGTCTGTACTTGTATTATTTTTGAATTCGACAAATATAGAATATGTTTTATTGTTTATATGCAAGATGTTTAAATAAGTGTATAAAAATTTATTTATTTAAATTTTTTTGTAAATTATGATTTTGTATTTAATGTGTTCAATTATGCTATGTTTGGTAATGCCTCGTAACCCCAATCCGGCGATGGACACGAGTTAGGGGTGTTACAAGTTAGATTATAAGTAATCTGGTTAGAAATCAATTGGATAGCCCAGCATGATAATTGTGAATGTAGGGTACTAATTTATGTCTCTCTCGGAAACTGTAGACCATTAAAAACACAAATTCTGAAACATGTGACACTTGTTAAGTTCCACTAGGTAAGTGGGTCATATTTATATATGTGAGAAAGGTTCTGAGAGAGATTCTTCTTCTTCCTTAAAAATACTACTCTCTGATTTCTTTCTTTAAAAAAGTATAAGTGTATCTCTTTCTCATAAAGCTGGAAGCTACAATTCTAGGTTTAATCAATGGTTATTCCATCTCCGGGTAAGTGTTTTAGCTCTGCCTGTTAAATTTTGAAAGTGTAAGACTATAAGAGTTGTATGGACAGTAAAGCTTTAAGTACAAGTTTTGCATGAGGTTGTCAGCGGTCGAGATGATAAGTAAATTACATGTATAAGAGTTGCAATAGTAAATTTATGTTTTCTAAGCAATTGTTGCTGCTAGTTCAAAAGAGATGCCTAAGTTTGGAGCTTAGAACTGTAATATGTGAGTTAAGGTGAGTCTTTACCTTGACTCTTTTATATGAACTGTTAAAATAAGAAGTATATAAATACACATTCATAGATGGGATGATGATGTCTACGGAAAATGGTAAGGGTATGGGTATAGTAAAGATGAGAGATGTTTTATAATTAATATACATAAAGTTCTGTTAAAAGAATTATGTTTGATAAACATGTATGTAAAGGTCCGGTATACAAGGTGTATGAGTTTGTAAGAATGTGATTATATAGGTAAGTAAATGTTGAGCTAATGTTCTATTGTGATGCTTTTTGTAGGGCAGTTATATTGCTAACTAGACTGGCATATCACGTATTGAAATTGAGTGTAAGACCATGATGTAGAAGCCCATGAAAACTTGGTATGACTTGGAAACTTTCATGGTCTAGCCTCCAGTAAAATGAAAATTGGATTGGCAGAACATGATACATGAATGTATGTAAGACCATGTGGTTAAGACCCATGGCATGATACGTCTGGATGTATTGTTCATGGTGAGGCCTTCGATGATGTGTAAATTGAAATGGAAGATCATGATACATGAAATTTTGTATAAGTTATGAGGGAGAAAATCATGGCATCCTCTGTGAAGTTGGTTCACGATGAAATGTGCAAGTGTACATAGTCGTTATCAAGTAATAAGTAAAATTGTTAACGTCTCCACAAGGACTGTATCTGTTAATCAAATAATTGCAAAATTATGAATTTACAAGTTGGTAAAGAAAAACACAATAATTTGGGGGTGATAGATGTTAAAATTAAATTAATTAACTAAATGAAAATTAACCTAAATGCAAATGAGATGAAATAAAATGCAAGGTGATGGTTTAGCAACAATTTCACAAGTTTAACAATAATAACATGAAGAAGCTAAATAAGTACAACACTTGACTCAATTCATTCTCACCATGTTTATTAATGTTCCAGAAAAAATTCAATGGCAACTCGATCATTCATTAACTTGGGGTCTG
The DNA here is from genome assembly GCF_025698545.1 of Gossypium raimondii. Taxonomy (NCBI): domain Eukaryota; kingdom Viridiplantae; phylum Streptophyta; class Magnoliopsida; order Malvales; family Malvaceae; genus Gossypium; species Gossypium raimondii. Next base: position 42,528,936 of record NC_068565.1, read on the forward strand.
ATATAAGTTCTTTCGAAGTCGTATACTTAGAATAACATGTATATTTCTATGTCCATATTTAACTAAGGATTCCTTAGAATTTATGTGAAGTAACAAGGACGGCTTAGGTTTGAAACAATATAATCACACAAACCTAAAGTTATGCAAGGTAATAGAGCTCTCCCGAGTTATTACGAATATTTAATTTAATCGTATCATGGTCTAAATTAAGCAAACACCTTCCAATTATTGTGTCCATTAATTTTCATCTGGTTAGGATTGATCAACTAATTCTAATGCATCCAAACATGTTTTGATGTATGAAATACACAAATGATTTTAATTGGAAGCATGAACAACTGAGGCATAGAACATCATAAACATGAATCAATTGATTTTTATCAAATTATTACAATCATTCCAACTAAAACAAAATTAAGTCATCATTGTTAATGGAAAAACAATTATACAATTTGCAAACATATTGAATAATTAAGAAAAAAAATAAAGAATAACAAAGAAGGAACTCTTAGCGATTTCGACGATTCTCCGAAGATCGATCGTGATGGCTTCTTCCAATTCTCGTGATCGTTCCTTCACAAACTGCTCCTCAAGGTAGCTGGCCAAGAGAGTTTTTCTCAAGGGAAATGCTAGCTAAAGGGAAATGGGGAAATGCATGGCTTATACGTGGAAGAGAGGAAAGAAGGATGAGAGAAAGATGATAGAATGTGAGGGATGTTTGAAATAGGATATTGGAAGTGGTATTTATACTAGAGGAATGAATTGGGAGTTTGCTAAAAATATCATGGAGATCTCTTGGATTTATCCCTTGCTTGGTCGACCATAAAGTGTGGAGAGAAGGTTGAATGGTTGCTTGATTCATGCAAAGGTTGGACGGTTTTCAAAGGTTCAGTTGAGGGTTGATTTTTGATTTTTTTCACACATGCAAGGACCTCCAATTCAAATATCCCAAAGCTAATTTGGGCTAATTTTCATGCCTTAGCCAATTTTGGCTCTTCTTCCCCTTATTGGACTGTTTTGACAACCCAACTAACTAGCAGACTAGCCTTTCTCAGCAACCAACTTTGAACTAGGCTTGATTAATTTTTCTGGGTCAAAATTGTTGTGTTGTCGTCCACATGGAGTGGATGTTAGCTCATGTCCATGTGTGTCTTGGCTCCCACATTTTATTTAATCCAGTGGTCCAACTGTAGAAAATTAAGTAGACAAAAATTATATGTAGCATAAAATAGTAAAATTAATACTTAATTTCATAAAATTACACACTTTACTAAAATTATGCCTAATGTCTAAAAATAAACTAAAATGACTCAATTAGCTGTCCATATACTTGAAATTTACATAGATTATAAGTTCTTGAAAAACTTATATGTTTTAGACGTATCAGAAGTCTGTGAGAACAGTAAACACGAGATTTTGTATGATGTCTTTATGTCGTATTCTATTCGGCTTTTATGGCATGATCTGTCATGTATGTCTGGTAAGTTGTGTATATCTATTTTATGGTAAGATATGGATAATTTCTATTATTTTGTATTAAGTACGGCTAAGATAAGGTATTCATGTGTTCAGGGTTAAGGGTTGAGTAAGGTCTATAAAATAATTGAATAAGTTTTTGAAAATAACTGTGCATCTATATGTTAATAAAAGTATCTGTCATGATGGTCTGATAATGTTGGACATGGATATATTCGTAGCTGTGTGTGACTTAAGAACTGGAGAATGTGGGTTCGTTTGTGTTGTGAAATGGTTGAATTAGAGTTATCTGGAATCGATTTTGTTTGAGTTGTATGACGAATTCGTCTGTAACCATATGAAATCTGATTATTGATTATTTGTGAGTTTGGGGTTCTGGAGTATATTATCATTATGCGTTATGTGGTATTGTTCAAGGTATGATTCGATTAATAGTTTGTTGGTACCTAGATCTACATAAGTATTTTCCGAAAGTGTATGAATTCGCCCATGATTAATGTTAGCAAAAAACTATTTTGAGATAAGTGCAAGTATTAGGATATGGTCTATAAGAAACGGTTTCTGAAGGTATGTTCTGCTGAGAATTACATATATATCAAAGAGAATTAAGAAATGTCTGAAAGAATCTTTAGTTAGTCAACTAAGAAAGAGTTGGTATGTTAAGAGTATGATAGTTGGTGTATATGTATATATCAAAACTGTAGTGGTATCTGCTCAATATAAGTGGTTCAGAACGATGGTTGACGCGTTGATGTCCTTCAAAGAATAAGAAGTATCTACCAAGGTAATTTATAATAATGCTCACTAAGTCCTTTTGAACTTACCAAGTTTATTATGGTTTCCAAGTACTTGGGAAAGAGTTTACGCCAGAAGGGATGATGCTAGGAGTACGTTGGAGTAGCAGCGAAGTGGGTTATTATGCATATAGTGGAAACGTGGCGTAGTTTTAGGATATATCTTAAGTGTTTATAGTTAAGAAACTTCTTTATTGTAATTTTATATATCACGTCTGATGTAAATAGTATTTTTAAATACTCATTCTGTTTTTAGATATTAAGCTTTTCAGTAAAATGATAAATAGAATATTTAAAGATAGGAGAAATTGTAATATGTTTTTGTTTAATTGTTAAGTACCCAAAATCTAGACCCAGCGAATCAGGTCAGTTGAGAGCGTTACAAGTTGCCTTTGGATCATCAATGGCCATAAGGCAAAGGTTAGCTACTTCTTGATCTTCACTGTCAGATGAATCTTCATCACTCCAAGTAGCAACATGAGCCTTGATCTTTTTCTTTCTTACCCCCTTCTTGATCTTTTGCTTTCATAGCATATGATAGAGTCCTCCTTGGTAGATTCAATCTTGAGTCCTTCATCCTTTCGGAATTTTCTCCCTCTATTGGACCTCATAAACTTCTTGAATCTCCTAGCAAACATGGCCATCTCTTTGTCCTCATCCACCTCTTCACTTTATTCACTATCTTTAACGGTGGTGGATTTGAGAGTAACACCAACCTTCTTCTTCTCATTCTTAGCTTCTTTTACCCCTTCATTGAGTCACATCTCATGTATGAGCAAAGAACTAATGAGATCATCCAAAGTTAACGTTTCTAAATTCTTTACTTCTTCAATTGCGATCACCTTGGATTTCCATGACTTAGGCAAGCTTCAAAGCATCTTCCTTACAACTTTTTCATTGGGATAGGTCTTCCCATAGGATTTTAGCCTATTGATGACGAAGGTGAATCTATCGGGCATAACTTTGATGTCCTCCTGAGGCTTTATCTTGAAGGTCTCATAATTGAAAGTGAGGATTCCCACATTTGACTTCTTCACTAGGCTAGTTCTTTCATGAGTTACCTCAAGTTTACCTCATATCTCCTTGGCATTCAAACATGATGATATTCTACTATACTCATCTAGACCAAGTGCACAAAAGAGACTGTGCATGGCCTTAGCATTGAGTTGAATACTCATTTTATCTCCTTCGTTCCATTCTTTCCTACTCTTTGGAACTAAGAGTTCTTCTTCTTGCTTGAGTGGTATTGAAAGGTCATCCATGACAATGTCCCAAACCGCAAGATCATTTGCTTAGATGAATAACATCATCCTTGTTTTCCAATATGGATAATTAGCACTAATGAAATAAGGAGATTTGGAAATAGATTGAGACTCTCTAAGAAAAATTGAGCCGAAAGTAAACGTCATTGTGGGAATTGAGTTGATGATTATTGATGTAACAGGCCTATTTTGGGCCTAGTGGAAACAGTGGTTTTGGGACCACAAATCCGACGAGGGAAAATATTATTATCATTATATTTTTATGGTCTACAATTTCACGAAATAATTTCGTGAAAATTTCGTTCGAAAATTTCGACGTTTGAGCACTCAATTTAGTCAAAAGGACTAAATTATAAAAAGTGCAAAAGTTGGGCTCTACATGTTAGAGGTGTCCAATTGTTATGAAATTTTAAATTTGAGGTCTTTAAGTGGTAATTAGACCATTAGTTAATTGATGGACAAAAATGGGCATAGAATTAGTGAAATAGATTTTTTTAAGTAAGGGTATTTTAGTCATTTGGTAATAAATAGAATTAAAATGGGAGAATGATGAAAAAAATGGCATTCATCTTCTTAGTTGCTGCCGAAATTTGAAGGAAGCCATAGCTAGGGATTCTTCACTTTCTCAAGCTCATAATCAAGAAAGACGAGAAGACAATCTCAAACGGGGAAAGGAAAAGATCGTGGAGTAAATCGCGAAATTACAATATTTTACACCGAGGTAAGTATGCATATGAATTAATACAATATTTTAATGTTATTCAATATATTGTGGAGATTTGATTGAATATAGAATAAATATTCGATATAGATCCTAAAAATGTGGTTAAGTTGGGAAAGGTGGTAAAATGTTGAAAAATAAGGTTTCCGGTTGAACACTCGGAATAGGCCAGAATATATTGAATAAAAAGGGGTTGCTAAGTGCTGATCCCACCGTATCTTTGATTATGAAAGGGGTTGCTAAGTGCTGATTCCCCGTATCACTGAATATAAAGGTGGTTGCTAAGTGCTGATTCCACCGAATCCTTAATTGTGAAAGGGGTTGCTATGTGCTGATTCCCCGTATCACTGAATTTATGGTGGATGCTAAAGTGTTGAATCCATTGAATAACGGATAATATTCCGACTGTTCAACAGGGAAATTGGAAAGGTGAGTGTATATACTAAATGGACAAGATTATGTGAGGAATATTGGGTTTGATACTTAGTCGACCCATGTGAAGATGGTATGAAATTTCAAAACTACAAAAGAGTAAATTTTGAAATAAAATAGTTTTGAACAACAGCGGTTGAGCAACTTTGAAAAATCACCATAAATGGTGAAAATTGAATTAGAGGTTGAATAAAATATTAAATTGAAGCTGAATGAGTCTATTTTTACATGAAAGAAACAGAGCAAGCAAAAGAGTTATATATTTTTAAGTATTTGAATTTTAGTGATACAGGGTTGAATTGATTTCGAAATCCCCTGTTCCAACTTTGGAAAATCACCAAAAATTTTAAAAAAATAATTATGGCTTGAAATTTACATGCTTGAATTCTTCAATGAGTCTATTTTCAAGAGAAACAAGCAAGAACATCGTTTGAATTTTTTACAGATATTTAAGTAAATTTTAGTAAAGAGAGGTCAGAGCTGTTGAGCAGTGAAATAGGGGAAAATTTAAAGAATAAACTGTACTAATTGGATAAACCAAAAATTCTGAACATTTTATGGTAGAAAATTATATGAGTCTAGTTTCAAGAAAAATTTACAGAACTTAATTTAGAGCCCTGTAGCTCCAGATAAAAATATATTAGTAACCGTGATGCAGAAAAAAAACGGCTTGCTGGAAATTGAACAAACAATGAAATTTATGTGTGAATAAAATTATGTTTCATTGAAATCATGATAGAAAATTTTTTTATTTTTCATATGCTTAATTACTAAGCTACATGCTTATCCCTTATTCTTTTCTTTGTTTTATAGTGATATCAGTACAGCTCGGAAATTGGACAGAGTCGGAATATCATCCACACTATCTACATCTTTTGGTATTTTGTAACCAATACTTTTGAATTATGGCATGTATAGATGACTTAATGTAAAGTGATATATAATATATATATCTATTAATTATTATTTGGTTTAAAATGTTAGTGGATATTAATTGAAAGGTTGTTTTTCTTTAAATTATTAACAAGGTTACTTAGAATCTTGTGAATGATTTAACTATGTTTTATATATAAATGTATTGGTTGAATTATTGGGATTGTTTTGGTTGAAATTTTGAAATTTGCAGGGGGTTTTATGTAAAAATAAGCAGAAATGCTGCCGAATTTTTTTTAAAAAAATTGTAATAAAGTATCTCAATTGGAACAATTATGAGTATTTGAGTTCCAGTAATACCTCACACTCTGTTCCGGCAAGGAAAACGGGTAAGGGGTGTTACAATTGAGCTTCCTCAAGGATCTCCTCTTTGGTTGTTAAACCATCTAAAAATGACTAGCTTTGATACCAATTGTTAGCTCGATAGTTCAACTCTAAATTACCAAGAGGGGGTAAACTGACCTCTTAAAAATTTGTGGTTGTTAAGAAAAGGATAGAGACAATGAACACTTCAATTTATAGTGGTTTGACCCCAATTGCCTACTCCACAACCTTAGCTTTTCACAACTAAGGATTTTCTCAAATTCACTAATTTGATAACCTTTGAGGACAAGGTTTAACCTTACAAACTCCCGTAAGGTTTCTACCCAAACCTTAAGATACAAACTCTCTCAAAGAGATATAAAAAAACAAATAAAGAAATAATCCTTACAAAATCAATGTATTTGCAAATTAAGCTCAATAACAATGAAAAACACTTGAGCAAAAAGAATGGAAATAAAGCTCACAAGTGTATGAAAGAAAAGTATGAAATATTTTTCACAAAGGTAGTTTGATTGATCTTTTTTTCTTGAATACGCGTTCTTGTTGTTGTAGGATCTTTAGAAGCTAGTATTTATACCTTTAATTGATTTCCAACCATTATGGTTGTTGGAGATATGAATAGAACTGTTGGGGATGTGAAAACCAGTGCATTTAATTCACGTACAACAATGAGTATTGATACCAGATAAAATGGTATCGATAATTTTTGCATTAAATGCAAAATTCAATGACCGTTAGAGCTGAAATATTGATACCAGATAAATTTTATCAATACCATATGAAAGGTATCGATCTTAGATCGATACTTAGCTGAATTTGTGAAAAACAGAATGTCAATTTGGTATTGTTTTTAAAAGGGGTATGAATATTTTGAAAAATATTGATACTTTGGCCTGAAGCTATTCTGACTTGTTTTAAAAATAGTTTGGCTAGTTGAAAGAGTTCTTACTTAATTAAAATCATTTTAACTTGATTTTAAGTTTGATTCAAAAATTTTCTAAGAGTTTTAAAGTATGGATTGAAAATTTTATCTCTTAGACTTCATTTGAGAAATCATTTTGTCAATTTTGTTTTTAACTTTAACTTTTATTTAAAAACACTTTAATTTGTTATATCAAAACATATTATCAAATAAAACTTAGTTTAACATTAATGTTAAGTTGGAAAAAATAGAATTTGCCATCAAATAGAGATTTAATTTTAACGGGCCGGTTGAGTCTTAACTTGACTGGCATGGGCGTTGTTGCTAATTTAGAAGGATGTGGATGTGTCAAAAAGAGTAGATATGATCAAAACTTATAATGAGATTGTTTTAAAAAAATTAACCATTAAATTTTAAGATTAAAATTTGCTATTAATCCTTATACTTTGTGAAAGTTGTGGAATTAATCTTTATATTTTAATTTGATTAATTTTAGTCCTTATACTTTTGAAATTGATCAATTTAAATAACTGTACTTTTTAAAATTTAAAATTTTAGTCCTAGCCCAAACAGTAACAGTTAAATTTAGTTAAATTTGTTTGGTTAAATTCAATTATTTTTCTTGTACTACAGAGGCAGACCGGGGCCTTGGCCCCCCAAAATTTTGGAAAATGGATTTTGATTTCTTCTTTGATTTTTTTTTAGAAAATTTTCATTAGCTCCCCTCAATTTTTTTGAAAATTCTCATTATACTTTTTTAGTTTTTGCAAATTTTAATTAAGCTCTCTTAAAATTATTGAAAATTCTCATTAATCTCACAAAAAAAATTAATTAGACCCTAATTTTTTTTAAAAAAAAATTCATTCAAATCCTTAAATTTTAATTTTTGAAAATTTTACTTGCACCCCAAAACTTAGTCTCAGGATCCGCCATTATTGTACTATGCATACAATTGTAGATTTAGTCTATATTCTTTAATTGGATCATTTTAATTTACTATAATTATCAATTTTGAAATTTCAATCTTGACGCAAATGAAAAGTATTAAACTATTAATTGGATTTTTTTGAGTCATATGTGGAAATAACAAGATGACATGGCATTACACATGGTAATAAATTTGTCATATCAGATATTGGAAAGAGCATAACTTAATGAATTTAACAGTTATCATTTGGTGATGACTGAAATTTTATAATTTAACAAATACAGGGATAAAAATGACCAAATTAAAGGGCATGGACTAAATCTACAACTTTCGTAAAGTACAGGGACTAATAGTTGAATTTAACCAAATATTAGTAATCCATGAGTTACCAACACGTGTTGGTGGAGTGTTAAGACATTAGAGACCCAAAAAGAGAACACAAGTTCGAATCTTAAAGAAGACATTATTAAGAATGGTAGTCACATATCCCCGAAAAGATTAGTTTTCATGAGCCATAAAATGAATATGGAAGAAACCTTAGTTATATATAATAAAAAAAAAAGAAAAAGAAAGAAAAAAGCCATGTGTTAATCATCTAAAATGGTATTAGATATAAATGGAGGAAAATTGCATCGAAAAAGAGCAAAATCTAATATTAGTTATCATTTAAAATAATAATATATTAATATGTTTTCAACTAAATTAGTATCCGGTTAAATGTGACACCAATTTATATAAAAATTTTATATTAAGTATAGAAATAATGAAAATAAATGGATAAGAAAAAGAATAAATTTGTCTACAAAATTAATTTTAACTTTATTTTCACCATTATGTAAAGAAAATCACATTATCGAAGTTTACATTATTATAAAAGTTAATATTTTGTTTAATACTTCAAATGTCAGAATCACTTCCTCACTAATAAAATTTAGATGGAAATGATTATCGGGTGTATCGTATCAAACCCTCGGTATATTTTTTATTTAGACATTTTGAATATTACATTTTTTTTATGAATGTATTACAAAGATAATAGCATAAATATTTCAAATATGCCATTGCCAAGCATTAACAAGAAAATTCATTGAATTGTTGTCCAATTTGTTAAATTAGGGAACCGAAAGAATTAAATGCCGTAAAGCTAGCATTTTGTCACATTCACAACTTCTCCATTAATCTAAAAACAAAAAGGAAAGTCGTCTTGTATTATGCAGGAAGAACCCATCATTTCTCTTGTTGCCTTACGACTAAAGAGAAATGACTTCAACTGAAAAGCCTTGAAACCCTTTATTTTTTTTCCCACTTTGGTCGCATGCACTGCAAAGGGAAAATGGTTTTTTTTTCCTTTTTAATTCTCTTAGAAAAGGAAGCTTTGACAGCCTTGTGACTAATGCAACATATTAGCTCTTTCATGGCTTCAAGATCCTTAAGACTCCCCAACTACTACTGCCATTTGTGTATTTATGTATGTCTTTGCTAGCAACTTTATTGCCTGACAATCCACCAACATATCCAATCCCCGTTTTAATTTAATTGATTCATGTAATTATCCTCGGAAAAAAATAATATTCAACAAGTTGAGAGGATTTAAAGTAATGAATTTTTCGAGATTCCCACAGTTTGTTGGTAACGAAGAAACGCTTTCAAGTTTCAGCTATTCTTCTCCCTACCTATGCCCTGTTTGAAAGCTGCTTTATTGCTTGAACTATCGTTTTCAAGGTCCAAGCACCAACGCCCTAGATATGGGGGGTGTAAAAGTCTGGGTCGAAAATCAAAATATTCATCATAAAATTGGTTCTATGGGCTGCTATTAATCATCTCCTTCAGTTCTACTAGCTGGTTTTCAGGTTATTTTTATTAGTTTGCTGTCAAATTGCAAGCCAGATGATTACACAATATGAGAATCGTTCCTAGCTGGCTATCCCTTTAACCATTTTGAGCAATGTCAAGCTTTGGGCATGCAATCAACCCTTTTCTTCATCTTTTCTAAGAATCGTTTTTGCCTGATTGTTACAACTTCACCAACATTAAATCTTACATAATGCTTGATATCAGGAAACATTTCAGTACTTCATAGTAACCCCCCTTCCCTTATGTGTTATCCTTTCTGTATCAAAAACTGTTTGGTTGATTTGGTATGATCAGTCAAGTTCTTCCATTTTCAAAGCTTTTAGACTTCCTATCATTCTTTTTCTTTTCCTAATGAAAATGATTTGGCTTAGCCTTTGAATAGAGGAAAGTAAAGAGTCTAGAAATAAGAGAGACAATTCACTGCCAATTTTCTTTACAGCAGAATCCTACAGTAGGAATTGGACTTATTATTCTGTCATGTTATAGTTTAAGTAGATTCCATCTCTTTTTTTTTTCTTTTTTGTTTTAGACCCTTGATATCCGGTAATTACATTGGGAATTAAGTCAAGCCAAATTAGACCTAGACAAAGCCTCTTCTCTTTATCAACATCTTGCTTAAAAAATATAGAATTTCTTACCACTCGCTTACCAAGTTTTCATATATACTTTCCATTAGATAGGGGCAAATGTTTGCTTTGATAATTCAATACTCAACATTGAACTAAAAAAACCAAGGGAAAGCTTGACATTATTGTGAAGGGCAGGGGCAAGAGAACAACTCGTACATTATCAAAGACTGAACCATAGCTACAACGTAGGATCTTCAATTTTTGATACAAACTTTGTTTCTTTCCCTTTTTTTCGTTTTCTGGAAATGCATTACAGACTCTCTAAGCTAAATAAAAACGACAGAGAAAGACTCAAATTGGATGACCATTCTGTGTGTATTATCTTCTCTGTTTACAGTCTAAAAGTAGCAAAGATGAACCAGCGTGTGCTGCTAATGACACGATGACATATTCATGGTTGCATTTTAGTTAAGCCATGAGGAGGGAACCTCCACTATAGTTTGAGCAATTCAGGGGCTATGAGTGTGGTTGAAAGGGTGGTGTAGCGGAGCAGCGGTGGTGGCATTAAGGCCGTGGGGTGGTGGTGAGACTGCCGATGCTGGTGGTGGACATTGGTAACACTTTGTGAAGAGCCCAAATGTGTCAATCTGGTGTATGAAATTTGTCATGCTCGCCCATCCACCAAATCCAAACCCAACAATTAGAACCCACACCACAACAAACACGTTTATGGTATATGTCCCAACCCATCTTCCAAAGTACTTGGATGGTTGCTCCACTGCATTCTGCATCACAACCGTTCATCACACACCACATGTTAATAATCATACATGAATCGATGATCCAACAGTCAATAAAAAATTCTCAGATAAAGACAAGTTTTGTGTAGTACCCCCAGATATGGGGAATCAGGTACGAACAAGAACATGAACATATTCTGGTTAACAGTTGAAGCACGAATCTCGTGCCTTTTGCAAAAAATATTACAAACTCACAATTATCAACATGTTGTCCAAATATGTTCAGTGTTAAATCTAAAAGATTAGGAGATTAGGAGAAAGACCCGGGACTGGTCTGCTAGACTGTGACCACACGCTATCTCCCTGTATCTTGGATTTATTAAATACCAAATCAAATTCAAAACCTAATAACATATACTTTTTTATTACAAAAAAAAAAGAACATATATTTTTCAATTCTCAGTCAAATGTTTGACTCTGACATAAAGTAAAAAATCATGTCAGATATTCTGCATTTGCCTGTTCTAACTCTAATTAGCTTAAATAATTACATACCTCTCGAGCAGTGGCTGATCTGAAGGTGAAAATGTGAGCCAGTGCTGGAATTACGTAGACAGTGAAGCTAACAAGGAGGGATCCCACGGTGGAGTTTATTGGTCCAAAGAATGGGAAAATAATGGCCAAAAACCAAATGGGAACCACCACTGGCAATCTTGCTGCCGCTCGCTTGCACAGGCTCTTGCACTCATGCATCCCAATTGCTTTCTCCCACACAAAGTACAGTGGCGTGCATGCAAATCCAAATGTTATGAACTGCACCAGAAAGAATGAACATTGTTACATGTACTAGTATTTGTTATGTATGTATGGATCTGATAATAGAGAAATTTTTTTCATAGGCATGCCTGGTGGATGAGCATTAAAATGACAGCCATATCTCTGAAGGGAGTTCTTGGGAGAAGAGAAAAGGCATTTGAGTGATCGAGAAGCATGTCTCCGAATGCCCAATATACAGCAGCAGCCACGGGAAGTGTCAGTGTCAGCACATACAGTGTTGCTATCAGGTATATGGCCTTGAACTTTTGAGGCTTCCACATTGCGTGCATGATTTCCCTGCGTATCCCCACCAACCCACAAACTTAAACTTACATTAATTAGCCATTGATTCTTGTTACTACTAGTATTTATTAAGTTCATCATTTCTCTGCAGGTACTAACTAGAGTCTATTAGTCTTGGTATCAGGGCCTAAAAAAGGCCTGCCTTCTCCAGGCTGATTAATTTTGGGTTTAATCCCACCGCTTTCAACTTTACGGGCTTTTTCTGCCTGTGGGGTGTGCTGGATTCAATGAACAAAACTGGACCCCCACAACAGCATTTCTCATGATAAAAGCGAAAGGAAAGGGCAAAAAGAAAAAAGAAAAAGATCATTGGCTTTCTACATCCAAAAGGAATACTATGGTTTCCAAGAACTTTTTGCCTGCCACGCTTACAAAGGGCATTTTTGGGAATGAAACCTCGAATAATAGTTGCTATAAACTATTATTAATAACAATTTAAAATTTATATGAGAATATGTATGTTTCTTGACAGGGATTGGTCATTGCATCTCCAATGGTCAGATCATGTCTAAAGAAGTGGAGGTCTGGTCGTTTTCACAGCTGTTTTTATATGCATTTATAAATAGAAAACAGCTGCTAACTAAGCTTATTATGAGTTAAGAGACCAGGCGCAAAACATTTTAAGTATCCCATTTATTGAGTTGATAAACATGGGCAGATTTGTATATAACGTAAGAGACACGAATTCTAACTATAAATTAGTCTTACACAGTAACAGCATGTCCCCCGAATGTATACAGAATGTTGGTGGCACCTGTGAAATATAACACCAGCTTGGTAGGACCAGAATGTTTAACTCCCTCAACCTACATTTATATCAACAAAATTCCATTTTTAAAAAATAATAGATTTTCATTACTTTCATTCATCACACAATTATAATAATATGCTTAGTTAAATAAGTTATTAATTTGCAGTTTTTTTTCTTTTCAAGAAATGGACAGGACAACCAGATTTCCTTTTTGACTAACCCAACATGTTCAACCATTTTAATCTAAACAAATTATATATTCAGGCATGAAGCATCATCTTAATAAAGTGGTCCAGTTGACAAAGTTAATGCGTTGTACTAATGTCAACAAGCTGAGTTGATTTTGACACATCCTTAAGTACCTACAATTTTCATAGGTTTAGTGAATTCTATAATAGACTAAACAGTGGAAAATGTTAAAACTGAAGCAAATTAAGGGCTAAGTGGTAAGTGAGAGTTTATACCTGGCCATGGAGGAGGGAAGCAATGGTGAGATACCATGCAGTGTAGGTGGTCATTATAAGGCCAAGAAAAGACCAGATTCTGTAATTATGAAATGAAGGAATAAAGACAGTAGTTGCACAACAAGCCCCAAAGATGTATGTCCAAGTCCTCTTGTCCAGATTATCATTTATGTAATATATGTTACTGCAATAACAAAACAAAAGATACCCAACATTAGGGAATTGATTTGTCAGGGTGCATCACCATGATGATTCCTCTATTATTTTATTATGGACCTAAGAAATTTATATTTGGATACAAAGGAGTAGGTACCTTGCACAAGCAATGAGTTGAATGACAGATCCAAACAGAAGAAAAGTGCAGTTAAATGCCAAACCCACGTTCCTCCAGTGTTTCCCAAGGAGCCCATCAAGAACCTCAAACCACTGCACAATTTAAAACACATATGAGCATTGAAAGATAATAAGTTTTCGATGCCATTTCATCATACACTTGGAGTTAAAAACCTGAATGACATGGTTCCTGAAATCAACTTTCTCTCTTTCTTTCCTTGTTCTATATTCTACATAGAGTATGCTGATCAGATAAGCTGTCCAGCTACCCATCAAACCATAGAACAGCTGAAAGAGAATTCCAGAAAGCAGCCCCAGTTGAGAAAATGAGTACGGCAATGTAAGCAACACTTGAGCTACCTGAAAAAAAAACACTAATTTTAATCTCCATCATCACACAACAAGTGCAGTTACTGAGTGGGAAAAAAAGAAGAAGCAAAGATATGGGTGAAACCTGATTAGAAGCACAGCTAAACCAAGCATCATAAACAGACCCACCATGCCAAAAGAGATTAGGAATCTTGCTTTTCATGCCTTTAGGCTTTCCTTCAGTTTCCATCTCCACATAATTCCCAACAATCACAGTCTCCACCACCTTATCACTACTTGCCATTATCTCTCTCCCTTCCTCACACTGTTCCACTTCTGTTTTATTTCCCCTACAGCTTTTCCTCTAATGATAATAAGGGTAGTGTTGTTTCAATGCAAGAAAAGGATCGATAGATAACTCAAGCGAAGGTGGTGAAGAAAATAGTATAGATATAGTGGGAATATATATACATACACTTCAAGACATTAAGCGGGGAGGGCTTCTCGAAGGATGAAAAAAAAAACAGCTTTGCTTGAAAGGTATTTTACAGAGGGGGGTTCGAGTTTTGGGTTCGGGAAGTGGGTAAAATCCACTTTTTCGAGCTTAAATTAAAGGGATTTTTTTTCTTAAAATTTTTGAGTTTTTTTTGGTTGTTGATTTTAACGAAACCCTCTGGTTTATGATTTTTTTTAATTAAAAATCTGTTTTTTAGTTTGTTATTCAATTAGTCTAATCATAGTTTAGAATGAATTAGAAAGCGTGAGTGTCTTGTCAGCACGAGTGGGTCAGTGGGTAAATTACCACTGTAAATATTATAATAATTAGGTTTAATTGTGCTCTCAGTCCCTGTACTCATCCCACATTTGCCATTTTTAATTACCTAACTTTTAATTCTAAGAATTTAGTTCTCGTACTCTTTTGATTTAATAATTAAAATCTAATTGATAACATAATTGAAAAACTTCTAATAAATTGAATCATGTGAAACAATTGCTCATATGATAAATTTAAAGTTACGTGATAGCCATATGAGAAAAAAAAAACACTTTCACTTTGCTTACTGAAAAATTCTCAAGAGCCTTACAATCCCAAATTAACATTTTTATTTGCTTGATTGACCTTCCACATATGTAATAATGACTACTTGGAAATTTTTAAATGCCACATAAGCTAATGTAACAAAAATATTTTGATGGTGCTAGTAATTGAACTTCAATTGTTAAATCAAAAGAATAGGAAGACTAAATTCGTTAGATTAAAAGGAAAGGGACTGACTTCTAAATGTGTAAAAAATATAGAGACCAAGAACATAAATAGACCTATTAAATAATCTTAAAAATTACTCAATTAAATGCGTCAATTATGACGACTAAAAACACACTCCACAAGAGTAAGTTGATAAAATAATTTGGAGAGGGTTTATTAATGATGGGTTAAAAAAAGTAGAAAAACAAGGCACATAGGGAGGGAGACAAAATGAAGTTAAAAAATAAGAAAAGAATGAGGAAAAATTATAACAAAGTAGACCGCATGATTGCACCCAAACGGGCGTGGTCGCTTTACATTACGATGAAAGTCGCTTTTATCACATGGCCTATGGCTCCAATTCCCCGCCCCCCTATACCCCAAACCCCTAAACACATGCACTTCCATTCCTTATGATATTATAAATTTCCCCAATTTCCATATCTGATGATCACATTCGGTTACCATTCAATTTAAAGTCGAGCTAATTAGAATTTTTTAATAAGTAGGAATGGCACAATCTCATAAACTCTGAATTAATTTGTTTCGAGTTAAATGATTTTTTTTTCTTTTAAAAAGTAAATGTGGGGAGAGGCAGAGTGGTTTTTTTTTGGACAATGGATACGGAGCAATCATGATTATTGCTTGCTCCGTCCCGTCTCGCTCCACTGATGAAATTACTATTTATCACTATTTATATTTACCGAAAAGGTAAAAATGTTATAATGTGTTATAAAAAAATCATAAGTTTTATACTTAAATATTTTTTTAGTAAATATGTTCAAATATTTACTTGCATTTAAAAAGATTAAAAATATTAAAGAGAAGTAGCAAAAATTAAATTGAAGTAGAGCGAGATGGGACGAGGATGAATATATTCATATCCATAGTGGAACGAAGCGTGCCGGCTGTGGAGCGGTAGTGGGTTTAGTAGCATTCGCCCCCGCTCCACTCCATTGTCATCCCTACCAATAAGAAAGTAAAACTCTCTTAACATTGTTTTCTTTACATACAAAATTGAAATTCAAAATCTTATTTAAGGACTATCAAATTTCTTATCACTTGATATATGTAAAAATTAAATTTTATTAATCACCGCCTTAAAAAATAATTTTAAAGAAAATTAACATACTCAAATGTTTGATTCTATTATTAATGTTTGATATACGCTCATTGCACCATTGCTGATACACAGTATCAACAGAGATAGAAAAAGAGGAGAGAGAGTAGTGTCGAAGAAGACTAATTTACTCATTTTAAGATCAAGAGTTGAAAATGTAGAGGAGCTCGACATAAATGGTTAATGCATCAAAATTTTGAATGAAATTATATTAATCATTGGATTATTCATAGGTAAGCGGAGGGTCTTATCTTACCCAATCATACCACTCATAGAGTGGTATGTAACTTAATCGAGGGTTGAACTGAGTTTAAATTGAAGCAGGAATATATGCAATGTGCGTATAAATGGAGAATACTAGAAAAGATTTCCACTAAATACTTATTAGATCATGTTTCATATGCTATCGAAAATAGCATACTATTTTTTAAATTAATTTCGGTTACTCTTTCTTCGATGCACTTGTATTTTTAATTAAGGTAAATATAACACTTATTTTTCTCATGTTCAACGTAAAATTCACCTTCAATGCTTTCAAGAATGATTATTTAATTAGAAAAAGAAATTCATAAACTTTATTGAGATATATTTACTAAACAAATATGTTTGATTTAAATTAAAATAAATATTTTGAATTTATATTTAGTTTAGTTATATATATTATCTTTAAAATAAATTCATTAAATTATTTTATGTAAAATTAATTAGTTAACTTTATTTAAAAATTTCGATAAAAAAACTTATTAAATATAAAAGAAAAACAAATCATTTTGTAATTAACATTACAATTAAATATTTAACTTTACATAAAAGTAAAGTGAATACAAAAACAAAATAATAGACTTACGAATCTTAAATCCAGCAGCAATTTCCACACATACCTTGGCAAAAGCAAGACGTTGCTCAGATGTAGTGATTCTATCCATGTAGGGAGGTTTGCCAAGCGCACTCACAACATAACTAATACCCTTTCGAGTGAAAAGCTCTAATGGAACTCGAGAAAGTTGAATCCAAACAGGCATCCGATCCATATAAAACTCAAGTTTTTTCAAATTAGTCTCCCATCAATGCAAAACAATCGGCTTATTCTGAATGTCCCAAGGGCCATACACTAAGACCCAGTCCCTTGCAGCAACTGTAGCAAATTGAAATATTTACAGGTTCTCACCAGCTGCTTGATTGGTGTGTTTTCCCAATTCAAAGGTAGAGTTCATTGCCCTAGGTGTTTCTAACTATTGTCCCTCTCTTGTCTGGTTAGATAATGCTTGCTTTTCTCCTCCAAAGCCTTCTAAGTTTTTTTTTTAATTTTTGGTGTAGGCACAAGGATTTTTTGTCCACTGTTGAGCAGTTTTGGTAACAGGAGGTTGCTGGTGATCCCATAGTGAGGTTGTTCCTCAAATTGAAGTGGTTGAAGCAACTATTAAAAGCCTTCAATTCTGAGCCTTTTAGTTGTAAAACCCAGATTTCTAATAACCCAAAAATTTGGAACCAATGAAGGACTAAATTGAAAGAGATCGCAAGTTGATGGCCTCTATTGAAAGAAACAGGAAAGCTAGAAATTGAATTGGACATATTTGAGGACCAATTTTGGTTCAGTTAAAATGGAACCCGTCGGTTCCTTAGCAGGAGACATAATAATTAGTGATGCACAGTTCTCATAAGGTTGGAAGCAGTGCAGGAATGGCTATAAATAGTTGAAAATGGTTTCCCATGGATGATTTTCTTCCCGACTTTGCTTCATTTACTCTTGTTCATCATATTCTTCAATAACTCAAAGAATGAGGCCATGGAAGGTTCTACATGAAGCAGACTTCATGAGGATTAAGATGGAAAACTAGGGAAACCAGCAAACGGGTAAGGTTCTTAACCCTTCTATGTACGTAGAGGTTAAGAAATGAGGTTATGGATATTCAAAACTGTTCTAAGGGTTCTACGTGTTATGAAAGTTTAAGCTTTTAAGGTGAAGTGTAAGTTTAACCAGTTGATTTTTTGTTAAATGCTTGGCTTCCAAGAGAATGGAAGCTCTTGCATTTGAGGAAACTAAGTTGTGGAAATGATAAAGTTTCAGATGAGTTTCAAAATCCAAACTTGTTGTTAAAGTCTACTTCATCTATGTATGTCATGTTTCCGTAAGCATAAAATACGATGATATGAGCACACATTGCATGATTGTGGGAAAACCTCAAGGGGTTATATGAAGTTAGGATAAGAATGAGGAGAGAACTCATTAGTTACCGCCTTAGGCGAAGCTCTAGGCCTTGCAGAGGGAACACTGTGGTATTTGAGCATCAAGGTTAGGTGGTGTAAAGGAGGTAATAAGAGGAGGATTCGAGTAATATGAATCATGGAATGATATTTACCGCGACGGCTATAACGACTGGTCCTTCGGGGCAACACCGTGACAATGGTATATGGCATAAAACCATAAATGAAAGACGCTATGGCAGTCTGGTATAAGGTACGTAGCGTAAGACCATGGATGAAAGACGTCGTGGAAGCATGGTACACGGTAAAAGGTATACGGTGCAAGACCATAGATGAAAGATGCTATGGAAACCAGGTATAATGAGTAAAACCATGGATGAAAAACTACATGACATTAATTGATAGTACGCCAGGATGGCAGATAGGTGTAAGACCATGGATGAAAGAATTCATGACATTCGCAGATATAGTCTACTGAGAAAGTAAACACAGAATAGAGATAATCCGTTGGGATAGTAAACACAGAACAGAGTAAGTTCGTCGGGAGAGTAAACATGAGGTGAGCCTACAAAGACGTGAAAAATAAGGTAAGAAGGGTATAAAACCATAGCTCGGCTACAACATTCCATAAAGCCCATTAGGGAATAAATGAGAAAAGTATTCCAAAACCTCAAGTGAGGAGTATAGGCCTATACGCCAAGTATGAGAACCCTCGCAGGGGAAGAAGAGGCCTGTATGCCCTTCACCCAACTTGATCGACTGCATCCTAGTGTTGGGTGTTACGCCTAAGGACAGACATACTTAGACTCTTTCTTTACTTTCCTATGTAACTACATGAGATAAAATTTTCTTTTCTCTTAGACTAAATAATTTCAAGTATCTCATTAAAAATATCTTTACGTACAATGCATGTTTCTCTTTTACATAATAAAACTATGAAGTTCAACGGATACATCATGTTTTTACTAATTACAAAATCAGAGTACTATAACTCATGCGCAGACTTAACTTCGCCATATAACTTCCCGTATGAATCGTACTTTTATAACCCTTTTTAGCGTAGACTATGGCTTCTTATCCCATTCTTTGGGGAGACTTCCCCCTCTATATGCACATCAGCACGAACCGCCGCTCTACTAGCATAGCCTTGGAATCATCCCTCCGCACAAGATTTTTTACAACTTGAAACAAAAAACAACTTATATAAGTTCTTGAGAACTTAGTAAATCTCTATTACTTGTTTCATTACGTTGTAGTGTACTCAACACTTTGCGTATTCTTTAGCCTATGTCTTTCCCCGACAGGTACTTTACCTTACCACTTCTTATGGTGTTGTTCGAACATATTTGACTAAGACTTCCTTAAAGTGTACCACGTACATCATTCATTTATTTTTCATTCTCTTATCCATATTGGATCCTTACTCTTTTCGTGTCTATCACATATTTCATTTTGACCCCTTTTCACCCTACTGACCATTTTCCTCTTTTGTTTACATAGAGTTCATATCATCTTTAACACTCGGAACCTTTCTGTCGTATTTCAATAGATACCATACTTTTAGCTTTCCTTTAAAGAGTCATTTATCCAGATTTCACCATGTTGATATTTCGTTAACAGAGTTCGCCATTTTGGCGTTGCCCTTAAATCTTTGTTCCGTGGTCACTTTCACAGACTACGCCACTAAGGCGTATTCCTGACTTTAATATCTTCCCTTATTTTTGGGAGCTTCAAACACTCATTTGATCAACAGATAGCCACGAAGGCATCCACTTGACTTAGATAGCCACAAGGGTATCCACACAACTTTTGATAGCCACAAAGGCACCTACTCATATTAGATAGTCGCAAGGGCATCTAGATACATACACAAGATAACCATAGAAGTGTTCATACAGATAGATAGTCATAAGGGCTCTCATAATATATTAGATAGCCATAAAGGTGTCCACATATAACAAACTTCTCCACGAAGGCACATTTAACAGATACAACCACAAAAGCTTTTATACAACAGAATTAGCCAATAAGGTTTTACTTTATCAGAATCAACCACGAAGGCTCTTTTCATAACAAAACAACCACAAGGGCTTCCGCATATAACATATTCAACCACAAAGGCTCACATATAATAGATTCTGCCACTAGGGCTCACATATAATTGATTTCGCCACTAGGGCCTACATATAACTCAATGTCTTGAGGTTTGCCCTTTATCGTATGGTACTCATTGAACTAGCCTTTATCTTTTTCCCCACATAACGTCATAGTCGCAGACTTGGTCTTACACTATGTGGTCTTCACTTGCCATATGATGTCATAGCAAATGACTAGGCCTTACACAATATGATATTCACTTTTCATGTCCATAATTCGTTTTTATTGTCCATACAGACTCACATGCAAGTAGACTCATACATGACAGACGTACTCTTTCAGACATGCAACTTATGCAAAGACTCGTTCACTACAGAATCATACTTCCAGACATATTCATGCGTATGCATGTTTTCCTTAGAACATAAACATATCATCAAGCTCATGATTTCTTTACATTTTCATCATACTTGTCATTCCTTTCATAATAGAGGCATATCTTCATTCAAGAATCACATGCAACTTATCAAGAATACATCTTTCACAGACTAGTTGTTTGGAACGGAGTGGAATAACACGCAAACATACCACAAGATTCAGTTTAGAGACTCACTTGTTAGCCTCAAAGGTAGCTTAAACTTCAGACTTGGCTTCCATCAACTAGATCATCAGCCCCTAAATGTTAAACCATAAGAAACTCATTAAGATCTTTCCTTTCTCACTTGAACACCAGGATCATACAACAAGGCTTTACCATTTTCATTACTAAGCTTAAACATACCTTCTCTCATGGCAACTTAGCATGCAAGGTCGAGAAACTTACCTTATAAAAGGGATATCTCAAAATTGATCCTTTCATTCTCGGCTCATCCTAAAGGATGAGAGGATTTTTCCTCATCAGCTTATCCTTATATAAATAGAGGATACTTCTTGAGGAAGTAATAAACAATGCCTGTCATTAACCCTATTAGCTAGATATTTTCCTTTGTCCTTTTAGACGTTTGACACATGTATTAATCCATGTAATTCACCCAGTAGATGCATGACAGTTGTAAAAAGATACATGTATAGGTACACTTACCTTGACCTAACATACTTTTGGGTCTTAGCCCATCCTTTGTTAAGGTGTAGCTAATAACTTAACCGGTCATGCTTCGGCACATCGCGCCTTTTTGGCGGCGAATCTATTACGGGAGTCCACTTAATACTTCCATTACAAACTAAGCTCCCACATATACGTCAAAAGTCTTAGTAGGGTGGACAATGTTTTATTTACTCATAGACTTCATAGTTCGTCATTCGTCAGGCCTTATACTTAACCTAAATGAGCTTTTCCATCTTTTCTTGGTTCTGCTCTCCTGATGAGAGAGATATATTTCTTGTCTTAAACATTTTGACTTGTCCCTTGACTTTATTAGGACTCAACAAACATCATATCAATCATTTTGATAGTCTTATCCAAATCTTATGAATTCCAAGAACTAAAGTGTTTTTCCTATGGTTTTAACTTTTTTAGTTCTCATTTGGTTACCTCCTAACTATCTTTTCCTTATATCTTATTCAACTCAAGGTAATTGTTACTAGTTACCCTTATTATTGACATAAGCTTTTCGTCACATGGTCCTATTTCTCCTTATGGATTTCACCCCAAACTATGCACGCCAACCAGAGGCTCCTAGGGCGAATCCTTCTTTATCAGGCTAACTATGTGCTCACCCCAGTGTTCGCCAACATTTACGTGTCACAGGCGCACTCACGATGGTTCTTGTCTTTATACTAGTTTAAGCGCTATTCCCTTATAACTCATCTTATCTGACCCATTCTCTGAACAGTACACGGATACTAAGATTCCGCTAAAAGTGATGAAAGCTAATAAGGTATGGACAAAGACCTAACGAGATTTACAGGAAGATAGAAAATGCGAGAGCTGTCCTGTTCATGAAAATGGAAGAAGGAAATATCCAAAGATCTCATGTAAGGGTCCAAAATGAAGAGCTACCAAAAGGCGCTCAATGAAGTTGTACACGAGAGACAAACCTTGTGGAAAAGATGGGAGTCTCACTCTCATGATAAATATACTATCCAAAGTACAGTATGTCTATTAAGATTATTCCTTTTTGAGAAAAAATTAGTGTGGGTACACCGCAGAAAGGATAGTTTCGAAGAGAGGAAATGAGGGAGATCGTTTCCTTTACGTATGAGACGAGTGAATGTAACGCCATCAACCCGACCCAATTCACTAGATCTGGGTATTGGGTGTTATATTACTATTACAAACTTATACATGTTTAAAACACACAAATTTTTAAAGAAATGCATCTTATTGGTAATAGCGCCCAACAGTGTTGCATCTGGGTGGACAATGTATAAAAAACTTACAAGAGTAATTATTTATTACATTTGCTTATATTGTCCAATTTAGTTAGTCTCTAAGTAATGTTTCTATCAGACTCGAACACGACCATGCAACCTCCACTCTCTATGCATAAATGCCCAACTTGCCAGTCATTTAGTGCAACCCTGGCGTCGTCTCCTACTGGCGCTTCCTTTACTTGAAACATAAAATACAAAGGGGTAAGTTTGATGGTACTTAGTGAGAAAACCCTCTTTTATCTAATCCCTTATCCATGGATTTCATCATTTGTTTCTCATTCATAACTTTGACCCTATCGAATGTACAATCTTTGCCATAACCTTCCATACTGACTTTCTTTTAGAGCTAACCAGCACTTGCCAATTCTCATAATAACATGATTATCATTCATTCCAAGTCCGATTATAGGTGTTGTCTTCAAATGGTCATCATGAGGTTCGTTCTTCAGCTTATGCCACGAAGGCGTTCCTTTCTAAAAATAGCCACATAGGTTTTCCTTTCAAAGTCTCGCCACATAGACATCCTTTTAACAGAATTTGCCACAAAACATTCATTTAGCTGAGATCGCCATAGACTTACTTTTACCAAAATTAGTGTTTTTGACGATAGAGATTTATCTAAACTCACCGTCGTGAAGTTTGCCCCTCATCGTTGGTACTTACCCAATCGTCCTTTATATATTCCATATGATGCCATGACCCAGCCATGGTCTTTAGAGTGCCATGGCCATGGACTTGCCTTTATCAGAGAATCGTGTTTTTAGTCCCAACGGACCCCTTTAGCTTGAGTTTCGTGTTTTTAGTCCCAATTAATCCCTTTAGATAACTCTAGAGACAAACACATGCTTATCATGCTGACTCATGCTTGACAAGCTTATTCCTTTCAAACTTCTTCATAATAGATGCATTTGTGCTTCCAAACATGTAACACATTCCTCTTAAACTTCATGCAATGACTTGCTCATGACAGACAATTTCACAACAAACTTGTTCAAACAATGGCTAACACATGACATACATATTCATGCTTTCATGCACACATATCGCTCCTTTCCTTTTTAGAGTCATAGATTCATGCTTTACTTGTTCCAGTTTCACAATTTAGTCAATTGGCCCAAAATATCTAGACTACAACATACATGTAAAAGCCAGTCTAAAGACTCACCTGGTGGTTATGAGTAGCAACTTAAACTCCAGTTCCATCAACCAACTTGGTACTTGTAACGCAGGGTTTGTGCAAGTTTACTCAGTAATTATCAAGTAATAAGTAAGCATAAGAGTTATCATCTCCATAGGGACTGTATATGTTAATCAATATTTTGCAAAATTAATATTAACAATTTGGTAAGGAAAACACAATAATTTTGAGGTGATTTATGATTAAATTAAATTAAATTAAATTATCTAAATTCAGTTTAACCTAAATACAATGTATGTAATAAAATGTTTGAGATGGATTTAGCAGCAAATTCACAAGCTTCAACAACAATAAAATGAATAGGCTAGAATAATCACATCAATTGACTTAATTCATTTTCATCATGTTTAATAATGCTCCGAAAAATATTTCATGGCAACTCGATCTTTCATGAGCTTGAAACCAATATTAAGTCCTTTCAGAATCTTTTACTTAGAAAAACATGCATACTACCATGATCACATTTAACTAAGGGTTTCTTAGAATTCATGTGAAGTAATAGGGACTGGGTCAATTTGAAACAATTTAATCACATAAACCTAAAAGTTATGCAATGTAATAGAGCTCGTCAAGTTGAGCATGCACCTTTCAATTATTGTGTCCATTAATCACCATCTGGTTCAGATTAAGCAACTAATTCGAATGTATTCAATCACATTTTAATAAATGAAATACATGCACGATTTTAATTGAAAGCATGAACAATTAAGGCACAGAACACCATGAACATGAATCAAAAGAACTTTATCAAATTGATGTAATCATTCTAGCTAAACAAAATTAACCTACCATTGTTGATGAAAAAACAAAAAAACAAATTGTAAACATGGTTAATATCAAAAGTAAAATAAAGATAAGGAAGAATAAACTCTGATTGCTTTGGCAGTCCTCCAAAAATCGATCGTAGTGGTTTCCTCCAATCCTTGTGTTTGCTCTTTTACAAAGTGCTTCTCAATGTGGTTGGCTAATAGAGTATTTTTTTCAAGGAATTGCTAGCTAAGGTGTAGTGAAAATGGAGATTGTTATACATGAAAAGGAGAGGAAAATGAAATGAGAGAAGAGAATGTGAAGTGAAGAATGAGGGATGTAAAGGGTAGTATTTATAGTGGATGGACAACTAAGAAGTTTACTAAAAATAGCTTTGAAATCCCTTAGGTTTCTCTTTCCCATGGCTGGCCATGAATTGTGGAGATGGGATGTTGTTGGTTGCTTGATTCATGCATGAAATCATGCTTGAATCAAGCAAGGTGGTGAATAGTTTTAAGGGTGAAAGTAGTTTGTTGATTTTTGATTAATTTCCAAGTGTAGGGACCTCCGAATAAATCTCCCAAAAACTTATTTTGGGATGCTCATATGCCCTTGTCAAATTGGGCTTCTCTCTCCCTTGGTTGGACGGTCTTGTATCCCAATTAGTTGTCAAACTTGTCCTTCATTTAAACCATTTTTAATTAGATCAATGTAACATCTTCATGACCCAAATTGCATGTTTTTGTCGTCTAACTAGGGTAGGAATAGTCTCACATCCATGCAAAATTAAAATAAGCTTCATACTTTATTAACTTCATAGTCCCACTGTACATTTAAATAGAGGAAATTAATATATAGTATGAATTAATTAAATTACGCACAAAATTAATACATAAAAGCATAAAATTGCATACTTTTGTAAATCATGCCCATTATCGTAATATGAACAAAATTCACCCAACTAACTATCATATTCTCGAGATTACTTAATTTTTAAGTAAAAAGATGCCAAAAATAATTATATAAACTCTATATAATTTAGAGTTTACTATACCGAAGCAATCACTGCTTAATAGAATAGAGGAATGTTATTAAGACTTATCTATTAACCCTTAACCTTTCTTTGACTCATAAACCCGTATTGGTCCTATCTCCTTCAAGTACTCTTACAGATCTATGTTTTTTTAACATGGAGGTTTATAAACCTTACCTTGTTATGAAGAAATCGTTGGTGACGTCTAGGATCTCAGTCCTAGCATGAATAAATCTTCTTTCCTGCTCCTCCAAATAGTAATGTTAGAAGAGTGAAGAAGGGCCTCCTTATCCTATCTAGCATATCTATTTATATAACCTATGGCCTTATTGAAACATAACAAGTGCCACCTTTTCACTTAATTATTTTATCAAGGTCTTTAACTCTCGAGAAACTTAATCAAGTGCTTTCCCTTTATTTATAACTAAGCTGATTTATGTCTAGTTAATACCTAACCATCTTACCTTATAGTTTAACCAACACAGAGCCATAGTTATAGGGTACACTGTACCGCTGTTGTGAGCTCGTAGCTTAGACGTCATTTCACTTAACCACAAGCCCTACTCATTCTATCCTAGAAACATGATATATAACCCTTATCATTTTATGTCCATATTAGAGTTTACTCGTTCTATAAGCCAAGAGAGCTTTAGGCGAATACTACTTCGTCAAACATTTTTATATCTATGTACCAGTCCTTATGTTCTACAACGCCGAGACGTTATAGGTGTGCTCAAGAAATTATAATTCTACGTAAACTCCTAATACTATACAATATCAGAACTTATCTTATCTGTCGTGTTTCCTTAATTAATATTTAGTCACTAAGGCTTCGCTGGGCAGGGTGTTACATCAAAAGTAAAGGCTGGTGTAAGGGGTGGATTACTGGAAGTAATCCCACCACTGCGAACAAGGTGGAATGAGGATGAGCTCGTAGAGTGGTGACGCTTGATGAAGGTCAACACAAAACAAAAGTGTCAACGACTCCTTCGGGACTAAGGTTTGGATAGAAAGAGTCTGCCAAGGACTAGTACGATCAAGCTCGCCAAGGAAGGTATGCATTCAAAATCCTTGGGCTAAAGTTGAAAAGCTACCATAAGGGTTCATGATAGGAAGTCGACGAATAGCTAGATTAGTTTAAGGTCAACGAATACCCCGAGCGAAGGGAAGGTGAAATGAATAAAAGATAGGAATCGCTAGAGTGGCGAAATAGTTGGGATATGGTAAGTGGAGAGTGTAACAACTCTAACTCGTCTCCGTCACCAGAACAGGGTTACGAAGTATTACTGTAACACCCTTAACCCATATTCATCGCCAGAACAGGGTTACGAAGCATTATCAGAGTTTACAGAATAAATAGACAAAAATTTCAAACATATCACATCATATAATATTCATGTTAGAAACCAATCGAAATTAAACATATTGTCCCTTATATGAGCCCTCGAGACCTAAAATACACATTAAAAACAAGTCGGAACTATATCGAATACTCAAAGAATTTTTCAGAAATCATTGAAATTTTTTAAAGTTACAAGGGTCACACGGCCGTGTGGCCAGGCCATGTGACTCACACGGCCAAAAGACACACCGTGTCTTAGACCATGAGGACATTCGAAATAGAGACACATGACCATGTCCCAACCTGTGTCCCTGCCTGTGAAACCCCCTGACTTGGGTCACACAGCCAAGCCATATGCCCGTGTGCTAGGCCATGTGAGCATACTGACTTGCGCAATTTCAAAAATAGAGGGGACACACGGCCGTGTCACCTAGCCGTGTGTCACACACGGCTGAGACACACTCTTGTGTCTATGCCCGTGTGGACGAAAATAGGTCAATTTCCAAGCCACATTTCTCACCCAATTTGACATCAACTTAACCCAACATTTGTGCACATCAACAAGCCATAGCAAGGCATTCAAAACAAACCAAAATAGGCACCTCAAATGACAACTTAAGGGCATGTAAACCAAGTATCTCAACTTACCTAAATGACCAAATTTATATATGCATATTCAAGCCACATTTTACTTTCTTTCATTATACCATATCAATCACACATCAAACATGATAAGTTCACTTATGTACACATCAAAATATGCCAAAAACAAGTCATATACATGGTTAATCTCAACAAAACATTTATATGCCATCATTGGCCAAAATAACCTATACATGCCATTATAACCGGAATTAGTTTATTGAAAGTACCAAAAGGCTCGATGGATAGTGTGAAATAGCTCCGACTAGCTTCCAACCCGACCGAGCTTCCGAATTACTATATAACATGGAAAATAACACAGAGTATGCATTTAAGCTTAGTAAGTTCGTATAACACAGAATTTAACTTACCATATATCCATAAAATAGGTAAGTAAACAAATCATATCTCAACCAATTTGGCCAAAGCCTAAACACATGATCACCAACATATTAGCCATGAAAATCACATATAAGATCCAACACACATGGTTGAATTCATCAAATAATCATATTTCAAGTATTTCATGTAAATACCAGTAATAGTTTATATCGAACTCATATAATCTCGTAATAGAATTATGGCCGCTGAACCATTTAAAATATTGTTGGATACCCAGGTAGTACACATGAGGTATACTAAACTGTAATCCGTCCTTTCATATTCATGTATGCTCATACGAGCTATGAATCAGTATGCTCTCACGAGTTATGAATCAGGAAGCTCATACAAGCTGTAAATCGGGAAGCTCATACGAGCTATAAATTGGAAAGCTCATACAAGCTGTGGTGTCTCCGCCACACATGTAGGACCCAAACCAAATCGGTAACCCTAATGACATGTCATTTGTATCGTACAAATTTCTAAGGTTCAAATGAGACTCGGTAATGTTGGATATGCGATCGATATTTATACATAGAAAATATACAAATCACATACATATGATTCAATTAAAACATATAAATACTCAATTTAATTACACTAACTTACCTCGACAAGTGTACGTAGATATGAAGGCGACTAATCAGATATTTTCTCTTTGCCTCGATCTAACTCTGTACAAGGTCTGACAGGATCTATACGAATGAATTTAACTCATTTCAATATAATTCTCATTCAATTTAGTCCAACATGGAATTTTGGAAAAATTACCATTTTGCCCTACACTTTTAATTCCTTTGTAATTTAGTCTCTAAGCTCGAAAAATGAAATTCATACAATTTAATCCTTACTCAAGCCTAGTCAGTTTTATACATATTAATAGCAGCCTATATATTTCACAAAATTCACAAATTTTACCATAATTTATCATCTTTTTCAATTTAATCCCTAATTGATAATTCCATCAAAATTCTCTTTACAAAAGTTGTTTATCTAACAACAACCATTCATTTTCTATCATCAAACTTCAAAATTTAAGCATATTCATCAATGGAAAAACCCTAATACTTTAACAGTTTTGTAAATTAATCCCCGGGCCGATCTCAAAAACATAAAAATCATCAAAAACGAGACAAAGATTCATATCTAATTGAGCAAAATAAGCTTGCCCAAATTCAAGCTTCCATGGCTAGGTTTCTTTCTTTCTTTTTTTTCTTTTTGGTGGATGATGATGAGAATAGAATATTTTATTTTATTTATTATAACTTAAATCACTAATTTCCAAAATTACCCTTAATAATTTATTCAATTTCCAATGATGACTACTCATGCTTAACCACTAAGCACTTTAATAGCCTATTTACTATAAAAGGGCCTCCAATTTAAAATTCTATAGCTATTTAATACCTTTTGCTATTAGAACACAACCTTTTGCACTTTATGTAATTTAGTCATTTTTATCAAATTAGGCATGTAAACAGTAAAATTTATTAACTAAATTTTTATACGACATTTGTATCATACTATAGACCATAAACTAATATGAAACTAAATTTTCTAACTTCAGATTTGTGTTCCCGAAGCCACTGTTCCAATTTCACTGAAAACGGGTTGTTACAATTATAATATAAATCAAGTCAAGAAACATGATTAGACCATCTAAATATTAAATTAAAATAATATTATTCAATCCACATATTAAACATAACATAAATACACTTACAGGACATAAATCGAGCTTACGAGACCTTAAAAATAGTTTAGGAACAATCAGGGACTAATTTGAAACAAAACAGAAAAATATGAAAACTTTAGAAAAAAATGGTCACACGCCGTGTGACAAAGCCCAGACTGTGTAGCTCAGAAACATAGTCATGTGGCCAAACTATGTACAATTCAAAGTAAGGGTCCTACAGCCGTGTCGCAGCCCGTGTACCCGCATATGTACAAATCGAAATAGGGTCACATAGTCATGTTTCTAGGCCATGTAACAGACTGTTGCCATGTGGAAAATATTTCACTTAAAATCAAGATGACACATGGCCATGTGGAGTGGCCGTGCGTAGCAACAACCGTGGGACAGCCCATTTCCCAGGCTGTGTGTACCTTAAATAGCTTTCAAAACAAGGCAAAACTTCACCAAAACTTAGGCACCAAGCCAAACCCGAAAACAACCATTTTCATACCTTCAAAACACCTTGAAACATGCTTAAAACATATCAAAACATTCAACCTAAGTGCCTAACCAATGTTCCCTTATTGATACCATAATTCAATAATCAAACCAAAACCACATTTCGTACCAAAATAATTTGCATTCAAAGTTCACAAGTTCATACATTAACACATGCCAAACTTACCATTTCATCCAATCCATTCATATCTACTTCTACCATAACCTATTCATTCACAAATAGTATAAACCAAAATGACCAAACTTATATATATGGACCTTTACAAACCAAAAGCTAAAAACATAAACAAGTAAACCAAAAACCAAGTTAAAACAGCATCATCCAAGTACTAAATGCATCATAAGGGATAAGTATTCAAAACACATACAAGATACCTATTACATGCCATATAACCTAAAGATAAACTTGTCAAAATCTACCGATAGACCTCTGGATAGTGTGATCTTCAGGTTGATCCGAACTCACGATTTCAAAAAATATTATCTACAAGGAAATAGGAAAAAATGACACAAGTAAGCTTCTATAGAGCTTAGTAAGTTCAACGATTAAAACGATATAACTTACCATATAAACATAGCAATTACATTAACAAGATTAGCAAACAATAAATCCGGCCAACCACAGTCATTTAACAAGTGAGTTTATACATATACGAGTTGCATAATATATTCAATCACATGAGATCACTCAATACCAAGTCACAATAATATCGAAAAATCATGCAATCCATTATACAATTTAGTAACAAATCATATATAATTGGATATTTTCTCGATGAATGATATAATAGATACGAGTATGTAATTATCCACTTGAAACATGCCAGAAAGCTCAAACGAGCCAATCCAACTAAAAACATGCCTTGACACCAAGTGTCTAGCCTGTAGGCTACCATCCCTACGAAAACATGCCTAGGCACCAAGTGCCAAGCCCGAAGGCTTTACATCTGCCCCCGATAACCGAATGAACCAATTTAATCAACCAATTTCACAATCAATATAACATTTCAAATTATACTAAACTAAACTGAATGAAGTTACCAAGGCTAAACTGTAGATATAGCAAAAGTTCAAGGACTAGTCAACAATTTTCCATTTTCCTCGATTATTTACTAGTTCTCGATCTATAAAGTAATTTATTTCAATTTATTAGCCTCAATTTCATATAATATTCACTTTAATACATATGACTTCCTATTTATAATTTTTCACATTTACCCCAAACTTTTACATTTTATACAATTTAGTTCCTAAACCTAAAACATTCAAATTTATCACAAATTCATAAATTTTATGCTAGCTGAATTTCCAATCATATTAGTAAAACCCATAATTATTCAAAATTTATAATAATTTCATGTCAAATTTAATATTTTATCAATCCAGTCCTTTAACTAAAAACTAACTAAAATCACTTTACAAAATAGTCTTAATCAACAACCAAGATTAATATTCTACCATTAAACTTCAAAAATACATCAAAATCATCAATGAAATCTTCCAAAATATTTAAAAAGTTTACAAATTAACCCCAAGTTAGCTAGATAGAGCTAAAACGACCCCAAAAACATAAAATTCATGAAAAACAAGTGAAAAATACATACCATGCATGTGAAATGAGTCTTGGCTGAAAGCTTGGCTTAATCTCCCATGGAGTTTCAATTTTCAAGCCAAAAAGATGAAGAAGTTGGCTTTATTCATCTTTTTTTCTATTTAATTTAATTTATTTATATAATTACAAGTTTACCATTAACTATTACTTAAAAAAATTCATTAAAAACAATACCACTACCATCCATTAAAACTAATTTGGTATATTTACCATTTAAATCCATTAAATCATGATTCCTTAGCCATTTAGTACAATTAAACTAATAATGATTGACTTTTGCAACTTTTACAATTTAGTCCGTTTTACTTAATTAACTATCTAAACGTTAAAATTACCTAACCAAATTTTAATACAACATTAATGACCTCATAAATATTAATGGACCCACACATCAAAATTGTGGTCCCGAAACCACTAGAAAATTGGCTGTTACAGAAAGTTGAGCCAGAGGAAGGTTTTATAGTGAACCGGATAGCTCGAAAGACTGAATGGAGTCCTCTACCTTGATAAATAACACTCGCCTTGAGCGAGCAGGGGGTATTTATATTTAATTTATTTTATGTTGTTTACCCTTGTGTGATAGGGTTATTTATAGTCAGTATAGGAACTTACTAAGTTCATTCGAACTTATGGAGTTGACTAACGTTCATAGGACTTGTGAGGATGATCGAGGACTTCGAGGAGGGACTAAACCAGACGGAGTGGAGATCGAGGATTTCTGATAGATCAAGTTATACATATAGGTAAGGGGTATCATTTGAGGCTTTGCCTCAGGATTAGTGACTAAAAAGCTAGATAGCCTCCCTAGGATCGAGACTTATAAGACAGATAATCCTTAGCTAAGTTGTAAGAGTTTCATTGTAAATAAATAGTTGGATTAGATATAGGAATGAATTGAAGGATTAAATATTCTGTGGCCTAAGGACATTAGTTGTAAGAATTATTATTTTTAAAATTTATTATTATATAGTTTCATTTTCATATTGTTTATCAACAATTTAGTTAGAAAAATTAAACATAGATCCAACTGTGACGCTCCATACCCGGACCCAGTGGATGGGTCGAGAGCGTATGGAGCGTGGGGTGTTACGTTAGTGATATTACTAATCGAGTTGTCAGTAAAATAGTTGAGGTGGGATCTACTCATTAGCAGGTTTAAATTCTAGTTTAGATTATACCGGGCAGAAGTATATTGATGAGTTGCAAATAAAGCTTCATGAATTGTAGTTGGCTGAGGAGAGTTTCTACATGTAGAAATCAAGGGTGAGCTGACTAAGAGAAGGGGATCAGGGTACTCGATATTTCCACAATGCTACTGTATTGAAGAGACATAAGCACACCATTAGGGTGCTGATAAATGATCAGGGTCAATTGATTGATTATTTTGAGCAGATTTATGCTGAAGTTCTTCAATTTTTTAAAGGATTTCTTGGTTCCTCTGAAAATAATGTTGCTGGTTGCTCTAGGCAATTCTTGGCAGAGTTGTTGCCATCTCTGTCTTCTAAGGCTCAGGAAAATTTGGTCAGGCTTATTATTGTTGATGAAATTGAACAAGTCTTCTTTTTTTTAAAAAGGGAGTGATAAGGTGTTCGATCCGGATGGTTTCAGTGCTGGTTTCTTTAAAGTTGCATGGAGGATTTTAGGTGAGGACTTTGTTTTTGCTGTTCAGTTCTTCCTTGCTTCTTCATCTTTGCTACCAGCTTTTAATGTTGCTATTTTAGCTCTGGTGCCTAAGTGTGAACATCCTATGCATGTAAAAGATTTTAGACCCATTGCTTGTTGTAATAATGTCTACAAATGTATTACTAAGGTCCTTGTTAATCGTTTTACCCCTTATTTGCCTGATCTAATATCCATTAATCAAATTGCTTTCATTAAAGGTAGGAGTTTTTTGGATAACACCTTATTGGCTCATGAGTTGATTAAAGGGTATGATAAGGCTCACATCTCTCTTAGGGTTGCTTTTAAGATTGGCTTGCAGAAGGCCTTTGATTCTTTGAGCTGGGAGTTTTTGATTGCTACTTTTACTGCTATTGGGTTCCCTCAACAGTTTTAGGGGTGGACTAGGGTTTGTATAACTTCCTCATGGTTCTCTAACTCTTTAAACGGTGGGCTGATTAGCTTCTTTCCAAGTGGCAAGGGTGTCAGACAAGGGGACCATTTGTCCCTTTACCTATTTGTGATTACCGTGAATGTGCTATCAAGGTTTTTGGATATGGCAGCTCAGCAAAGAATCTTTCAGTTCCATCTTAAGTGTCATCATGTGCAACTTACGCATGTCTTATTTGTTGATTTTTTTTTATTTTTGCTAAAGGAAATGTTTATTCTGTTGTGGGTATCTAGTGTGTGTTGCATGACTTTTACTTGCTCTCTAGGCTGCAACTGAATTCTAACAAGAGTGAGATTCTTATGGCTGAGGTCTCTGTTGATGACCAGGCTATTATTTTTAGTATCACAGATTTTAAGTTGGGTAAGTTTCCTGTTAGATACTTGGGATTGCCTCTAGTTTCTAGGAAATTAACGATTAATTATTGTAAACCTCTGATAAGTAAGCTTACTTCTTGAGTATGTGGCTGGACGGGTAGATTTTTTAGTTTTACAAGGAGATTTCAACTTATTAAGTCTTTTTTGTTCAGTATCCAGGCCTTTTAGAGCAGGAAATTTTTATTGCCTAAGTCTGTGTTGAAGCATGTTGCTCAGCTCTGCACTTGATTCTTTTGGAAGGAAAAATGGTGCAAGGGTTAGCTAGAAACAAATTTGTCCCCTTAATTCTAAAGAGGGACTTGGTCAGAGGGATCTGGGAGAATGGAACCAGGTTTGTGTCCTCCAACAGATCAGAGTTATTTTGGTTAAGGAGGGATCACTTTGGGTGACTTGGATTAAGGAGTATGTCCTCAAGGGACGTACCCTTTAGGAAGTGGCCCTATCCTCCACTTGCAACTAGCATAGGAGGATACTCTTGAAATTTTAGGAACTTGTTGGTACAACCCTGTATCGATTCACTTCTAGTATTAGGGACTCTGCTTCAAAATTGTGGGGAAAAATAAAGTCTAGAGGTCGCAAGGTTTGTTCGAAAAGGCTCATTTGGTTTCCTTTGCATATACCAAAATGCTCTTTAATTGCTTGGATGACTATTCTTAATAAGCTTCCAAATTGTGATCGTTTAATTTCCTTTGGTATGGTGTAATTAATAGTTTCTTATTATGTTTTTATGATGCTAAGTCGCGTGACCACCTCTTTTTTAGTTTTTCCGTTTCTAAACCTGTTTGGGGAAAGGTTCTTCACTTGTGTGGTATTGAGAGGGCTGTTGGCACTTAGAGGCAAGAGCTTGCCTGGGCTCTTTCAAAGCTTAGAGGGCAGTCCTTGCTTGTTGGGGTCTTGAAGCTTGCATAGACTACCTTCCTACACACAATTTGGTGTGAGCATAATGCTTGGGTGTTTGGTCGTGCTCCCTCGTCTGTTGATGCTATTATTTTGAGGATTAAGGAAGTTGTTTAATAGAGTTGATTCAGATAAACCTTTAATCAGATTTAATTGGGGTTTTGCCTGATTTTCTTTTGGTTTATTCTAGTTGTTTCTTTTGTATTGTTTTGGTAGTTTGATTTGTTATTGTTGACAGTTGTGTTGTAATGTTGTTAGACTGTAGCAGTTGACTGCTTCTTGGATAAATGAAATTCAATTATCCAAAAAAATATATAATTATATTTAAAAAAAAAAATTACAACCAATGAAGTCTTAACTTAATAGCAAGGTTAAGGTCTAGGAAATTTGAAACCTCAAGTTTGAGCCTCGTTCTATGTAAACCATGTATGGGTTCTCGATTTATATTTACTATGGTATATGACCCACCATATACAGATCCTATATAGATTTATTGTGGTATAAATCTAGATATATTTTAGTTAACAATCTAATCGACTTAATAATGATTAATTATGATTATAGTTATTTGGATATATTCTTTGTAATTGCAATTATAATTGTATTTGTAACTTTTAAAGTAAAACTTACATATATTAATTCAAACATACATCATGTTTAACATATAATTATATTACAATATAATGTAATTTATAATAAATAATAATTGAAATATTTTATAATTAATTATTTTTTATATTTTTAATTGTAATTTTTTTAATATAAAGATTGAAGATAACAAAAATAAATAGATCAATCATTAATTAATTAAGCTTAAAGTTTCCTTTTCAAATCTCATTTAATATATAAAATTAAGGGGAAGTTGAGGAAACGCTAAATACTTTTCTCTTTTTTTTTCAAGTTGTTTGCTTTTTTTTTTTTTTGCCAAGGAATAGTGTCAGTCTCCGAATTGGTTACCGCCCGTCTTTTTCTCTCTCCCTCTAGCCAACCCTCTCTTTCTTTCATCTTTTTGTTCACTCCATGTGCATTCTCTCTTTTCAGTTTGCAAATATATTTTGTGGGTATCTTTATTGTCTTCACAAGTTGTGATGAACAAATAACAGTGTCTGTCATCATTGAAACTCCACTAGCCACCAACAATTTCTCTTGAAAAGTGGATGGCTCCTTGTCAACTTCTTAATCTATTTTTTTAAAGTATTTCAAAATAATAAATGATATCATAGGCCGGTTTGGACCTGTGTTGTCTTAAGTTTGATATTTATTTTTTTTATTTTTTTCATTGTTTAATAAGTCTTCACTTTTAGAAGTTTTTGTCTGCTCTTGTGACATGTTTTTTAGTCTTACTTATGCATATAGTCTTATTTTTGCAAGTGGTTTTAGAGATGGCTTTGTTATTGTCCATAAGTCTTCACTTTTAGAAGTTTTGTTCTACTCTTGTGACATGTTTTTTAGTCTTACTTATGCATGTTTTTTAAAGATGGTTTTGTTGTCGTCCTCTCCAGTTCGGTGAATGCCTGGTTCTTTTGTCAATTTTTTTCCATTGTTTTGCATCATCCGAGACTAATTTCCTTATGGTATTAAGCTATTGTAACCACTCTAGATATGACGTTTTTAAGTTGTGACAACCAATTGTTAATGTGCTATAATATTCTATTGATACTGAAGCTAAACCTTTGTTATGTTAATGGAGCTCGTTCTTCATTGCCTATGATGAGTGTTTGTTGTTTTTTTTCCCAAATTATATGGTCACATTCATGAAATGAATTAATTAATTTCTCTTTAAAAAAACTAAGGGGGATTTAATGTACTTTTTATCAAACTAATTTAGGGGATAAGTAGATTTTTTAGAACAAAAAAGGCAAATAATTTTTGTTTATCAAACTTTATTCAACCCCTTTTAATTATTTGGGTAAATTACATCATAAGTCATTAAATTATGAGTAAATTTTCATTTTGGTCACTTAACTAAAATAAGTTACAATTTGATCACTGAACTATTCGAAAGTTTTCATTTAAATCGTTGAACTATTAAAGAGTTTTATTTAAGTCACTTGGCTGTTAAGTTTTTTTTTAAGTTTCGCTAGTAAGCTTCAAGCGACAATTCAATGATTAATATAATAAATCAATACCCATCAATAAGTAGAAGAACATATCTTAGATCCAAGTCAATCTGACGGCTAGTGTCGGAGATCGAAGAAAAAACTATTTGAATTTTGGTTCGCATATTCGTGATGTTCAAAACTGGTTCATGAAAAAAAATTGAATTGTAGAAAAAAAACTGATTTGTAGAAATGAAGGGGAAATAGAACTTTATATTGATGCATGTAGTGCAAACAGAAAAGGCATATAGCATTAATGTTAACAATTTAGTGACTTGAATGAAAATTTGTAAATTGTTCAATGACCAAATTGTAACTTTTTTTAGTTAAGTGACCAAAATAAAAACTTATCTATAAATTACTGACTAATGATATAATTTACCCTAATTATTTTAATATAATTTTTAATATGCTTTTGGAAAAAGTGATATATAATTTTGGAGTAGTTTGCAATTTTTTTAATGGTATTTTGCCCATTATTCTTGCTCGGTGTCGGTAAAAAGTACAAACATTCTCTCTTTTGGTTAAACTCGATATTTTGAATGTGCGCTTTCCATTTTCAATCTCTATATATATATATTTAAATAATTTGGATTATAGTTGATATAAACATTAATGTTGCTTAGAGCAAAAATTAAGGTAGTTATATATATTTCTATAATTATTTCTATAATTAATATTTTATGATTTAATGGTTGAATTTATTAATATAATTATATTTGTGTATATATTTTTCTTAATCAATCCGATATCTCGTATCATATCTATTTAAAATACTTTATATTTTAATATATATTCAATAGTTGAAATTTTGTTACATTAAACAAATAGTTAGAAGTTTTAAATTTACATCAAATTTAACATGCATGATCTATATGAATAGAATATAAAATATACCAGTTGGATCGTTAAAATATTAACCATATAAATAGTTACGAAATGTGTAAAACTACTTTAATTTTTTATTTTTATTTTGTAAGGAATTTAAAGAATTTGTTATATGATGCTTTTAATATACAATTTATAATAATAATAACTAATAGTATTGTAAATAATTGCGATAACTTCTTTATAGGTAAAAGTATTACAGAGTCTCTCAGTATTAGGAGATAGATTGCATTTTCTCCTTCTACTAAAAAATAGATAAATCAGCTCATATGCATTAAAAATGTGCAAAT
This sequence comes from Gossypium raimondii, assembly GCF_025698545.1. Classification (NCBI taxonomy): domain Eukaryota; kingdom Viridiplantae; phylum Streptophyta; class Magnoliopsida; order Malvales; family Malvaceae; genus Gossypium; species Gossypium raimondii. Next base: position 42,567,715 of record NC_068565.1, read on the forward strand.
TGATCATTCGGTTAAAAGTTCATCCATATGTGTTGTTAAGTAATGATTTGATTTTTTTCAATTTTTACATAAGTGACATGGAATTAAAAGATGAGTAGGCTTAGATAAAAGTATGGTTTGGATTATAATTAATAGGAGTATTAATAATTATAAGAAATTAATAAAATAGGATTTGATTAACTAAAAATACCAGCTTAATTAAGAAGATACATATATGTGTACATGTGTATATTTAAATTCTTTAAACATACTATTTTTTAAAATTTAATAATTATTTATAGTTTCTTATAATTCTTAATTATTTTTAAATAATGCTCTATAATTTTGTATAATTTTAATAATTATATAAGAAACCACTCCATAATGAATCTTGACAACAATTTGTCTATGTTGATTTTGGATTTTAAAACTAAATTTTATTAGTTTTAATAATTTTAAATTCTTTTCTATTCTTTTATAAATTTTAAATTATTTTCTATATTTTATAATTATTTAAAATTTATTTTGCCCATATATATATATATATATTGGATGTGATTTTCTTTTAATAATTATAAAAATGTTTGTTTTTATTTTTAAAAATATTGTCATATCGAATAAGGTACACGTGAGATGCTCTACCAACTAAGCTATAACCCTCGTGTTTGTGATAAATATTTTATCATATTATGTAGAGAATTTATTGTCAAGATGAATATTACATGATCCAACATCATAATCATACCCTTTTGGTCGGTTTGATTGGTATTGCTTAGAAGTAATATTGGATTTATAATCCATCGATGTAATAGGTTCCTTTTCTTTCTCTTTATGATTCCTTATGATAATAAATGACCTACTTAACTCAGCGGTTAGAGTATTGCTTTCATACGGCGAGAGTCATTGGTTCAAATCCAATAGTAGGTAGAACTTATTAGATACCATCGATCCCGGTGTCTAATAAGTTTTTCTACCCACCTTCTTTTATTGATTTTCTATCTTTTTCATCCTATTCTATTTCCGTTATTGTTGCTGGGTTGGCTGCCGGGTTTGCTTCTATTGGACCTGGAGTTGGTCAAGGTACTATTGTGGGCCAAGTTGTAGAAGGTATTGCGAGACAACCTGAGGCGGAGGGAAAAATATGAGGTACTTTATTGCTTAGTTTGACTTTTATGGAAGCTTTAACAATTTATGGGCTGGTTGTAGCATTGGCACTCTTATTTACGAATCCCTTTATTTAATCCTATAAACATGAGAATTTTGTATTTTTTTTTCTTATTTTATGGCTTGGGACTTACTCTTTCGCTTTTTCAAATTCTATCAAGATTTCACCCCTACAATTAATTATTCGTCGGGATAATAATCCATGGGAAAGATTAATTTGAGGATGAGGAATTATCACATCGACTCGCTTTCTTCCTTCCCCTTCTTAGTTCAAGAGAACCCTTTATTTCTTATTTATTGTTTAAAGGAGTGTTGCAACAAATGAGGTATTTTGCCATTGACATGAAACATTCCCCTTAGGTTTCAATTTTTTCAAATGAACGATTTGAAGACCTATTGATTCTAAAAACTGATTGCAAAGTTGATCATTCGGACCTTTCAATTCATAGATATGGATCTCAAACCTATGAATGGGGATATTCCCAAAACTCACAAAGAAAAAGGAAGTGAGTTAGACAAAAAGAGAAGAAACTTGGACAAAAAGAGAAGTAACTTGGACAAAAAGAAACAAAGTGACTTAGACAAATCTTTTTTGTCGATAACCTCATACCAATCAATTGAATATCGATTAATACATAATCAATCGAACACTACTTGAAAACGGCTCTTCTGCTCAAAAACGAAATGTTCCAAATGCTCCTGTAAATTCTCGCTCCCATTGGACCATTTATATCTATATGCATTAGGATCCCGATTCATGGATCTCTCAGTCTGAGAAATCAAAATAAAAGGATCGAACCATTTCTTCTGACTCTTTTTCAAATTCGATAAATGTTGGTTGATCGGATATTTCATTATAGTTCTATGGTTCAGAGTATTATTTCCTATTTGATCCCTTTGAATTTCATATCCGAAGTTGCGATCGGATCGATTCTTTTTAATGAATCGATTCTTTTTAATGAATCGATTCAATACATTTCTTATGTACCCATAGGTGCTATATTGGATTTGAATCAAATGTCGGATCAATCTATCTTGATTGACTGCCTCCATTATGTTGTTGCTAGCAAATACCAATATTTTTGGTTTTGGATCTTACAAATCATTCCCGCACGAGATCCGGACCCATTTTTTTTATCCTTCGATAAAAAGATTCATTTTCTTTATAAAAAATAGGAGGTAGAGCCAATAAATATTTCTTTTTTGATTCATCCCTGGAGTTGACAGATCACGTGTTAGTGTACGGTTGCTTCATTAAATACATTAGCATTTAATAGTAAAAATGGATGAAATTTTTAATAAAAAGATTAATTTGCTCTTTAATCTAACATATAGAGATTAATTTATCCATTTTTTAGTAAAGATGATAAAATACAATCCGTCATTTAATTGTAGGTCAGTTATATAAAAGAAATTAAAAAGACAAACATATAAAAAGAAATTTTAACGAAGGGTGAATTTGCATTTTTTTTTAAACCACAGAGCTAATCTCTTTTTTTTTGATAAAGAAATCTCTTAATACTTGACAAAAATAAAACCAACAGAGTGTGTGAATTAATGCCATTACCTATCAAACTTGAAGGTGTCAGAAAAACAGACCCCATTAACAACTCAGTGATTTCTTCTTCTCATATTCTTTTATGCTTTAACATTAATCTTTGAACTTGTTTTGAATTTAAACAAATAACCCAGAGAGATTATTCTCTCAAGCTATGATGGTAAAACATAATGAGTTTGTTTCTCTAATAAATTTGAAAAAAGGAAAAAAATTAAAACCATCAACCTTATGTTGAATGTTGATATCATCCATGACTTTGCAGGGAGAAAAAATAGGAACTTTTTTGTTTGGAAGCAGTGCAACATATTCATGGGGCCTGTTCAGCAGCTCAGCCATTCCCTCATGAATCTTATATGCTTTTTTTTTTTTTGACAGCCACTGGGACCTCAAACGTTCTTTGTCTCTTTGACCATTTATCCCACCATTTCTGCCCTTTCCTTCAATTCTTTCTATCAGATGTTAATGTATTTGTCGTATCTGTAATAATCACACAATCGAAATTTAAGTGAAGATAGGGGGTATTGCTTAATTGTTTTGTGATAATATGGGGACTCGACAGTGCATGCTATTAGTTCTGAATTTTGTCTTGTGGGTGGTATATGGAGTCATTAGGGTTTGGGGCCATAACACCAAAAGCTAAAATCATTTGTGATTATTATTTTGATTAACAAAAAGGGAAGAAAATGTTGATTCCATGTCATCCTAATAATGAACACAAATACAAACAAATTGATAATGCAGGTAGCATGCAATTTAAGCTCAGCACGCCAGCCCAGGGCTACTACATCAATGGAGATCCAAATTGAAATGCCAAAAGAAAATGAAAAACCTCACTTTAATATAAGATCATAAGTCAAACCTATGATGATCAATCATTTTTGCCTCAAACCATTGTTAGAAGAACAAGCAAACGGCTTTGTTTTCTCTTTACAACACAGGAATGAAATTAAACCATCATTGCTTTTTGCTAGCTGCCAACATCCTTTATAAACTTTTTTTTCATGATTTGAGTCCACACAAAAGACAACCCTTATTCTTGCTTTCTAACAGCAACCTTCAAACCAGTTTTATGACTAATTTAGTAAAAGATTTGTTTTCATAAAAAATAATAATAATAATCTACCAGTACTAGTTTAGTTTATATTTAATATGGAAAGAAAAATGTTAATAGAGGTAAAAGTATTATAGAGAATATTAAATTAGGAGTCAAATTACATTTTGCTCTCTTTATTAAAAAAATGAGTAAATTAGTCTTTGTATGTTAAATCAAAGAGCAAATCGTTCATTTTTTGTAAAAATTTCATCTACTTTTATTGTTAAAAACTGTTGTAACTAATAGAACAACCAAATAGTGACACATTAAGTACCATGTGTATCTCATGTTGATGTATAGGGACCCGTTTTGAACAATAGAAATGCATAAAATTTTTAACAGAATAACCAATTTGCTATTTGATCTAACGTATATGGACTAATTTACCCATTTTTTGAGTAGAGAAGGATGCTTAGAGCCCGTAAACATTGATTAATACAACCCTTAAACCAAACACAGAAATAAGTAAGTGCTCAGATTTTTATTAAGCCTTTTTTGATACTCGATAATCACATTGAGTTTTACTAATTAAATTTAAAGTTGAATCGGATTAGATTCTTAAACGACGAATAATATTTTTCGATTTATGTTTTTGTCATCTACAAAATTGAACTCTCAAATTTTATTTGAAAAATATCAAATATTTTACCTGAAAAGAGAGTGTGAAGTCACATATCTTGTTTTTCTTTTTCCCATATTATGTTGGTGTTGAAGCTTTTGGTACATAATTATAAAGAGTGGAAACCAGCATTGACTTGGTGATAATGCAAAGGAAAGAGAATGAAATTGTGGTCAACCCCAGAGATAGAAATGGTTATGAAGCCATTTCATCAACAACGAAACAATATGATGGGTGGCTTTTCCTTTTTGGCTTCCATTTGTGGGACTAAAAGAATCCTTTACTAAGAGAACATTTGACATTCCACTTTCCTTTTGTTCTTTGTGTTACAACTTACAATAATACAAATTAAAGCTGCATTTCAAAGCACAAGAAAAGTATTTCAATTTGTTCTTTCTTGTGTTCTATGAATTGACTCTATGTCTTGCTTGACTAGTGCTTAGCAGGAGGAATGGTGTTCCAATCTGCAAACTTGAATTTAGAAATTTAGATTTGGGTTTACATCTCTAAGATCCCAACAATTATTAAAACCACTAAAAATCCTACTTAATTTTAATTTTAATTTTTTTAAATTCTCACGCTCCTTTTCTTGAACCAAAATACTTTCTCACAAAAAAAAAAATTGAAGGCACCAATGTTCTTTATTTAAAGTAAGGCCCAAGTGTTTTCCCGGTTGGATTTATGGTGGCCCAAATCTGATCGTCCAACGAGACTAGGGTTTATAATTTGCTTAATTTCTATAGTATATATTAACACCTGACAAATTATTTTTGTTTTATTGAAAAATTATATTTTGATTAGTTTTTTAATGATAAATGCGTAATTTTTTTTAAAAAAATGAAAAATAATAATATAACTTTATTAAGCTATTAATTTTATTTTCAAAATATTATGTGACTTAATTCATACCATCAACTTATTCAAGAGTATTATAAATGGTATATATATTTTTGTCGAATATGCTATAAATTTTAGGGTAAACTACATCAGTAGTCATTAAATTATGGGTAATTTTTTGTTTTGATCACTTAACTAAAAAACATTACAATTTGGTCTTTGAGCTATGTGAAAGCTCTCGTTTAAATCATTAAACTATTCAAAAAATTTTATTTAAGTTATTGGCGGTTAAGTGTTTTTTTTTAATTCTACCAACAAGCTACAAGCAACGATTCGACGATCGATATGATGGATTAGTACCCATCGACGAGGGAAAAAACATACCTTAAATCCAAGTTGATCTGACAATCAGTGTTGGAGATCAAAGAAAAAGTTGTTCGAATTTTTGTTCACGGATTCGTGATGCCCAAAGTTGTTTCATGGAAAAAAATTGAATTGTAGAAGAGAACGAGAAAGACAGTTTTCGATTGATGCAAGCAGTGCGAAGAGAAAAAAACCATATAACATGATTTTAATAGCACGATGACTTAAATAAAAACTTTTAAATAGTTCAAGACCAAATTGTAACTTTTTTGGTTAAGTAACTAAAACAAAAACTAATAATGTAGTTTTCTCAAAGTTTTATATAAAAATTAATATATTAATCATTTTATATATTTTAATGTAAAAATACTATTTGATTTTTTTAAAGTTGATATAACATGGTAATCGGTATAATATTGATACTGATTGTACTATTTAATGCATACTATTTCGATTTTAAATTAATATTAAGTTTGTTTGTGGTTAAAATTTTGTAGTATTTCACTCATTTTGATGTGTTTTGGTTTGTTTCAGTTAATATTGGCTTGTATCAATATATATCATCAATATTTATAGGTATAAAATTTTAATATTTTAAAATATTTTTAATGAAATAATTTTTATCTTACAACTATTTGTACTTTTTTATAATTACATTTAAAAATAAAATATATTATATGGGTATAATTTAGATATATTCGTCTAGACAAATTTAAAATGTATTTTAAAAAATATCAATAAATTGAAACCGTAGACAAAATATCATAGGAACAAAATGAGTCAAACATTTAAACGGCTAAGATCAGGTGATTAACACGACAGAATAAACCGCAAAGTCTGACGTGGCGACAAGTGATTAAATCAGGAAGGTAGTTCAGCATTTATAAGCATAGTCCGGCGCCACATTTTGTTGTGCAACAACTCGTTTGGCTTCTTCTTTCTCTTTTTCCCACTTCCCATTTCACCGCTTCTTTTGTCGTTTTTAAACTTCCTTATTATGCCAACTTCCAGTTCTTGTCCCTGACTGCTTTCATCAAAGGTACTGTCAAAAGAAACCCACCATTATTCTCTGTTTGTTTCCTCAGAAAATGTGCCAAGAAAACCAAAGAGCCAATGTGCTTCTTTTCTTTTTGCATTTTAAACATTTCTGAATTCCTTTTTCTGATATCCAACTGACTGATAGAAAGCTTTCTGTGTATATTCATTAGCAATTTAGTTTCTACTTCAATTCTATTGCTTGCTGTTTGTTGAAGGGAAACAGAGCGCTGTCAGTCTCTCACAAAGTTCTTTGTTTTTTTTTTGAAGAGTTGTCACTCTTTTGAACAATTGGTGGTTGTGATTAAGCTATTGGTCGTATATGAAAAATTTAATCAAGGGTTGTAATCTGTGGTTTTCACTGCATTGATACACACAAAGTATCAAACCAGGGTTTAGTTTTGATGAGCTTGATGCTGGAACATTGTTTTCAGTTTTGTTACTAATCTTTGTCTATACGGATTTTAGCCCTTGAATATTCATATAACAGATATTGTAATCATGTGCTTGGTAAAATACACAAATTTTTTAGATGAGGTCATTTGAAATCCTAATGAACTATTTCCAAATCAGACTTGATTCAAAGCAAGCCTCAGTAATCAGTATACAGCTCAATTCTTTGAGTCAATGGTTTATATTACTATTTCTTCATACAGATGTCAGCAACACAGGAAGGAGTTGTATGTAGGGCCAAAGCAGAATGGACTCCGTCTCGGGATGCATTTCTGGTTGAGCTTTTCATCGAGCAGCACAATTGTGGACGAACTGCATATAATGAATTCAAGAACGATGTTATTCGGTCTGTTACGCGTGATTTTAACAACAAGTTCGGCATGAATTTGGAAGAAAACCAAATAAAAAACCGTTACAATGTGATGAAAAAAGATTACGGCGTTGTTAAAACCCTACTCGGACATAATGGATTTGGTTGGGATGAAACTCGACAAATGGTGGTTGCTGATGACAAAGTTTGGGACAACTATATCGCGGTACGAAGTGAAGCAAGACCCTTCCGACGCAAGAGCTTTCCTCTCTATAAACAAATGTCTATCATATTTGAAGGTAATATTACTTTATTAGATTATGACTATTTGCCCATAGTTGCTTTCTAAAACAATCTTCTTTAACTTGCGGAGCAGGCGAAAGAACTACCGGCAAATCCATGCCGAACACGGCTCCAATTATAACTGAAGAGGGGAATAGCAACACAGAGACAGTTCGATCTTCAGAGCCAACTAATGTACCGACACAAGTGGTTGAGGGTACCCTTGATTCTGATTCGATAATTCGAATAAGTGACAAACAACCTAAGAAACGAAAGTCTGTGGCTCCAAGAGCTTCAGCTCATAAGAAAAAGGTCTGCTATGATGCTGGTGAGCCGATAGAGAACGCCATATACGAGATGTTTTCAGCTGTCAAGATGAGAGCTTTACAAAGAGATGCATCAAACGAGAGAACATTGTATCATAAGTGCCTGGAAGAGTTGCAGCATTTAGAAGAACTGGATGATGCTGCGTTTACAAAGTCTGTCAATGTTCTCAAAGACGATAAAAACGCAATTGCATTCATGACAATTAAAGGGCCTCGGCGGTTGATTTGGTTGAGGTCTCTATGGCAAGCATCGTGACCTGAAAATCGAAATAGATTAGAAACAATTGGCTCACTTCCACTCGCGAGTGTTATACCTCTTTTGTTGCAGATCCACTTCTGCTTGTGAGTACTGATACTCATATGCAACACCTGTTACCTTGTGGGTTAAGAAACTCGTTTCCTTCTCTATTTGGTCCTTTTCGACACATAAATATCATCATTTCCAGTTGAAATTTTGAAACATTTTTACCTTGTAACTCTCCATTTTGAGCTTTCGCTTTAGGAATCTCCACTATATTTGTATGCTTAAGCTTGAGTTTACGATAAGTTTACATCAACCATTCGTTGCCAAAACAGGGCACTGAACTCTTCACCAGCCAATTGAACATTCCAAACAAGAACAGGGTTTGCTTGCTTGTTTATTTGGTCAAAGGCAGGCATTTCAAGTGTTAAACCATCACAAACCAGATTATATCAAAGCTTCAGCTAAAAAAAGTTAGCATAAAGAAGGCCAATAAAATACAGTTTTCTGTACATATATACCTTTGCTTGAAAAGAAAGGAACGTGAAAATGCCCGGAACAACAAAGACAAAAACTTTGAGATTTGAGTATTTAACAAAATAACCCTAAACCAAAACCAAAAGCCTAAAGGCAAAAACCCCACAAACACATTCTGGAAGTCCCACTCTCCCTGCTATGTCCTCCAAGAAAAAGTAAAGTTCTCTAGTGTTTTTTGGCAATTGTTTAACTTCAAACTCCATTTTTTAATCTTTAAGTCATCAACAATGGATCGTCGTCATCTCTCTTCCACCTTTGTTTTGCTCCTCTTCATCTCCTTCTTCTCAGGTAAATAAAACCTTCAAAGACTCCATTTTTTTTTCTTTGCTCTGCAATCACTGACACAGACCCTTGTTTTCAATCGCAGAAGTGAATCCAGCTTCTTTCAAGATCGTCAACAAGTGCCGCCACACGATATGGCCGGGTTTTTTATCTGGCGCCAACACTGCTCATCTTACAACAACCGGCTTCGTTCTAAAACCCGGCAAATCAAGAATAGTGACAATACCAAAGTCTTGGTCCGGTCGACTCTGGGGTCGAACCCTTTGCCGCGTCGATTCCTCCCGTAAATTCGTTTGTCAAAGCGGCGATTGCGGCTCCGGCCAAATTGAATGTTCCGGAAATGGCGCCAAGCCGCCAGCCACTCTAGCGGAATTTACGTTAAATGGTGCCGGAGGATTAGACTTTTACGACGTCAGCTTAGTGGACGGCTACAATTTGCCGATGTTGATAGTGGTCAAGGGAGGTAAAGGCGGGAATTGTAGCGCCACAGGTTGCTTATTGGACCTCAACGGTGCTTGTCCATCTGAGTTACGCGTTGCGCGTCAAAATGGTGGTGGAGGCGTGGGGTGTAGGAGCGCGTGTGAAGCGTTCGGAGATCCCGAATACTGTTGCAGCGGGGCGTTCGGAACGCCTAACGTTTGTCGGCCATCCAGATACTCGTTGTTTTTCAAGCATGCTTGCCCACGCGCGTATAGCTATGCGTACGACGATACCACGAGTACGTACACGTGTGCCGGCGCTGATTACGTCATCATGTTCTGCCCTCCTCCTTATACCAGGTGAATTTCACCAACCAATCAACATTCCCCATCTTTAATGTTTTAGTTAATTTTGCTTGCTTGTAATTGTTACTTGTCGACTTCATGAGTGCCACACTGTCATGTTCCAGAAAATTCGGCGTATTTTGTGGATGAAGTGCAGAGCGGTGACTTTGCGATGCTTCTTAAACATAATGGGTTTTAAAAAGTTGTTTCTTTTTCCAGATTATTAAATTCAATGCCATTATACATCGGAGATTCAATGATTGTCTGGTTAAAATTTATGAAAAAAACAGAACGAAAAGAAAAATAAAAAGAGTAGTGCATAGTGTTTGTATTTGGGAAAAAGGAACCTTGATACAGCTGGATCTTGGAGGCCTTCTAGTTGTTGTTCATGTGCTATAACTGGATCTTAGCTGGATCTTGGAGGCCTTCTAGTTGTTGTTCATGTGCTATAACTGGATCTTACATGGATGGTTTGTCTTTTTTCATATGTCGTATGGCAGCCATTTTGTAGACCAAGTATTGATTAGTGTTTGATGGATAATTTTTGCAGTCAGAAAGTGTTTGGTGCAAGGAAGGATGGAGCGCTGCTACCGCTTGTAAATAAGAGTATGATATACATATCCAGCCTACATGCAAATGGGGCATCACTATCAGGTCTGCTCCAACTGCAATCTACTGTCCCTGCAGCCTCTTTTACAATGGCTATTTTCCTCTTTTGGCAACTTATTTTAACTTTGTGACTAACATTTGGCCTGGACACTTCCAGGCAAGTAGTAGCAAGGAGTAGCTCAACTGAAGGGAGACATTCTATACGCTGGATTAAAATGAGCGGCAACATAAATTTGCATATTGCCTACAGATATTGGGATTTCACGTTTGCCACACAAATATTGTACACATTTTGTTTTTATACTGATACACTAAAGGTTTCCAAGTTTTTACTGTCAAATGAATATCAAGGTTTAAATTCAACATATCCTTTGACCATCTGATGTTATATCTATGAATTTTAGATGGGTTATGTAAAGGAATGGTGGTAGGATTTGAGTTTCTGGTCCTGAAACTGGGTATCTCTCACTAAGCTGAGAGTTCATTTACTAATAGAAAGAGAGCTCCAACCAAATCTTACGTAAAAACGTCAAATGTCCTTTACGCTTTCCGAGTGTGAGGGGAAATCTGGCTTCACCTAACATGCAATTTGCTCTCGCATTAGCTGTAAGCAAGCCATGTCGATACTGGACTGGACCAGTCCATTGTTGGATGTTTGCAACTCTCATCTTCAACACCACCACATGTATTCCAGGGGGTACAACGTTATCTGTGCTTCATCTAACGCCTGTGCGGTCAACTTTCAAGTTTTAATTTATGCAGAGTCACTCATGAAAATGTCTGATTTGTAGGCTGCTATTAACAGGTATAACGTGTACTGTAATAGTGAGTCATAACAAAGTAGTCGAACATGTAAGAATAGTTAAACGTAAATAAAGAAGAGACCAAAGTTATAGTAGTTTGGTTAATAAATCTATATACTGTTGAGAAAATCTAGGTATTTTAAAACAACCAAATTATATCATTGAGAGCTAAATTTCTTTTGCTTGTGATGATGTTGCAGAATTTGATACTTTTATTTTTATTAAAGAGATTCCACATATTATATAGTCAAATTAAAAATCCAACTGTTAGGAGTTTTTTTTTTATACCAAGACTTAATTATCTTTCGCTAAGTCAAACCTACTTTACTTTTCTCTACTCACTACTGGTGATATCGGTTTGGGCAAGTCGAGTTTTTAAATTTTCTAAATTGTTCATTATAATTCAATTGGACTCTATTTAATTCTCAATTTTAACATTTAATTTTTGGTCTTGAATTTTAGACTTATTTTTGACGAAATTAGCGTTGTTTTATGACTTGTGAATATTATTTGATAAAATAAAATTTCAAAGTCTTTCATAAATGTTTCTAAAAACAAGAATTGTCAAGAATTTTAAATTATTTTCACTATTTTAAATATGAAATATTTATTTTTATATTATAAAAAATTATATATTAAATAAAAAATAGAGTTCGGTTCGGTTTCGGGTAATTACGGTTTTTAAACTTGCATTTCATAAATCATCCAAACACTGTCGATTTTCGATTTTTTCTTACTTAGCCCTACTGCTCACCTATCCTATTTTTAGTCGGTAATTACCCTATGAATATCGGGCTTTATTTTCTTTATAGATAAAAAAAATGTATTTTTTTTCTCACTTGTTCTCTCCATCCTCTTGAATTAAAAAGTATTTTCACCTTATAGTTTATTTGTTGTTCTTGTCTCTATTCTTCCAAACAAAAGAGCTTGTTGAATTGTGAAAGATACATTATATGATGAAATATCTTTAAAATAAATATCCAATATGCCTCAAACTATCACCTTAGTTATGTGATTTGCTCGATTTCACTCAAATTTTTCGATAGATATTTGTGGCCTCATCCTTATAGAATTCATATGTACTCATTTTTCACTTCACACTCTTCCTAATGAAGGCTAAATTAATTGTATACACTCGCTCTCCACTTCACACCCTTCCTATTGAAAGATAAATTCAACATTTTAGAAAGTGAAAAAGAAAAGAATAAACATGCAATCAAATGCCCTTTAATACGATTCAATTGTGCTTCCTTTGTATATCGTCAACATGGGAAATATAACTTTGTTTTATAATTGTTAAGGGACAAAGAAAGTAGAAAGAGGAGATGAAGGTTCACTTGGTATAATGTGTTTAGAACCACGGAGCATAAGATCAAGGGTTAAAGGGAGTCAAAGTTATTGCGTATGTGCCTCGCATGGTCTAATTCGATGAGGCGCTCTTGTTCTATTGATTCTATTGCCTCTTTAGACAACTTCAGACTCTCCACAGATTTGGGAGACAAACCCCAACCGTAGACAATATCAATCCATTGAGGGGCACTTTGAAGCATCCTCTTAAAAGAGTTAGCTTCCCCTAAACAATAATCATATACAAGATTCGATTAATATCAAAATCACTTAATCACCTCCTTATCCACTAGAACATGTGATCATGGTTATCTTAACTAAGGAAAGTGATAATTTCACGAGACATGGTTTCTAATAATATGGATAAAGCAACATTGAATTCTTGTACTTGGTAATTTCTCCCAACTTGGTCCTTATATTCCTTTTTGTCCATGTTAGTCTTGAACTTGGATTTAGTCAAACAATTTAGGCTTAATTTGGATGGCTGGTGCCTCCGGTGAGGTTAAAAACAATAGTGGTGGTAAGATCGAATACTGTAGCAATGAAATTAGAAACAGTGGTGGGGTGTGTGTTTGGGTTCAAACGTAGTTGTAGAGGTGAGGTGAAAATAAAAAATTAATATTAATGATATTAGCTTAGAAATGATATATAATAGAAGTTTTGTTAAACTAAACCTTATTGGATAATATGTTTTGATATAACAAATCAAAGTGTCTTTGCATAAAAGTAAAGTTAAGCAATTTGATAAAATCAAGTTGAAATGGTTTCAATTGACTCAAACATTTTCAAACAAGTTAGAATTGTTCCAGGACAAAAAGTATCAATACTTTTTGTCTAAGTATCGATATTTTACAAGATATCGATACCCCTCTAATAATCGATACCAAATTGACATTTTGTTTCTTTCAAACCTTAGTAGGTATCGATCCGGTATCAATACTTTTCTTAAGATAGCAATATATTTCCTAAAGCATCGACATTCCTGCTCCAACGGTCATTAAAATCTGCATTAATTACAAAAATTATCGATACCCTTTTAGTAGGTATCGATACTCATTGTTGCAGGTGCAGTTAATAACCTAGTATTTCATCCCCAACAGCTACATTCACTTATACAACAACCATAACGGTTGGAAATCAATTAGAGGGTAAAAATACCATCTTCAAAAAGTTTAGCAAAAACAAGAGCAATGTGTAAAGCTTACAGATAAATCAAAACAACCTCTTTCATACATTTTCTTGTAGACACTTGTGAGCTTTTATTGTATTCATTTAGCTCAAGTGTTCTTCTTTGTATTTGTACTTAATTGGAAAACATCCTGTAAAAAATAAAATGTCGGTAATGAAAATATATCGTAAAGAAAAGAGAAATAAAAATAAAGAACACACAGATTTTTACGTGGAAACCCTTTTGTGAAAAAACCACGACAGAGAAGAAGAAAATTCACTATGTCGAATTCGAATAAGTGCAAGAGAAGTAGACTATGTCTATTTATAGGCTTATAAAACCATATTCTAATAAGAGTGTAGTAAGATTGAAACACCTTATTCTAATTAATATCAAATAAATAAAGTTTAATAAGCTCTAAAAAAACTTATTCTAAAATAAAATAAAAGAAGTGTAATTCTATATTGATTTTACTTTTATTTTATTTTACCACTATATTTTATTTAAATAAGGATAACAATCTCCACCTGGACATGAATTCTCAATGAACAAGTTCTTCATTGTGAACTCTCAACAAACAAGTTCTCCACCTCTTCCATAAAACCCCTTAAGGGTTTAACTTCAACAATGAACACCAACCAAGTCTAAGCAATGCCCAAACTTGGTTATAGGAAGTGACTTAGTCATCATATCTGTAGGATTTTCATGAGTACTAATTTTGCTCGCAACAATATCACCACGAGCAATAATATCACAAATGATACCGAACATTAATGTGTTTTGTTCTCTCATGAAACATTTGATCTTTTGTAAAGAAGATGTCACTCTGACTGTGACAAAATACTATACTGATTTGAAGGTCTTCATTGAGTTCACTAAACTAAAGAGCCCCTTCAACCAAATAGCTTCTTTACAAGCCTCAGTAATTGCCATGTACTTAGCTTCAGTGGTAGACAAAGCGACTTTAGTTTGCAAAGTGGCTTTCCAACTGATTGCACAACCTTCGATTGTAAAGACATAACCTGTGAGAGATCTTCTTCTATCAAGGTATCCAGCAAAATCAGCATCAACATACTCAATGACTCCATCTCTAATTCTTCCAAACTGTAAGCAAACATCAGTAGTACCTCGTAAGTATCTTAAAATCCACTGAACTGCTTTCTAATGTTCTTTACCAGGATTTGCCATGTATCTGCTAACTGCACTGACTGCATATGATAAATCTAGACGTGAACAAATCATAGCATACATGAGAGATCCTACTGCACTAGAGTATGGAACATGTGACATGTACTCAATATCATCATCTGATTGTGGACATAAAGCCGATAAAATTCTGAAATAGGCTGCTAAAGGAGTACTAATAGGCTTAGCACTCTGCATATTGAACCTACAAAAAACTTTCTCAATGTATCCCTTCTAACTTAAGTACAATTTACTTGCTTTTCTATCTCTGAGAATCTCCATACCAAGTATCTTCTTTGCTGGTCCCAAATCTTTTATATTAAATTCTTCACTTAGTTGGGCTTTGACATTTCTTATCTCTCATTTGTCTTTCGCTGCTATCAACATGTCATCAACATAAAGGAGTAGATACACAAAAGAACCATCACTATTTTTCTTAAAGTAAACACAACTGTCAAAGCTACTTCTTTTCAAATCATGAGAAGTCATAAAGGAATCAAACATCTTGTACCACTGTCTTGGTGACTGTTTCAAACCTTAAAGGGACTTTTTCAGCAAGCAAACATAATCCTCTTTTTTTTGAAACTGTAAAACCCTCTAGTTGTTGCATGTAAATATTCTCCTCAAGTTCTCCATGTAAAAATGTAGTTTTTACATCTAACTACTTAAGCTCCAAATCATGCATGGCCACAATACCAAGCAAAGCGCGAATCGAACTATGATTTACAACTGGGGAGAACACATTTGTGAAGTCCACTCTTGGAATTTGGCTATAACCCTTTGCAACAAGTCTTGCTTTATATCTGGGTTCTTCAACTCCTAGAGTCTCTTCTTTCTTTTTAAACACCCATTTACAACGAGCAACCTTTTTACAGCTAACCGCCTCAGAATAATTAGATGGTTCTTAGTTTGCATCTATATCTTCAGCCACATTTAAAGGATAAGCAACTAAATCAGTCTCAGCATACTTCTTTGAAGCTTTAATTTATGTTCTAATAATGTTTTTGGCAATAAAGTATTGTGGTAAAGAAGCAACTCTATTCTGAATTTTTGTATTTACTTGAGGAGTCGACTCTGTTGTAGATTCTGGATTAATTTGATGTTCGACCTACTTTTGATTTTCTTTATTGGAAGAGTCTTTAAGAGATAAGTTATGTAGCATAGCAATTTCATCAAAAACAACATCTCTGCTAATCACAACTTTTCTATTTTCAGGACACCATAACTTATACCATTTTACACCAACTTTATAGCCAAGAAAAACACATTTAATGGATTTCGGTTCCAATTTTCCATTATCAACATGAGCATACGCAGGACACCCAAAGATCTTTAAATCAGATACTCAGCAAGATTACCAGACCATACCCCTTGTGGAGTCTTTTTCTCAATGACAACGGATGGAGATCGGTTGATAAAAAAACATGTAGTAGAGGCTGCTTCGGCCCAAAATGACTTCGGTAAGTTAGCATTCGACAACATACATCGAACTTTTTCCATGATTATTCTGTTCATTTTTTCTTCAATGTCATTTTGTTGTAGAGTATGATGAACTGTCAAGTGTCTCACAGTCCCTTCTGACTTGCATAGTTCATTAAACTCATCAAAGTCATTGTCTGTGCGGAGGTGTTTTATTTGTTTTCTCGTCTATTTTTCAATCATAGTTTTCCAAGACTTAAATGTAGAAAACACATCACTTTTCTGCTTCAAGAAGAACTCTCACACTTTTTTGGAAAAATCATCAATAAAAGTTAGCATACAATTAGTTCCACCTCTCGAAGGCACTATAGATGGCCCCCACAGATCAGAATGAATATACTCCAATGTTCCCTTCGTGTTATGGATTCCTTTGGTGAATCGAACTCTCTTTTGCTTCCCCAAAATGCAGTACTCACAGAACTTTAGTTTGCAAATTCCTTGCCTATCAAGAAGTCCTCTTTTGCTCAATTCTACCATGTCATTCTCACTTATATGCCCTAGGTACATATACCAAATTTTAGTAATATCATCATCTGATAAGAAAGAATAAGCGACAGCTGCATCACCAGTAACAGTAGAACCCTGCAAAATATATAACTTGACATTCTTTCTCTGCCCTTTCATCACAACGAGAGAACCTTTGGATATCTTTAAAACCCCATTTTAAGTTGTGTATTTGTATCCTTTTGAATTAAGAGTACTCAATGAAATTATATTTCTCTTAAATTCTGGAACGTGTCTCACGTCACTAAGTGTTCTGACAACTCCGTCAAACATCTTAACTTTAATCGTTCCAAAACCTGCAATTTTACACGAAGCATTATTTCCCATCAAAACAACACCTTCAGACAGTATTTCATAAGTTGTAAACCAATCCCGATTGGGCTCATGTGGAAAGTGCAGCCTGAATCAATGATCCACTCCTCGCTCACTTTAGAATTGTTAATAGAAGCAACTAAAAATTCACCATCGCTGTAGTCTTCTACAACATTAGCTTCACCAAATTTTTCTAGTTATTTTCCCTTTTGATTCGTAGCCTCCCTTTTGATCTTGTTCTGCAGCTTATAGCACTCAGATTTAATGTGCCCTTTTTTCTTGCAGAAGTTACAAGTTTTACCTCTGTTTGAAGACTTTGATCTACCTTTATATTTACCGCAAGGATTTCATTCTTGTGTCCTTCCACGATCATCATCAGCATTTCAATCTTGTCTCCCACGAACAATGAGACCCTCTCCCTGAGATTCAAGTTTAACCACAAGTGTAACAGTCTATTTTCAGTGAAATCAGAATAGTGGTTTCGGGACCACAAATTCGAGTCTGAAAGAAAATTTATTTTAATATTATTTTATGGTTTACATTATGATAGAAATATCGTATAAAAATTTCATAAAGAAATTTTACAAATTTCATATTTAATTTGATGAAAATGATCAAATTATATAAAATGAAAAAGTTGAATTCTAGTAGCTATAAGGATCAAATAGCTATGGAATTCAAAATTTAAGGTTCTTATGTGACAAATAGACCATTTAGAGGAGTTAGTTGATAAGTATGATGATTCATCATTGGAAAATTCAATAAAGAAAAGGATTAAATTGGAAAGTGAATAAAATAAAAGATGATAAATAAAATAAAAATCTAATATCATCATTTTTCATCATCTTTGCTAAAATAAAGACATGGAAACCCTAGTTATGGGTGATGAGCTCAAGCAATCTATTTTGGCTTAATTAGGTATGAATTCTTGTCCCATTTTTAATGATTTTTATGTTTCCGAGATCGTAATAACTTAATTTAGCTATCTTGAGGACTAATTTGCAAAACTATCAAAGTACTAGGGTTTTTTCATGGATGAGTATAGTTGAATTATGAAATTTTATGGTAGAAAATGAAAGGTTGTTGATAGATAAACAACATTTGTAAAGTGAATTTTGATGAAATCATGATTTATGGACTAAATTAAAAGATGTAAAATTTATGAAAAATTTCTAAATTTTGTAAAATACATGGGCTACTATTGTTATATATGAAATTATTCTAGGCTTGGAATAAGGATTAAATTGCATGAATTTCATTTTCCAAGCCTAGGGACGAAATCGTAATTAATTAAGAGTATAGGGGCAAAATGGTAATTTTACCAAAGATGTGAATTGGATTGAATTGAATACAAATTGATGTTAAATTCATTCGTATAGATCCGGATAGATCAAATACAAAGTTAGATCGAGGAAAAAAGTATCAGATTGGTAGACGACAAATCAACGTACAATTGTCGAGGAAAGTTCGTGTAACTAAATTGAGAATTTATATGTGGTAATTGAATTGTATGTGTGTGTTTGATTATTTCTATGTATATGAAATTAATCACATATCTGAAAATGACTGGCAAGTATTAAATTCCGTTTGAATAAATGAAATTTGATGGATACAGGGTTCCCAAATTGGTTATGGTCTTGCATGTGTTGTGGACACACCACAGCTCGCAAGAGCATTCCATTTTTAGCTCTCATAAGCATCCCGATATTTGCTCTCTTGAGCTTCTTGATATATGGCTCCCATGAGCTTCCCGTTAATAGCTCTTTAGAGCATCCGGATTGGTTGTGATCCTGCATGTGTTGTGGACACACCGCAGCTCTTATGAGTGTCTCGTTATATGGCTCTCCGGAGCTTTTCGATATATGGCTCGCATGAGCTTCCAGATTAATGGCTCTCCAGAGCTTTTCGATATTTGCTCACATGAGCTTCCCAATTATGGCTCTTATGAGCTTCCCGTATATGTGCTCGAACGAGCATTCCTAAATATGAATTGATGGATAATACATGAATTGATGGATTACAGTTTTGTACACTTTGTGTGTACTACTTGTGTATCCATCGATATTTTAAATGATTCAACGGGCAATGTTCTGATATAAGAGAATGTGAATCCGATACGAATTGTTACCTGTATGTACATGAAATTACTTGTAAATGATAGTATATGATATATGGAAATTATGAAATGAATGATACATGCATAGAACTTATTTGGTGAACTTATTCACCCATGATTATGGATTATTATATGTGATTACTTGGCTAACATGTTAAGGATATGTGCTTAGGCTTTTGGCCAATTTGTTGGAATATGTTTTGTATGTTTACCTTATATGTGAAATAATGGTAAGTTAAATTCCATGTTATATAAACTTACTAAGTATTAAATGCTTAGTCTATTTTATTTCCCCTATTTTATAGTACTCGGAAGCTCATTAAGGTTGAAAGCTAGTCGGAGCTACATCACACTATCCATAGGATCATTCTAGTATATATATAGTAAATTCATTTGGTTATAATGGCATGTATAGCTTAATTTAGCCAAATGATGGTGTTTAAATGTTTGTTGTAATTAGTCATTTGACCGGCTAATGTTTGGTATATTTTGTTATACATATATATATGTGGCTTCGTCAAATTGATATGTGTGTGGGTAAATGGATGAAAATGAAATGGGAATTAAATATGCATATGAGTATTTGTAAGTTAGGTAAATTTGTATACTTGGTTATGTGAGGTATTATATCATGTTTAAGTCTTGGTTTTAGCTTGATTTGAATGTCTTGTAATGGCTTATGAATGTGTTAAAGTGTTAATGTAGGTGGATACCAAATTTCAGTGAGAAATATGGCTTGGAAATGGTCTATTTTCATCCACATGAGAAGAGACACGGGCATGTGTCTCAACCGTGTGTGACACACGGCCTAGCACATGGGCGTGTGGTTTGGCCGTGTGTCTCCTGCATCTTTAAAATTTCAAAACAGAATGTTAAAAATATCCATACGGCCTACAACACAGGCATGTGGCTTGGTCGTGTGACCCTTGCACCTATTAAATGCAACTCAGTTAGCTCACATAGCCTAGCACACAGGCGTGTGGCTTGGCCGTGAGACCCAAGTTAGAGAGCACCCTAATTTGGACACGGGCTGGGACACGGCCATGTGCCCCTATTTTGAATGTCCACATGGCTTGAGACACGGGCATGTCTCTTGACCGTGTGAGACACACGGCCTAGCCACACGGGCCTGTGTCCCCTGCACCTTCGAAAAATTTTGATATTTTGCGCAAAATTCTCTGAGTATCCGGTTTAGTCCCAACATGTTTTTAATGTATATTTTGGGCCTCGAGGGCTTATGTAAGGGACAATATGATTGATTATGAGTAGTTTCTGATATAAATTTTGAATGATATTAAATGTCTATATTTGATCTGTAAATTTCAGAAATGCTCCGTAACTTTGTTCCGGCGATGGATATGGGTTAGGGGTGTTACAGCAAGATGTTGCATCTTATCATACGAGGTCAAAGAATCATAAACCTCATCAACTATGAGAGACTCGCGGCTATATAAAATAGTGTCTCTAAAGGTTGAATAAGACAGGGGCAATGAACAAAGTAGAATCAACCCTAGATCTTTTTTATCATATTGAACCTCCATAGCCTCTAAGTTTGAGAGAATTTCTTTAGACACTGTTAAGTATTCATGCACAGACGAACCTTCCTCCAAATGATGAGCATAAAGACGCTGCTTCATATGCAACTTGCTGATTAGAGTTTTTGACATACATATTTGTTCCAGCCTCTTCCATAATGCAACAGCGGTCTTCTCCTTCATTACATCCTGCAAAATTTCGTTAGAAAAATGCAGCTGTAATTTTGTTAATGCCTTTCAATCTTTACGCTTCTTCTCTTCATTCGTTAATGTCGAAGACATCTTATCTATCCCTAACAGGGCATCCTCCAGATCCATCTGCGTAAGAACTGCTTGCATCTTAATCTGCCACAACGGTCACTGAAATCTGCATTAATTACAAAAATTATCGATACCCTTTTAATAGGTATCAATATTCGTTGCTGCAGGTGTAGTTAATAACTTGGTATTTCATCCCTAACAGCTACATTCACTTATACAAAAACGACAATGGTTGGAAATCAATTAGAGGGTATAAATACCATCTTCCAAAGGTTTAGCGACAACAAGAGCAACGTATAAAGCTTAAAGATAAATCAAAACAACCTACAGCTTAATTCTTTCATACCTTTTTTTGTAGACACTTGTGAGCTTTTATTGTATTCATTTAGTTGAAGTGTTCTTCTTTGTATTTGTGCTTAATTGACAAACATCCTGTAGAAAATAGAATGTCGGTAATGACAATATATAGCAAAGAAAAGAGAAATAAAAATAAAGAACACACAGATTTTTACGTGGAAGCCCTTTCGTGAAAAAACCACAGGCAGAGCAGAAGAAAAATTTACTATGTCGAATTCGAATAATTACAAGAGGAGTAGACCATGTCTATTTATAGGCTTGTAAAACCATATTCTAATAGGAGTGTAGTAAGATTGAAACACCTTATTATAATCAATATCAAATAAATGGAGTTTAATAAGGTTTAAAAAACCTTATTCTAAAATAAAATAAAAGAAGTGTAGTTCTATATTGATTTTAATTTTATTTTATTTTACCACTGTATTTTATTTAAATAAGGATTCGGGTCACTTGATTGTAACACATCCTGAACTTGTGAGGATTGTTTTCTTTGTTTGCTTATTTGTACCTCTTTTAAGAGAGGGTTTATTCTTAAGGTTTGGGTAGAAACCTTAAGGGAGTTGTATCTTAAGGTTCAGGGGTATAAGTCTTAAGAGAGATTGTAAGGTTAAACATTGCTCTCAAAGGTTGCCAAATTAGTGAATTCGGAAAAATACTTATGTAACAGCCCGATTTTAGGCCTAGTCGGAACAGTGGTTTCGGGACCACAAATTTGACAAGAAAAAATTTATTTTTTATTATATTTTTATGGTCTACAATTTCACAGAATGATTTCATAAAAATTTCATTCAAAAATTTCGACGTTTGGGCACTCAATTTAGCCAAAAGGACTAAATTGTAAAAAGTATAAAAGTTGAGTTCTACATGTTAGAAGTGTCCAATTGTTATGAAATTTTAAATTGGAGGTCCTTAAATGGTAATTAGACCATTGGTTAACTTGTTGGACAAAAATGGACAAGAGATAAGTGAAATAGGATATTTTTAAGTTGGGGGCATTTTGGTCATTTAGTAATTAAAAGAATTAAAAAGGCCAAAATAGCCATAAATTTGTCCATCTTCTCCATGATGAACGAAAATAGCAAGGGGGAAGCCATGGTTAGGGTTTTCAAGCTTCCAAGCTCCATAGTAAGTGATTTCAAGCCTCGTTTTTAATGTTCTGTACTTCTTTTAAGTCTCGATAGCTTAATTTAGCTTATTCTAGCAATAATTTAACCTGGAGTTTATATTTGAAAAAATAACCATAGGTGAAATGTGTTTATTTTTTTTATGTTTTATGGTAGAATATGAAGCTTGAAATTGTGTTAAACAACTTTTGCTAAGTGATTTTCAGTGAAAACAAGTGAAATAGCATAATCGGTAAAAATTATTATTGTTCATAAGTGCATGTTAGTGCAAGAATTTGATGTTGCTATAAAAGGGAAAAATGTTCAGTATGTTATAAAACATAAGAAAAATGAATAAATTTTAATTTTCGAGCCTAGGGGAAAAATCATAATTTTTGTGAAACTTTAGGGGCAAAAATGTAATTTTTCCAAAATGTGATTTTTGGACTGGATTGAATAATGTGAATGTTATATAAGCTAAATATGTTATTATAAATCGAGAAAGACGAGAAATTGAGATTGATTGGTAAAAAAAGTGAGAAAAAGTGAAAATTCCCTATTGAACCTTCGGAATGAAAGAGATACGAGTGAAGTTGCTAGGTCACGTGTGTAGTACTATGTGCAGGCTACTACGTGTACCGAAATGGTAGGTTACATGTGTAGTATTGTGTGCAGGCTGCTATGCGTACCGGATAGCTTCGGTCACGTGTGTAGTACTATGTGTAGGCTACTATGTGAATCGAGTATCATTTATTATAAGGTGGTTGCTATGTGTTGATTCCACCGTGTATCTGTTATTATTCCGAAGTGTTCATCAGGAAATTGACTAAGTGTAATTGAGTGATGAATATATATATGGAATTGAATTGAAGATTGACTTGAAATTGGAAATGAGAAATTGGATTTCTTTGAATATAGTGATAAATTGAATGAATTGTATATGAATTGAAATGAACTATTGGAATTGAGATAGTGAAAAGTGAAATTATGAAAGAATACATTTTACAACAAAACAATTTAGACAGCAATAGTTGTTTGACTTTGAAAAATCACTAAAATGGTGAAAATTAAATTAGAGAGTGAATAAGGTATGAAATGAAATCTTAATGAGTCTATTTTTACATAAAAGAAACAGAGTAAGTAAAAGAATTATATATTTTGAGATATTTGAATTTTAGTGAGGCAGAGTTGGATTGATTTTGGAATCCCTGTTCTAACTTTAGAAAATAATTAAAAATTGTAAAAAAATAATTATTAGTTATAATTTATATTCTTAGAATCCTTAATGAGTCTATTTTCAAAGGAAACAAACGGAAATATCATCCAAATTCTGTACAATGAGATAATTCATTTTTAGTGAAGAGAGGTCAGAGATGTTGAGCAGTGAAACAGGGGTGAATTTAAAGAATAAGCTGTACTAATTTGCCAAGTCAAAAATTCTGAAAATTTTATGGTAAGAAGATATGTGAGTCTAGTTTCGGGTAAAATTAACGGATCTTAATTTGGAGTTCTTTAGCTCCGGATAAAAATGATTTAGTAACTCTGACTCAAATAGATAGCTTTGCATTTAAATATAAGTGAATAGTGAAATTATGTATAATGCTATTTGAGCATGTTATATACATAAAGGATGTGGGATGAAGAGGAGGAGGAAGACAATAAAGTATATGAATGAATTGTGTATAATTGGTTATATGCCTGCTTATAATTGATAAACGTTGAAATAGGAGTGATGTTTATATTGGTGCATTACTGGTCATGGTAAGCTCATGAGAGAAAATAAAATTTCATAGCATATGTGTGTGGTATATTTGGCATGAAGTGATGTCATGAGTGACTCATGAATTAACTCATGTTGGTAAGTTGATGCATAATTATAGTATTCAAATATATACATATTTGTAATATTTTGCTATGTGATTCGAAAAAGGGTAATAAATAGCATAATGAAAATTCGGCCATGGTGCTAGTTTATGTTAAAGGAGTGTTTTATGGCATATATTAAGTAATGGAATGTTATAAATTTTGAGGTTAATTTGCTAGTGAAATAAATGACAAATGAATTGATTGCGTATTTGTAATTTTGACATATGCTTGGTATATGAAACGTAATAATATATGCTTGAATAAACTTTAAGTATTCGAATGACATGGATTTGATGGTGATAAGAATCGAATATTGAATTCATGAAGCACAGGTGATGTATTATTGTTGTGTGATAGTTTGGTTCGAGAAATTGATTAGGTAAATGGACTATCAACTGTTTTGAAAATTAAAAAAATAAAAATATTTATTATTGTTATTAATATTGATTCTGACATAAAGGTGATGCATTATGGATGACCTGTATGTATTGGGCCTCGTATACCCTAATTAGCGACTCGAAGATAATAATTTGAAAGTTTTTAATTTGAATGAAATTTTATAACTCGGTTTAATATGTCTATAAGTGTATTTATTCTGGTAATGCCTCGTACCCTATTCCAGCGTTGAATACGGGTAAGAGGTGTTACAATGTGACATCACCAGATTCGGCCCTAATGTTTAGGCCGGGTTTGGGGTGTTACACCATAGTTATGGAAAGCTAAGGTAGTGGAGTAGGCAGTTGGGGCCGAACCATTATAAATCCTTATGTTTTTTGTTGCACAATTTTTGTTGCCTCCACCACTTCTCAAAGGCCGATTCAACCTCCCTATCGTTGATCTCGAGTTGATCCTTCCGAGCTGCCAAGTTTTTTTAAAAAATTATTTTACTTTTACGAAATTATTAAAAATATTTGAATTTATAAATTAATTTAATAAAATATTAAAATGTATCTTCCAATATTTTATTATAATTATTTTAATTAATTATATTATCCATTTAAATTATTTATAGATGTTTACTATTTAATTATTAAATTTATATTTATATTCTATTATATATTTAATATTTTAATTATTCCTTACATATTAAACAGTAAATAAAATTTAATAAAATTTTTAATAGTTATTTGAAACAAATGAAAATACTATAAAGGGTATTATATATACACACGTTATTTGAAATAGAAATGAATAAAAAAAGAGAGGATATATTTGTAAAATGAGGGTCCAGTGAAGTAACTGTAAATTCAACTCCCAATATCTAAAACGCACTAGAATGGCACTAAATAGGCATCCAAAGGGGTCGCATCTTCACCTCATCTTTTTAATATATATCTTAAAAAATAAAAATATATAAAGAGATATAAAAATTCTAAACTTTGTAAAATATTTAGAATTTACTAAAAAACAACAACATCCATAATCAACGTCCAAATTCATCTAAATATGGACTATCATTTGTCCAACATAATTTTAAATGTAATTTTAAAATATTTTTATTTTTTAATTTTCAAAAGTTATAAATTCAAAATAATTTTTCAATTTTCAGGTTTTTGAATTTTGATGGATTAATATATGTATTTGTCTAGGTTCATTGTAAACATGCATTTTAATATTTTTATATTTTTATTTCAAAAAATAATTTATAAATGATCATTTTTTATAATTTTAAAATTTGTTATAACATTTATATTTTTATGATTTTTAAATTTTTTAATTAGTTTTATAATTATAAATTTCCTATAGTTTTTTCTATATATCTTTTTATATTATATATTTTATTTTTTAAATTTTAGAATTTATATTTTTGTATATTATTTCTACATCTCATAATTATAAGTTGATCTCGAAATAAAAAATTGTTAATGTTGTCGACCATTATTGTAAATAGCAACCCGAACAGAATGAGGCACCCACTGAAACCCTTTCCTGATTTTAAATTTGACCAGTTAATGTGGGTGGGTTAAGACCATAAAACATGGTCCATTTAGCCCCACCCATTTCCCCTTTTACGCAATAATAAATGGAACTATCAGCATTTCGGAGCCACCAAAATTAAAAAAATAAACCTAAATGTATTAAACGTATAAATTCAAATTCCAAAAACAAAGCCCTAACTTTCATAGAGTTCTCTTAGAAGAGTACGAAATTCTTTCCTTATTTCCCACAAAAAACTCTCACCAAAACTCATCTGCGACTACATCTTATCTAATCGACATGCTAAATTGAAAATTTTTAACAAAAACATATTTACAATTTTAATGATTGAACTAAAATTCTTAAATCAAAATAGTTGAACTTAAATTCTAACATTTTAGGTACAAAACTAAATATCAAATTTGTCAAATTACAAAGTCTAATAACATATTTTAACATAGAAAAATGATATCTATTGCAACTTTACCATGGCATTGGTAGAATATTTATTTATTAGGGTAAACTACAGGTCATCCAACTATATTTAAATTATTTTTTGTCATCAAACTATAAAAAAGTTATAAAATGCTCACTAATTTATTTGTTTGTCCAATTCATTAACTTTCGTTAATTGGGTAACAATCAACGAACAACCGAAGAAGGGCCAAAATAGGCCCAACGTTGTGACGAGCAAGTAGGGCTCGTCGAGATGACACGATGTAAATCGCAAGCAAATGCGGCGTCGACGTCGTGACGAGGAGAGCCGACAAGTCATGACGTGTTCTCCTATTTGGCAGCCGCTTTTTAGACTTCAAATAGGACTGCTTCTCCCAGTTGAACTTTGATTATTCCAAGGATATTTTAGTATGATTATAACTTTAATCTAAGCCTATTTAAAGAGGTCACTATATGTAACAGCTCGATTTTGACCCTAATCGGAACGGTAGTTTCGGGACCATGAATCCGAGTTAGAAAAATATTTTAAAATTAATTTCTATGTTTATTATGTGTGAATTTACTTGTGTGAAAATTTTGTGCTTTAATTTCGTCGTTTGAGTGTCCGATTAAATAAAAGGATTAAATCGCGTAAAATGAGAATTTAATGGTTAAATATGAAAGTGTTTATTTCTTGTTGTCTTTATAATTTGGAGGATTTAAGAAGCAATTAGTCAACTATTAGGTGAGTGGACAGCAATGGTCAAGAATGACCTTATAATATGTGTTATATATATATATATATATATTAACAAAGGTTAATATATGTTAAATATAACAAATTTAAAATCATGTTCTCCATCTTTTTGACCGAAAATAAGAGAGAAATATAAGGGTTTAAAGCTTTGGAATATTCGGCACTTACAAAGCTTGATTAAGGTATGGATTTTGTTCGGTTTTTGATAATTTTTATGTTTTTGAGATCGTTGCTTTGAGTACTATTCGACCCATGCTAGAATTTTTTATTTTGATGAATATTTTGAGTTATGGAATTGATGGATAATTGTGTTTTGTGATGTTTGATGATGAATTATGAAATATGTGTTTTGGATCATATGTTTTGTATTGAAATTTTTGATGATTTTGAGTAACTAGGGCTAAATTGCAAAAATAATAAATTGAGAGACTAAAAAGTGAAATAAATGAAATGCATGGACTTGTATGAATACATGGAAGATTCGGCCTAACTATGTTGTTGTGAGATTTTGCATATTTTGTGTTTGGTGAAATTTGGACTAAAATGTATAAAATGTAAAATGCCAGGGGCAAAATGGTAATTTGCCCATTTATGAGTTTTGGGACTAAATTGAATGGAATTATATTTAAATTGGTTTATTTTGAATACATTTAGATCAAGAACCAAAGAAATCAGAGTTGGATCGAGGAAAAACCAAAGTTGTTGATTAATCGTCCTGTTCTGATTTTTATCGTCCAAAGTAAGTCTATAAGTAAATAAAGGTCGTTAAATTAGAGTGTATATGAATTCTATATGCTGAATTTAATTGTATGAACTTTCATATTAATAGTCGAATGTTTGAAAAGCTTAGTATGAACCTTAAAGAATAATTAGGATATCCTATATATGAATTATGTGTAAGACTGACTTTGTATCAGTGATATTCGGGCTCTGTGCCTAGTAGGCTTTATTCTGGTGAATTATATCAGGCTTTATGCCTAGCAGGCTTCGTGCCGGTGTACCATATCAGGCTTTATGCCTAGCAGGCTTCGTGTTGGTGTATCATATCTAGCTTTGTGACTAGAAGGCTTTATGTCGATGTGGTATCGAATGTGATTAATAAGTTAAAATGATCAAGTATGTGATGTTTAATTACCTATTTGATAATTAGGTAAGTAAGTTTGTTTTATATATAACAAAAATGATACATAATGCTATTATAAGTATATGAGTGTATATGAAAGGTATGTTCAGCCTTATGTTAATTATAGGTATATGATTGGAAGCCTGTGTATAAACGATTAGCCATGACAAAAATGATTTGAGACTTGTGAATGTATTAGTAATGTTTATATATGTGTATATTCGGCCTTGATAAATTGCTTATAAAATTATATGTTATATATATATATATATATATGCTTAAGGCTTACTAAGCTAAGTTAGCTTACTTTGTATATTTATTTGTCATTGTTTTTTTAGATTTTGGAGGTCATTACGTGCTCGGGGATCGTAAGCAAAGTCTATCACACTATCGACTATTTCTTTCGGTATTTTACTAAGTTGAATTTTTGGCTTATGGCATGTATAGCATAGATGAAATATTTGATTTTGGGACTTGTATATGTATATAGCCATGCGAAAATGACTTATCTTTGATCATTAGATTTAGGCTAGGTTTTATGAGTTCTTGTTCGAATGTTTTATGTGTATGGTTTTAGCAAATTGGTTATGACTTATTTATATGTGGAATATGGTTGTTATGTTTCGTTAATGATGTGGTGAATGAATTGATATATATATTATATGTAATTGGGTTGGTTGATTATAAGTTTGAATGTATAGGTCATTTTGTTTCGGCTTGTATTGATAATGTATTTGAGTGTATATTGGTTACATACGTTTGATTGTTAAATAATAAGCAGTAAATGTGTTTCATAATTCTTTTTATATGAATCAAATAGGGTAAATGATGGATATGGTTTAAGTATGTTTTGGCTAGTTATTTTTTATGGATAGTTAAAAGGTTAAGCTGGTGCTAATGTTCAAATAGGTATGTGTACATGTGTGTTATAAATTCGGTTAATATATTGGTCCATTATGATAATTATATGATTTGATATGAAGTTCTTGCATACTAATTTACATATGCGAATTAGGTGTACAATGAGATGTTGTTTGTATTTTAATTTTTAAAATATGGCTCTTGATTTTATGATAAAATGCGCACCATATATATATTTATATAAGCTTTATTGGTATGTTCGGTCATGTGTATATTATTATGATTTCATATGTAATTGACTATTATTATAATAATAAGAAAATTTGTTCGGTTGGTTTTGTTATATGCTAGTGTAGAATTAATAATTGATATGTGAATATTCGGCAATAGAAATAGTATGTTTGCTTATGTATTATATATATATTTGATATATACTCGATATATGATATGTTTAGATAGATGCCGGATTATGTTTCAACTATGCAATGCTTTTGAATTTTATGATTATTTTTTTATTTAAATTTGACATTTGATTAAGTTTCGAGCTTTGATGTGTTTAAATTCTGAGTCGCGACATGAAATGAATATCTGTATGACCTGTGATATGTCTGGTAATGCCTCGTAACCCTGATTCGGCGATGGATTCGAGTTAGGGGTGTTACACTGTATCCCTGTTTTGATATGCCAATCAGTAAGGGCTTTTCTTTTGGGGGCGAACAGATGTAGTCATAGATAAGTTTTGGTGAGAGTTTTTTTGTGGGAAATAAGGAGAGAATTTCGTACCCCTTTTGAGAGAACTCTATGAAAGTTAGGACTTTGTTTTTGGGATTTGAGTTTATACGTTTAGTACATTTAGGTTTATTTTCTCCATATTGTGCACTCGTTTGTTTACTCATTTAGTGAAAAAATGATGCCTCATTTGCCCGTGGTTTTGAGGGTCTTCCACGTAAAATATTTGTGTTCGTTCATCTCCACTTTTACTATCTCGTTGTTTATACGGGTCGATCCCCAATAGAAACAATGAAATCTTCTTGATAAATCTTCATAACATTCTTGTTCAATTTAAGCTTTTCAACATTTTTTCATTAATTTTAAGATGCTCGTTATATAGTGTCCTCTACATCTTTGATTTATAATTCTTTGTTATGTCTCATCATCTGCACATGAATTCTATTTATAAACCTTCATACATGCATAAAATGGAAGTAAGAATGGTGTGCTTTAATTACTGATTTTATTTTATATAAATTATTATTTAATCATTATTGTTTATTTCCGTAAATTTTACCTTAATTTCCATAATCAATATTAAGGATTTTTTTGTTACCTTTTACATTAACATTAAAAAGTATATTTATTTTCTTTGAAAAATTTAATATTTGACTCTTTAAAGACAAAGGTAGCAAATAATGTTTAATATGAAATGAAATATTCACTATCTATTGTTACGGTAATCAATCTACTTAGTTATAAATTGTGTTAGTAGTAAATTATTATTTAAAATAGAGTATCAATGATCAAATATAAAAAGTACATTGAGGAGTTATTTAGAATATTTAATTATTTGAAATTTATAATTAATGTAATAACACATCATTAATAGTAAAAAATAATATTTAAAACTTAATTTTAAAAGTGGGATAACTTTAAATATAACTAAAAATGAAGTATTTTGGAAATTAAAAATTAATCTACTCAATGTTTCCAATTCCTTATATATATATTACAAAATAGAGTTGAACAAAAATCAATACATCTATGGAATGTAAGAAAGGTATAATAACTTATGCGACCTTTCAACTTTACAAAAAGTCATTTTAGTTCTACATTTAACTTTTCGTCTATTTTATCTTTAAACTTACATTGTTTATCAAATCACCCTAAAATATATGGAAAAGTTAACAACTGTTAACTTTTTTGATCGGCATCTACGTACGTTAGTAATTAATTATTTTTTAAAATTAAATATTTTTATATTTTTTGAATTTTTAAAATTTAAAAGTTAATTAATTGCTAACGTGGCGATTAGGCAATATCACGTCGACAAAGTTAACTCTTTTATCCATTTTAAGGTGATTTTTCAAATAATGCAAGTTTAAAAGCTAAAAAATTACATGAAAAACTAAAATTACTTTTTTTTTAAAAAAATGAAAGGTTGAATAAATTATTACATGTAAGAAAGAAACACCATTTTCTTATTCAATCAATTATTCCACGGTAAAGCTTAAAAAAAATATAACATGAACTCAAGAAATTAAACCCTAAATGCACCTTTTAACTCAAACTTGGAAAATGAATATCCAAATCACCTATATAAAACCATTAAACCTCAAATCCATGCCTTAAATCCTATATATATTGCCCTCTATATCTACTCCTCTTCTCCAACTCTCTACTCCATACTCATCATATCCCCGTTTAACCTAATCCCTTTCATATATCTCATTAACAAAATAATTATAAACCTCACTCTCATAAAAATCTCCATTGCTTTCTTTTTCTTTGTTGATGTTTTTATTACATTGGGTGATAAGCTATAAAAGTAACATATTTTAATCTCATTCTTAATGCATTTTTGGATGATTAATTATGCAAATTAGTGAATTTGATGCTCCTAATCCTTTAAATTCATATTTCTATATTTAGGAGAGCATTTGAGAGTGAAAGGAGCGAAAAACGAGCCAAAATTAGTCAAAAAAAAGCTGTTTTTAGGATCCACACGGGCTAGACACGCTCACACGGGCTGGACACATGCCCATGTGCTAGCTCGTGTCGATTTCGCACCCTACTTCCCAAATACGCAGAAAAACTCAATTTTTAGGGTTTCTGAGCATTCTAAAGTCTATAAATACCCATTAGAAGAAGAAATAAGAGGGCAATCAAAGTAGATCGAAGAAAACACTCGAAGAACACCATTAGAACCAACTCGGAAGCGAATATTCATTAATATTGAATATCTCTCTTTAATTTCTTTCGAAGTTTTATTGAGTTTCTTTATGTCTTGTGGTTATTCTAACTTTGAGATGTTTTTATTCAGAATTATGAACTAATCCTCTAGATACCTAGGGAAGATGAAACCTATGATGAATCCTATTATTTGATTTCTGTTTTACGCGATAAATACTTGATTCTTGTTCTCAATGATGTATGCTTATTTCTTGTTTTAATATTTTCGGGATATTAATTCATGTTTAATATGCTTAATTCAGTAGAGCAAAAGCCCCTCTTTAAGTGTAGATCTAGCATAATTGAATGGAGTTGCATGCAGTCCTAGAAATAGGATGACATAAATCTACCGGATTAGAGTCAAATATAATAAGATAATCTATAATTCAAGTTAATGTGAATATAGGGGTTTTAATTAGAAAGAGATTTCAATTAATCAACCTAGAGTCAGTTATTCTTACTCTCGAAAGAGATATTAACATAATTTAGGGATTTTTACGGATCAAGTCAGAAGTGAATAAATCGTTTAATTCAGATTCATAATAAAAGGTGAAGTCTAGGTGGATTCTTTCCTGGGTATTGTCTATCTCATTGGTTATCTTCGATTATTTCCTTGATTCATTCTCTATTGCGTTCTTAATCAAATTAGTTTAGTAATTTTAGATTAAAACGCAACCATTCCAATTTATTGGCTAAATAATAAGAAAACAGTAATTACTAGTACTTTTAGCCCCCGTGGATACGATATTCCCTACTCACTATAGCTATACTATTGTTTGATAGGTGCGCTTGCCTTTGTCGTATTTATAGTTAGTTTAGTAACCATCATTGGGTCTCTCCAATGAACCATTCGCCAAGATGAAATTGTGTTTCAAAAGGTATAATATTACTTTCAAACAAACAAAACATTGATTGATTAAAGCTTTTTTTTAAAGCTACAAAAAGGGTTATAGCGAAGAAGATTAAGGCTAACAAGAGGTTTCTCGATGTAGGGATTTCTTCTCTTAGAACATAAAAATCGAAGATGAAAGAAACAAAGTGAACAAAGAGATTGAGGCCATAGAGAAAATCCGGGCATTTATTAGGATTTTTTTAATAAAGGAGAAAATTGATTTTTTTTTTAGAATTAGGACCAAATTAAGCTGATGCAAATGTTGAGGGTCAATTTTTTTATAATAACGACCAATTGATACAATGTGTAAATATTGATGGTTAAATTTGTTATTATACCAATTTCAAAACTACCACATAATTTTCTGTTACCCAGTTAACGAAATGTGACCAGAAAATATAAACTTAATTAGTCAGGTGACCATTTTGTAACTTTTTATAGTTTTGTTGATACAGTTTACAACAAGGGAGGAATATAAAGGAGAGTGGAGTGGTTGCTATAAAGGTCAGTTCACCTAGTCGGGGCAGAGAGCCAGAGGTTATGAAAAGTGGAGGTAAAGAGAATGTAGAGATTGAGAGCTATTGACAGAGTGTAGGCCTAGTATTCTTAAAGAGCCGGCCCCTTCCTTATTGTTCCTAGAAGTATTTATAGGCAAAATTTTTATGTAAGGTCACGTTAACGTGTTAGACTTGCCATTAAGCCATCATAACGGAACGCATAGGTAGATGTCTTCAATGGGATGAGGATGTCTGTGATGCTATGGAGCAATTGACCCCGCATGATGGTTGGTGACCAACAACTTCATGTTCTCGATGAAGATTAGGCCATCTATTATTCGGAAGGTTATCCTAGGAAGGTGAGTTCGTAGGTAACCTTTCGGCTTGCTGGTGGCAGGCTTATTGTTCGAGCGCTTTTCTGACTTGCCACGTGTCTTGACGCAAATGAAGGTTTAACAAGTTTGGTGACTAAAAAAGAAATTTAAGAATAGTTGAGTGACCTACAATGTCACTTTCCCTCTTTTTAAAAAATTTAAAAAATGTTTATGTTGAGAATCGATCAAACCAACTACATCAATACAACCAAAAATAAATTTAACTAGAATATAATACGCACAAAAAGAATAATTTGCAAAGAGAAATAAATAAAAAGATACAAGGATTTACATTGGTTGGCTTTAAAGCCTATGTCGACAAATAAAGACGACAAAAAATTTCATTGTAACCACAAGACAAAGATTAAAAGTGTTTCGACGCTCAAAACACAATCCAAAAAGCTTACACTCAAAATTCTACCAAATTTCTTGGAATTAGATCGCCTCATCCAAACGCCTCTTTAGGCATTCCCTAATCACAAATACCAACAAAGCCCAAGAAATGCTTGAACATGAATATGATGATCACCTTTATCAATACATCCGCAGGATTCTCCTGAATGGCAACCTTACTAATTACAATGTTACATTGCATAATATATTCTCAAACAAAACTATATATGATGCTATTGTATTTTCCCCATTCATGAAACATCTGATTTGGATTAGATGGATGGCACATCGAAATATATCGTCGTTTTATGGAGGAAACATTAACCAATGGTGTCTTAAGTCTATCTTATCTAGCATTCGAAAAACAGTTGCCTAATGTTTTTACTAAATGGCTCAACTATAAGACTTATCATAATCTTCTTTGCAACCATACTTTTCTTCATTACAACCATCTCTGTAGAGGGAATTTATTGAAAATGAAGAGATGACACCTTGCTTTGTTACTCTTCTTAGGGATAATTTAGTTCCAGTAGAGACTGTGGTTCAAAAGAAGACTAGTGGCGGTTGTTGGATATGCCTGATTTAAGGACATACACTAGAAAAGGAAAAAAATAAGATGTCATCATACAATCTACTCTATGCTCTGACTCTTCACTGTCAGGTGAGTCTTTTTTACCTAAATTAGCTACTAATTTAGAAATACCAATAAGCCCAACGAAAAGGTGTTAAAACTTGCATTTTACATCCTATCTCTAAATTTGTCTCTTATAATTTCTTATCCCCATCCTATAGAGCTTTTGCTTTTTCCTTGTTCTCTATGTCTGTTCCACAGGATTGGAGAGAAGCTATCACTGATCCAAGATGGAAGAAGGCTATGATTGAAGAAATGTGGGCTTTAGCAAAAAAATGAGACGTGGGAATTGGTTAATCCTCTTGAGGGGTAGAAAATAGTTAGTTGCAAATGGGTGTTTACTATAAATTATAAGGCTGATGGTTCAATTGGAAGACTCAAAGCCAGATTAGTAGCGCAAGGATTCACTCAGACATATGGGTGAGTATTCGATCGAATCAAGTTGACCGAGTAAAAAAATTTCGAGTTAGTCAAGTTAATGAATCCTATTTTAACAACCGAACTGAATTTGAATTTTTTCGAATCAAATCGAATCGAGTCAAAAAATTTAAATCAAGTCGAGTCGAGTTAACGAATCTACTCAATGTTACATTTATATGAACAAATTATTTAACCAGTAGACGAAATACAAGATTATTTAACAACATGAACAATATAACGCTTTTGTCTTTTAACTTAATGGGTAAACATTTATCAAATCGATGTAGTTTTGCCTTTTAACTTAATGGTTTTGACTTTTAATTTTAGAAAAGGTAAAAATTTATCTAAACGATGTAGTTTTGCCTTTTCTTATTCAGATTTTTGAATAACTCGAATTGTTTAATTCATATTCGATTTAAAGCAAAAAATTAATTTTTTTATTCGAGTTGATATGAATAATTTGATTAACTCAAATAACTCAAACTATTTAATTCAAAGTTTGAATTTTTTATCAAGTTTTTTGAATTGAATCGAATTTTGCTCACCCCTACTCAGACATATGGAGTGGATTATCAAGAAATATTTGCTCTGGTTGCTCAATTGAACACGATTAGGATCCTTTTATCATGTACAGCAAATCTCGACTGAGACTTATAGCAATTTGAGGTAAAGAATGCCTTCTTACGTGGAGACCTGGAAGAAGAAGTGTATATGAAAGTTCCTCCATGATTCAAGGATAAAGATACTCAAGGGAATGTGTGTAGACTGAAAGAGGCCCTATATAGACTAAAGCAAACTCCCAGAACCTGGTTTGACAAATTTAGTAAGGCCATAGTGTCGTTTGGTTATCGACAAAGTAATGCTGATCATACCCTCTTTATAAAACATCACAAAAGTAAGATTACTCTCCTTATAGTTTATGTTGATGACATGATTATGACATGAGATAACAGGGAAAAAATGGCTTGACTTAAGAAACAGTTTGCTCAGGAATTCGAAATCAAAGACTTCGGAAAGTTACAATGTTTCCTCATAATATAAGTGGCTAGATCGAAAGAAAGAATCTTTATTTCCCCAAAAAAGTATATCTTAGATATTCTGACGGAGATTGGCATGTTAGGTTGCAAACTAGCAGAATCACCTATTGAGAGTAATCACAAGTTGCAAGCAGGGATCAGTGAAATGGTGGATAAATGGAGATATCAAAGACTCGTCGGATGATTGATTTATCTCGCTCATACTCAACCTTCTATAGCCTATGTAGTTAGTTTGGTAAGTCAATTTATATACGATCCTTGCGAAGCCTATATACAAGCAGTATTGCCAATTTTGTGCTATTTGAAGTCTGCATTAGGCAAAGTTATTCTCTTCTCCAAAAATAGTCATATCAAAAAGTATTTATAGATGCAGATTGGGCTAGCTCTCTCGATGATAAAAAGGTCTGCAATGGGTTATTGTACTCTTGTGGGAGGAAACTTAGTCACTTGGAGGAGTAAGAAACAAAGTGTTGTGGCTCGATCAAGTGCAGAGGCTGAATATAGGGCTATGGCTCAAGGTTTTTGTGAGCTTTAAGGGATGCAAAAGGCATTGGAAAAGCTAAAGTTATTGAACAAAAATGGATTAACCTTGTACTGTGACAACAAAGTGGTTATCAGCATAGCTCAAAATCCAATACAACACAATAGGACCAAGCACATCAAAATAGATTGTCATTTTATCAAGGAAAAATAACCAATGGGGTCTTAAGTCTATCTTATCTAACATTCGAAAAACAGTTGGCTAATGTTCTTACTAAAGGGTTCAACTATAAAACTTACCATAATCTTCTTTGCAAGTTGGGCATGTGAGACATCTATGCACCAACTTAAGGGGAAGTGTTGAGAATCTTTGATTTATTTGACAACATTGAATAGTTAATCTTTAGGGATTATAGTTGATTTTTAGAGATTCTAATTAGAGATATTCTTTCCTTACATGATTCAATGCTTCATGTATATATATATCTATACATATTTCTAAGATATACATAGTTTTGAGTGAGTTTTTCCTCAATATATTAGAGTATTCATCTCTAATTTCATCTGGATGACACTTTGAATATCGCAAAACACAATAGCAGAATCCTGTTGTAAACCGATATTGCTTAGAAGACCTTTTACCCACAATATTCCTTGTTGTTATTCCCATATTGCTTAGAAGACCTCTAAAAAAATGAATCCATTACATGTTAAAAATATTTTTCCAAATCTCCAGCATATTTATAGACTTATAGTCCACAGAACCAATGCTTCTACTAGTGTCACGAGACTAGATCTTTCGTCTCGCGATCTGTGCGGCCAGACGATCCGTTCGTCCAAACTTGCCTAAGTCAGCCTTTACTCAAGTGAGGATTCCTTAAGAACTCCTCCAATGCACCAATTTATATAGCGGAAGCAAACTTATGCCCAAAGAAGCCACAAGGAAAAACAAAAAGCCACAAAAAAAGAATACACACAAGGTGTTTGAGTAAATGCTCTCAGAATTCTATTACTCTTAAAAATTCAACATACAATGGAATGACTACAAATGAGGGGGAGGCTCTTTATTTATAGTTGAGCTCCTCCGAAACCGACGGTCAAGATACATTTACATCAATAGACGAGATTAACCATACCCCTTGATTTTAGGGATTTACAAGATATGTCATATCAAATCTAATCTAATCTTTACGAGATATGATTCCTTCAATCTTCTAAGATTAGTTACTAAATTAGCCTAAGTTGTCATATCTTCATTGTCAGGCCAATCAGGCTTCAATCTGATAGTTCTTTGAATCAGACCAATTTTCGTGGGCTAAATGATCCCTATCTTATTGATAGACCTCCATGGGATGCATCTTGTGCCATGGTCACGGGCTTTGCACTTTGACCCATGACATTCACCCCTACCCATTCTTACAACGCCCTCGTTGCGACTTCTGAATGGCACTGACTTGATTCACCTCTGAACTCTCTCGTTGCCTTGGCTTCTTCCCGACTTGCCTTGCGATCGGGTTGTCCCTTTTTCTGAAACTTTTGCCTCGACTTCTATCGCTTCTTAACTTGAACCGTTACACTCGTTGGTACATCTCGTTGGCAAGAAGTCTCCACTTTAACTTGCCCAAATTTTGACTTGTTCCCTTTTGAACCGCCTTGATTGTCACACCTTGACTTTGTATTGCCCACAGTCCCTTGGCCTCCTTGCTTATGGACTTTGAAAGGGCCCCAACAATCTTGCCAAGCCAACAAGTCAGAACTCAAAACACTATCAAAGTTTACCAATGTACCTTACTCCCAACATTTACTTGTCCCGATTGTTTTGCATCGCTCCTTTTTACTCGGAGCCCAATACACAACTCACTTCTCCCAAAGGTGTTGTCTCCACAGTCGAATCTACAGGCTTCATATCGATCTCTTGTGACACTAACACTTCCGAAGGGGCTTTCGTAGTATTTCGTTCCATCGAGTCAATGTTCCTCCCATACGAGACATCCTCGACTAATTGGATTGACGACAACACCTTTGTCCCCACCTTCATATCTCGATGCACCGACACAAAAATTTTTGTTAACTGACCAGTGACAATATGAATTTGATCGGCCCATGGATACAGAGATGCTTGAATCCTGTCAAGAAAGTTTAAGCCAAGTACATAATCGTAATCATCTAATTGGATTACCTCGAATTCTTCCTTGCCCTTCTATTCTGTAACACCCCTTACCCGTATTCAACACCGGAATAGGGTACGAGGCATTACCAGAACACATACACTTATAAACATGTTAAACCGAGTTATAAAATTTCATTCAAAATTTAAACTCTTCAAATTTTTAACATGCTTTTATAAATCTTCACGTTATAACTTAAAAATACTATATTTGTAACAAATAGGGCTTCTGAGACCCTATACATACTCATGCAATTCAATACTTCATTTCCATTTCATTTGATTCACGATTCTCATGTTCACGATTCAATTCAATTTCTCAATCCAATATACATTTCAATATCACAATAATTCATTTAATTCAAATCATATCATTTGCAATTTCCATTTAATTCACGTACAATTCAATTTCATTAAGTTCAATACTAATACATATTAATCGTTTAACTTAACATCCCCTTTTTACGTCATTTTACACTTCAAGCATGAACTTAGTATTTCATTTCCTTTCCACTCCAGTTTCCTATGCATATCACACAAGATATGAACATTACACTCAACCATAGTCGCAAGCTAGTTTTTTTTTTTGAAGACTAACCACATGATAAACCATTTTAATAAAGATTACAAACTTTAAAGCTTACCACCCTTTTATGATCACAAGCATATTTCCATCTAGGCATTTACCATCTCAATGCATAATTTTATAATTTTAATGTGGTGTAATCCAGCCACAACTTGGCCAAAGCCTAAGCATACACACCAAATATGCTAGCCAAATAAACATATAGTATAAGCATTATAAGCATGGATAAGCACCACATTTATTTATGTATCAAACTTACCAACATGAGTTAATTCATAAACCATTTCTGACATTGCTACATACCTAATTCATAAACCATTTCTAACATTGCTACATACCAAATCGTATACCAAGTATACAACATACACATACTATGAAACTTTATTTTCTCACATGAACTTTAACCATAACTAATAATGCACAATTATAAACATCCTTTCTTTTCAATCGTTTATCGATTATAATCGAGCATATGGCCAATTATACACAAATCATTCATATGTTCTTCCAATTTTCCTCCTCCTCCTCTCCATTCCACATCCTTAATGTACATAACACTCTTAGAAATAACATTTTCTATAGTTTCACTATTACTTACATGTATACTTAAAACTGTCTCTCTGAGTTAGACTCACTAAATTATTTTTACCTAGAGCTACAGAGCTGTAAATTAAGAACTGTTAATTTTCCTCGAACTAGATTCACATATCTTCTTACCATAAAATTTTCAAAATTTTTGGATTAGCAAAATAGTACAGTTTATTCTTTAAAGTTTTCCCTGTTTCACTACTCAACAGTTCTAACCTCTCTTCACTAAAAACTAATTATCTCATTGTACAGAATTTGGATATTGTTTTGTTTATTTCTCTTGAAAATAGATTCACTGAGGATTCTAAACATATAAATTTTATCCCATAATTATTTTTGTACAATTTTTTATAATTTTTCAAATTTAGAATGGGGATTCAATTCATTCTAACTCTATCTAACTAAACTTCAAATATCTCAAAATATAAAATTCTTTTGCTTTCTCTGTTTCTTTTATGTGAAAATAGACTCATTCAACTTCAACTTCATATATTATTTAGCCTATAATTCAATTTCCACTATTTTTGGTGATTTTTCAATGTCACACAACTGTTGCTGTCTAAACTGTTTTGTTGCTAAATGTACTATTTCATAATTTCACTTTTCCACTTTCAATCACAATTCAATTCAAAATTCTCTTTTCCATTTCCAAGTCGATATTCAATTCAATTCCACACCTATATTCATTATTCAATTACACTTATGGCACGTTTAGTTCGCTGTAATGGAATACAGGTGTAATGGAGTAGAGCTGTAAAGGAATATAGGCGTAATAGTAATTCAATTGTTTGGTTGAATGGAATGGAATAGATATGTAATAGTATTCTTGTGTTTGGTTGAATGGAATGATGTTGTAATAGCATAAGGAAAAAAACTAAAATGACTAGAATACCCTTAGCAGAAGTTTTTTTAGGTAGATGATTATTGTTATTGTTATTAAATTTTAATAAGATTATTAATATAAATAATAAAAATTTAATCATATTTTAACATAATTATTATTAAATATAATTTAATAAAAATCTTAATATTAAATATTCTTCTATGAATTTCTTGAAATCATAATATATAATACTATAAAATATAATTTAAAATAATTATTATTAAATATAATTTAATAAAAATATATAATTTAATAAAATCTTAATATTAAATATTCTTATATGAATTTACTAAAATCATAATATATAATACTATAAAATATAATTTAAAATAATAATTATTAAATATAATTTAATAAAAATATATAATTTAATAAAAATCTTAATATTAAATATTCTTATATGAATTTACTAAAATCATAATATATAATACTATAAAATATAATTTAAAATAATAATTATTAAATATAATTTAATAAAATATATAATTTAATGAAATTCTTAATATTAAATATTCTTATATGAATTTACTAAATCATAATATATAATACTATAAAATATAATTTAAAATAATAATTATTAAATATAATTTAATAAAAATATATAATTTAATAAAATTCTTAATATAATTATTCTTATATGAATTTACTAAAATCATAATATATAATACTATAAAATATAATTTAAAATAATAATTATTAAATATAATTTAATAAAATATATAATTTAATAAAATTCTTAATATAATTATTCTTATATGAATTTACTAAAATCATAATATATAATACTATAAAATATAATTTAAAATAATAATTATTAAATATAATTTAATAAAATATATAATTTAATAAAATTCTTAATATAATTATTCTTATATGAATTTACTAAAATCATAATATATAATACTATAAAATATAATTTAAAATAATAATTATTAAATATAATTTAATAAAAATATATAATTTAATAAAATTCTTAATATAATTATTCTTATATGAATTTACTAAAATCATAATATATAATACTATAAAAATAATATATAATCTACTTTACTATTTTTAAACGCAATACATATTTAATGTGCTAAAATATCATTAGTGAAACAAATAATTTAATTATTCTACAATAAATATTAGCGATAATTTAATTATTCTACAATAATTTAATATTCATATATTAACAAAAGGTTACATGAAATTCATGAAATTCTATGTCATAATCCATATGTTATACAGTTTTACAACATCAAAAAGTTAGAACATTGTAATGACATATCATCCCAAATATTACAAACAGAAAAAGTTACCAAAATATCATCAACAGAACCATGATTTTTAATAGTCAGCAAGAAATCTTCTGACCCATTCCAACCACACATCAGAACATAAACTAAAGAAAATGAGCATTTGCGTTGGATGATCTGGAATTTTGCTCAATGCTCGATAACGCTCATCCACGGTTAAGCCTTTTATTTCACATAAGGTTGGATATAAATTTATAGTTTTTTCTTGGATGATCTGGAATTTTTCTGACTTTTGTTGAACTACCACATCAGAGGCAATACTCCTACTGATTTGTTCGCCAATGGCTCGCATGTTTTCCGCCAATAAAGTGGCAGCATCATGAAATGAAGAAGAAATATGATCACTTGCATCAGAATTCTTTTTTTTCTTCTTTGAAGATGTGGAACCCCCTTGGTTTCTATCTC
The DNA here is from genome assembly GCF_025698545.1 of Gossypium raimondii. Classification (NCBI taxonomy): domain Eukaryota; kingdom Viridiplantae; phylum Streptophyta; class Magnoliopsida; order Malvales; family Malvaceae; genus Gossypium; species Gossypium raimondii. The sequence continues at coordinate 42,610,896 of NC_068565.1, forward strand.
GTTGCAGTTCTGTAGCAGAAACATCCATGTCATCTAAAAAGACATCAGCTTCGCAGTCATAGAATTTGTTTCTTTCTTCACTAATATCTATAGTAGGTACATCCTGAACATTTATTTCTTCAATAACATCAGCGACTGTTTGAGCATCTTTCCCAGTCGCTCGATCTCTTGCGTAGATGGCAGTAAGTTGATCGTAGTAAGGGAAACTACAATGTCTGAAATGGCCGGCTTCTTTATGACTTTATAAAAATGAGGAATTCATATTAGTTATAAGTTTGGTCAAAATAAGATAATAAATACTTGAAATAATTCTTACATTTAAATAAGAGTTCCAAACCGCATCTTCAGCAACAACGAGCTGCCTATGCTCATCCTAACCAAAACCGCTATTGTTTTGGCCATTAAGCATGTCATACACGATTGACCAATCCCTTTTCAGTACCCTAATCCTCGATTCAATATTAGGTCTAGCCTTCAACATTGCATTGGGTAAAGCTTTTTCTAACATTTTTTCCAACTTGTTTAAATAATCGGCTTTGAACCCTGTATCGGCATTAAATGTTCCAACATTGTGCAAGTCCACCAAGCAGGAAACCAACGTTGCATCTTCTTCTGGAACCCATTTCCTTTTGGTTCCTCGAGATGTTTGAGAAGAAACATTTGATTCTGAAACACTTGGCATAATTATCTTAAGAAAAAAACAAATTAAAATTAAGTTTAATATCATGAATCAAAAGGTGAACACTTTATAAAATTAAAATTAAGTTCAATAACATGAATCAAAAGCTCAACACTTTATAAAATTATAACACATGATGAATGAAAAAGAAATTAAATTATAATTCAACAAGTTTAGTACAATACAAAAAAAAATTCAAACACCACCAAAGTTTCACAAACTAGATACATAAAATAACATAAACAAATTAACTCAAACTCATTTTGTCCCTAAACCTAGCTAATTTCTAGATGCTTGCCATTCATCGAACATTTAGTTGGCTAGTTCCATCCTCCAAGTAGCCCATGCATCCGATGGATGAATATTTACGATATTCGGTTCATCATCATCTACCATATTACTAGGTAATCCTTCTCCCAACTCCGCTTCAATAGGATCAATACTCATATGGGTTTGAATAAAATTATGGAGCAGACAACATGCAATTATGATTCTATTGTGCACCCTTACAGGATAGAATGATGGACTCCTAAGTATTCCCCATCTAAGTTTTAATAACCAAAGCATCTTTCAATAACATTACGTGCTGAGGCATGTTTTATATTAAAAAATTCTTCCGGAGTACTTGGCTGATAACCCTAACGCCACTCATTCAAATGATATCGTTGTCCTCTAAAAGGTACAAGAAATCCCTCACAATTTGTGTATCCAGCATTAACTAGATAACAACAACCTATAAGAAACACTTTTTTTAAAATGATCAATTCCCCAATAATGTTTGATCTTAAAGAATAATTCAAAGTCCTCTAATTTTGTACTTTACCATGAGGAACTTTTAGTCCATGTCTCCTACTAATGGCATCTCAAAGAACCCGTCCATCAGCAACAGAACCTTCCCAACCAGGAAGAACATATACAAATTGTATATCAGGTGTACAAACATCTAACATATTTGTTGCTATGTCACCTTTTCACGTTCGATATCTAAGTTTATCAACTGTTGGAACCCTAATCTTGATGTGGGTTCCATCTAAAGCACCTAAGCAATTCTATATCACATGTATAAAACCTTGAGTTAGGATACTATATTTAAATCTAAATCTAAATCAACTAAGTTATGTAGAAGCTATATATAGAACTCACTCCAATACCTTAAACCATTTCCATCTTGGGTCTGTAGAATTAGCTGTAATTGGCTCTGCCTTTTTAAATAACACATCTTGTAAACGTATGACAACATTTAAAACTTTGTGAAAAGATCTGCTAACAGTTTCCCCAGACCTATTAAATTGATGCTTTATAACTCAATTTTTAGGGTGATAGGATATGATATGTAAAAATATTGCCACTTGCTCATCAACAAGCATGTTCCTTGACGACTTCAATCCCCCTAACGTTTGTAACATCTCACATAGTTTAAAAAAGGCAATTCTATTCATCCTAACTTGTTCAATACAGGTCTCGTCACTAGCATTTATAAGCCTTTTCACATAATCTCGTTTTGCATAAAAATCTAAAATATAGGACCTAATCTTGGGTCTATAAGTATGTAGGCTATGGATGGCACCCAATGTAAGTAAGAACCAGCTCGCAATTCTACAGATTTGCAACCATATTGTCAATGCAATACTAATTCTTTTACACCTCACACTTTGTCCTATTAAAGGCAGACGAGCCATTACTGCAAGATATTAAAGTGTTATATAGCTTCAAATCGTAGTAAAAGGGTTACATTTCTCTAATACTAATTTCAATAATAGTAAAATAAAATTAAAGAATTTAATTACCAAAGAACTTACAGTGATTTAGTGAATACAAGACGCTCAACTGTGGGTGGAGGAAGCAATCAAACAAGCCAAAGAATTCAAGTTGCAATAACACTCTATCAAAGAGAAATGAACAATACAAATTTAGAATATTTACAAAGTAAAAAATACAAATTAAAATTATCTTTGCAACTTGAAATTCATTTCTTTATCAAATTAGTTGTCATGATATAAAAGCACTTTAGGCCTCGATAATACAATCATAGATGGCATGCCTTAGTCTATTAACCAAAACCTTATGTAGAATTAGACTATCCTTGTGAGGTGAACAAAATTTGAAAATAGTCTAGAGCAATTTGCATAAATTCTTCGTCTTCAAAATCTTTGATCATGTTATTATGTTGATGCTTTGTAGGTATATGTATAATTGAGCTAAAATTAAAATCTCATCTATATATTGAATTAAAATTAAATTTATATTTATACAATTGCACCAAAATAAAATTTTAAATCACATTCTACATCAAATTAAAATTTAATATAATTTTAAGATTTATTTGAAATTTTGTTGTTTCCATATTTATTATTAATATTCATTACAGTTAATTAAAACAATATTTTGTTAATTACAACAATTAAAGACTTTGTAATTATTAAACGGTATTTAATAATTAAATATATAATTTAATTATTTTTATTTTAATAAATTAGAATATTAAAATAAAAATATTAAAAATAAAAAATTTAATTTAATTTAATTAATTTGTAAATATATAATTTAATTAGTTTTATGCATTTAATTTTTTTATTTTAACAAATGCATTTTTAATAAATTGGAATATTAAAAATAAAAAAATCCAAACTTTACTTGAATTACAAAAATAAACAAATGCATTATTTAGCAAATTGAAAAACAAATGCATAAAACCAATCCATAACAATAAAATTAAAACTTGAATAATAATTGAAAAATAATAGTTAAAATTAAAAATAATAAAAATAAACTGTTTTGCACTAACTATTACAACCACCTTAGTCAACTAAACAAATAATCGAACAAGAAATGAAACAAACAAGCTAGTCGAAACACTAGTTGCGCATATTCTCAGTAGAAATCAACTCTTAAAACTTGATCAATCCCAATTAATCATCTGCTAACAGTTTGACTTCCATGCTTATCAAACAGTTTACTAGTGTTTACTACTGTAGATATATAGCAATATGACTATTCTCGATTAAAACAGTTCACTAGTGTTTGAGAAATTCAATTGGGAGACTAATAAGACATCTTAATTGACCTATGCTATCATTTTCTCAAACATGCCATAGTCAAACACGCCATAGTCAAACACTTTACAATGTTATTTGTTTAAGAGCTGCGAATTGCAATCTTAATCAACCTCAGGTTCTGCATGGCATAGAAAAAGGAACTGCATAGAAAAAGTAATCCATATACAAGAGGTATCTTTAGATACAAAAAGTAATCCATACTGTTTTGCACATACATATTTAACAATATAAAGAGAACAATATAGCTAATGGTGAATAAATAAAACACAGGGCAAGTTTCATATTCATTAGGCGTAATGTGAGTAGATTCATGATATAAAAAACAGAACAACGTGAGCAGATTCAGTAGGCGTAATGAACCACAACTCATAACTAAATTTTCATATTCATTCACAAATCAGGACACCCTATTGAATTTCTTCACAAACAAGGGATAAGTAGATTCAGTAGTTCCAAACGAATGTGTATGGTTAACAATCCCTCACAATTTCTTATACCTCAGAATAAAAAGTGAATATATCATGCATATATGGGTGTGGGGTTCTGAACCTCCAATGGTAATGCATGAAATAACAACAACAATAGAGATAATCCATAAACAGAAAACATCAACTTAATACAGACAAACATCAACTTAATACAGAAACCAAAACATGAACATTATAACACAGGACCTTCTTTATTTAATAGTTTTAATATAATATTTGCAACTTTTTTGGTTAATTTAGATGCTTGGTGCATGCATATATGGATCATACACAAAAAGTCAGAATCCAATACAGGGCGTACAAAGTTACACTTTTTTTATTTCATTTTATACTATTGGATCCAACCTTCTTGTGTGGTATCTCAATTTTAAAAAATAAAAATAAAATGAGATAATAATATAATTACAACGTACCATGTTTTATAGTTTGGACAAGAAAAGGCAGGACCTTCTTAAATGCAATATCACTGGTCAACAGGACTAGAATGCTCGCTTGTTTATCCTGGTGGAAATCAAAATGCTATCATTGTTAACATTTCTCAGCATAAAGCCTTCATCTTTTGTGCAAACAAATTTTAAATTAACAGGCCTGGTTTGCAGGACTGGATCCTTGAAAGCCAGCAAGGTCTTAAACAATCCAATGTTGCAGATCAATACACGTATAGGTATAACTCTAGACCCAGAACAATATTATTGTAAACTCTAAATCCTGACTCTCACCCAACTAATCAATCTTCTCTAAAGAAAAACCTCAACTTAATACAGAAACCAAAACATGAACTCCAACAAATTTCAAGAAATGCAAATAAACAGAACTCAACTAGTCGAAATCACAAGCCATTCGGAAAATAATAGAATCAGTCAAACATGCAATAGAATAAACAAATAATAGAACCACGTTGAAAAAATTTTCATCTGTTCAATCAAACATGCAATAGAATCAGTCAAAGAAAAGCCGAATGGAAATCATAAGAAACGAATCAAAATTAGGAGAACAAAATCAAATATTCCAGATTTGAGAAAAAGCAAAACTAAATCGATTTTACAGAAAAGAAAAGAAAAGAAAAAAAGGGAAAGAGTGCAAGCATTTTTCGTTCTTGATAAAATAGAGAAAAGAAAAAAAACGTGAGAAGAAAAGAAACGTACGAGAAGAAGAAGCAGAAATCGATGGAAAGGAAAAGAATTACCTTACAACATGGAAGGGAAACGTCGGAGAGGATGAAGCTTGATGAGGGCAGAAAATGGAAAAGAAAATGAGAATTGGGGGGAATCCCTAATCGGCGCTGAAGGGGGGGAATGGCTATTACAGCCAATGGGGGTAATAGGGGCGGAACGGAATCGGGCTGTAATAACATTACAGCCAACCAAATGCCCATTTGGTGGTGGGCTCGAGGAATTGCGGGGGAATGCATACCTATTCCCCCCAACCTAATGCCTCATTAGTCAATTTCCCGATGAACACTTCGAAATAATAACAGATACTCGGTGGATTCAGCATATAGCAATCACCTTACTAATCAATGATGTTCGGTTCACATAGTAGCCTACACATAGTACTACACATGTGACCATTACCATCCGATACACGTAGTAGCCTACACATAGTACTACACACGTGATCGAAACTATCCGTACCATAGTAGCTTTGCATAGTACTACACATGCGACCTATCATTCCGAAGACACGTAGTAGCTTTGCACAAAGTACTACACACGTGACCATCACTTTCACTTTTACATAGTGGCCTACACACAGTCCGTGCCACACATGTGATCATTTCTGTCACTTCATTCGTATCCTTTTTTATTCTAAAAGTGCATTCGGGAATTTTTCACTTTTCTTTTTATCGATCAATTTTAATTTATCGTCTTTCTTGATTTATAACAATACATTTAACTTAAATAACATTCACACTATTCATTCCAGTCCAAAAATCATAATTTGGTAAAATTACTTTTTTCCCCTAAAGTTTCACAAAATTACGATTTTGCCCCTAGGCTCGTAAAATATTTTTTATTGAATTTCCTTGCATTTTAGGCTTAGCCGAAACATCTTATGGCAGTTTCCATTCACAATTTTCACTTATTCACAAAATTATGACACATTTTATAACTTTTACAAATTAATACTTTTAGACATTTTATCGAAAATTACTTAACACAAATCGTTTATCACACTCCAAACATTCATATTCTTCCATAGAACATCAAAATACATGCATATTCTCCATGGGTAAATTTTTAAACATCAACTCTAGCTGAAATAAATGGTAGAAATAGGTAAATCATATTACGATAATCTCAAAAACGTAAAAATCATTAAAAACGGGGCAAGGATGGACTTACTATTGAGCTTGGAAGCTTGAAAGCCCTAACCATGGTTTCCCCTTGCTAAATTCGGCCTTATGGAGAAGATGGAAAAAAATTGGCTTTTAATTTTATTTTTAATTCATTTTAATAACTAAATGACCAAAATGCCCTTAATGAAAAACTTTGTAAACATGCCTAATCATGCTCATTTTTGTCCACCAACTTAACCAATGGTCTAATTGCCAACTTTTTCACTTTTTACAATTTAGTTCTTTTGACTAAATTGAATGCCCAAACGTCAAAATTTTCGAACGAAATTTTCACGAAATCATTTTGTGAAATCGTAGACCATAAAAATATAATGAAAATAAATTTTTTTCTCGTCGAATTTGTGGTCCCGAAAATACTATTCTAACTAGCCCCAAATTCGGGTTGTTACACATTCACCGATTTGTAGTTCTACATCATGAACTACTCTCACAGTTGGGGCCTCTTCGAAATTTACCATCTTAATCTTCCTATTCGATTTCCTAATCAAGAGACCAAGTTTCCCCACAACCTTTTCCGATATGAACAAGTTCGATGCTCCTGTATCGACAAAAGCACTACTCTTTTGACTTTCAATGTTGATGTCTACAAACATTAACCCTTCTCTACCCTTCCTTTTCTTTAGAATGAGCACCATCGAATTAACCGTCGATATCTTTTTCTCAATAGGCTTCACCTCTTCCGGCTCATCATTCCTCTTGATAGCCGAAACTAAAGATACCTTTGGGCAGTCCCTTTTCATGTGCGGTCCTTTACAAAAGTAGCATAATAACTTTCCCCTATTTTTTTCGGGCTATTAGGTCTCCACTTCCTATTTCGTGGTTTCCTATTATCTCCGTCGCTACTACTACTGTTGCAATAATAGCTATGTCCCTCTTCATCTTCCTTATGGTACCCACCATTGCCCCTCCTGTTGGGCTTGGAAGATTCAAACTTGTCTCTTCTAAGAACAAGTTCCACTATGGAGTCCACTACCATCATGGCATTGGTAAGTTCCTGAACTCCTCGACGTTGCAATTCTTGCTTCGCCCGTGGTTTCAACCCATCCGTAAAGGAGAAAAATGTTTCCTTCTCACTCAAATAAGAGATCTAGAGCATGAGTTCACTGAACTTCTGCACATACTCCCTAATCGTGCCTCATTGCGTAAGTCACTGCAACTTTGCTCGAGCTTCATCCTCGGCATACTCGGGGTAAAACTATGCTTTAAATTTCTTTTGGAACTCCTTTCAAGTCCCAATCTCGATCCCACCACGTCTCACATTAATGGACCTACGTCGCCACCATAACAAAGCAACGTCAGTAAAATACATAGCAACAGTATTTACCTTTGTGGCATCATCCTCGATGTTCATCACACGGAAGTATTGCTCCATGGCCCAAAGAAAGTTGTCTACTTCACTTGTAGACCTTGGCCCTTTAAATGCTTTAGGTTTAGGAACATCCATTTCTTTTTGCTTCAGATTTGAAGCCAACATTCCATTACCTATGGCAGCCTTGAAAATCTTGAGCTCCCCTTTAAGCTCATTGATCTCCTCCTTCAAAGCTGTCACCATAGCCTCGATAGCATCGTCCTTCCCAGCCAGCTTATTCTCCAAGAACCAATAATATCCCACACAAATTCTTTGAGCTGCTCTTGCATTGTTCGCAACCCATAATTGAGTTTATCATCGACATCGCTGATTCTCTCCTTGACCTCCCCCATAGACTCTTCGAGAGTAACGACTCGATCCTTCAAAGCTGACAATAAGTCCCTCGATCGACTCACTTTTCTGGCTCTTCCTCGGGTCTCCATTGGCTTACTCTGACTAACAACTTCTTTCGACATCCCAATAGTGCCTTCGAACCAATAGCTATGATACCATTTGTCACGGGGCTAGATATTTCATCTCGCGATCCATGCTGCCTTAGGCGATTTGTTCATCCAAACTCGCCTAAGTCAGCCTTTACTCAAGTGAGGATTCCTTAAGAACTCCTCCAAGGCACCAATTTATATAGCGGAAGCAAACTTATGCCAAAAGAAGCCACAAGGAACAACAGAAAGCCACAGAAAAGAACACACACAAGGTGTTTGAGTAAATGCTCTCAAAATTCTATTACTATTAAAAATTCAATATATAATGGAATGAGTACAAATAAGGGGGGGCTCTTTATTTATAGTTGAGCTCCCTCAAAACCGATGGTAAAGATACATTTACATCGACGAACGAGATTAATCATATCCCTTGATTTTAGGGATTTACAAGATATGCCATATCAAATCTAATCCAATCTTTACAAGATATGATTCTCTCAGTCTTCTAAGATTAGTTACTAAATTAGCCTAAGTTGTCATATCTTCATTATCGGACCAACCAGGCTTCAATTTGACAGGCTTCTCCAACAGTTCTTTGAATCAGGCCAGTTCTCATGGGCTAAATGATCTCCATCTTATCAACAAATCTCCATGGGGCACATCTTATGCCATGGTCATGGGCTTTGCACTTTGACCCGTGACACTAAGCATAAATCTACAATATCTTTTAAGTACTTAAGAGTCCATTTCACGGCCTACTAGTGCTTGCCAGGACAGTCCATATATTTGCTAACTAAATTGATTGCATGTGAAGTTTGGATGAGTGCAAACCATTTGCACTTGAATATGAGATATGAGACATTTGCTGCTTTTCTTCATCAAATTGTGTAGACATTTCTACAGAGTTTTTCACAATATTGCATTGTTGTAGTCCGTTGCTTTTTATTAATGGAAATGATAAACATGGCTTCAACTCTTCTATTTACTTTAGTTTAAATATCATAGTGATTAAATTATCTGGTTTAGATAAAGCCCAAATTACTCAGTAAAATAGTTAATTCCGTCATCAATTATCCTTTTTTTTCATTCATTTTATTTTAAGAGGAAAAAAGTTGCTATTTTCCTATTATTAATACTAATAAATAACTGAACTATGGAACATAACAAGAAGAAAGGAGCAGTTTCTATTATTCTAAGGATAGTTGCAGTAGTAATGATGAATGAGTTTATATTTATCCCGCGCAACCTCCACTTTATTTACTTTTTGCAAAAGAAAAAATGGGTTGGATCACACAAATCTGTCCATTCAGATCATTGCAAAAATTCTGAGGTAAATAGAATAGAAAGGCAGCTACTTAGCTGGCTTTCAACACAATGTTAACGTTGTACCATCATCACCAACTAAAAGGTGCTTACATCCATCCCTACATCAACGTTAAACTGGTGTCCACACATAAAAAATTTTATCGCTTTACCTGTCTTGAGATTTTACTCCCCGCACGTGCCCAGATATAGGAGATACATGATTATAGATAATTCAATTTTACTTCATATTCTCTGAAAAGTTCTACTTTATGAGTTGAGGCCCAAAATTTACTTTTTTTTTCTTTTTTACAAGGGAAAAGTATACAGGGAGGAAAAAAGAACAACATTCTTTCAAAAGAATGGCCAATGGTGTGGGGTCTCCTCAATGATGTGGATTGTTAAAATAATTAGCCTTAAACTGGAAATTATTAACCATATCTAATTATTAATTATTTATTATCGTTATGCAGTAAAACACAACATTTTTGGGCTCCATGTTTTTGATAATTAAAACACCAGACACCTTGAAGACAAACTTCCTTGTTTCCATATAAATACTAATCATTATTGTGGATAGAAGAAAAAAAACACAAGTTTCTTCAGGATTTAAGGTCAAAGTGTATTAATCCGATATGTTATCAAGTAGATTGTTTATGTTATTTTAATATTGGATATGATTATGCATCCAAAATAATATATATATATATATATTTAAGAACATGAAACATAATAATATGCATATGTTTGGAGAGAAATATTTTTTAGAAAATATTAATTAAATAAGAATTAGTTTGGTCGTGTTTCCAGCAACATGTTTTCACGTGCATGCTTTGGCTTTATAGACCAACGAAAATTATGGTAAGAGAGCCTGTTCTCAAATCATGCATTTCAATGAATAAATAATTATGACCATTTTTATAACACAGGATTACCATCCGTATTTACTAGATTACAAAAACAATTAATAACCCTTTTCTTCAAGATTCTTAACCCAAGATGGGAAGAATGCATTTGTTAGTCTATTATTGACAATCCAAATTGACTACCAAAAAAACAACAATTTGAAGATTTCTCTAAAAAAAAAAGTCCATCTCATTTATAATTTTTATACAATATGTTTTAAAGGCAAATATAGCAGTTTAGTGGGTTATATTGTCCTTGATGCGTTCAAGGCATGAAAAGACGAGATGACAGCAAAGAATCCAATGGATTTTCTGTAAGTTAGGGGCACATCCATCTCCAGCGTGGCATCCAAAAGGTGACGTGGACTCAAACAAGCAAATAAGAAAATGACACGCGGCAAAAATAGAACTCATGTCAGCTTCAAAAAGTTTAGGTGGGTAAATGATAAGAGGTCAAAAGTGTCGGTGTGAAAAAGAAAAAGCTTTTTTGACTTTTTGGACGAGGAAATCACGCGCTCTCCTTCGTAATGCTAAAAACACTTCAATGTGTTAGAATACAAATATTTTATTGTTAATATTTTATCTCATCGTCAATTTTTAATAAAAGTAACCTAATTTTTCATATCAATTATCATATTCAATGATTAAATATTAGTTTTATCCCTTAGTAAACAAGAATATTAAGTTGGATGCCTAAATTTGAAAGAAATATAATAATTATATCATTTATAAATACTATTAATATTTACAGTTGTATTCCTAAAGCATTAGGGCAAGGAACTCCTCGAAGTTGGTAAAATTAATAGACGGACAAAGGCAGGGCTTAGAAGGGAATATATTAAATTTATAAAATTAAAATAGTTTAATTTAACAGCACTCAAATCACAGCTAATACCAAGCGTTATCCATAAGTATTGCTCCCAACTATTCCTTTTAACATTATATTTATATTGCTAATCAACTGATAAATCAAAATACATTTAGGGTCTGTTTGATTGACGGAATTGATTTTCCGGAAAATCATTTCTAACTTTTCCAGCGTTTGATTGGCGGAAAACATTTTTCATTTGGAAAATGAACTCCAAAACAAGGGAAAATGGGTTACATTTTAGGGAAAATGTCTTACCCTTTCAATTTCCGTAAGACATTTTCCGTGCTCTCCTCTCTATCGCCTCCTTCATTCCTTCCTTCATTTCGGTAGAAAACCGCTTACATTTATCGATTTTCCAAGAACTTGTTTTTTAATTATTCAATACTTGTTTTTTAACACAATTACAAATAATTTATTTGATATTAGTTTTTTCAATTTATAACGATTAATATTGTAGCTTAATAATTGAGTATTATTATAAATAAATCATTACAATATATGTAAAAATAATTTAAAATATAAAAATTATTAATATATATTAATATATGTAAAACAACTTTTCCGAAAAATATTTTCGAAAATCATCAAGCAAGAGAAAATATTTTACAGATTCAATCAAACACCGAAAATATTTTCCAATAAATCATTTTACGAGAAAAGTAAAACATTTTCCGAAATCATTTTACGGAAAACATTTTCTTGGCAATCAAATGAACCTTAGATAATAAATTTGGATCAATGCATTAAAATGAATATGAATATCTAAATTATAAATTCCTTTTACAAAAGCCAAAAGGAGTATATAAATTGTCTTCTTAAAGTTTTATTTGAATCATATGCGATAAAATATAATTTGTATCTATTTGATATTTGAATTTTTGGACTTAATTGGTACCTAAGCTTAAAAATCGTAAGTTAATTTGATACCTGTTTTAGTACCTGACTAACACCATAAAATGTGCTGACATAGTACTAATAATCAATAACATGGTGACATGTGATAAAATATGATAAAAGCATGAATACGATTACTTTACTAGCTACATCACGAGCTTAAAAAATAACTAGTGACCCAATTGAATAGCTGGAAGTAGGTGTTTCGGTTGCCATTTGTCGTGGTGTCAAAAGGTTTAGTGTTTCCTAGTATGTCTGTTGATCTAGTTACGAGTAAAACCAAAAGTTATCTAAGTGTAATTAATTGAATAATTCAGGGTAGGTGCTTGGGTTGTCGTCTACACTCGCATTCAAATGTGATCATCCTAAATTCAATAAAGTGAATAAGCATTAAAAAAAAAGAGAGAGAAAAATAAATGCTTAATCATGTATATTTTTTAATATTTTGAGCTTCTCTTCTATCTCATGCTTATTTAAGGGTTTTAGTTGAATGAGTTGTTGAAAAAAAGAAGTTGATACTTTGTGCTCAATTGAATCCAAAGGTAGCTAGGTGCTTAGGGCGTGAACTTAATTTTTCCTTTTTATATTTGACCCTAACCCTTACAGTCATAACTGATTTTAAAAACATGTTAAAACTTGACAATTTCTTGATTTTTCTAACATTTCTTATTAGGAAGAATGATCACAGATGAGCATCAAGATCTATTGATTCTAATTCTTTTTAACTGTATAAATTATTGTATTTGTTATATTTTGATTAGCATATAGAATTTCGATTGTATTCATAAAAACATGTTTGCTTGTTTCATTGGTATATGATAGTATTTTCAACTATCGATTTGAGTTAAATATTTCTTTAGGTTGCATATGCATTTGCTTTAGTGTTTTATGCTTGAGGACAAGTATGATTCAAGTGTGGGGAATTTCATACGTGAGTAATTTCCTAATTAGTCGTGATATTTCTTCTCTTGAATTATGCTATTTATGTTAGAATCATAAAAATCTTGATACAAAACTTAAAATTGTAAACCAGGATCTGTCATGTCAAATCATTAAAATAGGTCAAGAACAAAACTAGATGTGGAAGCGTACATGAATTCATCAATTTCCTGAAATCTACGAATCTTGGGGTTTTGATATTCTAAATTAGCACAAAAGTAATCTAGAGAAGGTGGCTCTCTCTTTTCTAAAGATAGGATATTAGAAAAGTTACCTTGTTAATTAATTTGGGGACCATAACCCTAATATATAACTTTGGCACATTAGACCTAATTTCTAATCAACCCATCATCAATTAGAAATTAGTTACTAGAGTATCTACACATATTTGAACCATACTTTATTTAATAATTAAAGCTCAATAAATTTTAACCAAATTAGATCACTTTTAATTTGGGCTAACATATTATGATAGTAAATAATAACATGTAATTACCTTTATTATATATGTGATGTCCATATTTTCTAACAATCTCCCACTTGGACCACATATATATACTAATTACTCTATAATTACATGTCATTATATAACCTTATGAGCTCAAAACTTTACTATCATATCCAAAAGGTATTCCGAACAATCTCGTCCATTAATTATGTTAACATAGAACCAAGGCGACTTTCGTTACATATATCATAACTAAATCCATCCCTGATCACGTATATTTACACAACAAATGATATAGATCAAGTATGGATATGTAGCATGGAAATTACATGCAATATGATCTAAACATGTCTATTTCTAACTGGTCCTCCTTAAACCTTAGTGAGATTAAACCTTACCAAAATAAGAGTGTGAATAAACCAAATAAACTTTATTTCTGCAGAAAATAAACTTAATATCTATAAACTAAAATAACTGAAAAGGTGTAATACCCCTAACCCGTATCCATCGCCAGAATAGGGTTACGGAGCATTACTAGAATTTACGGATTAAATAATAGTCATTTCATATCATCTAGCATTCATATCAGAAACCAATCAAAATCAATCATATTGTCCCTTATGCGAGCCTTCGAGACCCAAAATACACTTTAGAAATAAGTCAGGACTAAATCGAGTACTCAAAGAGTTTTTCAAAAAACATCAAAAATTATCAAAGGTGCAGGGGACACACACCCGTGTGGTCAGGCCGTGTGACTCACACGATGAAGAGACATGCCTGTGTCTCAGGCACTCTAGGCATTCGGAAAAGGGGTACACAGCCATGTCTTATCCCGTGTCCATACTCGTGTAACTCTTTGACTTGGGTCATACGACCAAGCTACACGGTCGTGTGCTAGGCCGTGCGAGCAATCTGTTTTGTGCCAATTAAAGATACAGGGGACACATGGCCGTGTCACTTGGCCGTGTGTCACACACAGCTGAGACAAACGCCCGTGTGGATAAAAATATGCCATTTTCTAAGCCACATTTCTTACCAAAAATTGACATCAACCTAACTTAACATTTTTACACAACAATAAGCCATAACAAGGCATTCAAATCAAACTAAAATAAAATCTCAAACATAAAATATCATCACATATATCCAAGTATCTAAACTTAATTGACCAAATACACATATATGTATATTTTTACCATACATACCAAATCAAACCAAGTCTTAATATACCTATAATTTTCCATCATTCAGCCATTTCAAACACACACCAAACATGATAATGCTACTTATATACATATTAAAATATACCAATCACACGCCATACAAATGGCTAATTTCAACAAAACACTTACATGCCACATTGGCCAAAATAATCTATACATGTCATTATAACTAAAATTAATTTACTAATTATACCTAAAAGGCTACTGGATAGTGTGAATCTGCTTTGACTAGCTTCCAACCAAAACGAGCTTCCAAATTACTATAAAACATAGAAAATAATACAGAGTAAGCATTTAAGCGTAAGTTCGTATAACATGGAATTTAACTTACCATTTAATAACATTTAAGGTAAGCATACATGAAATGTCCAAATTAATTTGGCCAAAAGCCTAAACACATATCCTCATCATGTTAGCCATGTAAACACATATAATAACCCATAAACATGGGTGAACATAGTCATGAAGCAAGTTCCACACATGTATCATCATTCATCTCATAATTTATTATATCATGTAATGTCATTTTCATGTATTTCAAATATATACCCGCAATAGTTCGTTTCAAATTCATATTGTCTCATATCAGAACTTTGTCCGTTGAACCATGTAAAATATCGTTGGATACAAGGGTAGTACAATCAAATTGTACAAAACTGTAATCCGTCAATTCATGTACATGCTGCTCATACAAGCATGTAACCGGGAAGCTCCTTCGAGCCATATAACGGGAAACTTATGTGAGCTAAGTAACGGGGAACTCATACTAGCTGTATATCGGGAAGCTCTTGCGAGACAAATATCGGGAAGCTCATAAGAGCCAAGTATTGGGAAGCTCAAGAAAGTTGTGGTGTGTCTGCAACACATGCAGGATCAGAACCATATGGGGAACCCTAATGACATGTCATTTGTATCCTTCGAATTTCTAAGGTTCAAACGGGACTCGATAATTATCAAATATATGATCATAATTACACATGGAAATTTGTACAAATCACACACAACAACATTCAAGTTTAAAACATAGAAATATACAATTTAGTTACACGAACTTACCTCGATAAGTATATGTAGATACGAAGGCTACTAATCCGATACTTTTTCTTTGCCTCGATAACTCCGTATTAGGTCTATCCGGATCTATACAAATGATTTGAACTCAATTTAATATAATTCATATTCAATTCAGTCCAACACACATTTTTGGCAAAATTACTATTTCCACTATACTTTTAATTAATTACAATTTAGTCCCTAGACTCAAAAAATAAAATTCATACAATTTAATCCTTATTCAAGCCGAGCCAAATTTCATACACATCAATAGCAGCCCATGTATTTCACAAAATTCAAAATTTTTCCATAAAATTTTCATCTTTTCAATTTAGTCCCTAATTAAAAATTTCATCAAAATTCTCTTTACAAAAATTTCATCAAAATTTCATTTTCTATCATAAAACTTCAAAATTCAACTATAATCATCCATGGCAAAACCCTAATTAGTTAATGGTTTTGCAAATTAATCCCCAAGATAGTTAGATTAAGCTATTACGATCTCGGAAATATAAAAATCATTAAAAACGGGATAAGAATACTTACCCAAAAGAGCAAAATAAGCTTGCTAAAACTCAAGCTTCCATGGCTAGGGTTTCCATGTTTTTTGATGAAAGATTATGAAAATAGATTTTTTTTTCTTTTATTTAATATTACTTTAATCTCCAATTTCCAAAATTAACCTTAATAATTTATCCAATTTCCAATTATGAATAACCATTCTTATCCACTAACTACTCTAAATGGTCTATTTGTCATATGAGGACCTCCAATTTAAAATCCCATAGCTATTTGATACATTTAGCTACTAGAATTCAATTTTGCATTTTATATAATTTAGTCCTTTTTATCAAGCTAGGCATATAAAAGGTAAAATTTCTTAATGAAATTTTCATACGATATTTCTATCATACTATAGACCATAAAATAATATTAAAATAAATTTTCTTCTGACCTTGAATTTTTGGTCCCAAAACCACTATTCCGATTTCACTGAAAACGGGTTGTTACAACTCTCCCCCTAAAGGAATTTTCGTCCTCGAAAATCTTACCAGTAAAAAGCTTCAGATATTACTTTCTCATAATTTCCTCGAGTTCCCAAATAGCTTATTCTATTCCATGTCTCTGCTAAAGAACTTTTACTAAAGCTACATTTTTATTTTTCAATTCTTTCATCTCACGTGCTAGAATTTTGATCTATTCCTCACTGTATGTCATGTCAGGCTGAATTTCAACATCCGTCAGAGAAATAACATGTGAAGGGTCAGATTGATATCGTCGTGACATAGACACATGGAAGACATTGTGGATTCTTTCAAGTTCTGATGGTAAAGCTAATCGGTACGTAACAAGTCCAATTCTCTCAGTAATCTCATACGGTTCGATAAATTGCGGACTCAGTTTTCCTTTACGACCGAACCGGAGAATTTTTTTCCAGTGCGAGACTTTCAAAAATACTTTGTCGCCAACTTGAACTCTATTTCTTTACGTTTAAGACCCGCAAAAAATTTTTGACGATCATAAGCTGCTTTCAAGCTATCTCGGATAACTTTCACATTTTCCTCAGTCTCACGAATCAAATCAATTCTGTGTATCTTTTTCTCACTGAGCTTAGTCCAATATAATGGAGTTTGAAATTTGTGACCATACAGAGCCTCATATGGTGCCATCTTTATACTTGACTGAAAACTATTATTATAGGCGAATTCGACTAATGGCAAATATTTCTCCCAATTACCTTCGAATTCTAAAACACAACATCGAAGCATATCTTTAAGAATCTGAATCACACGCTCGGACTGACCATCATTCTGAGGGTGAAATATGGTACTAAAATGTAATCACATACCTAGAGCTTCCTTAACTTTTTCCAAAATCACGATGTGAACCGCGGATCTCTCTCCGAAATAATGGAGACTGGTACTCCGTGCAACTTGAAAATCTCTAAAACATATAACTCAGCCAATCTGTTAAGTAAGAAATCTGTACGTACTGGAATAAAATGTGCAAACTTCATCAAACAATCAACGATAACCCAAATGACATCTTTCTTTTTCGGAGATAAGGGTAACCCCGATACAAAATCCATTATAAATCTATCCCATTTCTACTATGGTATCGTTACTGATTGTAACAGTCCCAAAGGTACCTGATGTTCAGTTTTAACTTGTTGACATACAAAACATCTAGATATAAAATCTGAAATATCACGTTTCATTCCTGGCTACCAGTACATCTGTTTCAAATCATTATACATTTTATTACTTCCCGAATGAACAGACATACTACCCCTATGAGCTTCGTACAAAATTTTCTATACAAGCTCTGGATTCTTCGGTACACAAACCCTGCCTCTGAATAACAAACAATCATCAGATCCTACCTGAAATTCTAAATCAGAAGTTGACTCACATTGTACCCGTTTAGCTTGCAACTCAATATCACATTTCTGAGCTTCACAGATCTGTTGTAGAAACATCGGTTTAGCTTTTAACTCAGCTAAAATTGAACCATCGTCAGACAATGACAATTGTGTATTCTTTACTTGTAAGACAAACAAATATTTTCTACTCAGAGCATCCGCAACTACATTTGTTTTTCCCGGATGATAATCAATAACCAACTCATAATCTTTTAACAGTTTGAGCCATCTACGTTGTCTCAAATTCAAATCTTTCTGCGACATTAGATATTTTAAGCTTTTATGATCAGTAAATATATGACACTTTCACTGAACAAATAGTGTCGACAAATTTTCAGCGCAAATACAATAGCGGCCAATTCTAGATCATGTGTCGGATAATTCTTTTCATGTGGCTTTAACTGTCTAAAAGCATAAACTATTACTTTACCTTCTTACATCAAAACACAACCTAGACCATTCAATGACGCGTCAATATAAATCACAAATTCCTTACCCGATTCAGGCTGAAACAGAGCTAGTATTTCAGTCAACAAAGCTTTCACCTGGTCAAAAATTTGCTGACATTTATCAGACCATTCAAATTTTACATTTTTCTGTAATAGCCGTGTCATCGGTGTAGCTAACATTGAAAACCCTTTTACAAATCTTCGATAATAACCAGCTAATCCCAAAAAAATTCTGACTTCAAATACATTTTTCTGTGGTTTCCAGTTAACAATACCTAAAATTTTATTCGGATCAACTCTAATACCTTCAGCCGATACTATGTGTCCCAAAAAAACTCATTTCCCGAAGCCAAAATTCACATTTGTTAAATTTAGCAAACAATTGTTTATTTCATAAAGTTTGCAGTACAATTTTCAGATGTTCGGCATGTTCAATCTCATTTCGAGAATATACTAGAATATCATCAATAAATACCACAACAAATCTATTCAAATCCATAAATACCGCAGGTGCATTAGTTAAACTAAACAACATCACAAGAAATTCATAATGTCCGTACCTGGTTCTGAATGTTGTTTTCGGTACTTCTTAATCTTTCACTTGTAACTGATCATAGCCAGAACAAATATCAATATTTGAGAACGTTGTGGCACCTTTCAACTGATCAAACAAATCACCAATATGAGACAGTGGATATTTATTCTTGATTGTAACTTTGTTGAGCTGACGGTAATCAATGCATAACCTCAATGATCCGTCTTTTTTCTTAACAAACAGAACCGGTGCACCCCAATATGAAAAACTAGGTCAAGCAAAACCCCAATCAGTAAACTCTTGCAATTGTGCTTTCAACCTTTTTAACTCAATAGGAGTCATTCTGTATGGTGCTATCGATATTAGTGTTGTTCCCGGTACAAGTTCTATAGCAAATTTAACTTCTCTAACTGTCGAAAATCCAAGGAACTCCTCTGAAAACACGCCAGGATACTCGCAAACAACTGGCACTAATTAAAGCTTCGACTCAGACACTTTAGCATCCAATATATAAGCAAGGTAAGCATTACAACCTTTTCTCACATATTTCTGTGCTAACATAGCTGATATCACAATAGGCAACCCATTCAATTTATCTAATTCAATATGAAACATCTCACCATTCTGACATTTCAATATGATATGGTTTTGTCTATAATTTACTACAGCATCATGCAGAGTTAGTCAATCCATGCCCAATATCATATCAAATTCATTAAACAGTAATAGCATCAAATCAACTAGAAAACAGTAACCCCGAATCATTAACGGACAGTTCTTACAAATCTTATCAACTAATACGTACTAGCCTAGAGGGTTTGATACTTTAACCACGAATTCAGTGGACTCAAAAGGTAAATTTTTACTAGACACTGAATTCATGCAAACATATGATGAGTCGATCTAGGATCAATTAAAACAGTTACATCAGTATCAATAAGAGAGAAAATATCGGTAATAACATCTGGCGCAAAAGTATCTTCGCACAAACGAATAGCATAAGCCCTAGCTAGTGCTTGTGTCTCAGACCTTACAGTAGAATCTTTCGTCACACCACGGCTACCGCTCACATTTCTAGGATTACGAGGTGGTCTACCTCTCATAGCTGTGTTGCTCAGCCTAAAAGTTTCAATATTATCTTTTTCAAATTTCTCTGGGAAATCTCTAAGATAGTGGTCAAAGGAACCACATCTAAAACACACTCCACTCTTCATTCGACACTCACCAAAATGTAGCTTGTTACAGTGCTTACACTTGGGTTTAGTGTTTCTAACACTTCCTGTACTCACTACAGATGTAGTCTGAGATCTAAGAGTGGAGTGTCGAGTACCTCTGTCTCTACCGGAATATCCTGCAGAAGTAGTAGAACGGTCATGATATTTCTTTAATTTCTTTGATGCTGATTGGTATGACTTTCCCGTCAATCTCTTACTTGAATTTCTAGCTTCTATCTCAGATTGTCTTTTCTTTTTGCTCAACTCTTCTGCTTTATATGCCCGATCAACCAATACAACAAATTCTTTCAACTCAAGGATCCCGACTAATAATTTTATGTCTTCATTCAAACCATCTTCAAACCACTTACAAATTACAGTTTCAGTTGGAATACATTCTCTAGCATATTTGCTCAATCAAACAAATTTCTGTTCATATTTAGACATTGTCATATGCCCCTGTTTAAGTTCTAAGATTTTTTTACGTTTATGGTCAAGAAACCTCTGACTGATGTTTTTCTTTTGAAACTCAGTTTGAAAGAATTCCCAAGTAATCCTCTCTTTCGGCACTACAACAGTTAATGTATTCCACTACTGATAAGTTGAATCTTTTAGTAAAGACACCGCACACTTAAGACATTCAGTAGGTGAACAAGATAATTCATCAAGAACTCTAATAGTATTTCTAACTAGAATTCTGCTCTTTCAGGATCATCATCAGCTGTAGCTCAAAATTCTTCTACACCGTACTTACGAATTTTATCAAAAATAGGCTTATCAGCTCTAATAAGTTTTGTACTTTGAGGCATATCAGGAACTGATTGAGGAACAGAAGGGGGTGGAGGTTGCATAGTCGGGTTCGTTTGTACAAATTCAGCAAATCATTCATTCATTATTTGGAAGAATGCCTCTTTAACCTCTCCTCCTCAGCCCTCAGATACGGGCCTCCAACTACTCGAAGCTGCTCTTTGCACAGAGGCTTGAACATTACTTTTAACTTCTTCAGAATCAGCTCGGTTGGATAATATTACTATATGAAAACATGCTTTAAAACGGTCAAGATATATCACACTATCACAGGTTATATAATGACATGTATAGCTAGACTCATATAAGTTACGTTAGTTTGAGAATTGACTAAACCGTTGCTCTGATACCAATAAATGTAACACCCCTAACCCGTATCCATCGCCGAAACAAGATTATGGAGCATTACCAGAATTTACGGATTAAATAATAGTAATTTCATATCATCTAGAATTCATATCAAAAACCAATCAAAATCAATCATATTGTCCCTTATGTGAGCCCTCGAGGCCCAAAATACACTTTAAAAATAAGTCGAGACTAAATCGGGTACTCAATGAATTTTTCTAAAAACATCAAAAATTTTCGAAGGTGTAAAGGGCACGCGCCCGTGTGGTCAGGCCATGTGACTCACACGATCAAGAGACACGCTTGTGCCTCAAGCTATATGGGCATTCGAAATAGGGGTACACGACCGTGTCCCAGCCCGTGTCCATACCCATGTAACTCTCCAAATTGGGTCACACGGCCAAGCCATACACCCGTGTGAGCATTTTGTTTTGTGCAAATTAAAGATACAGGAGACACACGGCCATGTCACCTGGCCGTGTGTCACACACGGCTGCGACACATGCCAGTGTCTCTACCCGTGTGGACAAAAATATGTCATTTTCTAAGCCACATTTCTCACCTAAATTGACATCAACCTAACTTAACATTTTTACACAATAATAAGCCATAACAAGGCATTCAAATCAAGCTAAAATATAATCTCAAACATTAAATATCATCACATATATCCAAGTATCTAAACTTACCTAATTGACCAAATACACATATATACATATTTTTACCAAGCATACCAAATCAAACCAAGTCTTAATATACTATAATTTTCCATCATTCATCCAGTTCAAGCACACACCAAACACAATAAGGCTACTTATATACACATCAAAATATACCAATCACAAGTCATACAAACGGCTAATTTCAACAAAACACTTATATGCCAATTTTAGCCAAAATAACATATACATGCCATTATAACTAAAAATAATTTACTAATTATACCTAAAAGGCTGTTGGATAGTGTGAATCTGCTTTGACCAGCTTCCAACCAAAATGAGCTTCTAAATTACTATAAAATAAAGAAAATAACGCAGAGTAAGCATTTAAGCTTAGTAAGCTCCTAAAACATGGAATTTAACTTACCATTTAATAACATTTAAGGTAAGCATACATGACATGTCCAAATTAATTTGGCCAAAAGCCTAAACACATATCCTCATCATGTTAGCCATGTAAACATATATAATAACCCATAAACATGGGTGAACATAGTCATCAAGCAAGTTCCATACATGTATCATCATTCATCTCATACTTCATTATATCATGTAATGTCATTTTCATGTATTTCAAATATATACCCGTAATAGTTTGTTTCAAACTCATATTGTCTCATATCAGAACTTTGTCCGTTGAACCAAGTAAAATATCGTTGGATACAAGGGTAGTAAAATCAAATTGTACAAAACTGTAATCCGTCAATTCATGTACATGCTGCTCATACAAGCATGTAACCGAGAAGCTCCTCCGAGCCATATAACGGGAAGCTCATGTGAGTTAAGTAAAGGGGAACTCATACTAGCTGTATATCGGGAAGCTCTTGCGAGACAAATATCGAGAAGCTCATGAGAGCCAAGTATCGGGAAGCTCAAGAGAGTTGTGGTGTGTCTACAACACATGCAGGATCACAACCATATGGGGAACCCTAATGACATGTCATTTGTATCCTTCGAATTTCTAAGGTTCAAACAGGACTCGATAATTATCGGATATGTGATCATAATTACACATGGAAATTTGTACAAATCACACACCACAAAATTCAATTTTAAAACATAGAAATATACAATTTAGTTACACGAACTTACCTCGATAAGTACATTTAGATACGAAGGCTACTAATCCGGTACTTTTTCTTTGTCTCGATAACTCTGTATTATGTCTATCCGGATCTATACGAATGAATTTAACTCAATTTAATATAATTCATATTCAATTCAGTCCAATACACATTTTTGGAAAAATTACTATTTTTCCCCTATAATTTTAATTAATTACAATTTAGTCCCTAGGCTCGAAAAATGAAATTCATACAATTTAATCCTTATTCAAGCCTAGCTGATTTTCATACACATCAATAGCAGCCCATGTATTTGACAAAATTCATAATTTTTCCATAAAATTTTCTTTTTTTCAATTCAGTTCCTAATTGAAAATTTCATCAAAATTCTTTTTACAAAAATTTCATCAAAATTTCATTTTCTATCACAAAACTTCAAAATTCAACTATAATCATCCATGGTAAAACCCTAATTAGTTAACAATTTTGCAAATTAATCCCCGAGATAGTAGATTAAGCTATTACGATCTTGGAAACATAAAAATCATTAAAAATGGGACAAGAATACTTACCCAAATGAGCAAAATAAGCTTGCTAAAACTAAAGCTTCCTTGGCTAGGGTTTCCATGGTTTTTGATGAAAGATGATGAAAATAGATTTTTTTTCTTTTATTTAATATTACTTTAATCTCTAATTTCCAACATTAGCCTTAATAATTTATCCAATTTCCAATTATGAATAATCATTCTTATCCACTAACTACTCTAAATGGTTTATTTGCTATATAAGGACCTTTAATTTAAAATTTCCTAGCTATTTAATACCTTTAGCTACTAGAATTTAATTTTACACTTTATACAATTTAGTCTTTTTATCAAGCTAGGCATGTAAACGATAAATTTTCTTAACGAAATTTTTATACGATATTTCTATCATACTATAAAACATAAAATAATATTAAAATAAAATTTTTTCTGACCTCAAATTTGTGGTCCCGAAACCACTATTCTGATTTCACTAAAAACGGGCTGTTACAAAAGGTGTCTATAACATAAAAGCATTTAAAAGCACAAACTCCCACTAAAACCAAATATCCTTAAATGACATTACAGCCATATGGACAGTGTGCTCATGAAAATCCTTAGGTGCAGTCCCTCAGTAAGCGAATCCGTAATCATGGAGTTTGTCCTAATATGCTTTATAGGCACCTAACCACCCTGAACTTTTACTTTAACAACCAGGAAATTAATTCTATTTGTTTTTACTTTGATGTGCTCATGTTGCTATTGGAACAAAAGACTACAATTTGTTTTTACAATTTGCACCTTAGTGAGAAAATCTTATATCCATATTCCATCAAATTGAAGTATGTATATCTGATGATTTCTAACTAATCAGACCTCTGATATGTGAGCATGTAATCTTTTTTTCTCCAAATATACCTTATAACCCTCTTGGATGCTATCCAGTAGTCCAAACTAAGGTTGCTTAAATATCTGTCTAACATCCCAACAGTGTACACAAAATTCCAATGTATACAAACTTGAACATACATTAGACTTCCCACTGCTTAAATGTAAAAAAATCTTATGCATTTCTATAATCTCAAAATCATTCTTAGGGAATTAATTGAGACTATACTTATTATTGACAAGAAGTATGTCATTTACATATAAAACCAAATATAGAACCTTATTTCCACTGAACTTATGGTATATACAATTATCGTCCAAATTCATCTCCGAACTAAATGAGATAATCATTTGGTAAATTTTGTAATACTATAACGAGAAGTTTGCTTAATCTCATTGATGAAGTTTTTAATTTCCAAATTATTAACTTCACATCATCGACACAAAGTTTTCTAGTTGCACCATATAAATGTATGATCAATGTTACCATTGAGAAACCATTAACTTAATATTCATCTGATGTAGCTTAAGGTCAAAATATTTCACTAAAGTCATTTTAATCTTTTATTTAGTGGACCTTTTTAATGACATTCATTTTTGAGGTTGTTGAGTTTGTTTTTCTAGAACAATTACCTCATTTTGAATATAGAGTTGTTCAACATTGTCTTGTTGAGGTTTTGCTTCTTGATCAATAATAGGTATGAGAACCTGAATATCGTCAAAAGTGATAGCAGGAACTGAGTTAGAATCCAATTCCTCCTCAAAAGCAATACCTCTAACCTTATTTCTCCCTCCAAACTCAACATCCTCAAAAAATGTTACAATTCTCATCTAAAAATATTTCTAATTATTGGATCATAAAACTCATAGCCCCTAGATTGCTCAGAATTTCCTTGACCCTTATACTTCATAGACATCAAAAAGTCAGAAGTGATGTCATCTCAACCTTATTGTTTTTAGCAAAATGTTTCTCAATTTCGTCAAGGAAACCTTAGCTTGAGTAATCTCTTTAGATTCTATCCCCCTAAAGGCTTCTGGAATGCTATGCTTAATGATCATTAGACTCATGCGATTTGAATGATCCCACCTCTCAAAATCCCTTTTAACATAAGGGGTGATTTTCGCAATGAGAGGTGCGGGCTGTTCTTCCTTAAGTGTAAGGTCTACGTCCATACAACCAAGCACTATAAGTAAGTGCATTTTCCATTCATTAAATTCAATCCCATTAAGCATGGGTATAAAATTTATATAAGCAGATATTGTGGCGGCAGAAGATGAACTAGCTAAATATATAACAAAATAGATAAAAACAAGCTCACATGAATATTCATAAGTAAACAATAAATTCAAAATAGTGGTTAATCTCATCTCAATATACCAAACACAACATTAATATCAAGTCTTTGGACAGTAATATTAACAATAAGCGGTACTCTTATTGTAGCAATCAAACATTGACAATAAATTATGTCAAACAATCAATTAATCTTTGGACTAACATATTGCTCACATAAAGTACCTTATAATTGTCACACATTTATCACCACAGTTGTCATTGAAATTACGCGAATATTAACTTACATTTGGGTCAATTAATAAATGCATGAATCACAAAACATGTAATCATCTTAATATTTTAAATAAACTAATCTCTGAAAAAGAGGTCACTTTGGCGACATTTTGTTTCAACTAATCTATTTAAAATATTAGACATCCTTAATTAAAATCAAAGCCAAAATCTGAATTTATTTGTTTCAAAATATTTTTCTTAATTTCATCTTTCAATCAAATTAAAAGATAATAGTATATATATATTTACCCCAAAACAACATACAGTGATGTTAGCAAATATAATGATAACTGAATAAATCAAAATAACATCACATAATACTTTAAATTTAAACCAAAATAATTTGAAGAAAGGAAAACCTCATATCAAGATATCAAACACTCCATTAATATTTCATCTTTAGACAAAATATTAGCTTGTAAGTGATATCTTGATGTAGTAATCAAACACTAACAATAAGAACTCGTCGAACAATAAATCTTCCTTTGGGTCGATTTATTACTCACATGTAAAATCGGATAATCGTCACATGTTTAATTTCAATAATGAGATCACTTTGGCAACTTATTATTTCAATTAAGTTATTTTAAAATATATACATACCAATATTCAAATTTAAAATTTACCCAATAGTCAAAGGTCAAAACTATTTTTATTGCTTTATAGATTCCAAAATAACCCAAAATAAGGTTGTCTTAATAATGCAATAAAAACCGAAAACATTAATCTTTGACTCTTTTTTGTTCCAAAACCATATATATAAAAACTAAAGAAATAATGTAGTGGTTCAAAGTCAAATAATTAATAAGCATATGTATTCTTAATTTTGGCATAGACAAAAACACCAAAACAATTCACGTATATACATGTATTCATAATCAAATAAAAACTTAACATGAATATATCGTAAATCCAAAGTTGTATTTATGATTAAACAGAAATTCACGTGAATACTTTAAAAATATTTTCAAGCTAATAAATCCCAAAAACAAAATCATAATAGTTGTCATATCCCACAATTCATACAATAAACCATATCATCATAATTTAACCAAATATTTGGAACCATAAGATGTCAAAACCTAATATTATAGAACCAAACTTAAAACCAAATTATTTAGACATGTATATAGTTGACATGAATTTGCACCAAAGCACCCATAAAATTGAATATATAACCATAACAAAAAAAATTTAACAACTTCAACAATATCCATCAAAACTTAATTTCACCAATTAAACTATAAAATATATATTCTTGAATAATGGTTATAAACACCTACTCACATAAACTATAATCATGCATTAATTCTCAAAATCATTTATAAGCATATAATATATATACAAACAATATATAATAATAGAAAAATAATCTTGGCTTGCCTTACATATTTCATGTAAACTCAAATTTATATTCACGACTAGAGACATTATCATAAAACTTCTTTATACGCACAAATACTTAAAAAAATTCATAACCGTCAAATATAAAAAGAATCTCAAATTGTATATAAGCCTTCATATGCAACTACTTATGAAAATTCATAGCCGCCATATTAAAAAAATCCCAAATACTTTAATTTTAGTCGGGTTCTATAAGGACTAAAAATTATATAAAATGATTATAGTAGAAACCAAAAGTAATCATTCGTATATATGAATTGAATTCAATCGTGAATATAATTCATCATGAATAAAAACAAAAGATGATAATTCCATATACATTCAACTACAAACATAAAATTTAAAACAAATAGTGCAAAAGAAAAACAAAACATCTTATGACATTTATTTATTCGCTTATCAAGTGAATTTATAAATATATAAATATTCATCTTTCGAATAGATTATGCAAATATTAAACTAGATTATATTTATAAAATCCTAAAATTTTATTAAAAGAATCAAAACCCATAAATTTTATCAAGAATTTTAAAGATTCAATATAGTTTATAATTGAAATATCAAATTCGGAAAATTAAAAAAAACAAATCAATCCAAAAATAATAAATAATCAATTCATTCTCAATGATTCTCAGTAATATTAAACGTGTCAATGATTCTATTTTATTTAGTACTAATTTTAGTGAATAATTAAAATATTAACTTAAAATTTATTTTTACAACCAATGATATCCGTATTATATTTTCGAGCCTAACAATAACAAATGAAAAGAAGCTAAAAATAAGGCTCGTTTAGGGGAAGAAAATATTGGAAGAAGGTGAAGCTTAAGCTGATTTACTCGCAAAATCCAATTCTCCAAATTTCCCAAACGTCATGCATACAAATGAAATAACTTTTACACATGCATTGTTAATGGATATACAGATCATGAGTTGATTTAGATGCTGGTGCAATAGACGAAATCATGAGTTGAATTGAGTGAAGCTGTCATTGCACAGGATTTTCCACCATAGCTTCATCCCTGACCAACTCTGGCTTGTCCTCAAAGCGGAAACTTTTTGAACTTGATTCAGGTTTACAACTTTACATTCATTGACGTCGGTAGCTTTATGCTTTCCTGGTGGAGATGATGATGATTCGATTTCAGAATAAGAATGTTGGGAAAATTATTTAATTATATATTTTTAAGGAATAAATTGATAGAATTTATAAATGTGGAGTGTCAAATTGATTGAACTATTTAGAAATATGATCAAATTGGTAGAATATGAAAGTATTGAACACTAAATGTGTTATTATAACAATTAAGAAAATTCACGGCATCATTCCTACTAAAGAAAAACAATTTAGAGTGTTAGTGACAAAATTAATTTTTTTATACTTGAGTGACTAATTTTTTCTTAGTAAAGAAATGAAGAATAAGGGTTAAATGGAAGATATTTCAGTAGTCAACTCTCTTACTCTCACATTGCTCTTCTTGCACCGGTTGCTCGACTTGGAGCCACTACACCAAATCAGGTTTTTAGCGGCGTTTTTTAAGCCTTTAGCGGCGCTTTTTAGCGCCACTAAAAAGCGCCGCTAAAATTGCCGCTAATGACAACGCCACAAAGATTTGCGGCATTTATTTTTAAAAACGCCGCTAAAGAAGCTAAAGAACATGTTCTTTAGCGGCGCTTTTTACACAAACGCCGCTAAAGCTCATGTTCTTTAGCGACGCTTTCTACACAAACGCCGCTAAAGCTCATGTTCTTTAGCGGCGCTTTCTACACAAACGCCGCTAAAGCTCATGTTCTTTAGCGGCGCTTTTTACACAAACGCCACTATTTGTTTGGTTGCTTTTAGCGGCGCTTTTTTAAAAAACGCCACTAATTTTGGTGTTTTTGAAAAATACCAATTTTTTTTCTAGCCCTCCTGTAGCAACAAATCAAAAGAAACTAAATCTAAACCAGCCAATAGGAATAAATTTATATAATATTTCAAATTAAACGAATAATATAATATTAATATCAATATTCTATTATTTTCACAAAAATGTTAAAATAATAAAAATATTATACACTATGACGACGGAGGTTGGGACTGCTGAAACATCTTCATCATACTCTGAAGCTGCTGTTGGAGTTCATCGTACTTTCTGCTCTGCTCTGCTTCTCTCGTTGCAGCCTCTGCTTCTCTCACTGCAGCCTCTGTTTCCCTCGCTGCCGCCTCTGCTTTAAGTTGTAGCAGGAGTTCTTCATATTTTCTTTGAACCTCAGCTGTGGTCGCTTGCATCTGAGCCATCTGGTCTTTTAACCTCGAACTTGACTTGAGCCCGACTCCCAAGGCATGTATTGTCATGAAATGGATCCAAAATATTGGGTTGGGCTAATAAAAGATCCTTGAAATCGAACCCAGCCATACCTTTCAGGACCCATAACTTCAGTAATAATCCGATTATCAATGTCTTCAAGATGAACAGAACTATCACTAGAAGCAATCGCTTCGTACTCCGCCTTTTTATTCTTTAGTTTCTCCTAATAAATAAATCACATATTTAGGAACACAATATATATTAAAAAAACAAATGCAACACAAGTTAACAATAGTATCATTACAAGCAATGAATTAAACTATTAGAAAATTGTATTAAGTAAACGTACCATTATTTCTGCAGCTTCAGGAGTCATAGGAGATCCATCTTTCTTCTTATGTGTAATCTCAAAAAGTTGAAGGCGTCCAACTTTTTGACCGGACGACCGTTCCTACAATATAGTAGTAAAAATATTATTTAATGGAAAGTAACACATATTTTACAGTATTAAAAAATTAAAAATACCTCAGCCTCAGCTACACAAGCAAAACTTTTCGACCCGGCTGTGTGCGTGAATTTTTGTTTCTCCCTGCTGTTTTTTCCAACCCGTTCACGATCCTACGTTATACAAATTATTAGTACGTAAATAGTAAATACAATAAACCAAAATAATTACAAGAGTTTAAAAGTACATCATACCTCGCCTTTCTTCGAATGCCAAAATCTAACTGCATCTTCCCATTGGTACCTCAGCATACTCGGCGGGACATTTTGCAATTTCTCATTGAAGGTTGTTTTTACCTTATAATAATCTCTCTTTAAAGTACTTTTATGGTCTCTCCATCTTTTTCCCAATGCCTTCTTTACATAGGCATCCGAGACCTCTAAGGCAAACCTCGCCTACAAAAAACACAAGTTAAGAAAGTAAATATAAGTGAAACTAGTTCCCAAGTATTACAGATGACATTAACATTTTGTTACCTTAATATTATCGAGGGCTTGATTTTTGTTACTATCGGGCATTTGATGCCATGACTCGTAGTTGATAGGCAACATATTCGCATTTCGTGCTAAAATGCCCAAGTATCCTGCTAATAGTCGAGCTTCTGTTCCAACAGGCTGACCAAAACTGTTTCTGCATACTTTGACACGCTCGACTGGATCTAACTCGTACAACTCGCTAAGTAGCGTACGACCTCGACCTTTGCGCGTCCTACCATTTTCAGCTGAAAAATGGTATATTCCACATATATAATTTTGTAAAATAAACCAATTACAAGTCAACACGTATGTAAATTAAATGTAAAATTACTTCGAACTTCTGTAGGATCCTCAGGTATAATCGGAACATTCGAAGATCCAATTCTCGTCTGTTCTTCACTATTTATTTCTGCCGAGTTTGGAGCACTTTGAACAATGCCTACCTCTCTCATTTTTCTTCTGGGCATTTTTTTTGCAATACATATAAAATAGTTGAAAACTTAGTAACAAATTACAACAGCAACAGCGAATATAAAATAGTTGAAATATATAATAAGACCAAGATTTAAATTATATTATACATATAATTAAACAATCGTATATTCTTACTACATCATTATTCGTAAATATCTTCATCTGCATCCTAGCGAACCCATTGAAATTGCGTACTAGTACTAGGGATATTTTCGTTTAAGTGTTGTTCTGGAAAGGGCAAAGTTTCTGATCTATCATCGATATTATCTCTACTTCCACTGCCCATGTCAAACAAGTCTCTAGGGATGTTACGGAGTACAACGTACCAACCCTCGTCGGTTGAATCTTTTGAGTAAAAAACTTGTCTGACTTGATATGAGAATACATACGGCTCATCTATCAGTTGTTGTCCTGTGTGAATCAATCGAGTGAAGTTGACCATTGTAAAACCAAATTGATCAGCTTAATTCCACGAGCAGTATTAACATCGGCCCAATCACCTCGAAATAAGACAACTTTCCATTTGCCGTAGTAATCTAACTCAATTATGTCAGTAAGAAGTCCGAAATATTCCACATTTCCCTCGACAGGATTATTGTCCCTAGCACTAGCATAACTTGTAATTGAGGAATTAACAACTATTCCACAATTTTGCGTTCTCCTCAATCTCTCGCGATATTTTGTATGAAATCTGAATCCGTTGATGAGGAACACACTATATCTTTTAACCACTCGATTTGGACCTTGGGAAAGCCATTTAACTTCGTCATTCACATTCTTCCCACTCCAAACCTATTGAATGGAAAGTAAAATGAGTAATTAAAAATGTAATGAGAAAACATTATTATTTTTAAATGAAGCTCCAATTGCATACCGTTTGGCTTAACCATTCATGAAAAATTTCAGTGAACAACTTATTGATATCTCGATGTTGTGTTCTTCGTGAGCGCGAACGAGATCTCAATATTTGTTTGTACTCACTATGTTAAAAAAATGTTCACTTTGTTAGAAGATAAACAATTTTGGATTGATGAATATTTATCAAATTTCTACAACTTACTTCCGTAATGGTTCCATTGATTCATGGTGAAACAGAACATATCGATGTGCTTGTACCCACAATAAATCATCTAATTCTGCAATATCAACTTTGCCGATTGGTTCTCCAAAACTTTGGAACAGATAAGAATCGGCAGAGTTATGTTCCGTGAGTCCAGCATTTCTACTTGGTCTGTTCAACCTTGTTTCAACATCTTCCAAATATCTTGAACAGAAGGTCATACATTCTTCTGCCAAGTAGCCTTCAGCAATCGATCCTTCTGGATAACGCTTGTTGCGGCAATAAGACTTTAATTTGGATAGGAACCTAAACATAATATACAAATTATCAAAAGTTGTAACTA
The DNA here is from genome assembly GCF_025698545.1 of Gossypium raimondii. Lineage (NCBI taxonomy): Eukaryota > Viridiplantae > Streptophyta > Magnoliopsida > Malvales > Malvaceae > Gossypium > Gossypium raimondii. The sequence goes on from NC_068565.1 coordinate 42,643,997, forward strand.
AAACAACTATAGTTGAATGAGGAAAAATTTTAAAAATAAATTAACACCTTTCTATGGGATACATCCATCGATAGAAAACGGGTCCGCCGAGAATTACTTCATGCGGGAGATGGATTATCAAGTGAACCATAATAGTGAAGAAGGAAGGTGGGAAGATTTTTTCCAAGTTGCATAAAGTCAAAGCAGCTCGATCTTGTACCTTCTGAAGTTCTTGAACATCCAAAACTTTGCCACAAATGGCTTTCATTATATTGGACAGTTCAATTATACAAGACGTTACCTTCTTCGACATACAACATCGTAGAGCAACTGGCAGTAAATCTTGCATCAAGATGTGATAGCCATGTGATTTTAGCGAATATAGTCTTCGATCTTTAACACTAACACATCGAGATATATTTGATGCATACGCATCTGGAACCTTTATATCCTTCAACACCATGCAAAACAGTTCTTTCTCCATCTTGGACATTGAGAAAATTGAAGGTGGCAACCGATATTTCCCATTCGGAAGTGGATTCGGGTGAAGATCAGGTTGAATTCCCATCTGAACTAAATCAAGTCGACTCTAAAGATTATCTTTTGATTTTCCGTCTACATTTAAAATTGTACCGACAATGTTCTCGTAGACATTTTTCTCAATATGCATAACATCAAGATTGTGTCGTAATAGGTGGTGCTCCCAATAAGGCAACTCAAAAAAAATACTTCTTTTTTTCCACAAGTCCGCCTCATTAGGATCATCCTCTTCATCGAAGTCATCATCAACTTCATCATTTGATCTTTTATTTCTTTGCATGTTTGCCGGTTGGTTCATCTTCCCATAACTGAAATCCATATCTTCCAACATTGACAAGATTTTAGATCCAGTTGTCTGCAAAGGAGCTTCTCTGAACTCTTCAGTACCGTCAAATACAGAACTTTGAAATCTAAATCTATGATTTTCCGGTAACCACCGACGATGGCCCATGTAAGAGAACTTCTTCCCATTGTATAACCATTGCGAACATGTTTGTGCAACACAATAAGGACACGCATAACGACCCTTAGTACTCCAACCGGATAAATTGGCATAAGCGGGAAAGTCATTAATGGTCCACATCAAAGCTGCACGTAAATTAAAGTTCTCCTTTTTCAGCACATCGTATGTCTCGACACCAGCCCATAATTGTTTTAACTCTTCAATAAGTGGCTGTAAATAAATGTCGATATCATTCACGGGTCCTTTCTCTCCAGGGATAATCATGGATAAGATAAGAGAAGATTGCTTCATGCAAATCCACGGAGGCATATTGTAAGGAACAAGCACTACTGGCCAAGTACTGTACGCGGTGCTCATGATCTTGTAAGGATTAAATCCATCAGATGCTAGCCCAAGCCTCACACTCCTAGGATCGTTTACAAAGCTTGGAAAATTATTGTCAAATGATTTCCAAGCTAAAGAATCTGCCGGATGCCTTAGTAATCCATCATCAGTTCGTCCATCATGGTGCCACGTCATAGACTCCGCTGTCTTCGACGACATGAAAAGCCTTTGAAGCCTCGGTATCAGCGGAAAATACCGTAAAATCTTTACTGGCTTCTTTCTTGACTGTGCATCATTTTCATCGTCATTCTCATCCTCTGTGCTTTTATTTATCCAACGAGATTGGCCGCATACATGACAGAACTGTTGGTTTCTCTGATCGGCCCAATACAACATGCAGTCATTCGGGCAACTATAGATTTTGGTGTACCCAAGGCCTAAATCTTTTATCATTTTCTTCATATCTTTGCATGATCGAGGGATTTTTGCAAACAGAAACATATCTCTCAAAAACTCTAACAGCATTGTTAAAGAGTTCCCGGTCCACCCTCCCAAACATTTTAACTGAAAAAGACGAATACAAAAAGACATTTTTGAGAATTTTGATCCCTCATACAGTTCTTCGTTCATGTCATTAAGTAGCGCGTAGAACTTCGCCGCTTCTCCATTCGGCTCTTCATGAGGTACACTTCTTCCCTATTCGGTAAAAGCATTTCCACCGAGATTACAATAATCAGATGCCACAAAGTCGGCTGGGAACGACTGCAAACCATGATTGTGTATATTAAATGCATCCCGCAACATCCCTTCCATGTCATCCCCTCTAACAGACTGATGGTAAGCATTACCATCATAAGATACATCCATCCTTGAAGAGGAAGTACTAGGCGGGCATTCTCCATGAAAAAGCCATTGTTTATAACCCCGAACAAAACCATCAACAATTAGATGCTCGTATACAACTTCACGATAATGTCAGTTTATGTTCACACACTTCTTACAGGGGCAAAGAATCATGTTCTCTTGGCTTGCATATTGAAATGCAAAATTTAGAAAAGTCTGTACTCCATTTCGATAACCGTCGCTTACCCTTGACAAATTCATCCAAGACCGATCCATTTCTTAATTATTGAAGTCTGACATTGGCAATAAATTGCACGGGTTTAGGATTTAGGAATAAGTGTAATTAAGGTATGTAAGTTATTATTTAAGTTAAGGTATCGTATATATCACGGTAACTTATAAGTGTATTTAAGTTATTTGAGTTCCACCACATAAGGGATATTTATGTAAGTTATGTATATAGTAAATTATGTAAGTTATGTATTATGCAAATTATGTAAGTTATGTATTAAATAGGTTATGTAAGTTATGTCTTATGTAAGTTATGTAAGTTTTTGTTTTTGTGTATTATGTAACTTATTTATTTTATGTAGGTTATGTATTATTATGTAAGTTATTATTTAGGTTATTATGTAAGTTTTTGTAAATTATTATGTAGGATATTATGTAAGTTAGGATATTATGTAGGATATATAATTTTAAAATTATATGTATTAAAACTATATATAAATATTATCAAGATTATGTAGAACCAAGTATTATATATTTTAATAGTTGTAAATTATGAATTATGTAAATTATCTAAAATACGTAAGTTATGAAATTTGAACTTTTAAAAAAATTAAATATTTTAAAAATTGTGATTAAAATAAATTAAAATATTTAAAATATGACTTTAAATAAAATTTATTTAATTAGGTAAATTAAAAATAACAGAGAACAAACCAAAATATATTTTTCCTAATTAAAATAGCATAAAATAAAATAAAAGATAATGAAAAGGAAAACATTATAATATTTTAATAGTTTTGGACCAATTTATTTATCCATGTTAATATTAGTTACACATTTAAAATGGGATTTTGGAAATGAATTCGTTGACAAATGGAAGAAGATTTAAATAGGGTATCATAATCGATATGAATGAAAGTTAAATGTTAAAAGAAATTAGATTAGAAAAGGATACTGTCAATTTTATACAATTATGTAATTTAATTATTTATTTAATTTGGGTCATACGAATCCTATGCAGTAACTGATGCTGTAATTAACGGCAATGGTGATGGCAGGGCACGTGAAAACATTATATTTAGATTCCTTTAGTAAAAGTATCATCAATTAGTCCCTATACATTAATATACAAAATCAAATCAAATATTCCACATTATACTACTGTCTAAATTTGCTCCATTATCTGAGACATTTTTTCCCAAAATATTTATGGATTTCGGTGAATTAAATAAATGTGCATTCTTTCCTTAAATAAATTAAATAGAGACATGGTGAAATAGATGAATGATTATATATTAAAAAAGAAGCGGCAGCAGCAGCATGCACCACCATAATATCACCATATCAATTAGTCCAAATAATTGAAAGGAAATCCAGCAATTAAATCTATACATAATCGGAGCCCCAAAAGATTAAATTTTCAGAAATCATCATGATATAACTATTATTGATTAAAATTTTGAACTAAAAGGTACCTTAATAATTTCAACAACCTGGACTACTCCACTCTCACTAGCAAACAGAGGCTGCAGTCAGAAAAATGGTATTTGTTAAGTAATTTAAAGGGAAAATGCATATAAATAAGCAAATAAATATTGCAACGAATCATGTACCTGCCGAAGCAATATTAATTCAGGTGTATTCGGTTGCACCAAATATTAATTCAGGTGCTCGATAGTACCTAGAACAGATGTAAGATTATAAGATTAGGACCAAATATTATGTAAGTCAGTTGAACCAAATATAAAAACTTTGTCAATATCACTACCATATATTAATTCGAAGATTAAATGCCAGCTTCAGTTGAACCAATATAGTTGCAGGAGGAGCAGAAGCGATGAATCGATTAAATGCGAGAGGGTCACGACAATTCCACAAGTCAGAATATATACAAGAATACAAAAAATATTATAGACGATAAAACTTAGTCAAATCTAAGGGTAGAAAACTACTAAGATAAAACTTAGTCAAACGAAAATAGTATTTGTTTTCGTTAGTTCAGTGCATAAACAAGTGCAACTTCAATAATAATTCTCATTAACATATAAAATAGACATACGAATGCCTCTAGTTTTATGATATACTTAGACCTACACATGGTAAATAACAATAACCAATAACAAATAAACAGTTTTACGATTTCCAAAATACAAAATACAATTAGAATATATAAACAGAAGTTTCTAAAAGATGGAATCCAAATTCATAGTTTATCATTATGGCAACCCAAAGCCGCACTCCTGCAGTAACTGTTGACTGTTCTTTTTTATAAATAGAACCAACAATTTCCTTAAACATCAGCAAAATAATTACATTAAAGCAGAAAGCAAGGCACCATGCTCTCACTACTTGAACCTTTCTTACTTGTCATTTTACCGAAAATTAAATATAAGAGGGTTGACTTTTGTCCACAGATGCTTATAAGTGTTTCTAAGGTGTTTTTAAAATTAAAAAAAATCAAATTACAATTCAATTTTTAAATCGTAAAAGTATTAGGTTTTTGATAAAATTTACTCAAAATTTATCTGCGTCTTAACTCGCTCTAAACTTATAATATTAGATGAACTATATTTTTCATTGCAATAAAATGAACTTTTAGTATGAAAGGATTGTTGTAGATAATAATTTAATTAAGTACAACATTTAACTAATTAACTGCAACCAATATTTATAACAGAGAAGGGATTATTATAATGATAATACTAATTCAACAAAAAATTAAATTAAATTCTATACTACCGGGAAAAAGAAGGAAGAACACTTACACCCCAAAATCGAGAATAAGCAAGGGGTCGAATGCTCTTGCAGGAACCAGAATAAAGTAACGGCGTTGTTCCTGTCTTGTATGCGACGCAGCTCCAACACCTTCGGGTTAAAGATTCGAGCTTTACAGCGGATTGGAAGATTTAAAGTTTGAAAGGAAACAATTTCGGTTTGGGAGAAAATGGAAGTAGCATGGACGAACCGGATAAGAAATAATGGGATTTCGGGAATTGGGGGTTTGGATCACAATGGGATTGCAAGTTTCAGGATTGGGGAAAAAATTTGGGGAAGAATAACCTAAGGAAATTTAGGGGAAATGGCGAAAGGAAATTGGGGAACTGCAGTCGATCGGGTAAATCTGAATTGGGGAAGAAAGTAAAGGAATTCGGGGTTAATAAAACGACAACGTTTAGGTTAGTTTAATTAAATTTTGTGGCGTTTCTTAATAAGCGCCACTAAAGCATAGAAAAAACGGCACCGTTTGGGAAACTATTAACACCTATTTGTGGCGTTTTCTGCTAAAGCGCCACTAAAGCATAGTCCTTTTACGGCGTTTTACAAAAAACGCCACTAAAATTTTGCATCAAAACGTACCGTTCCGCATTATAAGCACAAATTTTGCGGCGCAATTTAAAAAAACGCCACTAATTTCTATCCTTTTGCGGCGTTTTGTAAAAACGCCACTAAGAACACAGATCAAAACGCAGTGTTTTGCCATTTCTGAAACAAAGTTGCGGCGTTTTTATAAACGCCACTAGTAACAAAAAATAAAACGTCATCGTTTTGCATACTGTGACATATTTGTGGCATTTTTTACTAAAACGCCACTAATGCATAAACACTAAAATAAAATGAATTCCACATGTCTTTTTTAATAAACACTAAAATAAAATTATTTCTAAAAAAAGGGAAATTATAAAAATACGTATATAAATTGGTTTTTCTGTAGAAATTCAAATAATTCCTTGTAAAATCCAAGTTTGTACCTATAAAATCCAAGGTTTCCCTTCACTTTGGTTCATTTTTAAGCATGAGGAATTGAATTCGATCGTGAACGATTTTATTTTGATTCGAATCATAAAAAATAAAATTGAAATTAAAGCCAAAACATAAAAAATAAAATTGAAAAAGATAAAATAAGATATTAAAATGAAAACTTATAAAAAATTGGATTACTGATTGTATAATTTACCTTATTAATGCCATTTTAAACTTAAACTAGATTGATCCCTATTAAATTATTATTTTTCATTTCATTTTTATATTATTAAAGTATACATATATATATAAATACAAAACAACTTTTAAAATTACTCTCCATATATTCAAACAAGCAGTGAACTTTCAAAATCGGGGAAATCTGACATGGAGGAAATTAAAGGAAATTCGGGGTTAATAAAACGACGTCGTTTATGTTAGTTTTAATTAAATTTTGTGGCGTTTCTTAATAAGCGCCACTAAAAGCATAGGAACAAACGGCACCGTTTGAGAAACTATTAAAACCTATTTGTGGCGTGTTCTGCTAAAGCGCCACTAAAGCTAGTCCTTTAACGGCGTTTTACAATAAAACGCCACTAAAACTTTGCATCAAAACGTACCGTTTTGCAGTATCAGGCACAAATTTTGTGGCGCAATTTAAAAAAACGCCACTAATTTCTATCCTTTTGCGGCATTTTGTAGAAAACGCCACTAAGAACACAGATCAAAACGCAACGTTTTGCCATTTCTGAAACAAATTTGCGGCGTTTTTTTTATAAACGCCACTAGAAACACAAAATAATACGTCATCGTTTTGCATACTGTGACATATTTGTGGCATTTTTTACTAAAACGCCACTAATGCATAAACACTAAAATTAAATTAATTTTTGTCATTTTTTATAAACCTTAAACCGTTACAGCCATAAACAATAAGACACTAACAATTATAAACTATACCATAAACCAGACCCTAAATCTAAACCCTAAATCCAAATAACAAACATTAACCACTGAACCTAAAATACTAAACACAAAATGTACCCTAACACCCTAAACTTTAAACCATAAATATATATTATAAGTTACAATTAAAAGTAATTAAAAAGAATCTTATTGCTTGTTTGAACCCTAAAATAACTTTATATTTTTTTATCAAAATCCCTAACCCTTAAACCCTAATACCCTAATCGGCCCTTAAAACCATAATTAAACACTAAGACTCTGACTATAAAAACTAAACTCCAAACAACAAACTTTAAAACACTAAATCACAAACTCAATATAACAAACCCTAAACCATAAACTATAAAAGCCTTAAACTACATACTATAGTAAACATTAAACCTTAAACTATAAAACCCTTAAACTACATACTATAGCCCTTAAACCACCAATTAAACCCTAAACCCCAAAATTTATAGTCAATATTAAGTACTGCTTCCACAATTTTTTATAAACATATATAAACTTTTACATTAATATATATATATCTATGTATATACATGTACATCATGTTTATAAACATATATAAGCTTTTACATTAATATATTTTTTTGAAATTTTTAGGGGTTTAGGGTTTTAAGAATTATGAATTTAGGGTTAAAAGGTTTTGAGAAAGCCATATGGCCGGTGTCGATTTTAACAGCTTAATGGTAACTTAAATGAAAACTTCTAATTTTAATTAATATAAATAAATAAATCAATTAAATAATAAATAGGTAAATAATTTTTTTGCGGCGCTTTCTAAAAAATGCCACTAAATGAATAGCATTAGCGGCGTTTTTAAAAAAAGCGCCGCTAAAGGCCTGAGAATTAGCGGCGCATCAATAAAAACGCCGCTAAATCCCAGAACATTAGCGGCGCTTACTTAAAAACGCCGCTAAAAGCCCAGAACATTAGCGGCGCTTACATAAAAACGCCGCTAAAGCCCGGAACATTAGCGGCGCTTAAATAAAAATGCCGCTAAAGCCCAGAACATTAGCGACGCTTACATAAAAACGCCGCTAAAGTCCCGAACATTAGCGGCGCTTACATAAAAACGCCGCTAAAGCCCCCGAAAAGTCAGAAAACGGTGTCGTTGGGTTCCGATTTTTGCGGCGTTTTTTTTAAAACGCCACTAATTATATTTTTTGTGGCGTTTTATATAAAGCGCCGTTATTTCTCGATTTTTAGCGGCGTTTTCTATCTAAACGCCGCAAAATGTGCCGCTAAAAACCTGTTTTGGTGTAGTGAGCTTACGTCTTATCGGAAAGATTTAACGTTTTATGAAATTTTATAAATTATTCTAGAAGGATAAAATCATCAATATTGATTCGATGCATGAATTCATGTAATTTGTTTCAATGGCGGAGCATTTAATGATGTGACTTTGTATTTGTGTTGTTGATGTTTCTATAAAATTTACTTTTTTGGTGCAAAATGTTTTTGGTATGACTTGATTTTAGGCAATGATACAATGTTGTTTTTGGACTTAATTTACATATCAATAAAAGAAAAGGGATTTCTATTGCTGAAATCTGAAAAGAAACACCAAAAAAACAGGATGTGGTAAGTCTAAATTCCCTCAAATACATCATCAACCACCCAAAAGATGGTCGTCTCCTCTCAACTCAACCCCATATTGAGGTTCTTACCAAATTCCAGCTCTGGTCTTTTATCTAAACTAGGGTTGAGGTTTTGCTTGGAATTTCATACCCAGATTCTCCTCCCAGTATTACTATTTATTTGGGTTTACAACGAAAACCCTGCAAGTCAAACAAAATAGACCAAATAATTGACCTTTTCTTTTGACAATTATGATGACAACAGTAACAAACAGACAGTACTTCCTACTTAAAGAAAATGAAGAAACCAAAAATAAAAGGGTTAACAAGTGAAAAGAAGGACAAGCCCAGATGATTAAAAAAGAAAGCAAGATTAAGGAAGGATATAGGAATTAGTATTATATTACAATAGCAGTGGCTGTGTATTGATATGCACTCTCTCCATCTCATTAACACTTTTGTCGGTTTTTAGTTGATCATTCATCCTCCTCTTTTCACTCTCTTCTTCGCCAATATCCTCTCTCGTGGAGTTCGGGGGGCAAAATTAATTACTTCACCCTCCCCTGCTTGTCCTTTCTTCTTCCATTATTCCTCCTTTTTCTGCTCTGGAAATCTTCTAAGCTTGTAGCTAAGCTAAGCTAAACTAAACTTCTAAGACATGGATCTTCTTCACTCCTTTAGCTCATTAGCTCTTATTCTGTATCTCATTGTCTTAACTCTGAACTCTAAAGGTTAAACCCAGCTCTCTCCTTTTTTCTGGGAGTCTCTCAAGCATCGTGGTTTCTTATATTTACACTAAAAACCCCATCTGTTTTTTTTCTTTCTTTCAGGTGCATTAGGTGCTTCTTTCACATTTGTCAATCGATGTGGCTACACGGTGTGGCCTGGGATATTAGCAAATGCAGGCAGTCCTACACTCGACAGCACTGGGTTCGAGCTACCAAAGGACTCATCTCGTTCATTTCAAGCCCCAACTGGCTGGTCCGGTCGTTTTTGGGGTCGAACGGGCTGCACATTTTACGGATCCGGGTCTGGTACGTGCGTAACGGGCGACTGCGGGTCGGGTCAGATGGAATGTAACGGACTCGGAGCTGCTCCGCCCGTGACTCTGGCTGAGTTCACTCTGGGAACAGGTGGGCAAGATTTTTACGACGTCAGCCTTGTTGATGGCTACAATATCCCCATGATCGTTGAAGGCAGTGGTGGGTCAGGTCTTTGTGCTTCGACGGGGTGTACAACTGACTTGAACCGTCAATGCCCGTCGGAGCTCCGGGTTGGAGACGGTGACGCTTGCAAGAGCGCGTGTGAGGCATTCGGGAGTCCCGAGTATTGTTGCAGTGGCGCGTATAGCACACCTGCCACATGTAAGCCTTCAGTTTATTCTGAGATGTTCAAGGCCGCTTGTCCCAGATCTTACAGCTATGCATACGATGATGCTACAAGCACTTTCACGTGTACTGGAGCAGATTATACGGTTACCTTTTGTCCCTCTTCTCCTAGGTAAATGATTCACTTGCTTTTTTTTTTTTTAAATTGCTGTCTAAACTCTGAATATGATGAAGATTATAGTGATTATTAACCCTTTTAATGTTTCCAACGATGTGGGATTTTGTTGCAGTCAAAAATCTTCGAGAGATGCTACGCCAGCTACAGAAGCTACCCCAGTGACAGGCTCAACGTCACAAGGGTCAGGGACACAGCCCGGGTTTACTTATTCTGGTAATGGATATGGATATTCGGTTTCAGGGTACGGATACCCTGGTTCGGGTTCAAGTACTGGGTCAGGATCCGGGCAAACCATGTTGACAGATGGATCATGGTTAGCTGGTTTGGCAATGGGAGATTCACCAAGAACAATACCATCTCCCACTTTTCTACTACCATTTGCACTCATGGCATCAACAGCTTTGTGTTTCTTGTTTTCATTAGTTCACTTGTAGCCCATCCCTATCCTTTTGTATTATGGCTTTTGTTAAATGTGAATTCTTTACAGATTTGCAGCTTTGATGGGTAAAAATGGGGTTTTGGCCTTTGTTTGAGGAAAAAAAAGCTGACAGATTCTTGGTCCAGATTGTAAACCATCATCAGCTTCAAGATTCCCCAATGTTACATAAACATTTAAAACTGTTGTTTCTCTTAACATTCTGGGATTTAGAGATATTTTGGTTATGTGTTGTGTTGTGTTGTTAGCTTTGCTTTTTCAGCTTTGGTTGTTTGTTTCTTTTTTGGCAATTTGGATTGTAAAGAGAAAGGTGAGATCTTCTTCCTTAAAAGCTTGTTTGTAATGTGGAAATGTGAGGAATTTGGGTGTTGTATGTGAAGGATGCCCTAAGTCTCAAGTTTTTAGCTCAGCTTTTTGCCTTTGTGCCATGAATGATTGGACTTGGAATCATCAATACTAGTAAATTTTAGGTCAAATACTACATAAAGTCCTTGCACTATGCGTTTTTTGAGTTTAATCCCTCTACTATAATTATTGCACATTTTAAAAAGAAGTACAAAATATATCAAGGAGCATATGTTTTAAAAAACAAGCCGATGGATTTTTACAAAAAAAATAACCTTTGGGTTGAAAATATATTTCAGAAATAAAAATAAAGATTAAATCTATCAAAAATCCATAGTGCAGGGACCTTCCATAGGATTTTACCTAAATTATATTCAAATGTGAGTTGAGTACTCGAGAATATGCCTAAATAATCGTAATGGGGCCTTAATAAAGTGAATAAAGTCCAAGTGGTGGGATTAATTTGCTTGGAAAATTTTGGCAAATGAAAGACCTTTTGGCAGTCGCAAAATTTGATCCACATCATGCAACTTTTTGACCAATTTAGGTGGTACAATGATGATGAAATGTTTACCATCCATTAACTTAGAGAAGCACTGTGCAAACGGAGCCTGAATAATTGCCTTCCATAATTTCTTAATAATGGAGATGCCTAATCATACACATACTGTTGCTTGTTTAATTCAATGTTTCAGTCAGGGCAATCTTTTAAGTCGGTATAGAATTTTCACATGTATTATAATTCTGAATTTCCCAATAACCTATAGTTTATTATCATCCAATTTTTTTCCTCTTATTTTGTTTAGTTTAGTGTGGCTAGCTTTCAGGTTGGCTATTGTTGTCTTTTTCTTTTCTCTTTTATCAACTTTTTCTTTACTTGTTCTCCTCATTTACTCTATATATTTTCTCTTTTTTAGTTTGTAGATCTATTTTATAGATATCTTCATTGTCTTCACAAGTTGCGATAGATAATGGTGGTGTCTATCCTTGCTAAACCTCCATCGACCACCAGCAGTTTCTCTTCGATAATGGGTTGATCGTAAATACTCGAATGGTGACTCTTCGTCAGCTTCTTAATCTACTTAAGTTTTGAGACTATTTCAGAATCATAAATGATTACATGTGTCAGTTTCGATCCGTGTTGTCTTAGGTATTATATGTTTCTTTTATTCTTTAATAAGTCTTCATTTTTAGAAATTTTTGTCTTGTCTTGGACAAGTTTTTTTTGTCTTACTTATGCATGAAGTCTTTTGCTAATGATTTTAGGGTTGATTTTATAGTTGTCCTCTCCAAATTGGTGGATGATAAGTTCTTTTGCTGATTTTTTTCCCACCACTTTGGACTAGTCAAGATTGATTTCATTATCGTGTTAAATGCTTGCAATCACTCCTGATACATCGTGTTTAAGTTGTGACAAAGTTAGTTGATGCTGAGTTGAAACTTTTGTTTGTTGATGAACTGTCCTTCACTGCCTACGATGACTGTTTTTTTTCTCGAATAGTATGGTCCCATTAATAAAATGAATTAATGAATATTCCTTTTAAAAAATATTATGATTCAAATTTTCATTAATTATATATATGGGTTAGTATTTGGTACATTGACAATATACTTTTGTTTTATTCCACAAGCAACCTTAAAAAATTAGCATGCATATCTTTTTTTTAAATATTTATTTTTTAATATTTTATTATACTCTATAAGACACTTGTCAACTCTCTAGTTTTGCTTGTAGAGTTTAAAAACTCTCTGGGGTGCACAAAATATTTTCTCTATTTATATTTATACTATATATAAAGATTTTGATTGGGTTGGTGTCATGTAGAACTAGATCCCAACTCTATTGTTAAATAAGCAAAAGATTCCGGTCTTAATAAAGTAATAAATATTAATTGAAGGATATTTTGTCTTTTATATAAAATTCAGAAGAAAAAAAATTATATGCTTATGATGGGTACAAAATTTGAACCCAAGACATAAAACATACACTTTTAAGTTTGAACTTTATATAATTATTTTCACCTATATTATAAGTGTGACAAAATCTACTTAAGGTTTTGTGGAAGGTTGGTTTACAATCATAATATCATTTTGGTGTTAGTTTGATGAAATGGTACCAAAGTTGCAACAATGACTTCATATTTAGGAGGTCATAGGTTTGAATTTGGCGAACCTTAAAGTGGGAAAGTCTTGAGGGGTGTTTAGACGTTGAGAGAGAACAATACTGATATTTTTACTCATGATGCAACGCGATTAAAGGAAGTGGTAATACTTGCCAATCAACATCCCAAGACTGTTTAAATGACATGGGATGGATCTGCTTTTAATGTGAACGGTGATAGTGTGATTTTGAAGAGTAAGCACAAAGCAATGTGTGATTGAAGACATATTCTGTTTCAGTGGCTTGCTGATTGAACTCATTGAAGCCACGTAACTATTTATTTGTGCCTACGACATTGCTGCTGAACCAAACAGCTTGAGCCCAATATCCATTGGATAGGGGTGACAGCTCGTCCATAGCCCGAGGTAACCTTAGGTTTTAGTATTTAAACTTCAAATCAAAACATGTGTTTGTACTCTTGAGTACTGTTTAAAATCTAATTTAAAATTTCCATATACAAGATTCATGGGTGTTACAAATGAATGCTGAAGTGTTTAGTTTCACCGCTACGGGGGAGTGAGAAAGTAAAATTTGCAGCCCTGTCTCCATATCCAACATTGACCTTGTATTCGCCTAAGAATCCATAAAAGCTGTATGAACCATGCTCACCTGTTACCCCCTTCATCTCCCCGCTTTCCCATTCTTTCAGCAGCTTGTCAACCACATCACCCGCTGGGAGATTCTTAAAATTCTCATCAGTTAAACACATTTCGTAACACCCTTTTGGATGGAGAGCCGTCCACAGCATTATCCCATTCACTGAAGGGTGTGAAAACCCTTCTCTTAGTACCTGTTCTAGGTACACCCCCTGTAATTCTTTACCAACCGAACTGCTAATATCTACCTCTGTTAGCCATATGGGGAGTCTGAGGGTAGCCAATTTGTCTATCACGGCTCGCATTAGAGGAAGGTTTGGCACTGTAAAATGACTTTCCAACCCAATTCCATCCATGTACATGCCACCGCGTTCAAGCTCTCTTATCCTTTCAATGTAAGTGTCAACTGTTGATTTAACATCACTGCAGGTTTCCACAACATTAAATTCATTCGTGAACAGGGTTGCTAAAGGGTCCGATTGATGTGCAGTCTCGTAGAAATGCAAGGTTGCATCAGGTCCAAGTCGTTGCTCGTAAAAATCAAAGTGGAGCATCTCATTACTGACATCCCAGTGTATGAATTCTTCTTTGTATTTGCTCATTAAGCTCTGTATTCTGGAATTAACTGCTGATTGTAGGTCAGGGCCTGTAAGGTTCCGAACCCATGCAGGCGTGTACTTGGGGTCTTCCCAGAATATGTTGTGGCCTCTGGCTATTATTTGGTGGGCTCTAACAAACTCCAGCATTTGGTCAGCTAAGGTGTAGTTGGTCTTCCCTTGATCTGGTTCTGTTGCATACCATTTCAGTTCATTTTCAAACACTGCTGCATTGAATCGTTCAACAAACCAGTTCTGGAAGACAAAAGAAAACAAGATCAATTAGCTAGCATTGTCCGACATGTATTAAGAAATGAATATGAACACATACCTGATAGGGCAAATTCCCAAGAATGGTGTGTGCTATTGCAGAACCAAATGGAAAATCCTTTGAGACTTGGTTTATAGTTATTGCTGCTCCTTGCAACCTATTACCTTGTTGATCTGAGACATGTATTGTTACAGCACGCTTCCTTTGCTGGGGAAAAAATAGACAGTAAGTAATTTTGTTAAGATATTGGACATTACCATTATTGAAATATCATTTCACAAAGTGTGTCAACAGTAATTACAGTGTTAATCATGAATTGCTGGTTGAACCTCCATTCTTGATCAGTAAATGACTGTAACGAGGAACTATCAATTGTTATATCAATGTCTTTATCATCTGAGTTCTGCATATCCAGGACATTAGAAAAAAAAAAGGTTTTTAGAAGCAAAAATCAATGACAGCATTCATGATCTAATGCTCAATCTTTTTTAGAAGCAAAACAAAAGGTTCACCTGGAATAGCAGTAAAGCTAAATTTGAAGGTGAATCAAGAACAAATCCACCTTTGAGAAATGACCAGCAACCATTCTTAGCCAAAACAGTCCCTATACAATTATATGTTCTGTTTTCTGTCTTCAAGCTTGCCCTAATGAGAGCTGAATTTGCACCTTGTATTTTGATCCAAGCTGTAATTGCACCAAACAGAGTAAGCCAATCCTGTAATGTTTCAAAATACAATTTGTCTGATATTCACAGTAGAAGTTTTTGTCTATGTTAAAATGTCAATTGCCTCTACAATAGGGGGATGTTCCTGAACTGGGGCCATATCTAGCATTTGCATATGTCGGTTGCCACTTTATGTGACAAATCCAAACCTTAAACATTGCCACTTGTTGGGCCACGGGCGATACAGTGTGATATGCCAGTAAATAACAGGTACATTAAGGGTTCACCTATGTCGATGAACTTGTTTATTCTTTTTTTAAAGTATTTGTGTTTTAATATTTGTATCCGAAATTCATATGGATGGAGAACTTAACTGGAGAAACAGTAAAAATTGCCCACGGTGAGATTCTTCAAGAGAAAAGCTGGAGTGTAAAAACCAGTTGCAGTTTTGCCAAAAATGGCAGGTCTCATAATGGGCGGCTCATCTTTCAGAATCCCTCCTTGGTACAGTGGCTCCTCTGGCTGTGCTTTACACTGCAAACCAACAACATCATCAACAATTGTCATGGACATTGCGGTCAATCAAATAACTGCAGACTACATATTCATAATATAGTCAATAGATAAATGATCTATTCTCAAACTGTTTTACCTCTGTGTAAGCAGTAAAATCATATAAAGGCCCATCTGCAGCAATAAAAAGAAAAAGAACCCACTTAAGTTTTCTGAAAACCCCATTAGAATGTTTTGAACAGTCAAACCAAATGTAGAAAGGGAGAGAGAACCATATGAAGCAACCAAGGAACCACTAAGAAGAATGAAGAAAGCCCAGAAGCCACCAAAAACGAGAGAATGTTTCATGTTCCTGTTTTGAACAAACTGCTATTGAATTGAACAAATGCTGAAGCTTACATTATATACCATACAGAAAAAAAAATGAAATGATTTCGGATATCAGGAGAAAGAGGGGGAGTGTACCTAATTAAGGTTTGTGGTGGGGATCACAAGGGAACAGTGACAGGCCTATGAGCACCCGTGCCTTGCTCACATGTTTTACTTAAGGGTTTCATTTGATGTGAACTTTAAATAAACTTGTCTTTGCTGCTAAATGTCCATTTATGGTTAATACAGGCTTAGACTCAACGTTATATAAGTGGGAAATTTATTTATTTTCTATCCACCCTTAATATTAGTCACTTTAGCTTTAATGGAGAGTTGGCTTGTTGCTAAGAACTAAGTGATGAGTCCAAGTTAAGTGTTTTTTTAATCTAAGATTTGGTTGTGTGCCAAACTCTGGTTTTTGTCAGCAAACTGAAACAATGTTCGTTTAACCAATATTATTAGAACTTCGGTTGCTTTTGGCGACCAACTTGGGCTGCTTTGAGAAGTGTAAAAGAAGAAATTTATATAATGGACGTTCGAGGATTAGGTGACCAGTGTAACCAAGCACTGTTGCTAATACTGAGAGATTCCGAAATTAGTGTTTGGGGGATAGCTTAGTTTTTGTTTTGATCATGGAGATTGGAAAAAAAAAAAAGCACAAGCTGTACAAGGATTGAAGATGGGTAATTAATGGGAAGTGGGTTGGAAATAGGTGAAGTCTGCTTTAGATTAAAGTCTAGTCCTCAATTGTCAGACCAGTTTGATTCCAGGGGTGCTTCATTCATGGCTAGAACTTGCACGCGTGAAGCGTGCATGATATTGGGACCATGCATTCACATGCTTTAAAAGTCAAATCACATTGAATGCCCAATCCCTCGGTTCCTCCATGGATGTGGAACCTGTTGGGCATTGAAGGAAAAGGTGAAGACATTTTCATTTTCACTGCAAATCTAGTATCACTGTAGAGTGGCCTTCAACCTGCAAACCCCGTGTTAGAAGTAGGGTGGGTATTTGATCGAGTCGAGTTGAATCGAATAAAAAAATTTTGAATTAGTCGAATTGATGAATCTTATTTTAGCAATCGAACTCAATTTGAAATTTTTTTAATCGAGTCAAGTTAAGTCAAGTTAATAAATCTTATTATTTATACATAGACCGATTATTTAACTAGTAGACGAAGTACAAGCTTTTAGATTAATTTTGAGTAAAGGAAAAAGGGAAGGTAGGACAATTTGGGAAGGAAAATAAGACTATTGAGTAAACATTTATTAAAAAACAACGTAATTTTTCTTTTAACTTGATAGTTTTGACTTTTTAACTTTAGATAAGGTAAATATTTATCAAAACAATGTAGCTTTGTCTTTTTTTATTTGGATTTTCGAATAACTCGAATTAAGTGCGAGCGTTCAGTTGAATCGAGTGAGATTGTTTGAGTTAAATTAGAAAAATTAATATTGTCAAATTAAAATCTTGTTACAATATAACTATTTCCATGTTAGAGTATATAAATTTAAAACTATATATATTTGCAAACTTGTTTAAAGCATAATAATAAGATATTTTAATACAATAAACTTGAATCATTAATCATTCCAAAATTATTGTTTTATAAAATTTTTAAAATTTCAACTTTTTATATATTTTCTAGATTTCTTTAAAAAATTAAATTTGAAAATAATTTTAATTTTTTTTTTGCAATTTTGTTAAGAGAGACCAATTTACTCATTTTCAAATTTGATAAGGACCAAAATAGTATTTAAACTAATCTGTTATTCGAATTATTCGAGTTATTTAAATTGTAAAAATTCAACTCGACTCGAACTTAAAGTCAGAAATTTCTTATTCGAGCTGACTCGAATAATTCATTTCGATTAACTCGAAATTTAAACTTTTTTCGATTTTTTTATCGAATCGAATTTTTTTCACCTCTAATTAGAAGGATGTTGTTCAAATCAAGATAGTGTCAAAATGTGGGCCTCTAAAACCATATTTTTGAGCCCAGAGGCTTTAATCTGTCGATCAATTAGATACCGAAGACAAACTCGACTCATGTGACCCAAAAACACAAACAAGACTTTCAGAGATTCCTCCCTTATTTTCTTAGACCAGACTGGGCCAAATGAACCGTTTTTTTATCATGGGCAAACCCAAATAGCTGCAAGATTGTAAGTTTTATAATTATTTGAACCAAGAACATCAATATATATCTTGATAATCGAAGTAAATGCATTTAACCAAATGACATGCCTACCAATAGATCAATGAAGGCATATGCCATATGTTGCTATCTTAACAAGAATTGAACAAAATTTTAACAATTTATTACTATTACACGTTTTCTTTCGAGAGAAAAATCATACAATCATACTATTAATACAGTACTAGTGGTGTTCTAGAATCACTGATCACCTTATAAAATGATGAACCAGCCAATGGCTAATGGTGTATGCAGGATATCACTGAGCAAAGAGCTCATCAATCCTACAATTCCAGCCTTACCTTTTCTGCAGAATTGTCTATCATTGGCCATTAGATGCCGCCAAAGACTTCTTCGGTTTCCGACTGTTGAATATCTTGGTATAAATGTTCTTGGTTCTAATTGCCAGCAAAACATCCAACCCAAATCCAATAAGGGAGGCCATAGCCATTATGATAAACACGAGACCGTAACAATGGGCTCCCACACAGGTATTCCCACCTCCTGGTGTTGGAGTAGCTTGTGCATCATATAGGTAGCCAGCAAGCAGGCCAGAAAACAGGAAAGAACCTATGGGAAGATTGAGGATTAAAATGTTGTAGAGCAGACCGTAGTATTTGAGACCGAATAGTTCCGAGGCAACCGGGACGGTCACTGCTAGACGGACTCCGTAACAAATGCCAACAACAATTGAACCAATGTAAAGGCAACCAGGCAATGCCAATGCCATTAGAAGGAGCCCAACCGCCATCAAGATCTGAGATGCTGCATTCCAAAGTGGCCTAGGAGTTCCTGCTTTCCTGTTTGAAATCAATGCACATGGAATATAGATCTTATTAGACATCATTATCAGCCAAGTGAAAACTAGTCCCTATCAAGCTATCCAAATTGGCCAACCTTGCCATGACCTCATCTACATTGTCCATTTGCAATATTAGTTCACCTACTTTGCAACCAACACTCACTTTCAATCATTCTAAGATTTTACATTGTTATAACTAATCAATGACAGCATTAAGGCATTAATATGATGCATGTTTCATCTATTTATTGATCGCAATGCATTTAACCCAAACATCCATTAAAGCAACAAAAGCTGTCTAATCACAATATTAATTGAGGGCAAAACATTCCTTTTTTTGCTTCCAAAAGTTGGAAACTTATTGAATTACGTAAAAAGCAAAACAAACAGCAACAGCATGTCGTGTACAACTCAAGTTGAAAAACCAAACCACAAGCGGATTCAAACCAAGGTTTCTTAACCAGAAAGAAAACGTAAACCAGATTTTTTTTTTTAAATAAAAATAAATTATGCAGCTTTGCGGCTCAAAGCACAAAATATTGCCTTTCAAGAAAAGAAAGAAACCAACCCATACTTATTAAAATGATGGTAGAGATGTACCAGTTTATATATTGCTAAAATCATGCATATCTAAGACTCCAACACATAATTAATTAAAGATAGTTAAGATCATTGTTAAGTAAATTCTAAAAGAAAATATTTTTCTTACATAAAATGTTTTCTTGTGGTTTATTTTTTAAAACATGTATGTGATGTTTGCATACATTTGACGAAATTAATAAAAAGATCGAAAATAAACATTTTATGAACTCATCGATCAAATCAAAGAATATGGAAAATAATAACTAAAAAAGGGTATCAAGTTGCATATTACTAATAATAAACCGATGTCGACCTGAATCAATCAATAAATAAATATCCACCAACTAAAAGTAAAAGATCCTAATTATGCTAACAAAAAGTCACAATCAAGCAAAAGTAAAGGTTTTTGGCAACAACAAAAAAAGAACAAGTTGAGGTTAAGGGCAAGGAATGGAAGAAGCTTACTTGAGAAAGTACTCGGAAACAGAGCCGGAAATGATTCGTCCAAAAAAGCCCCAAATACTGGTCAATGAAATGAATATAGAAACGTCGGCGTGACCCAAGGCTAACCCGATCTGTGCCATGTTGTTTATCACCGCCATACCTGTTCCCACCCCACAAAGGAACGATGTGAACAATACCCAAAAGTCCCATGTCTGCATCGCCTCCATTATCGTGTGCTCCTCTCCTATCACCGGTTTTGTCTTTTCCACTAACACCGTTGCGTCATCCGCCGAAGCTGCTGCTGCCACTTCGGTAATGATCTCCTTTGTCTCCGCCGGCGGCGACGTAGTTTCCTCTTTCAGCAACGGTTGTTGTCGCTCCATGTCAGCTTCGAACCCGACCAAGCGCCAACTCTTTACAAAAGCATATATCGGCACCGCCAACGGACTAGCTAATAAAATAAGAAGTATAACCGCGAAAACCAGCGAAAACACTTGATTGGTTGAACCGATGAGGTCGTAAGTTAAAAGATAAACAGCGACGACGACGGCGACTATGTTGAATATTGCGAAATAGCGGGCTTCTTCCTTCTCCGCAGCGACGGAAGTAGATTGGGGGATTTCACGGAGGAATAAGATGGCGACAAGGCAAACAGCAAAAGGGATGACGGCAAGCATGACGAGGAATCGTGCTGGGTCATCGGAGAAGAGGGCAGAGCATAAGTCTGTGAAGATAGCGGTGCTGAGACCGACATACCCTTTTAAGATTCCGGAGACCGGACCACGGTTTCGCCGGAAGTTGCGGATGCAAGTGACTAACACGGCAGTGTTCATCCATGTGGTGCTGTTGCCTCCCAAGCACATAAATATACACATCTGCCAGTAAGGAAGTGGATGGATTTTCTGACTGACGACAAGCCATTGAGCACCATACCCAATCAAGCCTTCAATGGCACCAATAAGGAGGATGACGGGAGTGGGCAAACGATCAGAGGCAAGACCGGCAAGGAGACCAAAAGCCTTACCAACATCTTTAGCCACTGACAAATTGTTAAGCTGAAGCTGGGTAAGGTTCATAAGCGTCTTGATGGCATCAGAGTAGTTTGAGAAAGTGTAATTATTGCCTGAAATGGTCTGCACCCATACTGCAGATACGAAGCCTAGCCATTTCCAGGCACTGAACGTGTGACTTTCTCGAATCCCCATCAGAAAAAGCTCGCCGACAACCACTACACTTTGAACGGTAGGTGTGGGATGGATTTTTAAAGTTTTCAGAGCTCGAAATTTAGAGCCTTTCTGTATTTGTGACTTGCGGCCTTGCTTGGTTATTTAAAGAGTAAAAGTTTGGACCCATATGTAGAATCCGTAGACTTCGGTTAATTAAAAAATAATAATAATAATAAATTAGTAATTCAACTTTGATTTAAATCGCAGAATATTCATTTAACTTTTAATTCAGTTCAGAAAATAACAAATTAGTTTTACTAACCATTTTCCATTACGAATTAATGGAAAATTGACGGTCACCTTAGAGTCTATGTTGTCATTTAAACAACCTTAATAAAAATCTTTTAGATGACTATTATCAAAATTAAAATTCTTTTCAACTTCTTTCTTTATTTCTCTAATGTTATATTTTTCTCTATTTTTCCCTTTAGAACAATCCTTCATCCAAAACACCAATACAACTATTAACAAACCCCTAGAAAGAGGAAGATAAAGTTGAAGAGAGAATAGAGGGAAATCCAAATATTATTTTATTATTTTTCCCAATTTTAATTCTTTAATTTCATCAAAGCTGTATTTTTTTCATTTGCTTTTTGTTTTGTATCAAACAATTATTTTTACCTTATTATTTCCTTTCTCATTTGAAAAAAAATTAAGGGTTTCATTTATCTTTTAATTATTTAACTTCTTTCTTAAAATTGAAGTGTTTCATTTCGGAATTGGGGTTTAATTTTTCTGGGTTGTTGTTGATTTTTGTTTTGTTTGATTTTTTATTTTTTATTTCTCTTTGCTTAATGGAAAACGAGTATAATCGACGTGGTTTGGTGGTACAGTTTAATGAGTAAAATAAAACTTCAAAATCAAATTCTACCAAATGAGATTATTCTATATATAGAATACAAAAACAAAAAAAAATGAAGAAAAGAGGGGAAAAGAAAGAAGGGACCAGCTTTAGAAGAAGAAGACCCTTCTGCTCCTCATGTCCAACATGACACGTTAGTGATCGATTTATTATTTTTTGAAAGTTGAGTGACTGTTTTGT
The DNA here is from genome assembly GCF_025698545.1 of Gossypium raimondii. Lineage (NCBI taxonomy): Eukaryota > Viridiplantae > Streptophyta > Magnoliopsida > Malvales > Malvaceae > Gossypium > Gossypium raimondii. The sequence goes on from NC_068565.1 coordinate 42,666,415, forward strand.
CATCAAGATCAAAGTTGAGTGACTGGTAGTATAATTTATCCCTAAAAATATTAAAAGTTATTAGGAAAAAAAACTGATTGGGCCATCTTTGAAAAGAAAAAAAAAGCTGGTAGGACCAAGTTTCGATTTTATTATTTTCTGTTCACAACAATTTTCTAATAAAAGTGGAAAAGAAAGAAAAGAAAGTTATTAATTTTTTCTTTTCTTTTTTAATAAAAGGAATTTTGATTTTGTGGAAAATAAAACAAGAGTTAATTGCATAAATATCCCTGAATTATAATTTATATTTTAAATTAATTTTTAAACTTTAGGGTATTATATTATTTTGCCATGCTATTGCTAGCCATCAAAATTTGACTTAAATGTTAGCTTAGATCTAATATTATTAAAGATATATTAAATAATTAATAAAGTTGAAGTTCAGACAAACGGTATAACCAAATTGAAATAATACTCTAATTTAAGGATTTAATAAAATATTAAAATGAATTAATTAATAATTTTGAGGATGTAAAAGGGTGTTCGCTTTTGTTAGGCTCCACAACATACAGGCGTACGGTTCGCTATTTGTTTTTACTTGCCGCTGAAATGTACGGTCTGCACTGCAGGAGCTGGTGTTAGATATTTTATTTTTGGGTAAACTACACCCAACTTCATTAAATTATTACTAAATTTACGTTTTGACCATTCAATTTCAAAAACTTATCAAATGGTAATTGCATTGTTTGAAAATTTCCATTTAAGTCATTAGACTATTAAAATTATTGTTCTATGGCCTTCTCTGTTCACATCACTTATACCAATTAAAAACTCTCATTCCTCTTCTCTTCTACGGTTTATTATTTTCAATGAAACAACTTTGAACGTCATGAATTTAAGAACCAAAATCCAAACAATTTTATTATACGATCTTCTACATTGACTGTTAGACCAACTTAGATCTAAGATATATTATTCTCCTTATCAATGGGTACTTTCAACTGTACTAGTCGTTGAATTGTTGCTTGAAGCTCACTAGCCGAACCTAATTAAAAAAAAAACTTAACAATCCAATTACTTAAATAAAATTTTATGAATAGTTTAATAATCATTTTGTAACTTTATTGTTTGTGTATAACATTTGGTGTACACATATACATACACATATATTAGAGTACAAGTTGATTTTGTTTCATCAACTAGAATAGAGCAATGGGATGTGGTTGGAGTGGATACAGCTTCTTGCTGTATAGCTGTTTGGTTTCAATTACTGTGGGATGAGACTTTGGCTCAACTAAAGACTCTAAATTCCATTTTGTAATCTTTTATCTTTCTATTATCATTTATAAAATTATTTTAATTATTTTTAAACTGAATTATAAAACAATTTTTAAATTACATTAATATATCATAATGATAATTACAAAGATGCATCCAGATAACTATAATAAAAATATATTATTATAAAGTATCGTTGGAGTAATAATCAGAAAATATCTAAATTTTAGCTAAAATAAATTTATACAGAGCCTACAAATAGCGAGACATAAATGATGATAAATATGGATTATGAACTTAAATAAAATATTTTAAAATTTTTATTAAACTAATTCTTTGTTGGTTATGAGTTTAATCGTAACTTATGCATAATTTACATACAATATAGCTAGAAAAATATCAATTTTCTCGTCACTTTTTTCAACGCTTAACTACGTTAATCATATAATTAATGGATTTTAAATGTGTAATATTCGAATATAATTAATTGAAATTTTAATTTTAAGATATTTAAAAAAATATATGAAATAAAGAACACGCTTAGATTATTCTTTGATGCTAAGAATATGTTAAAAGAAGAATATGAATCGTAATGTTGTCCACCATTGACCATACATAGTTGTACGACACGTCCCGTGGACTACTCAACAAACATTTATGACCCGCTTTGGGAAGTAATACCATTAAACAGAACTTAGGATCCCAAAACTATTTTTATATGATATGATGATCAATGAAATTATAGGAACATGTGGGGTATCATATAAGCACACGTCCTTATTACACAGCACAACCACATGCTTCATGCATTTCTTTTATTTATTTATTTTCTCCAATTGATGAGATCTACGTTATTTGACCGATGCTGCATTTATTTGTAGGTTGCGTTTTGCAATTGGATTTCCTTTTTCTTTCAAAAAAAAATCATAAAAACTTTTGCTTTTTTATGTATAAGTGATTGAATTGTTGTTTTTGTCTTAAATTCAAATTTCTTTTCTTTTTCTATTGCATTTGGTACTAGTGCTCAACAAGAATGAGATAAAAGAGAAAAAAGTGGTCATCATTTTACCTGTGACAGGCAGAGAATTAGAGAAAATGATTAAGTAGGGAAAAAGAGAGGTAGGAGAACTTAGGGAGATATGGGAAGGAGAAGCCTCTAAGAGTTTGGGTATCAAGTAGAATGGTTAAGAAGAAAAAAGATCATCCGCTCTTCGACTGTTGGGGTATATAAGAGAGGTCCCCTTGCCATGTAGTGTTATGCCATCGATAATACGAATGGTGGCTCACTCATATGGTTGGTTAGGTGGTAGGTCTGTTATATGTCAATTGTCGTCTAACCTAATATTGTGTGGTCCTACTCTAACATTCCCTTTGTTGAGGTAGTACAAGGAATGATCCCCATGGATAATCCGTAGCAAGTGATTGAAAGTGGGTGGATGACAACAAGTGACCTCCTTGCGGGTGGTGTGAGGTATGCGAGTGACTGATTATGAAACTAATGATAAAAATCGAATGACCATTCATCTACCCGTTATGAACTATCTCATGCTGTCACGTGTCTAAAGTGATAAACAAGTATAACAATTACATTGGAAAAAAGGAATTTCACAATAATTGAACTTTGTAGAATATGTCAACAAAATGCCACTAGTAACTAAAGTTGTAATATACAAGTTTAATAAGGGTTTGTTTGTTTGCATGTAAAATGGCTTCCGGAAATTGATTTCTAGAAAATGAATTACTTTTCTGGAATAGCTAATATTTTCTGGAAAATGATTTATTTATAAATAAATAAAAATATATAATAGTACCCAATTATTAAGTTAGAATATTAACAATCATAAATTGAAAACAACTTATGCGAATAGATGACTCTTGATTATGTTATAAAAAAAACAACGATCAAATAATAAATTAGTTTCCAAACCATAATTAGTACTATAAATTAATACTAAAACATACATAACATAGAAACGTTAACCTTAAGCCCTAAACCGACCTAATGTTTCTAGCCATATAATCAGTCCACATAGACTGTGCAATTTCATCTCTCTTAGTAGATCATTCTCTTGCTACTTCTATTTTTTCTCACTTCGTAAGAGTTGATATTATTAAATCAAACTCAGACTTCTCATATAATACTTGATTAATAAAATAATTAGGATCAACTCTCATTATATGATTATGAATGATACAACAAGCCAACACTATATCTACTTGAGTTTGGAAATTCTAAAGTGGTTTAGCATCTAACACACGAAACCGTTTCTTTAAAATATCAAAAACACGTCAACAGTGATTCGCAATGACGAATGACGAAGATTAAAGAGCTCTTTTGCATTTTCTAGCCCCTAATCACAAAATTCTTGTAAATGATATTGAACACCACAATATGGAGTAATATATTCATTTCGGATGCCATATCAATGAGAGCACATTGGTCAGGCACTTAGGATGGATGTTTTGACATGCTTTGAGCTTGTTTAATCGTGTTTTGAGTAAGTCTATTTGATGGAAATTGGGTTGCTTGATGTCCAAGTAAGTATGTTTTGGTAAACTTGAATTTGAAGGTACAAATTGGAGCACACGGCTTGGGATATGGGCTGTCACATGGCCATATACCACACACGGTCACACCACACTGTCGTGAGTCATTATTGTTTTAAGTGCAGGTTGGTCCACACAGACACTAAGAGTTACTTGGCCGTGTGACCCTGAGCTACATGATCACAGTGAGTTACATGACCTGGCCACATGGCCGTGTGACCTTATATTACACAGGCACAATTAGTTACATGGTCCACGTACATGGGCATGTGAAGTAGCCACACGGACGTGTGAAATAGACACATGGCCATATTTATGATCCACACGGTTTGGGCTTTGTCACACGACCGTATGACCCATGTTTTCAAAATTTCCAGGTTTTTATGTTTTGTTTCAAAATAACCTCTGATTGTTTTCAAATTATTTTTAAAGCCCCGTGGGCTCGATTTAAGGTCCATAAATGTAATTTTACCTAAAAATATATGAGTTGTGGAATGTTATTATTTAGTTTTGTATAATTGTTTCTTTATGAAGTTAAATATTTTGTATTATACTGTAACACTCCGTAACCCTAATCTGGCAACGGAGACGGGATAGGGGTGTTACACTAAAAGCTTATACATACGATAGGTATATCAATAGCTGAAAGAGAAAGATGATTTTGTAAGGTGAAAATAAGTACCATAACAAGTTTTAAGTTAGTCAAAGAACCTCTCAATATAGAAGTGTCACAAGATTAGTGTTTTCCTTTAATCTTTTAATCCTGTCTGTTGTACATGTTTTCCCTTAAAACTAATGTTTACAAATATCTATCCTATACATTTGGAATTCCCCATGCTATACGAAGTATCCTATTACTTAGTCACTCATTCACATTAACCCCTATAAGCCTCATTCTCATTATCTCCTTTATTTTTCTTATAATTTCTTGTTCTGTGTTCCTCAAATTCATGAATTGTCTACCATTTCTCTCCTTTCATATCAAGTAAAGATGTGCACTCCACGCCAGTCTCAAAATGACAGTAATAAGTGTCCTTCCCTTTAGCTTAGCACTAGCCAAATAAAGCTCCCATTGCCAACTCATTAGTTGTCTAGTTAATTGACAAAGTTGTAAGGCGACAACCTAAACAAATTTTGAGTATGCACACTTAAAAAATAAATGTTTTCTAGTTTTTGCATCAGCGAGAGACAAAATGCATCTTCCACCAATGTTCATTCCCTTAGCAATAAGTCAGTTACAAGTTGGCAACCTATTAAGAATAGCCATTCAAGCAACCATTGTATGCCTTGAAATATGAAGAGGAAACCATAAAAGCTTACACCATTGAACTCTATCTATTATTGGTCTAATCTCATTCCATACTCTGTTAACCAAATACATTTGTCCCTATAGAAACCAACTTCTATTTGAATTATGTTGAATCAAGGTTTTTGGAAATTTTAGAACTACCTTTTAGACAATTTTCAATTGAAACGTCTCTACAGAGAGGAAATGATTAAATATAAAATAGGATAATAATAAAAAAAGAAAGAGAGGGGAAAAAAGAACTATTGTAATAACTAAACCCAAGAATTCTTCACCTCACCATATTTTTTTTCCATTGTTAATATAAATCGCTTCAACTCAAACAAACTACCAAAAACACCCTACAAGAAAAAAATCATCGGAAACATCAAAATTTAGAAAGCCTATTTATTTTCATAAATGAAGCATTTTATCAAACACTTTTTAAGTTGAACCCAATCCTTACAGAATACAAAAGAATCCCAAATAATAATAAAACCTCCAAAATTGCCATTAGAGGGCCATAAATAATTTATCAACCAATTAGCACAATTTCCAATCTTGGACTATTGAATAATGAAAAATTGTACTTTCACCTCAGCAACCAATTGCTTAACCTTTCTTTTCTTTGTACTCGATCCTAAGCCCCTTAGGTTCTAAGATAAAATGCAAACCTTATTCAATGCACAAAACTTCAGTACACCAATAGAGACAAACTTGGAACAAAGATAATAGAAGCACATATCAATAAACTGAATAAGAAACCAGCTAAGTGAATCAAAGCAACCAAGTCGACCCAAACGCCACCCAAAGCACTAAGAATAGAAAGAATGCAGTTGTACAAGATATATTGGCAAACATTTCTTTAATTGATTTATGCAGATCAATTTATCCCGAAGTAAAAAAAATGTTATAAGAAAAATAATAATAAATTCACCTAAAAATAAATAGATCCATTTCGAATGAAGCAAATAACTTCCATTTCTATATAAAAAAAAGTTAGATGCAAAACCTTGATAAGAAAAAGATAGTGATATACCTTGATAGGACTGGAAATATTGTTTTTATTTTTATTTTTGAGGGTTTCTTAGAAATGAAGGCAAGAAAGGAAGACTTGATAAGGACAACGGTCGATTGATAGAGATGATGAGACAAAGATGAAGAGGTGAGGCCAACAGACAGAGATGAGGAGGAGAGGTAGAGGCCGACGGACAAAGATAATAAGAAAGGGAGAATGACTGTTAATCAAGTTAGTGATGAGAGTGAAGAGGAGAAGGGAAAATGTCTTACGGGATGAAAGTCGGTAAGACATTTTCCTTAAAAATGCATTGATTTTACTTGTGTTTTAGAGAATGTTTTCCTTTGAGAAATCATTTTCCACCAAACAAATACTGTAAAACAATGAAAATATTTTATTAAAATGTTTTTTTTTCCGATACATAAATAAATTTCTATACTCAAACTTCTTCAATTGTCTCAAAACCTTAAAAAAACTTTTTAACCCAAATTGGTTGGTGATAGAATTTGTGACGATTCAAGTTTGTTCTGTATTAAGTTTTGTATAAAGAAAAACAAATTTCCTCTGAGATTCTACTTCTATTAAATAGTTTCTTCTGTTTTCAAAATAATTCATAAACTTGAGAAATCTTTTTAATCTTTATTTATAAAAAAAATCTAACACAAATCACACAAATCAAAATTAAAAAAAGTCAATATTAAATAAGAAAAACTTAGAGGCGCAATTGATGCCAGTGAAAATCAGATTATTGCATTCTTAGTGTGGCCCCCTCCAAGTTGCTAATCTATTTAGAAATGATTTGGACCTTATATTATACTGGGTACGGTCCCTTTGTACTTTAATATAAAAGGAAAACCTGTCTGTCATAAAATCACGTGGATTAAGACTTTAATAGGCTTCTTTTAGACCACTTATGATTGGATCTCGGATCCTATTGAAATGTTTGATTTTGATTATTGTTTAACTACAATAAATATTTTTACCAAAATTATTTGGGTTAAAAATTAAGAAATAAATATATTCATCTAACCTTTCAAAACCATATTTATAAAAAGCAAACGCTATTTTATTGAAATGATAAATTTGAATATCTAAAATTTATCAAATTTTATTATTTGTAAAATTTTATAATTATAATATCTAAAAAATGTTATTATGAGTATATTTTGTGGGTTGATGTGATTTAAAAGAAAGATTTTTTTTAAATTAAGATGTTCATAATTGAGAATAGTAATTAATTTTTTATTACTTACGAGTTTTTTTAAAATAAACGATAAACCTTGACATATATTTCGTTCTCATTAGAAGAAATCAAACACCTAATATCATAGTTCAGGAATATAATTAATAACCTCACGAAATGGTTTGGATTAGAACTAATTTTGGTTTTTAATGTTGAAGGGGCGGCTAAAATTGGGTTCGCCTTCGTTTTTATGTCAACAAATTTATTAATTTATAAAGAGGATAGGAGAAGAGAGTGACCAGCCTGGCAATTTTTGGCAGCATCGGCCCTCAGAATTGTGGGTCGTTGGTTAAAATCTATCGCTGTCTTGGCAGATACGGTGGCTACAAATACTCCCAAGGGTCATTTTAGGGTTTTTACAAAAATAATACAAAAAAATTAAAATAATGCCAAAATAGCATCACAATTTTATTATGTACCAAAATGGTACAAACAATAAAAATTTTAAAAAAAATAGTTTTAAAAAAAAGGAACGAAGTGACAGGACCCTGGTGGAGAGTTTGTCACAGGCGGCACCGAAGGTGCCACTGCCACAGGCGGCACCACCTTGGGGGACCATTATAATGGTCCCCAATTCACACTTCAGCTGAAGGAGAAGAAAGAAAAGGAAAGGAGAAGAAGAAGAAGAAGAAGAAGAAGGAGAAGGAGGCGCAGAAGGAAGAAAAAGGAAAAAGAGAAGGAGAAGAAGAAGAGGGAGGGAAGGAAAAGAAAGGAAAAAATAAGGAAAGGTATTTTTTTTATATTATTTTAATTTTTTTTGTATTATTTGTGTAAAAAACCCATGTTATGTACATTTTATATTTTATTATTTTATTTTATTTATTTGTTACGTGTGTTTTATGTTGATTAGATATGTTTTTTATGAAATTTATTTAGCATGTTGTAATGAGTTTTTTACAAAAATAGTATTAAAAATAAAATACCGAAAAAATATTTTTTACAAAAATAGTATTAAAAATAAAATACCGAAAAATATGTTTCTAAAAAGATAAAATACGAAAAGAAATAAAAAAACGAAAATAGTATATTTATTGAAAGTAATAAAATCCGAAAAAAAAGAAAAATACGAATAAATGGCCAAAATAAGGGTTTTTACTAAATTTATATAAAAACACACTAAATTAATACATTTCAAACATTATGTACTAAAATAATATAAAATAATAAAATACGAAAATAAAATATATTTTAAAAGTAATAAAATCCAAAAATAAGAAAAATATGAACAAAGGGCCAAAATAAGGGTTTTACTAAATTTATATAAAAAAACACACTAAATTAATACATTTCAAACATTATGTACTAAAATAATATAAAATAATAAAATACGAAAATAGTATATTTTTGAAAGTAATAAAATCCAAAAATAAGAAAAATACGAACAAAGGGCCAAAATAAGGGTTTTTTACTAAATTTATATAAAACACACACTAAATTAATACATTTCAAACATTATGTACTAAAATAATATAAAATAATAAAATACAAAAATAGTATATTTTTGAAAGTAATAAAATCCAAAATAAGAAAACGAACAAAGGGCCAAAATAAGGGTTTTTACTAAATTTATATAAAAACACACTAAATTAATATATTTCAAACATTATGTACTAAAATAATATAAAATAATAAAATACAAAAATAGTATATTTTTTGAAAGTAATAAAATCCGAAAATAAGAAAAAAACGAACAAAAGGCCAAAATAATGGTTTTTTACTAAATTTATATAAAAAACACACTAAATTAATACATTTCAAACATTATGTACTAAAATAATATGAAATAATAAAATACGAAAATAGTATATTTTTTTAAAGTAATAAAATTCGAAAATAAGAAAAATATATTAAAATTAAAAACAGAAATTTGTTTTGAAGTTGCAGGCATCGCAATAACTCGATTGATTAACGACGATCCTCACATATCTGATGCGGCTAATAATATGGTAATATATTATTATTTGTTAATCACGGGTTATATTAAAAAAGGATATACGTAATATATAGAAATAAATTATGTTATCCTAATATTTATTTTCTGCAATTTAACACTATCAGGACTCGTACAGCGTATTAAGGGGCCGAATGAATGGTATAGGATATCCCCCGGATGAATGATTGATGCCCTACTTGGAGCAAGCTGGATTCGGGTCAGCAGCATTGATCCGGACGTTCGACTTGCGATACGATTTAATATCTGCACTAGTGGAACGGTGGCGCCCGGAGGCCCACACTTTTCATTTTCCGTGTGGGGAGTGCACAGTGACTTTAGAGGATGTTGCACTGCAGCTTGGGCTCGCAATCGACGGGAGTCCCGTAACGGGAGTAAGTACATTTGCTGAACCGGCTGCACTATGTTATAGCCTACTAGGAAACTCACCCAACGATGATGAGTCAAATTTTTTGGGCTTGAAAGGCAAATTTGGACACTTATTAACTAATGCCACTGAAGGAGAGTTGATGTGCGCTGCTCAAGTGCACATCATGCATATTATAGGGGGAGTATTGATGCTCGATTCAAACAACAACAATGTTCATATCATGTACTTACCTCTATTAGCTGATTTGAGTAATGTTCGCTCGTATAGCTGGGGCTCCGCAGTTCTGGCAATGTTGTATCACCGACAAAGCCTGCTGTCGTAGACATGGGCGGATCCCTTACATTGTTGTAGTCCTGGGCACTTTATCGGATGTCATTCTTGGCATTAGTTAGTCACCAACCATATGTATATCCACTAGTTAACAGGTGATAAAATATAACTTGTCATTAATTGTCACGATACTATATTGACTGATGTCACCAATCATACTATATTTGTTTTCGTAGATAGAGTATTTATCCGGGTATCAAGAGGTCATACACTGTCCCAATATACCGTCTGATGATCGAACAACATGCCGGGGAAGGGGTAAGCTATTCTAATATTCGTGACATGTTACTTTCTATATCTTACTCTCACCGTGTTAAATTATAACCATGTTATTAATCATGCAATTTATATGGATGCCATATCGTAAACCGAAAATTGCAGCTATTATACCCTCGTCTGCCTATGTTCATTCTCATATGTGGTGCATTAATGCACCAATTATAAATTTCAATGTAGTCGAGTGATACCATAGGGATCGAATGCTACGACAGTTTGGTTGCGTCCAATATATCCAGGATTCGCCATATGAGGTGGGGGTGGTTCACGGTAGTTGAATTGGGAGGTTAACCATCGGAGATTTGTTGCGCTGTGGAATAATCAGATGGCTCGAATACCTCAGATGGTTATGGCTTTCGATTTGCAACAATCAGTAGAGTACATACAATGGTACTCTAGTTTGGGAAAGCCATATCTACTTGGAAAGCAGTCGACTGTAGTCCCCCCGCACATGCAGCGACCTAGGGCATACAAGCCAGTAGCTGATATAAGGTGGAGCCAGCGGCAAATCCTGATCTCGAGCCTGATCCCGTACCGGAGTCTGAGTCAGAGCCCGAGCCAAATCTCGAGCAATCACATTTACATGGGGATTCACATTCTTATCATTCAGATTTGGCGGGCAATGACTATTTCTCGAGCTTGTCAGGGGGCGAATACCATTACGAGTTTGATATCTTTGGATCGTACCCACTACAGTACAACACTCCCGGCCCGTATCCAGTGCAATACATCAGTCCTGCTGGGTCGTATCCATAGTATCATGGCACTCCTTCCAGTTCAAGTTCATCGATGCCATTCGAGCCAAATGATTTTTCTTCCATGTTTAGCACACCCTCACTTACGCCTAATGAGGATGTTGGTCGTCGCGATCACCCACAACGTGAACGTCGACCTCCGCAGAGGTATACCCCTAGGACCACACCATCGAACCATCAATTTTAGGGGTTTCTTGCACTTTTTTGTATATTACAAAGTTTGTACTTTTTGTGTAAATTTAATTATTCTAATTTTAGGTATGCTTAGTACGGAACTTTTCTTCCTTTTTTGCATTATATTAAAGCTGAGTTTAAGGTTAAATAGATCCATTTTGGATATAATTTTAATTATTTCAAATCAATTATAATTTTTATAACTTAATTTGGAAACTATATAAATAATTATACTTTTTTGCATTATATTAAAGTTGAATTTCAAATCAGTTATCGGGTCTAGTAATGCTCCGTAACCTTGTTCCTGTGACGGTTTAGGGTTAAAGGGTGTTACAACAACATTACAACATTACACATAACAACTTTACAGCATAAGCTCAATTCCGACCTGATCGTGACGATTGTCCAACATGATAGTTTCGCTATGGGCATTTATTCCGATTATGACTAACTAACCTGCATAATCCACAATGCTTACCGTCGGATTTCTCCCTAATGTCCATTTCATAATGGATTCTGGATGATTGCGGACGACCTCTTGGATTCTTGCATAGCCCTCTATCTGGACAAGTTCGAAAGTCGTTGGAGGCACCTCACACGTATAAAGGTCAGGCAAGACAGGGAACTCATTTTCCCAGACACTCAATGTACGCTCGAGCGTGTACACATCATTGAAAAATTGTTTAATATTAAGGTTCACTTTAGCACACGCTGCCACGACATGCGCCCATGGATAATGAAGTGTTTCGAACATCCTACATTGGCACCGTCTGTTCCGGAGATTAACTCCATAGGACTTAGGTGGTATACCGGGTCGACGACCGATGGTCTTAGTAACTCAAAACATTTCTAGATGTCGTGAATATATTTCTACATTCATCAACCTCGCCATCCGACGGTTTGCAACCATTGCATCCCTGACATCTTCGACAAACACGTGCCCCACCTCCATCTGGTCGACTTGTTGCTGACCCATTCTTAGCATCAAGGTAGCCAACCTGTAGAATGTAACCGAGAAGACAAATGCAATCGGAAGATCACGTGTTTTCAACAACGCAGCGTTGACCCGCTCCACGAGGTTTGTGGTTATTTGACCATAACGAAAGCCCTCGTCAAAACTTTGAGCCCATTGCCACGGCTTTATTGTACCCAACCACTGTCGAAAAGATGTGTTCGTTTGACCCTCCATGTCACTCTCAAGTCGAATCGTTCTTTACCAGAAAATATGTGGCTCTAACTCGTATGCTGTATACGTATTAAAAAAAGATAAGTTCCAGTAACTCGATAACATAAAACATTACAACTTATATTGAAAAGATAAGGTTATCATTTACCCATTGCCACTACTTGTCTCTTCCAGTCTGCATTCTTATAATCTTGATGAAAGTTAGCCGCAAAGTGACGGATGCAGTAAATGGATGGCACATTGGAACGCCTAATTGCTGCAATTAAACATTTCCCTCTATTGGAGATGATGCAAATATTATTGTTGTTAATAACACACCTCCGCAGGTTGGTAAGGAAAAATTCCTAAGATTTCAAGTTCTCCTTATCTACGATGGCAAATGCTATTGGGAGCACGTTTCTATTGCAGTCTTGAGCAACCGCAAGAAGTAGGATCTATGTATATTTTCCATATAGCTAGGTCTCATCCACTTGCACAAACAGCTTGCAGTAGGGAAATGCCTGCACACATGGATCAAACGTCTAGAACATCCGATGGAAAATTATTTTCCTCGGCTGTAATTGGTCGTCCGGGCTGTAATAAGGTCTTGTCTGTAACTCAATCACAGTCCCCGGTACGTACTCCCGCATAGTAGCTATCCATCCTTGTAGCTTGTTATACGACGAATCATAATCCCCATACAATTGCTCCATTGCCATCTGTTTAGCTATCCACGCCTTTCAATATGATACTCGATACTGGAATCGTGCTTGCATTTTGGCAATCAGTACCGAAACTTTAATGGTCGACATGTCCTTCACCATTGGCATGATACACGTACATATAGTTTTGGAATCAAGTTTTCGATGATCTTCTGTCATACGTGTTGATGTGCATGTATGAGGCCCAACAAATTTTTGTATCTCCCACATCTGCGAATTTTGAATGAATGCAGCTCGTACTCGCTAATTGCAGCCTTCCGCTGCCTTTCAACACTCCCCAATGTATACTGTCGGTTTAAACACTACGACTTTATAATCCACTGATATGTTTATGCTATACCATTTAATAGCAAATACGCACTCTTCTTTACTTTCGAATCTCTGGCCTACGAATAACTCGTGATGATCAAAATTTACGGCCAGCCGGTGAGCAGGAACTATTTTAGGGTACTCCGGGAACTCAGCTACATGCACTGCATCGGGGTTTATGAGCGACATGTGTGGCCCAGGATTATTGTGTATCATAATGCGTCGCATCTGGTTCCCGACCGAAGACGCATTAATGTTTCCATCGTTATTCACATCTTCATCGTGAATATCATCAGGTACATCGTCCACACCGGGATCACTGTCGCTATCGACCTCTTGATCACAATGATCGCTACCATCGTATCCATCATCAGCAACCACATCAATATCGGGTGTAATAGTGAGATCGATATTGATCCCACCTATAGTCGATTCACTATCAATGTACTGTATTGGAGCCACTATGCACGGTTCTTGAGCTCCATGTTCTTCACCATATGCATTGACATTTTTATTTTACTCCATACCGGCTAACTCAGCAAATAAGTGAATCGGTGCATTTTTGTCACTCCCATTCAGATAGTAAAGAGCGATCATTGTCTCCACGTCTTCATCGTCTACAAGTTCCATTTCAGTGAATTTGATCGGATCTGTCAAAACTGAAAAACTTGTAGAAAATTTTTGATATCATTCTCTCACAACGTCTAACAATTTTTTCATTAATTCTTCCCTTCATATCATCCAACGAGACATTTCTATTAAATCTCATTGCTATTTGTTACCGACATTCAAATATGCATCCAACAATTGTTGTCAAGATGATTCCATAGAAATAAACGCATACAAAAAACTTATCATCCATCTTCAATATTCAATCTGTTAAAAAATAAACAAAATTTCAAAAACAATTTCGAACAGTAAATAAATTACTTAAATAAAAATTAATGTTTCAATATGCAATTTTTTCATTCATAAGCTCATACTATTTCAGTTATCATTTTGTATATGAACAACATTTAACCACTAATCCTAATAACTAACACAATAATATTAATAATAATAGTTTACTAAAAATAATACTAACTAACAATAATAATTAGGGTTTTACTAAAAATAATAACTAACAATAATATAGTGTAAAAACTAACAATCATACTAACTAAAATAATAATTAGGGTTTTACTAATCCTAATAACTAACCATAATAATACTAGTTTTTACTAACAATAATACTAAGTAACAATAATTATTAATAACTAAACCCTAAAACTAACAATAATAATACTAACTAAAATAATAATTAGGGTTTTATTAATCCTAATAACTAACAATAGTAACTAAACTAAGAACAAAAACAATAAAAAATATACAAAAAATAATAATAACAAGATAATCCATTTTTTTAAATACCTTATTTTTTCTATTTTTTTCTTCTCTTTCTTTTTCCTTTCTCTATTCACTTTCTCTCTTTTTCTTTTCTTTTTTCGGCATCGCCCTCTCCTTCTCCTCATCCTCCTTCTTTTTCCCCTTTCCTTTTCTTTCTTCTCCTTTTCTTTTCTTTCTTCTCCTTCAGCTGAAGTGAATTGGGGACCATTATAATGGTCCCAAAGTGGTGCCACCTGTGGTAGTGGCACCTTTGGTGTCGCCTCTGCCACTGTCACCTTTGATGCTGCCTGTGGCAGACCCTCCACTAGGGTCCTGTCACTTCGTACCTTTTTTTTTTACTATTTTTTAAAAATTTTTTTACTGTTTGTACCATTTTGGTACATAATAAAATTGTGATACTATTTTGGTATTATTTTAATTTTTTGGTATTATTTTTGTAAAAAACCCGTCATTTTATAAGAAAATGGTTTGATTGGATTACTTTCTACTTTGGTTTTAATATTTAATTTTACATTTCAATTTTTTATTTTAATTTTAATTTTAATATTTAATTTTATATTTGAGTTTAGTTTCAATGTTTAATTTAGTTTTTGGATTAGATAATATCATGTAGCTCAATAAATATTTAATACATGTGATCTAGTAAAAGATTTTTACGTACTTATTCGAGATTAAAAAATTAAATACCAAATAAAATACTAATGCCAAACTAAGGTACTTAATTAGAATTTTAAAAAAACTCAAATACCAATTTGTATATTGAACCCAAACTCAAATATCAAATAATGTATTAATGCTAAGCATAATAATACCAAATCAACGGTAAAAGTACAAATGGGCATATTGGCCTCCTCTACTAAAACATGGGCATATTGATTCATGTACGATAGATCAAATAGTAAATTGGTCTTTTAGTTAAAAATTTGATCTATTTTTACTGTTAAAAATTGGTTCTTATACATGAACATAATGTACATGTAATGCACCACATGTCACTGCCTGATTATTTCGTCAAACATACTAATCTTTAAAAGTAAAAATAGATGAATTTTTAATAGAAATGACTAATTTATTTTTGATCTAATACACGTAAATTAATTTACCTATTTTTAAATAAAAGAGACAAAAACTAATTCGACTCTTAATATAAGGATCTCCATGTTACTTTTACCGAAATCAACCTACCTTATCATTGTTTTCTTTCTCATAAATGTATGAATCTAATATATAAATGTGAGTATTTATTACATAGCAAACATATAAATGATTTTTGTACTCATTACAAATCGCATTATATCAAACATAGCAACATAATTCAAGTGGCAGAAAATTTAGCATTCCTTATTTAGAAGATCTAAATTGGTTTAAATGCATCACATCATATCAAACATATAAATATGTAACTATCATGATTTCAACTCCTTATTTCAAGGTTATTTGTTTATTATCTATTATAATAGATATTGACTTTTATGATTCTTTTTTGTTATAATAGACGTTGATAATAGTAATAGAATGATCGTAAAGTAATAATGAAAAAATACACAGATTTTACGTGGAAACATTTCGTATAATCACTTCATATAACTAATTCCATATAACTGATTTATATAATCATTTCACATACTCATTTATATAACTCTTTCAGATACCCATCTCATTTTACCATTTCGTTTAACCATTTCATATAACCATTTCGAGTAACCATTTCATTTTACACATTTAACACGTAATTATCACATTTCATTTCAATAATTCATATCAATTTCTCCATTCAATATCCCATTCCATATTTCTAATTGATATATTCTTTTCATTGTACACTTTTATCACCCAATGAATCAAATAAAATAACGTCAAATACGCGAGAACAATGCTCACACAAAGTGTGACTATAATTGTAACTGTAAATGCTCACACGAGCTGTAAAATGGGTTTGCTTACACAAGCTGTGTGATACGAACTCGTCTAATGGCTCAATTGAATCCGTTCGTGATCTAATTGAACTAACAGCTGGTCTAATTACTCGAGCTTGAGCCAAGCAATTCGAAGAAGCAATCTCGGCCTTAGTTGAACAAGTTTGGGAGGAAGCTTCAACTGGACTCGTCAATCGAGCTTGGGATGGCTCATCAAGTGCCCTATGCAATTTAATTCAAGTCGAATTCAGCCTAGCCAACTAATTAGCTGCTGAATAAGACTTAAACGTTTTTAGTCATTTTAATTATATTAATTATGTTTTGATTTTATACAGCATTATTGCATGTCTGATTGTTTTAGTTGTTTAAGTCTATTAATTGTGTCTTAGATTATTACACATTAAAATCGTGTTTAGTTTGTCTATTAAGTATGCTCTAATTCGTACAACATTAATACGTGTCTAAGTCAGACATCTTAATTATGTCTTAATTTCTTGCAAATTAAATTGTGTTTTTAGATTGTTTTAATAATGTACTTGACAGAGTTTAATTTGTCTTAACAGGTTATTCAACCATTCGGTTGGACATTCATGCATTTTCTAGATTCGTTGAAACTTATTTAATGAGAAACATGCACCTGGTTATGCATGAACGTTGGAGCTACTTGGTGCATTTATCCAGGTGACCTTTCATGAAACGATGAGACATCAAGTGTGAGCTGATCAGCCAGCACATCAACTGACCATTCGGAACTTGGTGTTCACACCAAAGAACCCTCCAAATCCGATTGTTCACACTTAAGGGCCATTCGGTTGCCACCAGATGCATTCATTAACTAATTATCCATTCAGTGAACCATGCAACATTCAGTCCAGCTTATAAACAACATTGACTGATCAAATTAATGTTTCTATCAACTCAGCTATTAAGTCCACCTCCATGGTTGTTTGGGAACTCCAAGTGACAAGCTCCATGGCTGTTCGGGGACTTCAGTTGTCAAGATGATTAATTAAGTTTCTTTAAGACTCATTCAATTAAATTAAATTGAATTCCAGTTTCCTTTAATTGTAATTATTTAGTGTCCATTCGGCTGGAATTTTAGTAGCTTATAAATAGCTTGCTTGTAATCTGTTTGAAGAACTTTTGAATCTTGAATAAATTTTATCACTTTTGTGAGTTGTTCAACTCTTTTTGTTCTTAGTGATTCAAATTGACTTATCTAGCTTGCTAGTGGCGTCAATCTGTTTCCTTTCTGAACTTATCACTCTTTGAGTGTGGCGTTCAACCCCATTGATACCGATTGGTTCCTATCTTCCTAGATAGAGGGTCATGGTCTTTAACCATCTTTCCAACTATCACCTTAATAGCCATATAAGATTCGGGTCTTTATTTCTTAATAAAGGTTCTTTCTTCCGCTGTCGAGTTCACTATCCATTCAGCCATTTGTTACATCAACTTATCATCTGTTTTACTATCTTTGTTAAACTTGTTTATCTTTGAAATCAACCCTAGTTAAACGAAATCCTTTTATTACTTAATTTACGATCAGACAACAAACGACTCAAATTCGACAACGAATACGAGTTCGGATCATTGTGGGTCGGGATGTTAGGCTACGCGATGCTGCACATATGAGCTGTAAAGAATCCGCAACAAATGTAGGACCTCAGCCATCGGTAAGACATCCAAAACTAGCACTCAAACTGTAATAATCCTAATGACATGTCATTTGTATCCTAAGCATTCACGAGATTCATATGGGTGGTGTTTCATATCTATATCATTTAGTCATATACACATTATTTCATCATAAGAATTCATCCATGTAGTTTCTCATTTTCAAGCATAACCTTTAATTTAATTAGCATTACAACTTAATCCATTTCATCTATTACCATTTAACTAGTAAATGAACTCAATCACAGCATATATAGATAAATATTATATCACAAAAAACTAGCAACTAATTAGTTTAACCAAGTTACGAACTTACAGAAATACAATAACTACTGATACCTCGACGATGACTACTCAATGACTTTTTCTTTCCCTTGATTACCAACCGAATGATCCGTTTCTTGATATAAATACAATAATTTTATTCAATTAACCAATTCAAATATCATAAAATAATGAAATTCATATATTTGACCCTTAATCGTTATTTTATATTTTACCCCAAACTTTTAGTTTTTAAATCATAAATTAATCCAAACAAGGCCAACTGAATTTTCTATAATCCCCATACAGCCCATATTCATCATATTTTATAAGAATTTCATATAATTTTACCATTTTAGAAATTTAGTACCAAAGAATATCCCAAAGCATAAACTTCAATGCC
Organism: Gossypium raimondii; assembly: GCF_025698545.1. Taxonomy (NCBI): domain Eukaryota; kingdom Viridiplantae; phylum Streptophyta; class Magnoliopsida; order Malvales; family Malvaceae; genus Gossypium; species Gossypium raimondii. The sequence continues at coordinate 42,685,463 of NC_068565.1, forward strand.
TCTTAGCTCACGTTTATATCGTAAGAATTCGTTTCAAAATACAATATTAAAATAAAAAATTACATCTAATTGGCGAACTGAAATTTATATTCGAAGAGCTTACAAAAATAAATTCAAATGAGATAGCCGAAATCTGAATGTAAAACCTTCACAACTTGTTCTCAATTTGACAGAAAAATTTCCGCAAGTTGATTTTGAAGAGGCGGCTCTAAGTGGGCTGCCCGTCGTTTTCTAAGAATTTCTACGGGAGGAAAGATCTGAGCAGCCTGGCAATTTTTGGCTCCATGTGCCTACGGCCTACAATTTATATCTTATACGTCAGCAAAGCAAATCAAATCAACCTGTAACCTCATAATTGTTTTTGTTCTTCATTAATAAATACCAAAATTCCCAAAAGCAGTTGGATTTAAAAATATAATCAAATTGTATAATCATAACAAACGCTACTAGCTCCTCTGGAACATTTTCAAACACTTGTATAAATGGAAACTTTCTTGCTCCCTCGATTTGGATGAATGCTAAACCTCTTTTGGCAATAATCCACCCTGCATTTAACTTATTACCGACATATAAACATCTTTAGACCAAAAATATTTTGAGTCCGGAGTTTAAAAAAAATAAAAGGGAACACTTTTGTCATGCAAGCTTTGTAGAAACCCTGTGCAGAAAAAGCATTTTGTTTTCCAGTTTAAGATGAGGAAGGTTATGATGTATTGAAACCCTGATTCTTAAGTTTGGAGAAACCCACATGTTGGTGTCGATGCCATTTTCTTAATTATAGTTTTGATAGATTAAAAGGGTTTTAATACCCTAGAGTTGAATGTTTGTAAGAGATTTACATTAAATCTTTGTAGCATGCATAAAAGAAATAGAAATTACTTCAATGAGTAGAATTTATATTATATTATAAATTCTAAGACCCAGCAAATGTGGGCATCTGTTTTACCTTAAATTGACTAAGAATATTTTATAGTTCATTTCTTCATTCTTTTCATTAAAAGTTAACATTAACTAGAAAACATTCTCATATTTCACATTTATCTTATAAATAAGTGACAAAATTTTTACTATTTTTGTTAAAAGTTAATTTTAATCTCACATTGACTAAGGATATTCTCATAGCTTACCTCTTAATTGTTTTCATTAAAAATTAATTTTGATCCCACATATCATAACCCACTTCTTCACTATTTTCATTAAAGTTTAATTTTAGTCCCTTAAAAATTTAATTTTAATCTAATGCTCTTATAGCTCATTTATTCACTATTTTTATTAAAAATAATTCCATACATTAAGAAGTTAATTTTCATCTCACATTAACTAGTAAATACTTCTATGTTCACGCTTACCCTATAAATAAGTGTTACTATTTTCACTATTTTTATTAAAAAGTTAATTTTAATCTCACTGTTTAGAAAACACTCCATATTCATATTTATTTTATAAATAACTGACAATTTCTTCACTATTTTTATTAAAATTACTTTTAATCCTAAATACAATAAACCCGTACAAATTCTAATTTACACTATTATTAATTAAAGGTATATTGACTGTTTTTTAAGTATAATCAATATTACCATCTAAACATATTAAATTATTTGAATTTACTTATTAAATAACTTATTACTGAATTTAAATTTTGACAAATTTTTATTTGCATATATTAAATCATTTAAACTTATTTATTAAATTCAAAACCAGATTTTTATATTATAATTAATTTATATGCCATGTACGGATTAAAAACTAATTATTTTCAAGAAAAATGTTGCTTTCTTTTGTAATAAATGCGATGGAGATATAGGACACTTTACCTTTTTACATAAAGAAAACCACAGTTTTAATTCATTTTCAGAAAAACCTTTTCTCTTTAAACAAAAAACAATTCTATGCGCTGATGATTTATTTCCTTTTAACTTTATAAAATAATCCTTTTAGTCTTTAACTTTTTAGCCTTTAAATATATATTTTTCAAATCACCCAAAATAATAAAAAATAATTTTTAAACTTTGTTTGTGTGGATGACACGTCAGTATTTAATTAATTTTTAAAATTTTTAAAAATTAAAATTATTAAAAATATTAAAAGTATTAAAATCTTTTAAAATTTTAAAATTAATTAAACGTTGACATGTCATTCAATCCACGTGCATACTAACTACCAAAGTTAACAAACATTAACATTTTCATTTATTTTAGGGTGATTGAAAAAATACAAATCTAAAAACTAAAAGAGACGAAAAATTAAATAAATGGCTAAAATAACTTTATTTATAAAGGTGAAGAGCCAAAAAAAAGAAAAAAATCCTTATGCTAATTTGAAATCATATTCATTCCATAATGTTTTGTCTTCAATTTTTTTATTTAATTTTAGTTATATTATAATACTTTATTATTGAAATAATGAAATTATTTTATTAATTAAAATTTAATTAATACGTTTTTAAAATAAATTTTATTAAATCAAATGACAAACAATTGCATTAAATATAGATTGTATTATGTTAAATTATGATAATGGTTCTTCTACTACAATGGTGAATCCTAGGATTAAGTTTTTCTAGGAGGTGCTAGTAAAATTTTAAAAAATTTAAGAGTTTAATGAGAATAATTTTTAAAATGAGGGCCTAATTAAAAATTTTAAAGTTTTTGTGAGATTAAGAGAATTTTCAAAATTTTAAAAGTGCTTAATTAAAATAAAAATAAAAAGTATAATGAGAATTTTTAAAATTTGAGGAGACCTAATTAAAGTTTTCTAAAAACTTCAATGGAGAAATGAAAATTTTAAAAATTTTGGGGCTTAATTAAAATTTTCAAAAGAATTCAAGGAAAAATTAAAATTTCTCAAAATTTGTTGGGGCAAAGATCTTCCCAACTCTACTATGTTTAAATTTAAGTTTTAATATCCATACTTTAATTTAATATGATTTAGTTTTTCTACTTTTAGTTAGGCCAAATAGTTGCGACTCTTAATTATTTTGTTTAGAATGCTTAAATTGAAGTTTTTCTTAAAATACTCATTCCAAACTTATCATACCGAACTAGATTTTTTGTGTGTAGGTTAGAATTGTATTTAAAAAAAATTCATGATAGCATTTAATCGAAATAGTTAATGATATTAACTATTTAAAATAATTAATATTATTGATAAAGTAGATGATTAAATTATCTCAAATTAAAATAGTAAAATTAAATTCTAAAAGTTGGCATAGTAGAGGGATGAATACTGAATTTTTATTGTTATATTACATAGGAAAAAAGGTGTGCCAAGATAGAATCATTTAAGACCTTTTATATAAGCAGTATAGATATGATAAATGTCTTTTTCTTTTAAATATATATTATATGAACCATTAATAAATTATTGCATACTTATTTTAAGTACATTTTTGTTGTGAGGCATCAATATATGCTTTTCAAGTATTGATACCTTTATTTGAAAAATACCAATGTACAGGATATTGATTGTAACACTTCAAATCCGACCTAGACATTAAAATCGGGTCTCAAGGAATTACATCATCTCGTTTAAAAATTTTAGATTTCATCTAACACAGTGTGTTTTACGAAAGTATAAAATTTTGGCAAAACTCTCACATATATTTTAAGAAAATCCCTGTACTCGAAAATCCTAATTTTATAGTAATATCGCTTAATCACTTTCTTAGCTTAGCAGTGAAAGAATTTTAGAATTTTAATTGAAAACTGAATTTCAATTTGTCAATTCATATGATTTTACAGTTTTACGTTAAAATTCCAAAAGTCATCAAGCAAAACGAAAATGAAAACAGAAAACAAAGTCTAAAAGCAGGTTTATAGTCCAAAAGTCCAGAAAAGTTAAAATGTAAACCATCATATTAAATTAACTGAGAAAAAATTAAAGCTCCCGCACGCCGTCTGATCCTAAATTTGCTGAATATCTAAAAAAGTCAAATACAGAGGAGTGAGCTAACACGCTCAGTATGTAACTAAACCCAAGCAAAAACACAAATAACATAATAACCAATAAAAAATTACAGAGAATCTCATCAAACTCACATGGAAAAATCCTGCATGCATGATTATGTCAATGCAATACTTTTAGAAATCAAAATGCAGATTTTTCAGAAAACTTCCTACCCAACTCCGTTACACACCAAATTGGAGTTCCCCAGAACTCGTCCATTCAAAACGCACGAACAGATAAATGTGGACTATGCCACCAGAGTTGCAGTTAAACTGCCAGATTAGATATATGTGGTCACACCACTATATTGTAGCCAAGCTGCTAGGACAGATATGTATGGTCAAGCCACAATAATTGCAAACAAGCTGCTATACAGGATTGTGGATAATCCACTAGAGAGTGCAGATCATTAAACTGCTCGAACTTCCTCCTTACCATATTATCCCAACCTCATGCAAAGTGTCATAGAATGCAAATATAGAATTTGAATGAAAAGCATGTAAGACATGCAATTGTACAATAACAGAAAGCAGAAGGCATGGAATTCCATACTTTGCAAAACAAATGTGTCACAATTTTAACAAAAGCCAATTAGTTTTGCCATAATGTTACATGCATGTTCACATAATAAATTCAAAAATATAAAAATTAACATAATCAGACACCATATGCTCATATACAAACATGGCAAAAGAGAAACATGCTATCAAAATTATCAGTATACAAATCATGCATATAAAAATCACATACCTTTTCTACATTACTTACAACATCACACTAATAGATATCATGTTTACAAGTCCTATTTATGCAATATGGACCCGAAAGGGCCAAATACGCATCACAGATAAATATGTCCCTAAATGAAATTTCTAAAAAATGGGCCCACACGCCCCAAAAGGTCTAACCTGTGTGGCTCACACAACCCAAATAGCCTAGGTTGTGTGGTCCAGACGGTCTGGAACATGACTTGGAACACGGCCATTGTGTTTCACATAGTTTGCCATACGGCCTGCCAAATAGCCTAGACAATGAGTTTTTCGACTTTTTACCGTTCGCTATTTTTACGAAATCGAGTCACACTTGGATTCTTTCTGAAAAACGTTGATACGACACACTCCCAAACCCTAAAACCAACATACCAAACGATCTAATAAGCATCAAAACACCAAAATTCAAATATTAACTAGTCTACTAGCATAAGACCTTCAACCTTAAAACTAAAACTAGCCCCTTCTAGATGTTATGAAAATTTACCCTTGAAGAGAAAAGAAATTGCAGAAATCCTCACTCACCAGAAGAGAAAACCTCTCACGAACCACCCTTAGCAAAATCACAACTAATGAAACAAAAAGACCTTCCAAAGATATCAAAACAACCACCCTAAAATGAAACTAACAAATTATACTTGAGGATTTTAATAACACCAATGCAGTTTAAATGATGGCACAATAGAAGATAGGTTGGCAATGAAGAAACAATAGCAAGAGATAACAACAGGGGAAAATGATAACAAATGTAAAAGAAACAAAAGAATAATGAAACAGAAATAAAGAAGAAGAAAAAAATAACGTCAGAGGAACAGAAAATAGGACAAAAGAGATGGAAGTAGTGGAAAGAGAAGAACATAAAAAATTGGGGAAATTGCTAAAATCATCACTCTCCAGAAGAGTAAACACCTTACGAACCACCTTTAGCAAAATCATAACTAACAAAACCAAAAGACCTTCCAAAGATACCAAGACAACCACCCTAAAATGAAACTAACGAATTATACTTACCTGAATATTTTAATAACACCAACGCAGTCTAAATGGCGGCACAACAGAAGATAGATCGATAATGAAGAAGCAATATCAAGAGACGAAAACAGGGGAATATGGCAACAAATGTAAAAGAAACGAAAGCAAAATGAAATAAAAAAAAGAAGAAAAAGAAAATAAAGTTAGAGGAACAGAAAGTTGGAAAAAGAAATGGAAGTAGTGGAAAAAGAGGAACATAAAAAATTTGGGAAATTGCTAAAACCCTCACTCGCTAGAAAAGTAAACGCCTTACGAACCACCCCTAGAAAAATCAACACTAATGAAACCAAAAGTCCTTCCAAAGATAGCAAAACAACCACCCTAAAATGAAACTAACGAATTATACATACTTGAAGATTTTAAAAACACCGATGCAGTCAAAATGGCAGCACAACAGAATATAGGTCGGCAATGAAGAAACAGTAGCAAGAGGCGTCAACAGGGGAATATGACAACAAATGTAAAAGAAACAAAAGAAAACAAAGCAAAAAGAAAAAAAGAAGAAAAAAATAACATCAGAGGAAAAAAATAGGAAAAAGAAATGGAAGTAGTGGAAAGAGAAGAACATAAAAAATTTGGGGAAATTGCTAAAATCCTCACTCGCTAGAAGACTAAACGCCTCACGAACCACTCTAGCAAAATCACAACTAATGAAAGCAAAAGACCTTTTAAAGATATCAAGTCAACCACTCTAAAACGAAATTAATGAATTATACTTACCTAATGATTTTAAGAACACCAATGCAGTCTAAATGGTGGCAAAGTAGAAGATAAGTTGACAATGAAGAAACAATAGCAAGAGACGATAACAGGGGAATATGGAAATAAATGTAAAAGAAACGAAAGAAATATAAAACAGAATGGAAGAAGAAGAAAAAAAATAACGTTAGAGGAACTAAAAATTGGAAAAAGAAATGGAAGTAGTGGAAAGAGAGGAACATAAAAAATTTGGGAAAATTACTAAAATCCTCACTCGCTAGAAGAGTAAACGTCTCACGAACCACCCCTAGCAAAATCACAACTAATGAAACCAAAAGACCTTCCAAAGATATCAAGACAACCACCCTAAAAGAAAACTAACTAATTATACTTACCTAATGATTTTAAGAACACCAACACAGTCTAAATGGCGGCACAATAGAAGATAGGTCGGCAATGAAGAAACAATAGCAAGAGACAACAACAAAAGAATATAGCAACAAATGTAATAGAAACGAAGGAAAAATGAAACAGAAAGGAAAAAGAAGAAAAAATGACGTTAGAGGAAGAAAAAATGAGAAAACAAAATGAAAGTAGTAGAAAGAGAGAAATATAAAAAAAATAGGAAAATTGCAAAAATCCTCACTCGCCAGAAGAGTAAATGCCTTACGAACCACCCCTAACAAAATCACAACTAATGAAACCAAAAGACCTCCCAAAGATATCAAGACAACCACCCTAAAAGAAAACTAACGAATTATACTTACCTGAAGATTTTAATAGCACCAACCCAGTCTACATGGCGGCACAATAGAAAATAGGTCGGTAACGAAGAAACAGTAGCAAGAGACGATAATAGGGGAATATGGCAACAAATGTAAAAAAACAGAAGAAAATAAAACAGAAAGAAAGAAGAAAAAAAATAACGTTAGAGGAACAAAAAATGGGAAAAGGAAATGAAAGTAGTGGAAAGAGAGGAACATAAAAATTTTGGGGAAATTCTAAAATCCTTACTCGCTAGAAGAGTAAACGCCTCACGAACCAACCTAGAAAAATCACAACTAATGAAACCAAAAGACCTTCCAAAGATATTAAGATAACCACCTTAAAATGAATATTTTAATAACACCAACGTAGTCTAAATGGCAACAGAACAAAAGGCAGGTCGGCAATGAAGCAACAATAGTAAGAGACGACAATAGGGGAATATGGCAAAAAATGTAAAAGAAACGAAAGAAAAATAAAACAGAAAGGAAGAAGAAGAAGAAGATAACGTTAGAGGAACATAAAATGGTAAAAAGAAATGGAAGTAGTGGAAAGAGAAGAACATAAAAAATTTGGGGAAATTGCTAAAATCCTCACTCGCTAGAAGAGTAAACACCTCACGAACCACCCCTAGCAAAATTACAACTAATGAAAGGAAAAGACCTTTCAAAGATATTAAGACAACCACCCTAAAAGAGTACTAACGAATTATACTTACCTAATAATTTTAAGAACACCAACACAGTCTAAATGGCCGCACAATAGAAGATATCAAGACAACCACCCTAAAAGAAAACTAGCGAATTATACTTACCAGAAGATTTTAATAACACCAATGCAGTCTAAATAGCAGCACAACAGAAGATAGGTCGGCAACGAAGAAACAGTAGCAAGAAACGACAACAGGAGAATATGGCAACAAATGTAAAAGAAACGAAAGAAAACAAAACAGAAAAAAAGAAGAAGAAGAAAATAACGTTAGAGGAACCGAAACTGGGAAAAAGAAATGGAATTAGTGGAAAGAGAGGAACATAAAAAATTTGGGAAAATTGCTAAAATCCTAACTCACTAGAAAAGTAAACGCCTCACGAACCACCCCTAGCAAAATCAACACTAATGAAACCAAAAGACCTTCCAAAGATATCAAGACAACCACCATAAAAGAAAAGTAACGAATTATACTTACCTGAAGATTTTAATAACACCAACACAGTCTAAATGGTGGCACAACAGAAGATAGGTCGGCAATAAAGAAACAGTAGCAAGAGACGACAATAGGGGAATATGGCAACAAATGTAAAAGAAACAAAAGAAAACATAACATAAATAAAGAAGAAGAAAATAAAGTCAGAGGAACAAAAAATGGGAAAAAGAAATGGAAGTAGTGGAAACAGAGGAACGTAAAAGATTTGGGGAAATTGCTGAAATACTCACTCGCCAAAGAGTAAAAGCCTCATGAACCACCCCTAGCAAAATCACAACTAAAGAAAGCAAAATACCTTCCAAAGATTTAAAAACAACCACCCTAAAACGAAACTAATGAATTATACTTACCTGAAAATTTTAATAATAACACCAACGCAGTCTAAATGGTGGCACAAAAGAAGATAAGTCGGCAATGAAGAAACAATAGCAAGAGACGACAACAAAGGAATATGACAACAAATTTAAAAGAAATAAAAGAAAAATGAAACAGAAAGAAAGAAGAAGAAGAAAATAACGTTAGAGGAAAAGAAAATGGGAAAAAGAAATGGAAGTAGTGGAAAGAGAAGAACATAAAAAATTTGCGAAAATTGCTAAAATCCTCACTTGCCAGAAAATTAAACGCCTCACGAACCACCCTTAGCAAAATCAACACTAATGAAACCAAAAGACCTTCCAAAGATATCAAGACAACTACTCTAAAATGAAACTAACTAATTATACTTACCTGAAGATTTTAATAACACTGACGCAGTCTAAATGGCAACACAACAGAATATAGGTCGGTAATGAAGAGACAATAGTAAGAGACGTCAATAGGAGAATATGGAAACAAATGTAAAAGAAACAAAAGAAAACGAAACTAGAAGAAAGAAGAAGAAAAAATAACATTAGAGGAACCGAGAATGAGAAAAAGAAATTGAAGTAGTGGAAAGAGAAGAAAATAAAAAATTTGGAGAAATTGCTAAAATCCTCATTCGCCAAAAGATTAAACGCCTTATGAACCTCCCTAGCAAAATCACAACTAATGAAAGCAAAAGACCTTCCAATGATATCAAGACAACCATCCTAAAACGAAACTAACGAATTATACTTACCTAATGATTTTAAGAACACCAACACAGTCTAAATGGCGGCACAATAGAAGATAGGTCGGCAATAAAGAAACAATAGTGAGAGACGACAACAAAGGAATATAGCAACAAATGTAAAAGAAACGAAGGAAAAATGAGACAAAAAGGAAGAAGAAGAAAAAATAACATTAGAGGAACATAAAAGGGGAAAAAGAAATAGAAGTTGTGGAAAGAGAGGAACATAAAAAATTTGGGGAAATTCCTAAAATCCTCATTCGCCAGAAGAGTAAACACCTCACGAACCACCCTAAAAAATCAGTACTAATGAAAGTAAAAGGCCTTCCAAAGATATCAAGATAACCATCCTAAAACGAAACTAACAAATTATACTTACTTGATGATTTTAATAACACCAACACAGTCAAAATGGTGGCACAATAGAAGATTGATCGACAATGAAGAAACAATAGCAAGAGACGACAACAGGGGAATATGGCAACAAATGTAAAAGAAACAAAAGAAAAATGAAACAGAAAGAAAGAAGAAGAAGAAGAGAACGTTAGACGAACATAAAATGGGAGAAAGAAATGGAAGCAATGGAAAGAGAGAAATATAAAAAATTCGGGAAAATTGCTAAAATCTTTACTCACTAGAAGAGTAAATGCCTCATGAACCACCCCTAGCAAAATCACAACTAATGAAACCAAAAGACCTTTCAACGATATCAAGACAACCACCCTAAAAGAAAACTAACGAATTATACTTACCAGAAGATTTTAATAACACCAACGTAGTCTAAATGTCGCCACAATAGAAGATAGGTCGGCAATGAAGAAACAGTAGCAAGAGACGATAACAAGGGAATATGGCAACAAATGTAAAAGAAACAAAAGAAAACGAAACAGAAAGAAAGAAGAAAATAACGTCAGAGGAACAAAAAATGGGAAACAGAAATGGAAGTAGTGGAAAGAGAGGAACGTAAAAAATTTGGGTAAATTTTAGGAGGTATTTTTTTGGATAATTTTCTAAAGTTCAAATCCAACCCAAATACCACTAGATGGGTGACACATGAGGATTTAGCAAAAATAATTCCATTTTTAGTAACAACTAATGAAACCAAAAGACCTTTCAAAGATATCAAGACAACCACCATAAAACAAAACTAACGAATTATACTTACCTGAAGATTTTGATAACACCGACGCAGTCTAAATGACAGCACAATAGAAGATAGCTCGACAATAAAGAAACAATAGTAAGAGACGAAAACAGGTGAATATGACAACAAATGTAAAAGAAACGAAAGAAAAATGAAACAGAAAGAAAGAAAAAGAAAAAAATAACGTTAGAGGAACAAAAAATGGGAAAAAGAAATGGAAGTAGTGAAAAGAGAGGAACATAAAAAATTTGGGGAAATTGCTAAAATCTTCACTCGTTAGAAGAGTAAATGCCTCACGAACCACCTCTAGCAAAATCACAACTAATAAAACCAAAAGGCCTTCCAAAGATATCAAGAAAACCACCCTAAAATGAAACTAATAAATTATATTTACCTGAAGATTTTAATAACACCGACGTAGTCTAAATGGCGGCATAACAGAAAATAGGTTGGCAATGAAAGGACGATAGCAAGAGACGAGAAGAGGGGAATATGGCAACAAATGTAAAAGAAATAAAAGAAAATGAAACAGAAAGAAAGAAGAAGAAGAAAATAACAACAGAGGAACAGAAAATGGGAAAAAGAAATGGAAGTAGTGGAAAGAGAGGAACATAAAAAATTTGGGGAAATTGCTAAAATCCTCACTCGCCAAAAGAGTAAATGCCTCACAAACCACCTCTAGTAAAATCACAATTAATAAAACCAAAAGACCTTCTAAAGATATCAAGACAACCACCCTAAAATGAAACTAACAAATTATACTTACTTGAAGATTTTAATAACACCGGCGTAGTCTAAATGGTGGCACAACAGAAGATAGGTTGGTAATGAAGAAATAATAGCAAGAGAACACAAAAGTAAAAGAAACGAAAGAAAAATGAGACAGAAAGAAAGAAGAAGAAGAAAATAACATTAAAGGAACAAAAAATGGGAAAAAGAAATGGAAGTAGTGGAAATAGAGGAATATAAAAAATTTGGGGAAATTGCTAAAATCTTCACTCACCAGAAGAGTAAATGCCTCACGAACCAGCCTTAGCAAAATCACAACTAATGAAATCAAAAGACCTTCCAATGATATCATGACAACCACCCTAAAATGAAACTAACGAATTATTCTTACCTGAAGATTTTAAGAACACCAACGTAGTCTAAATGTCGGTACAATAGAAGATGGGTAGGCAATGAAGTAATAGTAGCAAGAGACGACAATAGGGGAATATGGCAACAAATGTAAAAGAAACAAAAGAAAATGAAACAAAAAGAAAGAAGAAGAAGAAAATAACGTCAGAGGAACAAAAAATGGGAAAACGTAATGGAAGTAGTGGAAAGAGAGGAACGTAAAAAATTTGGGAAAATTACTGAAATACTCACTCGTCAGAAGAGTAAACACCTCATGAACCACCCCTAGCAAAATCAAACCAAAATACCTTCCAAAGATTTAAAAACAACCAGCCTAGAACGAAGCTAACGAATTATACTTACCGAAAGAGTTTATTAATTACACCAATGCAGTCTAAATGGTGGCACAATAGAAGATAAGTCGGCAATGAATAAACAATAGCAAGAGACGACAACAAGGGAATATGACAATAAATGTAAAAGAAATGAAAGAAAAACGAAACAGAAAGAAAGAAGAAGAAAAAATAACGTCAAATGAACAGAAAATGGAAAAAAGAAATGAAAGTAATGGAAAGAGAGGAACGTAAAAAATTTGGGGAAATTTTAGGAGGTATTTTTGGGATAATTTTCTAAAGTTCAAATCCAACCCAAATACCACTAGATGGACGACACATGGGGATTTAGCAAAAATAATTCCATTTTACCCATGCAGGGCTTCAAACATAGGACCAAAAAGTAAGCTGAGGCCTTATGACTAAACGAGTAGGTCCATCCTTGTCATTAGTTGAGCAAAAATAATATATAACTCTAATATCCAAGGTTAGAGGTTGGGCAAAATTTAACAAAATTCCACAGGATGGGATTCAAACCTAGAACCTCACACACACAAGCACAACACTTATCCACTAAACTAATTAGCTCACTTTTACAAAATTTTCACAACCTTAATTCAAAAACTGGACATGACCAGTCTTAGTATCACTAACCCGATTTCTACTAGCCCAATTTTTGGAATGAGACATTGATGCCTCTACTTTTTGGACAATCTTTATGCACTTTTATTTATTCTTAAATACATATAGAATTGTATGATCAAATTATATATATGCATGTGAATTTCTTAGCTTAAAGATATTATATGATATCGAAAATACAAATTGAAAATCTTTTGATATTTCAATAAATTATAAAGCTTAAAGATATATTTTATCAAAATCTATTGAACGTCTTTGATTTGTCGCTTAAACATTGTTGAAAATGTTGAATATGATATAAAAATGCTTTTATATTGTTTTGAATTTTGATAGGTAATTTACAATAAAATTTAGTAAATTTAGCTATGATTGCTCCATCACCTTAAAACGTGTATAATGTACGAACTGTACATAGGTATAACATTCTGTTGTATCTTCATTTACCTTTATCTTGGTATCTAGCAATATTTTGATATAATCTTTTAGATACATTCTTGCCATGACATATTTTAAGCTTTTACTTGAATTTTTGCTTGAACTAATCACATTAATATCCATTGTTCATTTACATTGCTATATTGATTAGACGTTATCACCATGTCTTGTGATTAATAGAAATTTCACTCAATATAAAACGTGGTGTTAATATGTGATGTTGAGTATGCATTTTGATCAAAAGTTTGTTTTGTTCATTTAATAAACCATATTTCACTTTTTCTTATGTGTTCAATTGTAATTCCCCAAAATTTTGGTTTCTAAGAAAGGACAAGTATTTTAAAGGTGAATTAGGTATTTGGAGAGAAAGTATGAATAATGAAATTTAGTAAGGACTAAATTGTGAAATTTTAAAAGTTGAAGAATTAAAAGTGTAAATTTAACTTTTAGAAAAGGGTGAAAATTTAAGAAATATTTTTTATTAATGTTACACGGAGATATATTGATATGTGAAATTGGAATATCAAAATAAGGACTTAATTGAATAAATATATACTAACTTGCAATTTTCCCATTTTATGGAGGAAGGATCTAAATGGAAATTTCCCAAATTTAATAGATTTTTTGAGACATAATGATGAGATTAAAATCCCCAAGCTTGTGAGGTGTGAAGTGTAGGGGAAAATATGGTAATAAAGGATGAAACTTGTTGAAAATTGATTGGTTGGTGGAAAATAAGGATGAAATTGAAAGAAAAGAAAAATGTAGAATTTTCTATATATTATTTTAGCATGGGGTGGCAGCAATAAGCATCAAGGAGAAGGAAAGAAAAAAAGAAAGAAAAGACAAGTAAGAAAAACAGAAAAATAATGAAAATTTTCTATGAATATTCCTTGAGTTCTACCTTAAAACCATATTCTAATTTCATATACTAGACTGTTATGAGATCATTTTCTACCATGGAGATGAATTAGTTGAAGGAGAAAGTGAAGGAAAGCATAAGATAGTGAAGAGAAAGGTTGAGTTCAAGTGAAAAATAGTTAAGTACTTAATTAAATTCAAGTTAGTTTATTTTAATTTGAATATTTGAGTATTTAAATTTTAATATGAAATAATTAAATAAGATATGGTTAAGATGATTAAATCAGTATATTGAACTTAGTAGTGAATATATAATTAAAGGTATGTTAGTAATGTAAGAAATGACAAAGTGATAATTTAGTGATTAGTGAATTTTATGAAACTAAGGATTAAATTATAAAGAGTGAAAGTTATTTATTTTTCATTGATTGATAAGTGACCAAATGTAGAATAGTGACATCACTATAGAGAGGACTAAATGATTAAAGGTTTAAATGAATTCAAAAGTAATATTAAAGTTTTATAAAAGTAAATATTGAATTTTGATGAATTTAGGGATTAAAGTGTAAAATGTTTAAAATTTACTAAGTGTGTTAAATTAGTGAAATATTAAGTGAAGTGTTTTATGAAAGTAAAGTGTTATATGAAAGTGAATTAATATTTAAAGTGTAAAGTATTGTAAATGTAACACCCTATCCCGTCTCCTTCACGGATTATGGTTATAGAGTATTACGACACATATCAAAACAATTTACATCATTAATCTATTCATTTATTAATTTAAATAACAAAATTTGAATATGCATTTCATTCATAGAAAAATAACATTTACAGGCCTTAAAAATGAGCTTACGGGGCCTTAAAAATAGTTTGTAAACAATCAGGGACAAATTTGAATCAAAACAAAAAAAATATGCAAAAATTTGAAAATTTTGGAAACAGTAGTCACACGGCCGTGTGGCCAGCCCGTGTGAAAGAGGCCAGCATGTGTGGCTTCAAACATACCTGTGTGGCTACCCCACATGCTCGTGTGCTCAGATTATGTCACTCACTGTAATCGTGTGAAAAATCTTGCACTTAAAATTAATAAGGCACTTGGCTATGTGGCCAGGCCGTGTGTCACACACGACCATGTGAATAAGCCTAGGCTGTGTGCACAAAAAACTTCAAAAACAAGGCATACTTTCATCCAAAACTTAGGTACCAAGCCAAATCAAAACCAACAATTTCCACATTTTAAAAACACATTTAACCAAGCTTAAAACATGCCAAAATAATCAACCTAAGTCCTAATCAATGTGTCCGCATTGACACCACAATTCAATTATCAACCTCAATTCACATGACACATTAACTAATTTGCATTCAAATTTATAAGTTCATATATAAAACTCATACTAAACTTATCATTTCCTCTTATTCATTCACATTCATTCCTACCATGATTCAAACACTTAAATAAGGTTTATATCAAAAGACCAAAACAACTTTATATAAATATATTCACACAAAGATTAAAGGCACATACACAAGTAAGCTTATACCAAGCTTAATACATAACATTTGTAATAAGTATCCAAGCATATACAAAACACCTATTACATATGAGCCTTATACCTACCATTTATAACTGTAATCAAAACGTTCAAAAACTACCAAAATGATTGGCGGATTGTGTGATAGGATCCGACAAGATTCCAACCGGTTGAGCTTTCTAATGATCTATAAAACAGAGGAAAATAACTACGTAAGCATTTAATGCTTAGTAAGTTCGTATAAGAGAAAGTTAAACTTACCGTTCCTTAATATTTAATCATTCAATCATGCTCATTAAATCATATAGTACTTGACTTTTCTAAACTCCACAATTCACATCATTAGCAAATAACTTAACAATTCATCATCTATGAAACATAGGATACAACATGAAATGACTTACATTTACTCACATTACTTCACATATGTGATTAATGCCCTTATTCATTCGCTTTCATAGCTCATCTTACCATTTCATAAAATCATTTATATCCGTAATTTTATATCTAAAATTTCCATTACTTTACTTACTCATTGAACCATATAGAATAACACCGGATATTGAGGAACACCTTTCCATATAACCATAACTTTTTCAATAATGCTCACACGAGCTTCGAAATGGGCTTGCTCACATGAGCTGTGGGTCGGTATGTTAGCTACATGATACTGCTCACCCGAGTTGTAGAGAATCCGCAACAAATGAAGGACCTCAGCCATCGGTAGGACATCCAGGACCAGCACCCGAACATATAATCCCTAATGACATATCATTTTTATACTAAGCATTCTCTAGGTTCAAACATGACTTTTGTCGTCAAGTATTCAATTATCGAATTATTACCGAATCAATTGTAAATAATATAATATAAACAAATAATCAATCAAAATAACATTTAATAAATATAAAATTCATACGAACTTACCTCGACCACAACGATTATATCAACAAAAGTCGAGAATTAATCCAAGACTTTCGTTTTTCCTCGATTCAAGTCCGGTTGATTATTTTCTTGATCTAAATAATAATTTAACTCAATTAAATATTTCAATTGACTACGCTTATCCAATTCAAACCTATAATTCAGATTAACGTGAAATTACAAAATTACCCCTAACATTTTAACTTTTATCATTTAGTCCCTAAATCTAAATCTTATAATTTAACCAATAAAATAGAATATCATAATACCAAAATATTCTTAAGGTTCCAAACAGCCCTAACTTTCTCTAATTCACAACATTAACCATGAATTTTACTATTTTCACCATTAAGTCCTTAAAGTTTAAATTTATCAAAAGTTACTTAACAAAACATGTTTATCTAACAATTAAACTTATTAATATATCAAAAAAATTAAAAAAATTATTAAATAATTCATGGAAAACCCTAAAATTTTTATAAATTTACAGTTCAACCCTTGAGCTAAGTAGATTAAGCTAAAACGAGTTCAAAAACATAAAAAGTTATTAAAAATGGGGTTCGAAAACCTCACCATGCACCAAAGGAAACTTGGATGAATTTTCTCAAGCTCAATAATGGTGGTTTTGAGCAAACACAAGAAAATGGGAAAAAGATGATAGCATTATTTTACTTGTACATGCTTTTATTTATTGTTTTACTGCTTTACCCTTTAATTAACACTTATAAAGTAACCAACCCATGTCCATCATTGCCCACCACCAATATAAATGGTATAATTACCTTATAGATCTACCACCTTACATTTCCAACTTACATTGCCCACCATCATTTAGTTCTTTTTATCTAATTAACCATTTAAACATTAAAATTTCTTAACAAAAATTTAATACGATTCTAATTTAACCCTATACACAATAAATAAACATTAAAATGTTTACTCACTTATCGAAATTGTGGTCTCAAAACCATTGTTTCTGACACTACTGAAAATGGGCTGTTACAGTAAATATGTGATATGTTAGTGTGAATTAATGTATGAAGTGAAGATGTAGTGCATGTGGTTGTGTAAATAAAAAAATAATAAGTAATGTGATATAAAGTGATATATGTTATATATAAAGTATGTTATATGAAACTAAATATGTGAATGTGTGAAATGAAAATATTATGTATATTCTTATGTGATTTAAAATGAATGAATAAAGTGTTATGTGAATAAAAGCGTAAGTGAGCTGAGAGGATATATGATATGTGATAATGAAAAGATTTTAGAGTTGAGAGGGGTCGGGGGTTCGGATAGTGTAACATCCCACACCCGACCTAGATGTTATTCCAAATATTGAGGAATTACATTAACATATTTTAAAACTGTAGATTTTAAACTAGATAAGTGTGTGTTTTGAAAATATTAATTTTGGCGAAACTCTCACAAGTTTTTAGAAAATAATCATAGAATTTATTTATTTTATAGAAAAATATTTAATTTGTTTCAAATTTAGAAAAAGAAAGCAAAACACTAAAGAAGAAATTTAAGAACTAGATAAATAAATATAATAATAAATCAAAAATTGGAATAATAATGAAGAAAATAAGGAAGATAGATGGAAAAGGTGGAAGGTTGCGTGTAGAAGTCCTAAAGGGCCTTGGAAACAAGAAGAAACCACAACCCCTTTCAAGCGGCTCTAATTTCCCCTCCAAGAAAGAAAAGTTGGCAAGAAAAATTTTGAAGATGATCTCCACAATTTGAAAAGATTGTTAAAACTCTTCTAAAAGAAACTCAAGAGAAATCATTGAAAAGAAATAATCAAAGATAATTTATTAACTCAAAAGGGAAGTTGAATAATGAATTGAATGAATTGTGTACAATGTAAAGGCCTTTATATAGGCTAGCTAAATAAATCTAAATAAAATTCTTAAGTATACTAGAATTCTAATTAACCTAAATAACTTAAAATACTGAATAATTATAAAAAATTTAGATTAAAAAATAATAGAATAATAAAGGCTGATAAATACAATATTGGGTTCATATTTAATAAAAATTAAGCATAAAACCCGAACTCAATATGAAACGCTTAAGCTTATGGGATTGATTGAGTTCCTTGAAAGGAAATGCTTAGGCTTGTTAACATTTTCTACATGGGCTTGTCATCATATATTGAGAATTTATGCCCACGAACAAAATTAGTCCTTTCTATTTTATCCTCGCTCCAAGATCTATCATCTTGAAGT
Source organism: Gossypium raimondii (assembly GCF_025698545.1). NCBI lineage: Eukaryota > Viridiplantae > Streptophyta > Magnoliopsida > Malvales > Malvaceae > Gossypium > Gossypium raimondii. The sequence goes on from NC_068565.1 coordinate 42,704,194, forward strand.
TTCAACTTTTCTTCTCGAATTTTTTTTGTGTGATAAAGTCTTGAACAAATAAATTGAGTTTTAACTTTAGCTGCTTGGATTTGGATCTCGTGATTGGTCATTGAGGAAACCTAGGCTTATCGCCATTATAGCCATTGAAATGGACCAAGCTGCTTGTATCATTCCCTCTTCCTCAAAAGGATTCGCCTTGGAATCTTCAATATCAAAAGGAGAAAGGTCAGCGACATTAAAAGTGGTACTAACATTATACTCACCGGGAAGATCGGTTTGATACGCATTATCATTAATGCACTTGAGTGCTTGAAAAGGTCCATCACCACGTGGGTCTAATTTCGTCTTGCATTTAGTCAGAAATCGCTCTTTTCTCATATAGACCCAAACCCAATCATCTGGCTCAAATAAAACTTGTTTACGCCCCTTGTTAGCTTTGTTGGCATTCACTTCATTTGTTTTTGTGATTTATTGTCTTGATTTCTCATGCATCGATTTGACCAATTCAACTTCCTTTTCACCATCTAAATTAAAAATGTTTTCTATAGGCACAAGATTAAGTACAATTAGTGGATTAAAACCATAAATAAGTTTAAATGGGGTATTATCTAGTTGTAGAGTGAATAGATCGATTATATGCAAATTCAGAAAATGGCAAACATTCTTCCCAATTTTTAAGGTTTTTACCCACAACAAATCGTAGTAAAGAACCTAAGATCCGATTAACTGCCTCAGTTTGTGCATCGGTTTGTGGGTGACATGTAGTAGAATATAATAAATTAGTACCAAGTTTACCCCACAACACTTTCCAAAAGTGGCTTAGGAACTTTACGTCTCTGTCAGATACAATGGTGGGAGGTGTCCCATGTAGGCGTACCACCTCTAAAGAATAAGTCAGCCACATGTGTAGCATCATCCGTTTTGTGACAAGGAATGAAGTGAGCCATCTTGTAAAACCTGTCAACAACAATAAAGATACTATCTCAACCCTTTTTAGGTCATGGTAAACCAAGAATGAAATTAATGGATAAGTCTACTTATGATGAAGAGGGAATCGACAAAGGAGGATAAAGCCCATGAGGCATTACCTTAGATTTTGCTTGTTCACAAGTAATACATTTAGAACATACTTTTTCAATGTCCTTCCTCTTGTGCAGCAAATAAAAATGTTCATGTAGAATATCTAGTGTTTTGGCGACACCAAAGTGTCCCATTAAGCCTCCACTATATGCCTCAGAAATTAATAACTCTCTCATGGAACATTGTGGAAAACATAACCTATTTAGGAAAAAACGAAACCCATTTACAAGATAAAACTTGTTGAAGGCACCATTCCCACAATCGGAAAAAAAAACGTTTACAAAATCAGCATCATGTAAGTATAAGCCTTTGATATGTTCAAACCCTAAGAATTTCGCATTTAATGTAGTTATCAAGGAATATCGACGAGATAATACATCAGTAACTATATTTCTCTACATGTTTTGTACTTAACTGTATATGGAAATGTCTCTATGAATTCTACCTATCGAGTGTGTCTCTTGCTCAACTTACCTTGTTCCTTTAACCAATTTAGGGATTCATGATCTTTATGGATAACGAACTCATTTGGCAACAAGTAATGTTGCCAAACTTGTAGAGCTCGAACTAATGCCATCAACTCCTTGTCCTAAGTTGAGTAGTTTAATTGCGCCCCAGTCAGTTTTTCACTAAAATATGCGATTAACCTTTTTTCTTGCATCGATGAACACCAATTCCAATACCTAAAGCATCATATTCGAGTTCAAAATTTTTAGAAAAATCGGGTAATTTAATAACCGAAGTAGAACATAACTTATCCTTTAAGGCTTGAAAACCTTTTCCTGAGCTTCTCCCCACTTAAAACCCATAAAATTTTTAATAACCTCAGTTAATGGAGAGGCAATAGTGGAGAAATCTTTCACAAAGTGCCTATAAAAACTTGCTAAACCATGGAAATATCACACATCAGTAATTGATTTAGGAGTGGGTCACTCCCTAATTGCCTTTTACGTTGTCCTCATCGACATGAATACCTTGAGTACTTACTATAAAACTTAAAAAGATTAGTTTATCACAAAAAAAGTGCATTTATCAAGGTTGGAAAGTAATTTTAAGTTCTCAGAATGTCCAAAACAGATTATACATTGAAAAGATGATCATCTAAAGAAGTTAAGTAAATCAAAATATCATCAAAATATACTGTAATGGCCCAAATTCAAGGCTATCGGAATAGTGGTTTCGTAACCACAAATCTGATTTAAAGATAAATTTATTTTAATATTTTTGCATGAATATTGATATGATAGGAAAATCGTACGAAAAAATCGATAGAAAAATTTTACCGATTTAGTGGTTAGTTAGAAAAAGAAATTATTGAAGAAATTGGGTAAAAATAAGGTATCGAGACTTTGATCTCGTAAAACCGAGTCAAAAATAATTTTATAAATAATTATGAAATATTAGTAATATGGTATAAAAATTTCGTTAGAAAATTTTAATGTTTGGATAGTCAATTACGTAAAAAGGACTAAATTAAAAAGGTGTAAAAGTTACTAGAAGGATTAAATAGCTCAATTGTTAAATGAGGAGGGACATAAATTGAAAATAACCCCAAAAGGAGATATTTTGGGCGGCATACGCTGAGAAAAATCAGTAGAATTGAAGAATTAAGGGTAAAATTGGAATATTGCAAAATTTGCTTTAAAAGTTAGGACTAAAGTGGAATTATCTAGATTCCTCTTTATTTTTCTGCATTCCCATATGCCAAAAACGTCCTAAGGGTTTCTTCAAGCTGTTTTTTCATAATTTTTGCCCCAATTGAGTTAATTCTTGCCTTTTTCTTGTAATTTTTGTGTTTCTAAGACTTTTACAACTAGGTCCTATTACTAAATTCATTAGTTTTTGATTTTATGAATGAATTTGAAAGTTGCTATGGATATGTGCTAGAATTTTATGATGAAATAGCATGAAATTGAAGCTTTAACTTGTTTATGAGATGATTTTATTAGGTAATTTCAATAGAAATTGATTTGTAGGACCTAATTGTGAAAATGTTTGGAATCAAAGTTTAGTGCTGAAATTCTGATTTACAAAGGTTATAAAGTAGTTTAAAGTGATGGTATAAAGTGTTAATTGAGAAAAATCAGCTCAATTGAGAGGTTAATTGAGCAGGGATGAAATTATCATTTATTGAAAGTTTAGGGAAAAATGGTAATTAACATTATACACTAAAACAGTTTTGGACAGCAGCAGTAGTCCAACTTTGAAAATTCACCAAAAATTGTAGAGATCGAATTAGAGGATGAATAAAATATAAAATTAAAGCTTGTTGAGTCTAGTTTCTCATAGAAGCAATGGTTTAATTAATGGAATTGTAAATCATGAGATATAATATATTTTGTGAGACATGGTCAGAATGAATTCGGGTTCCCCTGTTCTGACTTTGGAAAATCATTAAAAATTGTAAAAAAATGATTATGAGTTATAATTTATATGGTTAGAATCCTTAATGAGTCTATTTTCAGAATAAACAAATGGAAACATCTTCCTAATTCTGTATAATGAGATAATTAATTTTGAGTGAAGAGGGGTCGGAACTGTCAACAAGTGAAACAGGGGAAACTTTAAAGAATAAACTGTACTTATTAGCTATGCCAAAAATTCTTAAAATTTTATGGTAAGAAGGTATGCATGTATAGTTTCAGGGAAAATTAACAGATCTTAATTTGAAGTTCCGTAGCTCAAGATATAAATAATTTAGTGACTGTGACTCAGTAAGACAGCTTTGAATGCACTATAAATAATAATGAAATTTTAGAGAATGTTACATATGAACATGAAATGTATTAGATTAATGATTAAATTTATTTATTTAGATCCGGAAAATTCAAATACAAAGCTAGATCGATGAAAAGAAAAAGTTCGGGATTGGTAGATTTTTATTTACGAACAAGTATCGAGGTAAGTTCGTGTAACTTGAATTATATTCCTAAATGCTTGAAATGTTTGTTATTGATGTGAATATGATTTGGATGTTTATTGTATGATAATTGATGAAGAATTGATATTCTTGATGAAAAGAGAAAATAAATCTCAGTTGAATGAAAGGAAAATTTGATGGATCTCTGAAAAGGAATTGACGGTAAAAAGGATATAGCCCGGACGGGTGATCCTATCCTGATATAGCCCTCCCGAAGAATATGTGGAAAATGGATTTAACCCGAACGGGTAATCCGAATTAGGGTCTGAATTTAGCCTGGACTGCTAATTCAGATCCAAGCTCATTAGAGTAATTGTCATTGCAGGGGATTTAGCCTGGACTGGTAATCCCGACAATACTCTGTGAGTTTATATTACAGGGGATTTAGCCTGGATTGGTAATCCCGCTGTAAGGATGAGGTTCGCGGGAGTGTGCTCTCTGAAATGGAAATGTGCGCACATGAATATGAATTGACGGACCCAGATTTGTACACTAAAGTGTACCTCTAAAAATCCTTTGAAATTCCAAGTAGTTCAATGGGATAAATATGGAAAAATAACAAGGAAATGGAAATCATGGAATTGATCAATCATGGTATAAATTATTGATACATGGAAATTATTGGACTAATTTGAATGTTGAGTTTGTGCATGATAGGGGAATAATGTATGCAATGGGTGTATGAATGTTTATTACATTGTATGGAAAATATTAGGTAAGTATAATTCTTGTTACATGAGCTTACTAAGCACAAAGTGCTTATCCTATTTCTTTTTCCCCTGTTTTGTAGTGTTAAGAGCTCGGAGGTCGGATTTGGTCGGAGAAGCATCACACTATCAACGTCAAGATCTCGGTACATAAAGAAACTTATTTTGGAAATCAATGGCATGTATAAGCTAGGAAAGTAGATGTTAATGTGGAATGAATGTGTGGCTAGCCATTGGTATGGCTAACAAATTTTGATTTTGGCATGTGATGAGATTATATTATGAATACAATAAATCTATCTTGAAAATATGTTGAAATGGATTGGTTGTGTTGGCTTGGTCTCGGTTTAAAATTTGCAGGGAGGATTAGATATTTATAAAGGGGTTATATTGAATTTTTTTAATAAAAAAAATTAGTAAAATCTGGTAATACCTCGTATCCTATTCCGGCGACGGATACGGGTAAGGGGTGTTACGTATACTACAACAAATTTAACCAAATAAGGTCTCAAAATATGGTTCATCAAGCGTATGAAAGTACTAGGTGCATTAGTCAAACCAAAAGGCATGACTAGTCGTTCATATAAACCAAACTTAGTTTTAAAGATTGTTTTCTATTCATCCCCCCCTTTCATTTGAATTTGCTGGTAGCCACTTTTTAAATCAATCTTTATAAAGATACAAGCACCATAATGTTCATCAAACATATCATCAAGCCTTGGAATAGGATGTCTATACTTAATAGCAATTTGGTTAATTGGTCTACAATCGACACACATTCTATACGTACCATCTTTCTTTGACACAAAAAATACTGGCACCTTACAAGGACTTAAACTTTCACGAATGTGACCTTTAGCCAAAAGTTGATCCACTTGCTTTTTCAACTCTTTTGTCTCCTCGAGATTTCTTCGATAAGTTGGTCGATTTAGAATTATTGACCCAAGTACTTAGTCAATTCCATGCTCAATACCCCTTAAAGGTGGAAATCTTTTAGGTGTCTCTTCAAAAATATATTTATATTCCTGCAAAAGAGAGACAAAAACACTAGGCAAGAAGTCATAAAGGTTAGTCAAAGATAAACAATTTTGCCTAAATTGAACAAGGATGCAAGGTTGTGTAGTGAATAAGGTTCGTTGCATATCTTTTCCACTTGCATAAAAATTGTGAACCACTCTTTTTTTCTCACAAGAGAATGCACTCACCATTTGGCCATCATTAATTTAGCTATTTTTACTAGCGGCCTCTTTTCTCTCAGCCTTTTTTACTATTCTGTCTTACTTCCCATAACCTCCTTACAAAATTTCATCATCTTGATTTGATCATTGTGAACATCTTTCGGATTCAAAGGGGCCAAAATGTACTTTTTCCCATTGAAAATAATGGAATATCGAATTAATTTACCTTTGTGAATAACATCACAATTGTATTGCCATGGTTTACCATGTAACAAGTGGACGACATGCATAGGAACAACGTTACACCAAACATCTCGAATGATAAGTGAGCGAAGTTTACCTTTAAACAAACATCTTGAATGGAATATATTAGTCCTTTGAAGATCATGATAATCCCTCAATTGGATGTTGAGGGTGTGCCTCACAATTAGACAATGAACATCATTTAGTGGTTCTACCAACTCTTCTCCACCATAAAACTTACCTCCATCATCAACATCATCAATGAATATGGGTATATCCAGATCTGTTTTGTCTGAATTAGAGGTTTACTCACCATCTTCTTTGATTAAAAAAAAGTCACATGTTGACACAATCACGACTATAGTTCCCACGCCCTTTGCACTTAAAACATTTAATTTCACAAGCTCTTTGTTGTTTTGGTGAAGAATTAGTAGAAGTGGGTTGCTAAGAAGATGTAGAAGAAGGTTTTGTAGGAGCCTCGCTTTTCCACTCAAAAGGTTTAGTCTCATCATGTTTTGCAAGCAACTTATTAGTAGCATAAGGAGGTTTCGAATTCTTGAAAGTAGAATTAGAACTCGTACCTTTATAATATTGTGATGCACCAAATGGACGAGATTAACGTTACTGAAAATGTTGCATTGGCTATTGAAACGTTCAAGCCATCCACAAACTGCACCATGGTAGAACTTGTACCTCTATAATTTTGTGATGCACCAAATGGACGAGATTAACATTTTTGAATATGTTGCATTAGCTATTGAAACGTTCAAGCCATCCAAAAACTACACCATGGTAGTCTCTTCATCTTGTCGGACATTTTCTCTGTACATAAGTATCTCCATATCCTTAAAGTACTCATCAACAGATCGACTACCTTGAACAAAATATTGAAGTCTTTGTTTAATATCTTTATAATAGTAAGGTGGGATAAAATGTTTTATCATGATTTATGTGAGTTGATCCCACGAATCAACATCTCGTTCACGATTCATTTGGCGGTTCAACACAAGTTGAGTCCACTAACTCAATGAATAATCCGAAAATGGCAATGTAGCCGATGGAACTTTCTCCTCCTCCGGACATCTTTAACAATAGAAATGATATCAATTTTAGCCTCTCAATCACAATATGCATCTGGATCATTCTTCTCTAAGAATGGTGGAATGTTGAACTTTGGTTTAGCTATAGAAGGTTGGCCTCGATTAGGAATACCCAAAGTTTTATCAGTGTGATGATTTCCTCGTCTACCAGTATTAGAACGAATACTAAGTTGTTCCTTGTCCCTATCATCATCATCATCATCATCACTATCAAGAAGTCTCCAAATGAGTAACAACTTGAGTTAGTATTTGAATTTGATTGGTAAGCTGAGTAATGTTCTCTTGTAGTTCTATTCGATACTTAGTCAAATTGGCCTCAAATCTATCACGCACCTTGTTCAATTGTTGATGTTGAAAATTTACCATCCCCACAATATTTTCAAATGTAACATCTTGTTTTGTTATCATCAGATGGTATCTGATTATGGTTTTAACGGTTACGAGTGTTACAAGTCATTGTGAAAGCCTGAAAAAGCACAACACTCAAAAGAAAAATTAAGCAAACTTCACCTTAAGCACCCATAAATAAAATAAAATTCTCAATGAGGTAAGAATTAATCTTATGAGTCTTTTAAAAGTATCTATATCAATCAATTAGAATGTATTAGAATCAAACCTACAAAGCAAACCTAGTAGCACTAGGAATCCAAAATCGGTTGGACACCAAAGAATTGTGTTGCACGGAGGAAGGAATGTGCAACGTGCTTTAACCGACTAAAAGAAGAAACAATAAAGTGTTAGAATGCGTAAAGAAACAATAAAAAGCAAAAACAAATAAAAACCTAAGGCTAAGAGTCAATGAAAATTGCTAAAACCCGAAAACCCTAAAAATTATGATTCAACTTAACAAACTTCGTTCGAGGTGTTTCCAATTGCAAAAAATCATGAAATTTAAACTGAAACCTCCTTAAATAATCTATATTTTATATGGAAATTTTTGGAACCAAATTCAACCCATAATTTTTTAAATTTTCTTTTCTTCATATTTTTCTATTTTTTCACTTTTTGATCACCTTTTTCGTGGGAAATATTTTTTTATATTCTAAAACATTTACCTTTGTTAAATAAATTTTTAAAAACTTTATGGGTAAAAAATTGTTTTGAGGCTATTTGTTGGAAATTAGTTTTATAAGAACACAAAAAACACCTAAAATGACCAAATCTAGTACCAAATGATATGAAATTGAAGCGGTGGAAGCGAAAGAAGGATAAAATTGAAGTTTTTCAACTCGAAAAAAGAAAGATTTGGGTGTGACCTAAAAGAAAAAAAATAAAGAAATTTAGAAAGAAAACAAAACACTAAAGAAGAGATTGAAGAACTAGATAAATAAAGAGAATAAGAAATCAAGGATTGGAACAATAAAGAAGAAAATAAGGAAAATAGATGGAAAATATGGAACGTGGTGTGTAGAAGTCCTAAGGAGCCTTGGAAGCAAGAAGAATCCACAACTCCCTTCAAGCGGCTCTAATTTCCCCTCCAAGAAAGAAAACTTGGGAAGAAAAAATTTGAAGATGATTATCACAATCTCAAAAGATTGTTAAAACTCTTAGAAAAGAAACTCAAAATAAATTCTTGAAACGAAAAACTTTTAAGAGAATTTATTAACTTAAAAGAGAAGTTGAATAATAATGAATTGAATGAATTGTATACAATGCAAAAGCCTTTATACAAAGCTAGCTAAATAAATCTAAATAAAACTCTTAAGTATACTAGAACTCTAATTAATCTAAATAAGTAGTTTGAGACTAAACTTTCTTATTGAAATAAAACTCCTAAATAACTTAAAATACTTAATGATTATAAAAAAATTCGGAATAAAAAATAAAAAATAAAAAATGCTGACAAATACAATATTGGGCTTATAGTTAATAAAAAATTAAGCCTAAAACCCGAACCCCATATGAAATGCTTAAGCTTATGGAATTGATTTAGTTCCTTGAAGGGAAACACCTAAGCTTATTAACATTTCCACATGGGCTTGTCATCATATATTGAGATTTTATGCCCACGAACAAAATTAGTCCATTCTATTTCATCCTTGCTGTAAAATCCATCGTCTTGAAGTTTCAACTCTTCTTCTTAATTTTTTTGTGATAAAGTTTTGAACGAATAAATTGAGTTTTGACTTTAGCTGCTTGGATTGGTCTTTGAGGAAACCTAAGCCTATTGCCATTATGGCCTTTGAATTGGACCGAGTAGCTCCTATCATTTTGCATTGGAAATTTTGAAGTTTTAGTTTGAAAATCGTGATTCTAGTAAGTGAAAACGTGTAATTTGTAGTTTAACTAAACCAAAATCCAGTAGAAAAATCCAAAACTGAAAAATAAAATCAAGGACATTTATATAGTCAAAAAATTCCAGTATTAAGTTTAAAATTATAAACCTTTTTTTATTTAGCTAAAATCCAAGCTGAGCTCCCGCACGTCACCCGATCCTAACTTCACTGATTACCTGAGAAGATAAATTATTGGGTGAGTTAAAAAAGCTCAGTGTGCAACTCAAATCATATACAAAAATGAATAACAAATAGTCATACAAAAGTCAATAACCGAACAGACATAGACAATAAGGCATGTCATGCGATGCAACACATTAATCAGATCAGATATAGATGGCATGACATATCATGCAATGCAACATATTATATAGATTAGATACAAATCCTACCCCCAACTGCTACACACCATCTTTGTCCCATCCAACACACCAAATAGGGTATTTAATAACCATCCAACCCTACACACCAAATTAGTGATCATATATCACTATACAAAAGTATGCAGTCAAACTGCCAGATACATAAATTTGCGGTGTTACTACCAGAAATTGCAGAACATAATCTGTCAGAACGTCCTTCGTCACATATCATATCTCACTCTAATGCATATGCAAAAACATCATACATACTCAGATGAACACAAACTAAACATGATTTTATATACTTAACAGATCAGAATTGTGCTAAGAATGAATACAATTTCACAGATCAGAATCATGCACAACATCAAAATAAGAAATACTATATGGAGACATGTTTACTCATATACTTATACAACCATTATACAGTTTTAACATTTTCCTTATACACACAGAATATTTGCATTTAGTCATCGCAGAACCTAATGATTTTAATAGATTTCATAAATGCCCACTTAGTCGTTATAGAGTTTTACGAAACACACATTCGGATAACTTAACGTATAAAGTGGGCCCTCACGCCCATGTGGCCTACATGCCTTAAAAGTCCAACTCGTGTATCCCACACGGCATAATGCACGACCAAACACACAGTCTTTTAGCGTTGACTGGCAGATTCTATTTCGCACAGTTTCATAGTTTAATCGAGTTAAAGTCACACACCTGGTGATTTTCAGAACATTGACACTACAACACACTTCTAGACCTTATGAACAACATCCAAAACAAACCTATTAGTAAAAATGCACAAAAACTAAAACACTTGTTCAGCCTAAACAATAGGGCATTCAGCCCTAGCCAAAATCAGTGCATAACTCGGCATTCAAACATTTATCCCAAGAAGAAGTAGTTTAAAGGCCCTTAACTTGCCAGAGGAGGGTGCACCTCACGGCCTTCTCCTATAAAAATACATAGACATAATCGAACCACTCTAATAGACAACTACGCAAATTACTAGCCATCCACGAGAAAACACGTCAAAACATAAATCACCAAATGAAAATCAACTGTTTTTACCAAAGATATCCACACAGAAACTTAACATTCTGATCGCACACAATCAGGATGTAAGAAAAGGAACATAAAATAGAGCAACAGAGAAATAAGGGTAGGTAAATAATGGTTTAATCAACAGAAGGATAGAGTAATGGTAAATGACCTAACAAGGTGATTAATGGAAAAAAATAAATGAAGGGATAATCATAAAAGGGAAATGACAAATAAAGAAAGTTTTAGTAACGTAAAAAGAATTGAGGAAAACTAAAAGAAAAAAAATGGAAAATAGAGGAAAAATGATGGAAACCATAGATGAGGGAAGTGGGAAGAGAGGGGACGACAAACAGGGAGATTTTTGGGGAGAAGTCTTCTCAAAATTCAAAGAAAATAAATCTGATAGCATCCCAGCAAATCATGTTAGTTACTATCCAATTAGGTTGATTAGGATTTGAATTAAACTCACATTCTACTGCTTTGGACGACATAATAAAGAGGAGCAAAAAATATTTCCACTTTGTACACACAAGATTTGAACACGAAACATATGGGTAAGCTAAAGCCTTACCATTGAACCTGTAGGTTCAACAAAGTTAATTTCACATTTCACTATTATGTATTTGTATTTTCTTCTTTTATATTTTGCATGCATAGTGAAATTGTGACAAACAAATATTAGCTCATTGATTGTTTAAAGTTCAAACTGAAGACAAGTGGCATTGTAAAAAATGTTTACATTACGAGAAAAGCGACTTGATTCAAATACTGTGAAGGATTATTATGTCGATTACAATTTCGATTGGGGAGATGGCTAGTTTTGGCTATCGGAGCCGTTGACTCCTCGAGTAGAGACATAGATGTATTCATTGGTAGAATGATACATTGGACTGCACCTAAGATGAATGAATTCTGAATCTGTTTTTAAATTAATTCACTTGTGACATTCATGTTGTGATTTACCTAAATCCTGAGTTAGTCACTGACCATGCGTATACAACTCATGTACTTTAATATAAGTAGAGGCTTATGCTATAAAGATGATCAAGTCCGTAGCCGGTATGTTAGATACATGGCTTGTGTATCGCATGGCTTTACTAGCAACAGTAGAATTCATAGTTCAATTAAAGATGTAATAATATCCTCTCATTGGAATTGTGTGGATTGATAAATATGGAACGTAGCCAAGGGTTGCTGGTTCTCGAATGAGAAGATACAATGGTGACAATGAGATAAAATAGGATTGTATTAAGTGAATGAATTTAACTCAAAGGAATCATTGATATCATATGAGGGCAACACACACATGACGAGGTCATTGGACAAAGCAGTTGGATGAATTGCTTCCGTAAAGAGTATACAATAAGGAGTTTTCAATCATGGTACTTCTTGTGGACTGACTCTATGATTAAGCAATTGTGAATTATTGGAACGATGCTTCTAGACATAATTGCAATCACTAGAGCCTAATTGTATATGTCCGATTGGTCCTTCCGCTAGCTCAACAAAAGCTCGATCGGACTACATTCGAATCAGAAGAAAATTTTACGACTTTGGGAATAATTTAATTGAGTCGATTTATTCGATGTGGAATTAAATTAGGTGGTCGTGAGCATTGTTCAACTAGAGAATTCGATTAAAGAATTTTCTTGAAAAATTAATTTGGAAAATCTAAGTGATTTTTGGAAAAATTAATTTTGATCCAGTAAATTAAATAAATCAAATCAATTAAAATAAATATAATATTTTTGGAAGTTAACTTTCAAGTCAGACAATTGGCCCAATGGGAAATTTGACCTGATATCAAAAATTGGGTCCGGGAGCCCAAAACCCAGACCAAGACCAAAAAACTAGTCGAACCGGGCCTGGTCCAACCGTTAGCTAGAGCGGACTGGTTGAGTCATCATTGACCCAGACCGGTCGGGTCGTCATTGACCTGGACCAAACCATCAGTAGCCAAACTGGCTCGGGGTACAGTAAGGGTGTCGCACCTGCATCATCGGACGTGGCGGTGTTGGTGGCTGTGACTGCGGTGTACCAGTGGCCGACGACGGTTGTTCATCGGTGATTGAATAGTGGAAGAGTTACACTGCTACTAGATTTCTACCGGAGAATTTCATTTCAAATTAATTATTCCAAAAAATAATATTATTTTAATTATTTAATATTAATTTAATTGTAATATTTATCTTAATATTAAATTAAATTTAATGTTTATCTTGTATTTAAACATTTCATTATTTTAATTAGATTTAATATTCAATTTAATCTAATATTTATCTTGATAAATATTATATTAATGTAATATTAAAGTGATTAAGTTTAATCATAATTGAACTCTCTAAACTTTCCTATATAAAAAGAGCATTGGATCATTATTTACACACACTTGAATTTAAGAGAAAGTTGTAAAGAGAAAATTATCTTAAGAGATTATTCCAGAAAATTTCTAGAGATATTTTTCTGATTTATAACTTGACCCAAAATTTTAGAGAAATTGCAATATTACCCCACTGGTAATTTTTGTGAAAATTTTTTTGATTCCAAGCAAGCCCACACTTGGCAGACGTGAGCTTAAGGATAACGGAGAAGACGAATCGAAAAGGTACAATTTTGATTAAGTGTTTATTACTTTAGATATCACAACTAAGATCTTATTTTGGAAAAAAAATTGAAAACTCTAGTTTTTCCCTAAATTTAATTTCCACTCCATTTTCAAAACCCAATTTTTCCAACATTCTTGACCACAAACACTCATAATAAAAGATAACCTAGATATTCTAAGTCAGAGGTTGAAAATAAAATAGTAAAAATTCAAGGGAAAGGAATCGAACACAGAACCTTAAGCACACATCCCAACACTTATCCACTGGACCAGAAGAATTTACTTCACAAGATTTAACAATTTCAAAATAAAAAATTTTAGGGTGTTACAACGCTCCCCTCTTTAAAGAAATTTCATCCCCGAAATTACCTGACTCAAACAGATGTGGATATTGTTGTCGAATCGAGTCTTCCGATTCTCGAGTGGCTTCCTTAATAGCATGATTCCACCATAATATGAAGTTTTACCTTCTTCGACTAGCTGAACCTGACTAACTAGAGACTCATCTAGAAGCTAATTATCACGAATCTCATCAATCTAGGTCGACTAAAGTTGCAACTCAGCAACAATCCACCGTCCTCAAACAAAATCAATCGAGCAAACATCGCTCTCAAGTCAGACATCGACCTTCGACTAAGAGCATCGACCACCACAATGACCTTACCAGGGTAATACTCTATAGTGCAAATGTAATCCTTAAGCAACCCAGTCCATCTACGTTGCCTAAGATTCAACTCCTTCTAAGTGAAGATATACTTAAGGCTCTTGTGATCCGTGTAAATAATGCACTTCCCACCATACAGATAATGCCTCCAGATTTTTACAATGAAGACAACTGCAGCTAACTCGAGATCATGCGTCGAATAATTACCCTCATGCCTCTTGAGTTGTATAGAAGCATAAGCCCAAACTTTACCCGCTTGCATCAAAACACAACTCAAACTAGTGTGAGATGCATCACTATACACAACATACTTCTTCTCAGATTCAGGCTGTATTAGATTGGGTGTCTGAGTCAATACGACTTAAGCTTTTCAAAGCTTGACCGCTGATCATTTGTCCACTTAAAAAGAGCTTTCTTATGCAACTGTTTAGCTAAAGGAGTTGTGATCAATTAAAATCCCTCCACAAATCTTTGATAATACCTCGCCAAACTAAGAAAACTTTGAAATATTCTTAGCAAAAACCACATGTCGAAGAAACATAACTTCTCTCGACCAGAACTCACACTTGCTTAGCTTAGCATAGAGCTTCTTCTCTCAGCGAATCTGCAAAAGCACTTTAAGGTGTTGATTATGCTCAGCCTCAGATTTAGAGTCTACTAGAATATCGTCGATAAACGTTACGATGAACTGATCCAGAAATGATTAGAATACCCTATTCATGAGATCCATGAATGTGGCTGGAGCATTAGTCAACTCGAAAGGCATAACTATGAACTCGTAGTGACCATAGTGAGTCATAAAGGCAGTTTTATGCACGTCGGATTCTTTCAATTGCAATTGATGCTACCCAGATATTAGATCAATCTTAGAAAACATAGATGCCCATTGGAACTGATCAAACTAGTCACTGATTCGTGACAGTGGGTACTTATTCTTTATTGTTAACTTGTCCAATTGTTGGTAATCTACACACATTCTCATAGTACCATTCTTCTTCTTGACAAAGAGTACCGGTGCTCCTTAAGGAAAAATATGGGTCTAATGAACCCTTTATCAAGAAATTCTTAAAGTTGCACTTTCAATTTCTTCAGCTCTTTCGGTGCAATACGACAAGGAGAAATGAAAATCGGAGCTATCCTTGGCAAAACCTCAATCCCAAATTTGACTTCTCACTCTGGTTGTAACCCCAAAAATTCCTTTGGAAAGAGATTTGAAAAATCCGTAATAGTTTGAATTTCCTCTACAATAGAACCCACAACACTTACGTCATTCACATAGGCTAAGAACATCCCACATCCTTTCATTAAAGAGGTAATCTTGATGCTCACTTACCATAACAATTTCCTCAACATCCTCAGTCTTTAGAGTTACCCTCTTCGAGACACAATCCAGACTAACTTGATGCTCTACAAGCTAGTCCATGCCCAAAATCAGATCAAACTCCCCAAATGGTAACTCTATCAAATTAGCTGAAAACAAAAAGAAATGAATCTCAAGTGGACATCTCCTATATGCCTTATTGACTCGCAGCGACTGCCCCAACAAACTAACAATAGAAACTTCACTAACAGTGTAACAACTCGTTTTCAGTAAAATTAGAACAGTGGTTTTGGGACTACAAATTCAAAGTTGAAAATTTATTTTATTATTATTTTATGGTCTATAGCATGATAGCATTACCGTATAAATATTTATTTAAGAAATTTTACCGTTTACATGCTCAATTTGATAAAAAGGACTAAATCGTGTAAAGTGCAAAAGTTGACTTCTAATAGCTCAAGGTGTTAAATAGCTTTAGAACTTAAAAGTGGAGGTCCTTATATGGTAAATATCCCATTAATGAGTTAGTGGAAGATATTGGTTTGGCATTATTGGAATTTGGTTGAAATTAAAAGGTTAAGTCAGTAAATTAGTTAATAATGATATTATAACTAAAACAAATTAAAAGTTAACATCTTTAATTTGTTTCTCCAAAAAAAATTCAAAGGGAAGAAGCCATTTTTGGAGACCTAGGTTCGACCAAGCTTTCATTGCCCAATTAGGTACGATTTTTGTCTCGTTTTTAATGATTTCTATGTTTTCGGAATGTTGTATCTTAATCTAGCTAGTCGGGGGACTAATTTGAAAAACTGTTAAAGTATTAGGGATTTAAAATTGATGAGAATGCTTGAGTTTTGATGTTTGATGATAAAAAATGAATGGTTGCTGTTGGATAAACAACTTTTGTTAAGGAATTTTTACTAAAATTGTCAAATAGGGATTAAATTGAAAAATGTGATAAATTCATGGTTAAATTTGTAAATTTGTTAAATATGTGGGTTGCAATAAGCATGTATATGGTTCGGCTAGGCTTGGGTAGGGGTAAAATTGAATGAATTTCATTTTACGAGCCTAGGGACTAAATTGCAAAGAATTAAAAGTATAAGGGTAAAATGGTAATTTTTCCAAAATTACATGTTGGAATAAATTGGATGTGAAATTTATTGAATTAGGTTAAATTTATCCATATAGATCCTGTCAGACCTCGTATGGAGTTAGATCGAGGCAAAGAGAAAATATCAAATTAGTCGCCTTCGTATCTACGTACACTCGTCGAGGTAAGTTCGTGTAATTAAATTGTACATATATATGTTTTATTTGAATTATATGTACGTGAATTGTGTAATTTCCATGTATGAGTATCGATAGCATATCTGACGACATACGATGACTACCGAGCCCCGTTTGAACCTTAGGAATTCGTAGAATACAAATGGCATGTCATTAAGGTTACCGATTTCAGCTCGTATGAGCTTATCGATACTCTGCTCGTATGAGCTTATCGTTATTTAGCTCAGAGGAGCTTACAGATTACAGCTTGTATGAACGTACTGATTCTGAGCTCGTATAAGCATACATGTACAGGAGTTGACGGATTACAGTTCAGTACACCTCGTGTGTGCTACCCACATATCCAATGATATTCTAAATGGTTCAATAGGCACAGTTCTGTTACGAGATTATGAGTTTGATACGAAATATTACTGGTATTTACATGAAGTACATGGAAATGATGTTACATGATGTATTGATATGTGAAATGTATGATACATGTATATGAAATTGGAATAAAGGTTGAATGCATCCATGCGTATTGGATATTATATGTGCTTTACATGGCTAATATTTTGGTGAATATGTGTTTAGGCTTTTGGCCAAATTGATTGGGATATGCTATGTTAACTTACCTAAATTGTGATTAAATAGTAAATTAAATTATATGTTATGCGAACTTACTAAGCTTAAATGCTTACTCTATGTTGTTTTCCATGTTTTATAGTGATTCAGAAGCTCGTTCGGGTTGGAAGCTTGTCGGAGCTATATCACACTGTCTATTGGCTCATTCGATACTTTTAGTTAGTTATTTTCGATTATAATGGCATGTATAGGTTATTTTGGTTAATGTTAGCCTATATGTGTTTTGTTGAGATTGACCACTTATTTGGCTTGTGTTTTGGTGCATTTTGTTTTGTGCATAATTGCCTTCTATGGATGATGTGTAGCTTGATTTATGGTTGGATGATGAAAGGTAAATCGGTAGTTAAATATGCTTATGATATATGTTTTACAATTTGGTGTGAATTGGTGCTTTGTTATGGAGAGCATATATGTATTTGATACTAGTTTGGAATGGCTTATTTGGTACCATTTAAGAAGTTTGGCATGTTTTGATAGGTAGGCTAAGTGGCATGAAATAATGCAAAATGGCTTGGTAAATTATCGGCTTATTTGGTTTAATGGTGTACATGATTATACGTATTTGCATATTATCATTTCAGGTGCCTAAGGGCATATTGGTTGTATGTGAATATACTACATGTTTAAGACTTTATTTTGCTTGTTTTGGATGCCAAATTGGGTGAGAAATATGGCTTGGAAAGTGACCTGTTTTCGTCCACACGGGCAGAGACACGGGCGTGTGTCGCAGCCGTGTGTGACACACGGCCAGGTGACGCTACTGTGTGTCCCTTGTAGGTTTCTAAGAGTTGCAAGTCAGGCTGTTACACGGCCTAGCACACAGCCTGGCGCACGGGAGTGTGGCTTGGCCGTGTAGCCCAAGTCAGTGAGTTACACGGGCACAAACACTGGTTGGGACACGACCATGTGTCCCTATTTCGAATGCCCACACGACCTAAGACGCGGGCGTGTCACTTGGTCGTGTGACCCCTGCAACTTTGAAAATTTCGATGTTTTCTGAAAAGTTCTATGAGTTTCTGATTTAGTCCCGACTTGTTTCAGACGTGTATTTAGGGCCTCGAGGGCTTGCATATGGGACAATATGTATGATTTTGTTCTATTTTGATATGAATATTGATATGATCTGAAATGTTTGGAATTTCTGTCTGTTTGATCTGCAAACTCCGGTAATGCTCCTTAATCCTGTTCCAGCGGCGAATACAGGTTAGGGGTGTTACAAATAATGTCATCAACAGAAATTCCCAAATTACCAGACACACTACTAGAAATTTATGAATGCGTGGAACCAATATCAATTGAAGTAAAGTACTAGTGGGAATGAATAGTAAATGTATCTGCCATCACATAGGTCATGTCTCTGTCCTCTCGATGCCTCACCATATACACCAACGCAAGTTACCTAGCCTCAGTCTGATTAGCACCTCGACCCGGTGCCCCTATCCACGACCTATACCATTACCACCCCTAAACTGGCCACAACCCTTCAGAGGATGCTAAACTACCCTCTGAGGCTGAACCCGACCTTGAACTGGAGCTTGCATCTACTAACCCCGCTATGGAAAAACCTTAATCTGGTGTTCCATAGACCCACACCATAGACAAACTCCTATCCTTCTCCAATACTGGCCCAAATGGTGCCTACCACAATCAATACAAACCTGAACCCCACCAATATTTACTATTGCCTCAACTTGCTGAGGCCTGTCTACTCTGGCCCACTTTTCAGGACGCGAAGCTGAACTAGAAGAACTCAATCTCTTCTTATTCTTATTTTTCTCCTACTCCCTCCTCTCACGTTCCACGCGCTTGATCTCATCTGCTAGCTTGGTCTTTCCCACTAAGGCTTCGAAGACCCACTCCTCCTGTGGATCTATCGGATCGTTCAGATCATAACAGAGCCCATCCTCAAATCGGACACTCTTACCATACTCGGTCTGTAACACGCCAAACCTGGACTAAAAGTTTTGACCCAGATTTGGCGAGCTACTTTAGCCACCGAAATGACTGTTCGTTAACTCCCAACCTAACCTCCAACACACCACTTAAGTCCTAGAAAAAGTTATGCTAACTCAAAACAAAACACCGAAAATAGTAATGAAATAATTATTCATGACACTTTCATCCATGGATAACATCGATATTATTCATGAAATAATTAGTTACCTTAAGACATAGTTCGTAATGAAATTAATTGGAAATCTAATAGAATAAAATATCTATTCGTGAATTAACAATCTAAGAATCACAGAATCATAAATAAATCTAAAACCCATATCAATATTCCAATCACCTTTAACCCATGTTCGTCGATATCAGCTCAGGAATGTTCTTGCCCAATCATTAACCTCGCCTACGTTATCCACGGCTTACTTACCTAAAAAGGTGTGGGTGAGTTCATTGAGAAATCAGTGTATAATCATAAATCATTTTGTTATGCTTAAAACAGTGTTTGAAAACTCATTAGCCTTTTCTTCAAACATTCTTGGCAATGCTCGTCTTAAATCGCGAGACCTATTTTGTTTACCAAAAATAGTTAAAAACTGAGTCTGGGCTTACCCTAAAATCATGAAGCCAACTCATGCTTTTTAAGATAAACCTTTTCTTCGAACAAGGTTTTCTTTAGCTCGCAAGATTGGTTCACATTTACGAGCAGAGTTTGCCTTAGATCGCAAGACTGGCTCGCCCTTTTGTCTCATTAGATATAATCCAACCAAACTCATGGAGGAGCACGCACTTTGCGACATATCACACTAGCTCATATAGAGTTGGGCTCACTGAGGAGCACAATCATATAAAGCTCGCATGGGGAGCTTTGCTGACATTCAACTTGTCACTTAAGCTCACGCAGGGAGCTTCGCTGACACACAACTTTTCCCTTAAGCTCATGTAGGGAGCTTCATTGATACACAACTTATCACTAAGCTCACGAGGGGAGCTTCACTGATACACAACTTATAAAACCGTTTCTAAAAATATTCTTTCAAAACCTTAGCTCGCATAGGAGCTTGCACAAAATTGTGCTTTAAAAATCATATTTTCAAATCGTTTTTAAATTAGAGGTTCGTAGCTTTAAAACATATATTTTTAGAAAACTTACATTTGAAATTTTTTTTGAAAAAAAACATAATTCTTAAAGAAACATATCAGTATAAACTGAATAATATGGAGGTTACATAATCCAAATAATTCCAGACTACTCACCGGGAAATGGAGAAACTTAAACAAGTTTAGCTTTGCTTTAATCCTTGCCGGTAGATGGTCTGACTGGTTCGCAATAAACAACATACACACATATTTTTTTAAGCAGAACAAGATGCATAATTTATGGAATGCGAACTTGGACAATAACACCTAACAAGACAGAGGCCTACCTTTATAGCTACGAACTGAACTTAGAACAGAGTCCTGATAATCTTTGGATACCCTACTTGGTTTAGGAAAGTTATTACTTGCACATAAAGTATCTCCTAGATACACTAAATATTTATTTCCTAATTCGAGTTTGACTGTATCCTTGACTGGCGAAGTCCCGTTCGTAACTTAACTGGTGAAGACCAGTTCACCATCATAGTAGCGAACCTACCTCGCAAAGAAGCAGAAAACACAACTTGGTAATAGATCTAGAGAACCCTTTACCACATCTTCAGGCATACACTACTACTGGCGATCCCCCCAGGTCATGTAAACCTTGGTGAACACCCAGTTCACCTGAACACTAATGAACCATTCACTTATGATACCAGAACTCCTAGGCCCATCTATGGGATGTTACACGGTCACAACCAGGCTCTGAGCGTACTTGCTCAGCCTAAAAAACTCGGCCTCATACTCGGCCAAAGACAACTCACCCTACTTAAGCCCGATAAACTCCAAGCTATAGGCCTTAATATAACTTGCCCTCACATATTTATTTTGGAAAACACTCTGAAAGAGCTCCTACGTCACACGCTCAACCTATGTGCACCGTACCACAGACTACCAACACTGATATGCCTCATCACAAAGCAAAGATACTACACTCTTCAACTTTTACTCTAGGGTGCAGTCTAGATCGTCCATGATTCTTTTGGTAGCCTCCATCCAATTCTTGACCACTATTAAGCTAACCTCATTGACACCCAGAATAGCTCAGCACCATTAGACTGGAGTGGCTCAATTACCTACCTTCAGCCCAAAGATCTAGTTTGGGCCCCAGTGACCATTTGTAGAACCCTAAGCATAGCCTGGAACACTGCATCGTCCCCCATGCCCTGATTACCCGCCTCAATAGGAGGCGTTTTAACCATCTCACTTGTTTCCAAATTGGGCATATTTCCTAAAGAAGAGAACTCAACTCGAGGCCCTCGATGACGCCACTGTGCCCTCGCATACCACGACCACGTATACCACGAGTACTCATTATCTTTATGTACAGTTTCAAAAATTCAACAGATTAACATAGGTTTATTAAAAAATATTAAGTGTAAAGTTTAACAAAATTATTTCAGTCTTTAGCCAAAGTAGAGTTATCTTAATTCTATAGTTTATCAGATTGTCTAATATAGCTAAAATACAATAAGCTAAAATAAAAATAACTTACTTGTATTGGCGTCGGAGTCTCGGATTCTCTTTTTATAAACTCAAACATCTAAAATAATAAAAATCTAAATTTTATTTTATTATTATTTTTTAAACAACTCTCATGACATTTGGACACAAAAACATAGCTCAAATTTTGAACCTACGCTCTTATACCACCAAATGTAACACCCTACACCCGACCTAGATCTTATGTTCGGATCTTGAGGAATTACATTTACTTATTTTAAAACTCCATATTTTAAAATAGATAAGTATGTTTCAAAAATATTATTTTTGGCTAAACTCTTACAAGTTTTTAGAAAATACCCGTAGAACTTATTTATTTTACAAAAAAACATTTAATTTGTTACTTAGTTTTGTAGTGGAAATTTTGGAGTAGTTAGTGTGAATATCTTGATTCCAATAAGTGAAAACTTGTAGTTTGTAGTTTAACTCAAAATTGAAAAATAAAGTCCAAAACATTTGTACAGTCTAAAAAGTCCAGTATTAAGTTTAAAATTATAAACCGTCTTTTTATTTAGCTAAAATTCAATCCGAGCTCCCGCAAGCCACTCGATCTTAAGTTCATTAATTACCTGAAAAGATAAACTGTTAGGAAAGCTAACAAAGCTCAGTGTGCAACTCAGCCCACATACAAAAACGGATAACAAATAATCATATAGAAACCAATAACCGAATAGACATATATGGCAAGGCATATAATGCGATGCAACACATCAATCAGATCAGATATAGATGACATGGCATATTATGCGATTCAATATACTAAATAGATCAGATACAAATCCTACTCTCATCTGCTACACACCATCTCTATCCCACCCAACACACCAAAATGGGGTATTTAATATCCGTCCAAAACCACACACAAAATTAGTGATCATATGTAACCGTACAGAAGTATGTAGTCAAAATGCTAGATATAATGCGGAAAACTGCCAAAATCAAATATATGTAGTGTTTAACTGCCAGATACAGAAATTGGCAGTGTTACCGCCAGATATTATAGAACATAGTTTGCCAGTACTTCCTCTTTCACATATCATATCCCACCCTAAAACATATGCAAAAGCATCATACATACTCAGATGCACACTGACTAAACATGCTCTTATATACTTAACAAATTAAAATTGTGTTAATAATGTATACAATTTCACAGAACAGAATCATGCACAACATCAAAATTAGAAATATTGTATAGAGACATGCTTACTCATATACTTATACAACTATTATATAGTTTTAACAATTTTCTTATACACAAAATGTTTTCATTTAATCATCGCAAAACCTAATGATTTTAATCAATTTCATAAATGGCCAGTTAGTCATTACAGAGTTTCACGAAACACAAATTCGAATCACTTAACCTATGAAATGGGCCCTCAAGCCCGTGTGGCCCACATGTAGTAACTGTCTAGCCCATGACACATGACCTAACACATGGTCTTGTGGCTCACACGGTCTGGCACATGGGTAGACACAGGACCGTGTAGCGTCGATTGAAAAATTCAATTTCACGTAGTTTCACAATTTAATCGAGTTCGAGTCACACACCGAATGATTTTTAGAACACCGACACTACAGCACACTTCTAGGCCCTATGAACGACATCCAGAACAAATCGATTAGAAAAAATGCACCAAAACTAAATCACTTGTTTGGCCTAAACAATAGGGCATTTGGACCTAGCCGAAATCAATCCATAACTCGATATTCAAACACTTACCCCAAGAAAAACCAATTCATGACCTTCTCCTATAAAAAAAATACACATAATCAAACCACTCCAATCGGTAACTACACAGAATACTAACTATCTACATGAAAACTAGTGAAACAGAAATCACCAACTGAAAATCAATCATACTTACTAGAGATTTCCACACAAAAACTTAACACTCGAATCACGCACGATCAAAAAGTAAGAAAAGGAACATAAAACAGAGCAATAGAGAAATAAGGGTGCATAAACACAATGGTTTAGTTAACGGAAGGACAGGGTGACAATAAAAGACCAAACAAGGTGATTAATAGAAAAAATAAATGAAGGGATAATCGCAAAAGAGAAACGACAGAGAAAAAAAGTTTTCGTAACACAACAAAGAATTGAGGAAAACCAAAAAGAAAGAAAATAGAAAAAAAAAGGAAAATGAAACTGTAGATGGGGGTAGTGGGAAGAGAGGGGACGGTAAATATGGAGACTTTTGGGGAGAAATTTTCTCAAAATTCAAACAATATAAATCTGATAGTAGTCCAACAAATCGAGTTAGTTGCTATCCTATCAGGCTGATTAGAATTTGAATTAAACCCACCTTCTACTGCTTTGGACGGCACAACAAAGAGGAGAAAAAAAACATTTCCACTTTACACACACTAGATTCAAACATAAAACCTATGGGCAAGGGAAAGCCTTACCACTAAACCAGCAGACTCATTCTTAACAATACACACTCATAATAAAAGATAAGGTAGATATTCTAAGTCAGAGGTTGGAATAAAAATAGTAAAAATTCAAGGGAAAGGAATCGAACATAGAACCTCAAGCACACATCCAGACACTTATCCATTGAGCCAAAAGAAAAATTATTTGACATGATTTAGCTATTTTAAAATAAAAAAATTTAAGGTGTTACAGATAGGAACCAAGTTGGTGTTGCAAGGGTTCAGAGGGGACTAGAAGAGGACAAACGGGTTATGTGATGCGTTTACTGAAGTTTTCGTATTTTTTTAGAGTTTCCATTGTCAGAGTTTCAAAATTATTGAACTCCTTTGAGATTCACTAAAGAATGCAAAAGTGAAATGTGCAAAAAAAGTGTTATAGTGATATATCTGTTTCAGAAATACATGGGAACTAAGTGTTAAAAGAAATATATGAATTAAGTTTTTATGTTATGTTTGTGATATGAGAAAAAGATTTTGATATGTGAATGTGAAAGTTGATTAGTGCCTATTTGTGTTAAAGTAAAAAAAAACTATAAGTTAAAAGTTAATTTAAATGATTCTATGTTTTGGAAAATGAATTAAAAGTTTAAGTATATTAGTGAAAGAAATTGTGTGAATAAATATTATTTAAATTTATTTAAATTGTATATATATAAATGGTAAGATTGAATTCAGTTGAGTAATTACTAAGCCATTCACATAACTTAACGTGTGTACTTTAAACGCGTAGGTAAAAAAAGTAGATAGAAGATATAATGAATACTTCATCAATGGGATCACATCGACTCTCAAAGTTTCAAGTCTCTTTCGGCATATGATTTTGGACTTAGAAATGGAATGCCCATTAGGTGTTTTGTGTTATGTTTAAATTGTACTTACAAGACATTTTTGTAAATTACATAGTGTTTAATAATGAAAAAGAAAATATGATATCTTGAATGTTGACCAAATATACTTTGATGGTTAACGATGTTGGTAAATGATTGGAAATGATTTGAGAAATCTAAATTGAGCTTTAAATGAATAAAATTAAGCGTAAAAAATTGGTACTAAGTGACTTAGTACCAAATGTGACATCCGTTGCTCGGGTTATCAGTTTAACCCGAGTACTGGGTGTTCCATTGTAGCTTTATTGCTCTTGATATCCAAACATTTGATGTCATTGTGTTTACCATACCCTAGTATTCTTTTAAAAACAACTGAAATCTAGAAAATGAGAGATAATTCTAAAAATATGCATCTAGAAAAGGAAAAATAGAAATAGAAATATAAATTGCATAGAGATATATTTATCTTTGGCATGCAATTTTTTTTACTTAGGAATCATGCCTTGATAACAATTCATGATATCAATTGGTATTTTTTTAAGGCATGTGTTTAAATGACACTTTTACACAATAAGAATTTTTTTTTGTTTTTACGAATTATAGCATTTAGAATAACCAGGCTAGAACTTAAGTCTGAGAAACCGCTCAGCCTTAGGTTATTTCTTAGCTTCAAATTCACCTAAGTCAACCTAACTCTCGGAAGATGAGAATTCTCACAAAAATTCTCTAAGACACCAAAATATAGCAGTAGCAAACTTAAAAGACAAATGAGCTCGAAAGAATTAAAAAGCCATAAGAAAGTAATGCACATCAAGTGTTTGAGTAAGTGCTCACATTAGTATTAAATTACTATCAATGGGATACAATGGGATGAAGTCTTTGACATACTCCCGAATAGCGTCTTGTTGCCTAAGCTGTTGCAACGTAGCCCAAGCCTCCTGCCCAACATACTGTGTGTAAAACTACTTTTTGAACTCCTTTTGGAACTCTCCCAAGTCCTAATTAAGGTGTCACATCCCAAAATCTGGATTAGTAGAAATTGGGTCAGTGAATCAAAAGAGAGGTCACGCCCTGTTTTAGTTGAATGTTTTGTAATTGCATTAAGTGAATTGATTTGGTTCAGTGGCTAAGTGTTATGCTTGTGTGTGTGAGATTCTATGCTCAAATCCCCCACTTTTAAATTTTTGTTATTTTTGTCCCTATCTTTATTTCTAAAAATCAGACTTAAATTTAATTCTCGATCAAGTGTGAACAAGAATGAGCCTGGTAGTTCAGTGGTAAGATGTTAGCTTACCCTTTGGTCCTATGTTTGAATCCCTACGTATGCAAGGTGAAAATATTTTTATTCCCACACACTGTGCAGACCATGTGAATGAGTTTGGGTGAAACTCATACTCTTCTCAGAAAATATAGTTAGTTGCATATTATTGATTTTTTTAAAGAACTAATCAATTAAAAAGATTTCCCCAAAATTCTCCCACTATTCTCTCAAGTCTCTCACTCCCCCACTCCTCTTTCAGTTTTGTTTCACATTACTTTTTTCTTTTCATTTCTTTTTTTTTTCCAGAATTTTCTTCTTTATTCTTTCTTTCCCTATCACTTTGTTTATTTGTTTTCCATAGTTTTTCTTGTATCTAATCTTGTGGGTTTGATGTTCTCTGTCGCAGTATTAATTTGGCTACGAATATCATAAGGCACAAAATCCTTCTTCGACGTTGGGCTTGCTTTAGGATTGGTTACTTCAATTGGGGTTCTGGAAGTATGAGTGTTGAATTGGCATTAAAAAAACATCTAGGTGTGTGATTCGAACTCGTAAAAACAACGAATGGTAGAAAGTCCAAAAACTCAATGTCATCATCACACAGATATGTGCTAGTTTGTGTGTTGGATCGTATGCATCACACAGTCTAGGTTAATTGGTCATGTGGGCCACACAAGCTTATGTTAGGCCTTGTGGGCCACACAGGCTGTGCTAGTTGGGTCATGTAAGCCATACGGGTTGTGCCTGTTGGGTCGTGTGGGCCCATTTTTTTAGAAAATTTCACCTCAGGCTGTGTTTATCTGTAATGTGTATTTAGCCACTCCGTAGGGTTCATCTTGTATAAATAAGACTGTAAAACATGATATCTGATAGTGTGACACTATAAGTTATGCAGAGAAGGTATGTGAAATATGCATGCACAATTTGAATACTATTAATTTTGATGGCATGTTTCTGTTTTGCTTTGTTTGTATATGAGCATATGATGTCTGGTTATGTTTATTTGTATATATTTGAATATGCTATATGACCATACATGTGACTTCATGTGTAACACCCTATACTCAATCCGGTCATCGTCCTGACCTATAAGGTATTACAACTATAAAACTTTAACATAATTCATATTCTAAATCAAACATAACCAAAATAATTCATCAATAATTGTTCCCATTCTTTTCAAACAATTTGAGACCTAAATCGAGCTTACGGAACATTTAAAAAAAATCAGGATCAAATCTGGATTAAATTGAAATTGCCATGAAATTTTAAATAAAAAGTGAAAACAAAGGTCACACGGCCGTGTGGCCAAGCCGTCTGAAAGAGGTCAGCCCATGTGGCCCCAAACATTGTTGTGTAGCTACCCACATACATGTGGGACTACCCCACACGCCCGTGTGCTCAAACTATAAAATGTGCGACTACCCACACGGTCGTGTACTCAAACTTTGTAACTAACTGTGCCCGTGTAAAGTAGGGTCACACGTCCATGTCATCAGGTTGTGTAACTCACTGTGCCCTTTTATCTCAACGTTACACGGTCTTATCCTTAGGCCATGTAACTCACTGTGCTCATGTGAAGCAATTGTAATGGAAAACAATAAGATACATGGCTGTGTGAGTAGGCCATGTGTGGCACACGACCGTGTGAGTAAGCCGTGTGTGACACACAGCCATGTGACATCCCTTGTCCTAGGCCATGTGTACTTAAAAATGATTTAAAAATCAAGGCAACTTTTACATATTACTTAGGTAACAAACCAAACCTAAAACCAAACATTTATATGCCTTCAAATGCATTCAAACAAGTTTAAAACATATCAAAAAAATACAACCTAAGTGCCAAACCAATGAGCCCTCAACAACACCTCAAGTCAAAAATTAAACCAAAATCATCTTTCATAGCTCACAAAGTTCATTCATTACATCCATTCAAGCATAATGAACAATCCTAAATACCATTTCAACATGACCATTTCCACACATTACGAAAAGGGTCAAATTTACAATACATATATCAACTTTACACATAAAGGCATTTACAACCAAAATACTAAAACATTCCAACCTTAAAAAGACAACATCCTATACACATGCCATTTATAACTGTGAAAAAATTAACAAATAACTATCGATTATGGTACCAGATAGTGTGATCTCCAATGATTTTCAATCAACAACAAAATTCTGACAACTAAACCATGGTAGTAATAATATTCGATGACGATTACTCGACAACTTTTTCTTCCCCCGTTTATCAATAGACTGGTCAGTTTCTTGATCATGTAGTTGAATAACCCTAACTGAAACTTCAAGCTTCTCCTTTCATGGAGTTTTCAGTTGAAACAAGGTAAAAGAAAGAAGATGATAGCATTTTGATTCTTTGTTTATTCATTTATTTGATTAATTACCAATTTACCCTTACTTAATTAACTTAAATTTCATCATAACATTGTCCATAATTGTCCACTAACTATACATATGGTATATTTACCATCTAAGTCCATTAATCTACATTTCCATAGCCATTTAATCTATTTAACTAATAGAAACTCACTTTTGCAACCTTTACAATTTAGTCCTTTTAATTAATTAACTAACTAAACATTAAAATTTCTCAACCAAATTTTAATACGACCCTAATGTAACCCTATAAATATTAAATAAATAATAAAATAACAAATCATTTGTCAAAATCGTGATATCAAAATCATAGTTTTCGACACCACTAAAAATGTTGTTGAATCATGGCAAAACTGATTTGCTTTTGTTGAACTTTCTAACACATCTATTCTGCAAAGTATGGAATTCCATGCCCCCTAATTTTTGTTATTGTATAACTGCATGTCTTACATGCTTTTTATTCAGATTCTGTATATGTGTGCCATGTCACATTGCATGGGGTTGGGATAATATGGTAAGGAGGAAGTTCTGGCAGTTTAATGATCTTCATTATCTGGTGGTTTAAACACATTTCTGTTCTGGAAGCTTGACTGCAATTATAGTGGCTCAACCACATATATTTATCTAACCTGGCAGTCTTAACTGAAACTTTGGTGGCATTGTCCACAATTATTTATTCGTGTGTTTTTCAATGGATGAGTTCTGGAAACTCTAGTTTAGTGTGTAGCGAAGTTGGGTAGGAAATTTTCTGAAACATATGTATTCTATTTTCTAAAAATATTAAAACGGCATAATCACTCATATACAAATTTTGTAATTCGAGTTTGGTAAAATTCTCTATGACATTTTGATATTTTATTGTGCTATTTGTGATTTTGTTTGAGAATAGTTACATACTGAGCTCGTTAGTTCACTCTTTTGTATTTGACCTTTTAAGTAATTAGGAAATTTAGGCTTGGGAAGCATACGGGAGCTCAGATTATTTTCTCGGTTAATTAAATAAGATTATTTATGGTTTTAATTATTTTAGACTGTAAATTTGTTTTTGGTTTTTTTCTAATTGACGGATTTTGGTATTTTTAACGTTAAACTGCAAAATCGTATGATTTATCAAACTAAAATTTAGTTTTCAGAACTAAAACTCTGAAAATTTCTACTGCAAAATTAAGTGTTAAATTAAGTGCTTTTTTGAAAAATAAATATGTTTTGCAC
This sequence comes from Gossypium raimondii, assembly GCF_025698545.1. Classification (NCBI taxonomy): domain Eukaryota; kingdom Viridiplantae; phylum Streptophyta; class Magnoliopsida; order Malvales; family Malvaceae; genus Gossypium; species Gossypium raimondii. Next base: position 42,734,340 of record NC_068565.1, read on the forward strand.
ATATATTTTTCTGAATAACATGTAAGAGTATGCAAAAATAATATTTTGGAATCACTTGATTTCGAAACTAGATTCAAATTATGGGTTTTCTTTTGTTTTAAAAAAACTAATGTAATTCCTCCAAATTCAGGTATAACATATAGGTTTGAGGCGTTACATTTAGTGGTATTGGAGCCAGATTTTGAAACTCGGGCTATGATTTTTAGGTTCTAAATTTTTATTTATGAAAATTGATTTAACTCGGAATTTGGAATTCTGATAAAATTCTTATATATAAAATGTGAATCCGGGTCTTCGGCGCCGATCCAAGTAAGAAACTCTTTACTTTAGTTACTTTAGTCACTATGCTCTAGTTACTTTAGTAAAACTATTGAACTTTAAAGACTGAAAAAATAAAACTCTCTTTTTCAGATTATTTACCATTGATAAAACAATTGGACTTAGGATTTTTAATAACTTAAGCTAAACATTAGATTTCTAAACTGTAGATAAATATTATAAGTACTCGTGGCAGTGTGCCCAATTTGGAAATAAGCGAGACTGTGGAGGCGCTATTTCTGAGGGCAATTGTTAGGAAGTTGGGGATGATGTTTTGTCAACAAAAGCTGCCAAGAGTTTTGAATAGGGTCATCGGGACCCAATTTGGATATATGGGCCAAGAGTTTGTGATTGAGCGATCTCAAACGAATGAGATCAGGTCAGTGGAAGAGAGTAATTGTTTGGAGAGTAAGAAAAAGGAAAGGAATTTGTGATCGAGGAAGCGGACTAGAGTAAACAAACCTTAACATATTGAGGCAGATTTGGGTAATGATTGGGTTTCAATTTGTGTATTCTATGATAAGAGACATCCGGGCTAGTGCTGAAGGAAAACAGGGGCGTGTTTTAGGTGAGGGTCCATTCGACATCGTGTTAGAGATTGTTCACGACATTCTCTTAGTCAGATCCAAGCTTCGACTCAGAAACAAAATCAGAGACAGGTTTATCCAAATAAGCGTTGCGAGGATCAGGACATATTTGGCGACAATGCAGGTATTCTTATGATCCATTTCAATTGAACCTTACATTGTTTAGGAATTGTTTATACTCATTTTTTGTTAATGGTGTTTCTGTGAAAAGTTTATTGAGACAATCCGAGATAGTGCATAAAAAGTTCGTTAGAAATAATGGTTGGATTGGGTGTGAAATATTTTTAGGATTGCATTGAAATCAGAGTTTCCCAATGGTAACGTGATGGTCAGTATAAGTGAGGAGTTTCAGATTTAATGGTTAAGTGAATGGAGTGATAGTGGGAATTTCAAGGAAGAAATTCTTTTAAGGAAGGGAGAGTTGCCACATCCCAAAAACTAGGTTAGTAGAAATTGGGTTAGTGAACCGAAAGAGTAGTTTAATGTTTTAGTTTAATGTTGTCGTGCTTTTGTGTGTGAGGTTCTATGTTCAAATCTCTCTTTTTTAAATTTTTTCTATTTTTGTCTCTATCTCTATCTCTGAACATTAGACTGAAATTTAATTCTCACTCAAGTGTAGACAAGAATGAGACTGTTGGTTTAGTGGTAAGATGTTAGCTACCCTTTGGTCCTATGTTCGACTCATTGTTATGCAAAGTGGAAATATTTTTATTCCCATGCATTGTGCAGGCCATGTGGATAAGTTTGGGTCCAACTCAAACTCTATAAAATCTGATAAGTTCTTAGAAAATCTGGTTAGTTGGATATTATTGATTATTTTTAAAAAATTAATTAATTCAAAAGATTTCCCTAAAATTCTCCCACTCTTCACTCACGCCCCCACTCCTCTTTCAGTTTTGTTTCACTTTACTCTTTTATTTTCTTTTCTTTTTTTTCTAGAATTTTATTCTTTTTTATTTCCTTCCTTATCATTTTGAAGTTTTCCGCTACAGTATTAATTTGGGTGCGATTCTCGTGAGGGACAAAATCTTTCTTCGACGTTGGGCGAGATTTAAGACCTAGTGTGTGATTCGAACTGTCGTCGTCACACAGCTATGTGCCAGGCCGTGTGTTAGATCGTGTATGTCACACAGTCTAGGTTAATTGGGTCGTGTGGGCCACACGAGCTTGTAGGCCAATTTTCTTAAAATTTCACCTAGGGCAGTATTTACTGTGATGCATATTTAGCCACTCCGTAAGGTCCATCTTGTATAAATAGGACTTGAAAACATGATATCTGCTAGTATGACACTGTAAGTTATATGAAAAAGGCATGTGAAATATGTATGCACAATCTGAATATTGTTGATTTTGATGGCATTTTCTGTTTTGCTTTGTTTGTATATGAGCATATAATATCCGATTATGTTTATTTGTATATCTTTGAATATGCTATATGACCATGAATGTGACTTCATGGCGAAGCTGATTTGATTTTGTTGAAGTTTGTGACACATCTGTTCTGCAAACCATGGAATTCTATGCCCTCTAATTTCTATTATTGTACAATTGCATGTCTTACATGTTTTTCATTCAAATTTTTTATATTCGTGCTACGTCACATTGCATGGGGTTGGGTTAATATGGTAAGAAGAAAGTCCTAACAGTTTAATGATCTGCATTATATGGTGGTTTAACCTTTTTTTTAACAGTTTGGCTGCAATATAGTGGCTCGACCATATATATTTGATCTGGCAGTTTTAACTTCAACTCTGGTGGCATTGTTCACAATTATCTCTTAGTGTATTTTTCAATGGACGAGTTCTGGGAACTTTAATTTGGTGTGTAGTGGAGTTGGGTAGGAATTTTTGAAAATATCAACATTCTGTTTTCTGAAAATATTGTATCGGCATAATCATGCATGCACAAATTTTGTAATTCGAATTTGGCGAAATTCTCTATGACATTTTGATCTATTTATTATGCTATTTGTGATTTTGTTTAAGCAAAGTTACACACTAAGCTCGTTAGCTCACTCTTCTGTATTTGGCCTTTCAAGTAATTAGCAAATTTAGGACTGAACAGCGTCCAAGAGCTCGGATTGTTTTCTCGGTTCATTAAATAATATGGTTAATGTTTTTAATTATTTTGGACTATGAATTTGTTTTTATTTTTTTTATATTTTTTCTATTTTGGTATTTTTAAAGTTAAATTACAAAATTGTATGATTTATCAATCTAAAATTAAATTTTCAAAACTAAAACTCTAAAAATTTCCATTCCAAAATTAAGTGTTAAATTAAGTGCTTTTTCGAAAAATAAATAAGTTATGCAAATATGGTTTTTTGTATAACATGTAAGAGTTTTCAAAAATAATATTTTGGAATCACATATTTTCTGAAACTAGATTTCAAATTTTGGGTTTTCTTTTGTTTTAAACAAACTAATTTAATTCCTCCAAATCCAACCGTAATGTCTAGGTCGGGTTTTAGGGTGTTACATATGGTCCAACCTCGTTTCTCATCTGTGGACCTATAACATCAGTAAAATAAATTGTAGCAATGTTTACCTTAATGGCATCATTATTTATGTCCATCACATTGAAGTATTCTTCCACCCCTAGAGAAAATTGTCCACATCCCTCGCGACACTCATCCCCTTAAACTCTTTCAGCTTGGGGACATCTATTTTATGTTGCTTAGGGACCGAAGCAAGCATCCATTTGCCATAGCAGCTATGCAGACATTGACCTTTCCCTCGAGCTCCTCAATTTTTGACACCATGGCTTTAGTTTTATTCTTCAAAGCCACGACTATAACTTTGAGAGCATCATTTTTCTTAGTCAACTTCTCGGTCTTGTCTGACCATCCATGACAGTATTGAGGGCCTCTTTTATTGAGTCCTGATTGGAACTAAAAGCCTATAACACATAGTCCCTAAGCTGATCTCTATCGAGTTCTACCTTCTAAAGCCGACATAATATCCTTCGATTTGTTATTTTTCCTAATTCTCCCACATGTCTCCATCAAGACACTCTACTTGTCTACTCCTTTTATCATCTCAACCAATGTCTTTGAACACTGGCTTGGATACCAATTGTTATGATGCCTCGATCGATTCTCAATTAATCTCTCTGTCGGGTCGTTCCACCCCTCAAAACATTTGCCTCAACTTATGTATCTACCGTCACCTAAATCGAACTATATTTCTCTTTTGTACATCTTGATCATAAGAGGTCACTACTCTTACTTGGCCCATTTGTGATGATAGGTGCTAAAAGTAACATGTTTTAGTCTCACTCTTAATGTGTTTTGGGTGGTTATTCGATGTTAATTATGAATTTTATACTCCTAATCCTTTAAATTAATGTTTTTATACTTATGAGAGCATTTGGGAGCAAAAGGAGCTAAAAATAAACGAAAATTAAAAAATTAGAGTGAGGTACAGGGGCCACACGGGCTAGACCATTCCACACGGCCATGTGAGCCACACGGGATGCCATACGGCAATGTGACAGGCCATGTCGATTTCGCAGATTACACTCCGAACAGTAAAAAAATGTAATTTTTAGGGTTTTTGAGCATTCTGAGACCTATATATGACACAAATAAGAAGATAGAAGTGAATCGTCATAGAATATTGAAGAAAACAACCCAAAAAATACCATTGAAGCCAAATTTGAAGCAAATTTCCATCAAGATTGAAGATCTCCTTTTGATTTCTTTAAAGTTTATTATGTCTTTCTTTATTTCTTGTGGTTATACTGTCTTTGAGATGTTTTTATTTGTGATTAGAACTAATTTTATAATACCTAGTGAGATGAACTGTATGAAGGATTCTGTTATTTGATTTCTAATTTTACGCAATAAATACTTGGATCTTATTCTCAATTATGTGTGCTTAATTCTTGGTTTGATATTTCTAAATTGTTAATCCGTGTTCGATGTGCTTAAATCATAGGAGGAATAGACCCTGTTTAAGAGTAGATCTAGTTTAATTGAGTGGAGTTGCATGCAATCCTAGGAGTAAGACGACATAAATCTACTAGATTAGAGTCAAATTTAATAGGGGATCCATAGATTGAGTTAATGTGATAATAGGGGTTTTAATTAGAAATAAATTTCCATTAATCAACTTATAGTCAGTTGAAACCGTACTGGATTGGAAACCACCTAAGACCATATCTAAGATTCGAAGCTTTCTGGGTCTGGCAGGGTATTACAGACGTTTTGTTAAGGGGTTTTCCTTGATTGCTGCACCTCTGGCTAAGTTGCTGCGTAACGGGGTACCATTTAACTTAACTTCTAAGCAGCAAGAAAGTTTTGGAAATTGAAGAAAGTTCTGACCGAGGCCCCTGTCTTGATACAGCCGGAGTTTGATAAAGAATTCACTGTCTACAGTGATGCATCACACGTCGGTTTGGGTTGTGTGCTAATGCATAAGGGTAAGGTGGTTGCTTATGAGTCTCATCAGCTTAAGCCTCACGAGGCGAATTACCCTACTCATGACTTGGAGTTAGCCATGGTGGTATTCGCATTGAAAATTTGGAGGCATTATTTATACGGTTAGAAGTGTACTATCTACACAGATCACAAGAGACTTAAGTACCTCCTCACTCAGAAGAAGCTGAATCTTAGGCAGTGAAGATGGATAGAGCTGCTTAAGGATTATAATTACTTGATTGAGTACCACCCTGGTAAGGCTAACGTGGTAGCTGACGCACTGAGCTGCAGGGTTGTATCTGATTTGAGAGCAATGTTTGCTCGTCTCAGCTTGTTTGATGATGGTAGCTTGTTGGTTGAGCTACAAGTTAGACTGATGTGGACTGCAGATTAAGGGCAAACAGTTGTTGAATGAGTCACTGGTTCCTCGTCTCTGACAGGTTGAGTATGGGGAAACTCTAGATTTTGGGCTAAATAGTGAAGGAGTACTGTGTTTCCTCGGGAGAGTCTGTGTACCAAGGGATAATGATTTGAGGCAATCTATACTGCGAGAGGCACATAGTAGTCCTTATGCTATGCATCCCGGCAGGAATAAAATGTACCATGACCTTCGTGAGTTATATCGGTGGCATGGTCTTAAGCGTGAAGTTATTGATTTTGTAAGTAAGTGTTTAACTTGCCAGAAAGTGAGTGCTGAACATCAGTTACCTTCAGGGTTGCTATAGCCAGTTAAAATTTCACTATGGAAGTGGGAGAGAGTAACTATGGATTTTGTGAGTGGGCTGCCCTTAACGCCTACTAAGAAGGATTCGGTATGGGTTATTGTAGATCGATTGACTAAACCTGCCCATTTCATACCAGTTCGTACTGATTACTCTTTGTAAAAGTTGGCTAAAATGTATGTGGCTGAGATAGTAAGACTGCATGGGGTACCGGTTTCCATAATATCAGATAGAGATCCTCGCTTCACGTCTCGATTCTGGAAGAAGTTACACGAGGCTTTGGGTACAAGACTGGACTTTAGTACTACGTTTCATCTCCAGATAGATGGTCAATAAGAAAAAGTGATTCAAATATTAGAGGATATGTTAATAAGTTGTGTAATGGATTTTCGAGGCAGCTGGGAAGACTATTTGCTGCTAGCAGAGTTCGCGTATAATAATAGCTACCAGTCCAGTATTCAAATGGCACCGTACGACGTATTATATGGTCGTAGGTGTCGTACTCCTACCTATTGGACTGAGTTGGGCGAGCGGTGAGTTCTGGGGCCAGAGTTAGTTTTTGATACCGAAGAGAAGGTAAAACTGATTCGAGACCGATTGAAGGAAGCATCTGATAGGCAAAATTCTTACGCGAACCTTAAACGCCGAGAGATTGAGTATTATGTGAGGGACTACGTATTTCTCAAGGTCTCCCCTTGGAAAAAGTTATAGAGGTTTGGGCAGAAGGGTAAGCTTAGCCCTAGGTTTATTGGGCCTTACCTTATACTGAAGCGTATAGGACCGGTCGCCTATCAACTTGAGTTGCCTCCAGAATTAGACCGGATTCAGGATGTGTTCCATTTCTCCATGCTGAGACGTTATCGCTCTGATCCCATACATATAGTACCAATTGAGGAGATCGAGGTTAAGCCAGATCTGACCTTCGAGGAGGAGCCAATGCAGATATTGGACCGTTGGGTTAAGGTACTGAGGAAGAAATCTATTCCACTAGTCAAAGTGCTTTGGCGTAATCATAGTTCAGAAGAAGCCACGTGGGAACCTGAAGAGGCGATGTGACAACAATACCCTCATTTGTTCTGACCAGGTAAATTTCGAGGCCGAAATTTTGTTAAGGGAGGTAGAGTTGTAACGCCCCAAAAATTTAAGTCTTTAATTTCTTTGCATGATATGACACAAATTCTTGTTTGCTTCAATGGCTAAGTGATTTGGGTGTATATGGGAGTGTTTGAAAACCTTGGGTTCAAGTCTTGGCTTTTGCAGAATTTTTAGTTTTGCTTTTAAATGAATCTGGACACTGGGATATAGGCCTTATAAATAATAGTGCTTGTTTTATGATACAAAAATAGCTTGTGGTCTAGTGGCAAGGTGGCGTGTTGTGTAACTGTGAGGTCTGAGGTTCAAGTCTTGGGTTGCGCAATGAAGTATTTATTTTGCTGCTTGAGCTGTGTAGGTAGTGGAGTTGGACTGAAACACAGCTAATGGGAGTTTGAATAGAATTTGAATGGAGTTGTTGAGGGAGTTGAGGAGAAACCGGTGGAATAATTCAATGAGGGATAAGGGGAGAGATTTTAGGAGAAAATTAAGGCAAGTGAGGGGAGAGGAGAAGTGTGCCGAAAGTGGACTTTGTTACTCAGGAAATTCTGCCAGAGGGGATACTACTCATTTTGGTATACTTTTCATTTCGGTTTTGGGTAGTGTTTCTCTCTTTTTGATTTTTGGTGCCGAATTTTTGCTAAGATTTTGAGTACCTCTCGGGTTTTTCTTTTGCTGCTCTTTCCTTTTATCTTTTTTTTGTTTCGGCCGAATAGCTTTTTAGTTCCCTCATCTGCCGAATTCTCTTCTCTTTTCCCTCTTCTCTTTGTTGTTTCTTTTTGTTTCTCTACTTTTCCAAACCTTAACGGAACAGTGTTGAAGTAGTTTTGCAACACCCCTTACCCGAGACCATTGTCGGATTCGAGCTTGAGGCATTACTTTATTTAACTTATTAGTTCGGGGCATAAAAGTTTACTTTTAAAACTTATCTCACTATCTATGATAAAGTTGTCCACTCGGGCAGCAGTCACTAAATAATTTATAACTCAAGTTACGGAACTTAAAATTTAAATCCATAAATTTCCCCTGAAATTAGACTCGTACGTATTCTTAAAAGAAATTTTTCAGAATTTTTGCCAATTAGTACATTTTATTAGTTAAAGTCTCCCCTATTTCACCACTCGATTCTCCTGACCTCTTGCCACTTAAAATAAGTTTTCTCATTGTAGGATTTTCATATGGTGTTCTCACTTGTTTCTACAGAAAATAGACTCAATAAGAAATCTATACATATAAATTAAAACTCATAAATTTTTTAGTGATATCTAAACTCAGAATAGAGGATTCCAAAAATGGTTCTGACCCTATCTCACCAAAATTCACATATCTCAAAATATAAAATTCCTTTTGCTAAACTGTTATTTTTCCTTGAAAATAGACTCAACAAGATTTCATTCTATATATCATGCACCCTCTAATTCATTTTATACTATCTTAAGTGATTTTTCAAAATCACGTCACTGCTACTGTTTGAAATCTGTTTCTCTGCAAATTATTACTCTTTCATGATTTCTATGCATAATTTATCACATAGACATGTATAACAACGAACACCTTCATACTTAACCATTTTGAAAACCATTCATCTTTAGATATTTACACATCATTCTTTAGCAAAATCATAATACAACATTCAAAATAAGTAAGTCCCTATACATGCCATAGTTCAAACATAGTTCATCATAAAATACGGAGTCGTTGTTGATAGTGTGGACAATCTCCGACGTCTTTAGGATCCTCGAATTTGATTAATAATACTATATAAAAAGAAAATAAACAAAGTAATAATAATGATTAGTAAGTTTACAAGTAAATAAATAGCAACATTTAACACAATTAATAATAATCAAGTGACATAATCTTTAATTTCTTCTTTACTTACTTCCTTACTCGTTCTCTTGCTTGTTTACTTAGATAACTCATAATTATGACTTACTTTTCTCTTGCTGAAACGTTGATTTTCAATGGTAACATAATATACTCTTAACTCTTATAACTCACTTGAACTTTTCATTTACGCTTTTAACTGAACTTTCATGAACATAAGTTAGTTACTAGCCCGTTGAGCCACATTGGACAATAAGGATACTTGGGTCTCTTTCTGATAATAACATGCCAACGCCATGTCCAGACATGGTCTTACATGGGATGTTTCATGTACTACCAATGCCATATCCCAGATATGGCCTTACTTGGGAGTTCTCATATTGGTGCCCATGCCATGTCCCAGACATGGTCTTACGGGGGACCTTTCATCTCGGTGGCAACGCCATGTCCCAGACATGGTCTTACATGGGACCTCTCGTCTCAGTGCCAACGCCATGTCCCAGACATGGTCTTACATGGGACCTCTCATGATCTCAAGGATGCCAATGCCATGTCCCAGACATGGTCTTACATGGGATCTCTTTACACAAATGTCATGACATTTGGGATCTCTTTACATGGTCTTACAACGGGGCCTTTTAATACCAATTCTCTATCGTCTGATACTTGAGTCAACATCAAATAAATTCATAAAATAAATACATAATTTCTGGAAAATAGCAGCACTATTAATAATTATTAAAATATTACATTTATTTACCGTAAACTTACCTCGGTACCAAATATAGCCAAATCTACCACTTAGTCTTCAATCTTATTCTTTCCTCGATCTAACCTCAAATTCCGTTCTTCTTAATCTATAATAGAAAATTTAACTTATTTAATACTCACATTCATTAAAACAGCCCTCGACTCTAACTTTGGAAAAATTACAATTTTGCCCCTAAATTTTACATAATTACACTTTTTCCCCAAAGCTCAGAAATTAAACTTCATCTCTTATTCTTATGGTTTACAACATGCTGAACATTTCTCTCTTCTATGACAACATCAAATTCTCACTCTAACATCTACTTATGAACATTACGTATTTTACCGATTATGGAGTTTTACTCGTTTTCGCTTAAAATCGACTAGCAAAAGTTGTTTAACATAATTTATAGCTTCATATTAACCTTAAAACATCAAAATAAACACTTTTCACCTATGGGTATTTTTCCAAATATAAATCCTAGGTTAAATTATTGCTAGAATAAGCTAAATTAAGCTACTGGATCTCAAAAATGTAAAGAACATTAAAAACGGGGCTTGGAATCACTTACTATGAGCATGAGAAAGTGTGAAAACCCTAGCTATGGTGTCCTTCAAATTTTGGCAGCAAGCTTTTTGGAGAAGATGATATTTTTGCCATCTTTTTTACCTTTTTATTCTTTTTATTATTCAATGACTAAAATACCCTTCATTAAAACTTTAGTTATTTTTATCTATGCATGTCTATTTTTGTCCATGGAAATTTTATGGTCTAATTACTACTTAAGGACCTCTAATTTGATTATGCACTTCAAATAAATCCTTTATCATCTAAAACTCATATTTACCCACTTTTGTAATTAAGTCCTAATAGGCAATTTAGGCATGCAATCAATAAAATTTCTTATCAATACTCTAGTACTTATATCTAATCACTCGATAAATCATAAAAATTAATAATAATTTTCTCTTAAAATCAGATTTGTGGTTACGAAAACACTATTCCGATAACCTTAAATTTGGGCCATTACAAGTTTCGTGTTGCATCTTTCATCCGAATTACTCTTCTTCCTCTACTTCTTTTGATCCACTGTTTGTCGAATATTGCCTTCTCTCCCTTTTTATCTCTTCAAATTTATTTTCGGCTTGACAACAATTCTCTGACGGTTCAAATTTCTCGAGGAGTGAAGGAGTATCGCGTAATATTAAAGTTGTTGAAACCTTTCTTCCATCACTCGATCAAAGGTAAGTATGTAGTCGAGCATTCTAAAGTGTAGGCCGAGTTCTTTCTGTGGTTCCGTAAGATATCATGTGTGGATTTAAACCACATGAATATAAAATCCTGTTTAATAAAATCCGTTTGTAATGCAGATATCCATTAAGGAGATTGTAGTCAACCTTCGTCAATGGTATAAGTGGGCTAAGCCACATTTAACAATTGGGGCAAGTGTTAATTTTAGTTTTGGTTAAGGGTGTGAAAAAGGGGGAGATTAACCCTATTGTTCAATGAATAATGGAAAGCTTTGTATGAATGTAGGCTTTGGTGCTCGTGGATCTTAGTGCGTTTCTACAATTAGGTATGTAAACACCACATTGTAACCGTAGAACGGCAAAAAGCCGAAAAGCCAAAAATACGGTGTTTGAGACCACACAGGCGTGCGATCGCTCGTGTGGTAAGCCCAACCCACGAATCATGGGCGATAGACTATAGAGGCCTCCATGAGCATTTCTATGGGCTTTGGACGTAATGGGCCACGTTGGGCCGAAATGGGTCGTGTGGGCTCAATAGGCTTATGGGCCCCACATGGATGAAAACTACAATTTGTGGCAAATAGTGGACTGGGTTATGTGGATCCCATAGTCGTGGCGAAATCTAGGCTGAACAGGAAGCACGAGCGTGTGGGCCCACTTGGGTCGAGTAATGGGCCTTGGGCTCATTTACACTGTTATGACCATTTAGGTTACTTGAGTCGCTCGAGGAGATTGCAGACCTTTCGAGTGGTTAATATTTGCACCGAGACCCCAAAATAGGTAAAATGACCAAAATACCCCAAAAGGGCAAAATAATTGGTTTACCCCTAATAGATGGAAATGACCATTATACCTCTAGAGGTAGGTTGACTGATGTATTCATGATTTGTATATGACTGTTACTGAGTATGGCATTCTGCATACACGTATGATTTATGACATGACAAACTGTATGGGGTAGGGATACTGTTATAGGGGAAGTATGCTATTATTGGCAGCTTTGCTGCAATACTATTACAGGCAGCTTTGCTACGATATTGGTATGTTGGTTGGGTGGGTTGATTTTATCCCCACATGGTGTGTTGATGATATGGAGAGGTGTGTTGCTGGATTGAGACGGGTTGCATTATTGCACTGCACTGATATTGTATTGGGCTAAGGCCCACATTGTTACTGTACTGGGCTAAGGCCACACTGTACTATTACTGAATAGGGCTCAGGCCCAGACTATTTCTGCATGTTGTATATTGACTGACTGATAGGGGATTTCACACTGAGTTTTTGTAAATTCACTTTTTCCTTGTAACTGTACAGGTAATCCTCAGCCATAGGCGATTTGGTGCTGCGAGGGACTCGGAGGTGGCCACACATCTACAACTGTTTTACACTTGCTTTTATTTTAAGTTTAAAGTTTGTGTTGGGTTTTGTTTATGTAATAAGGCCATTTATGTTTGTTTAAATTTTTAACTGGGCTTTTGTTTACTTACTTTAAACTGCTAGTTTAGGAGAAGACAAATTCTCAAAATAATTACTATTTTCAAAGACACAAAATTTAAACATTATAGTTTTCAAAAGGTTTCGCGATTTTAGATCAACCTTTTATGACAATACCAAATAACAAGGCAAACTTTTTGACTAGATGATTTGTTGAATAATAATAAAGGGGTTTTTTAACCTAGAAGTGAATTTTTACCAACAAATCATATTTTCAAAAGACACCTTGATGTGGCACGCCAAATTCGACCATAACTTCTAGACCGGGTTTGGGGTGTTACAGTTAGGACCTCATTGAAATTTTCTGTCTTGATCTTCTTAGTTTCTTTGCTAACTAAGAAACCAAGTTTACTCATGACTTTCTCTATTATGAATAATTCTAAGCCATTGTATCAACAAGAGCACTCATTCTTTGATCTACGATGTTGATGTCTAAAAACATCAACCCTTTCTACTGGCGATCCCTCTTCACTGTTGCAGAATTGAGTATCATTGACACAAGCTTTAAAACATCACTTTATGGCTCTGCTTCATCATCTTTAGTGATTGTGGATATCTTGAATCGCTTTGGACAGTCTCACATTCTATGCGAACCACAACATAAGAAGCATTTTATTAGTTTCATTTCATTCCCTCTAACCCTTTTGGCTTCGACAGAACTTAAGATTTAACTAAGCCCTATCAATGCTTTGATTGGTTCATCATCCCCTTCGATGGTAGAAAACACAGATTGTTTCAGATAGTCCCTTACCATATGCAAACTTTCACAAAGAAAACATTTCACTAGCTCCTTCGATTAGTTGTTGGGCTTCCACTTCCTATCGTATGGTTTCTCATTACCACCTCTGTTGTTGTTATTCTCAACCTGTCCTTCTTCATCTCCCCTACCATTTCCCTTCTCTTTGAGCTTGGAAGACTCGAACTTATCTTTTCTTGAAACAAGCTTGATTAAGAACTCCACTACGATCATGCCTTTGGAGAGTTCTATGACCCCTCCACGTTGCAACTATTGCTTCGCCCAAGGCTTCATCCCATCCATAAAGGAGACAAATGTCTCCTTCTCACTCAAATTAAAAATCATTTTTATTGATTTTTTGTTTGATCTTTATTATCTAAATATGCTTTCAATGTTTTAAATCTTTAGTGTACACCTTTATTAGTATCTTACTTACTTTACTTGCCTTTTGATATACCAAAAAGGGGGGAAAAATGAATTTTTCATATCCATATGTTTTTAAGTGTTTATACTTCAATGTTTATGCAAATGAAATTATGATCATGCATCTATGTTTATTGATATGTTGTTTAATGCATGGCATTGATAACTTTTGGATTTATTGAATTTTTATGCTTAACGCCATTTTTTCTTCAAATTCAATATGTTTAAAAATCTTGTTTGAGTGATTTTAACTTAATTTTTCAAAGAATGTTTTTATTAAGAGTGTGTGTTTTGAAAATGTCCAAATGATTTAGGATAGTTTTTTTTTCAAAATGAAAATTTCTTTGAAATTTTTATCATATAAAAAAAGGAGATGTTAGTTTTAATTTTTCAAGCTTTTGATATAAGTAAATTTAAGATAAATTTTATATATTTTATTTGTAAGTCATTTGCTGAAAATTTTTATTGAAAATTTCATTAAACATGTTCAAAATTTTAAAATATTCAAAACATGTTCTAAATGTGTTTTTACTTGTACCAAATGTTTTTGAGTTAACCCCCAAGAAATTTTAAAGGGTTTAAATGTTTTTAAAGTGATTGGGTGGCTTAGTATCGATACCTAAAATTTAAGTATTGATACTTTGCAAGTTAATAGGCACAACACAAACTAGAGGGACATAGTACTGATACTTGTTTTTGAGGTATGGATACCTTCTATATAGGTATCAGTGCCGCTGTGCTATAATGACCTTCTAACGATTACGTTTTATAAGTGGTATCGGTACCCTTTTTAATGGCATCAATACCACATGTTGCATGACCACTTTTTCACACAAAATTTCACATTACAATGGTTCTATTTTGTCCCAGTGACTCCAAATGACTATAAATTAATTCCTTAGTATAAATACACTTCAGAACACTACAAAGGATAATAGAGCAATATCCAAATGTCAAAATCAAGAGAATACACTTTAGTTATTGTTTTTCATTTTCTTGTACATTGTTTCTAAGTGTTTATTGCAATATCTTTGTATAATTCTTTTTTGTTCTTTTGTGGGCTTAATTTTGTATAATACTTTGTTTACTCAAGTCACCAATTATTTTCTGGAGGGTTTTTAGTTGAGCCACAAAAACTAGAGAAATTCTAGTTTACACTTGGAAAACTAGGAGGAAAGGTTTTCTCAAAGTTTTAGTAAAATATAGCATCTATAAAGGTTATAACTTTTTGTTGCTTTTTTTTTTATCTTGCTAATTGTGGCATTAGTGTTCGATATACTTTCAGGGTCATTTTTTCAGTCATTGGTTAACTTCAATGCATGATGTAACTTTGTAATGTTGAAAAACACATTGTGTTGATTAAACATGTGCATAAAATAGAAAGTTGAAATGTAAGGCCCTAAAAATAGGTCTAGTAGTTTCGGGTAAGTTTATCAGGTTCCGAGTGAAAAATTAGGAGTTAATCGGGTGTTATTAGTAAGTTTTCTCTTAGTTTAGTTAGCTTAGTTTCATTTAAAAAATCGGGAACTAATATTCTGAAAAATAAAAATATTTTTAGAAAAATTAATTTTATAGTTTTAAATAATTTTTGGGTAAAACAAATATTTTGGGTCAAATTAGAATTGAAAAATAAATTCAAATGGGGGTTTAATTGAGAGAATTTAAAATATTAATTACATAGGACCATTTTTGCAAAACAAGAGAAACGTTTGAGTGGTTTTATTTAAAATTACCCATATTTTCAAAATTTTGGAGGGAAATGATTACCTATAAAACAAGGGAATTATGGGAGTGGTTTGATGGTAATTTCCCTAATTTTTGAAAATCAGGTGGGATTTTTTAGCCCAATAACACTACAACCCCCTCACTTCACACACAATTTTCACCCTATTTCTAAGCGTTTTCTCTCATTTTTATTTTTCATTTTCAAAGTCCACATATCAAAGATTAGATCTCATATTTTATTTTCTCCAAATTCTCTCAAAATTCTCCAGAAAAGATTTTCAAAGTTGGGAAAAAACTCATCCCAGTTCTTCAAAGATCATGATCTGATCTTCAATATTGATGATTCTAGATCGATTGAAGGTAATTTCTCAAGTCTAAATTCATTTTAAAGTTGTTTTTAATCATTATTTTCTATTTAAATCAATTAAAATGGTTTTTCAAATCTTGATCTCTTCTCTCTTGAATATGAAATTCATCAATGGTGAATTCATGGTTTTTAGTTGGAATCCAAGTTTAAATGGATATCTAAGCTCAAATCATATTTATTAAGAGGTTTTTGTTCAGAAAACAAAAGATTAAACTCGTTTGATTGATCAATTTTGACAAATCCATTTTTAACTAAAAACATGAGTTCATTTTCCGAAAAATTATGAAACGGTTTGTTTGATGAAATGTATGCTCAGGTTTTATGTTGATAGATTAGAACTTATGTTTAGAAATGGTTTCTGTTGCAGATAAGGTCATTTAGGGGATGAAATTTGTGTTTTAGCTATACTGTAAGTTTTCGGTAAGGTAGATTGGAGAGGTGTTTTAGATCCATGTAGTTCATGATTTTTTTTCGATTTTCTTGTTGTTAATGATAACTTGTAACATGTATTTTATCTTTATTAAAGCTCCACAACGAGGAGAGGCCATTATTAATCAGAATCGAGGTCCAAACGCAGCTACTTGGCATACTTTGGCTTGAAAAGCAAAGTGTGAAGGTGGGTGTTTTTTGAAGGCAATTGGTAAACATGTCTATTTACAATGATTCAATTGTATCTGAAATGGTTTAGATTATTAAAATTGATTTTAATTTTAAATAAGCATATTTGTAAATGATTTATGGAAATTGTGAATTGTGTGTTTGATATGATTGATTTGGATTGTATTGAATAATAATTGGAGCATAGATTACTGTATATTAGAGCACTTGGTGATGGTTTTATGATTGGTTTTAGATCCATGGACAAAGACACTTATTGTGTTTATCTATGTTGGTACTAAATTTGCTATGTGACATGATTTAAATTGAATTTTTATATCATGACCTAAGTGCTTAAATATCAGTTTTTATACCCTGTATGATTGGTTATATTGGCAACATTTCATGATGGATCCATTGGATATACATGTCATAGGATTAGTGAGTACTCACCACTATATGTGTTATTTGTCAGCATATGGCTCTAGGAGTATTGATTTTGTTGGAGTGGGTAAGTGAGAGTTGAGCTTTTTTCTCCACTCAATTATTAGCAATTTTGAGGTGATACAAGGGAGTGTGTGGCTACACCCCACTCAATCGAAGTATTGTATTTGATATTTGGGAGATCGGTCATGATCACATCTTTATATTTTGCCATGGATGCCATTTTCCAATGTAGGTGTTTGTTTGTTAATTAAATTATGTTTCCATATGCCATAATAAATATGATTTTTACTTGCGGAATAACATATGGAATTATGATGTTATGATGTTGCATTGTTGCTGGAAATTTTAGTCAATTGAATGTTATAATTGAGCATGAAAATGTAATTGAAACTATGATTCATATACTCGAAATTTGATACATGATTTTCCTTGGTTTAAGTATGTTTTTGGTGTGATTTACTTATTGAATTTATGACCACTCACTGAGCTTTTTCAGCTCACATCCTCACAGTTTTGTTCAGAATTTTTTTTTTCACCTTTGGGGAAATGAGGAGCAAGGGTAAGGCTGGTCCAAGTTTAAAGTTATTTGGTAATATAGATTAAGGACTCTTCTTTAGAAACATTAGAGGGCATTGTGGAACTTAATTGGGATAATTTGATATTCTTGTAATGGACATTTGAGACTTTTATTTGGATTTTAATTTTGAGATGTTATGCTTGGTTTTTTTTAATGATTGATTTTATGGTTAAATGTTGTGTGGATTATGGTATATTGCTAAGTGATATCATGGTGATTGAAAACATGTGATGGAAGCATGAAATTTTCACTAATACATTTTAATTGTAGCTTATCAAGGACTAGATAGCTTTGTGGCTAAGGTAAGTCCATTGTATGATTTAATTGTTGTTTGTTAAGCATGATTTTGAATATTTAAATTATGAATACATGTTGTTTATTGGTTGTAATTAGATTAATTAAAGTTGTATATATATTATTAAAGTAATAAAACTTAGCTAATATAGTCTTAATTAGTAAATGGATTAAGGAAAAATGGTTAATTAAAATGAATTTGAGGGGTTTCCCAAAAAATTGATAAAAAGGAAGTTGGTAATCATTTAGAATTAAAATCGGGATCGTGTAGTTTTAAGTGGTAACATGACTAAAATACCCTCAGAGTTAAATCCTTAAAATAGTTTTAAAATGTTTCACAAATCACTTCTGCAATAAGATTAGACAGTTATTAGTTAGAATTAAGGTGTTATAAGATTGAGGTGTGTTTTGGGGTGGTTTTGTGCTGGAGAATCACTTCGGTGGCTAATGTGTCGCTTTAGATTCGGGTCAGGTCGGTTCGTTACGGTCGGGTTTGGGGTGTCACATGAAATTCATAATAATAAATTTATTTAATATAGATAGTAAATATAAATTTTTTTATGTCGTCATGGGCTCAAATTTCATCACCAAAGTTTTAGGTTTTATTAACTCATAAAAACGACCATTTCTTATTTTTTTTACATTTTTTTAAAATATTTTTTAAAATTTTTAAACTTTTTATAATGAAAAAAATTATATCCAAAATGAATATAAATAAATAGATACCCAAACTCAAGCACACTTGGAGCTCATTTGTTTAGATTGATTTCGAACTTAAATATTTCAAATAATTTTATATTTCTTGATTTTTTTTTTTTGGTAACATGGATCAACACGCCAACATCATGACAACTAATTCAACAGTTGTTAATAACCTTATCAACGCATTAAGTTCAATGATGGAAATCATTAGTCAAAGGGCTCAATCAATGTATTTTTAGCATTTTTTTTAAAGTTATGTGTTTTTAACATTTGAGGGCTAAATTTGGTGTGATTTTCATGGAGGGACTAGATTATTCTTTTTTAAAAAAGTATAACACTTAATTAATATATGCAATGTTCTTACTTTTAATTTAAGATGGGAATTTGATTCAAGTACGTGCAACTCATTTATTTACTCTCAATCCTTTTCCTTTTTTAAATTTTATCAAATTAAAATTTAATAAATAATTCATTTTGCATTTTGTCATCACATATTATATGTAATTTTTATATTACAGTTGATTGGAGTATTATTTGTTACGCATGTTTTAGTGTATAAATTAGCAATAAATTAATTCATTTGATAATATTTAGCTATCCACATGCCTTCCTTTTAGTAAAGAGAAGAAAAAAATCGCTTATTTTGAAGATATCTTACTTTTTACTAAAGCTTTTACATATTTTTCTAGCTTCTAGTTTCGAGTTTATGTCTAACTATTATAATACATATGTAATAAAAAAATTTCATGTTATTATACTAGTAACCAAACAAGGCATAAATATTTTGTTTTAATCATAAAATACAAATTTAATTTTGACATCTCTTGAGTAGTATGAATTACAATAGGAAAATATCAAGACAAATAATTTATTTGGCCCTCCAACTTTACAAAAAAAAAATTAGTCCTTCACTTAATTTTGCGTCTCTTTTAGCCATTGAACTTGTATTGTTTGTCAAATCACCCCAAAATAGATGAAAAATTAACGTATGTTAACTTTATTGACGTGACATATACGTGGATGCCAAGTGCAATTAACTAATTTTAAATATTTAAAAATTCAGAAAAAAATTATAAAAACTAAAAAATAAATTATTAACATTATTAAAAAGTATAAAAATGATTAAAAAATATATTTTTTAATTCTAAAAAAAGTAATTAACTATTGATGTCCTGACATACATATGTATGTCATATCAACAAAATTAACAAATGTTAATTTTTTTCATCCATTTTGAGGTGATTTTGGTAAACAAAACAAGTTTAAGGGCTAAAAGAAGTGAAAAATTAAAGGCATAATTGCATAAAATGCCCTGAACGTTTATGGGTTTTTGGGTTTGAGCCCTTAACCTTTTTTAATTGGCACCCTCAATGTTATGATTTTTTTTGACATAGCCTATGTAGCATGCCACATAAGCACAATGTCATAGATGATGTCTTCAAAACAAATTTTTTTCATTTTTTTTCATTTTCTTTCTTTCTCTCTTCCCCTCTAACTGTTGTTACAATAAAACATGTTTTTTTCAACGCTTTCCCAGATTTTGTCTCTTTCCAAATACATCTTTAGTTTTTTTTTCTCTTTCCTGATTTTTTCAACGCCTCCATGAATTATTAATTTTTTTCCT
The DNA here is from genome assembly GCF_025698545.1 of Gossypium raimondii. Classification (NCBI taxonomy): domain Eukaryota; kingdom Viridiplantae; phylum Streptophyta; class Magnoliopsida; order Malvales; family Malvaceae; genus Gossypium; species Gossypium raimondii. Next base: position 42,754,293 of record NC_068565.1, read on the forward strand.
AATCAACGCATCTTTATTAATAAAATGGCATATAACAAACATCCAAAAGGGCATGCAAACTAATGAAATCCATTAAAACATAATATAGATACATATATATTTATATTTATATGCACACCACTATTTTCTTCAGTTTTCTCACCAGCCAAATAGAATAAAAGGAATCCATACAACAAAAAGAAGCTAACTTTCTAGTGTTTTAACAAAAATCCAGCAAATTCCACATCCCATTTTATACTAATTTAGCTAGATCTATCAACTTTAACCTCCAAAATTCAGCTTTTAAACCTTCCACAATCCTATTTGTTTCTGGAAAAAAAACAGAGAAAGAAAGAAAAAGATCAAAGTTCTGGGAATTACCATAATCATCTTCAACAAGAAAATTAAAGGTATGGTGATCACAATTGTAAGTAAACTTGTTGTTGGAAGAAGTGAGTTTCTGCAAACACTAAGCTGCGATTGCTGAGAAATTCCTAGTGAACTCAGTGTATTCAGCCAAGATCGTTGTTCCTCGAGCAATGAAGCTATAAATAAACGCTTCCTGATTCATTCTTTTTCTCTCTTGAGTTAAATTCAGTTAGCTCACAAGTTAATCACAGAGACTGAACAGGAAAGACAAGGAAACTTTTCTTGTTCTACTACTTCAACGTTAATGTTTCCTTTTTCATTTTTTTAAGATTGAGTCTGCCATTTCTTTGTTTGTTTCAAAAATAATTTTGTGTGAGTTTAATCATCTTTTGTAATTTATTAATTTCTACTCTTTATTTTTTGAAATATGTATTTTCAATTTGAATTTGGGTGTTTGGAAAGAGAGAAAATTTGGGAAAACGTTGAGAAAAAAATGTTTTATTGGAGCAACAATGAGAAGGGAAGAGAGAAAGAAAGAATATGGGAAAGAAAATTGTTTTGATGATGTCATCTATAACATTGTGCTAATGTGACATGACACATAAGTTATTTCGTTGACTTGTCATTTGATTGACGGTTAACTCACGCTTACCGTTAAAATTAGACTAAATTTTAAAGAACCGTAACATTGAGGATGTCAATAAAAAAAAGGGGTTAAGGGCTCAAACCTAAAAATCTATAAACGTTGAGGGTATTTTATGCAATTAGGTCAAAATTAAATAAAATACTAAAATAATTTTTTTTTATAAAATTAGAGAACCAAATATATACAACCGATAATGATAACTTAATTATTATTATTAGTTGAGAAAATTTAGCATGTCTACTCTATAACATTTTGTCGTACTACTTTTAGTTGAGAAAATATAACATTTTGTGTAATAATAATTTTCATACTTTAAATAATAAGATTTTATATTTGAGTTAAATAAATGAAATAAAAAATATAAGATAATTTTATGTTATGGTAAATCACCAAGTAGGTATAATCTTTCCCTTAGATCACAAGAAAAAAAGGATTGATCTAAGAGTGACAAAATCTGTCATAAATTACCACTTTAATACTAAAATTAACAAGATGAAAAAACAAAAATGGATTGGACGCCTTTGTTGTTGCTTTTTGATACCATGAATCGTGGTCCGATATGTGATCATCAACTCCAACTACTTCATCATGTACACTTGTTTTTCTAATAATTAAAAATATATTATTGATTTAAAAAAAACTATTTTTCTTTGACATTTTTAAGTAATAGCTCACCCGAAAATAATGGACTTATCTCATATTTATTTTAGTAATAATAGTTCCACGTGGCACTTCAACAGTTCCGTTCCACCACGACCAAACGGTCCAAACCCACTCATCTTCTTCTCCAGCTCTCAGTTTAGTAATTCGGCTTCCATTCCATGAACAAACAGTCAAACAAAAACCCCCAAATAAATTTAAAATTAAATAAATCCCCCCAAAAAGTACTAAAACGAACAAAACAATAATTATTGAAAGCCAAAGTCCTAAAATTTCTTCTTGCTAATCAGATAAAACGTCTCTCCCCACGGTTGTTTTGTTTTCTCCGTCCCTTGATTCGTCGCTGCGATGGGCAGCACGGAAGAAGATACCACCACTTCCAAACCCACATCTCTATACGACGCCGCTTCCTCCACCGAACCTCTCCTCTTCAAACCCACCACCGGCTCTGCCTACCCATCTCCTCCAATCGAAGAACCACCTCAATCCGGCCCCTCCGAATCCGACCCAACTCAGTCCCTCCAGATCTCTTTCAATTACGGGCCCAGACCTTTCAAAGACCTCCCTTTCCTCATCCTCTTCCTTCTCTTCGTCCTCTGCACTTTCGCTTTCGGTATTTTCTCAATCTTCCATCGAAACGACAACTACTCCAACGTTTCGGCCTTCACCTACGATTTCAATTCCACTTCGTGCGTTCAAGACACTTCCTTTTTATCAAGTCAATTATGGGTCTCTGAAACTTCATTTTTTGCGTTGTCAAGTTCCAGTCTTTGGACGTATTTAGTATGGACCCTTGTGATAACTTCAGTTTTAAGTGTACCCTTATGTTTGCTTTTGCTTTTATTACTCAAACACTACACCAAGCAGATCGTTTATGTCTTGCTTCCTTTCTTTATAATCATGCCGGTTTTCTTTGATGTTTATTGGTTCGTTGCTTGTTCCTTGAGCTCTTCTTGTAGTGATGCTTTCCCTTTGGTCTATAGAATTCTGGTGCTTGTTTTCATTTTGTTAATAGTTGGGGTTATTGTTTGGATCATTGTGGCTAATTGGCATCGGATCGAGTTGACTGTGAGGATTATCGGGGTTGCTTCCGATGCGCTTTCGAGGAATTTAGGGTTGTTTTTGGTGATGCCGTTGTTGACCGTTGGATTGTTGGCTTATTATGCGTCAATTGTTGTGTTCTTGGTGTTTTCTAGGTTTAATGGGAAAATTGTGGCTAAAGAATCGAATGGGGAGTATACTTGTGTTTGGAAACAAGATAGCTGGGTGCCTGCTTATTTTACATTGGCTATTTTGACAATGTTGTGGTCCTTGACCAGTATGGTGGAAGCTCAGGTTTATGTTACCAGTGGCACCATTGCTCAGTGGTACTTCTCCAAAGATGATACGAAACCTCACCGGAGCATAAGGAGATCTTTGAGGTAACTTGCTACTGTTTTTAGCTTTTCTGAATAAAGATCTATGCATTTCAATATATTATTATAGATGATTTGTGCTTCTTTGTGAGGGTAGTTCAAACTAAGCTTGAATTGGAACTTATATTTTTGTGTTTCTGAGTGGCTGCTTTGAACTTTGGATGCATGCTTACATTATGAATACCTGACTGTTTAAATAGATTAATTATCAAAGATTATGATCTTGGTGATAAAGCTTAGGATAATTGTAATGGCACATAGTTGATAACATCGATTTTAGTATGGTTGATAGCTGCATGATGTATATGAGTATAGTATTTGTACTTGAGTATGGAAGATCACAATCGTGATAATTCACTTTGGTTTGGACTTGTGGATTCAATTTGACAACATTGTTTTGCATTTGATTGAATGGAGTGAAGAATGGTCAACGATCTTGTTCCTAACAACAACTCAGAGTGTGTTCCTCTCCTCCTGGTGTTTCTTGTGATGGACTTTTATGTTAGTATATGAAATTCATTTAGTTCCTTTATGCATCTCTATAGAGGGCTAGATTGCCATGAAAAGAGAGCTACTTCTCTAGTTTCTTTGTTGAAATTGCCATGCCAAAATACGGCATGTTGACTTCTTTTCTAAGATTAGGTCCTTTTCGATTGAGATTAGGCTGCCTTTTAGCTTCTTTTCGACTAGCCAGGACACTATTTCCTAATGTTGGTAAGGTAATTTCTGAAAGATGTCTTAATGAAATATCTGCAACACTGATAATCGAAATGGACATACTTTCAAGGCATCCCTCATGTCTATTGATTATCAGAATAGTTAAATTTAACCTTTCTAACCCTTTTGGTTCTAAAAACGTGCAGAAATGCATTTGGTCCTTCTTCTGGCACCATCTGTCTATCTGGATTACTTGTCTTTGTTGTTCGAGTGGTGCGTGCTGCTGTTGATAGTGCAAGAGAAGATGTTCCTGGGATAGTGAATCTTGTTCTGCGGTGTTGTGTTAATGCCCTAATGTCTGCGATAGACTTTCTTAACAAGTTCACTATCAACTTTGCGGCAATAACTGGCGAGGCATATTGCACCTCTGCGAGGATGACATATGAGCTTCTAAGACGTAACCTACTCTCTGCTGTTTTTGTGGAGACCGTATCAACTCGTTTATTAGCAGGAGTTATTTTTGTCCTTTCATCAGTTTATGCAATTGCGGTGAGTCTCCGATACACTTCCTTCTTATCCTTCTCCCACTTCATTTACTTGAATTACCTGACAATCACATTCCTAAAATGCAGGTCTGTGCGATCTTAAAGGGTGTTAGTGATCTAGGGGTTAACATGTACACCGTCGCAGCTCTTGCGTGGGTGCTGCTAATCCTGGTACTGGGATTCTTTGTCCATGTGTTGGACAATGTGATCGACACTGTTTACATCTGCTATGCAATCGATAAAGATAGAGGGGAAGTGTACAAGCATGAGGTTCATGATGTTTACTTTCAGTTACCAATCAGTAGGAACAGTCGATCATCCTACCCATCTAGAACACTTGATGTATAGACATGTCCTTGTATGTTTGTAACTTCAAAATAATGTGTTGTTGATTTGTCATTTGGTTTGGTGTCTGTATGGGGTTGTTAACTGCCTATTGGCAAATTTGTGCATACCATCATCACATTCAAATTGTTGCATTGTACACTTCTTTTTAGGCTTGTTCAATAAAGATCTAACTGTTTTAAGTGATGGGGAAAACACCTGTTTGTTTTTCACTCTTTTTAACTTCATACAAGAGCGAGTATGTTTTTAATCGAAATTGGCTACTAAAGAGTGAAAAGAAAGACTCGTCTTGGTAGAAGTTGATTTCATTTTATGATCATCATTGCCTGTTTTATGCATGTATTAAAGGGATAAGGAGTTGAAACGTATATTTATCCATTGAATCGTTGTTTGGAGTTCGTTAGTAGTCAGACTTTAAATTTCTAAAATGAAAATTTTTAAATAGTTCAATGATTAATTTATTAATAAATTAATGAAAAAATTACTGGTTTAAGTGAAGAAATTGTAAATTTATTAATAAATTAGTGAAAAAATTAATAGTTGAAGTGATGAAGCGGTAAAACTAGCAAGAGGTGTGTATTGGTAAAAGTGAGAAGTTAAGCGTTGGGCACTTAAATTTGTCACCGGAATAAACACAAACAGGGGGGAGTGCACTAAAAATCAAATCAAGGAATACATAATAGTAAAATCTCCGTGTTTTCTTCTATTTCAACGCTACTCTTCTATCTTCGAATTCACAAACAATGGTGCTCAAGGTAAAGCAATGCTAAAGATTCCTCCTTGATCCCCTTCTTCAATCATCTGTTCCTTTACCCTTTTCATCTTTTAGTTTCTCAAAATTATGGTGTTTATGGGTTTTAATCAGGCGACTATGATATGCATTGATAACTCGGAATGGATGCGAAACAACGATTTCAAACTCAAACTGATGCCATTAGTCTTATCTGTGGTGCTTGTAATACCCAATTTTTTTGCCCGGGGCCCAAATCAAATAAAAAAACGAAAATATCCATTAACCCAATTACAAAAGACCCTAAAAAATAATTACATCAGCCCAACCTAAAGCCCAAACCCATAACAGTCAAAGAAACCCTAAGCAGATTGAAGCAAATCGGCGCCGCAGCAACTGCCCACGTAACGACAACCGTCTCTACCCACGAACGTGCGCCTCTTTCACGATCTCCATACCTGCAAGAAAAACTGATCCAAACAGCAGTAAACTCAGCGAATAACAGAAAGATAAGAAAAATTGTATAAAGGGGAAATTTTTTCTGTAAAATGGGGGTTCCTCTTTCTTTTTTTTTTTGATATATACAAAAACAGATTCAACAAAAAGAAAGAAGAGGCAAACAAAGAACAAAAATACTTCGGAGGTGATTTCCTTTTTCCTTTTTCATGCTAGTCTGCTTCCATTTTCTTCTTTTTGTTTCTTTTTACGTACACAAAACAGTAAAAGGGGAGAAGAAGAGTTACCCGTTCGACCCATAGCCCCGTCGTCGAAATCCCTTCGCCGCCACTGGATCTGTATTCGAAGGGGGCCAAGGACCTTTTTTTTTCCCCGATTTCTCGCTTCAAAGACTCGACCTTTAAATGCGTTTCAAAACGCTGGTCGTAGAAGGGATCTTCGCGCGACGCCGGCCATCGAACGCGGTGGCGTTACGGCGGCAGTAATGGCCGGAACCATAGGCGGAATGGGGGGGGTTGAGAGAGACTTTGGTTGCTGAAGTTTTTTTTTAAAAAAAGAATAATAAAAATTTTTTTTGGTTAAATAAGGGTACCAAACGACGCCGTTTTGGGGTTTAGGCTCAGAGACAAAAACGGCGCCGAATAGGCCTATAGCCGTGCGCGACCCGACCCGTATATGTAAGATCTGCGCGTTTTCAGTAGAGGGGATATTGTCTCCTTGGTCCCTCTGTTTTTGAGTCGTTTTTAATGCGATTTTTTATATATTTATAATTTTAACCATACGTTTTAATTTTTGTTTCAATTTGGTCTCAAACGAAAACGCTGCGTATAGAGGGGATGGCACATTTGCTCCCTGATATTTCCAGCACATTACGAATTTGTCCCCATTTTTATTATATTTCAAATGTTTACCTAAAAATTCCCTAAGATTTTGATTTGATCCTCTATTTGTTATTAATTATTTTATTATTAAATTAATTACTTTTACTATTGCTCTATTATTATTATTATTATTATTATTATTTCTATACATATACACACGCATATGTACCTTATAATGTATATGTATATATTTTAAATTTTTAAATACATGTACATATTTTATATATATATTATTTTTATTTTCATAACTTTTGTATACATGATGTATATATATATATATATATATATATATGCATTGACATTTTATAATACATATACATCTTCTATAATTCATAATCCATGCACATATACATGCATCTTCAATAATATGTATATACGTTCCTTTTTAGAATTATTATAAGCTTTGTGTATTTCATGTTTTATATATATGTAGACTTATATATATACATGTTTTAATATATGCATGTACATATTTTCAAAATTTACTTATATATCTTACTTTTAAATATACACATACTTTGTAAATACATATACATATATAATTTAAAATGTATTTGTTTAATGTTATATATTAACATTTTATCATACTTGTAAAGAAAATGTATTTGGTTTCATGAAAGCATTTAAATCATTTTTGTTCAAAGGCTTTTAAAATAAAACAATATTCGATATTTAGGATTTTCGAGAAGATTGAGCCCTAACGTATTGGGTTCTAATTTTTCCATGTTAACCCTAAATAATCAAGATTTTTTTTTTAAAACGCATAAATAAAATAATCATTTTCGGGAATTCAACATGTTGTGTCCTAATGTATTGGGTATGACATTGTTTTCTTGAGATGGAAATTTTCCAATAAAAAGGTAATATTCAAAGTTTGGGAATTTTGAGAAACTGTACTCTAACGAATTGAGTCTCGATTTCTTCATCTAACTTAAACATTCGAATATTCCCTAAATAAGAGGATTTTAATATGTAATTTGATTTATACAAGTTTTTAAATACAAGGATCATATTTTAAAAATATTTTCAAATTTTTGACATCAAGACATTAAATAATCAATTTGGTACCGATTTTGGGCGTAACGAGGGTGCTAACCCTTCCTCGTGCGTTACCGACTCCCAAACCTATTTTCTCGAAATTCGTAGACCTAAAATCGTTTTCAAGGTGAACCGATCACACCTCAATAAAAGATTGGTAGAGACTCGAATTCTTGTTATTAAAGTCGATAACTATTTTTTTTTGTTTACAGAAAAAATGGTTTCGACAATGCTAAAACCCAGGTAAATTACTGCTTTACCTTAACCTATTCCATTTATCTTATTTATTTATGGATGTAGTTATCTTTGTGGCGTTTGGTAATAATGTAAGATGCCAGAATAACTCATTACCACATTTGGATTCCGAAGAGCCAATATTCTTAGATTTCTAGCGGTGTCAAGATTTTGGAAGATATGAGTAATCTCCCTACCATTCTTCTTTAGTTAATTTTATTACTATTTTTTTTTTATAATTTTGGTTAATTTACTTCAAAGCAAAGAAAGTATCAAGTCTGATTAAAAGAAAATCTCGTTTTTCTTTGTTCTTGCTTCTTTCCTTAGCTTTGAACAAAATTATATTAATATTTATATCTTTGGATTGAATTGGCAGAAAGCTTTCTTGTTTCATATTTGAATTAAGAATATAAAATTTTCAATGTATTTCGAGAGAGAGAGAAATTCATCGGTTGTGAAAGAAGCAATTTTCATGCTAATGATGGATATGTTTAAAAAAGAAAAAAGAAATCTATAAAATGATAATTTAGTGAAATGTGCTTTCAAATAATCTTATATTCCTGTAACATACTCTGTGATGCCGTAATTTTACATTCCATGAGGTGTTTCCTTTTCTTCATGGCAATGGCGGGGAAAAGGAGTACATGTATTGGCTAATGGCTGCTCCAACCAGTGATCCAGGCAAAATCTTCTCTTGCATAAAATTGAATATTTCTTCGTGAACCCGTATAAAAAAAATTAGAAATTTATAATTTTGTAGAATGAATTAAATTGAGAATTTTAAAATTTTAAAATACGCGCAATATCAGCTCTAAAAAACTATTACCATCCAAGAGGCAAAGCCCAATCATTGTATTTAGTTTTTAAAATTATCTTTTTATGGATAAACTATAAAATAGTCACCTAATTATTCTTCCTTTTTATTTTGACCACCCAACTATTAATTCCTTTGATTTAGTCATTAAACTTTTGAAATTAAATATTTTAGTCGCTTTGAGCTGATGTGACTTATTTTTATTGGTGTAATAACAAATTAACCCTCTAATGTTTACACATTTTATCAATTTGATCCTAAATATAAAAAATTTAACAAATTTAGCCCTCAATGTTTACAAAATTGGTCATTTTAGTTTTAATTTAGAATATTCAATAAATTTTACCTCAATATTTACAAAATTTGTCAATTTAAAGTTTTAAATATATTTTTTATAAAATTTTTTTTACCCCTTTATAACCCATCAGTTAACTAGTTATGGAAACAAGGCAAGGCGGTTTTTTGTCTATTCCATATTCCATGCTCTAACCCCGAATTTAAAAATTTTAAGCCACTTAGAACCTGAAAATTAATAGTATACTCAACTCCAATCCAACTTGAGTTTAATTTTTTTTTTTAAATTAAGAGTTTTGACACCATTTCTTATTAGATTTGAGTAATGATATATCTCTAGAGTTGTGTGTTAATGTATATTTACACACATGTTGTGAATACAGGACAAGAAAAAAAAGAACAAATATTATTTTAATAAATCATTAAATTAAGAAGATAGATAATGGGAGAAATAACCTTATAGGGGTGAAAACGGACTAGTATAGATGCAGTAGAATGATATTGACAGTGATAAATTTTAGGGATTTTTAATTTAATTAATATTAAATATATATTGAGGGTAATTTCATAAATATCTTAGGGCGGGGTGGGCGATCTCATTCTAAATTCAACTCAACCTGACTATTTTTAAAAATTAACCTGCCTCGGCCCCCAACTTTAATAAAAAAATTTGACCCTACCAAATTGTATTAGATCGAAATCCATCAGATTCAGGTTTGTTTGTCATCCCTATAGCTAACCCATGCGGGGTTTAAAATAAGAAAAAAAAAGTACCATATTTCAAGTCACTTGCAAAAAAACACTAAAAAGTTAGGATAAAGCACAAAAAAATTTAAGATCCAAAAGAAAATAAAGGCATTAAAAACGTTATCTATTCAGGTAGTAATGCGACCAATTATTCCAAATAGGTTCTAAATTAATTGGTTTGGTTTAGTGTGACACCTAAATTATAGTAAAAAAAATTTGTTGCGAGTAACTTGAGAGATGATACCCCTTTTTATATTTTGAAATCTCATATGGGTTAGTCGATATGTTATAAAAGGTCAAAATGATTTTTAAAAATAGTTTTAAGTTTTTAGAGTTGGGACTAAATTGATAGATTTTGTAAATGTTGAGGGCCAATTTTATTAATTCTTTTAGAATTAGAACTAAAATGACAAATTTTGTAAACATTGACAACTAAGTTTGTTAAAATTTTTATATTTAGGATCAAATTGATATAATATGTAAACATTATGTTACTAGACCAATAAAAACCCACATCACTCAGATTGACTAAAGTATATAATTTCAAAAGTATAGTGACTAAATAAATAAAATTAATAATTAAGTGACCATTTTATAATTTATCCATAAAAAATTTTAATATTTTTCACGTATTATTTAAAAAAAAATAACAAAGGAACTAATTTACTTGTTTTCAAATATATAAAAAATATTTTATTTATTTTTTTAATAAAAGAGTCGAAAGACGTGAACTCCTATGCTCTTACCTACACAATGCGTTGTAAACGGTGAACAACATCTTCCTTCAAGGCATGCGTAATCAACATCTCTTGTGCATATTGTAGTTAAAATCTAATTCTAGATGAGGCCCCTAATTTTGGAAACACTTCCAACAAAAGTTTGATACGTAATTGTATAGTATCAGTGACTGTGGATCCTTTGCTAGGCTGGGGCAAGAGTGGCTATAAATCAAACCACCCATTTCCATTTCCTTCACCACTTTGAGGCATAGATTCATCAAATCAAATCAGAGAGTAATTCCATTGAGTAGAGGCTGCTCACAAACGGCAAGATTTCTAGGGCCCAACAACAACTCACCATACAACCTTTCATCAATCTTCGAATCTGTATTTGATGCATTAACAATCGATCAAAAAAACATGACATGTCAGTTGTTAAAAAATATTAATTATATTTATTTTTAATAATATTAAAATTATTTATTAATGTTCCGTCTATCAAAATAATAGAAGTTTGGAGAGGCAGGCACATGAGAGGTATGCCAGTCCATCCACATCCATTTGGGTAGCAAAAGAATTGATGTGGGTGTTGTTAGCATTTGGACTACATCCAAAACTCGTATCAGATCAGATCAAATCACTTGGTGAATTAGAAAAATACATTAGGCACTATTTTTATGAATAAATGGGTTGTCGGGTTGTGGCAGCCACATTGTTTAGACAAGTTTGTGGAAGAACTCAAGCCTCCTACCCCTAGGGATGTGAAATCTTGGAATGGGTATTGGTAGGCGTTAAAAAGAAAAAGCTTAGTTCACATTTTCACCTATACTTAAAAACATTTTTCAATTCAATTTTGTATCTAAAATATTATTTTGTTATAGATTTTAATCCATTTTTAAACAGATGTTAAGAAAAATTGATAGCCAATCAGATTATGCCACCTGTATCTTATAAAATATATCAGCTTTAAAATATTACAAAAATAAATAAATAACCCAAAGATGCAAAAAAAGAAAGAAAAGAAAGTATAATTAAATATTTTTAACTGGCATTTTCTCTATTCATTTTTGTCGTTGTTTTACACCCCAACCGATGTAAACCCATACGGCTACTGGTCGAGTTGATAAAGGGAAGGTAAAAAATTTAAATGTAAAAGGGAAAGGGTGTGTCAATAATAAGATTAGACTAAGGATTTGGCTAAAATTTTTCTATTTTGATTGGTCGAGATTGGTTCAACAATGTCTACTTGGCTAAATTGTTGGGTTCAATCTGGGAGCAGCTAATGTTCATGTTTTTCCCATCACTTGCCCCTTTCCCTAATTTTCTTCAACCGTTTTCCCTTTGATGGCTGGAATTTTTTTCACTTTGGGCGTGGGGGTTTTGACATTTTTGTTTCTCTCGTTACCAGAGTGGGAGAAGAGCGCTACAAAAGAAGTCATGGTTCGGATATGAAGATTCATATATTCAATCGGGTAATTTCGTGGGTTTCCTTAGAGTTATTGAGAAAATGAAGTGCAGATTTGAGTAGAGAAGAAAAATGTGAAGAGTTTGACAACTATATTTGTTGAAGGGATCACCGGAAGAGTGACGGTGACAGTGTGCATACACATGATAGTTTATGAAAATTAATAATTAATAATATAATATTTATTTTCAATAAAAATGAACTTAAATTTAAATTATATTATGAAATGAAAAAAACAAAGACAAGTGACGAATCAAGATTAAAAACTATAAACATAATAATATTTTAAGTACCAAATAGGGTCCAAAGAAAAATTAGATATGAAAGTGAGAAAACTAGTATAGTACTTCAAACCAAATCATGAATTAAGAAAGAAAATGTTTTAATTATAATATAAAAGAACAAAGAAGCAAATAGTTATAAAGAAAGTGAAGGCGAAGCAAAGTCATAAAAAAGGATTGGATTATAGATTCATTGATACCAAGAAAAATGCTGCTTTTGTTTTGTAAACATCCATTTGTGGAGCAATGGCAACTTTGTATTCGTTGGGGGGCTGCTTCTTTCTTCACTTTCACGCAAACAACACTTTTGAGGAACACAAAGTTAGAGAGAATGGGAGATGGGACCATCCAATTTTCTACTAATGAGGGTTATGTTCTCATTTTATTAATTTACAAAATCAAACCTTTTTTCCGTTTTGGGAATACAACTTTGATCGAAATTAACATTCTAATTCTAATACTACATCGCACTAATGCTGCCTTTATATGTTAATTCATAATTCATGCTTGTTGCACCCACAACCACTTTACATTTTGCGCTCCATTATGGGTTTGGATAAGCGATGCGTTTATCTGCGGTTAGTGTAAAAATAATAGTGACGATAAGATTAGATATTGTCGTGATACTGTAGCGTAAGATAAAAAGTAAGCTAAACGCATCGCATCGCATCATCCATCCAAACCTACCCTAAATGTAATTTTCATATATTGTTTTTTTTTGTTTACCTTTTTTAAAAATTTACCCACTATTTTTTTAGCTATAACTAATGTGAAAATATCTATGTAATAAATATTTTTTTTTGCTTTAAATACGTGGCTTTCATTTAATAAAAAGGGTTTCAGCGTGAGGATATACAACCGACACAAAGCACCAATCAAAATAGATTAAAAAGCGCAAAAAAATGCAACAATAAAAGACCATAAAAGAAACCAAAAAACAAAACAAAAACAACAAAACAACCTCTAACCATACCCTAAAAACCAGAATGACAGAGAAAAACTAGATAAAATCTCTCCAAAAACTGCCCCAGCACAGCTACATGAGATTGAAGCGACTAATTTCAAAGAGAAAAAATTTTGATGACCTCCATGGAGTACAAGAGAGAGTTTCTCCACACCAGAAAGCTATGAATTGCTACCCATTCCTCGGCCACAATCCGATCCACCACATCTGGGGCTTCTTCAATCTAGTACACGACCTCCTGGTACCGGCTACCTTCACCCACAAGAATATGCGCCGCCGTGTTAACTTCCCTACGAGCAAAACAGAAGGTAACCCTGTCAAAGTTCCTCTTATAATCTTTAATATTTTGAACCACTGGCCTAGGAATTGATTTATCTTCTTCTCTTGAGTTAATCTTTTTAACTACTATGAGCGAGTCTCCTTCAAAATGGACATCTCAAAATCCTATCTCTATAGCAAAAATGACCACCTGTTCACATACACACGCCTTTACTACAAATGCATCTGTTACATCAGATTGAGGGCAACTACTTGCTTCCATAATCTAACTTGAGTCATTTCTAGCAATAAACCCAGAGATAGAGCTATGACTTGCTGCATTGACCGATTCATCAAAATTTATTTTAATGCTGCCCCTTTATTAAGGCCTCCATAAATCTTTTATAGTATTCTGAATTGGCAGCCTTAGGGTCGAAATAGTCTCAAACTCCAGAACATACCCCTAGACAAAACCTACCAATTCATGAATTGTCCACCTTAGTCCCTCATGGATCATCCGATTACACATGTACCAAATAGCCCAATAAGCTGTGACCATAATTTTCCTGGTTTTAATATCTGCATTTGGAAATAAATGTGCTAACCATATTTTGTAATATGAGGCCACCATCATTGGACTCACTACAATCTTTAGATGCATCCATATCTGCTGCAAAATATGGCAAGACCGTACCAAATGCTCAGCAGTCTCCTCTACCTCCTTACATAGCGGACAATCACCTTCAACTAGTAGCTTTCTCTTAGTTAGATTCCCAAATGTAGGCAAAAAATTATTATGTAATTTCCACATGTAAATTTTTACTTTTTTTGGAAGTTGTACTGCCCACATGTTGTTGTAGAATTCTGACATTGTAGCAGTGTTATACGAGTAATCACCCCTACTATGTAACTTTTCCTCAAAAAGAGCTTTGTACCCACTCTTGACGGAGTATTCACCAGACCCTTCATACTTCTTCACCACTGTATCTAGAGGACTTGAAACAACTAAAGGAATTCTGAAGACTCTCTTAACCTGATTCTGTCCAAGTAGCATTCTAACTTTATCTGCATTCCAAGTAGAAGTATCTTCATTAATTAATTGATTCACCATAGTCCATCTAATATCAATGTTCTGACACGAAACCCTCCCATCTCCAGGTTCAAGTATCTAGAAGTATCTTCATTAATTAACTGATTCACCATAGTCCATCTAATATCAATGTTTTGACACGAGACCCTCCCATCTCCAAGTTCAGGCAGCTAGAAGTCATTCCAAATGTTCACTTGCTCCCCATTCCCAATACGCCAACTCATACCTTTTTCAATTAGCCCTTGAGCACTCTAAATGCTCTTCCAAGTAAGAGCTGGGTAAGCACCTATTCTTGCGGACATAAAATCCAATTAAAAAAAATATCTGGCTTTGAACACTTTAGCTAGCAAATAAGTGGGCTGGATTAAAAAACGCCAACACTGCTTTTAATCAACAATGCATTATTAAACTTAATTAACTCACGAAACCCCAACCCACCATCACTTTTCGATTTGAATAATGAAAGCCAATTGGTCCAATTGATACCTTTAAAAGATTTATTATTAGTCCACCAGTTTTTATTTAATATATTTTCCAATTTTCAACACAATAATTTTGATAGGAGAAAGCACTGCATTGCATACACAAGAATCGCTTATAGCACTAATCTTATAAAGACCCCATTCCCCCTTAATGGTAAAATTTGAGTACTCCAACCCTCAATGTGACACCCCAAACCCGATCGAGACAAATTGGCCCGAATTCGAAGCATTATATTAGCCACCTAAGTGACTCTTTAGCTAACAACCACTTAAGACACACCCCAACCTTATAACACCTCAATCTTATCTAATTATTTGTTATTTATTAATGCGGAAGCAACTTATGAGCCAATTTTAAACTTTTTCTAGGTAATTTTACCTAAGAGCATTTTGTCATTTTACCATCTATGGTAAAACTAACCCGATTTTATATCTAAGTGTTTACCAACCTTCTTTTAGTCAAATTACGCAAGCATAAAAATTTTAGGTTAATTTGAGTTCGTTCACTATGTCTAATTCAAGTTTTATTATTAGGGACTAAATTGTAACTTAAACAAATCAAAATACCAATTTAAAGAGACAAAAATTTAAACCCCAAAACCCACACAGCCGTGTCCCCCAGGCCGTGTGTCATTAAATGATCGTGTTCATGTTGTAAAAACCTTTTAGACGTCGCACACGCCCATGTGAAAATCCCACACGCCCGTGTGTGATAACTCTAGTCTCCACCGCCCGTGTGCAACCCCTCACACGCTCGTGTGAAAACCACTACACCTATTTTTGCGAAAAACTCATTTTAAAACCTGATTTTGCATATTTTAATGGACAATTAAACCCGATTTAACTACGATTAATTAACATACATATACATACACCTTTAATTAAGTTTATTGACATGAATTAAGCCTCAATTATATAGAATTAGGCAATCAATTTCATGCATAACAAACATCGAATAAATCAAACAAGTGATGTACCTTAGTCGTTAGTAAACCACTCTATGAAAGCTTCATTTAAATAATTGTTAGTACAGAGTTCATGCCTCACACACCATGTTATCAAGCAAAAATACACTTTAAATCATTCAATACTTAAACTCAAACATGTCTCAAAATTATTATAAAACCATCCAAAATAAAATGTCCAATGTCCAATTACAACCAAAATTAAACTAATTCCCGGGAGTTCCACAATGCCGATTACAGTCTCCAAAATTAAACTAAATCTCTTGCTTGACTCCTTAGCTCATCAAGCTCGACGATTATCTGCACAAATTGTGAGGGCGTGAGTTTTAAAAAGCTTAGTGAATGTTAATAAAAACAACTAGTAAATCAACATCCAAATCATGTTTAAATCACATACAATCAATTACCAATTATCAACCATAATAATGAAACATGTCAATTTAATTTACATATGCTTTATCAATATCAAGAATCAATTATTCATGGTTTACAAAAATTGAATGATATAATAATAATCATACGTTAATATATTGTAATACACTTCTCATGGCTTAATCGGGTGATCATACATAGGATAAACAAATTTTTGAACTCTCACAAATATCAAATATATTTCACCGGGTTGAGTGGGCCGAAGCACACACTCCATTATAGTGTCTCAAATAACCCAATAAGTGGAGATTCATGCTCAACACTCCCTTATCTACCCCAAACAAATGAGGGTCAATTTACCAAATCGCCCTTAGAAACACTCACCACACAATTTATTCTACCACAAACAAGTGCTCAACCAAGCAAATCCAAGCTTCAATTCCGATTAGCTCAGTCTTCTTCAAGATTCAGAGTTTCAAAAGAGATAAAGTAGACATTACCACCTTTCCAATGCTATAATAAACACAAATTTTAATTAACTATACTAATCAAAATCCTCTCACAAAGACACTTTATCAGATTTGTAACATCAAGTCAAAAACTCGATACCTCACAAAATTGATATCTTCATCCCTCCTAAACACTTTCAATCATCAGTACTAGACCAAATACACTTATACTATGCAACAATTTCATCTTTAAATCAATTTCAAAAAATTTCAGAAAATCAGTTCATAAAGATGATGAAATTCAGATTTCTTTAAATTACCTCACAAATCATGTTTAATCTTGATAAATAAGATTAAAAAACCCTTTTAATAGATCCATTTTGAGTTGGAACATTCATTGATTTGTGGATTTCCTCTCAAAATTCAAGATCCACCATTAAAAAACTATGTGTTCTTGGAAAAAGATAACATTAATAAAATCCTTTAATTGACTCTCAAATCATGTAAAATGTTTCTAATCATCATAACAACAAGTTTAGGATTGAAGATTACCTTTCACTCTAAATTTGTTGATTGAAAATCTTGATTCAAGAAAATTGAGAAATTTCAAAATACTTTTGGCTACTTTTGAGACTAATTTCGGGTGAATTGAGAGAGTATTTTGAGAAGAAAATGGGTTGGATCTATTCTCTGATGATAGATCTTTTAAATATGCAAAGAAAACGATTTTTAAAGCTCTCTAATCTGATGTAAAATGTGTGACTAGATACATTAGTTTTAAAACTGAAACCACCCCTTAGAAATTTTAAAATTGGAAAATTTGCCTAATGGCCACTCCAACATTTCCTTTACTTTATCATTTAATCATTTCCCTCCAAAATTCTGAATTTTAAGGTTTATTTTCCATATAAATATTCTAAATTTCCTTCTTTTACAATTAAATCTTATTTAATTAATATTTAAATTTTACTCAAATTATCCCCAATAAAAATTATTTTAAAATTCTTTTTCAACCCAAATTGATTATTTTTACTAATAATTATTTAAAATCTTTAAAATTAATTTTTCAAAAATATATTTTTTAATTTTTGGATTATTGTTTAATAGATTTTAGATTAAATTAACCTCCTAAATTAAATTAAAAATTACTAGAAACCCTATAAATTCCTAGTTTCACACTCAAAACCTGAAAAATATACTCGAAACTACTGGACCCAATATAGGGATATTACAACTCCCCCCTCTAAAAAGAAATTTCATCTTCGAAATTTACCTGAATCAAATAGATACGGATACTGACGTTTCATCATATCTTCCGGCTCCCAAGTGGCTTTCTTAGTCTTGTGGTTGCGCCACAAAAATTTTACCAATAGAACCGTCTTATTGCGTAGTACCTTAACCTCTCAATCTAGGATCGCAACTAGTTTGTTCTAATATGAAAGATCAGATCGAACCTCGATCTCCTCAACAGGAACAACATGAGAAGGATCAGATCTGTACTTCCGTAACATGGAGGCATGGAAGACGTCATGAATACGCTCTAGCTTAGGTGGCAACAACAAATGATGAGTAACTGGTCCAATCCGCTTGGCAACCTCATAAGGGCAATGAACCTCGGACTGAGTTTACCTTTCCACCTAAACCTCAAAAATTTCTTCCACGGAAAAACCTTTAGAAATACCTTATCACCAACCTAATACTCGATGTCTCGACATATCAGGTTAGCGTAGGACTTCTGTCGATTAGAACTAGCCTTCAACTAGTCGTAAACAAGTCTCGCCTTATCTTTAACCCCCGAACTAACTCCGGACCAACATAAAAGAGTCCTACACCTCCGACCATACAAATCCTCGAACAGTGCCATCTGAATACTCTTCTGATAACTATTATTATACGCAAACTCAGTTAATAGCAAGTGGCGATCCAGTTACCTCCGAAGTCGATAACACAACTACGAAGCGTGTCCTTAAGAATCTGGATCACCCTCTCTGACTAACCATCGGACTGCAGATGATAAGATGAACTGAAATGAAGCTTCGAACCCAAAGCCTCATGCAACGCCTTCTAGAATCTCTAAGTAAACTGCGAACCTCGATTTGATATGGTCAAAATAGGAACTCCATAAAGATGAACAATCTCTCGGATGTAGAGCTTAGTTAACTGATGCAAACTTAAAGTGGTACGGACCGACAGAAAATGTGCAGACTTCATAAATCTGTCCGCAATCACCCATATTGACTCCTTACGTGTCAAAGTCAAAGGCAAACTCGAAATGAAGTCCATCGTAATATACTCCTATTTTCACTCCGAAATCTAAATAAGCTAAAGCAAACCCGATGGACGCTGATGTTTGACTTTCACTCTCTGACAAACCAAACATCTCGCAAGAAAGACAACAACATCCTTTTTCAACCCAGACTACCAATACAGAACCCAAAGATCTTGATACATCTTATTCCCAACGAGATGTATAACAAAAGGACTGCTATGAGCCTCGGTAAGAATCGAGTGCCTCAAATCCTCGTCTTCCAAAACACACAAGCAACCTCGAAAACACAAAACACCATCAGAGTTAATACCATAATCCCCCTGAACACCTATATCAACCTGACGAATCTGACAAGCCAAACTATCATCAAAAGGCTGAAGCTCACAAATCTGTTTTGAAAGAATCGACCTCACCTGAAGTTTAGCCAACAAACCCCTATCCTCAGAGACAGACAACATTACAAACATAACCCTCAAATCAACCAGAAACTTGCGACTCAAAGCATCTGGAACTACGTTCATATTTCCCAAATGGTATTCGATCACCCAATCGTAATCTTTCAGCAATTCGATTCAGTGCCTCTGCCTCAAGTTCAACCCCTTTTAGGTTAGGAGATACTTAAGACTCATGTGATTGGTGTATATCACACCTCTCACCGTACAAGTAGTGACGCCAAATCTTGAGCGCAAAGACTATGACAGCTAACTCCAGATCATAAGTCGGGTAGTTACACTCATGCGGCCTCAACTCCTTACTGGATACCAGTTGTGTCAACATAGGGGATTTGATCAAAATCGACTTCAGCTTCTCAAAGCACTTCTGTCTCTCATCAATCCACTTAAAGGTAGTGTTCTTCTGAAACAACTTCGTCAAATGAGTAGTAATGCTTGAAAACCCCTTGACAAAGCGACGGTAATAACCAACTAACCCTAAAAAACTTCTAACCTCATAAACAGTTTTCGGCGACTTCCAATCCAAAATTGCCTCAACCTTCTTCGGATCAACCCGAATATTCTCAGCTGAAATGACATGACTTAGAAAAACCACCTCACAAAGCCAAAACACACACTTGCTCAGCTTTGCATACAACTATTTCTTTTGTAAAACTTACAGAACCACTCTCAAGCGCTCTTCGTACTCATGCTTTGATCGCGAATACACCAATACATCATCTGTGAAAACCATTACGAACTAATCTAAGTAGGAATGGAATAATCAATTCATTATGTCCATAAATGCGGCAGGTGCATTTGTCAACCTGAATGGCATGATAAGAAACTCGTAATGACCATACTGAGCCTTGAAAGTAGTCTTCATTACATCCGAATCTTTAACCTTTAATTGATAATACCCAAACCTCAGAGTAATCTTCGAGAAAATCGATGCTCTCCGAAATTAGTCAAACAGATCATCAATCCTCAATAGCGGATACTTATTCTTAATGGTAAACTTATTAAGTTGGTGATAATTGATACACAGCCTCAAACTCCCATCCTTGTTATTCACGAACAACACCGGCGCTTCCCACGGAGACACTCGAATGAATGAACCCACGATCCAACAACCCTTGCAACTGCAGCTTCAACTTTTTCAGTTCCCTAGGTACCATATGATAGGATGCAACAGTCACCAGAGCAGTATCTAGATAGAGCTCAATACAGAACCCAACTTCTCTATTCAGTGGTAATCCAAGCAACTCCTCAGGAAACACATCCGAAAAATCACAGATAGCCTGAATCTCATCCAACCTCATCTCCTTACTATCGGCATTCAGGATATAGGCTAGATAAGCTTCGCAACCTTTTCGAACTAATTTCTTAGCACGTAATGAAGAAATCACGTTCTACAATAACTCAAACTTCTTACCACCACCAATAACTTTTGAACCACCAGCACCACATAGAGTCACCAACTTCGTCTCGCAATCCACCTTAGCCTGATACTCGGACAACCAATCCATACCCAGAATGATGTCAAAACCCCAAAATAATAACTTGAAAAGATCAACCAAAACACTTGTCCCTAAACTATTAAAAGACAACAACGATAAACTCGATCCACCACTATACTATCACCTAGAGGTCTCTTAACCATAATACTCGATCTAGATGTCTCTACATTAATTCCCAACTCTCTAGTTACTTCTCTCAAGATAAACGACCTCGTCGCACCAGAATCAGCTAAAGCAAGCACAGGAAAAGACTGTAGCGTGAAAGTACCTGAGATAACATCAGTGGCCTCTCTAATCTAGGGTTCCCTTACTGTATAAACTCTGACTAGACCATCATCACCACCTCGTATAGCACCACGTTGACCAGCACCTCTACCACCATCACCTCTGCTATGGCCTCTCCCTCGAGCCGGAGCAGGTGCAATAGTAGCAACTGGCTAATCACAAACAACAATGACTCTTCTCAGGCAGTCACTCACATAGTGCTCCATCAAACCACAAATGAGACAAGCATTTATCATCCTCCATCACTCACCACGATGACATCGACTGCAATGCTCACATATTGGTCATGCAGCAGCCCCATGATCAACAGGACCAACTTCAACTCTCGCGGCCTGCCTATTCTAACCACGACCACCAACAACACGTCATCCAAATCTATCTAAATGACCTCTCTTACCCTTACAATCAGGACCACTAGCAGCCTCAGTCGACCTCTTAACAGCTCTAGACGAAGCAACTTTGGGCTCATCCCCAAAGCCTTCTCTAAAGCACGAGCCTTCTCAACTAACTCATCAAAGACCTCGGTATTCTAAGTAACTAAATAGGGCTTAATCTCACGATTCAGCCCAAACCTAAACCTCTTACAATGATCCACCTCAACAGACACCAACTCGGAGCATACTGGCTCAACCGAACAAACTCAGCCTCCTAGCCTCGAGATATTGCTCACCCATAATCTTCTTCCGAAATGATGCTAAAATGAAGTCCCAAGTCAGACGATCCGGTGCAGTACCCCTCTCGATAATCATCCACCATCTGATCAAGAATACAAACGTCACCCTCCAACTAATACTCTGCACGTGTTAAATCACCGCCCCTAACACCACAAAACTATTTACCACCAAGAGCTTGTAAACGCTCCAGTGGCAAACCCTAACGAGCTGGAACAACGTTGGCACCAGCGATACGCTGTAGTACTCCTACAATCTCAGACATCTGCTTGTTGTAGCCCATCTGAGCATCGTCCCGGAACGGCGCATCATCATCTATACTACCCCAATCATGACACAAAGGCATAATAACTATTGTATACTAAAGTGAAAGAGTAAAAAACGTATTATCAGTGAGTAGTGGTAAGAGATCCAAGATTTAACCAAGTACAGTTCCTATAGGGCATTGTGTTTCCAATCTTACCCCATCAACAATTTATATCACAAAGATCATGCATAGGCAAAAATACAAAATTTTTAATCAACACAATCAAGCGAACATCATAATCCAAAATCATTAATATTCAAACAACCTAGGCTAACCTAAGGTTTTAAACCTAGAGCTCTGATACCACTAAATGCTACACTGCAAACTCTATCGGAATGGACCGACCTAAATTCGAAGCATTACATTAGCCACCTAAGTTACTCTCTGGCTAATGACCACCTAAGACACACCTCAATCTTATAACACCTTAATCTTATCAAATTATTAGTTATTTATTAATGCGGAAGTAAATTATGAACCAATTTTAAACTTTTTCTAGGTAATTTAGCTTAAGGGTATTTTTGTCATTTTACCACATATGGTAAATCTAACTCGATTTTAAATCTAAGTGTTTACCAACCTTCTTTTAGTCAAATTATACAAGCTTAAAAACTTCAGCTTAATTTGATTTTTTTTACTATGTGTAATTCAAGTTTTATTATTAGGGACTAAATTGTAACTTAAACAAAGTAAAATACCAATTGAAAGAGACAAAAATTCAAACCCCAAAACCCACACGACCATGTCCCCCAGACCATGTATCATTAAATGACCGTGTTTGCATCGTGAAAAGCTTTTAGACTGATCGCACATGCTTGTGTGTGATAGCTCTAGTCTCCACACGCTCGTGTCACTTACCCACACGCCCATGTGCAACCCGTTACGCGCCCGTGTGAATAGGCACACACCCGTGTGAAAACTACTACATCTATTTTTGTAAAAAACTCGTTTTAAAACCTAATTTTACATATTATAATGACCAAATAAACCTGATTTAACTACGAATAATTAGCATACATATACATACACCTTCAATTGAGTTTATTAACATAATCAAGCCTCAATTATATAGAATTAGGCAATCAGTTTCATGTATCACAAACACCGAATAAATCAAACAAGTGGGTACCTTATTCGCTAGTAAACCACTTCATGGAAGCTTTATTTAAACAATCGTTAGTACAAATTTCATGCCTTACACACCGTGTTATCAATCACCGTGTTATCAAGCAACAATACACTGTAAATCATTCAATAATTAAACTCAAACATACCTCAAAATTATTATAAAACCATCCAAAATAAAATGTCCAATGTATAAAGTCCAATTACAATCAAGATTAAACTAATTTCCAGGAGTTCCACAATGTCGATTAAAGTTCCTAAAACGTGTAATAAGGTCTCTTACAAGCCTAAATCTTTTGGAAATCTTTTGCTCGACTCCTCAGCTCCTCAAGCTCGACAATTATCTGAACGAATTGTGAGGGTGTGAGCTTTAAAAAGGTCTGTGAATGTTATTAAAAACGACTAGAAAATCAACATCCAAATCATGCTTAAATCACATCCAATCAATCACTAATTATAAACCATAATAATGAAACATGTCAATTTAATTTCCATATGTTTTATCAATATCAAGAATCAATTATTCATGGTTTACAAACATCAAATGATATAACAATAATCACATATAAATATATTGGCATACACTTTTCATGTCTTAATCAGGTGGTCATATATTGGATAAATGGATCTCCAAACTCCCAAAAATATCAAATACAGTCCACTGAGTTGAGTAGGCTAAAGCACACGCTCCCTTATAGTGCTTCAATAACCCAATAAGTGGAGACTTATGCTCAAGACTCCCTTATCTCCTCCAAACAAATCAGTCCACCTAGATCCATATGCTCACAATGTCACAAATAAAGGTGAGTACTCACAAATCTTATGGAATGCCAACTATATCCAATGGATCCACCATGCACGTTGCCAATATATTCAGTCAAACACAGCATATAAATCAGTCATTATTGTGTTCAATTTAATGTGACAAAATGCTTATGTGTAACATGTAACATAACTATTTAACATCCAATTAAATCAAGCATTTCATTTGCCATTTTCCAATGTTCAAGTACCAATTGTAACACCAATATATCATGATCAAAAACTCCAGTAACCATGCTTTACTCAACAATATAATTAGCCTAATTAAATTGCACAAAATCACCTAAATGTTTATTTACCATTATTCAATAAAAATTTAACTCTTTTACATATAATATTAATCATGCAAAAATCAATCATTCAATCATGATTAATCAATTGAAATCATCAGTTAGACTACTAATTAAACATAAATTAGGATCAATTTACCAAGTCGCCCTTAAAAACACTCACCACACAATTTATTCTACCACAAACAAATGATCAACCAAGCAAATCCAAGCTTAAATTCAAGTTAGCTCGGTCCTCTTCAAGATTCGACATTTCAACAGAGATAAAGTAGACATTAACACCTTTACAATGCTATAATAAACATGAATTTTAATTAACTATACTAATCGGAATCCTCTCACAAAGATACCTTACTAGATTTGTAACATTAAGTTGGAAACTAGATTCCTCACAAAATCGATCTCTCCAGCACTCCTAAACACTTTCAATAATCAATACTAGATCAAATTGATGCGTGTTCACGAAACTAACTTAAAATACGACAAAGGCTAGTGCACCTATCGATAAATAGTATAGTTATGGTGAGTAAAGATATCGTATCAATGAGGACTAAAAGTACTAGTAATTATCGTTTTCCTATTATTTACCTGAAAAATTGGAGTGATTGGTTTTAAACTAAAATTACTTAATTAATCTAACTAAGAACTCAACAGAAAATAAATCAGGAAAATAACTGAAAGATAACCAATGAAAAAGACAATACCCAGGAAAGAATCTGCCTAGACTTCATTTATTATTATGATTATGAATTAAACGATTTATTCACTTGGTATCTTGATCCGTAAAAATCCCTAAATTATGCTAATATCTCTTTCGAGAGTAAGAGCAATTGACTCTAAATTGATTAATTTAAAATTTTTTTATAATTAAAACCCCTATTATCGTATTAGCTCGATCTATTGATTCCCTTGTTAGATTTGACTCTAATATGGTAGATTTATGTCATCCCATTTCTAGGATTCCATACAACTCCAGTCAATTATGCATGATTTACTCTTAAACATGGACTTTTTCTCCTCTGATTTAAGCACATTAAACATGAATTAATATCTTGAAAATATTAGAATAAGAGATAATCACACATAACTGAAAACAAGAATCAAGTATTTATCATGTAAAACATAAATTGAATAATAGAATTCATCATAGGGTTCATCTTCCTTAGGTATTTAGGGAATTAGTTAATAATTTTGAATAAAAACATCTCAAAGTCAGAATAACCACAAGTAGTAAAAAACTCATAAAAACTTCAAAAGAAATTAAAAGGAGGTCTTCGATCTTGATGGAAATCTGCTTCAGAGTTGGCTCCAATTATGTTCTTCAATTTTTTTCTTCAATATTCTCTTATGGTCCCCTTCTCTCCTTTTTTTTTGATATTTATAGACTTTAGAATACTCAGAAAGCCTCAAAATTACCTTTTTTCGTGTTTGGGATGCAAGTTATGAAATTGACACGATCTAACATATAACCGTGTGTCCAGCCATTGTGGCTCACATGCCCGTATGTCCAGCTCGTATGGGAAGACCCAGCTCATGTGGCTCCTAAAATCTACTCTTTTTATTCAATTTTCGCTTACTTTTCGCTCATTTTGCTCCCAAATGCTCACCTAAGTATAGAAACATGAATTTAAAGGATTAGGAGCATAAAATTCACCTCTCATCAATAATGTCTCAAAATAATATACAAATAGTCATGCATTGGCAATTCAATTAAAAGGGCACTATAGATTCAAACAATCCAAGCTGAAATTTTTAAAGTACGAAAGACTAGGTGTCTCCCATTATTTAAGTAATTACCTTTAATTCAAAATCGACAAGAATTGACATCCTCACTAAAGATTCACTTTAAGCACTCAGTGTTTGAGGTTCAATAAAAATGCCCTTAAAAGTCGAATAAAAAATGTCTTTACTATATGCTTGCTTGAAAATCAAATCTCCACCGCTATAAAATGATATGACACACCAAGCAAGAGGTATTTAGGAGGTTGTAATGGTGCTTAGGTTAAGGGTATGGAAAAAGGCCAACAAAGTTGGTTATAATCGAGATCGAGCTGATAAATCACTGAACTAAAAAAATATAAACAAATGTTGAATTAAAAGAAAGTGCATCAATCAAGAATAAACATGAATAAAGAAAGAGCTTCTTCTCAAATTATGAAATTAACTATCCAAGCTCAATCAACAAAAAACTAATTAATAATCAATTTTTTTATCTAGAATAATAAGCATTAATTCAAGAATTTAAACAAAAGAGCATAGTTAGGCAACTAACCAAATCATATCTCAACAAAAAGGGAGTCAATAAAACATGAAAGAGTCACAATGAAAAAAAATAGGTTATGGGTTAAAATTCACGGGTTAATCAAGAAAAGGTCTGTTAGGCTTAACGGGGTCACTAAGGGTTAATTAAAAGGGTAGGCTTTTTATATGGTAAGTGGGTTAAAACTTAAGTGTCTTTATCATCTCAGTATATCAAATGAAAGGTGTGGTCTCGACATGCATAATCGAAGCAAGTTCTAGAATAACAAATCAAGTTGACATACTCATAACCAATAATAAAATGAGTATGAAAAATGTATGCTCTAAAGGCTCAAAATCTCACAAAAATCATGGTTTTGATGTCAAACATGCAAATTTAAAACTTCAAGATAATATCTCAATTCAGGGAAACAACCTAAAATTTTTAATTTTTGAAAAATAACTTATCATGCTTGATTCTCTAATGTCTTAAAGTTTAAATCAATTAATGCACAAATATCTACAAATTAATCCAAAACAAAATTAATAAAATCCCAAATTGAAAATAATTCACTCGAATGAAAGTATGAGAAAAGTATTTAAACATAACAAATAATTCAAGGATTTTCTAATAATTATATGAATAACCTCCCCAAACTTAAGATGTATATTATCCTCAATGTACAAACAATTATAAGCACAGAATAAGCAAAAAATCATAAGAGAGGAAGAAAACTGAAACTACCTTGAATATGGATGACATCGCCAGAATAGTGAAAACCGAAATTGTAAGCAAATCTAAATATAGTGCATGGTTCCGAGAAAACTAATAAGAAAATAAATAAAAATAATGAAAAAGATTAAGAGGTTAAAAACTCAATTAGAAACAACCATAAAAATAAAAACATAGTTCGAAAGAAAAATAAACTAAAGAAGTTAAAGAAATAAAAATAAAACAACTAAAACTAAAAAGAAAAATTAAAATAAAACTGAAAAGAAAATAAATAAAATCAGTGATCTTCATCGTTAGAGGAATCGAGATCGTGAGGTGCCAGTGCTGAAGAAGATATGTGGAGCTCTACGGACAGATTTGCTGCAAAGTCGCATCAAAACTGCCGAACTGCTCAAAACAGTGACGCTTGAAATGAGTGAATCACTCGGAGAGGTTCGCGAGGGTAGTAGCAGAAGTAGTAGTACGATGATTCAAAGGTGGATGATGAGGTGGATCCTCGTGGTGGAAAAGGACATCATCAATGAAGTCCTCATGCTCATCTTGAGGGTCAGAATGAGATAATCGGTATCGAAGTTCCACTCTACGCGATCATCCTTATGTGACTCATACTCGATAACCTCTATGGGGACATCTGTCCAACTAGTGTAAAGGAAGAGGACTGCTCAAGAGTGTCGAGGAGGCTGAAATGTTGTGCGAGGCGAGTCACGTAAGGGCCTAAGTAGATAAGACCCTTCCTACTACTCTTTGTTTGATGGTGGTAAGCTAGGGTAATGAAGTAAGCAAGATCGAAAGTGTGCCCCGTCACCATGCTCCACAGGAAGTAAGCGTCGAATGTACCGATGACTCCAGTGCTCTCTCTCTGATCGGTCAATGTGTGAGCCAAGATGGCTTGAATATAACACAAGGCCTGAGGAAGTGAAATCGCCTTCAACCGACTCGGGTCATTAGGCGTCATACTCACTGTAAGCTTTGTTCAGCATAGAGACGACGAATAGTGGATGTGCCGTTACAAAGCGAGGAACCCCTCGGCACTCATGAACTCCTCAGTATAGAGTACAAAGGTAGCACCAAAGATTGGGACATTCAAATGACGTGTCGTACTGCCGAGTCAAAAAGGAATAGTGCCCGGCTCATCATGGCTCGACATCACGTGCTGAAGGACAAATGTCAAAAAAAACTCTAAGGTCAACTCCGAATAGGTGGGCTTAACGATGGAAAAGAACCGATCCCAAGAAGCTGTAGCAATGATGGCTCGTACTCTATCAGCTTACTGAATTTGCTCCAAGACGGACCAATCAATACATCGACCTAATCCCAATGGCCGTTGTTGAAGATGCTAATTAAGGTCCTCTTGAGGGCCCTGTAAAAATAGGAGACATAGATGGCATGCATTGGAGGAAGCGCCCGAAGATGGGGACGGCAACCTTAGATTTGCCTCTCATGTTCGTCATGGTGCACCTAAACAAATTGATAATAGATAAATAACAGTATAATAATAAAGTAAAAGCACAAATCAACATCATAAACCTAATCAATCGAACATGAAATTTATCTAAAATCAAAATCACAAGATTAAACACTAATTGGCAAATTTATAGAACGAATGCTTAAAGAAAAGTAAACAGTAATAACATAATAATAGTAATAATAATAACAAAAACAACAACAATAATAATAGAACCTACTAAGAATAAGAACAGAAACAAAAACAACTAAAATAAGAATAATAAAAAGAGTAATAATAATATTAAGAACAATAACAAAAAATAAAATAAAACTAAAGTTAGTGGGACTAATAACAATAAAATAATACCAATAAAAAGAAAAGTACTAAATAAATAAAATAAAAAGATCAAGGGCCAAACAGTCGGGTTTTGTGTGGTGGATAGAGGCACACACGGTGGAGACGGGCGGCGACAGTTGAATAAGGCAAAAGGGGAGAGGAAGAAGGGTGAAGGGCGAAGAAAAGGGGGCTGCGATAGGAGGGATGGGAGAAGGGGGTTCGGTTAGGGGTGGCTGGGAAGGGAAAGAGGAAAGGGAAGAGTTAGAAGGTGTGATGGTGGTAGGTGGTGGACGATGGAATGAAGAAAAGAGAAAGGGACAGAGGGACGGGCGAGAGAGAAGGGGGAAAAGTAAGGGGAAAGGGGAAGGGGCAAGGGTGTGGGGGTGACGAAGTAGGAGGGCTAAGACGGTGAACTGTGGTCTGTGGCATTAGGATGGTGAGGAGTGGCGGCTAGGGTTTGTTTTTGGAAGATTGGGAGGAAGAAGACAAAGTGAAAGAGAATTAATTTAGGGTTTAGGTTAAAAAGGGTGACACGGTCTTGTAAAAGGCCATGTTAGGCCACACGACTGTGTCACACGTCCGTGTGACACTCCCTCAGTTCATGTGTGA
This sequence comes from Gossypium raimondii, assembly GCF_025698545.1. Lineage (NCBI taxonomy): Eukaryota > Viridiplantae > Streptophyta > Magnoliopsida > Malvales > Malvaceae > Gossypium > Gossypium raimondii. The sequence goes on from NC_068565.1 coordinate 42,784,231, forward strand.
TTTGAAAAAAAGTACAGTGGTCACACGGCCTTGGACATGACCGTGTGTCCAGGCCATGTCCCGTGTGTCCAAGACATATAGAACACACGGTCGTGTGCCAGGTCGTGTATGATATTCTTTCGTTTCTCCCACGCCCGTGTGACAAGCCGTGTCTCACACACAATTGTCTCGATGGCCCATGTAACTCACTGACTCGTAAATAAATTTAAAAAATTAGCTCCAGTATTCACACGGCCATAGACACGTCCGTGTGCCCAGGCCATTTGGTCAACAGGCTATGTGGACCACATTAGGCCATGTAACCTTCCAAATTGGAAAAATTAATTCTCAAGACTCACACGGCCCAAAACACGTCCGTTTATCCAAGCCGTGTGACCTACACGGCTATATCTTCACACCATGTAACTCTCTATCATTTGTCTCATTATGCAAACGACTTGGGACATGCCCGTGTACACACACGGCTATGTCTCCAGGCCGTGTGACTCATTGTCAATTACCCCATCGTGCACACGGCCTGTGACACGCCTGTGTGTTCAGACCGTGTGGGTCAAAAAGAAAAAATAATTTAATTTATTTTAAATTAACATGAAATAAACTTAAAAGAATTAACAAAATTAAAACACTCGGGTTGCCTCCCGAGAAGCGGTTATTTAGAGGCTAAGCTCAACTTTAACTTGTATGCGCACAGTTAGGGTGGTTCTCAGAGCCGAAGCTCCTCTCTATCATTTCTAAAATCATCACCATTACAAAATTTGAAGCAATGTCCATTTACCTTAAATGTGCCATATGTAGGATATGTTACCTCAATCGTACTGTACGGGAAAACGATTTGTACCACCAATGGACTTGACCATCTTGATTTTAGCTTTCTGGGAAACAATTTGAGCTTTGAATTATATAAAAGGACACAATCCCCAACTGTGAATTGTTTGGTCTGCTTCAAACGAGCGTCGTGGCGTCACTTTGTCACTTCTTTGTATAGTCTTGAGTTTTCGTAAGCATTAGCTCACCACTCATCTAACTCATTTAGCTGCAACAATCTCTTATCACCTGCAAGTTTAGGGTTGTAGTTTAGAAATTTATTGGGCATAATGCTTTTTGTTCGAGTTCAAGCGGTAAATGACAACTCTTTCCATACACAAGTCTGTAAGGAGATGTTCCTATAGGTGTTTTATACGCGGTCTTATAAGCCCAGAAAGTATCATCTACTTTTAAAGCCCAGTTATTTCTATTCAACTCTATAGTTTTTATTAGGATATGTTTGAGTTCTCGATTCGCAACTTCAACTTGACCACTAGTTTGAGGGTGATAAGAGATAGCTGTTCTATGATGTACTCCATATTTCTTAAGGATCTTATCAAGTTGAGCGTTACAAAAATGTGTACTGCTATAACTAATAATCGCTCTAGGTGTTCCAAATCGAGAGAAGAGCTTCTTAAGAAATTAAACTACCACCCTAGCATCATTAGTAGGTAAAGCTTGAGCTTTTACCCATTTTGACATATAATCAACCACTACTAGTATGTATTTATTACCAAAAGAGCTAGGAAATGGTCCCATGAAATCAATTCCCCAGATGTCAAAAATTTTACACAAAAGCATATAAGTTTGAGGTATTTCATCACGTTTATTACCTATTCTCTGGCATCTATCATAAGAAGCAACATACCTGTTAGCTTCCTTAAATAGTGTAGGCCAATAAAAACCTGATTCAAGTGTTTTATGTGCTGTCCTAATCCCACTATAATGTCCTCCTGTCGGTCCTGAGTGGCAATGTTCCAAAATTTTATTCGCTTCTAATTTTGTAACACACCTTCAAATTACTTGATCTGCACATACACGAAAAAGAAAAGGATCTTCCCAAAAATAAATTTTCACATCGGTAAAGAATAGCTTCTTTTGGCGATGCGTCAACCCCTTTGGTAGGATGTTAGCAGCCAAGTAATTCGTGATATCCGCAAACCAAGGGACTTCAGAATCGGTTACAACAAAGAGTCGTTCTTCAGGAAATGAGTCATTTATCTCATTCTCATTAAGCTCATTGAGATGGGGATTCTCGAGTCTTGAAAGGTGACCTACTGCATGATTTTTAGCTCATTTCTTATCTTGGATTTCCAAATCGAATTCCTACAATAATAAAATCCAACTAAAAACTCAACAGAAAATAAATCAGGAAAAAAATAATTGAAAGGTAACCAATGAGAGAGACAATACCTAGGAAAGAATCTGCCTAGACTTCATCTATTATTATGAATCTGAATTAAATGATTTATTCACTTGGTATCTTAATTTATAGAAATCCCTAAATTATGTTAATATCTCTTTTGAGAGTAAGAGCAACTGAATCTAGGTTGATTAATTGAAATTTCTTTCTAGTTAAAACCCCTATTATTGCATTAACTTGATCTATGGATTCCCTTATTAGATTTAACTCTAATCTGGTAGATTTATGCCATCCTATTTCTAGGATTGCATGAAACTCCACTCAATTATTCTAGATCAACTCTTAAATAGGGATTTTTTGTAACACCCCTAACCCGTATCCGTCATCGGAATAGGGTTACAGAGCATTATCGGATATTACACTTCAAAACTATCCAAAAACTTTAAACATTTAATATCATAACATCAATCATAGCAAAGTTAATTATTACATCCATATTGTCCCTTATACGAGCCATTGAGGCCCCAAAAACACGTTAGAAACAAGTCGGGACTAAATTGGAAACTTATAGAATTTTTCAGAAAAGATGAAAATTTTTAAACTATAGGGGTCACACGGCCGAGAGACACGCCCGTGTCTCAGGTCGTGTGGAAATTCGAAGTAAGGATACACGACCGTGTTTTAGTCCGTCTCTGTGCCCGTGTAACTCATTGACTTGGGTCACACGGTCAAGCCACACGCCCGTGTGCTAGGACGTGTAACAACCTGATTTGCAACCCTTTGAAAGCTATAGGGGACACATGGCCGTGTCGCCAGGCCGTGTGTCACGCCGTGTGTCACACACGGCTAAGATACACGCCCGTGTATTTACTCGTGTGGACAAAAAATTGGCCATTTCCAAGCCATTTTTCTCACCCATTCATGCATATACCTATAATCACTTTAGCACAAATAAACAAGCCATCAAAATGCACCAAGACCATCCATAATCAAGCTATTCAAATATGGTACATTTGTATACAACCAATATGCCCAAAGGGCACCTCAATCTCAACACCTAAAACATGTATAACAATATACTCAAATTGATCAAAATGTTCACTAACTTCTAACTAAGTTTATCTCAGAACCTACCATTCGATTTACTTATCAATTACACACCAGATGATACCAAATGTGTCATTCAACAACTAGCACCAATAGCCATATATGTCATTTATAACAAATGTACCAAATCAACAAATTCAAACATATCACAAGACATTTATAACATGCATTTTAAATACCATTCCATCTTAAATCATTCAAGCATCATGAGCCAAGATATCAACCACTTTAAGGCCAAATATTTACATGCCAAAATTAATTCCATATCATCACCCAAAAAACCATAAACACAAGCTAAAACAAATGAATACTTCAACACCAAAATACCTATACATGTCATTATAACAAAACTTAGAAACATCCAAAAGTACCGATAAGCTTCCAACCCGATCGAGCTTTCAATTCACTATAAAACATGGAAAATAACATAGAGTAAGCATAAATGCTTAGTAAGTTCGTATAATACAAAACTCAACTTACCATTTCATTCCATATTAAGTAAGTTAAACATGGCATAATTCAACCACACTTGGCCAAAGCCTAAGCATTTACACCAAACAAGTTAGCCATATAAGCATATAACATAAACAATTTAATCATGTATGATCACAACATTTAATCATGTTTCATATGCATATATCATCCATCTCAACTTTCATTATAACATGTATCACCAATTCAATATAATTCACATGTGTTCATGTCTTAGTTCGTATCAAACTCTTACCATTCTCTTTCAAATCATGTTCATTGAACCATTTAGAATACCGTCGGATACTCGTGATAACTCACACATAGTGTGCTAACTCATATAACTATAATCCATCAATTCATGTACATGTATGCTCACATGAGCTGTGAATTAGAATGCTCACACGAGCTGTGAAAATGAGCCTGCTCACACGAACTGTGGGTCGGAACGTAGCTACACGATGCTACTCATACAAGCTTTAGAGTATCCATAACACATGCTGGACCTCAGCCATCGGTAAGACATTCAAGACCAGCACCTGAATCATGTAAACCCTAATGACATGTCATTTGTATCCTACGAATTCCTAAGGTTCAAACGGGGCTCGGTAGTTGACGTAACATCGTTGGATATGCAATCAATATATATATATGGCAGTTCACAATACATGTATTATTCAATTAAAAGTACATAAATACAATATAATTACCCGAACTTACCTCGATGATTAAACGTAAATACGGAGGCGACTATTCTAAAACTTTATCTTTTCCCCGCTCTAAAGCAATATGAGGTTTGTCTTGATCTAAACGGATAAATTCAGCTCAATTCAATAATTATTCTATTCAATTTAAACCAAATCATATTTTAGCAAAATTACAATTTTGCCCCTATATTTTTTATTTTATTTTAATTGAGTCATTGGCTCATAAAATGAAAATTCATGCAATTCATCCTTAACCCACTATAGCCAAATTTCATATAGGTCCTTAGCAAGCCCTACATTTCATTTATTTCACAAATTCACCATGCACATTTTTTTTTAATTTAATCCCTATTTGGCAATTTCATCAAAAATCATTTGATAAAAGTTATTTGTCTATCAAAAACTAACCATTTTCTTCCATAAAACATCAAAACTCATACACATTCCTTCATGGAAAAAATTTAATCTTTTAACAGTTTAACAAATTAGTCCTGGGACTTGCTAGCTTAAGCTATAACGATCCTGAAAACATAGAAATCATTAAATGAGACTAAAATACATACCATGCATTTAGAAATGAACTAGTCGAATGTTGAAGCTTCTACAATTGCTTCCTAACCCTTATTTTCAGTTGAGGATGAAACAAAAAGATGATAACTTTGATTTATTTTATTTAATTTGTCATTATTTACCAAATTACTTTTATAACCTTTTAAAACAGTAAAAATTTCACTAATACCAAGCCATGTACATCCACTAACTTCTTTAATGGTCTAATTACCACATAAGGACTCATACTTTAAGGTTCTATAGCTATTTAATACCTTTAGCTACTAGAACACTACTTTTGCACTTTATGCGATTTAGTCCTTTTTATTCAATTAAGTATGTAAACAGTAAAATTTCTTAACGAAATTTTTATACAATACTAATAACATGCTGTAGACATTAAAATAGTAATAAAATAAATATTTTGACATCAAATTTTTGGTCCTGAAACCGCTATTCTAATTTTCACTGAAAACGGGTTGTTACACTTTTCCTCCTCTAATTTAAGCACATTAAACATGAATTAATATCTCAAAAATATTAAAAAAAGAGATAAGCACACATAAATAAAAACAAAAATTAAGTATTTATCATGCAAAACAAAAATCGAATAATAGAATTCATCATAGGGTTTATCTTCCCTAGGTATCTAGGGAACTAGTTCATAATTCTAAATAAAAACATCTCAAAGTCAGAGTAACCACAAGAAATAAAGAAACTTATAGAAAATTCAAAAGAAATTAAAAGGAGGTCTTTGATCTTGATGGAAATCTACTTCAGAGTTGGCCCCAATAGTGTTCTTCGAGTTGTTTTCTTCAATATTATATGATGGCCCCCTTCTCTCTTCTTCTATTTGGTATTTATAGACTTTAAAATGCTCAGGAAGCTTAAAAATTGTGTTTTTTCACGTGTTTAGGAAGCAAGCTGCAAAATTGACACGGTCTGGTACATGGCCGTATGTCCAGCCCATATGGCTCACACGACCATGTGTCCAACCCCTCTGGGAAGGCCCAACCCGTATGGCTCTTGAAATATGCTCTCTTTTTTTTTGCTCATTTTTCGCTTCTTTTACTCCCAAATGCTCAACGGAGTATAAAAACATGAATTTAAAGGATTAGGAGCATAAAATTCACCAATTTGCATAAATAATCATCGAAAAACGCATTAAGAACGGATCAAAATATGTTACTTTCATCACTTATCACAAGTACACTTATACTAAGCATCAATTTCATCTGTAAATCAATTTCACAAAATTCCAGAAAATTAGTTCATGAAGATTATGAAATTCTGATTTCTTTAAATTACCTCACAAATCATGTTTAATCTTGATAAATAAGATCAAAAACCTTTTAATAGATCCATTTTGAGTTGGAGCATCCATTGATTTGTGGATTTCCTCTCAAAATTCAAGATCCACCATTAAAGAGCCATGTGTTCTTGGAAGAAGATAACATTGATAAAAATCCTTTAATTGACTCTCAAATCATGTAAAAATGTTTTTAACAATCATAAAAACAAGTTTAGGATTGAATATTACCTTTGATTCGCTCTAAATTCGTTGACTGAAAATCTTGATTCAAGAAACTTGAGAAATTTCATAATATTTTTGGCTAATTTTGAGAATAATTTCAAGTGAATTGAGAGAGTATTTTGGGAAAGAAATTGATTGGATCTATTTTATGATGATAGATATCTAAAATCATGCAAAGGAAACAAATTTTAAAGCTCTCTCATATGATGTAAAATGTGTGAAAAATGGGCTAGATACATTAGTTTTAAAACCGAAACCTCCCACTAGAAATTTGTAAATTGGGAAATTTGTCTAATGGCCACTCCCACATTTCCCTTACTTTACCATTTAATCTTTTCCCTCCAAAATTCTGAATTTTAAGGTTTATTTGCCATATAAATACTCTAAATTTTCCTTTTTTTACAATTAAATCTTATTTAATTAATATTTAAGTTTTACTCAAATTACCCCCAATAAAAATTACTTTAAAATTCTTTTTCAACCAAAATTAATTATTTTCACTAATAATTATTTAAAATCTTTAAATTTAATTTTTTGAAATTTTTTCTTTTATTTTATGGATTATTGTTTAATCGATTTTAAATGAAATTAGACTCCTAAATTAAATTAAAAATTACTAGAAACCCTATAAATTCATAGTTTCACACTTGAAACTTGAAAAACATACCTAAAACTACTAGACCCGGCTTAGGGATATTATACTATACCCTCTTCTGAAATCGGTCAACATAGTACGAAAAAGCTCACCTTTCTTGCCTATGTACCATCATTGGCGAACCCAAATATTTTTCTGGGTTTTGCTCTATTCTCACTCCCTAAACCTCTTTCATCGTATCTCTTTTTGCTGCGTCCACATTTCAGCCAAAGAAGGCCTGACTAGAAACAAATCCATACTCCAAACTTAATTTCGTACAATCTAAGCATTTGCCCTAGAAGCATCACTAAACAACACGCATTCATCCGCAAAGAAAATATGGTTAATAGCCAACCTTTCTCTATCAATCTATGCCCCCTTCATTTCCCCATTCACCTTTGTCATATTCAACAGAGTAGAAAAACCCTCAGCATACAATAGAAAAATATATGGGCTAAGTGAGTCACCTTATTGTAGTCCTCTCAAGGGCCAGAAATGATCACTGACTTCAATATTTACTCCCACTGTGTAAGATATAGAACAAACACATCTCATTACTAAAGCGACCTAGTTTGCATGAAAACCCAACTCGGTTATCATCCCTGCTAAAAAATCCCACTCTACTCGATCATATGCTTTACTCATATCAAGTTTAAGTGTAAAATTTCGTTTTTTACCCACTTTTCTCATTTTAAGCGAGTGTAAAACCTCATAGGAAACTAACACATTATGAAAAATCTATCTTCCTGGAATAAAGGCCCCTTGGGCCTCATCTATGCAACAATCTAATAACCTACTCATTCGTCCAACAATAACTTTGGCTATTATTTTGTAAATGACATTGCACAGACTAATGGGCCTGAATTGCATCATATTTTTGGGTTTATCAACTTTTGGGATCAAGACAATATGGATTTTATTGATCTCACTCATCTCAACCTCGCCATTCAAAGTTGCTAAACAATATTGGGTAACATGATAACCTATTATATGCCAGTACCTTTGGTAAAAGAGCACTAGAAACCCATCAATACCTGGTGCCCGAACTAGAGACATTGCTTTCGCTGCTGTCCGTATTTTATCCTCTATAAACGGTTGTAAGATATCCTCATTCATGTTGTCTATGATCTTCCGTTGCATCAAGCCTAAAATTCATGTGTCATCACTTGCATTTAATGCAGTGAACAGTTCCATAAAATAATTCGATGCAATACGCAACATTTCCTTTTCCTCAGAAACCTACCTTCCCTCATTATTCTCAAATCCCCTAATTTTATTATTTTTTTCTTTCGACTTTTTGCAGCCTTATGGAAAAAAAATATAATACGATCACTATTTTCCAACCAGTTGACATGGGCCCTTTGTTCCCAAAACAATTCCTTCTTATCTGCTTCCAAATTAACACTCAATTGGATCTCAACAATTTCCACTAAAACATTATCCTCTGGCTCTTGATCATAAAGCTCTAACAATCGCTCCTCCAACTTTCGTTTCCTTACCACTCTATCCATTTTAAAGTGACGGCTCCACCTCTATAGATGTCCACCTAATTTTTCTAACTTAATAGACACCCCATTAGAAGATAGTGCCCACCCACGCCTAATCTCCTCCTCACAAGATTCCTCGAAACACCAGTTTGCTTAAAAATAGAACTTATAACTACCCATCCTCAACCTCTGTCTAGCAACTTCCCTTGTGTCAATTAAAATAGGACAATGATCATATATGGAATGATGCAAATGCTCAATTGTATAATTGGGAAACAGACTCTACCACTCCATATTCGCAACACCGCTATCAATCATCTCCCTGCTATTGTTTGATGCCAACTTACCCCTTTCTCATATGAGCCATCTACCAATGAATCCCAAGTCACTTAACTCGCAATCTTTTAACACCAAACGAAATTCATGCATCTGTCTTTTCAATTGGAGACATCCATCTCTCTTTTCAAAGGAGTAAGCAATCTCATTAAAATCCCTTACAACCAGCTACGGAATTGTCTAATCTTGACCCAGATTTTTGAGTAAATTCCATGACAAGCTCCTATACCATTCCTTTGGATTCCTATAAAAACTCGTGAACCTCTACAAAGATATCTAGTTATCGTCTTAAATAGTAACATCAATATAATATTGAGAGAAACTCCTCAACGTAACTAAATAGTTGCCTTTCCAACATAAAAATAAGCCTCCATTGGACCCTAAAGTTCCCAACATCGATACCATTGCCAAAACTACACCTCCTTCAAACTCCTTCCATTCGTTTAGCACTAATTTTTATTTCCATAAGAAACAAAATTTGGGGAGAAACATCTATCAATTTGTTTTGGAGACGATTAACAACCTATGGCTTCCCTAACCCACAGACATTTCAACTTAGGATTTTCATTGCATACAGCTGCTCTGTATGATAGAGCTAGCTGTTTTCTCATTTTTTATCCCTTCCGACTTCTTCATTCAAAGAAACAAACAGCTCCCCCACTAAACGTTTCCTTTTCTTCCATTCCATTGTCATAAGCGAATCCTCCTCTCTGTCCATAGCCAGGTCTATAAGCCTAACAAGATTTACGCCATTATTTTCTAGCCCTTGATCCATTAATTGCTTATTGTAATCCTAACTTGACGCCAAAATTCTAGATCCTAATGGCTGTGATTGGGATTTGGATATATTTAATCCATGTCATCATGCCAATTACTTCGCATGCACCCTAAATCCCGAAAATTTCGCCCATTATCCCCACTTTCCATATCCAAAGTTCTATTAATCGAACCGTTAGGCTCCTCAGCCACCGACTAAACACTGTATTTCTCCTATTCTCCATCGCACATAATAAGTTGTCCCAGTCAAAAATAATTTTTGACGGATCAACTCGCACCTTTACCGGACAGAAACTCTCACAATGGCCAAGTTTGCCACACAGAAAACAAAATAGTCTAAGTTTTTCATACTGAAAATGTGTATAAAAGACACGATCAGTCCCCACCAGAATCTTCTTTTTTCTCTTCAGCAGTAAATTCACATCCAAACGAACCTTGATTCTCATAAATCATTGGATTCCCAAATTTGGAATAGTGGTATCGTACTCAATAAAAGTACCTAAAACTCACCAAACTAATGGGCCATTGCCACCGATATTAGTCCCAAGGGCAAGTCATGCACTTGGACCCAAAACTCGGTAGAAAGCAAAAGTATTAATAGCTGATTCTCCCCTGGTTGGATCTTGTGTAACAGTAGTAAATGATTATTAAAAAACCATGGGGTACCCTCTAACACTCTATTCATATCCACTTCATAAAAAACTAGAATAAATACCTTTTCTCACTAAGATCTGAAATGGATATTCCTCCAATTGGGTGCCACAAGTCAGTCATAGTGTTCTTTAATGAAGGAAAATGAGCAACACAATCAATCAGACATCTTCCCACCATGCACAATTTATAATCATCTTCCACCAGCGGTGCCTCCGCTCAGAAAACCACTTCCTCCTCATCTATAATATTCAAACTGGCAAGTTCTTCCTCCATAATTCATTAAGGCGAGAAAACTTGAGAAAACAAACCCTAAAAATCTTGTGTCAATAGACAGACGAAAACACGCCAAAGCGACAAACTTAGAGAAAAAAAAGTCGCAAAAACAGGCTTATTCTTTGTTCTTTACTTTACTAGTTTGTAATAAATATATTTAAATAATGTTTTGGTTGAAATGGTAAGATTTAAATAATGAAGACTATGATGTTTTAGGTTCAAATATATTTTTGGATTTTATATAAAATATGAAATGACAAAAATGCTCTCATAGTAATGTTTGTTATTTTATAAAATGAATGAGTTTTCGGTAACTTTTTAAATGAGTGGGGAATTTGATTAATGGGTGACATCAACTTCAACCTTTCAAGATGATAGTATAGATAATAACTATCACTAAAAATAATGATTCACTTAAATATTTATTTTATTTTATTTTATTTTTGGTACAAACAAATGATTACATTGCAATAAAAGAGGGGCAATGCGTTTACAAACATAAGAACGAACTGAACCATGAATTTCATGCGGATTAACTTAAAACCCATAAGAGTATTGTGAATCTAGTGTACATATAATGGTAAAAAAAATGTTAAGCTTGTTGTTGGAAAACAAAAGAATTATTTTATAGTGCAATAGGTGAACTCTGATGAGTTTTTTAAAAAAATTAAATATTAGTTTAAGAACTAGTTAATAATTTTTAAAAATAATTATGTATTTTATTAAATTTAAAAACAATATGTTAATTTAAATTCTATGAATGTACATCACTAATTTTTTATTTGAAATATTTAATAATTAAAAGGCTTAAATGTAAAAAAAAAACAAAATGCTCATTAAATAATTAAAAAAATTAATTAAGCCCTAACTAAAAATTCAATTTAGCCATTAATCGAAAATCAATTGAACTTTAGAGATATAGTTCTTCCTCGAAGTCTCTTACAAATCATTAAGTGATGGTGTGGCAGCTAATGTAGTAATTGACAATGAAGGTTATGATGATGTGATGGTTGACATGGTATTTAACATGGAAAAATGGTGACTATGAGGGCTTAATTGATCTTTTAATTAGTTTATTAGGACTTAATTGATTTTATTTAATCTTAAAGTTATTGAATAATTTAATAAATTTAGAAATTTATAATTTTTGTTAAAATATTGTAAAATTTTTAAAAATTATAAAATTTGTTAAAATAAAAAATAAAATTATTAAAATGATAAAATTTATATAAAATAATAAATTGTAAAAATATAATAAAATTACAGATTTATTTGGGAGGTTTGGAGACTATAGTTTCGATAATAAGAAAATTGATAGCTTGACTGTAATGGTGATCAACTTGATATGGGGTATGGAGTGAGATTTTTTTTTGGGGTACAATTGACGGGTATGTCATAATTTGGGATTAGAGTGATAATAAATTTAGTATTTCGTGATCTAATGTAAGTAACATGTAATGGTTTTACTTGAAAAGATGGGATCTGATAAAAGATAATAATTTTATAAATAATTTGAATTTTATATTTTAAAAATAAATTAAAACCTCACAAAATAATTAAAAACAATTAAACTTTGACGTTTGTTTTAAGCCCAGTTAAATTTTGACAAAACTTTTATCAGAAAAGTAATTAGCAACTGTCAAATCATTTGATTATGTTACAAACAATTATTTATGGAAAACATTATCATTTTAGAAAGTTAATAAATTAGAATTAAAAATTCGAATATTTCTATATTTTCTCTTGTTGGACCTCACTTAATCCATATTGATAAGATCATTGAATTTCTTTTCAGTTTTAGCACTTTTCTCTTTGGCTTAGCTCAATCAATACTTTTTTATTTGACTAAATAATGAAATTTATATTTTATTATATAATAAGATAGGTTATTTAAAATTTTAATAAATCACCTATAATTCTTAAATAGAAGAATAAAAGTATTTCAACAACATGCTCGAACCCACAAATTTATCGCTAACAACAATACTAATATCAACTAAATTAAAACTCAATCAATTATTTAAATTTCTTTCATTAAATTGATATGATATTATTACAAATAATGATTTTATTAGAGCATTCTTCACTTAGTAATTATTATACATTTATTTATAATATATTCAATTTTTAATTGAATTTTGTGTCAACTCATTTGGTGAAAATACAAAAATTGAAATTATTTTTTAAAAGAATTATGCCATCTAATTTTTATTCACTATTCTTAATTAAATAAACCATTTTTCTTTTGTTAAAATTTGAAGTACTCAATACAGTTCACATCATTCTTCATAGTTAGGAAAATACTATCCACTACATTTTTTTCTAAAAGTATTTTTCAAAACAAGGGTAAAGTCAGGGATCAAAATTAAAATTGTATTCTTTTATAATAGTAAAATGTAATTTCACCATTTTAATATCTATATCTTTATAATTTTTAACGGATTAAATCAAATTTTTAAAAAAATTTTAAAGGAGTCTAAATGAAAATTTTGCAATTTTAAGACTAGCACCTAAAGTTTTTAAATATATATAATTTTTTCGGTCCATATAGTGTCTTATATAATGACTAAAAAACACTTCCTTTATTAAAGCACTAGGAAATTGCTTTTAATTAATAATAAATTAGCACATTTTGCTAAGCAAAACTAGAAACGGAAGAATTAAAGTTGTTGGTAACGTATCGGTAGATATATATATTTTATTATAATATTGATATCAGGCTATTTTATTATATATATACAAATATATCTCAATTATGTAGATACAAATATAAAATTAATAATTATGTTTAATATCTTAATTGAATGATGATATTTTATTTGTAAGTTTAATTATAAAAAAAGTTAAAAAAAATATTAAAATTTTATACCAATATTGGTACAAACCGATATAGGTTAAAATTGACCGAAACAATTCCAAAATTTTGACCCAAACGAAAAGCAAACCGGTTTTCCAAAATCACATCTATTTTATTGCAAATTAATTAGCTGTAATTATCAATGAAGTTTAGTGGCATTTTCCTACCTTGCTCTTTATATAAAGCTCATCACCACTCAGTTCTCATCACCTTCAGTTTCAAGTCTCTGCATTTCACTGATCAAACAGATTCAACAGCAATGGCGATGGCTTTCAAGATGGTACATATATCCCAATTTTCTTTTCTTTTCTTTTCTTTTCATTTCAACATCAATGATTTGTAATCTAGTGTATTTGGGTGTATGAAAACAATAGGCAACAACCGGGATGTGGGTCACTGATGAGTGCAAAAACTCATTCATGGAGATGAAATGGAAGAAAGTCCATAGATACATAGTGTTCAAGATCGATGAGAAATCAAGGCTGGTGACCGTCGATAAGGTCGGCGGTCCCGGCGAAAGCTACGATGATCTCGCTGCTTCTTTGCCTACCGATGACTGCCGTTACGCTGTCTTTGATTTCGATTTTGTCACCGTTGATAACTGTCGGAAAAGCAAGATCTTCTTCATTGCATGGTCCGTCGCCTTTTCTACTTATTCCGTCACTACTATACATTTTCTTATAGGAACTCATTATTTATACAAGGGTAACATGGTATATGGCATACATAAAGAACAATAATGAAGAGTATTATTTTCTTTAGTGGGTTAATAATAACCAAATAATTGAGGTTTATATTAGAATGGTTGGGATTTATGAATTGGAATCTAAGTATCTCTTTGTTTTTTCATTATTATTAATTAAGAAGTTGTTGGATTATAGGTCCCCAACGGCATCAAGAATTAGGGCAAAAATGCTGTATGCTACATCCAAAGATGGGCTGAGGAGAGTGCTAGATGGCATCAGTTATGAAGTTCAAGCAACTGATCCAACTGAGATGGGGATTGATGTGATTAAAGACAAAGCTAATTAGGATTTTAATTTGAAACATAAAATCATGTTTATTACCATCTTAATAACCCTTCTCTTGTTGTTACTATTTAAACTTTTTTGGGGGGCTAGATTTTTAGCATTAATCTTCTAATTTATAAAAATATTTATGATGTTCCATGTTTGGCTATTTGAGGACAACCCCTTTTTTTAAAACACAAACTATCAGTGGTTCAACACCTAACTTGAACACCACATTAATTTGTTTGCCATGTTGTCTTCATCAAACTTGTTAAAAGATGTAGCAGTTTGGTAATCCTTGATTTTAGGCTTGGATTAATCGTACATAAAGTTTGCCAATTCAATAATAGAGAGCATCTTTTGCTTTGCTTTGCACTACCCATTACATGCTTCTAATTAACCCCATCTTCTTTACTCAACACTTACCATTTTAGGGAATATATTCCCTTTGTTATCTTTGATACAATAGCCTATACATGTTTGAAGCGGTGATTAAAATTTTCGTCATTCACTTACATAATAAAAGTTCAAATTATGTTGATGAAAATAGTTGATTACTACATATACATAATTTGACATTTAATTTTGAGGGATTAAATTGCCTAGAAAAATTGCATTCACATTGAACATGTTTCAATCATACAGTTTTTTATCTAAATAATATAAAAATAAATAAATAATTATTGAAATGAGATAACAAGGCATTATTTACGAAACCAGGCAAATTAAACAATGCTCACCAGTCGGCGACACCAACCTCACTTGCTATCAATTGTTACATTGATGATTAGTTTCAAAAAAAATAATTTTTTTGTGCTGCTTGAGCAATTGGCAGCATTGGTATGTATAATGTAAAAAATACGCCCTTGAAAAGTATGAACACAGGCCAAAAAAAATTATTTTTTAATGGTTTCGCGGACGTATCAAACGGCACTGGAATAAATTAATATATAAGTTTTTTTAAAGATTAAAAAAAAGTCGAAAAACGGATTTAAAGTCAAATCCGTGTGATGGCACCGGCTTGACGGCCTACCACCGACATGACAGGTCAGTCACGGGTTCGGCTTTCATTTTGGTGAGGCTTAGTGAAATAGCCATGGGAGTGGAGGCTGGATTGCCGTTCTCCACCTTTTTTCTTTTCAACATTTTCAAGATATACTAGCGTCGTTGAAGCAAAACACCCCCCATCTACTTGCTTCGCCTGTATACTAAGGAAGTACTCTAATAACACAACTTGGTGTGAAGTTACCGTACTAGTGCTTCAATGCCATCGCCAGTAACTAATATATCACCAAGACATTAACGTATAAAACTAGATACATAACATCAGTCCTTTCTTTTAACAAACAAAGACGGATGAAGATCGAGACTGACTACAGAATCTCCAAGCATGGCAAACCAATTATGTGGCTGTTGCACAGTCGAGAAACCACGTGAGTACTGTCAGTGCTCTGTTACTCAAAACTCTGAGGTTGAACCATTTAAACCTCCTCAGTCCTCACCAATAGTCACTAAGAAAGGCGTTGTTAAGGTCAAGCTGTCAAATTTGTCACTTACAGCAAAGGTTAGTAAGATGTGTGCGGACTACCCTTAGCGACTAACCGGGCCTTACAGCAATCAACCGTCCCATCTGGATTTCGCTTTACTTTGGAAGCCATTTGCAATCAACTGGCTTCTTACCTTGAGGCAGTGGTTCCAACATCCAAGTGCCGTCAGAAATTAAAGCATTATACTCAGTTACAACAGCTTCTCGCCAAATTTCATTACTCTGCGTCTTCGAATGTTGGTGGCATATCTTCACTCACAGTAGTGTGAAAACATTTTGGGCCAAAACCCCAGCTTTACTCCTTGTAGTAACCATAAGAAGCGATTTATCATGTAAACTATACAGCACCTTGGGCCTTAAGGATTCCGCCATCAAGCTGAGCTATGAGAAATTTTGGGCCGAAATTTTTGTTCTTTTCAACATCCAGGGATTTCAATCTCAATCTCAATCTCAACTATGACTTTCCAGATATTATGTACTTAAATGCATTTTAATACATTATTTGTAGATTATTGTAATAATAATGATGTCAATTAAATAAAAATGCAATGGAAAAAATTAATTTCATAGCAAACAATTGTTGATAAGTTATAACTGTATTAAATGCATTCCAATATAATTAAATAGAATGTAGAAAACAAATTATATACATTATTAAGGGAATTGTTCGAGGCTTTTCTGTATTTAATAATTACATTATATTTTAACTAAATTCAAAATCCAATGAAACTGAGATTTCAAACGAAGGAAAAGATCGGGTAATGTTATTTTATTCCTCCACAAAATCCTAAAGGCATTAAATTTCTTAGCGTTGGACCGTTAGTATTTAGACAAGTACAAGATCCTGTTTTCAAGGTTAGTTCCTGTAAAAACATCCATGTACAATGTAATAGAAAATCCCATTGAAAACAGTAGCCCGAGTGGACATTCCAACAGACAAATGTCACCTTTTAGCGTCAACACTCGACCCATTTTCCGCCTCATTTCCAGTTGAAATAAATGGCCGCGATGACTGATGCACACTGATTAGCTTGCAATAAATATTTTTAGAAATTTCAAACAGTTATATGTTAGGCTCTCGTAGCTCAGTTGGTTAGAGCACCCGTTTAGTAAGCGGGAGGTCTTGAGTTCGACTCTCAACGAGAGCAAGACTTAAAAATTTTCGCTTCTTTTTCAGCAAAAAAAAATGTGTCAAATGCTGAGTCAGCAAGAAAGCCAACAACAGACACTCTACAGATTATCTAGCCCAAAGCAAGCCAGACAGCGTGGGACCCATTTTCTTGATGATCGAAATGATCACATGTCCGCCACGCCACAAGCCTCGATGTATCTATGCCGTCCATTTTGACTAATTCGGTGGTTTGAGATACAGCGAAATGATCGCAGTTTGTACCCGCATTGTGTTACGTTCGATATCAACCGTCAGATGTTTTTGCAAACATAGCCGATTAATCCATTTCGTAAGCTAAAATGGAAGCGCACAGTCTAAGATGTCTGTGGGTTTCCCATCCATTTCACTTTTGGTTAAAATACTGAAGTCTCCCAGATTAAATTAGATGCTTTTGTTTTTGTCCCTATAGCTCTAATGCTTTTGTTTTTGTCCCTATAGCTCTAATGCCCCTTCAACTTTTTCATAATTGCCTTTTGTGATGTAGGTTAACAAATAGGATTTTTTTTTAAATTTCATTATACGTTCTGATTATATATTCTCTTTTTGACATAATGTTTAGAATTATTTATAACCTCTCTGTAACACCCCTAACCCTTATCCGTCACCAGAATAGAGTTACGGAGTATTACCGGACTTTTTAGATCAAATACAAACATCTCATATCATTTAACATACATAACAGAAACTATTCATAAATCATTCATATTGTCCTTTGTATGAGCCCTTGAGGCCCAAAATATGCGTTAGAAATAAATAGGGACTAAACCAGAAACTCAGAGAATTTTTCGTAAAATTTCAAAAATTTTCTTAGGTGCAGGGGACACACGCCCGTGTGGCCAAGCCGTGTGGCTCACACGGCCAAGAGACATGCCCGTGTCTTAGGCCGAGTGGGCATTCGATGTGAGGCACACAGTCGTGTCCCAGCCTGTGTCCATTCCCGTGTAACTCTCTGACTTGGGTCACACGGCCAAGCCACACGCCTGTGTGCTAGGTCGTGTGATATAAAATTAAGGTGCAGGGGTTACACGGCCATGCCACACGCCTGTGTGCTAGGTCGTGTGAAAATACCTGGACATTCTGTTTCTCAATTTAAAGGATGCAGGGGACACAGCCAGACCACACGCCCATGTGTTAGGCTGTGTGTCACACACGGCTGAGACATACGCCCGTGCCTCTACCCGTGTAGACGAAATTAGGCCATTTTAAGGCCATATTTCACACCCATTCTTTATTTCAACCTAAACACCAAATTTCATACTTATAAGCCATAACAAAACTTTCAATACAACCAATTCTTAGCTCTAAAAATGTCATATTATCATACATATCCTAACATTCTAAACTATACATTAATCAATTCATACATTTGATTACCTATATCAACCATGTTTTACCAACTCATTCGTTAGCATGCTTAAAAACTATCCATCAATTAGCCACATCTATACATATATCAAGCATGACAAGACTATATATATATATATATATATATAAGTTGATTTGAAATATAAACAAAATGTAATTCTTAACATTTACACAATTCAATCCAACCCTATATATGCCATATAAATCATAATGTACATTGCAAAACTATCGGAATGAGCTGAATAGTGTGACTTGATGTGATGATCCGATCTCCCGACCTCACGATAATATACAAGGACATTAAATAACACAAGTAATGAAGCTTAGTAAGTTCGAAGGGTTAAAAGTAAATCTTACCAAACCTACTATAACAAATCAATTAAGTAAATCATTCAATGTACACTTCCTGCCACATCACAAAATCAATTGATCATTTTTCTTATTTTAGATCAATACCAATAATAACCATAAGTCTTCCAATATAAATTTCATATGTCACTTACTAAGTTTTACTGAATTGGAGAACGGCTTACGGATATGAGTATATCGTTTTCAAAAGCCCGAAGGCTGAACTGAAGCTCATGAGAGCTAAACGGAAACTCGTAAGGGTTGAATGGAAGCTCGTAAGAGCTGAACGGAAACCCATAAGGGTTAAACAGAAGCTCAATAGAGCTGAACGGAAACTCATATGAGTTAAACAGAAGCTCGTAAGAGCTAAACGGAAAGTAAACACGAAAGTTCGCAACAAATTCTGAACTTTGGTTTACTTGGGTAATTTACCGTCAATTCTTCCTTTGTTGTCGTTCGCCACACAACGATTGTACTAAATCCCGCGTTCCATTTAAATCCGGATATTCACTTCAAATTTATAATTTAACAATATTCCATTTTTCAATAATATACTAAATACATAAAATCATTCATCAATTCAATATAAGTATTAAAATTTAACCATAAGAACTTACCTGGGTTAAATTGTAATATTTGTAGAAGTTTAGGGACTATTCTGTTAATTTCCTTTTTTTCACGAGTATCTACGGGCTTCTAAAATATAAAATTATTCATTCATTAACGTATATTTCAGTTCTAATTCACTTCACAATTAATACCCTCAATTTTTAAAATTACACAATTACCCCAACTTTTACAATTTTTGTAATTTAGTCCCTTACTAAGTAGTCTATCAAATGACCTGATTTTTCTCAATTGAAAATTTATCTAAATATTCTAGGCTATCATACAGCCCTCGGTAAACAGAATTTAATACCAAACCCTAATATTTAATCTTTTCACAATTTAGTCCTAAAATTAATATCTATCAAAATTATTATGTAAAATCGTCATACAAAAAAATTAAAGCTCTAAATTCATATTATTTCATCAAAAAAATCCAGTATTCATCAATGGTAACTTTCTAAATTTCGAATAAAATCAAAAATTAATGAAATAGTTAGTTGGACCTAATTGTAAAAGTCTCAAAAACATAAAAAATTCATGAAAAGGGCAAGAATTGGACTTGCTTGAAAAAAAATATGAAAAGCCAGCTGAAAGGTCCTCCTATGGCGTTTTTGGACTGAAAATTAATGAAGAATTATCTAGAATTCAATTTGGTCATTTGATTTATTTTTAATTTCAACTAATTTACCATTTTGCCCTTAATTCACTTTATTTTCTTATTTTTTTCACACTTATGCAGCCTCAGCCATCCCAAATATGTCTATTTACCCTTTTAGTCCTCCTTCATTTACCACTTGGTTATTTAATCACTATTTCTTTAATTAGCAAATTTTGCATCTTTTTCAATTTAGTTCTTTTAATTAATCAACTATCAAAACGTTAAAATTTTCTAACGAAACTTTAATACTACCTTAATGACACTTCATAAATATTTGTAAAAATATTTATGGCTTGGTTTATAAAATCGAGGTCTCGATACCTTGTTTTCTAAACCATTTAACCTAATAAATCCTTATAAAACACAAATTACTAATTCAAAAAAAAAAAAATCTTCCTAAAATCACATTTGACTCGTAAATAATAAATAATAAAATTTACGAGCTTACTCATTGGATTTAGTAGTCTCGAACCACTTTTTCCGACACCACTGAAAATCAGGCTGTTACACCCTCCTCAACTCATAAATAAGAGGATAAAGTGCTTCAATACACTCAAACCCACGCCCTCTTATAATGACAACAATGCACATACCATTCGAACTAAGACTCGATCGACATTAACGGATTCTAATATCTAAATTCAAGTATGTTATCTATAAAAATAAAGCATATTCAAATATCTATTATTAAAAAAATTAAAATGTATTTATATTAAAAAATGTTGTGATAAATATAAGTTTAAAAATTGTATATTTTGAGTTAGGTAAGTATTTTTTTAAGTTTTGAATAACGAGTTTAATGGTTTTTGGGTTGGTAATTTAATATAAATATAAATATATATAATTATTATTTAACATATATAATTAATATAATCTTTTATAATATAATATATTCGGGCCAAAAAGTCTTGCTCAAGATTTTACCCAAACCCATTTTTTGGATGGGAACCTTAGAATCTGAACTGGTGATTCGACTCATGAATAGGTCTACACACAAGTGAAGACTATTAAATTTATTTATTACTTCTTGTCGATTAAGTCTTAGTTTGATTGGTATAAGTATTGTTGCCAATGCGCGAGGAAGTGATTCTAATGCGCTGAGGTAAATTATTCTCGGATTGAAAAAGAATTATAAGTATTGTACGGGGATAATAAGAAAATTGTTTAGTTACAAATGAGTGGTATTGGAATTCAAATTCACATTGCTGCTCATGTGTTGATATTTTTATGCATATTGATTTGTTTTTCATCCCATCAGTTTGGTATGCCTTTCATATAATGTGTATTCAATCAATGCGCTTTTTCATTATTATTACCAATATTTTCATTTTCTGCTTTACTATTTAAATATAATATTCTACCCTCGATGGTTAACGTTTAACTACCAGTTGATTACAGAACAGTGGTGTGTTAAATTTCTATATTTGTCGTTTATTTTGGGGTACAAAATAAAACCTGTTTCCTTTTCATTCTTTATTTCATACGCACCTTTTTATTTTACAATTTATTAATTGCACCTTTTTAACATATTTCTAGTACTACTATTATTATCCATCTGATCAACGCTGATGAATTATTTTGTGGGTAATTTACCAAAAAAGCCTTTTTTTTTTAATTATCGAAATGGGTCGGGTAATTTATTATTTATCAGAATGGGCCTTTTCTAGCAAATCGCGTCCACGTCAGTGCGATGTCAGGGGACGTGCCAGGAAATCGCGACCACGTCAGCGCGCTTTGCTGACGTGGCAACAAATCGTGTCCACAAGGGGGCAATTTGTTGCCACGTTAGCAAAGCGCACCGACGTACGCTGATTTGCCTAACGCGTGAAACAGTGCAACTAATGAAATTTCATGTATATAGTTGCACTAAATTATTTAAATTATTTATAATACCTAAATTATCCCTATTTATTTGTTATATTACATAAAATACTTCTTTGAAAATACAAAACATTATGATAGCTAATTTAAAATTTATTCTCCACAACTAATGAAAATCATTTAAAATACTAAAACTAGATCTGTCTGAACAAACTATAAGAAAATCTCTGGAATGCTGTGATTTCTTCGTCTTCAACGAAAGATCTCGAGAACGATCACGGTGAGGAAAGCTTGTGCTTAATGAGGAAGCAAATTTGGACACTCGGAATCATCTAACAATTATGCAGAACAGCAGCCGTCTTTCTTCACAGCTAAAACATCATCCCCAGAGCCAACATTGATGGTTTGTCCCTTGGGCAATGTTGTTTGATCATTCCCTCCTTCGAGTGCTTTTCGACTGATCATATGATGTATTTGAGTTCGTACTTCAGTGAATGCATGCTCAACATTTGTAGATTCAAGGACAGATGTTTCCATAAAGAAGCGCGTACACGTGGGCGCGACTTATCTGTTTACTTTTTTCTCTAAAACCTTAAAAATCCTAAAAACCCTAAAACCCTAAACCCTAAACCCTAAAATCCAAAAACCTACAAGTCAGGAAATCGCGACCACGTCAGCGTGCTTTGCTGATGTGGCAACAAATCGCGTCCACGAGGGCGGTTTGTTGCCACGTCGAAAGCGCTTCGACGTGTCATGATTTCTTGGCATCGCCCCCGACATCGCTACGACGTGGACGCGATTTGTCAGAAAATGGCCCATTCCGGTAAATAATAAAATAACAGGCCCATTTCGGTAAATTTATAAAAAAAAAGCTTTTATTGGTAAATCAGCCTTATTTTTTCACATTATAATATCATAACCCCTCAGCTACCCCATTCCTTTCCTACAAATCATACTCTTTTATTATTAAGGTTAAAAAAATGAAAACAAAATCTCACTTCTCTTTTATTTGTTTTAACTTATCTTTAGTCCCTGTACTCTTCAATTCTTATAATTTAATCTCTTACTTTTAATTTTTAAAACCTAGTCTTCTATTTGTTTGGTTCTAAAAAAACTAATTGGACCGAACAACCTTGGTTGAACTTCTGTCATTTATGTGTTAGATAAAAATTCTTCAAATAAGTATTGCTATTCAAACCTGATTAAATTAGCCGATCAAAGTAATTGAATCGAAAATCGTTTAATATGTCAGTTTGGATAAAGAAATTGAAACTAACCTCTAAACGAATCACTTAGAATTGATAAAAAATAGAAATCGAGTAAAAAAAACTAAGTTATAAAATTTTCATTTAACTTTTACAATTTTTTAATTGTTGTTGTAGAACCGAAAATATTATGCTTTGGATGGTTGGGTTTTTAAACAAGGTAAGCCGAGAGTTTAAATTCTTGAACTTGAAATAGTACAAGGACTAGAGTAGAGTTAGACTCGTTAAATTTGAACAGTCAAACGAGGTCATTTTGTCGTTGATTAATTAAAGTTTTTAAATTAAGGGAAAATAATAAGAGATAATAATGAGATACTCTCTTTTATAACACTCCCATATCCTAAAACTCACTTTAGTTCATTTCACTCTTTCACTTCACTCTTTCTCAATGGCTACTTTACTCTACAATTTTCTTCCTTTGCTTGTTCTTTTGTTTTTCTCTAATTTTCTGAAATCATTTTCCACTGATGAAACCGTTAAAACCTTCATCTTTCGTGTAGGTTCTCAATCAATTTCGTTTATTTTCCCCACACACTATCACTCGCACACTTCTGAGTTTGCTGAGCCAACTCGAATCCTCCACACCTATGACACCGTCTTCCACAGTTTTTCTGCCTCTTTGACCGAAACCAATGCTGCTTCCCTCAGTAACCACCCTTCAGTGCTTGCTGTTTTCAAAGATCACTACTGACAACTTTACACCACTCGCTCCCCTCAGTTCCTTAGCCTGCAGAACCAACACGGGCTTTGGTCGGATTCTGATTATGGTTTTGACGTTATAACCGGAGTTTTCGACACCGGAGTCTGGCCCGAAAGGCGAAGCTTTGTAGACACGAATCTTGGACCAATTCCTGCTCGTTGGAAGGGAGTTTGCCAAACTAGACCTAGATTTATTGATAAAAACTGTAACTGCAAACTCATTGGAGCAAGATTCTTCTCTAAAGGTCATGAAGCGGGGGCGAGACAGGGTGGTCCGATCGATAGGATCAACGAAACAGTCGAATTTATATCGTCGACAGATGCTAAAGGTCACAGGACCCAAATGGCCTCTACGACCACCGGAAGACATGCATTTTGCTTCAGCATGAGAGGTTACACTACCGAAATAGCGAAAGGCATAGCCCCAAAAGTGAGACGCAGTTTACAAGATATGCTAGAAGAGTTCAGGTTGTTTCGACTCTGACATTTTAGCCGCTTTCGATACCGCTATCAACAACGACGTTGACGTAATTTCAAATTCTATCGGTGGAGGAGATGAAATATCCACTCCATATTATCTCGATTCCATCGCAATCGGAGTATACGGTGTGGTTTCGAGAGGGGTATTTGTTTCATCCTTGACTGGAAACAATAGACCTAACTTAATGTACATTACCAATCTTGCTCCTTGGTTGGTCACTGTTAGAGCAGGAACAATCGACCGAAACTCCCACTAATGTCATCCTCGATGATGGGCGGAGGTTAAACGGCGTTTCGTTATACTCCAGCGAGTAGTTAAAAGGAAAAATGTATCCTTTGGTTTATCCTGGAAAATCTAGAGTACTTTCAGCTTCTTTATGCATGGAGAATTCACTTGATCCAAATGTTGTTAAGGGAAAAATTGTAATCTATAATCGAGGGAGTAACCCAAATGTGGCTAAAGGCATGGTTGTGAAGGAAGCTGGTGGTGTGGGCATGATTCTTGCCAATGGTGCTTCAAATGGTAAAGGTTTGGTCGGTGGTGCCCATCTTTTGCCCGCTTGTTCTCTCGGGTCAGACGAAGGAGATTCCGTGAAATCATATGTTTCATCGTCCCCGAATCTGACATCTACCATTGATGTTAAGGGTACTATGATCAGCATCAAGCCAACTCTGATTGTGGCTTCCTTTTTGCTAGAGGACCTAATGGGTTAAACCTTGAAATTCTCAAGTCGAATTTGATTGCTCATGGGGTTAACATTTTGGCTGCTTAGACTGATGCTGTTGGCCCAACTGGCTTAGACTCTAATAAAAGGAAAACAAATTTTAACATCCTCTTAAGAACCTCCATGGCTTGCCCTTATGTTAGTGGTGCAGCGGCATTGCTGAAATCTGTACACCCTGATTAGAGTCCAGCCGCAATTCGATCTACTATGATGACTATTGCTAGTATAATTGATAATAAGAATCAGCCGATGATTGATGAAGCAACCGGGAAGCTATTGACTTCTTATGATTTTGGTGTTGGGCATCTAAATCTTGATTGAGCAATGGATTTGGGACTCATTTATGACATTACTAACCATGACTATAAAAGCTTCTTGTGTGCTATTGGTTATAATCCTAAGTTAGTGCAAGTAGTTACACGGTTTCCGGCAGTTTGTTCAAGAAGATGGTGGCCAATAATGTTTCATAGTGGAGGGGGACCTTTTAGCTAGCATTGTGAAGAAACAAAATTGGTGGGTCGACCACATTCAATTTGGAGTCATACATGTAACTATTGTCTAATAAGACGTGTTGAAATGAAGACTTTCTTGGGGTTTGCCTTCATCAGTACCATGAAATAGTGCTTATAGAGTAGGCGATTTCTAGTTGCATAAAACTCCAAGTTTTTATGTAATAGATAAAGTACAGAGTAAATAAATATTGGGCCACTTTTCTTTATTTTCTTTTCCTTCTGCTTGGATAGGAAAGCTAAAGAACAGCCATAAATTAAGGGAATTTCTTAGTACTTGTTTGGCATATGAAGAAGCAAACACCCTACACAAATTTAAACTGTGGGTCCTTGTAACACCCCTAACCCTTATCCATCACCAATTTCGGATCATCATCTTGCAACTCTCGTATCCGTTGAAAGAACTAAGGTTTCATTCTCAACTCCGCTAATACAGATTCATCCTTATTAAGAGTTAATTGAGTGTTCATCACTCGAAGCAATAACAAAAATGACTTTTGACTGAGTGCATCCGTAACCACATTAGCCTTTTCTAGATGGTAGTCAATAACCAGATCATAGTCTTTTAGGAATTCTAGCCACCGTCTCTGTCTCAAATTCAGCCCTTTCTGAGTCATCAAATATTTCAAACTTTTATGATCTATAAACACGTAACACTTCTCACCATATAAATAATGTATCCAAATATTTAAAGCAAATACAATTGTAGCCAACTCAAGATCATGTGTAGGATAATTCTTCTCATGTGGTTTTAATTATCGAGAAGCATAGGCCACTACTTTTCTTAACTACATCAATACACAACCCAAACCATTCAGAGACGCATCACTATAAACAATACATGGTACACCTGATTCTGGCTGAGTCAAGACCTGAGCTTCTGTTAAAATTTTCATCAACTGATCAAAACTCTGTTGACACTCATTGGACCAAACAAATTCTACGCTTTTCTGTAGTAATCGGGTTATCGGTGAAGCAATCAACAAAAATTTCTTAACAAATCGGTGGTAATATCCTACTAAACCTAGAAAACTTCGCACTTCTGTTATATTCTTTGGAGTCTTCCAATTTACTACTGCAGATACTTTGCTCAAATCCATTCGAATTCCTTCAGCTGACACAATATGACCCAAAAATTTGACCTCATGATGCCAAAATTCACATTTACTAAACTTTGCATACAACTGTTTCTCCCTCAAGGTTTGTAGCACAATTCTCAAATGATGTTCATGCTTGATTTCTGTCTTGGAATAAATTAGTATATCATCAATAAATACAGCCACAAATCTATCCAAATAAGGTTGAAAAATCTGATTTATTAAATCCATGTAAGCAGTAGGAGCATTGGTCAAATTAAATTGCATTACCAGAAACTCATAGTGACCATATCGAGTTCTGAAAGTAGTCTTCGGCACATCACACTCTTTAACCATCAACTGATAATACCCAAATCTGATATCTATCTTCGAAAATACTACATCATCTTTCAGTTGGTCAAACAAATCGTCAATACTGTTTTAGCTTTGAATCAGGATTTCAAATATCAATAATGTATGCTTAAAATGCCTCATTACCTTTACGCAACAATATCTGACCAGAAAAAGTTGAAATAATTTTAACAGTATCATTCGGATTCTCAAAATTAACTGAAATATCTTCTCCTGTCTAACATTTCAAATTAATCCGTTTCTCTCTATAATTCACTACAGCGCCATTCTTCATTAACCAATCCATTCCCAAAATGACATCAAATTCTCAAAAAGGTAGTAACATCAAATCAGCAGGGAATTCACAGCCTTTTACTTTTAGTGGATAATTTCGACATACTAAATTAACTATTACACTTTGGCCTAATGGATTAGTGACTTGAATATCATAATCAGTAAACTCAACAGGCATTTTCTTTTCTGTTACTAATTTAGTGTAAATATAAGAATGCGTGGATCCAGAGTCAATCAATACATACACAATAGCATCAAAAAGATAGAATGTACCAGCTATTATGTCCGGAGCTGTAGCTTCCTCTCTCGCTCGAATAGCACAAGTACATGCAGGTGTCCTAGCCTCTGACCGGGTAGTAGAATCTCTCATACTCGAACGAGTAGGCCCAATGACACTATTTTGACCTGAACGTTTACTTCTTTGGGAAGTGGCCATCTGTTTCTCTTTCTGCTCTTCTTCCTCTTTTTGCAATTAAGGGCAATCTCGAATAAAATGATCAATGGCTCCACATTTATAACAAGCTCCTGCCTTGCCTTTACATTCACCGAAGTGATTTTTCCCACAATATTTACATTTGGGCTTAGGAACATTTTGCACACTACCCACACTAACCGTAGGTCTAATAGCCATCCCGTAATCTTGTTGAGTCACCTTATTCTTATTTGATCATTCCGGCATTGGAGTGGCTCAACTAAAATCATCTCTAGACTTTTTAACCGGAATTGTTGGAAATGACTTGGAGGAACTTCTCTTGTAAGATTATTTATTCCTTTTGTCTCTCTATATTTTTTATTATATACCTCTTTCAATTTCTAAGCACGATCTGATAAAATGATAAATTCTCGTATTTCTGTGCCCCCAATCATCATTCTGATTTCATAATTCAATCCTTCCTCAAACTGAATACACATTTCTTATTCGGTTGGTACAATTTTTTGGGCATATCTGCTAAGGTATAAAAATTCCCTTTCATACTGGCTACTAATCGATTGCCTTATCGCAAATCAAGGAATTCCCTCTCTTTTTTTGTCTAAATACCTCTTGCCGACATATTTCTTTTTAAATTCACTCTAAAATAATTCCCAAGTGATTTTCTCTTTTGGCACCACGGCCACTATAGTCATCTACCAATTATATGTTTTCTCTTTCAATAAGGAAACAACACATCTCAAATAATCATCTGGGGAACAAGCCATTTCTTCAAAAACTCTTATTGTGTTCTAAAGCCAGTCTCAGCTTTGACAGGATCATCATCTGACCTACCTCGAAATTTTTTGACCTCACATTTTCTAAGTTTTTCGATTGAAGTACATTTACTGGATTTAATCACTAGAGGAGGTGGAGGTGCTACCGGAGGTACTTCGAACAGCGCAGTAGGGGATGAGGTTGTTGAGCCTAGCTTCTTTCTTGCATAAATTCATTAAACCATTGATTCATAAACCCATAAAACATGTTTTTAAGTTCTTGTTCTTGAGCCAGAAGAATTGAGACGTTACTGTTTGTCCCATGTTCAGATGTCTGTACTCTACCACTGACCTCATCATGTTCAGCATGTTCAGATCTTTCTGACATCTTTACAATCTATAAGAAAAACAAGGGTTAGATCAGATCATCACACTATCACAGATTTATGACATATATTTCTAGACATTTCATATACTGCATTCATTTCGAGAATTGACTAAATTGAAGCTCTGATACCACTAAATGTAATACCCCTAATCGTTATCTGTCACCGGAACAAGGTTATAGAGCATTACCGAACTTTACGACTTAAATACGAACATTTCCCAACCTTTGTTACACATACTAAGAATCAATCATATAAAACTCATATTGTCCCTTAAATGGACCCTCGAGGCCCAATATTCACTTTAGTAGTGAATCAGGATTAAACCGAGTACTTAGAGAATTTTTCCCAAAATCTCAAAAATTTTCTTAGAAGCAGAAGACACACGCCCGTGTGGCTGACACACGGTTGAGACACATGCCCGTGTCTCTGCCCGTGTAGACGAAAATAGGTCATTTTAAAGCCTCTTTTCTCACCTATTTTGAAATTAACCTGCACTCAACATTTACATACATCAATATATCCCAACCAAGAAATCAATACAAACTAAAACATGTTCTCAACATGACATAACATCACAAATATTTCATTTACTTATACCTACCTATTTAACTCATTTCATTGATTTATTAAATTCTACTACTAATTACATAAACATACATGCAATATATATCATTCACAACCACATTTCAAATTATATCATTGCCAATTCAACCCTATTCATGCCATATAAACCAAAATTTACATTGCAAAAACTACTGGATTAAACTGGATAGTGTAGCTTGATGTGTTGATCCGATCTTCCGACTACACGTTAATTTATAAAAACATTAAACAACACAAGTAAGCTTAATGAAGCTCAGAAAGTTTAATAGGTTAAATATTAATCTTACCGAACTTAATATAATATAATAAATTAAATTGTAAGTAAATCATACATTTCTCTCTGTCAAATACAATATAATCAATAAACACACTTCCTTCAGACCAATATCAATAATAATCTATAAATCTTTCAATTCAACCACATAAGTCTCTTACCATTTCTTACTGAATCGAAGAGCGGCTTACGGATATGAGTACATCGTTCTTTTTGTGCCATAGTCCAACTATGGTCTTACACATGTATTGCTATGACCCTGCCATGGTCTTACTTTGTAGTGCCATAACCTAATTATGGTCTTATCATCAAAATGCCATAGCCCAGCTATGGTCTTACACATGTATATATATTGCCATGGTCCAACCATGGTCTTACGTTCAAGGTGCCATAACCTAGTTATGGTCTTTTCATTAAAATGCCATAGCCCATCTATGGTCTTACATTTAAGAAATACCATGGTCCAACCATGGTCTTATCCGCCAATTCATTCTTTGCCACGGAACGATCGTACTCAATCTTGTGTTCTACTCACTTTAAACATTCAATTCAATTTTCATACTTTTACAATAATCTTAATTTCAACAAAAAAATATGAATAAATATATTATACCATTCCTAAATTAACAAATAATCATTAAAGTTTAACCATATGAACTTACCTGGGTTTGATTGTAAAATCGATAATAGTTTAGAGACTACTCGGCTAATTTCTCTTTTTATTGTTGATCTACGAGCTCTTGATTTAGAATATAAATTTTTTATTCCTTAGCATATATTTCAATTTCAGTCCACTTCACAATTTGTACCCTTCAAATTTTGAAATTACACAATTACCCTAACTTTTATAATTTTTTCAATTTAGTCCCTTACCAATTAGCTTATCAAATGAGTTAATTTTTCTCAATTAACACTTTATCTAAATGTTATAAGCTATTACACAGCCTTTTATAAACATAATTTAATGCCAAACCCTAAGATTTAATCTTCACAATTATGTCCTAAAATCAATTTCTATTGAAATTTCTTGATAAAATCATCATATAACAAAATTAAAGCTTCAAATTCATGTTAATTCATTATAAACATCCAAAATCATCAATGGAAACTTTCACCCATAATATCAAAAACTAATGAAATAGATAATTGGACCTAATTGTAAAAGTCTCAAAAACATAAAAATTTCAAGAGAAAAGCAAGAATTAAACTTAAATGAAGTAAAAATACAAAACCAGCTTAATAAGCTCTGTAATGGCTATTTTTGGCTAAGAATTGAAGAAGAATTGCCTAGAAATCTTTAGATTTCCTTTTTAAGCTTAATTTCACAAAATTTACAATTTTGCCCTTAAATCACCTAATTCCAAGATTTTTTTTACTTATGTCACCTTAGCTATTCTCTGGGTGTCTAATTACCCTTTTAGTCCTCCCTAATTTACCATTTATGCTATTTAATCACTTTAGCAAGTTTTGCACCTTTTTCAATTTAGTCCTTTTTAATTGATTAACTATTGAAACGATAAAATTTTCTAACGAAACTTTAGTAATACCTTAATGACACTCCGTAAATATTTATAAAAATATTTACGGCTTAGTTTATAAAATTGAGGTCAGGATACCTCGTTTTCAAAACCAATTAACCTAATAATTCATTCTAAACTCAAGTTACTATTTCACAAATCTTTCTAAAATCACATTGAACTCGTAAATACTAAATAATAAAATTTACGAGCTTACTTATCAAAATTGGTGACTTCAAATCACCATTTTCGCTACCACTAAAAATTCAGGCTGCTACAGTCCTATCCTATGGTACAAACTAAAGAGTTTATGGGGAAAAGAGTTTGATTGCAACTCATTTTCCTTTTGCTTTTATGAGAGGAAAAAAAGTTTAGGCAAGGAGGCTAACTCAATCTAAGATTACGGTATACTATCAAACACTTCAAAAAGTATTGGATGTAGAGTTAAGACACATTGCGTTTCCAAGGGCAAATGCATGTTCGAATCTTGGAGACAACATTGTTGAGAAAAGTAACAACAAATCCCAAACATAATTCAAACTGATGATAAGGCTCAATCTCTAATATTTATCACGATATTAAGAAATACTCACCAACTAAATCAATTCATTTGACTATTACAACTTATTTTTTAACTTTTATGTTGTGCTTCTAACATTTATATTAGTTGATTAATCGTTTAACTTCTAATAAGTCAAAATCTTCTTCAACAATTCATTTGAATTTATTGAATAATTGACTCAATCTTGAATAAAATGTATACATATATATAAATAGAATGTCGGTAGTGACAATATATCGCAAAGAAAAGAGAAATAAAAATAAAAAACACATAGATTTTTAAGTGGAAACCCTTTCGGGAGAAAACCATGGGCAGGGGAGAAGAAATTCACCATGTTGAATTCGGATGATTACATGAGGAGTAGACTATGTCTATTTATAGGCTTGTAAAACCATATTCTAATAGGAGTGTAGTAAGATTGAAACACCTTATTCTAATCAATATCAAATAGATGAAGCTTAATAAGGTTTTAAAAACCTTATTCTAAAATAAAATAAAAGAAGTGTAGTTATATATAGATTTTACTTTTATTTTATTTTACCACTGTATTTCATTTAAATAAGGATTCGGGTCACTTAATTCTAACAATCTCCACATTGACACGAATTCTCAATGAACAAGTTCTTCATCGCGAACTCTCAATGAACAAGTTCTCAACAATGAACACCAACCAAGTCTAAGCAATACTCAAACTTGGTTATAGGAAGTGACTTAGTCATCATATCTGTAGGATTTCCTTAAGTACTAATTTTGCTCACAACAATATCCCCACGAGCACAAATATCACGAACAAAATGATAACGAACATTAATATGTTTTGTTCTCTCATGAAACATTTGATCTTTTGTAAGGAAGATGGCACTCAGATTGTCACAAAATACTGTACTAATTTGAATGTCTTCATTGAGTTCACTAAAGAGTCCCATCAACCGAATAGCTTCTTTACAAGCCTCAGTAATCGCCATGTACTCAGCTTCAGTGGTAGACAAAGCGACTATAGTTTGCAAAGTGGCTTTCCAACTGATTGCACAACCTCCGATTGTAAAGACATAACCTGTGAGAGATCTTCTTCAATCAAGATCTCCAGCAAAATCAGCATCAACATACCCAATGACTCTATCTCTAGTTCTTCCAAACTATAAGCAAACATCAGTAGTACCTTGTAAGTATCTTAAATTCCACTAAACTGCTTTCTAATGTTCTTTACCGGGATTCATCATGTATCTGCTAACTGCACTGACTACATATTATAAATTAGATGATGAGATTGAGTACATGTCACATGTTCCATACTCTAGTGTAGTGGGATCTCTCATGTTAATGGACGATATGGATTTTATCAAGAGGGTTAACCGCTTTTTTAACCGTGAGAGGGAGGTCATTCAGAACCCGCTGGCTCCAGAACCGGCGGAAGTTCCCCACGCCGATCCCCAGCAAGAACAACGTGAGGCACTTCGAAGTGCCATTCACACTTTGATTCTTGAGCAAGTTCGGGAACATTGTGAGAAGGGGAAAGGGCGGCTGTCCATTCACTTTCCGGAAATGGCAGAAAGAGACTCCAGTGCTACAGAATGTTGGATCGCCGGTACCCCTACGGCGTAGCGAAAAAAAATTAAAATCGGTGACCCTAACCATGGATCCATGTGTGAAGAACGAATCGGGGTGAAAAGATTACGAAATTACCTAATATTTCGATTGAGAAGACAGTAACTTCTCGACAATGTGTAGTCTGATCTACAGTCAAACCAAGCCACAATCTATCGAGACTCCGACCTCTACGTAATCCACCTAGTTGACTACGAACGGAAGAAATCCCCAAAACAGTTTTGAGAGTTATATTTCTTTGACGGCTTCTAGACCTTAAAATCAAGAAAAACGGGATTCTGATATATATCTTTATTTTTAGGGTTTTTAGGAATTAAATAAATATAATAATATTTTAAACCAAAAATTATAATTATATTAATTATAATATAATTTCGATAAACCATATATTTATTTAAATTCATATGCTAATCAAATTCATGTCCTCATTATGCATACAACAACCTTGTACATAATGTGTTGAAATTTGATTCTTGAATTAAATTAATTCTATAATTAATTTAATTCAAGTGACACCCAAAAATAATACCAACTATGGTTTATTCCGTTCATTTCAACTATAGGTGTAACCTCAGAGGTTCTCGTAACGTTAGCGATAATACTAGAACGATTCCAATGTTACAAACAATGAGTGGCATCTAGCAATGCATCATTCTTTGCCTAAGTCACAAGAGATCATGATTCGACATAACCTTTTATGATTAACCTTTTATGTAATAATCCTTAAGTCCTTTATCTCTGGATTGGGCACAAGTCATGGAATAGTCACACTTGTATAGTCCATTCCATGTTCCTTGATATCTTAAGCAGACTACGATATACAAATAAGTATGACATCTCATATCAACTTATTTGAACATGGCCATGCATTTTTAGTCTCACTTAATCAAGTGGCCTAAGATATTACTCCCATTATGTAGGAGGGACTTATTCTATATCGACCAACCATATCCCTCTACATCGATTATGATATATCCAACATCAGCCTTTATAGAACAACCAGTTATGGTGTACGTTTAACTGTATCAAAATATACTACTCACGATGTTGGGATTATGATGATCTCAAGTCTGAGGATCATATGCATATTAATCATTATGAGTAATGTCGTGACAATTACATAATAATCCAAGAGACATACTCATAATGGGTCAGTCCAATATGTTGTTCTCTAACACACATATTCATGCATCGATTCTGACATTCCATATCAATGACAACTCTTTATCATCAATCAACTACATGTTAGTCTTAATGCATTATCGTTGTCCTATCCAATAATAATACTTGACTAAGGATCTTTTAAGAATAATCATATTATTCTTAGGACATTATTATAAAACAGCTTATTTATACATACAGAAAAGAAACTGAAATAATAATGGTAACACCTTATATTAATAAACATGATAAATCAAGTATGTTATTACAACCATCTCATGATTGGTCTTTGGGCATACTCTAACAAAAACATTATGTCTCGCGATCTGGAAATATCTGCGGAGATGGATACTGAAACCCTCCGCGGATGGGTGGAGGAGAAAAAGGAGAACCCTAATGAATCCCTAAAATTTTATAGGCATTTTTTACGCCGCTATTGAAATAGCCTTTCTGGCTATATTTTCGGCTACTCCGCTCATTTCATAAAGTATTCTGCCTGGTTTAACGATAGCTACCCACTACTCGAGAGATCCTTTCCCCGAACCCATACGTGTTTCTGTAGGTCTTACCGTAACGGGTTTGTCTGGAAATATATGTACCCATATTTTTCCACCACGGCGTACATTTCGTGTCATTGCGCGGCACCCCGCTTCTATTTGTCTAGATGTAATCCAAGCGGGTTCAAGTGCTTGAAGAGCATATCTACCAAACAAATCCGATTACCTCGATACGATATCCCTTCATTCTTCCTCTATGTTGTTTATGAAATCGGGTTCTTTTGGGGTTATAGTTGATGGTTGTTGTTTATGAATTCCATCTCTACTACGAATCGGACATGAGAGTTTCTTCTCATCCAGCTCCTTTTGAAAAAAAAGACTAAAAAATATTTAATTCTTAATCTTAAGATATACTGGTAGTTAATGAATAATTGAATCTTGGGATTCTTTGCTTTGCGATTTTATCGATCTATTAGAAATTTGTATATCTTGTTTGGATCTATTGGATATATATAAGTATAAGGAATTAAACACGATTCTATTTCTAGATAATGTCTTATCTTGGTTTTGTTATAATGTCTTAATCTTTATTTGATTGTTCAATTTTTGTCGATCTGAATCTGATATGATAAACCTTTTGGATTTTATTAACCAAAGAGAGACGACTTTGCACTATAGTTAGCTCAGCACCAATCACGAATCCCCAAGGAATTCCAAGAATTCTTGTTATACATTCGTTCCAACCCTCAATTCTCTTTTCTAGGTTCATCGATATTGAATCAATCGAACGCACTTCTAACACTTGTTCCGCTTTTGGAAGACCCTGCGTTATATCACCAGATCTCGATTTTTCATATATAAATGTAACTAACGTATCTCCTTCGTAGTTTAATTTTATTTTGATGAATAAAATAAAAATAAAAATTTATTTAATATAGAAATATTTAATTTTAGTTGTACTTTCTACTACTATGTTACTAAATACAGAAATATTTTCAAAACAAAAATGTTAATGGTCCCAGATTATTGGTTAATAGAGAATCAAAGTCGATGTACCAATGAATCACGAAATGCTATGGTTCTATAATATGATTTTAAAAATTTATTCAGAAGTAATTCGCGGGATCATGCACTCTTTTCTTTCCTAGTTATAATGAAAAAAAGTACAACTGGGTGAATCCAGCTTATTCTTGAAATAAACAACTCGTACACACTCACTTTCCAAAAAAGATCAATACACCAAGGACTACACTTAGATTTATTGGATTTGTTGCTAAAATATCGGTATTAACCCCGAAACTCTCGGCGGATGGCCAGTGACCCAAGGAAACGAAAGAATTGGTTACATTTTTCATATGATCTCTTATTTTATTTTAGATAGACTAAAAAAAAGAACTCGGTTCTTTTTTTTGTATTATATCGCTTTGACTCCTTTTCCATTTATTCTATTTTATTTATATTATTCTAATTATTCTAATTCTATGTATTTCTTTTTTTTGTTTTAATAAATTATTAAATTTATTATAAAATTATTCATTATTATGATTATGAATTTTCATTTACCTATGTCTAAACGGAGTTAAAAATATATTCTATTTATCTAGTTAGCTAGAAATTTAAATTTTTTTTCAATTGAAAATTCCCAATAATAATTCTTATTAGAATTAAAGGTGTTTCATGTCAATGGCAAAATACCTCATTTGTTGCAACACTCCTTTAAACAATAAATAAGAAATAAGTAAACAAGAAATAAGAAATAAGGGGTTCTCTTGAACTAAGAAGGGGAAGGAAGAAAGCGAGTTGGTGTGATAATTCCTCATCCTCAAATTAATCCTTCCTATGGATTATTGTCCCAACAAATAATTAATTGTAGGGGTGGAATCTTGATAGAATTCGAAAAAGCGAGGAGTAAGTCCCAAGCCATAAAATAAGAAAAAAAATACAAATTTCTCATGTTTATAGGATTAAACAAAGGGATTCGCAAATAAGAGTGCCAATGCTACAACCAGCCCATAAATTGTTAAAGCTTCCATAAAAGCCAAACTAAGCAATAAAGTACCTCGTATTTTTCCCTCCGCCTCGGGTTGTCTCGCGATACCTTCTACAACTTGGCCCGCAGCAGTACCTTGACCAACTCCAAGTCCAATAGAAGCAAGCCCGGCACCAACCCAAAGAAGAATAACTAAGCGCGTAAATCTGTGGATTCATGATAAGTTCCTCGCACCAAAATAAAGAAATGGTTAATGATACAATCATCCAATGAATTTTGACTTAATTATATTATTCCATCGCTAAGATTTCTGTTTATTAAATCTAAATGAGTACTAACAGGTTTAACACTCTGCATATTGAACCTACAAAAAAATTTCTCAATGTACCCCTTCTGACTTAGGTACAATTTACTTGCTTTTCTATCTCTAAGAATCTCCATACCAAGTATCTTCTTTGCTGGTCCCAAATTTTTCATCTCAAATTCTTTACTTAGTTGGGCTTTGACCTTTTTTATCTCTCCTTTATCTTCCGCTACTATCAACATGTCATAAACATAAAGGAGTAGGTACACAAAAGAACCATCACTATTTTTCTTAGAGTAAACACAACTTTCAAAGCTACTTCTTTTAAAATCATGAGAAGTCATAAATGAATCAAATCTCTTATACCACTGTTTTGATGACTGTTTCAAACCGTAAAGGGACTTTTTCAGCAAGCAAACATAGTTCTCTTTTTCTGAGCCTATAAAACCCTCTGGTTGTTGCATGTAAATATCCTCCTCAAGTTCTCCATGCAAAAATTCAATTTTTACATCTAACTGCTTAAGCTCCAAATCATGCATGACCACAATACCAAGCAAAGCTCGAATCGAACTATGCTTCACAACTGGGGAAAACACATCTATGAAGTCCACTCCTAGAATTTGACTGTAACCCTTTGCAATAAGCCTTGCTTTATATCTGGGTTCTTCAACTCCTGGATTCCCTTCTTTCTTTTTAAACACCTATTTACAACGAACAACCTTTTTACCTTTAAAAAGTTTCACAGGATCCCATGATCTGTTTTTGTGGAGTGATTTCATCTCCTATTGCATAGAAAACATCCACTTTTTTGAGTCTTCACATCTAACCGCCTCAGAATAATTAGATGGCTCTTGGTTTGCATCAATATCTTCAACCACATTTAAAGCATAAGTAACTATATCAGCCTCGACATACTTCTTTGGAGGTTTAATTTCTCTTCTAGTTTTGTTTTTGATGATAAAGTATTGTGGTGAAAAAGCAACTATATTCTGAATTTTTGTACTGGCTTGAGGAGTCGACTCTGTTGTAGATTCTGAATTAATCTAATACTCCACCTGTTTTTGATTTTCTTTATTGGAAGAGTCTTTAAGAGATAAGTTAGGTAGCATAATAGTTTCATCAAAAACAACATCTCTACTAATCACAAATTTTCTATTTTCAGGGCACCATAACTTATACCCTTTTACACCAGCTTTATAACCAAGAAAAACACATTTAATGGATCTCGGTTCCAATTTTCCATTATTAACATGAGACTACACAGGACACCCAAAGATCTTTAAATAAGAATAGTCAGCAGGATTACCAGACCATACCTCTTGTGGAGTATTTTTCTCAATGGCGACTGATGGAGATCGGTTGATCAAAAAACATGCAGTAGAGGCTACTTCAACCCAAAACGACTTCTGTAAGTTAGCATTTGGCAACATGCATCGAAATTTCTCCATGATTGTTCTGTTCATTCGTTTTGTAACGCCGTTTTGTTGTGGAGTATGAAGAATTTGTCAAGTGTCTCACGATCCCTTCTGACTTGCATAGTTCATTAAACTCATTAGAATAGAACTCTAAGCCATTGTCTGTGCGGAGGTGTTTTATTTATTTTCCCGTCTATTTTTCAATTATAGTTTTCCAAGACTTAAATGTGAAAAACACATCGCATTTCTACTTTAGGAAGAACACCCAAACTTTTCTGAAATAATCATCAATAAAAGTTAGCATATAATTAGCTCCACCTCTCGAAGGCACTCTGGATGGCCCCCACAAATCATAATGAATATACTTGTAGTGGGCCAATTTAGCCCGGGGCCCAATAAGACCCAATACCCAAAATCAAAATAAATAAAACCCAAAAATATATATTAAACAGTCCATGACCCATTACATATTAAGTCCGATAGACCCAATTACAACCAAACCAGGCCCCAAACCCTAAACGGCCTAATTGAGCCCAAAACTAAACGAAATCAGAAAACCCTAGAGTTCCTTTCCTCTCTTGCACCGCAGCCTCCCCTATGTGTGCCCTCAGCGTGCACGACATCCGATGACGACTCCTTCACCGAGGTTGCACCAAAACGGTAAAAACTTGCTCCGTTGACCCCTCAACACCTGCAAAAGAACCAAAAAGAAACAGCAAAAAAGGCAAAAATAGCAGCAGAAAAACAGTGATAGAGATGAAGCCGAAACAGTGCAAAATAGTAGAAAAATATATTGTAAATCGGCTATATAAAAGCCAAGCAAAGATTTGTAAAGGAGAATAATAAAAAAAGGAAAAGCATTTAAGGTGATTTTTCTGTTTGAGATCTGTTGTTTTTTTTTTCTATTTTTCTTCTTTGCATATATAAATGAAAAGAGAATAAAAAAGAAAAAAAAGTACCTGAATCGCCCCATAGCATCGCCGTCGGTGGCCCTTCGCTGTCGTCAGATCCAGGCTCAAAAGAGGGCTAGGGCTTTTTTCTTTTCCTTTTTCTTTCGGCGTCTAGGGTTGAAAGGGCTTGGCCTTTGAATGCCCTGTAAAACGCAGGCTAAAAATGCCCTTTTGCGCATTGCCAATCACCGCCCACGGTGGAGATAAGTCGACGCAAGGGCGGAACCCTAGGCCGAATTTGGATGGCTAAGGGGGGGAGGCAGAGAGTGTTTGTCTGTTTTTTTTATTTTTGAAGCTGATTAGAATGAAATTTAGGTTTTTTTTAGTTTTTATAGCATTTAAAACGGCGCCGTATTTGGACTTAGGGTTCAGAGGCCAAAACGACGTTGTTTTGGTCTCTGACCCGCGCGCGACCCGACCCGATTGGCTCGGATCCGCGTGTTTTAGCCTTGAGGGTTTATTTGCGCAGGCAATCCCTATGTCTTTCAAGCGCACTTCAATCCAGTCCTGTTATTTCCTTTTAAATTTAATCTCCTATTTTATTTTTGTTCCATTTTAGTCCCTATCGAAGTTGAGCGTTTTGAAGGCCTGGGGTATTTTCCTTTTTGTTCCTTCTACTTTTGTATGCGTCACAGTTTGGTCCTTCCTCTTTATTTTATTTTTGATTTTACCCCAAATCTTTGTTCTAGAATTCAAATTGGTCTTTTTGTTGTTATTTTGTCATTTTAGTAACGAATATAATTATTATTATACTTGTTTTTTTCATTATTATATTATATTAATGTTGTTCACTAATATTGTATTATTATTATTACCAAATATTTATGTATACTTTTTAATCCCAAGTTTTATTTTATATATATACATATCTTTTATAATATATACATGCACATATTTTACAATCCGTACATGTCCATACACATATATTTCGTTTATATTTTATAACTTCAAATATATATATGCTTACATTTTATGGTATATACATACGCGCATATTTCTAATTTTTATAAACATGTATGTATATATACTTACATATATTTCATAATTCTTATATATATCTATATACATATATACATATTTTAATTTGCGTACACATATATGTATATATGCATACTTATATATATTTTATATTGCATAATTTTTAATATATATATATATACATATTTTTATTTTCATGAATACATACACATACTTACATGTTTTTATATTTTCATATAATTTATATATATACCTATATATTTTTAGATATATACATACTCATGTTATTTATGCTTTATAATTCATATATGTACATAGATATGCATATTCGTTTTATATATATATATGTATATACATTCACACATTTTATAATTTATAACTTAAATATATTGATATACATACATAAATATTTTATCTTTTATTATTTGTTATTGTCGTTCTATTTGACATTTATTTTTCATTTATTTATGTGTTCGTCATTATTTTTAGGAAATGCTTTAGTTCCTTTTTATTTACTTATTATTTCATATATACTTGATTTGTTTTTATGTATTTTTTTATTGTTGCTCATATTAGTTATGCTTGTATTATCATGTTCATTATCATTTTGTTATACATATTAATATTGTGTTTATTCCTACCATTTTATGTTAAATTAATTTTATTTAATGTAAATCATGGCTTTAAAATAAGTAAACTTTCGTGTTTAGATTCGAGAGGATTGAGCCCTAACGTATTGGGTTCTAATTTTCTTCGTGAATCTAAATAATCGAGAATACTTTTTAATCAAAAAGTATAAATAAAAAGCTCATTATCGGGAATTCAATACGTTGTGTCCTAACGCATTGGATATGACATGTTGTTTTCTCGAGATGAGGATTTTTCTAAAAAATAAGTAACGCAATATTTTGCATTTGGAAATTCGAGAAAACGTGCCCTAATGTGCTGCGTTTCGATCTCTCGTTTAGCCAAATAGCCAAATACCCTCTTAAAGTTTTAAAGTATGGGCTTTGGAAACCATAAGGTGATCTTGGTTTCGAGAGTTTAAAGTATCGTATCCTAATGTGCTGGATGTGATATTCTTTCGGAACAAGAGAATCTTAAATTCCAACCCATATTGTTCGAAAATTTTTAGGATCATGTTTTTTTTTTAAAAAACTCTTCAAAGTTTTCCGTCTTCGACATTAAGACATTAACTAATCAACTAGGTACCAATTTTTGGGCGTTACGAAGGTGCTAATCTTTCCTCGTACGTAACTGACTCCCGAACTCGCTTTTCTGAATTTCGTGGACCAAAATCATTGTTTTAATAAAATTAAATCTTTTATTATAAACAACCACTTTTCAAGGTGATCCGATCACACCTTATCAAAAAGGATTGGTGGCGACTCCCGTTTTCGTTTTCAAAATCTAAGTCGACCCTGTTTTCACAAAAAAATGGTGTCAACAATACTCTAACACTCTCTTCGTGTTATGGATTCTTTTGGTGAATCAAACTCTCTTTTGCTTATCAGAAATACAGTGCTCATACAAATTTAGTTTGCAGATTCCTTGCCCATCTGGAAGTCCTATTTTGCTCAATTTTGTCATGTCATTATCACTCATATGCCCTAGGCGCATATGCCAAAGTTTAGTAATATCATCATTTGACAAGGAAGAGGAAGCGACAGTTGCATCACTAGTAACAGTAGAACCCTGCAAAACATATAACTTGGTAGTCTTTCTCTGCCCTTTCATAACAACGAGGGAACCTTTGGAAATCTTCAAAACCTCACTTTTAGCTGTGTATCTATATCCTTTTGAATCATGAGTACTCAATGAAATTAAATTTCTCTTCAATTCTAGAACATGTCGCACGTCACTAAGTGTTTTGACAACTTCGTCAAACATCTTAACTTTACTCGTTCCAACACCTATAATTTTACATGAAACATTATTTCCCATCAAAACAAAACCTTCAGACACTATTTCATAAGTTGTAAACCAATCCCGGTTGGGACTCATGTGGAAGGTGTAGTCTGAATCAAAGATCCACTCATCGCTCACTTTAGAATTGTTGACAGAAGCGACTAGAAGTTCACCATCGTTGTAGTTATCTACAACATTAGCTTCACCGAAATTTTCTGGTTGTTTTCCCATTTGATTCGCAGCCTCTCTTTTGATTTTTTTCTGTAGCTTATAGCACCCAGATTTAATGTGCTCTTTCATCTTGTAGAAGTTACAAGTTTTACCTCTTTTTAAAGACTTTGATCTACCTTTTGATTTACCACGAGGATTCCGTTCTTGTGTCCTTCTACGATCATCATCAGCATTCTAATCTTGTCTCTCATGAACAATGAGACCCTCTCTCTAAGAGTCGGGTTTAACCACAAGATGCTTCATCTTATCATACGAGGTTAAAGAATCGTAAACCTCATCAATTGGGAGAGACTCGCAGCTATATAAAATTGTGCCTTTAAAGGTTGAATAAGATGACGACAACGAACATAGTAGAATCAACCCTAGATCTTCCTTATCATACTAAACCTCCATGGCCTCCAAGTTTGAGAGAATTTCTTTAAACACTATTAAGTGTTCATGCAAAAATGCACCTTCTTCTAAACGATGAGCATAAAGATGCTGCTTCATATGCAATTTGCTGGTTAGAGTTTTCGACATACATATTTGTTCCAACCTCTTCCATAACGTAGCGGCGATCTTCTCATTCATCACATCCTGCAAAATTTCGTTAGACAAATACTGATGTAATTATGTTAACGCCTTTCGATCCTTACGCTTCTTCTCTTCATCCGTTAATGTCGAAGGCATCTTATCTATCCCTAGTAGGGCATCCTCCAGATCTATTTACGCAAGAACTGCTTGCATCTTAATCTGCCACCACGCAAATCTGGTGTTACGATCCAACAACGGAATTTCATACTTCAAAGATGCCATTACCATGATCGAGATGAACAACCCGGAAGCTCAGATACCAATTTGAAAAAAATAGAATGTTGGTAATGACAATATATCGCAAAGAAAAGAAAAAGAAAAATAAAGAATACACAAATTTTTACATGGAAACCCTTTCGGGAAAAAACTACGGACAAAGGAGAAGAAAATTCACTATGTCGAATTCGAATGATTACAAGAGGAGTAGACTATATCTATTTATAGGCTTGTAAAACCATATTCTAATAGGAGTGTAGTAAGATTGAAACACCTTATTCTAATCAATATCAAA
Source organism: Gossypium raimondii (assembly GCF_025698545.1). Taxonomy (NCBI): domain Eukaryota; kingdom Viridiplantae; phylum Streptophyta; class Magnoliopsida; order Malvales; family Malvaceae; genus Gossypium; species Gossypium raimondii. The sequence continues at coordinate 42,828,364 of NC_068565.1, forward strand.
TAGATGGAGTTTAATAAGGTTTAAAACCCTTATTCTAAAATAAAATAAAAGAAGTGTAGTTCTATATGGATTTTACTTTTTTTTATTTTACCACCTGTATTTTATTTAAATAAAGATTTGAGTCACTTAATTCTAACCATATATATATAATATTTACTTGTGAAGACCTAAGAGATTAGAAGCTCATGGAAAGGATTCTTACTTTAGACATAATCTTTACCTTATACATGTTAAAAAACAGATTTCTTACCTTCAAAGTGAATTCTTAATGAATAGTTATATCATGTAATTACATATTGGATTTGGATCTTGTGTTAAAAATGTGCGGAGGAATTATGAATGGTTAGCAACAAGAAACGAAAAAAAATGAAAATGTTGTGAATGTGATGGGTAGGTTATTGAAATTTGTGCCAACCTATGCTCTCCTTTGCAGGAGCTCATAATAATAATAAAAGAGCCTGATGTTGCAGGGCATGCAATTGAAATTGCTTGTGCTGTCTTCAAGATGAGAAATGTTCTAAATCCACATACCTTGTCAAATTAAATGTATGATTGAGAGATAATATTTCTTTTTCGAAAGGGAACAATATTTATTAACCTATTAAAGCAAGGTTGGATATATAATATTCCTTTAGGCGTCATCCAATAATACATGTTTCAGCCAATCAAGAGGTTAATTGTGCTAAGGTATCGATACATTTGTTCCCTTTGAGAAATATATGCTTCAAGGAACATCATGCACTTATCAATCAAGGGGATAAAATAGAAGTATTTTTCATAAAATGAGATTAGGAATATCAAGATTTAAGATGCTTAGTTCATAAGCTAGCATAAGTCCATCTCTAAGGGTCCAGAGTTCCACTTTAACACTAGCTGTACTTGGGATATAATGGAAACTCCTTACAATCCAATTGCCATTGTGATCCCAAATAAGCATGCCTACTCCCGCCTTTCCCTGACTTCTCAAAAATGAGCCATCCATGTTAAGTTTAAACCATCCATTCAAAGGTGGCTTCTAAAAAATCGAGGCAAAATCAAGAAGGCCTCCCCGAATTTGTTCATTGTTAGGAACTTGTGCTTTGGGTAAATAATTTGTATACAAGCTATTTAGTTTGTAATTAAGTTTAAGGAGGAAAGTCTTAGTGGATAGATTAATCTTAGTTTGTGAGTGAGTTAAACTTAAATTAGGTCATGTATTATTGATTGATAATAAATTACTCTTTGAGCAATACCATGCAAATATAGGAAATTTGTAACAAAGACTTATATTTATATATATATATATATATGTATATATTATAGTGGACCTCATATCAATCAACTTAAAATCCACACGTTTGCAACTGAACTAGTGGCTTGATAGGAGGATACATAGTTTTAGTTGTTTTAATTAAAGATTATATAAAATTACAAAAAAATATCAACATAATAATATTAGTTATCCCTTAAAAGAAGTGTAGATAGATATACTTTTGAAAAATTTAAAACATACAAATTTAATAGAGTAATATAAAACCAATTAATTCGATTTTATTATGACTTTCAAAATTGGACCGAACTAGTTAGTTAATTGATTAGATTAATGATCGATTAAAGTATTAGTTCAAGATAAAAAGTTGGATTGATTGATCCACAAGCCAATACGAATTGATTGAATCGATTTTCTTTTTGCTATTTTTATTTTTAATGAATTATTAATAATTTTAATTTCAATAGATGATGGACAAATTCGAGCATCGACCCAACTCTGAAAAGAACCACAACATAAAATTGAAATAAAATAAACCGAATGGATTTATTGAAGGAATGAACATATTTCCATGGATTTTGGCTCATCCCTGACTGGATGGAAGTGCTTGGTTTGTCTTTATTCAAGGCAAGAAAGGCTCTAAACTCTAAACCCCAAGAGTGATGTGAAACCCACATCCATTCTAAAACTCGGTTTAATATTTAGCTACAAGTTTGATGATTGGTAATGTAAGGCCATGCACCCCACTGTGAGATAAAAACCAGATATAATACAGCTGATACAGAGGTAATAAAGAGGCTGCAGTTTTTTATTTGTATGTCTGTTTAATGATTCAATGAGGATTAATGATTAAAATTCAGTTAATAACTATATTAAATTAGATTATGTGACATTCTTTGATAGATTATTAACCGGACTTCACTCACTAAATCATTCTTAAAGTAAAAAAATTTCAACATTTCAAAGAGTAGAGAGGAGATAATTAAACTTGGAAAAATAGATACCTCTTATTCATTACAGAAATTGTATTTGATAGATTTGAGAACCGATAGAATCATAAACTTTGCGGCTCTTGCTCACAAGTGGCATTCAAATACATGCAATTTCTACCACCATCTTCATGTCTCTCTTAATAACTAGTTTTAAATGGCTTGTAAGTCTTGAGATCCAGCACAACTCCAGCTATGGAGCCAACTGCAGCAGCCACTGTGACAAAGAAACATGCCACACTTATTATTTGGAGAGCAAGCCACCTGCTTGTTCCTCGTCCAACCTTCTTATGAGATATATACATCTCAATTGGGAAATAAACAGTCAATGGCCAAAATCCCATTGCCCCAAGGAATCCAACAACATCATTGAAAAATGGCATCAGCATTGCTATAATAGTTGTAATTGCAACGAATATCGTCCTCCATACTAGGCGGAAGAGGTTGAGTTCATACACACCACCGAAAGGGGTTGGTATTTCATATTCTGCCGTCACGAAGTTGCAGTTTGGCCATTTTTGAGCACACCATTTCTCAACAAATGCAAACAAGGGCTGGCAAAATACTTGATATGCGCCGACAAGGTGGATGACAATCGCTAGATTAGCAATATCGAGCAGCCAGTAAGGGTTATAAAACCCGAACCCTGTCAAAAGATTTCCTGGAGAGAGATCACCAAAGGCTGCATATCCAAAGCAACCACAGAGTAAATAAAACACAGTTGTTACAGTGATGCTGAATAATGTAGCCTTCTTCATTGTCGTGTACTCTGCTGGAGGTGATTTTACCGTATCCTGCGGAAGCATTGGCCATGTTAAGTTACAGGCAACATTTCTACATCATGAAGTGCTAATTATACTCCAATACCTGAATTTCAATAAGGATTACAGAATAGGAATATGCAAAAGCAATAGCTCCCAGGGCTTGCAAAGTCCTCCATATCTTTTGCATACCGGTAACTGTTCCAGCATGTGTTACTGTACCTATGCTGATACCTAACAGGCTTCCGTCAAACCTCTCGTGTTCTGTAAAGAAGAATCCGAAACTCATTTATATTCAGATATCAAAAACGCTAAATGCACGGTACCAATAGATTACTATCCATGTTATGTACCTGCAACTTTGCCAATGCCAAGTCCAAGGCCAACCGAGGAATATGTAAATGACATAATAGCTGCAACTATGGAGAGCCACCCTATATGACTAAAGTTCGGTATCTGAGAAAAAATCACTTCTGCTATACCAAATGATATCATATACCCGTTGCTGGACATATGACATGGATCTTTTCCACCGCTCTTGTGGAAACAGTTCGATCTCTTGATTGCCCTAAACAAGCTCGGAAAAAGGGATTAAATTACGTAAGCTTGATTTTGGTGCTTTGAAACTAATGAAATTCCTAAAGCAGAATGGAGTAGTTGATGTACTTAGGCAAGATAACTCACATCATACTCACTGATGCAGCAATTGTATACCCAATTGCAACACCAAACAAGTTCAAGTATTGAATCCATCCACATAACTTGACCTTCCATCCTCCTGTAATAACAGGGTATATCAATAATATTGGCACGACTTTAGCAGATTTAGAAACACTAATTAAGTTACCTAAGTGTGCCTTGACAGCCTCCATGTAGGTATAGTTTCTTTGTCCAGTTACAAGGTCACCAGACCTATAACACTCTGCTAGAAGGTTGGAGGTGTAGAGATTGACAAAGGCGAAAAGTACGAGGACAGTCGGTCCTGCGACCCAACCAAGCTGTGCAATGGCCCATGCCAATGAAAGAACACCTGACCCAATGACCGCAGTTATAATGTGCGATGTTGCAGTCCAAAAAGTGCCTGCATCCACGTGTTAGTTTTCGTGTCAAGGACAAGAAAAAAAAAAAGGTTGTAAGCTTTGTAGAGTTGCATATCAACTATGTCATAGTGGTACCTGTTCTCTTCAAGCGGCCATCATCATCGAAGCACTTGGAATAGTCGGGTAGACTGTTCGTTGCGTTACTCTCATTCTGAGCTTTAGGCTGCACTTCTACTTGTAAGTAGTGCTTGATATCATGCCGTTCTTCGACCTAAAGCATAAAAGGACATCAATGTTAGAAACAAGTGAAGGACTACAAAAATAGAGAAGGAAGAGTATTCTATGAAGGAGGGGTGAGTCGCATATTACGACGCCATGGTGAATCCTGCTTGGCATAGTCCGACTCCTAGGCAACATGGCTGTAAGATCAATGGAAGATAGAAAATATGGTAGTGAAAGGGAAGTAAAGGGTTGGTAGTGAAAGCTAAGATGAAAATGATGGATGCTTCAGATTGTTTAATAAAGGGCATTTTATAGGAGAGGAAATACTGAAGAAAGTCGAACTGTTATGGATCCAATGATGCTGGTGAACACTACTAAATGTGTAACACGTTTGTCGCTCTGTTCATATAAAAAATCTCCTCAGTTTTGAACCCAAGTGCATGATAAATGGACAAAAAATGGCAAATTAAGTATGAATATTTATGCATAAGTAGAATCATACGCCTGACAAGACCTGCTATAACTAGATTTAGTTTGGGTAAAACTATTGTATTTTCCTTTTTCTCCCCTACGACTTTTAGATCATTGTCGAGACAGTGAAGGATAGAAAGTACAAGACTGCATAATTATGATACCGTAGTAGATAATGTACAAAGGCAATTTAGCTAGAAAATAAACATTTTGAGCCTTTGTAAGAGTGATTTGTTATACCGACCCATTATAATAAGAAATAGATGGCTCAGAAGGTTCAATGCATTCACAAGTAATAGTGTGCAACAAATCAAATTTCAAGTCATAGCTTTTAGCCTCCAACAGTTAAGAAAGGTTTATGAGAAATTAACGAAGTCATGTCTCAAAGACTGCCACATTGCTAAGAATGCACATTGTCTTACTTAGCTTTTCGACTAATGACAAGAAATTAGCCAATTCCCATTCTTCGTATAATTTTCGGTATTTCCTCAATTCTCGTTGTTTTTTTTACTATTTATTTATCTAGTATAGAAGAGCATTTTGAAGTGCTACCTCCGGTGATGCAATAACTCATTTTCCTTTCGCAGGTCTATCAGACCAAACTTCCAAGGTTTAGTCCCAGTAATTCGATGGAACCGATATTTCTAAATAACAAGGCGCGCAATCTAACTGTTATCCTGAATGCTTCGAGACTGTTGCTTTATACAGGGGCAAAGAGAGGAGCAGGTAAGAGTCCTATATCCCTTAAAATGAAAATTGCAATTAATATATAGTAGAATTATAATTTGGTCTTTAAAAATGTTAAAATTTTGATTTAATCCTTTTAAAAATCATAAAGGTAAAGCCAATACAATGATGAAATTATATTTTAACTAAATCTCTAAAAAGATTCGACTTCGCCCCTAACTTTATGCCACAATTAATATTGCTACGACTTGAATAATGTCATCACCTCCCTTACCCTCCCTCGTTTGGTATCAGAGGTGCCAGTGTAACGAATTTTTGGAGAAATAATATCGTAATATTTATTGTAAGTTTTTATCTTTGATTTACATTTCTGTTTGTTTCAAGATTATTTGTTTCAAAACCTATATCATTAATCTGTCTTCTTGTTGCCGTTGAGTCAAGGAATTGGGCGTGTAGGCGTTTGGTGAAAACGTTAGGATTCAATTTGGTCTTAGGTACCCGAGGCAAATAATATGGAGTAAATCGAGTGTCAGTTTAAAGATAAAACTTGTGATCATATTACACATATAGACTCTAGAAATGAAAATAACATTTCATCTACGAGTAAGGGTATTAATAGTCTTGTTGATATGACTTCTTTTTATTTTGGTAAATTATATAGTAAGGTCGATTACGTAGAAGAAAAAGTAAATAACATAGGCAATATAAAAGATTTAGACTTAAACCATGAGTCTAAAGAAATATTAACTAATATTAATAATAAATTAGATCAAGTTTTTAATAATAATATAGAGTCCGATGTAGATTTAGGTCCTTTATATTATGGTAATGGTCAAGATCATATTTTTGTTTTATCAGATGAAGAAAACACTTCATCGATGAGTCATCATCTATGATAAAAATTATAAAAACATAAAAAGCGTAAAAAGTTGATAAACAAAAGAATATGATTTCCAATCCTATAAAACACTTATAGAACATTGGAAAGATAAATTTACTACTACTAATGATCAGCTTGAAAGAGTTGAATATTTAAAACTAATAGAAGAACTTTATGAAAAACATAAAGATCTATTTTCCATGTTTAATTATCATTATATGTTAAAATATGATGATACAAGTAGTGGTTCGAGTAATTCTGAAAACACAGAATTATTCAAAAATCAATTTGGTGAAGAAAAAACTTCAACAGATCAGGAAATAAAAAATAGATTTTTATCTGATGAAGAAAACACTTCAACAGATCAGGATGAAGACATAAAAGTCTCAACCTATACTTCTGATGAAGAAACCACTTCATGTAAATGTTTTATTTGTGATGAAGAAACCACTTCATCTGAAGAAGAAAATATTGATATTTCAGAACCCATGGATACTGAAACAACAGATCCACGAAAAAGGAAAATAGAGTCGAGATAGTCAAACAAATGATTATCTAATAAATTGATAGAGATCAAAATACAAGCGATATTTTGATTAATAAATAAAAATTTAAATATTAATTACGAAAAGCAGAAGAAACATATAGTAAAGATTTAGTAGGTCTTAATGATTTATTAGGAAGGTTTACTTTAAAACCTAATACTAAATCATAGACATAAAAAGAAAAATATAATATACAAGTCAAAGGAAACTAGAAAATAAAAATTTTACGGTCATAACAAAAATCGATTTTCTAGAAGAAAAACTTCTAAAGAACTTAAAAATATTAAAATAAATCATATACTTAAAAATTTTTCTAACAAAAGAAAAAGAATTTATAGTCTTGAAAAACAAGAGTCAAAATTCAGTCATAAAAAGAAACAAATCCTTATAAATCAAAATTTGATAAAAATGAACATATATTTTTATTAGAAAATTCTAGAAACACTAGAATTAAAATTTGAAAACTATTATTCAACAAATGAAAATTGGGAAAAAGGATATAATCACGTTTTCAAATTTTCAACCCGAAAAATATTATACATATATTGAGGTTAGTTTTCAATTTAGAGAATATAACAAATATTCTTTACATACTCTATTGAACTTTGGAGCTACAACTTGTTGATTCTTGAGAAAAATGCTATTCCTATAGAAAATGGGAACCCATGAATAATCCTATTAGAGCAATTGGAATTGATGGTAACAAAACCATAATCAATATAAAGCTAAAAATATACCAATCTACATAAACAATGTCGATTTGTAATTCCAAAAATTCTATGTTTTCTGAAATGCATGGTGACATATTATTAGGAAATAATTTTATATATAATCACTTGCCTTTTCTATAGATAAAAATTGGGTAGTTTTATCATGAAAATTTTTCGATGGAAATACCACTTATAGAAAACCATAAGTTTGTGTGTGATAAAATTTTACACCACCAAGAAAGAACAAATTAAACAACTTGAAACAAATCATTGGTTGTTTAAAATCCTTGAAGATAATTTTAGTGAAGAACCATTAAAATTATGGAAAAGCAGATCCTCGTTCTTTGTGAAATAAAGTTGGTAAATCCTAATAAAATAATTAGGGTTAAACCTATGATCTATACTAAACAAGATATAGATGAATTTGATGTTCAAATAAATGAACTATTAGAAAAAGGATTAATAGAAAAACTAATAGTCCTCATTCTAGCCCGACTTTTATGGTAAGAAACCATCTTTGAAATTAAAGAGGAAAAGCTAGGTTAGTTATTAATTATGAGAGATTAAATCAAAACACTATTTTTGATGGATATTTTATACCTAGAAAAGAAGTTTTGATTAATCAGGCTAAACATGCTAAATACTTTAGTAAATTTGATTGTAAATCGGGATTACGGCAAATCATGCTAGCAGGTGAGTCAAAACCATTATTTACTTTCGATTGCTCGAATGGACATTATCAATGGAAAGTAATGCCGTTTGGATTATGTAATACCCACAAATATTTCAAAGATGGATGGATTCCATTTTTAATAAATATAAAAAATTTTGTGTATACTACTTCAAAATTAAAGAACATAAATCATTATACCACCTAATTTTGAAGTAGTATACACAAAATTTTTATATTTATTAAAATGGAATCCATCCATCTTTGAAATATTTGATCAATTACATAATCAAAACATTATTTTTCATTGATAAATCTTAACTTAAAATGATAACAAACTATTTTCAATGTTTCAATTTAAATCAATTTTAAAAATAAAAAATTTAAGATATTACACACCTCTGATACCAAATGAGGGAGGGGAAGGGAGGTAAGGGATTTGAGAGTATGAGCGGAAGGGAATATAGACTCTTATTCACAATAGATAAGTTTACAAAAGAGAGAAAAACTAAAAAGAAAAGTAAACTATATATTTTTCGATGCCTATACAATTGAACTTTCCTCTCTATTTATAGAGGAGATTAAAAATTCTATACAATTGTGTTTTGAATCCCGAACAGTGTTTCTGATTAGGATTCGGCCTCAAATGGATGTGGCTGCTTCCGCGTCGCATTTGTCTTTTTGTGACTTTAATTGCATGGCTCTGGTTGTTTCCACCTTGCATGCTTGTATTAATGACCGCTTCCATCACTTGCTTGTGTCATGGTTGCTTCCATCATTGCTTACATCATCATTGGTTTGATGACAGACTCCACGTTGCAGGACTTTGTTGTCTGCATCTGGATGTCTTTGATTAGCCTTCATGGTTGCTTCCATCATGGCTTACATCATCATGATTTCCACGTTTCCAATCTTTTTTGTTGGTATGTGGATTGTTCATCAGGTTGCCATCTTTGTTGACTTCAACCTTCTTGATCATTTTCCTGATGTATGACTTTTTGTCTTCATCTGGATGTTTTAACCATCATAATGAACTTTAGATATATCTTGATGGCAATTTTTCCATGCGCTTCTGATTTGTTGCAGAATATGAGGCGGGAAATCATTAATATCCATTTCTGCTATCTTTTTTAATAGTTGAATGGATTCTTCGTCTTTATCACCAATTCTAGAATAATATGCCATTATTCTTCTTCCATCAGTTCTGATGTAGTAGTTTCTTTCTTGAAGAAGATATCTGGCTTTAGCCATTAAATCAATTCCGATTTGGATTTGATAATAGCTTGGATCTTTTTGACACTTTTCAATTGTTTTTGCCAGGTGTTCTTTGTCTTCATTTAAAGCTGATAATTGAGGACTATCAAGCATAGTATGAATAAACCATATTTGGTATGGCTGAAAAAATTTTTCTTTTTCAGAAATACCTATAAAAGTACTAATTTGAATATAAAAATAGTAAAAGAAATCATCATCGTTTATGATGGTTTGTAAAAAGGATTTTACTATTGCTGGAAAATCTAATAGAAGATGAAAAGAGAAATTTTGTACTATTATTTCTCTAACAAAACCCCATTCAATATTGGTTATATCAAATGGTTCGTGATCCAATCTATATTTTATAGTTGGACAATTATTTCAATAAAATTTGTAAAACATAAGATTGTAGAAAATATTCAGAAAAGCTTTTTGGAATTGAATCATTGATTACGTATAATTCCATTAATTTTGTTGAATATTTCTAAAGTAATTTGTCTAGATTTGTTATATAAACAAATTACGAATACCTTATTCATAATAGGACCTGTTTTTCCTTTATGAATAAAATATTGGAAAATATCAAGAAGATTGTTTATCTCCTTAATATCAATGAATTCTAGCTGGAATTCATCCCATTCTCTATATAAAATAGATTTTAATAATAAATCTTCAGCTTCATTTTCTTTAGTTGTTTTTTCAACTAAGAAAGATGAAAATCTGGTAAGAGCTCTTCGGAAATTAGCTCTTTGTTGTGAAACATGGGTTTTCCATATTTCATTTATAAAATCATAAATTTCTGGTGATAAACCAGGATTATAAAAATCTTTAATTTTTGAAAGATCTTTTAATTCTTGAATTTGTTGTTGATTCAACAAATTCTCTGCTCCCTTAATGACTTCAGCATAACTTGTTTGTGATACTGAATTCGGATTTTGGGACCATTGTAATTGACTCACCGTGTTTGGGGTCAATGAAAAAGTATTTCCCATCGGTTGATTTACCATTGGGTAATTTAAAACATTTTATCCAAGTGGTTGGTTTACCATTGGATAAGACACATAATATCCTTGGTTAGGATAAAATGATGTTTGTTGTGCAGGTACAAATCCTTTTTTGGATGTTGATTCTGCTTTCCCTTTGATGGGTTTAGTTAGTATATAATTTCTACAAATACATTCGCAATCATAATTTAAATCCCAAACTCAAAATGCAGCACTCAAAGAAAATTTCATCTATATATATATATATATATATCTTAACCAACACCACAATTCACCTATGGTGGCCAAGGTTAATATGTAAGTTGATATGATTGAAGTGGTAGCATGCCAATTTTCCACTATGGGGAAGGACTTGCAGAAACTTCCATCCTAATCCTTTTAGTTGTCTTCCTCACTTCCAACAAAGAGATTGGTATTTTGATTTTGTACAAATTGAACTGACATAAACCTTCCCCAATACTTTAAGTGTGGAGTAGCCTTATTCTTTGCCTTCTCTAGCTCTCTGTTATTTTATTTTATTATATATCAGTCCCTTTGCTTTATCAAAAAATTAATCATATCAAAAGAAAAGAAGCATTTTTATCCTTGAAGCATCCCTTTCCTAACAATGCTTGCTGACACTCCCTCCACAATAAACAACATCCCCCCAAACATCTTTACTCTATTAGTTTTGCGTCTTCATGATATTTGAAAATATCCAGTGATATTGATGCTAACTTTGATGATATTTTGTTAGAACAAATATGTAGAAGATAAAAGGAGGATCTGTTTGGTTTTATGTAACATAGATAATTTCTGTTCTCATATATGAAAATGCTAAAGAAATTATGTTTGATTAAAATTTTTAAATATAAAAATATAAGAAAATTTTAAAAATAAAAAATATATATACACTAAAATAAATTTAAAATTTATTATAGGACATTAAAAATAAAGTTTAAAAAGGCATTGGAAAAATTTGAAGGAAGTTAATAAGTATAACAAAGATAAGGTGGTTAATATACATGATGATAGGAAATTAGAAAAGTGAAGTTGCTTTGGAGGTTGGTTTTTGTTTTGCGACTACTTGTCTTAGTTTTAGGATGGGATTTTCAATTAAATTTATGGTTTATTTGAATTTCTCATTTAATAAACACTTATGGGCTTAAAAGGAAAAAGAAACTCAAGAGATGCCAACTTATTTGGGTTCAACCCATTCTCTCCTTCTGCATAATTAATAATATTTTTAAAATAATATTAAAATATATTTTTATATTTTTAGTACCAATTGAATTAAAATATTGATACACATATTATATTTTAAAGAAAAATAACTTTTCATATTTTTAAGCTTTATATAAATTAGAAAATCATCTTCAATAAATCTAGACAACATTGTGTCCGATTCATTCTAGACATTAACTTTTAAATGGTTTTTTAATTTTTATTTTTATTTTGAAATTTATTTACTATTTTTATAAATTTTAATAATGTTTTATAAATTTATAAATTTTCTTTAAAAAATTTAAGTTTTGAAATGAATGAACATGGACAAACATTTGTCCGATTCATTCCAGATTTATGAAGAAAATGTAATAATTACCATGAGATAAAATAAGATCATATTTGGTGAATGAATTTAACACGAGAATAATTATATCTTATGAGAGTAACACTTACGATAAAGTCATTGAACAAACACTTATTGAATTGCTTTCGTAATGGTATATAATATAAGGAAGAAACTAAATCATGATACTTTAGTGGAATAACTTAATGATTAAATAATATTGTACTTAATAGGCGAAAACTTGGAACTTAATTACAAATTATTTAATCTCTAATTATATATGTCCAATCGGCCCCCCCGCTAGCTCGATATAACCCAAAACAAATTGCATGTAGAACAAATACTATGGAATGAATGAAAACGATGATTAAGAGAAATAGATCACATGTATCATTATCTGTAGTATATGTGTTTTCTCGCTGAGTACAAAAGATTACTTAAAATTTAAATTAATTTCTTTGAATTATTATTTAATTAATTACAATTAAATAGTTAAAGTTCAAATGATAATTAAATTAATTAGTAATTGTAAATTTATTAAATGAGGCAATTAAATATATTTCCTATAAAATTTTAATATGGTAAAGTTTTTATGACTTTAATGAAATTAGAATTAGGTTGGAAAAATAATTTAATTGAGAAAATTAATTAATTAATATTTTAGGAAATAGAAAATAGTTATTAAGTTGTATAAATTATAAGTGTTGATTAAAAACCGGATAACATATAAAATTGTACCCAATACATAAAATTATATTTTCTCAAAAACTCAAAGTTTTCTAATTCCCATAGAGAGATATTTACTTTGTCACTGAAAATTAATAAAAGTTTTCATTTTTTGTGTTCAGTTCGTTTTGTTTGAGCTCACACTCAAAGTAATTTAGGGTTCAAAGATAATAAAGAAGATCATTTGGTAGAAATGACCTAGACTGCCATGCATAAAGTACAGGTAATAATTTAGTTAGGATTTGTTACTATAAATACATTATTCTTTAAACTGATTTATCCAACAACCATCTCTAAATAATGGTGAGGTCAACATCTTGCAATTCAAGGTCTCCATCCATTTCATCAGAATGCAAAGAACCTACGTTTTCAGTATTATTTAATAACTTGCCTCTAAAAGATACCTTAGGGAACCCTACATCCTCCATAGCTTGCGCTATAAGCCCACCTCCCTCGCCATCACTGTCCTCCATAGCGATTTTTGCTATAGTAATTTTTTTATTTTTTATTATTAATTATGCAAACTATTAACATATTTTTAACCCTTTCATTTCCTTTGCAATGAAAGTTATGAATTCGTTGAATTTACTTTCCAGATTTGCGTTTAGTTGTAATTAGACGAATTTACTAATAATTATAGAAAGCAAAGACACAAAAGTTCGGTTACCAATTTAGAAACTTCTTATGTCTACAGGGCATTACCTAGAGAACAATCCACTACAAATCAATATGTACAATATGTGATTTCAGTCCAACTCACTCACCAATTTGTAACCTCACTTCTATACACAATTTAGATCACTCTCCCACTAAGTCTTTCCCCCTAACAATTTAGAACTTAGTTTTAAACTGATAAATAAAATAATTTACTTACAAAAAATATGTACTAAAAGTCAAATCCTCAATTAATAAGTTAAGTGGTCTCTTTCACATACATTAAACCTAAACAAGTCATCCTATAAATAAACACAATATGGCCTCAAAGTGGCCTTAAAATATGTCTTCAATAAAAAGTATATTTGGCAGAGATCTTTTTATCATTGAACTCTTTGAAAATCAAATCTCCTACTTATGAGAAATTTGATCACATTGAAAGTTTTGATTCAATCCTTACTAGGCTTGATTTTTGCACAACATGTCTTCAGTAATAAGATGACAAAAACCCTGAAAGATAAACAATCAAATACTTAAACAATTTTGGTCACAATATACCAACCAAATAAGATAAATCACAATAATATGTCAGATACTCCTTAAGTTGCATTTGACATTATATTTGACTCTTACGATTAGCACTAATGTGGAGTTATGCCACACATTTTAGACTAAAAAGTGTGTAACGTCGCAACGATGAACTGTTCTTTGTCCCAACGAGCAGTCAACGTCACGATGAAAAGAAAGCACTCATCTTCACGATGTGATCCTTTTTCGTCCCGATGAGTAATTCCACGTCACAATGTGGCGACGTGCAGTTCAATTAGCACTAATGTGGAGTTATGCCTCGCATTTTAGACTAAAAAGTGTGTAACGTCGCAACGAGGAAGTGTTCTTTGTCCCAACGAGCAGTCGACATCACGACAAAAAGAAAGCACTCATCTTCACGATGTGATCCTTTTCCGTCCCGATGACGCAATTCCACCTCACGATGTGGCGACGTACAGTTCAAGTTTTTCGACTTTTATTCTCCCAGTTAAACTCAGTTTCTAATTTCCTACTTAAAATCTGTTTCTAGTTACTCTAGGTTTTACACAACATAAATAATTAGATTAGGAGCATTCTGTTTTTTGTTTTGAAGGGTTTTTCTTGTGGAGTTTCGGGTTATTCTTTAATTCTCTTCATCTTTTGTACTCTCCTTTATTATTGATGCGTCTGCGAAACTAACTAAAAATTTGACTAAGGCAAGTGCACCTATCAATTAATAGTATAGCAACAATGAGCAAAGATATCATTCTCCTGAAGACTAAAAGTACTAGTAATTACTGTCTTTTTATTATTTAACCGATAAATTTGAGTGATTGATTAAAACTAAAATTAACTAAATTAATTAACTATGAACGCGACAAAAAACATATCAAGAAAATAAACTATTAACAATTAAGAAGCGAAACAATACCCAGGAAAGAATTCACCTAGATTTCATTTGTCACTATCAATCTAAATTACACAATTTATTTACTTAGTATCTTGATCCGTAGAAATCCTAAATTATGCTAATATCTCTTTCGAAAGTAAGAGCAATTGACTCTAGGTTGATTAATTGAAATTTCTTTCTAATTAAAACTCCTATTATTGCATTAACTCGATCTATGGATTCCCCTATTACATTTGACTCAAATTCAATAGATTTATGTCATCCTATTTCTAGATTGTATGCAACTCCACTCAATTACACAAGATCTAATCTTAAACAGAATCTATTCCTCCTCTGATTTAAGCACATCAAACATGGATCAATAATCTAGAAATATCAAACCAAGAATTAAGCACACATAATTGAGAACAAGATCTAAGTATTTATTGCATAAAATAAAAATCAAAAGACAGAATTTATCATAGGGTTAATCTCCCTTAGGTATTTAGAAAATTAATTCATACATGAAAATAAAAACATCCAAGACACAGTATAACTGATAGAAATAAAGAAGCTCATGATAACCTCCTAAGAAATCAACTGGGAGTCTTAGATTTTGACGAAAATCTGTTTCAAAATCGACTTCAATAGTGTTTTTCGAGTTGTTTTCTTGAATATTCTATGACGGCTTGCTCCTATCTTCTTATTTTTGTCATATATATGTCTTAGAATACTCTAAAAACCTAAAAATCACATTTTACCATAGTTCAGCGTGTCAATTCGTAAAATCGTGTGGGTTACAGGACCATATGGAAGGAGTTAGCTTGTGTGGCTCTTATACGTTGCTCCGATTTTCTGGTTTTCGCTCCTTCTGCTCCCAAATGCTCTCCTAAGTATAAAAACATAAAATTAAAGGACTAGGAGCAAAAAATTCACCATTAACATCGAATAATCATTATAACACCCCATACTCGACCTAAACGTTAAGACCAAGTCTGAAGGCTACATCAAAATGTTTAAGGGAAAAACCAACATTTAAGTATTTAATTATTTTTCATACCAAAAGCATTTCAACAGTTAAATCAACATGGAATTTGAATTTACAAACTGTAGTACGAAATAAAACATACAAGAGTTCAAATTTGAACAAACAGAAAAATATCTAGAAAAAAGAGATGACCAAGCTCTCAACATGTCAAGCCTCTTAAGTTTGTGGATTTCCTGCAATTCAGTCAACAAAAAGTGTGAGCTTATAAATCAATGTGTGTAGCCTATATATAGGCAAAACAATAATATAGATATAAAAGTAGTTGTCTAAATTCAGTGTCAAGCCTCTTAAGTCTATAGATTTCCTGCAATTCAGTCAACAAAAAGTGTGAGCTTATAACTCAATGTGTGTAGCCGATATATAGGCAAAACAAAAATATAGATATAACAGTAGTTGCCCAAATTCAGATACGAAATCAGAAACAGATGATACTTAGTGTTATCATAATAGTTCAGATAAGATGTAGAACAGATCAAACATATGCAGAACAGATCAAGATCAGATGTAGTTTCCTACCCCCATTCGCTATACACCATCTCCGGCCACCCTAACACACCATATAGGGTATCAGGTACCCATCTAGCTCTACACACTAATTAGTGTCGGCATGACATATTTTAGAGTGATTACAAACTAGCTGCCACATCAATATGAGATAAATCGCTATAATCAGATACAGAATTGTGGCTTAGCCACTTAATTTGGTAGATCATTAAACTGTCAGCATTTCCTTCTTTATACCATTCCCACCCAATGCAGATGCAGGTTATAGATATCAAATATCAAGTATGTTCATACAGTTATTCAATTACAATTCATAATCAAATAATACAAGTCATTATCATTTAACAGTTAACATATCAATTATACGTACAGATAATCGATTATTCAGCCTCAGAGTATTGGATATCAAGTTATATAATCTAATTCAGATCATATGGACCCTATGGAAAGCCTATGTTCGATTTGAACAACGCTTATGGTCCTAGGAAAAATTTTAATATTTGAGCCCACACGCCCATATAGATTCACACAACTTGGGTGTTTGGCCCGTGTGGTCCACACGGCCATCTGGCTCAAAAAAATGAGTTACACAATTTCGCATGCAGCCAGGCTCAAGCCCGTGTAACTCAAAACCCCTCACATGGTCTAGACACAAATCTGTGTCCCTGACCTATGTAATCCTTAATCCAAAATAATGAGTTACATGGCCTAGATATATGCTCGTATCCCTAGCTCGTATGATTCAAAATAAAAATAGTGAGTTACACAACCTGGACACACGCTCGCGTCCTTAGCCCATGTACCTTTAATTCATAAATAGTGAGTTACACGATCTGTCACATGGCCTACCACGTGGCTATATAGCGTCGACAACCATGTTTTCTAACATTTAAAAATCGTAAAAAAGTGGGTTTTTGGTACACACCTGGTACGATTTCGACGAAGAAGCAATGACGCAACGAACAACTTAAAATTTTCAATTAAACTTGATAGCACCCTATGGAAGCAAGTAAAAATGAAAAAGAGAAAAAAAATAAAAGAAAGAAAGAAGAAAAGGAAAATGTGAAGGGACGGAAAAGAAAGAGGAAAAAAATGTTAAAAAGAACTTTTTAAACAATGCAAAGTACAAAAAAAAACTAACATGCTTTTACAAGTAGCATAAAAATATTTCCTTAACGCATGTATAAAGATTCGAACACAAGACCAAAAAGTATACTGAAGCTTAACCATCAAACCAGTAGACTCATTCTTGACACAAATTAATGCAAAAATAAACTTAAGTCGAGAATCCAAGGATAAGGGTTAAACCAAAATAACAGAAAATTTTCAAGAGGGAAGACTCGAACCCCCAATCTCAAACATAGAAGCAGAACACTTACCCAGAGATGCAAAGACTTAATTATTGGCAGGCTTTAACAAACAAAACATTAAATTTTTGGGGCGTTATAACTTTCTCCCCCTAAAAAAAAATTTCGGCCTCAAAATTTACTTGACTCAAATAAGTGAGGGTATTATTTACAAATCGAATCCTCAAGTTCTCAAGTGGCTTCTTCAGTGCCATGATTCCGTCACAGAACCTTAACTTGAGGAATGATCTTCTTCCTTAAGACTTTTTCATCTCGTTCCAGAATCTGAACAGGTTCCTCATCAAATGTCAAATCATGTCTCACCTTAATCTCCTCAATAGAACATGAGAGGGGTCCAACCGGTATCGTTTCAGTATAGATACATGGAACACATCATGAATCTGATCTAATTCAGGAGGTAACTTTAACTGATAAGCCACAAGTTCGATACATTTTAAAATACGATAAGGCTCGATGAACCTCGGGCTTAATTTGTTGTTACGACGAAACGAAGAACCTTTTTCCATGGAAAAACTTTAAGGAATACTTGATCACCTATAGAATACTCAATATCACATTGTTTTAAGTCTGCATACATTTTCTATCGATCAGAAGCTACCTTAATACGGTCTTGAATCATTCTAATAGTATTCCCAGTCTCTGAAACCAACTTAGGGCCCAAAACTCGACATTCACCTAACTCAGTCCAACACAGAGGGGTATAACACTTACGACTATACAGAGCCTCGTAAGGTGCCATTTGAATGCTAGATTAGAAGATGTTATTATATGCGAACTTAGCCAACAACAAATAATCCTCTCAACTACCCCAGAAGTCGATTACACAACTTCGTAACATATACTTTAAAATCTGAATGACTCGCTTAGACTGTCCACCGGTTGAGGATGATACGCTGTACTAAAATCTAATTGAGTGCCCAAGGCCTCGTGAAGCTTCTTCCAAAATTGAGAAGTAAAACGTTAGTTTTTGTCAGAGATGATTGAAACTGGCATTCCGTACTATCTTATGCTTTTAGAGACATAGAACTTAGCCAATTTCTGAATCAAATGGTCCGTCCTGACCGAAAGAAAATGAGCAGACTTAGTCAAATGATCAACGATGACCCAAACTGAATCCTTCTTAGTAGGTGTCAAAGTAGTCCACTAACAAAGTCCATAGTCACATGCTTCTACTTCTAAAGGGGAATTTTAACTAGTTGTAGCAGATGTGAATGTAGTTGATGCTCCACCTTAACCTTTTAACACGTTAGACAATTAGTAACAAAAAATAGTTACCTCCCATTTCAAACTAGGCCACCAGTAAAGCTCACGAAGATCTTTGTACATCTTATTCCTACCAGGATGCATAGCATAATGACTACTATGCGCTTCTTGCAGAATTGACTGCATCAACTCAACATCATTAGATACACAGATCTGACCCCTAAAACACAGAATCTCATCATTATTTAGTCCAAAATCAAAAGTCTTACCACCCTCAATTTGACGAAAATGAGAAAACAGAGACTCGTTACTAACTTTAGCTCTAATTT
Source organism: Gossypium raimondii (assembly GCF_025698545.1). NCBI lineage: Eukaryota > Viridiplantae > Streptophyta > Magnoliopsida > Malvales > Malvaceae > Gossypium > Gossypium raimondii. Next base: position 42,847,643 of record NC_068565.1, read on the forward strand.
GATCAATCGAATTCGACTTAACTTGCAACTCAGCCAGAAGACTACCATCGTCAAACAAACTCAAACGAGCAAAGATCTCTCTCAGATCAGTCATCGCTTTACAATTAAGAGTATCTGCCGCAACATTAGTCTTACCGGAATGATACTCTATCGTGTAATCATAATCCTTAAGCAACTCAACCCATCTACACTATCTATTGTTCAAATCCTTCTAAGTTAGCAGATATTTGAGACTCATATGATCGGTGTAAATGATATACCTCTCACTATACAGATAGTGCCTCCAGATTTTCAGAGCGAAGATAACTACAACAAACTCAAGGTTATATGTAGGATAGTTGCCCTCGTGTGACTTAAGCTGTCGAAATGCATAAGCCACTACCTTACCATCCTGCATCAGAACGTACCCCAACCCGACGTGTGAAGCATCGCTATAAATAACAAACTTTCTACCACCTTCAGGTTGTACCAGAACAGCTGCCTATATTAGAACAGACTTAAGCTTTTCAAAGCTCATCTGTTGCTCATCGACCCACACAAACGGAGCATTCTTACGCAACAACTAATTCAGAGGAGCTGCGATAAGAGAGAACCCTTCGACAAACCTCTGGTAATAACCTGCCAACCTAAGGAAACTATGGGTCTCAGACACATTTGTCGACTATTTCCACTCGATCACGGTCTCAATTTTTTTAGGATCAACTCGGATCCTCCCGGCAGACACAACATGCCTCAAAAAAGTAACCTCTTGCAACCAGAACTCACACTTGCTAAACTTAGCATACAGCTGTTGCTCTCAGAGTATTTGAAAAACTATCCGGAAATGCTCATCGTGCTTCTTCTTAGTTTTAGAATAAACCAGAATATTTTCGATGAAGGCCACGATGAACTAATCTAAATACGACTGAAATACCCGATTCATCAAATCCATAAACACAGTCAAAGCATTCGTTAAACTGAAGGGCATGACCAGGAACTCATAATGCCCATAATGAGTCTTGAAAGCAGCATTATACACATCCGTCCCCTTAATCTTGAGCTGATGGTAACCAGAATGGAGATTAATTTTGGCAGATGTCCTACGAAATTGATCGAAAAGATAGTCGATCCTTGAAAGTAGATACTTATTCTTTACTGTAAACTTATTCAGTTAATGATAATCCATACACATTCTCATCGTGTTATCTTTTTTCTTAACAAATTGAATCGGTACTCCCCACAAGGACACACTTGATCAGATGAACACTCGATCAAGAAGTTCTTGAAGCTGGGCTTTTAATTCCATAAGCTCCCTTGGTGCCAAGCGATAAGTAGCAATGGACACCGGAGCTGTACCTGGTAATAGTTTAATACCGAACTCAACTTCTTTGTCTAGAGGTACTCCCGACAACTCATCAGGGAAAATGTCCAGAAAGTGTCCTACAATTCTAATATCCTTAACAGAAAGCTTTACAGAACCAAAATCAGATACAAAGGCTAGGTATGCCTCGGAACCTCTCCGAACTAGCTTCTTAGCTACAAGAGCGAAGATCATGTTAGAAAGATAATCTCAATGCTCACTAATTATAATAATCTAACTATCCTCATCCGATCTCAGAGTAACCGGCTTAGAGGTACAATCTAAATTAATTCGATGTTCCATGAGTCAATCCATTCCCAGAATCAAATCAAACTCACCAAGCGGTAATTCCATAGGCTAGCCGAAAACACAATGCCCTGAGTCTCTAATAAAACCCCTCTATATATCTTATCAACTCGAACCGACTGACCCAAGAAACTAATTATAAAAATCTCTTTAGTCGTACACTCAATAGATATACTCAAATCCATAGATACAGTGCTAGATACGTATGAATGTGCAGGCCCAATATATCAAAGAAAAGTATGGAATATTATGAATAAAGAATGTACCGTTATAACATCGGTATTGTCTCTATTCTCGCGGTGCCACACGGCGTACGTAAGAGCAGGTTGTCGTGCCTCAGTCTAAACCACACCTCTACCCGGTGCTTTATAACCTTTTCTAGAATTGATACCACCCCTGGCCATACCACAACCCCTAGGTGGTTGTTGATCCATTTTCAGAGGTTGAATGGAACCTAGAGGTGGAGCCTGTGTAGGAGCTAGCACCTGATCAGATCGATGAACATAGTTCCAAACGCGGTGCTCTATTTGTTGGGAAATGTGCCCATATTGTACTAAACATGTAACTATTTTCTATTTAATTAAACGATGAATAAATAAATAAAGTTAATTTCACATTTCACTGTTCTATCTTTTGTATTTTGTCTTTTATATTTTACAAGCATAGCGAAATTATGAGAAGCAAATATTAGCTCATTGATTGTCTAAAGTTCAAACTGAAGATAAGTGACATTTGTAAAGAACATTTACACTGCGAGAAAGACAACTTACTTCAGTAGATAATCTAAATGAGCCTGTAATCCCGTAAAAGAATCAAAGTGAGTATTTGATTCAAATACTAAGAAGGATTATTATGTTGTCTACAATTCCAATTGGGGAGATGGTTAGTCTTGGCTATCGGAGCAGTTGACTCCACGAGTAGAGACATAGACGTATTCATTGGTAGAATGATACTCTGGACTGGACCTAAGATGAATTAATTCTGAATCCATTTGTGAATTAATTTCCCTGTTGACATTAATGGTGTGATTTACCTAAATCCTGAGTTAGTCACTGACCATGCTTATGCACTCATATGCTTTGATATAAGTGGATGCTTATGCTTTAAAGATAATCGAGCCCATAGTCAATATGTTGGGTACATGACTTGTGTATGGCATGACTTTACTAGCAACAGTGGAATTCATAGCTCAATTAAAGTGTTAATGATATCTTCTCATTGAATTTATATGTATTGATAAATATGAAACGTGGCCACAGGTTGCTAGTTCTCGAACGAGCAATTTATCATATTCATTTGTTGACAGTGATCATATCAATCATTAAGAAGACACAATGGGGACACTGAGATAAAATAATATTATATTGAGTGAACGGATTTAACTCAAAAGAATCAAGGATATCATATGCGGGTAACACACACATGACGAGGTCATTGGACAAAGAAGTTAGATGAATTGCTTTCGTAAAGAGTATACAATAAGGAGTTTTCAATCATTGTACTTATTGTGGACTGACTCCATGATTAAGTAATTGCGAATTATCGTAACGATGCTTCTGAATATAATTGCAATCACTAGAGCCTAATTGTATATGTCCGATTGGTCTCTCTACAAGCTCAACAAAAGCTCGACTAGACTGTATTGGAATTTGAAGAAAATTCTACAACTTGAGAAATAATTTAATTGAGTCGATTTATTCAATGTGGAATTAAATTAGGTGGTCGTGAGAATTGTTCAACTAGAGAATTTGCTTAAAGAATTTTCTTGAAAAATTAATTTGGAAAATCTAATTGATTTTTGAAAAAATTAGTTTTGATCAAGTAAAATTAAATTAATCAAATTAATTAAAATTAATATGATATTTTTAGAACTTAATGTTCAAGTCAGACAATTGGCCCAATGGGTAATTGAACTTAAAAATTGGACTTGAGATCATAAATTGACCCCAGGAATCTAAAATCGAGACCAATACTAAAAAAACTAGTTGAATCGGGCTCGGTACATAAAACCGAGCCGACGGTCCAATTGGTAGCTAGACCGAACTGGCAGCAGTCGAACTAACTCAAGGTGTCATAAGGGTGTCGCACCTGCATCACCGGACACGGCGATGCCGGCAACTGCGACGACGGTGTCCCGGTGGCTGGCGACAGTTGGTAATCAGTGGTTGATCAGTCAAAAATTTACACTTCTACTGGGATTCTACCAGAAAATTTGATTTCAAATTAATTATTCAAAAAATAATATTATTTTAATATTTTAACATTAAATTAAATTAAATATTTATCTTAATAGTATTTTATTAATTTAATATTAAAGTGATTATTGTAATATTAAATTTAATTTAATTTTATCTTATAGATAAATATTCTATTATTTTAATAAGATTTAATACTAAATTTAACCTAATATTTATCTTGATAAATATTATATTAATTTAATATTAAAGTGATTAAGTTTAGTCATAGTTGAACTCTCTAAATTCTTTATATATAAAGAGAGTTTCAGGACATTAATTACACACTTGAATTCACGAGAAAGTTGTAGAGAGAAAATTCTCTAAAGAGATTATTTCAGAAAATTTCTAGAGATTTTTTTCTTATTGACAACTTGAACCAAAAGCTTAGAGAAATTATAAAATTACCCCATTGATAATTTTTGTGAAAAATTTTCTGATTCGAAGTGAGCCCACACTCAGCAGACGTAAGCTATAGGATAGCGGAGAAGACTACTCGGTCGAAGCACTCATTCTAGACGAATCGAAAATGTATAATTTTAATTAAGTATTTATTACTTTAGATATCACAACTAAGATACTATTTTGGAAAAATTTTAAAACTCTGATTTTTCACTAAATTTATTTTATGTTTCTTTTTCCAAACCTGCTTTTCCAATTCCATTAACCCATATCGGAGGCAAGCCCCTAACTCGTCTAGATGATGCCTCCCACAATCACCACAAGTCTGAATCTTAGTCGAGGCAGCTGATGCCTCGATCCTCGGAGGATGACACGGGATAGAAGAAGCCACCTAAGAACTTAAGGAAGCTATGAGAAAGTAATATCCGAACCTCTTTTCTGGTAAGATTTTCTTGCACAAAAATTCCCTTAGGGGGAGAGTTGTAACAGCTAATTTTCAGTGAAATCAGAACAGTGATTTTGGAACCACAAATTTGATGTTAAAATAATTCTCTTATTATTATTTTATTGTCTATAACATGATAGTAGTATCGTATAAAAATTTCATAAAGAGATTTTATCGTTTACATGCTCAATTTGATAAAAAAAAGAGACTAAATCGCATAAAGTGTAAAAGTTGAGTTCTAGTAGCTAAATGATTAAATAGTTATAGAACCTTAAATTATGAATTCTTAATTGGTAATTAGACCATAATTAGTGATAGTGGATGTACATGGCTTGGCATTTGTGTAATTATTAATGTTATTAAAGGTTATATATGTAAATAGGTAAATAAATGATAAATTAAATAAAACCAAATTAAAGCTATCATCTTTAAGTTATTCTTCAATTGAAATTAGGGCTTTGGGAAACCATTGTTGAGCTTAAACTTTTGGCAACTTCATCTTGCTCATAGGTAAGTGATTTTTATCTCGTTTTTAATAATTCTTATGTTTTCAAGATCGTTGTAGCTTAATCTAGCTATCTCAGGGACTAATTTGTAAAGCTATTAAATGATTTAAGTTTTTCAACGAATGAATATTGGTTTCTTTTGTTGTTTGATGGAAGAAAATGGATAGTTGTTGTTAGATGAACAACTTTTGTAAAGAAATTTTTGATGAAATTATCAATTAAGAGTTAAATTGAAAAATGTGAAAAATTCATGGTATAATTTGTGAATTAATGAAACGTGTGGGTTGTTATAAGTGTATACCATATTCGGCTAGGCTTGGGTAGGGGTAAAATTATATGAATTTCATTTTTCCGAGCCTAAGGATTAAGTTGTAAAGAAATCAAAACATTAGGGGTAAAACTGTAACTTTTCAAAAATGTGAATTTGGATTGAATTGAATAGATTAATTATTAAATCTATTAGATCTATTCATTTTTATCAATATAATCCACGTACGGCTTTAGATCGAGGAAAGGAAAAAGCTTCAAATTAGACGACTTTATTTTCTACGTTTATCGTCGAGGTAAGTTCGTATGTTTAAATAGTGTTTTCAATTATTATTTAAATGCTATTATTACATAATATTAAATTGTGTGTTGACAAAAAAAATTCAACGACGTAACGGCGATCATCGATGAATGAAAAAGGATGACTTCGGCTACCAATTATGAAAAGGGATGGTGACGACCATCAAATTATGAAAAGGGATGGCTTCGACTATCGTATTAAGAAAAGGGATGCCTTCGGCTATCAATTATGAAAAGGGATGGCTTTGGCTATATAATTATGAAAAGGGATGGTGACGACCATCAAATTATAAAACAGGATAGCTTCGACTATCGAGCCATGAAAGGGATAACTTCGATTATCAAATTATGAAAAGGGATATGTTAACCATCGTACTATTACCTCGTGTGAGCTTCGGTAAGAGTTTTAATGTAAATTTCATTATTATGATGAAAGGTACATAATGTGTACCTTTATGGAAATTAAGAGTATGAATGTATATATATATATGAGTTTTTGAATTAGTTGTTCTCATGTTGAATTTGGATATACATGCTTTGTGTTTGTTTAATGTATTGACAAACTTATATTATATTTGTTACAAACTTACTAAACATGACATGATTCCTTTGTGTTTATTTTTCTGTATTTATAGTTATCAGAAGCTCATTTTAGTTGGAAAGTCGTCAGAGATTTATCTCATTATCCATTGGCTATATCGGTACCTATGGATGTTTTTAAGTTCGGTTATAATGGCATGTATAGGCTTTTGGTTGTTGAAGTTGCCATTTGCTTGTCTTGTATTTAGAATTTTATGTGTTATTGTGAACTTAGTTTGATATGTAAATATCTAGTTTTTAGGTGGTTGTTACCTTTGATCTTGATGCTTGGATGTTTAAGGATGAAATGGTAATCTAAAATGGAAGCTATAAGTATCTTGTGATGTGTAAGAAATGTGATGAATTGGTACCTTGTTTTATATGAAATATATGTACATTTTGGTGCTAGTTGTTGAATGGAAATTTTGGTACCAATTGATATGTTTTAGTAGGTGAATTCAACGGTTGGTTATTAATGTAAGATTATTCCAACTTTAGTTAAACATTTTAGTCAAATTGAGAGTGTATTTATACAAGATTAAATATTGAGTTAAAGTGCACCATGGGCATATTGGTTGAATGATTGTATACCTTAAATTTATAGCTTGATTATGCTTGAATTTGATGCCTTGTTTTGGCTTGCCTATATGTGAAAATTTGGTTGTAGGTTCATGGCATGTTGGGCGAGAAAAATGGCTTGTAAAATAGCCTATTTTCATCTAAACGGGTAGAGACATGGGCATGTATCTTAGCCATGTGTGACACGCAGCCAGGTGACATGATCGTGTGTCTTCTGTAGCTTTCGTAGGGTTACAAGTTAGGTTATTACATGGCCTAGCATAGGGTCTAGCACACAGGTCTGTGGTTTGGTCAAGTGACGCAAGTCACTGAGTTACACGGTTACGGGTACAAGCTGGGACACGACTGTGTGTCCCTACTTCAAATGTCTACATGGCCTGAGACACGGGCATGTCTCTTGGCCGTGTGACCCCTGCAACTTTGAAAATTTTCCTCGTTTCTTGAAAAGTTATTTGAGTTTTCAATTTAGTCCCGACTTGTTTCTAACGCATATTTAGGGCCTCGAAGGCTCGTTTAAGAGATAATATGTATGTTTTAAATTGGGTTTAATATGATTATTGATGTGATTTGAAATGTTTGAAATTTATGTTCGTTTGGTTTGAAAATTCGATAATGCTCTATAACCCTGTACCAGCGACGATTACAATTTAAGGGTGTTACATTTATTAGTATCAAAGCTATGGTTTAGTCGATTTTCGGACTGAACGTAGCGTGTACGAGTCTAGCTACACATGCCATTATATAACATGTGATAGTGTGATATCTCATGATCGTCTTATAACATGTTTTCTTATAGCAATGACATCCAACTGAGTTGACTCTGATGAAGTCGAAAGTAACGCACAAGTCTTCATTTACGGAGAAACATCTAGTGGTTCAAGGCCTGTATTTGAGGGTTGGGGAGAAGATAAGAAAGCTTTCTTCCAAATAATGAGTGAGTGGTTTACCGAGTTCGTACAAATGAACCTGGCAGCACAACGACCTCTACCCCTACCTGTTTCCCAACTGGTTCCCATTGTTCCTCAATGTATGGAAATAGTACGAGTTAATAAGCCGCTAGTCGACATAATTTGAAAATATAGGGCTGAAGAATTTCAAGCTACAGTTGATGATGATCTTGAGAAAGCTGAGTTTTGGTTAGAGAATAAAATTCGAGTTTTCGACGAGTTATCTTGTACATTAGCTGAATGTGTAAAGTATGCGGTATCCCTACTAAATGATACAGCATATCAGTGGTGGAATACTTTGATTTCAGTTGTACAGAGGGAGCGTTTCGATTGGGAATTCTTTCAAAGCAAGTTCAGAAAAAAGTACATTAGTCAAAGATTTCTGGATCGGAAGCGTAAAGAATTTCTTGAGCTTAAGTAAGGTCGTATGAAGTATAAGAGTATGGACGAGAGTTTGTTCGATTGAGTAAATATTCCTAGGAGTGCATTCTGACCGAGACTACAATGTGTAAATGGTTTAAAGATGGATTAAATGAGGATATTAAACTTCTAGTTGGGATTCTCGAACTAAAAAAATTCGTTATTTTAGTTGACAGAGCACATAAAGCTGAGGAGCTTAGCAAAGAGAAAAGAAAAGCTAATTTTGAAGCCAGGGATTCAAGTAAAAGGTCGATCATAAAATTGTATCAATCACAATTGAAGAGATCGAAAGAACACCATAGACGTTCGATTGTTTTAGTGGGATATCCTGACAGAGACTGAGGCAAACATTATCCAGGTTCCAAGATGCAAGCTACATCTATGGCTAGCGTAGGTAGCGTTAAGGATAATAAACCTAATTGTTAATGATGTGGACATTGACATTTTGGTGAGTGTAAAGCAAAAGGCGGGGCGTGTTTCAAGTGTGGTTCTCTTAAACATTTTATTTGTGATTGCCCAGAAATATATAAGAAAGAAAAAGTTCAGAATATTTGACCTAGCAACACTGCCACGAGGGGTAGACCACCTTGTAACCCTGGAAATGTGAGTAGTAGCTAAGGTGAAACAAAAGATTCTGTTGTGAGATCTGAAGCACGAGCACTAGCTAGGGCTTACGCTATTAATACACGAGAGGAAGCTTCTGCGCCAGATGTTATTATGGGTACTTTCTCTATATTTGACATTGATGTTATTGTTTTGATTGATCTGGGATCAACTCATTCATATATGTGCACGAATTTAGTGTCTAGTAAGAATTTAACTGTTGAGTCCACTGAATTTGTGGTTAAAGTATCGAACCCCCTAGGTCAGTATGTGTTAGTTGATAAAGTTTGCAAGAACTGTCCTTTAATTACTCAGGGTTATAGTTTTTTGATTGATTTATTGTTATTAACGTTTAATGAATTTGACATGATTTTGTGCATGAATTGGCTAACTCTACATGACGCTATTGTAAACTGTATACGAAAGCTTATTGTATTGAAATGTCAAAACGGTGAGACACTTCGTATTGAATCAGATAGTGTGAGTAGGTTGCCTATTGTTATTTCAGCTGTGTCAGCACAGAAATATGTAAGAAAAGGATGTGATTCTTACCTTGCATAAGTATTGGACTCTAAAATATCTGAATCGAAGCTTGAATCAATGCCAGTGGTTTGCGAGTATTCTGATGTGTTTCCAGAGGAGTTACTTGGATTACCGCCAATCAGAGAAGTTGAGTTTCCTATTGAATTAGTACCGGGAACATCACCTATCTCAATAGCACCATACAGAATGGCTCCTACTAAGGTTAAAGAGTTGAAAACACAGTTGCAAGAGTTGACAGATAGGGGTTTTGCTTGACCCAACTTCTCACATTAGGGTGCACTGGTTTTATTCGTTAAGAAAAAGGATAGATTGATGAGATTATGTATTGATTACCTTCAGGTCAACAAGGTTACAATAAAGAACAAGTATCCTCTGCCTCGAATTGACGATCTGTTTGACCAGTTGAAAGGTGTAACAGTGTTTTCGAAGATTGATCGTCATTCTAGTTACTATCAGTTACGAGTTAAAGATTCGGATGTACCGAAACCTACATTCAAAACCAGGTACAGATACTATGAATTTCTTGTGATGCCATTTGGTTTAACTAATGCACCTGTAGTACTTATGGATTTAATGAACATAATTTTTAGACCATATTTAGACAAATTTGTTATGGTATTCATTGATGATATTTTGATTTATTCATGAGATGAGTCTGAGCATACCGAGCACTTGAAAATTGTGTTGCAAACCCTACGTGATAAACAAATGTTTGCCAAATTTAACAAATGTGAGTTTTGGCTCCGAGAAGTAGGTTTTTTGGGACATATAGTATTGGGCGAAGGCATCAGAGTTGATCCGAGTAAAATTTCAGCCGTTGTTGATTGAAAACCATCGAGAAACGTATCTGAAGTTAGAAGTTTTTTGGAATTGGCCGATTATTACAGAATATTTGTCAAAAGATTCTCGATGATAGCCACACCGATGACACGATTATTACAGAAAGATGTGAAGTTTGAATGGTCTGAGAAATGTCAGCAAAGTTCCAATCAGTTGAAAGCACTATTGATCGAGGCACCAGTTCTAGTTCAGCCTGAATTGGGTAAAGATTTTTTTATTTTCAGCGATGCATCTTTAAATGGTTTAAGTTGTCTTTTGATGCAGGAAGGCAAAGTAATAGCTTACGCTTCTAGACAGTTAAAGCTATACAAAAAGAATTATTTGACATATGATTTAGAGTTGGCAGCTATTATGTTTGCGTTAAAAATTTGGCGACACCATTTGTTTGGAAAAAAATGCCATATATTTACCGATCACAAGAGTTTGAAGTATCTAATGTAACAAAAAGATTTGAATCTGAGACAGCACAGATGGCTTGAACTGTTAAAAGATTATGAGTTGATTATTGATTATCATCCGGGAAAAGTGAACTAGTTGTTGATGCTCTGATTAGAAAATCTTAATTTGCTTTGCGATTGATGAATACACAACTGACATTATTTGATGATGGTTCAATCTTAGTCGAGTTGAAAGCTAGACCGATGTTCTTACAATAGATTAGCGAAGCTCAGAAGTGTGATGTTGAGTTGCTAGCTAAACGGCAAAGAGTGAGTTGATTTCCAATTAAGAATTTCATATAGGACCCAATGATTGCTTATCGTTCAGAGGTAAAATTTGTGTACCAAAGAATTCTGAGCTCATTCAGAAAATCTTGCTTGAAGCTCATAGTGGTAGCTTTTCTATTCATCCGGGAAGTAATAGGATGTACAATGATTTGAAACAGATGTATTGGTGACAGGAATAAAACGCGAGATTTCGAATTTTGTATTGAGATGAGTATGTCAACAAGTTAAAGCTAAACATCCTGTACCTCTTGCAGCCAGTAATGATACTGGAATGGAAATAGGATCGAATTACAATGGACTTCGTATTGATTTTACCCCTATCTCTGAGGAAGAAAGATACAATTTAGGATGTTGATGATTGTTTGACAAAGTCTACACATTTTATTCCAGTACATACAGATTATTCCTTTGAGAGATTAGTTGAATTATACGTTTCTGAGATTGTCAGATTGCACGGGGTGCCAATTCCCATCATTTCGGATAGAGATCTGCGGTTTACATCGCGATTCTGGAAAAAGTACAGGAAGCTCTTGGTATTCGGTTGCATTTTAGCGCTGTATATCATCCTCGGATCGATGGTTAGTTTGAGCGAGTAATTTAGATACTTAAGGATATGTTTCATTGTTGCGTATTAGAGTTCAAAGGTAACTGGGAGAAATATTTCTCATTGGTCGAATTCGCGTATAATAAAAGTTATCAGCCGAGCATAAAGATGGCACCGTATGAAGCTTTGTATGGTCGTAAATGCCAAACTACACTATTCTAGACTGAGCTCAGTGAAAAAAAGATACACGGGGTTGATTTGATTCATGACACTGAAGAAAAAGTAAAGGTGACTCAAGATAATTTGAAATTAACTTTGGATCGAAATAAATCATATGAGGATCTTAAATGTAAAGACATAGAATTTAAAGTTGGCGACAGAGTGTTTCTAAAAGTATCGCCCTAGAAGAAAGTTCTTCGATTCGACCGTAAAGGAAAATTAAGTCTGTGATTTATTAGGCCGTATGAGATTATTGAAAGAATCAGACCTGTTGCGTATCGATTAGCTTTGTCGTTAGAATTAGAAAAGATACATAATGTCTATCATGTTTCTATGTTACGCCGGTACTGATCTGATCCTTCACATGTTATCTCCTCAACAGATGTGGAGATTCAGTCTGATATGTCGTACAGTGAAGAACCCATCCAATTTTGACTCGAGAGGTTAAACAATTGAGAAATAAGAATATAGCTTTAGTAAAGGTTCTTTGGCAATGACACGGGATAGAAGAAGCCACCTAGGAACTTGAGGAAGCTATGAGAAAGCAATATTCGAACCTCTTTTCTGGTAAGATTTTCGGGGGCAAAAATTCCCTAGGGGGAGAGTTTAGTTTTTTAGTGAAATCAGAACAGTGGTTTTGGGACCACAAATTTGACATCAAAATAATTATTTTATTATTATTTTATTGTCTACAACATGATAGTAGTACGGTATAAAAATTTCATAAAGAAATTTTATCGTTTACATGTTCAATTTTATAAAAAGGAAAAAATCGCGTAAAGTGTAAAAGTTGACTTCTAGTAGCTAAATGATTAAATAGCTATAGAACCTTAAAGCATGAATTCTTAATTGGTAATTAGACCATAATTAGTGATAGTGGATGTACATGACTTGGCATTAGTGTAATTATTAATGTTATTAAAGGTTACATATGTAAATAGGTAAATAAATGATGAATTAAATAAAACCAAATTAAAGCTATCATCTTTAAGTTATTCTTCAACCAAAATTAGGGCTTTGGGAAGCCATTATTGAGCTTAAACTTTTTCAACTTTATCTTGCTCATAGGTAAGTGATTTTTGTCCCCTTATTAATGATTTTTATGTTTTCGGGATCGTTGTAGCTTAATCTAGTTAGCCCATGGACTAATTTGTAAAACTATTAAAGGATTTAAGTTTTTCCACGAATGAATATTGGATGCTTTTGCTGTTTGATGGAAGAAAATGGATAGTTGTTAGATGAATAACTTTTGTAAACAGATTTTTGATGAAATTATCAATTAAGGGTTAAATTAAAAATTGTGAAAGTTTCATGGTATAATTTGTGAATTAATGAAATGTGTGGGCTATTATAAGTGTATATGATATTCGGCTAGGCTTGGGTAGGGATAAAATTGTATGAATTTCATTTTTCCGAGCCTAAGGACTAAGTTGTAAAGAAATTAAAACATTAGGGGCAAAAGTGTAATTTTGCAAAAATGTGAATTTGGATTTAATTGAATAGATTAATTATTAAATCTATTAAATTTATTCATTTAGATAAAGATAATCCACGTACGACTTTAGATCAAGGTAAGGAAAAAGCTTCGGATTAGTCGACTTCATTTTCTATGTTTATTGTCAAGGTAGGTTCGTACGTTTAAATAATATTTTCAATTATGATTTAAATTTTCTTATTTCATAATATTAAATTGTGTGTTGACGAAAAAATTCAAAGACGTAACGGCGATCATCGATGAATGAAAAGGGATGGCTTGGGCTATCAATTTTGAAAAGGGATAGTGACGACCATCAAATTATGAAAAGGGATTGTGACGATCGTCAAATTATGAAAAGGGATGGCTTTGGCTATCATACTATGAAAAGGGATGGTGACAGCCATCGAATAATGAAATAGGTTGGTGACGACTATCAAATTATGAAAAGGGATAACTTTGGTTATCAAATTACGAAAAGGGATACGTTAACCATTGTACTATTACCTTGTGTGAGCTTCGGTAAGAGCTTTCAATGTAAATTTCATTATTATGATGAAATGTAGATAATGTGTACCTTTGAGGAAATTAAGAGTATGAATGTATATATATAAGTTTTCGAATTAGTTGTTCTCATGTTGAATTTGGATACACATGCTTTCTGGTTGTTTAATGTATTGACAAACTTAGACTATATTTGTTACGAACTTACTAAGCATGGCATGCTTACTTTGTGTTTATTTTTCTGTATTTGTAGTTACCGGAAGCTCGTTCGGGTTGGAAGTCATCGGAGATCTATCACACTATCCATCGGCTATATTGGTACCTATGGATGTCTTTAAGTTCAGTTATAATGGCATGTCTTGGCTTTTGGTTGTTGAAGTTGCCATTTGCTTGGCTTGTATTTAAGATTTTGTGTGCTATTATGAACTTAGTTTGATATGTAAATATTTAGTCTTTAAATAGTTATTTCCTTTGATCTTGATGCTTGGATGTTTAAGGATGAAATGGTAATCTAAAATGGAAGCTATAAGTGTCTTGTGATGTGTTGGAAATGTGATGAATTGGTACCTTGTTTTATATGAAATATATGTACATTTTGGTGCTAGTTGTTGAATGGAAATTTTGGTACCAATTGGTATGTTTTAGTAGGTGAATTCAATGGTTGGTTATTAATGTAAGATTATTCCAACTTTAGTTAAACATTTTAGTCAAATTGAGATTGTATTTATACAAGATTAAATATTGAGTTAAGGTGCCCCATGGGCATATTGGTTGAATAATTGTATACCTTAAATTTATAGCTTGATTATGCTTGAATTTGGTGCCTTGTTTTGGCTTGCATATATGTGGAAATTTAGTTGTAGGTTCATGGCATGTTGGGCGTGAAAAATGGCTTGTAAAATTACCTATTTTTGTCCACACGGGAAGAGATACGGGCTTGTGTCTCAGCCATCTGTGACACACGACCAGGTGACATAGTTGTGTGTTCCCTGTAGCTTTTGAAGGGTTGCAAGTTAGGCTATTACATGGCCTAGCACACGGGAGTGTGGGATTATTTCAAAGGGTACATGGCCTAACACACGGGGGTGTGGTTCGGCCGTGTGACCCAAGTCAATAAGTTACATGGGTACAGGCACGGTTGGGGCACAACCGTGTGTCCCTACTTCGAATGTCCACATGGCCTAAGACACAGGCATGTCCCTTGGCCATGTGAGTCACATGGGCATGTGACCCTTGCAGCTTTAAAACTTTTCCTTGTTTCCTGAAAAATTCTCTGAGTTTTTGATTTAGTATCGACTTGTTTCTAATGCGTATTTAGGGCCTCGAGGGCTCGTTTAAGGGAAAATATGAATGTTTTGAATTGGTTTTAATATGATTATTGATGTGATTTGAAATTTTTTAGATTTATGTTCGTTTGGTTTGAAATCTCTGGTAATGCTCTGTAACCCTATACATGCGACAGTTACAGGTTAGGGGTGTAACAACGAGCCTCCACATAGCTCGCCCATACATACTTATTTTGGAAGGCATTCTTGAAGAAATCCCAAGAAATTTATTCGGCATGAATGCCCTGCTCAATAGTTTGCCACCACTGATAGGCCTCAACTCAGAGTAGAAAGACGACACCTCTCAATTTCTAAGCAGGAGTGTAGTTGATGTCGTTCATAATGCGCTTACTAGCTTCTAACCAATAGTCGGCCACTGTAGAG
Organism: Gossypium raimondii; assembly: GCF_025698545.1. NCBI lineage: Eukaryota > Viridiplantae > Streptophyta > Magnoliopsida > Malvales > Malvaceae > Gossypium > Gossypium raimondii. The sequence goes on from NC_068565.1 coordinate 42,863,128, forward strand.
GCAAATCTAATGACACCCCTAAATAGCTCACCACCATTTGATCGTAGTCATTTAGTAACGGACCCTCGACTCTCAAATCTGGAATGGGCCTAACGACCCTCTCTAACACACGTAACATAGCCTAGGATAGTACGTCATCCCCGGCTGTCAGAGTCTAAGACCTAGTCTCAGTAGTAGAGTACCAACGGTCTCGTTGGTCTCCGGATTAGGCATACTACCTATAGAGGATGATTCTGCTCGAGCTTCTCCTTGGCGTCCACGACACCCATGCAAACCCTGTCCATGACTACCGCACAAACTCATTATATCTACTTATCTACAGTGCAAAAAGTTTAAAGATTAACTCAAATTCCCATCAAATATCATATTTCACAGTTCATATCACAGTCTCTAACTAAACCATAAGTTCAGGCATTATAGTAGTTTCCTATCTAAATGGTATAGGTAAAGTAGAAGTACTTACGAGTTGGACACCGGAGACTCGGTCTTTTATAAAATCAATTTTCAGAGTTACTCGAATAAAATTCTCCTTTAAAACAATTTTAACAAAAATAAGAGCCCAAAAACACAACCCGAGTTTTGTAAACCTAGCTCTGATACCACTAAATGTAACACCCCATACCCAACCTAGACCTTAAGACCAAGTCTAGATGTTACATCAAAACGTTTAAAGGAAAAACCAACCTTTAAGTATTTAATTATTCGTCATACCAAAAGCATTTCAACAGTTAAACCAACATGAAAATCCAAATTTACAAACTGTAGGACGAAATAAAACGTATGATAGTTCAAATTTAAACAAACAAAAAAATATCTAGAAAAGAGAGATGACCGAGCTCCCGCCACACTGAGCCTCTGAAGTCTGTGGATTTCTTGTAATCCTGTTAACAAAAAGAGTGAGCTTATAACTCAATGTGTGTAACCAATATATATGTAAGGCAAAAATATAGATATAAGAGTAGTTTCCCAAATTCAGATATAGAATCAGAAATAGATAATACTCAGTTTTATTGTAACAGTTCACATAAGATGCAAAACAAATTGGATATAGATGCAAAATAGATTAGAATCAGATGCAATTTCCTACCCCAGTCTGCTACACACCATCTCCAACCATCCCAACACACCATATAGGGTATTACGTACCCATCCAGCCCTACACACCAATTAGTGTCAGTATGACACATTTCAGAGCGATTACAGACTAGCTGCCAGATCAGTATGCGATAAATCGCCAAAATTAGATACAAATTTGTGGCTTAGCCACTCAATTCGACAAACCATTAAACAGTAAAAAATTCTTTCTTTATACAATTCCCATCGAATGCAGATACAGATATCAAATATCAAGGATGTTCATACAGTTATTTAATTATGGTTCATAATTAGATAATACAAATTATTATCATTTAACAGTTATCGCATCAATTATACGTACAGATAATCGATTATTCAGCCTCAGAATATTGGATATCAAGTTATACAGTCTAATTCAGATCATACGAACCTTATTGAAGGCCTACGTTCGATTCGAAAGACGATTACAGCCATAGGGAAAATTTTTATTATTTTGGCCCACACGGTTGTATGACTCAAAATAGTGAGTCATACAGTCTGGCACACGGCCAAGCTGTAACACCCCTAACCTGAATCCGTCGTTGAAATAGGATTACGAAGCATTATAGTAAAATTGTAACGTAAAAACATAAATTTTCAATTATTTCATTAAACATATCATAATCAATTCATATTCATGCATTTCGTCCCTTAATCGAGCTTTCTAGGCCTTAGAAACACGTTAGAAATTATTCAAAACTAAATCAGAAACATTTGGAACATTGAAGAAAAAGTTAGGAAAATTGGACTGTAGAGGTCACACGGCCGTGTGGCTAAGCTGTGTACCTCACACGACTGAGACACACGCCCATGTCTAAGGCCATGTAACAATTGAAATAGAGACACACGGCTGTGTCCTAGCCCGTGTTCATGCCCGTGTAACTCTCTGATTTGGGCCACACGGCCAAGCCACACGCTCGTGTGCTAGCCCGTGTAACTTTCGAAAAGGCCTCAGACACTTGTGTGCCAAGCCGTGTAACTACCTAACTTGCAACCTTTAAAACCTACAGGGGATACACAGCCGTGTCACAGGCTGAGACACACGCCTGTGTCTTTGGTTGTGTGGACAAGAAATTGGCCAACATCAAGCTATTTCCTTCACCCACCTCAAGCACGTACCTAAACACATTTTTACATATTACCAAAGCATCAAAACTTACCCAAAACATGCATAAAAATGACCAATTCACTATACATTAATCCATACAACCAATATGCCAATAAGGCACCTTAATCACAAACTATTAAACATACCTAAACATATGCATTTTTGGCCATACATCAACTATACATAGTTAACTTATTTCCATACCAAAACATACCACAATTGACCACATTTCCAACATACCATACTTGATCCATACCATATCAAAATAAACTTGCCATTTGGGTCCTTATTCACATGCCTCAAAATCTCATAAATGACACAAAACAACCATTTCCAAATGGTACCAAGCAACCAACAAATTTACATATGCCAAATTCAACACTTAGCATTCAATCCAAACTTTAAACATAAGTTCCCTATACATGCCATTATAACCTTGGCTAGAACATCAAAAACTATCGATATATTCACTGGATAGTGTGATAGATTTCCGACGAGCTTCCAAACCAATTAAGCTTCCGATAAACTATAAAACATAGGAAAGAAAACCATGTAAGCATATAGTACTTAGTAAGCTCATCAAACATAAAACATAACATTTCATTACATAACATTAAATTTAGGCATAATACAATCCAACCATAAGCTTGGCACAAACCTAAGCACCAACAGCAACACATGTTAGCATACTCAAACATAATCCACATGAATTTAACACAGGTAAGCCATTACACATAAACATAATTCACTTGAATTCACCATCTTTTTTAGCATAACATGTTTTCAATGTAACTCATCATTTCAATCCTTTTAATAAATAAATATCATGGTTCATATTGAACACTTACCATTCATTTCCTTTTCATGCCCGTTGAACCGTTTAGAATATCATCGGATACGCGGGATAGCTCACACGAAGTGTGCTAAACATATAACCGTAACCTTTCATTTCCTTTACATCATTGCTCACACGAGCTGTGAAATGGGCCTACTCACACGAGTTGTAGAGTATCTGCAAAAAATATAGGACCTCAGCCATCGGTAGGACATTCAAGACTAGCATCAGAAACATGAAAACCCTAATGATATGTCATTTGTATCCTATGAATTCCTAAGGTTCAAACGGGGCTCGATAATCGTCGTAACTTTGTTGGATTTACATCATACAGTTGCATAGAAATTGTTATATTAACATATAAATCAATACATGGCATTAAAACGATATATAATCATACGAACTTACCTTAACGATTAAGGCATAGAAATAGGTTGACTAATCCGAAGTTTTAACTTTACCCTGATCTAAATTTGTACGAGATTTATCTTGATCTAAATATACAAATTCATTCCATTTATCATTCATACTATTCAATTTCATCCAAAATTTATACTTTTCATAATTACATTTTTACCCCTAATATTTTAACTTCTTTACAATTTAGTCCTTAATCTTGTAAATGAAAATTTATGTAATTTCATCCCTAACCCATGCTAGAAGAATTTATTATGAACACATATCAACTCATATAAATCATCATTTCACAATTTCACCATGTACTTTTGCTACTTTTACAAATAAGTCCTTAATTGACATTTTCATCAAAAATTACTTTACAAAAGTTGTTCATTAACAACAAGAACTCATAATATTTCATCAAATTTCATAAAATAATGCAAATATGTTCATGGAAAAACCTTAATCCTTTAACAGTTTTGTAAATTAGTCCTTAGGCTAGCTAGATTAAGCTACAACGATCCTGAAAACATAAAAATCATTAAAAACGGGACAAAATATCACTTACATGCAATGGATGAGTCTGCCAGAATTTCAAAGCTTGGATATGGCTTCCTCCTACCCTAATTTCAGTGGTTAAAATTCTTAAGGAAGATGATACCACACTTTTGTTTATTTTAATTTTAAGTTGATTTGTTAATTACATTTTTAACCTTAGTTATTTACCTTAATATTAACTTAAATCATGCCCAATATTTTCCAATAACCTTATGAATGGTATTATTACCATTTAAGTGCTCTTATTTTAAATTTTTATAGCTATTTGATACCTTTAGCTACTAGAACTCCACTTTTGCACATTTTACAATTAAGTCCTTTTCACTTAATTAAGCATGCAAACATCAAAATTTCTTAACGAAATTTTAACACGACCCTAACATAGTCTCGTAAATATTAAAATAATAATAAAATAAATATTTACTCGTCAAATTTTTGGTCCTAAAACTATGGTTCCGGTTTCACTAAAAATGAGTTATTACACAAGCACACGTCTGTGTGACTCACAACCCCTCACACGATCTAGACACACGCCCTTGTCATTGACCTGTGTGACCCTAAATCCAAAACAGTGAGTCAGACGACCTGGACACATGCTGGTGTAGCTTATGTGACCCAAAATACAAGCAGTGAGTTACACGGCCTGGTCACACGCTCGTGTCCCTAGCCCGTGTGCCTCTAACTCATAAATAGTGAGTTACACGGCCTGTCACACGATCGTGTGGCTCACACAGCCTACCACACGACCGTGTGGTGTCAACAGTCATTTTTTTGGCATTCAAAAATCGTAAAAAAATCGAGTTTTAGGTACACACCTGGTACAGTTTCGACGTAGAAGCACCTAGAAGGAGTCCAAAACGTAAAAATGGTAATAAAAAGCCATTTAAGCAATTATTCACAACATAATGCTAAAATTAGCGCACAACCCCAAACTTATGTCAAAAAAATTGACATAGAACCCCGACTTGAAAAACATCTGTTACCTTATACGTAACAATGAATTATGAAATCAGTGCGTTGGAGTAACCGTTCTCGCAAGACCTTTGCCGAACAAAACCCCAATCACACAATTAACATAGATTCAAACAAACCACAATTATTTCTAACTTCAAAGCAAACAACGAAATTTCGTGAGACAAAAGAGAATAACAACAGAACTTGTGCAATGACCTTTCAATTGACTTAAAGAAGAACTTAAAATTTCCAATTAAACCCGATAACAATCAACGGAAGCAAGTAAAAATGAAAAAGAGAAAAAAAATAAAAGAAAGAAAGAAGAAAAGAAAAATGTGAAGGGAAGAAAAAAAAGAGAAAAAAAAAAGTTAAACAAAACTTTTTTAAACAACACAAACTAAAAAAAAAAATCTAATAGGCTTCCACAAGTAGCATAAAAATATTTCATTAATGCATGCACAAAGATTCGAACACAGGACCAGAAAGTAATTAAAACTTAATCATCGAACTAGCAAACTCATTGTTGACATAGATTAATGCAGAAATAAACTTAAGTTGAGAATCCATAGATAAGGGTGAAACCAAAATAATAGAAAATTTTCAAGAGGGAAAACTTGAACCCCTAATCTCAAACACATAAATAGAATACTCAACCACAGATACAAAGACTCAATTATTAGCAAACTTTAACAATCAAAACATCAAATTTTTGGGGCGTTACAATCACCTAAAAATGCATTAAGAATGAGATTAAAACATGTTACTTTTAACAGTTATCAATTATAGTGAAATCTCCGTTTACTCGTGCTTTTTTATCCTATTTTGAGAAGTTTTTTCACATAAAATTTTATGTGTTCGATCTTTTCGATTTTATTTTATTTACTTATTTATTATACACAAATTAATTCCTACCACTAACAAAAACAATATCGGTTTAAATTAAACATGTTTGAATGTATCATCATATATATTCGTTTCTGAGTAAGTTTCTCAACTTAATAAATATGAATTTAACATAATGAATTAACAATTTTATTAATTCATACACTACAACTGGACAAAAAATTTCAGTTCATGGGATTGAGAGTCTGAAAATGGCATCATATTTGTGTTGGGCCAAATGAAGCATGAAAGGGAACAACTAGAAGTGGTTTGGGTATTGCTTGGGGAAATGTGATTTCAACATGCCACTAAACTTTCAAACCAGAGCTGACCCAAGTCCACTCTGTCCCACCAGTTTCCCTTTTCCTTCTAGTATTCACTCATATTGGAGATGTACTAAACAATTTTGGGTGTAAAATTCAATTGTTGATATAGCGCTCCAAAAATGGCACTCTTTTTCCAATAAGTTATTGATCCATCCCCAAGATTTTATATAGGTTTCAAATCTGATAGCATCAACTTCAAGATTCCAACTTTGTGTGCGAAAAATTTTCACAATGGTAGAAATTATAATGTTTATTTCGATAAAAAAATTAAAATTAAAAGGACTCATTATTGTTGTACCTTTCAATTTGCATTAGTGTTTTTTTTTTCCTTCTTTCTCTTATTTGATCATTGTCCTTAAGATTATGATTTTTTGAGTGCCATGTCCATGGCCATGCGCTAATGTATCCACTTTGATTTTTTGCCATTAACATATCCAACCATTACCATTTTTTCCAATTTTATACAATCATCATTTTGTAAAATAATTCATAACATATTAAATTTTTGGACATATTAAATTTTTAGGCTATGTTTGGTTCAAATAGTATTAAAATTGGATATATCTTACGGTAAATGTATTGTGGAGGTCCTTGTATTAAGAATTAGATTGCATTATCCCTTTATTAAAAATGAACAAATTAGTCATGTACGTTCCTTTTTTATTAAAAAATTCATCTATTTTTACTGTTAAAAACTGGCATTACTGACAAAATAACTAGACAGCTACAAATGGCGTGCCATGTGTACCTCATGCTTCCGTATAAGGATCAACTTTTAAAAGAATGAGCAATTTGCTCTTTAATTTAACGTACAATGACTAATTTGTCCTTTTATTTTAATAGAGGACAAAATACAATCCAACTCATAGTATAAGGGCCTCCATGAAACTTTTAACACACTTATGTATTGTTTGATTTTAACATAAACTTAATATTTTTATTCGATCTAATAGGTATTAGCTCTTATTCTCTTTTTAAACTAAATTTGGTCATTGACTTTTCAAAAAGAGTCAAATCATTTTTTAAGTGAAAATGTTGACTAAAACATTAAAATTTTAATAATATTAGCGTGGTAACCCGTATGGCGGCCCATGTGTACTTTATGGTGATATGATATTGTTTGTTTTAATACCATGTCGACAAATAATTTAAAAAATATAAAAATATTTAAAATTAAAAAAATATAAAATGTTCATAATTTTTAAAAAAAATTAACATGAATATATGTATATTATTATGCAAGTTGTCATGTTTAAAATTTTAATATTTTAATTAATAGTTTTTATTAAAAAAATTCTTTTTGAAAGGAAGTGTGGTAATCAAATTTGGCATTTTGGGATTGGTGGAAGAGTGGTGGTTTCAAGTATCCCCTGTTGCTAAAAATGTTCATAGTGGCTTTACAAGATGAGTGGTAGGTTGACAAGTCTCTAATGTAGTACCCTTTGTCCTATTATGGATGTTCACGGAATTGATTAACTCAAATGGAAGGTATATTTTATAATTTTATGTTATATTTTTATTTAACAATTCAACCATTTTTACATATTTTATAATGTTATGGGGATGATGATGGTTCCATTACTCTTGATTTAATAAGTATATTATGTTTATTATGTTTATGAAATTAACTTTGTTTTAAACTATGATTACATACGAAGAACTTTTATATACTTGAAAAGTTTCATTTTATTCTTCAAAGAAATGATTTCTTATGTAACATATTTAGATATTCGAGAGATGTTTATGTTCATGCGTTAGATTTGTATAGAGAATATTTTATATTTTAAAAATTGTGATCGAGTTTGTATGGTATTTTATGTTTAGATAATTATAGATAATGTTTTATGTTTAAATATTTATTCGTGTTTAGAAAAAATAAATTTTTTTATTTTATATTTAGATATATTTCAAAATAGTTTCTCTTTTGTCTACAATATATGAAGATCAATACATTTTTATTGAAGTGAGATATTCAAGATTATTTTTCCATGTGTAAAAATAAAATGTCAGTAATGACAATATATCACAAAGAAAAGAGAAATAAAAATAAAGAACACACAGATTTTTACGTGGAAACCCTTTCGAGAAAAAACCACGGATAGAGGAGAAGAAAATTCACTATGTCGAATTCGAATAATTACAAGAGGAGTAGACTATGTCTATTTATAGGCTTGTAAAATCATATTCTAATAGGAGTGTAGTAAGATTGAAACACCTTATTCTAATCAATATCAAATAGATGAAGTTTAATAAGGTTTAAAAAACCTTATTCTAAAATAAAATAAAAGAAGTGTAATTCTATAAGGATTTTACTTTTATTTTATTTAAATAAGGATTCGGGTCACTTAATTCTAACAATCTCAACCTTGACACGAATTCTCAATGAACAAGCTCTTTATCGCGAACTCTCAACGAACAAGGTCTCCACCTCTTCCATAAAACCCCTTAAGGGTTTAACTTCAACAGTGAACATCAATCAAGTTTAAGCGATGCTTAAACTTGGTTATAGGAAGTGACTTAGTCATCATATCTGCAAGATTTTCATGAATACTAATTTTGCTCACAACAATATCACCACGAGCAATAATATCACGAACAAAATGATACCGAACATCAATGCGTTTTGTTCTCTCATGAAACATTTGATCTTTTGTAAAGAAGATGACACTCTGTCTGTCACAAAATACTGTATTTATTTGAAGGTCTTCATTAAGTTCACTAAAGAGTCCCTTCAACCAAATAGCTTTTTTACAAGCCTCAGTAATCGCCATGTACTCAGCTTCAGCGGTAGACAAAGCAGCTGTAGTTTGCAAAATGGCTTTCCAACTGATTGCACAACCTTCGATTGTAAAGACATAACCTGTGAGAGATCTTCTTCTATCAAGGTCTCCAGCAAAATCAACATCAACACACCCAATGACTCCATCTCTAGTTCTTCCAAAATGTAAGCAAACATCAGTAGTACCTCGTAAGTATCTTAAAATCCACTGAATTGCTTTCTAATAAACTGCTTTCCAATGTTCTTTACCGAGATTCACCATGTATCTGCTAACTACACTGACTGCATATGATAAATCTGGACGTGAACAAACCATAGCATACATGAGAGATTCCACTACACTAGAGTATGGAACATGTGACATGTACTCAATCTCATCATCTAATTGTGGAGACAAAGCCGATGAAAGTCTGAAATGGGCTGCTAAAAGAGAACAAACAGGCTTAGCATTTTGCATATTGAATCTGCAAAGAACCTTCTCAATGTACCCCTTCTAACTTAGGTACAATTTACTTGCTTTTCTATCTCTGAGAATCTCCATACCAAGTATCTTCTTTGCTGGTCCCAAATCTTTCATCTCAAATTCTTCACTTAGTTGGACTTTGACCTTTCTTACCTCTCATTTATCTTTTACTGCTATCAACATGTCAACAACATAGAGGAGTAGATACACAAAAGAACCATAACTGTTTTTCTTAAAGTAAACACAACTGTCAAAGCTACTTCTTTTGAGATCATGAGAAGTCATAAAGGAATCAAACCTCTTGTACCACTGTCTTGGTGACTATTTTAAACCGTAAAGGGACTTTTTCAGTAAGCAAACATAGCCCTCCTTTTTTGAGACTGTAAAACCCTCTAGTTGTTGCATGTAAATATCTTCCTCAAGTTCTCTATGCAAAAATACAGTTTTTACATCTAACTCCTTAAGCTCCAAATCATGCATGACCACAATACTAAGCAAAGCTCAAATCAAACTATGCTTTACAACTAGGGAGAACACATCTATGAAGTCCACTCCTGGAATTTGACTGTAACCTTTTGCAACAAGCCTTGTTTTGTATCTGGTTCTTCAACTCTTGTAGCCCCTTATTTCTTTTTAAATACTCATGTACTATGAACAAACTTTTTGCCTTTAGGAAGTTTCACAAGATCCTATGTTTTATTTTTGTGGAGTGATTCTTTCTCCTCTTACATAACAAACATCCACTTTTTTGAGTCTTCACAGCTAACCACCTTAGAATAAGTAGATGGCTCTTGGTTTGCATTTATATCTTTCACCACATTTAAAGCATAAACAACTAGATCAGCTTCGGCATACATCTTTAGAAGGTTAATCTCTCTTCTAGTTCTGTTTTTGGCGATAGAGTATTGTGGTGAAAAAGTAACTCTATTCTAAATTACTATACTAGCTTGAGGAGTCGACTCTGTTGTGGATTCTAGATTAATCTGATGCTCCACTTGCTTTTGTTGTTATTTATTGGAAGAGTCTTTAAAAGATAAGTTATGTAGCATAACAGTTTCATAAAAAATAACATCTCTTCTGATCATAACTTTTCTATTTTTAGGAAACCATAACTTATACCCTTTTACACCAGCTTTATAACCAAGAAAAACACATTTAATGGATCTCGATTCCAATTTTCTATTATCAACATGAGCATACGCAAGACACTCAAAGATTTTTAAATCAGAATAGTCAGCAGGATTATCAGACCATACCTCTTGTCGAGTATTTTTCTCAATGGCAATGGATGGAGATCGGTTGATCAAAAAACATGCAGTAGAGGCTGCTTCGGCCCAAAATGACTTTGGTAAGTTGGCATTTGACAACATACATCGAATCTTCTTCATGATCGTTCTGTTCATTCGTTCTGCAACGCCGTTTTACTGTGGAGTATGACGAACTGTCAAATGTCTCACGATCCCTTCTGACTTGCACAGTTTATTAAACTCATCAGAACAGAACTCTAAGTCATTATCTGTGTGGAGGTATTTTATTTGTTTTCCAGTCTATTTTTCAATCATAGTTTTTCAAGACTTAAATATGGAAAACATATTGTTTTACTACTTCAGGAAGAACACCCAAACTTTTCTGGAAAAATCATCAATAAAAGTTAGCATATAATTAGCTTCACCTCTCAAATGCACTCTAGATGGCCCCCACAGATCAGAATGAACATACTCCAACATTCCCTTCGTGTTATGGATTTCTTTGGTGAATCGAACTCTCTTTTGCTTCCTAAAAACGTAGTGTTCACAGTATTTTAGTTTGCAAATTCCTTACCCATCAAGAAGTCCTCTTTTGCTAAATTCTGTCATGCCATTCTCACTCATATGCCCTAGGCGTATATGCCAAAGTTTAGTAATCATCATCTAACAAGGAAGAGGATGCGACAGCTGCATCACCAGTAACAGTAGAACCCTGTAAAATATGTAACTTGGCAGTCTTTCTCTACCCTTTCATCACAACGAGAGAACCTTTGAAAATCTTCAAAACCCCACTTTTAGCTGTGTATTTGTACCCTTTTGAATCAATAGTAGCCAATAAAATTAAATTTCTCTTCAATTCTGGAACATGTCATACGTCACTAAGTGTTCTGACAACTCCATCAAACATCTTAACTTTAATTGTTCCAACACCTGTAATTCTACATGAAGCATTATTTCTCATCAAAACAACACCTTCAGACACTGTTTCATAAGTTGTAAACCAATCCCAATTGGGACTCATGTGGAAGGTGCAGCCCGAATCAAGGATCCACTCCCCGCTCACTTTAGAATTGTTGACAGAATTGACTAGAAGTTCATCATCACTGTAGTCTTCTACAACATCAGCTTTACCAAAATTTTCTGATTGTTTTCCATTTTGATTCGTAACCTCCCTTTTGATCTTGTTCTGTAGCTTATAGCACTCATATTTAATGTGCTCTTTCTTCTTGCAGAAGTTACAAGTTTTACCTCTATTTAAAGACTTCGATCTACCCTTAGATTTACCGCGAAGATTTTGTTCCTGTGTCCTTCCACGATTATCATTAGCATTACGATCTTGTCTTCCACGAAAAATGAGACCCTCTCACTGAGAGTCTGTTTTAACCACATGATGTTTCATCTTATTATACGAGGTTAAAGAATCATAAACCTCATCAACTGTGAGAGATTCACGGCTACATAAAATCGTATATCTAAAGGTTGAATAAGACGGGGGCAACAAACAAAGTAGAACCAACCCTAGATCTTCCTTATCATACTGAACCTCCATGGCCTCCAAGTTTGAGAGAATTTCTTTAAACACTGTTAAGTGTTCATGCACAGACGCACCTTCCTCCAAACGATGAGCATAAAGATGTTGTTTCATATGCAGCTTGCTAGTTAGAGTTTTTGACATATATATTTGTTCCAACCTCTTCCATAATCTAGCGGCGGTCTTCTCCTTCATCACATCCTGTAAAATTTCGTTAGACAAATGCAGATGTAACTGTGTTAACGTCTTTCGATCCTTGCGCTTTTTCTCTTCCTCCGTTAATGTTGAAGGCATCTTATCTACCCCTAGAAGGGCTTCCTCTAAGTCTATCTATGCAAGAACTGATTGCATCTTTATCTGCCACAATGCGAATCTGGTGTTGCGATCCAACAGCGAAATTTCATACTTCAAAGATGCCATTACCGTGATTAAGATGAACAACCCGGAAGCTCTGGTACCACTTTGTAAAAATAGAATGTCAATAATGACAATATATCACAAAGAAAAGAGAAATAAAAATAAAGAACACACAGATTTTTACGTGGAAACCTTTTCGAGAAAAGACCAATGGCGGATGAAAAGAAAATTCACTATGGCGGATGAGAATAATTACAAGAGGAGTAAACTTTGTCTATTTATAGGCTTGTAAAATCATATTCTAATAAGAGTGTATTAAGATTGAAACACCTTATTCTAATCAATATAAAATAGATGGAGTTTAATAAGGTTTAAAAAACCTTATTCTAAAATAAAATAAAAGAAGTGTAGTTCTATAGGGATTTTACTTTTATTTTATTTTACCACTGTATTTTATTTAAGGGTAAACTACACCCATGGTCACTTTTGTTTACCTTAGGTTACATTTCAGTCACTTATGTTTGAAATGTTACGTTTAGTCACTTACGTTATTGTGTTGTAACATTTTAGTCTTGGTAGTTAATTGTCGTTAATGGTGTAATGGTAGTGACGTGTACGTTAAATTATCATTTCAAACAAAAACTTCAAGTTAAATTGTACAATTGGTCCCCATAATTTTTCATTTTGAGCAATTTAATTCTTTTATGTTCTTTTAACTTTCTTTCTTTATTTTCCATTCTCTTACGCTTCTCGCTGCTTTTCCTACCTTCTTTATTTCTTTTAACATACGGAAGTCGAATTGGTAGTGAAGAAAGAAGCATGGTATGAGTTTATGGGTTTTGGTTATAGGGTTTTGGTTATAGGCAAATGATGATAGTCGACTTCCTACTTCTTTTTTCACTGCCAATTCGACTTCGTAATATGTTAAAAAAAATGAGAAAGATATGAAAACAGAGGGAGAAACAAAAGAGAATGGAAAAAAAGAAGAAAGTTTAAAGAACATAAAAGAAAAAAAATTAAATTACTTAAAACGAAAAAAATATGGGGATCAATTGTATAATTTAACCTAAAATTTTGTTTGAAATGATGATTTAACGTGCACGTCACCATCACATTACACCATTAACGATTTATTAACGGCTCAATGACTAAAATGTTACAACATGATAACATAAATGACTAAAACGTAACATTTCAAACATAAGTGACTAAAACGTAACCTAAGGTAAACAAAAGTGACCATGGGTGTAGTTTACCCTTTATTTAAATAAGGATTCGGGTCACTTAATTCTAACATCATGTTTATAGGCTAAAATCTCATTGAAAATATTATAAATAACTAATAAATATCAAATAGGAGCGATTGTAGATATATCCAACATTTATGGAGATGATAATGATATTTAATATTAAACATCATCATTAGTGAAGTGAGGCAATAGGCAAGGTAGAGCATGCCAATAGTAGGGTGGTGGTAGAATCGATAATATCTTCCTCTACTCCACTCCATTGCCATAAGGATCCGAAGGAAGATGGAAGATTTGGATGACATTGGGGAAAAAATAAAATCATGTAGGTAATTTCAAGGAAGTTTTATGTTGTGCGACTGTTGAGGCTCTGATGTTATTATAAGTTATATAGTAATAATGAACCAAATAATTAGCTAACATATATGGTTTTGATCCATTAGAAAGAGCATGGGTTGCGACAACCAGAAGAGGCTGAAATTGATGCCACTGACCACTGTTGCCCGAGATTAAAGCTGAGAAAGTAGCTACAAAGGCTGCTAAGAAGGCACTCCCTAAAGAAACCTATTTCAATTTTTCGTATCTCCTTGGTCTCGCCTTAGTTTTCCCTTCATTACTTCTCCATTGAAACATTATTCAGTTATGCCGATTGGTTGGTTGGTTAGTTGAATATCGCTATGTGGAAAACTTTAGTTTGTATTTTCAGCATCATGCATTTGCTGATAGTACTTGATTGTTGCTACTTTCGAGCTTTGGGTGTTATTTAATAGCTATTACCAGTTACAAAACTTGAGCATCAACACATACTTGTTACCCTGCAAGGCTAACAGACATAGTTGCATGTCCTATTACAGAAATGGAGATTTCTAGCAGCTTCTACAAGACAGATAAGATCATGTTTGTATGTGTCTGGTACTCTCCTTGGTCTTTAGATATTTCATTTTTCCACATCTCAACTGTCACTTGCTGGTTCGGTCTTTGAGCCATCGGTTTCAAGGTCCAACTTCTCTTGGATATGACTAGAGAGTTGGTGTTTCTACGGTGCCCACATTTAGAATGATATTTTGGGGGGCATTGGTGCATTTTTTTGCAGGTTCCTCTACTGCTTTATAAGGTCAATTTACAACTCCTCACTTTGTCCTTTTGCTAGAGATGAGAAAATTGCATTGAATTGAATTAAATTATAGTGTTTGGTTTGATTTCGACTTATTTATTTTTAAAATTCAGTTCAATTCTATTTGGTCTGATTTAGTTTTAGTTATAAATTTTCAATTATCCAAACTGAACTGGATTTATCTGTTTTATTTAATTTATAATTTATTTTTATATAAAGTATTTTATATATTAAAATAATAAAAAAATAATTTAAAAGTCCTATGAAAAAAATTTAAAATTTTAAAAATCAATAAATTAAATTCGAAACAATAAAATTTAATTTAATTTTAGAAAAAGGGACCTTCTATGGTTGGATCCTGGAAGTCTGGAATGCTGGCTGGCCAGTAAGATAAGAGATATTTGTGCTATATTTTAGGCCCAATGATGGGGAAGTAGCTGCACCCTAGCTAACAACTTGTTGGATTTACTGGTCACCTTGGCTCAACAAAATCAAAGATACCTTCCATAATGACTATTTTTGTCTATGAAAAACTTGAAGTCTATCAATTTTCTTGATGTAGCATATATATATAAATAAATTGTGAGGTTAAGAATTAATTAATTTTTAAAATTTTAAAACTTTATTATTATTTTTAGAAAAAATTAAGAAATAAGAATTAATTGTTAATGTGTCATATACGTGGACTGTCACATAGATTGTGTCAGAAAATTTAACAACTGTTAATTTTTTTCATCTATTTTAAGATGATTTGATAAATAATACAAATTAAAAAATTAAAAAAAAGTTAAATAAATTTCTTACAAATTATTATGCCTTTTTAATATTCGGAAGTTGAACAAATTAGAATTTTTGTAATGGAGGGTTACTGTTTAATTTTCCATTGAAAGGGTTATATGGTTGCAGGGTTGAAGGAATATTGGTGAGTTATGGTTGGTGCAAATTGAATAGGTAAGTGGATAAAAATAAGCTGCTACATCATGTCAGGTTCCCCCTGTTAGCGCTACATCATGTTAGTGGTTCTTTTTTAATTATTCGATGTTCAAAGTGTAATGCGCCATAATCACAAATTAAATCATCAGCAAACCAGCTTATTCATCTGTCTGCTAAGTAAATATAAAATTAGTTATGCAAGGATTGCTCCATCTTACTTCTCTATTTTTTGTTTTTTAAATATATTTATTTAGAAGTGAGTTCAAAATTATACTTTTCAATAACAAATTAATTTTTAAAAATTAAATATATCACATATAGAATAAATTTATTTATGGACCAAATTAATCGCTCAAGTCTGAAGGCTCCCTGATTTGAAGGATTTGGATAAAAAATAAACTTGAAAAATGGGCTTGAAAAAAATTAGACATGTTTAATGTTTTATTTTATGTTATTTTTATAAAACTACTTTAATGGAAACATTAAAACTATTAAGATGATTGTATATAAAATTTTAATAAATAAACATATATATTAAATTAAAAATAATATAAACATATTTTTAAATTTTATAAAAAATATGGATGAACACGAAATGGGTTTAGATTAAATAATTACAAATATGAGGGGTTTGGGCAAACATAAAGTGTGTTAATATCATGCTTAAGTTCAATCTCAATGTGTCTTAACTCAGCCCACAAACACCTCTGATATATATATATATATATATATATATATATATATATATATATATTTACACAAGGTCTCAAACTCCCAACCGAGATGGAAATGCTAATTTCTTGCCACATTGATTGCCTAAAATTTAAGTATAAAATTTAAAATTTTTATCTATTTAAAAATTGATCAAATTTTCATGAGTATGAAATTTAATTTTTATCGGATATAAAAAATTGCACAAAATTTAACAATAATTTTTTTATCAATATACTTTATTTTTAAAACAGAAATTATCCCAACAATTATTTAATCAATATATTTTATTTTTAAACACAAAATATCCCAAATATTTTTAAATGGAAATTAAAAATAATTTTAAATAAACATGTGTATGTATTAATAAAAGTATATTAAATTAATTTTTTAATCAATAAATTGGCTAGATTTTATTAATATACAAAAGAAAAAACAAAACTGAATAAGACCCAAAATTCACGGGCTTAAAAGCAAAGAAAGAAGCATAAATGACCCGACCCAACAACACAATGCCCAAAACCAACCAGTCCTAAAACAAATTAAGGTAAAAAAATAAAGCAGACCAAAAGACTGACCAGCCACATTCAATGATGAAAAAAGCCCAACAATTCATTTCCACATTTCAAGACCAGGCGGTTGCATCCAAAAACCCTCTTCCATTTCTTTTCCATCGTTCCCGATTCTTTCATCCCCTAAACACAAGAGCTCTTTCAATCTGGTTCGCGCCGCTAGTCATCTTCCATTCTCCGTCTGCCAAATCTGGAAACCCCACCTTCCATGTAAGTTTGCTCCTTCCTTCTTAAACATTATGCCGTTAGTATATGAGAAAGTTGATTGGCTTTCCTGTTCACATGTTGAAATCGAACCCACCGGAATTTTTTCGAAATTTGTTGAATATTCCTTATATAAGCACCAATTTCCGACTTATTAAGGGAATTTATTCGACATTTATTAACAACTGATAACGAGTCCCCTTCAAAGATAAGATCTGACCAGCCCATTTCCATACTTGTTTGTACTGCCCAAGAACATGCAAGGGCCTCTACAGCGAAAGCGGACGCAACATTTTTATGAAGTATTGTTCGTGAGACCAGAACCCAACCGCCAGCGTTTCTTGCCACTCTTCTAGAGCAAGATTGAAGACAATCTTTGTCAAAAGCCTCATCAAAATTAACTTCGATAAGTTCACCATGTGTGGGAATCCACTGGTCATTCGCACTCATTCTAGTAGGCCCATCTAACTCTGATTTATCAATTTCCACTAAGCAGCAAAGTAAATCATTTGCGATCTTCCGTCCAGTTTTTGTCTGTTTCTCATTGACTGTTTTGTTTCTATCTAACCAGATTGCCCATAGTGCTCCTCCAAACATCCTACTAGTATGATGATTACTCTCCCTAAACACCTAGGTAAGCTATTCAAACCGGCCCAAATCTGCTCTGTTTAAAACCCAACGAAGGCCTAATTGTGACCATACTTGTAATACAAGGCAATTTCAAAAATCATGGTCCCACTTTTCCATACCCTCCGTACATCGAGGGCAGACAGTATTAATCACCAAGGTTTGAAGGTTCAGATTTGTAAATGTAGGGATATAATTGTTAGCAATTTTGCAGATTGTAATCTTAATCTTAGTGGGAAGTTTAAGGCTGTAGAGCTTCCTATAAAAAGCATTAGAAATGGTCAGTAAATCATTAAAATTAGTCCCAAAAATACCTACTTGTAATAGTTTATAGGCACTCCGGATCGAGAACTTCCCCTAGTGTTCACCCCGCCACACCACAAAGTCATCATGTTGCACGTTGGCCAATAGTATCCGTAGAATTCGTTTTGCATCCCCAGACGAGAAGGTATTGAACACAATCTCCTTATTCCAATCCCTCGTAATATTATCAATAAGTTATGCCACAAAGGAAACAACATTATTTTGCATGTCATCACATAATTTGTAATTAACTGAACCTGGAATCCATGCATGCTCCGAGATTAAAATGCTTTCCCCCGAACTAACTCGCCAGCACAAGCCCTTTTGCAATAAACCTTGGCAGCCTAACGTGCTGTTTGGTTGGGTGTAATGGGTATGCCATTACAGCCCTATTCCGTGGACCCCACCTATTCCGTCGTTTGGTTGGGTGTAATGCCCTATTACGGGCTTATTACATTACGCCCCTATTCCTAAAATCTGCTGCTTTCTATTCCCTTCCAAAAGCTCAGTTTTGCTTCCCCATTACAGCTCTCGATTTCATCTGCCCTGTTTTACCCTCCCAACCCGAAAGCCACCTCCACCCTCTCCCTCCCAACATGAAACAGAAGCTGCCAGCAAATCTTTTGTTCCTGAAGGTAGCTGCAAAAAAAAACTGGAGGACCGGCCACACCAAGTGAGTTTTTCTCAGATCTGATTCTATAACTTTTTCCTTCCTTTCAGCCGCCACAACTGCTTCTTCGTCATCACTCATCAGCAGAATGCTTCTTCTTCTTCATCCACTCGCCGGCCGCCAGTCATCCGTGTCCATTTTCGGACAACGGTGTCTTGACAGTTCGTATTCTGTAGGACACCAGTACGAGAGGGGAAAATCCGTGTTGGTGCTTCTCCATTGCCTGACATCCTCATACAAGAAAGGTTTTTTATTTGCTAACATTTTACACCTCATTCTGTTCTCTGAAAAAAATTTGAATTTTGATTCATTCCCATATGATTCATCCCTTGAAGCAATATAAACTACAAACTGTGTGGCTTTATATTCAATCTCAACCTTAGTTAGACCTTCTTGTTGTGGTTCAAACAAGGGAGCAACTATATATGAAAAATCAAGTTTTATCTTTTTACAGAGGTTCACCATCGTTTTCACTAAAACTAACGACATTCTTCTGGTTTTTTTAGTTTGTTAGTAATATTGTTTTACCATTTTTATTTTCAGCTTGACATAACTGCAATCATAGCTGAGATTTACATTTGGAGCTTCAATGGCGATTTCATCTCTCCCTTGTATTCAACCTGTAAGAGTTCCTTTCAAAGCTTGTAGCTTCTTTCCTGCTGGTGTTTGTGGTGGATTCAAAAATAAGAAAAGGATAAATGCTGTTGTTTTTTCTTCGTTGAGGAAAATTTCCAACGATATCAACATTGAATCCAAGGTACTTTTTTCTTTAATGTGCATTTGCTTGATGAAGCAGCCAACTGTTTTTAGTAATTATCTGCTTGTCTTTTACTCCATCAAGGCATTGGCTGATTAAATAGTTTGCAAGCATGGATATTATATTATACGGCTTTACCCCTTATCCTTGAAGAAGAAGTGTTAAAATACTATCTAATAAAGTATATCTTTCCCAAATGAAGACATAAGGACAAGCTAGATTGATTAGCTATTAACGAATGGAGATGTCAAATAGAAGAAAAAGATTATCGAACTTCGAATTTGTGTAAGCAGTCTTGCACTAATAACTTACTTTGCCTTAGCCATGAATCCTGGCTTCTTTGCCACAACTCACGCCCATTTGATGCTGATATTATTACTGGTAAGTTAGCCCGGCATTTGCAGGCCAAGATAAAATAGTCCTGAAACAACTAATAATGTTATTAGTATTCCTCAAACCCTATTTTCATCTATGTGTTTTGACTAGTGCTTAAGAATTAACTGGAATATGGGAGGTCCCAATCTTATCCATTATGGTATGAATTGTTACATATCTGGAAAATAAAATATAGGATTAATGGTAACCGTCTCTGGAAGGAGTCAAATGTTGCCTGGTACTATGAGTTGAGGTACTAAGCCATTGAGGGCTTGGTGGTGATTGGCAAAACCCTTTTGCTTTCGAACCCCTTGTCCTCTGTCTCTATGGTTTTCTGATTTCAGTTCTTTATTCTTAAAAATCAGATCTCTAATTTGTTTAAATTATATTGATGTGGAAATTTGTTTTATTACTAGTGAAAATACAATATGGTAGTTCTTTGCACTATGTAGACGCATGGTTATAGTGAAGTTGTTATTCTTGTATGGTATCTCATTGATTTTGTATATATATTCTCTTAGACTTCTGTATATTTTGAAAAACCGCACATCTATAAGGACCTAAATATCTAAAAGTTTTAATTTTAGGTTGATACATTGTTGGACAGTATCAAATGGGATGACAAAGGTTTAGCAGTGGCTATAGCTCAAAATGTTGACACTGGAGCCATATTAATGCAAGGCTTTGTCAACAGGGATGCACTAGCTACAACTATCACTTCTAGGAAGGCAACGTTCTTCAGTCGATCACGGGCAACATTGTGGACAAAAGGAGAAACTTCCAACAATTTCATCAACATTTATGACATATTTGTTGATTGTGATCGCGATTCTGTTCGTTCTATATAACTTTCTCATTGACATCTTATTGATTGCTTAATTTATGAAGTTTAACATAACTGAAACTTCTCCTTTAGATAATTTACCTTGGGAAGCCTGATGGTCCTACCTGCCACACAGGGTCAGAGACATGCTATTTCACATCAATAGGAGATTTGTTTAAGGAGCAAGAAGTAAGCAGCTCTCATCTTTAACAAAAGTGCTGTCACAATCTTTTAGTTCTACTTCTACACTACCTTATACGGTATTATTTGCAAGTTCTTATTTAACTTGGTTTGTATTTGTAGGTTGAAGAAACTAACTTGGCATTGACAACTTTATACTCATTAGAGGCTACAATTTCTAAAAGAGAATTAGAGTTAGCAGGGAAACATGGAAAGCCTTCGTGGACTAAACGGCTCTTACTTGATGAAAACTTGTTGTGCTCAAAAATCCGGTAAAGTTATATTACCTTAAGCTACAATAGTAGTATGTGTCCCATTAAGAACTGCAAAAAGTTCAAAAACAAAGAAAGTAGTGTTAAACCACTAATGAACATGTCTAGAAGTGTGTATATGGTATATGCCCTATGTTTTGAAGTCTTTACTCTTTAGCATGTCTAAGAGTATGTGTATAGTATTTGCATGTTGAATTTTATATAAGCAAATTAAGTGATCAGTTTACTAATGCAGGGAAGAAGCAGATGAGTTGTGCCGAACGCTGGAGGAGAAAGAGGACAGTTCATGTACTGCCTCAGAAATGGCAGATGTGATCTACCATGCTATGGTTTTGCTAAGGCGCAAAGATGTAAAGATAGAAAATGTTCTAGAAGTTCTTCGGCGAAGATTCTCTCAATCGGGTATAGAGGAGAAGCAAAGTCGTGCATCAACCGAGAGTTAAATGTAAGTTGTACTTTTGCTAAGGTCTAGATTTGTAGCTTTTATCCCATGTTTAGGTTGTTTTCAATAAATTCGAAATAACCTATCTCTGTCATAATTACCAGTTTTTTTGCTTTTCTTTTCGAAGTAGCTGTATTTTGATTTTACTTGACCTTTTCTTGTATCACAATAAGATGCATTTTGTTTCTTAAGTCCGCCATAATATTCTGTTTTTACTCTGTTTCTTGGGTGCTTGATGCCGAGGTCATGGGGTGAGTAAGGGTTGGGTCAAGTTTATGTATGGCATGACCACCATTCATATTTTTCCAAGTCGATTACAATATGAGTACATTTTATCTATATAAATTGTTAATCCGAAGTCTGTTCAATCTTTAGACAAAATTAACCTTGCTAAACAAGTTATGCGTGCAATTTAGTTGGAGAGGTTTTTTGTTAGGTCATTAAGACTTTTGTTGGTTAAACTATTAGAAATTCAATAGCAAATTGGGTCCTCTAATATAAAAATGAGCAATTTAGTCCTAATATAATTCGTTTTGAAGCAAACAAGTAACTTTTGAATAGTTTTAATATTTTCTTATCTAAATGCTCGTGGAAAAATTGAAAATAAACATGTCTAAAAGTTTAATTATAAAAATCCATCTTTCTACAGAAAATACAAAAAAAGTTAAAATGAAAGAAGAAAACAACATTAAAGACCAAAACTAGAAACAAAAATGAAATTGAGAAAATAAAATTTACGTTCTAAATTTTAGAATTTGAAATTGTTGATGCACAAACAATAGAATTTTAATTTGTCAATGGACAGAAAATCACTGATGAGATGAGTTGAAAGGTGTTTTACGGTCGGAAATGGAATACATAATTGGGAATATGAAGAAAAATCCTAATTCATTATGTTGTTAAGCAAATTGAACTTGGGTTGCTGATGTTAAAGTAACAATCATAAAATCATTATTCAAAGTCAAATTCAAATATTTTAATATTTGATAGAAGAAATTGATGAAGTTTGTTGATACAATCATAAGAATATTTAATATTAAGAATTTTATTAAATTATATATTTTGTTAAATTATATTTAATAATAATTATTTTAAATTATATTTTATAGTATTATATATTATGATTTTAGTAAATTCATATATTTTATTAAATTATATATTTTTATTAAATTATATTTAATAATAATTATGTTAAAATATGATTAAATTATTTATTATTTGTACCTAAAAAAAATTCTGCTAAGGGTATTCTAGTCATTTTAGTTTTTTTTCCTTATGCTATTACAACATCATTCCATTCAACCAAACACAAGAATACTATTACAGCACGTTTGGTTCGCTGTATTGGAATAGAGGCGTAATGGAATAGAGGTGTAATGGAATAGAGGCGTAATAGCAAATCAATTGTTTGGTTGAATGTAATGGAATAGAGGCGTAATAGTAATTTTGTGTTTGGTTGAATGGAATAGAGGTGTAATAGCATAATGGAAAAAACTAAAATGACTAGAATACCCTTAGCATAAATTTGTTTGGGTAAATGATTATTGTTATTGTTATTTAAATTTTAATAAGATTATTAATATCAATAATAAATAATTTAATCATATTTAAACATAATAATTATTAAATATATTATAATTAAAATATATAATTTAATAAAATTCTTAATAATTAATATTCTTATATGAATTTACTCAAATCATAATATATGATACTATAAAAGATAATTTGAAATAATTAATATTAAATATATTTTAATTAAAATATATGATTTAATAAAATTCTTAATAATCAATATTCTTATATGAATTTACTGAAATCATAATATATGATACT
The DNA here is from genome assembly GCF_025698545.1 of Gossypium raimondii. Taxonomy (NCBI): domain Eukaryota; kingdom Viridiplantae; phylum Streptophyta; class Magnoliopsida; order Malvales; family Malvaceae; genus Gossypium; species Gossypium raimondii. The sequence goes on from NC_068565.1 coordinate 42,886,749, forward strand.
ATAAAATATAATTTAACATAATTATTATTAAATATATTATAATAAAATAGATAATTTAATAAAATTCTTAATAATTAATATTCTTATATAAATTTCTTGAAATCATAATATATGATACTATAAAATATAATTTAACATAATTATTATTAAATATATTATAATTAAAATATATAATTTAATAAAATTCTTAATAATTAATATTCTTATATGAATTTACTCAAATCATAATATATGATACTATAAAAGATAATTTAACATAATTATTATTAAATATATTTTAATTAAAATATATGATTTAATAAAATTCTTAATAATTAATATTCTTATATGAAATTACTCAAATCATAATATATGATACTATAAAAGATAATTTAACATAATTATTATTAAATATATTTTAATTAAAATATATGATTTAATAAAATTCTTAATAATTAATATTCTTATATGAATTTACTAAAATCATAATATATGATACTATAAAAGATAATTTGAAATAATTAATATTAAATATATTTTAATTAAAATATATGATTTAATAAAATTTAAAATACTTATAAGTAATAAAATTTCTTATATGAATTTTTATAATTTAAAATAATTATTGTTACATATAATTTAATAATAATATATAATTTCATAAAATTCTTGATAATAAATTTTCTTATATGAATTTATACAATTTAAAATAATTAATATTAATAAGTGAAATGTTATGTCCGATTAGGAGCTAACTGTCTGTTATGTCCAATTTTTCCCAGTTTTTATGTTCAAAGGATTTTAAATGATATATATTGAATCTGCAGATTACAAGTTTCTTATTTTTACAACAGGTCCAAAACTTGCACAATCCAAACTAAACTGGATATATTTATACATTATATATATAACATTCAGTCTCGTTAGGAAACATGAGCTACCCATGTTTACCTACTTTAGTAAACAGGAAACATAGGCCAAAACACCTCAATGCAAATGCAATCCATGTTGAAAGCGATGTTCCGGAGACGACAAATCCAAAGCTTCCCGAAACAGCTGCATTTTCTTTCTTATCTGGACCAACTTGTCATAAACACACCAAGGAAAGCTCAGGAATGATCCCTATTCATTCCCTCATTATACTGACCCCAATAACTTGGATGATATGTGACATAGTACCAAGCTGAGGCTTTTGCATATGCATCATCTATTTCTTCATCCAACTCGCTTCCTTTTTCATTGAACCATGACCCAGCTTCCTTTCTCAATGATCTCACTGCTATGCTGATCGCTTCTGCATCTCTTTTCTTCGTAAAAGATCTCGACATTTTCATGATACCCCCACTGAGTATTTCAGCCTCCGTTTTGACCCTGTAATAGTCCATCACATTCCCCAATTTGTAATCGTATTTACTTTTGTAGAAGAAAGCATCGTCAATATAATCCTCAAAGCCTTCAACTTCCATGTCGGGATCATAAAACCTCTGCATCTTTTCCCGAGTTAAGAACTTAATCGAGCATTCATTGGGTGCAAGGTTCTTCACCTCTCGGAAAAGCTTTCCAATAACATTGTGTGATTGATAACTTGGCTTGTCTGGTTTCTCCATGAAATCCGAAAATTCTTTGACCCTCAAGTCTTGTGGTATTTCAGCTGGTACACCCGTTTTCGGAAAGTCAACTGCAATTGAAAATAGCTTTGTCAGGTTCTCTATCAGCAAAAGCAGTATGAGCATTTGAAATTATTCCCAAACTGTCATTGACTATGTAGTTTGTGAAGTATTCTTCAATTTCTGCACCAAGATGTAGCAATTATCAAAATCTCATAATTATATCTACACATTAACAAAATACAATAAAGCAAACCCAATAGATATCAGTTCAAAAAAGGACGCAAGCACAAAGAATGGATTACAACATAATACAAATACAAATAATAAACTTGAGCCTGAGTAAAAATTTCACTAGCTTAGAGCCTTCGTAATGTGAACTTAAGTATCAAGAAACTTTTCTGCACATATTCCAAGCGGATTTATACAAAATACCCAACGAAAAATAATGTTGAAAACAACTCTCAAAATAACACAGTTCAAGTCATTATAACTATTATACTAGTGCCAATTGATGAATGAACTTGTAAGAATCTAGAAGAATGTTAAACCAATGACATCCTCGAACCAGAAAAAATGTTGGAGGAGGAGAAAGCAAGAATCATGCATTTCAAACATCAAGAAACTATAACAAGAGAAGAGGATAATCAAAAGTCATAACTATTAGATAAATTCAAGTGGAATATAATGAATACTTCAATACCGAAAAGCTATTACCTCAATGGTAACTTCATGATCCAATTTGGTTGTTGGAGCGGTGAATAATCCATAGCATTGATTTGCTTATATGGAATCAATTCGAGGTCCCAACAGACAAAGTAAGTATCACTATCCAGATCACTTCGAGCATTCATTGGGATGAGGTCTAAAATTTGATTCTATTTAGTGTCAAGAAATCACCATGCATTGTGAAATATTACGAATACAATCAAGCCTACCATCTTGTTATTATGTGTAAAGACACTAAAAACACCAGATAGCTTCTATAAATTGGGCGAGATTTAACACAAATATGCAAAAGAACACGGTATAGCTAATCGCAATTCGGTAATACTACGCTTGTAAAGGAAATGCTCAACAAGTTCCACCAAGAAGAAAAGAAACATGCATTTTACTCTTGCATAACAATCAATGATAAGTCCACCAATAAGGGACAAAAAGAAGAAGCTAGAATCATACACTAAAATGATAGGAACAAAATAAAAGGCGCTTTTGCAAAGTATAATGAAGAACAAACACTTTCTCGAGTAGCAAGAAAACGTAGAGTATGCCCTTTACGTACTGGTTCCTTTCTATGGAAAAACAACACAATCGACCATATGGTGCAAATCGGGCACATTGATGATCTTAATACACGCACATCGCCGGGTGCAAGCGGGGTTTTGGCAACAATTACCTTACCTCGAACAATATCACGTTGGTCAGATCTAGAGCCAGAAAACTGCACAAAAACTTGGCCATAATTCAAGGTTCTAGTTTCATCCAGACATCCCATCATAGACCTTCCTTTTTGAACAAAAATCCTGGCTTTAGTCCGCAACTTCAGCAACTTCGAAGCTCGAAAAGTTGAAGATAAATATGCAATCGGAGAAACTAACCTGTAATGAGCAAATCGGGGCAGAGTGCAATGAAGAAGAACCTGTAATCAGAAAAGGGGAAACTGATTAGGTTAACACTGCAATAATCGATGAAGAAGTCAATGCACTAACAAGGCAATAACCTTTACCTTTCAGTAGCAGTAACCTGGAAACCCACCAATTGAGAGCAATTGAAATAGTGACAGAGAGAAAAAGAAAAGAAAAAGGTCGACTGGTTGAGAAGGCCAATCGAAAGAGTGACAGAGAGAAAAAGAAAAGAAAGAGTTACTGGTTGTAAAGAAAAACAAAAGAAAAGGTTGAGAGACAGAGGGAGCAAATCAGTCGAAACTTGAGCAAATGGGCAGAAGGTAGAAGGAAGGAAGAGGAGACGCAATGGGGAAGCCAATTGGGAGGGTAAAACAGGGAGGGTAAACGATGCAGCACCTAATCTGAGCAAATGGGATGTATTACAAATCGGTGGATTTCACCGATTAGGTTAGTATTGTATTACAGGCGTAATAGCATTACCATGAACCAAACGGAATAGAGGCGTCTTAAGTGGGGCCCACCGATTAGGGGTGTATTGGCCAACCAAACATGCTGTTACAGTTCTATTCCATTCCATTCAACCAAACAAAAGGATTACCTATTACGCCTCTATTCCATTACACCTCTATTCCATTACAGCGATCCAAACGTGCTCCAAATACTTTTCCACGAGTAAGATGGTAGATTACCTAGCCTTGCATTTAAAAAATCAGAACTAGGATAATACTTAGCTTTTAAAACACAAGCTAATAAGGAATCTGGTTGATTAATAAGCCTCTAGTCCTGTTTGGCTAAAAGGGCAATATTGAATTTTTCCAAATTGCAAAAGCCCAAACCTCCATCTACCTTTAGAGTAACAAGGCCGAGCCCAATCACACCAATGTATTCCTTTCTTACCATGCCTCTTTTGCCACCAGAACCTCGCCAATATACTTTCAATTTCCCTACATAACATCTTAGGTAACGGAAAACATGCCATCGAATAGGTTGGGATGGCTTGCAACACCAAATTTATAAATACCTCTTCCCCCATTTGAGAAAGGAATCGTGTAATTCACCTATCAATCCTCTTCCTAATTCTATCCTTTAATGTTTGAAAAGTAACTTTTTTCTGTCGTCCCACCATATTTGGTAAGCCTAAGTACCTCTCCCGGTCGTTTGAGTAACACACTCCCAACTACTGCGAAATCAGCTCACTATCTAATTCTTGAGTATTTGAGCTATAAAAATTGTAGATTTATTATAGTTGACACATTGTCTTAGGCACCTTAAATACTCAATCAAAATTCCCTTCAAAATTTGGGGACCTCGCTCACTTGTTTCCCCGAAAAGGATAGTCATCAGCAAAAAGTAAGTGGGAAATTTGGGGACCTTGTCTGCTTACTTTCACACCTTTTAACAACCCTTCCCCAAAGCAAAGACGCATGAGGGTGGATAAACCTTCACTACAAATTAGAAATAAAAAGGGACTTAACGGGTTTTCTTGTCTAAATCCTCTTTGAGGTTGAAAAGAAACTCCCATTTGGCAATTGATACTAACTGAGTATGGTACAGTTGATACACATCTCATAATGACCTCAACCCACCTAGAATCAAACCCCATGCATTCTATCATATTCTTAATAAATCCCCATTCAACCTGATCATATGCCTTATATCTAATTTGAGTGTCATAAAACCTTTTTTTTTTTACTCTTTTTTGTCGAAACATGTGTAATAATTCATAAGCAAGGAGTACATTATCCAAAATTAAACATCCCGGGACAAAAGCACTTTGTGCTTTATCAATGCAAACTTCCAACACCTTTTTGAGAATGGTTTGCTATTGCCTTTGCTATCAGTTTATAAATAACATTATAGAGACTAATGGGTCTAAAATTTATCATCTGTTTTGGTTACGGCACTTTTGGAATAAGAAATATATTCGTGGCATTAATTTGCTCCATCTCTTTCCCTTCGTTCAAGACTTCTAAACAAAAAGAGGTTACACATTCACCTACGATATGCCAACATTTTTGGAAAAATAATATCGGAAAACCATCAACCCCCGGCGCCTTTGTTGGCCTCATATCTTTTAAAGCCACAAAAATCTCCTTTGTCGTATACCGGGTTGTATTTAGTCTATATCACCTATCTCGTTAGTAACAAATAAATTTTGAAAATATTCTGCCGCTACTTCCCCTATTCTCGAAGCCGTCAAAACCTCATTACCGTCATCGGTTTCCAAGCTTTTTATAGTATTAATTTTCCTGCGAGATGAAGCAAACCTATGGAAGAAACTCGTATTCCTATCTACCAAATGCAATGAATTAGCCCTCGCCCTTTACTCCCAATAGACTTTATCCTTATCGATTTCCATATTCAACTGTACTTTTGTATCAATAAGTTCAGCTATGTTATCATCATCCCTCTCATTGTCCATAAGCGTCTCCAGTTTCCTTGTTAACTGACATTTTAACCCAGCCCTTTCCATCTTAACCCTTTTAGCCCAAACTTGTAAACCTTTATAAAACTCTTTCCTAGGAATGACTCCGATAACCATACTTAGACTTAAGTATCCCATACGTAAGAAAACCATACTAGACTTATAAAAGTATTCTAAAAGGATTTTTTATCTATTTATTCTATCTATTTAGTGAGGATCTTTTCTTTGTTTCTTTCATATTAGGAAAGTATTTTACTATACTTATGCAGTCTGTTCTAAGAGTAAAACACTCTCTTCCTATTATAAAAAGTTCAAAGGATTCTAAGGCGTATCTAAGGGCTAATACTTCTGCGTCTATCCCTGATACTATTCCTTTTTCTTTAAACTTTCCTGAATTATATCTACAAAGTTTTTCTGATGACTTTGAAGCATATTTATTGTCTTTCTTATAAAGGGCAGCACCCCATCCTTCTATCGAACCACCTGTTTCTATTATCAGATAATCCGAAGGGTATTTCCATATTAGGAATTTTCTTAATCTCTTCTTTTATTCTAATCATGGTTTTTATATCTTCTGGGACAAAACTTCTAAGTCCGTTTTCTTTGTTTTATTAGTTATTGGACCTATAAGTTTGGACAGGTTCTTTATAAATGGTCTTGCATAATTTAGCAGGCCCAAGATTTCTTGGATGTGTGTAAGACCTTTTAACTTCTTAGGCATATCTAGGATTTTCTGGGCTATTATTAGCTGATCCTTGCCAGGGATGTTTTAGGCGTTATCAGATGTATATAATTAATGACTGGTCTTGCTTTATTTCTTATCTGTTCATTATGATTATTGACAAAAAAAAGTCGCGCTCCTATCTCTTGATTTTGATCTTCTTATTAGGCCTAACTTTTCTAATTTGTCTATTTGTTCTTTATACCATCCAAGCTCTTGGTTAGAACATGGAATTGCTTTCATTCTAACATCTTTTGTATCATTAATGATTTCTAATTTATATTCAGGTTTCTTTTTATCCCAATGTTTTAATGGATGTTCTATTATTTCTAGTTTTTCTAACTTACTCTGCATATTTTCTAATTCTTCGTCTATTATTGGTTCTAAGTCTTTTCCTTTGACAAAGAATTCCTTAATTACTATCCTTGATATCTTCTAATATCTCCTCTATATAACACAATTCTAATTCTTCTGTTATTTCAAAAATTTCGTTATGCGAAAATTCTTTATTAATGTCTTGACACTGGTATGGTCCACCACGCTTTTCAGTCGCACTCTGATTTATTAGTTTTCTGTCTATACTATATGTTGGTATTTGATTCTGAGCAGAGATAGCCATATCTTTAAACTCTAATCCAAGGACCGCTACATAATCATGCATACTAAGGTCTCTAAGACTTATAGTATTTAATTCTCTTATCTGTTTATTCCGACATTGGTCAACTATTGCCAAACAGACCTTTTCTATATAATGATAGACTTGACTTATAGATCCATCAAGAAGAGTCGCTCTTCTTGGGCTTTTATACTTCTTTTTAAGCCTATCAGGAACGTACTTCTCATTTATTTCAGAGGTTGTGCAACCTGTGTCTATTAGACCTTTATGAACTTATCGTTGATTTTTATAGTGACTAATAAGACATTCATTTATTACTGAGGGTAGCCTACATATTGGGCCATTAGTATTTTCAGCCATTTCTGCTAGTTCTTGGTCATCATGATTGTCTGGATCTTCTAACAGGCCTTTGCCTTTATCTAGCCTAGCTACTGCAGCTCTCATTTTATCCATATGTACTTTATGTTCTTTATCCTGCTTTCCTATGTCTTCCAGATGCCTTTGTTCTATTATAGCTATTCTTGTTTCTAGAGCATCTACTCTTTGTTTTAAATATTTTAATTCTAATTTATCTAATTTCTGTTCTAAGGTTGGTTCTACCCATTCGTAGCCAAGTTTTTCTGTTAAACATCTTCTACATGCTCCTAGTCTACATTTTTTACATTTTGCACGTCGGTCTATAGAGGGAAACCATTGACAAGTAAAACATTGTCTATCATCGGATCCCGTGTTATGTTCCCAGTCATGTTGACAGGTTGTTTCGGGTATGTCTTTCATCATATGGTTTATATCAAAACCTTGAAAGTTTTGAATCATATCTATAAAATTCTTCTACTTCTTCTAAATCTTCTATGTCTAAGGCTTCATAATCTCTTCTATGTCTAAGGCTTCATAATCTATTTCTGAAACCATGGAGTATACGGTTTCTGTATCGCTCGTGTTATAAGTTATATGAATAAAATCTATATTCCTATTATTAGTGAGCTTAGCTTCTCTATTATAGGTTTTATGCTTTCTAGGAAAATAATATAGTATCATATGAAACATAAGATAGTGTCTTTATAAGTCCTATTTTGATGGTATTTTCTAACATGTTTTCGAGGGTTTAAGAAAGGCTTTCGGGCTGCATATTTTCGAGCCCAAACTTTCTTAGGTTTTTCTCTTGGTTCTTGGACTACGTATTTTGGCTTATTATAAATCTTCTTGGGTTTCTTATGGGGTTTTCTCTTGGGTTTGCATTCATAAGAATTTGACCCGTATTACTGAGCTGTATATATATTCTTACAGAAGGAATATGATCCTCCTTTTATCTACAGTTGTATTGCCATCTGATCGCATTTTCTACTCAGATGTTGCATTATAAAATAACTTAAAGTTATTACATTATAAGTATAATGTTCTTTATTAAGAGTTTTCCATATTTTATGTTCTTCTATTTCCCTACCTTGTGCTCCTGGTAGCTTATTAGCTTATGGTGAAATTCTTCATTATGAATGTTCCGACTTAATGACGCATAATGTATATAATCATTAAGGAAAAGGATTACATGAGTCCAATCCTTAAGAGTTAATTGTTCTAATTTTCTAACTGCGTCTGACTGTTGGCATATTCGGATCACTTCCTGTTGATAGGTTAGTAACAAGATTTATAAAGTCTGTGGATTATTACCCAAGGATAAGAGCTCTCTATATTCATTCTCATAAGAGGCTTTGATATTATCCCAAGCTCTCTTGGCTGTATTTCCTAAGGTTGTTTCTAAGTATTTTTACCATTTCTTCTGTAGTATGTTTAAAATTTTTTTCTAAGTAATTATTAACAGTGATTGTTTTCCATTGATGTATAACTTCTGGCCAAACCTGGGGACTATACTTAGTCAAGTTTAGCAAATTATCTTCTACATATACTTCTAATGCCATTCTAATTCCTTTATTCTTAAAGGGGTATTTAGGTTCTCTATAATCAGAGGTACTGTTTCGTATTGATATGGTATCACTGCAGGTCCTGTTCTAGGTGGGTTTAATGGTGTGTTATGAGGGTTTTTATTTGGTGTATCTACCTTCATTGGTGTTGGATTACTAGTCTGTCCTGGTATTATCTCTCTAGGAGGTGGTGCGGACACTTGATCCGTTAAGTCTTTTGGTATGTTATTGAAGAACTTATCAAAGGATTCTTCTATATCATTTCTTTATGAAGTATTTTAAACAATTCTAGATTAAGAATTCTTCTTTTTATGTATTTAATTCTTTGTTCTGCATTTAATGTTATAAAGTATTCTATTTTTCTAAATCTTTGAATTCTGGTTTATAATCTTCATATTCATTAATTCTATCTGATTGTGTCGAGGATATATCAATATTTTTATAATTATTGAATCCTACCGAAAGATTTCCAAAATTATCGCATGAAATTCTTCCTGCTTGAGGAATTAATGTCTGATTATGCGTCTGAAAAATGTCCTCTAATTTCCAGGACTAAATTCTGGAGCTTTTATAAAATTTATGGATTTAGATGCAATTGCCTCAATTACATCCGAAATCTCATCTGCATTGTGGGTAGCTTTTCCTACCATACCTAATGTTATTACTAAATTTTCTCGTTCCATATTCCCATAACCTTTAGTCATTAGGAAAAAGTCTGGTGCACAATAAAATAGTCCACGATTTTTGTTCATGTCTACTTCCATTGTTGCTATTATCTTATACAACCTAATTGGGTCCTGGTCATACCTTTGACTCCAACTACTATTTAATTCTTTCGAATTTTGTCTATTTATGAAGGGTAATGTTTCATATTCATTATCACCACATTTTAGTGGTTTTTCTTCTATTTTCTTTATTAATCTTGTTCTTGTTATAAACTTAGAATGTTTATATAATATTTAGGGTTTAAGCAACTTGTGATTATGTTGTTTAAAGTTTTCTATCTCTTAATCGATATCTATTGTTTCTGATATTTCTACTTTATCCAGTATTAAAGATTTTACTAAAAATACTTTTATTTTCATTATTATTGTTATGGCCATTAGAGCTGGATCCCTTAAGGGTGACGCTCGAACCACTGAATGGCTTAAACATCCTTAACTTCTATTATTCTTTAATTTGGGTCTATTATTAATCCTTTCTGTGGATAAATTCTACTTTCTATGGATCTTACCGCTGTTACAGCTGTATCTTTTAAATTAGATCCTATTTGGTTTATCCAATCTGTTATACAGGTTCTACTATCTTTTGCTATTAATTGTCTATCAAATTTTATTTCTGAGACTTCAGTGGATGGTAGTTTATTCTTAATAGCTAATTGCTTCTAGTTTAGCGTTAAGCCTTTCTCCGTTTATCGCTGGTGTTATTGATCCTCCCTGTTATAGCTTGCCTATCAATGATATGTTTTATCCCTTCTATTTTCTTTTCTAAGATTTCTAATTTAGTTTTTACTTTTAATTCTAATTAAGCTTTGTATTCTATAAGCTAATTCGTCTGTTTTATCACTAAGAGTGGTAAATCCTTTTACTCCTAGCAGTATTAGGGTATTAAGCTGGGCTTGCTTACTAGCAAAATTATTATCTTTTATGAAACCAGAGTAACCTTTTTTTGATACGTATTCTTCAGTTCTTCTAGTAATATCGTTATAAAATTCTACTTTGTTATTATTAAACGGTGTCAAGGACATCAAACTCCTCCTAGGAATGACTTGTACACAGCTCAACTTATCCAGGATATTCCCCAAATCCTTCTTACCTCTTCTTCAAACGAAGCCTCAAACGTCCACCAGGCTTCTAACCAAAATTTTTTCACTTTCCATTCGTTCTTTTCCCGTGCAGTGATCGAAAAAAGAATGGGGTAAATGTTTAATTTTTGCATTCAGAAACATACACAACCAATCATTCGTAGCCACTTATTTATCTAACCTGCATACCCGACATCTCTTAAGCAGCATTCATCTAGAACATTCTTGAACAACTCCATTCGTCATTCATTTTTGGGAGCACCCCTAATTTTCTCAAAAAAAAAATATTTATCTCATGAAAATCCCCACAAACAAGCCATTGGATCCTCCCTAAACTTTTGAGGATGTTCCACGAATCTTCTCTATTACTTGCACACGGAGCCCCATAGAACCCACTGAACCTCTATTCCCAAGCTTCATCCGCTTCTTTGACCACTACATCCACATGGTTTTTTGAGAAACTACGTAGAGTAATTACGATCGAATCCTTTCATGCCAGGCATAATCCTCCATGAGTACCTACTACCGATACATCAATCCCATTAACGAACCCTCATCTGCTTCTAATTATTGCCATCTGTTTCTCACGTGTCGAAGCCTTCTAATCGTCCTTGGATTCCCCAGTCCACAAACATTCCAACATAAAGTTTTTATTGTGCTCAGTCAGCTTGCCTCGTAGCAGGCCTCGGTCCAATTATAAAAAGAGTAGAATGATACTCCAAAGTAGTCCTTTCAGCATCCGGAAGCATCGACACTACAGGTTCTTCATTCCTGAATTTTAATTTTTTGTTACCTTCCCCATCAGGCAGAAATTCATCATTTTCATTGTCCTTATTCGAACCTAACTCCCCTTTTTTCCCATCATTCACTTCCTCTCATTGTGTAGCCATCACCCCCATGCTATCCTCTTCCACCGAACTTTCTTTGCATTCTCACTTTTACCCTCCATATAGCCTGATTTTCCAAGCTGACCTTCCCCAATTTCAAAGTCCATCCCTACATCTGCAACAATTGACTCAAAAGAATCCCTCAATTTAGTGCTAATTCCCTCAATCAATGGTGAGGAAACCATATTAGAATCCCCCAAATCGCGCCTCAAATTATCAGTAACTATATTTGCTAAAAAACTCTCCCAAAGCCCTATCGTCAACTGAATGGTGAACCGTCGCCGGAAACTGTACCGTAGGGTTTCCTCCACCTTCACCTCCTTCACCTATCTTCGATAGCTCAATATTCCCTATTTAAAAGCACTCACACATTTATTTTTAGTGGAAAAATTGAATTGCAAACTTTCCTTTCCAAGCAACGAAGTTTCAGCCCTTAGCGCAACTGAATACGGGAAATCTTAGCTCACTTCCTCCCTTTCCCCCAACGGGATCAAATCACATTCTTGTACCCAATGTCTCATTCTCCCACAACCAAAACAAAAGGTCACCAAATTTTCGTACTTAAAAGGAGATCCAAACCCTTACATTCCCATCCGTTGAAATAAATATACCCCGACGTACAGGCTTCTGCGCATCCAATTGGGCCCAAAGTTGACAAAACTCCCATTTAATTTCTAACCTTATTACGCCGCCAAAAGTCGATCCAATCGCATGTAAGAGATCCTTTTTTATCAAATTTTGGCGAGCAAGGATTGATTTTTAACCAAAAAGGGGAAAGGACAAGCCTGAGTTTTGATCGATCTATAGGGTTTCTTAGACGATAAAAAAAAAAAACTGTCTCCTAAAAGGCCAAGGGCGACCCTCCATAATCATCTCCAAATCATCTTCGCATTCAAACGAGATAAAAAAATAAGCTCTGCCCCGCCACTTGAATCTCAAATTTCTTCTTCGGTTTCCAAATGCTCTTCAATTGTGCCCGAAAACTATCTGGATTGTAAGACTTTTGGGTCCAAAAAGAGCATATCAATGTTGGGTTCTCATTAGGGACAACTTGTGAACTCTTCAGTGTTAACTGAACCAACTCTTCCTCTAGAAGGGATATCTCATCTCTCCTCTTTTCGATTTCGATAAAGTCACCACCCTCCTTCAACCCAACCACAGCAAACACTGTTTCTCTAGGACATTGAGAGAGAGCACTCTTGACTTGTACTTAATTTATTTTCTTTTTATAAATGAAAAACCAAATAAGTAATAATCGAAAAATTAAATATGTTAAATTAAATTAATTGATTTCTTCTTCTCTTTCCATTTCTTTATGTAAAATTAATTTAAAATAATGATATTTATCATAATATATATTGATTTAAAATTTAGACTCGAAGTGACAAATTTGAAATAAAGTACTGATTTTACGTTGTAAAATCTGATTTAAAACATTGATTTAAAGTGATAAAATTTGAAATAAATTTAAATTTAAAAGTGATAGATACAATATTAATTTAATTTTTTATTTTATGTTTTAGATACGGGGTTTTTATGGACTATAAATACCCATTAGAATATTGGCAAAGTTTTTTTTTTCAGACAAAATAGCAGGTAGTGAATTTTAATTGTGAAAGTATAAATTTTATTCAAAATTCCGAAGAATGGAGAGGTGTCTCGCATTCAAGAGTCACGATGGACATTGCATATTGATGTAGCAGTGGACGATATACATTCCATTCGAAATTCCGAATGATGGAGAAGTGTCTTGCATCCAAGAGCCATGATGGACGTTGCATATGTCAATTCAGCGGTGGACAATATAGATACGATGGAGAGGAGTTTGAAAATAAGGATAAGATTTAGAGGTTCTAAATAGTTTTATTTCTAAATTTGGCGAATACTGATCGACGATGACAACATTGGTGTCGGAAACAACAAAAATAGAAGTCGAGAGAAAAGAAAAAGAAGCTCTCTCTTTGAAAGAGAAAAAAAGAAAGGAAAGAAAATTAGATTAAATAAGTTTTATTTAAAATAAATAATAATAAAAAAGTGAATTATTGGGGGGATAACTTCACGATCAATCTTGATATGTTTCTTTATTTAGTTTTAATTTTATTTTTTATTCCATATTTAATTATATAACTCTTTGTTGATATTTTATATTATTATTTGATTTGACTTTTCTTATCTATTTCATATTTGTACTTTAAGTTAATTCTAATTCTAATTTAAATTAATTATAACATTAATATTCTGAACCATTAATTATATATTTATATATACGTATTGTAACAATTTTGTCTTTCAATTTTTCCTCATAATTATAATATAAATTATATTCATAATATTACAAATATATTATATTTGAAAATTTTAATATATTTTTGTACGTTATTTATATATTTCAAATATTATTTTATCAATAATTTTAATTAATATACCATTATTTAAATAATATCAAAATTTTGAAACACAGACTAGTACCCATATTTAATATGAACCCAAACAATAATGATATTTTGAATAAAGTTAGAGGGATTTATTGCTATTTTTTGGGTCAGCTAAATGGGAATGGAATTATTAGGGTATCTTCTTCTCCTAGTCTTGTTATAAATTAAGAGTTCATTAATGTCGATGGCCAATGGGTCAACCGAAAAGCTGAGTCTTTTGGTACCAAATAAACCTAATATCATCAAGGCAGTGCGATAATCCCTCAAGCAAAAGAGGAAAAAAAACACCTTCAGTTTTTGAGCCGAAAATGACCAATTTTGGCATGAATTTCCAACCCATCTTTGCGTGGAAAATGTGGGAAACTTTAACCTACTACTTTGTTGCCCTCATTCTAGAACCCTCATACTTGTGAGCTCAGCAGCATTACCAAAAGGTTGATTAGGTATTCCAATAACATTACTTTTAATTATTAGGTCATTGAGGCTTAACTCAGGTAATATTAATATTATTGTTGATATAGGAAAATATAAGTTTAAGTACGTTCAGAAACATTTTATTTTTCTATTTAATAGTTGAGTAAAAATTATGAATAATTTTAAATATTGTATAAAAAACTATTAGAGTAAATGTAAAATATACTTATATTTATAGTTCGAAGAATATTTACTTTTCTTCCTCTGGATTGAAGAAAATTCCATCAACTCTCTTGAGATTTATTTACCAAGTAAACTTTGAATAACAAAAAACCAATTATACTTATTAATTGTTTATCTATGTAATTTCTATTTATTTGTCCATTTTAAATTACAAAAGAATAAAAATAATTACATATTGAAGTACTATAAAACTAAGTTTAAGTATTTAACATGTATTTTATAAAAAACATATTAACAAAAATGTCAAAAAATTATAATTATTATTTATAACTTTTTTTTTAAATCAACTACAACCAATGAGGTCTTATTGTTGTGGATTGACCCATATAAGCAACGAACAAATAAAATAGAGAAAATTAAACACAAAAATATTTACATGGAAAACTCCTCCGAAGAGGACAAAACCACGGGCAAAGGAGACTTTGGCTTTTCACTAAATGAGTAAACAAACAAAAATACAATAGAAAAAAATAAATCTAAATGTACTAAGCATACAAACCCAAAACCCCGAAAATAAAGTCCTAACTCGGGAACAAAATTCTCTGTATAGTTACCACCAAAACTCATCTGCAGCTACATCTTATCGCCCTCAAAGAAAAACCCTTGCTAATTGGTGTTGCATTGATGGGGAATAATTTTCCATGTAAGATAATCAGAATCGAAACAATAGAAATCGGGATGCACGACGAAATTATTCAGACACTGTCAGATGTCAGACATGTGCCTGATTTAAAGAAAAATCTCATTTCATTGGGAATTTTAGAATCAAATGGTTGCAGGATTGTTATTGACTCAAATGGCTTAAGGGTTTCTCGTGGAGCTCTTGTTGTGATGAGAGGAAAGAAACAAGGCAACCTATACGTTCTGCAAGAGTGTGTGGTGACTGGTGCAGCTGCAATTATCGAAGAAGAACCGAAATTGTCGCCACATTGCGACGAGAACTATCATGACGTCACGATGACGTGACGTGCTTATTTTTCTGGGGAATCTGATTCAACCCAATTGTGGCACATGGGACTCGGTCATATGAGAGAGAAAGGTATGATCGTTTTAAGTAAGGAGGTCTTCTCAAAGACAATAGAGTTAGAAAGTTAAATTTCTGCAAACACTACATTTATGGGAAGCAGACACAAGACAGTTTCGATTCAGTAGTGCACAGAATAAAAGGGATTCTCGGCTATGTTCATTTTGATTTATGGGGTTTGACCCAAGACTTCTCAAAATGATGTAATAAATATTTTCTAACCTTTATTGATAACCACTCCAGGAAAGTTTGAGTTTATTTCTTGAATCAAAAGAACGAGGTCTTTGGAATCTTCAAGCAATGGAAAACACTGTTAGAAAAAAAGATTAGGAAGTCCATAAAGCAGTTAAGAACGGAAAATGGTTTTGAGTTCTATTTATCAGAGTTTAATGATTACTACAAACAGGAAGGGATAGAAAGACATCACACTATTGTTGGTACTCCGTAACAGAATGGGGTTGCTAAAAGGATGAATATAACTTTACTCAAGAAGGCTCAATGTCTACTTTTCAATGCAGGCTTAGGGAAAGAATTTTGGGTTGAACCCGTCAACATGACAAGCCATTTGATATTTCAGTCTCTACATCAAGCATTGAACGAAAAAGTTCCAGAGGAGATATAGTCAGGTAATCCTCCTAATTATTCTAACCTTAGAGTTTTCAGTTGTCCTATTTATGCAAAAATTAGCTAGGGAAAGCTTGAACCTAGAGTCATGAAGTGTATTTTTTGGGTTTCGCTGTCGGTATTAAAGGTTTCAAGTTGTGGTGTTTGGAAACCAACAAAACCATTATTAGTAGAGATGTTATGTTCGAAGAATCTGCTATGTTTCATTCAAAAAAAGGGTCGCCTTCATTTAAAAACACAACAAACCAAAGTGTCACAAGTAATATGGAGTGGAAAGAAGAAGCAATGGTTGATATCGTGACAACATGAAAAGCCACAGCGCAACGTCACAACGAACACGGGCAACGTCCTAATGAGGAAACAAGGGATGTCATGATGACACGACAGAACTCTGATTCTCGCGAGATTGAATTTGTTTTAGATCAATTTGGGGCTTTATTTAACTCATAGGTGCCCTCTTCATCTCAATTGCAAAATTACAAGCTGCTTGTGATAGGAAAAGATGAGAAATCCAATCACCGTAAAAATACTGTGAAGGAAATCTAAAGGAATATGCTCTAAGTGTTGCAAAGAGTATTGGTTCAACCAATCCTACAAATTATTCCAAGGCGGTTTAGGTCTTCGATTCTAACAAATGGCTCGATGCGATGGAAGAAGAGATTGAATCTCTTCAAAAGAATGAGACTTAGCAACTAGTAAAACCACCAATCGAAAAGAAAATAATTAATTATAAATGGGTGTTCAAGAAGAAGGAAGGTTCGAGTTTGAGTGACACTAGATATAAGGCAAGGTTGGTTGTAAAGGGTTATAGTCAAGTGGAGGGAGTTTATTTTCATGATGTTTTCTCTCCCGTTGTGAAACACACGTCCATTTGGGCATTATTGGCCCTTGTTGCATCAAACAACCTTGAGTTGGAATTTGAAAAGAGTGATTTGTAACAATTTGGGTTCGACTTTGGGGCTATAATTATCCTAGAGAGATGGTAGATTAGGCTTAAACCAAGAGTTGTACGAGAAGAATTGTTCAATAAAATCATTCTGTAAATGAGGCTCCGCAGAGTAGGATCATTTCTAAACTATGTTAACAAATATCGTGTATTTATTCTCTCTTTACTTATCCCTTTGACTCATATTTTGGATTTTTTATTTCTCTCCATATTTTATTTGTTTATTGGTTGCATTATGTTTAAACACTACCAGTCTAAACGTTTGTTTGAACAAATAGCAAACCAAGATTCTTATAATATATAATAAGGTTTTTGCTAAAGTAAGCTATATAATGTAAAAAAATTAAAAATAAAGAAATACATATAACAATTTAGTTAATTCATACAAATACTCTATAATTTTTCTAAGGTAAAAAAGTTAACTACATCCTAAGTCTCTTAATAATGGTTTAGGATTTATTGATCCCTAAACTTTTTTTTTTTAATTTAATCCTCAAAATAGTATTATATCAATTAAGTCTTTCCTCCTACCTTATCATTAGCTTGGACATTAAATGCCAACTCAAATATATTATGGAGCATATTTAAAATAAGTTGGTCAAATTGCAAACACGTGTACCTATTGCATACGACTTAGATATGGCGAATAAGCAAAATAGCTCTCGTAAATTTTAACAACACTATATGTTTTTTTTTTTTTTGGTGAATGACAAGATGAGGGCAAAGTACTAATAGCAACGCGACTAGCGTGACTCGAACCCAAGCCACACCTAGGGCGGTGAATACCTTGGCCATCAAGCCAACACAAAGGATTTACTATATTTTTTTTGTTTGTTTAAACATGCCAAATCCAAACTATTCATACAATGTATGCACACATGTTTTCAATTTGACGATGTTTTTAGAAAAGTTTCATGTCAAATCTGAAGTGGCATTTAATGCCTAAATTAATAGTAATGTTAATAGAATGACTTAATTGATATAATACTGATATTTTGAGGATTCTAAATTTTTTAAAGTTTAAATATAATCTAGAATATGAATCATAATTTAAGGAGATGTTGGCCAAATGGAGAGATTTATGTGGACAACAAAGTGCAAAAACAGTAGCATTAGGGCATATAGTTAATGCAAGAGAAGGGAGATAGAAGATTAGCTAAGTAAGTTATGTGGGGAGGACAGATAGTTTTGACCCATATTGATTGCTTCTGGAACCATCACCTTCAAACAATGGGTGACTACCCACCCACCTAACTATTTTCAACCTTATACTTCTCAATCCTCAGCCACACAACACTTTCATGTCTCATATGTTATCCTTTATATGGTCATTATTATGTATGGGCATTTCACCAAACTCTCAACTTTTCCCACCAACTAGGGTTTTGCTATCTTAAGCCACTGTGTGTCTTGTACACCTTTACTTTTCCTTTCACTTCCATACAAAGTTCTTGTTCATGCTTGATTTTGATTCACATTGTCAGAAAAAAAAATGTTAGAGTTTCTTGCCTTTGATGTTGTATTGAATAACTTTCTTCATACGTTTTTAACTCTTTGATTATGTTAATTAAACATATGATTAGAGAGATGTTAATTATTGTAAACTATAACCTGAGAACATTATGGAGTCAATATTATGCTCATTCAGCTACTTTATACTTGAATAATATATATATATATACTCTTTTCTTAATTATTAAAATTAATAATAATAATTAGATTATAACATAGTTATGATGCGGGTTATATTTATAAAAAATTGATATAAAAATAAATAAAAAACTTGATTAAAATAGTAAAATTAAGATATTGGAGATCATGGTATTTTTGTTCAAAATTTATTAGGTGAATTTTTCTAGATTTTACATAAAATATAAATGAAAAAACATTATCATAATAATGTTTGTTATTATATAAAGGAATGCAGTTTTAGTAATTTCTTAAGCGAGTTGGAACTCGATTAATGAGTGACACCAAATTAATTAATCCTTTAGTATTAAGGTCTTTATTTAATAAAAAAAACTGTAATTGATTGAGCTTATGTAATTAAAAAAATCAAGTCCTCTTACTAATGTTTAAACATGTAATGTGGCATCATCCTATTGGCTAAGATTTTATTAAAAATTATAAAAATTTTAAAAGATCTAATAAAATATTATTTAATTATAAAAATGTTGTTGGATGGAACAATATTACCACCATCCAAATATATCACTTATTTTCAGTAATACTTATTTTTCTAGTTTTGTGGATAATTAGGAGAGAAAATGATATTGCTTCATGTTTTAAAAACATGCTGTTAGAAGCAAATCATTACAAAATGAATAACCATATCCCATAAAACATACAACAAAGTAAAATAATAATATTTAAACCATGTACTAATTAACCCAAAGCTAATTAGAGCGCATCTAATTTAATTAGTTGTTGAATATATAAATTATATTTTCAAAATTTTGAACAACTTTGGCTTGAAAGGAAAGTGAAAGGGGAATTAAAATCTGTAATTGGTTTGAGTTGTAGTTGTAGTGCTAAAAAGAGTTTTTATTTACTTCATTTTAGCCCTCCATCTTTTAATTGATTGGTTTTGGACAAAAAAGAAATGATTTAATTGTTAAAATTTTAATGGCCTTGACATGCTATTTTACGTGTACTTCATTGCTAATTTGGATAAATTTTCTACAAAATTTTATGAATTATTGAGAAACTAAACAAGGATAGAAAAGAGAGGATTGAAAGCAAAAAAACAGAAAAGAGTCTTCTTATTTTATTGATTTAGCTCTAATATCTGAAGCTAGGTATTTATACTAGTTGCAACAACCTCAAATAATTTTCTCTGCAGTTCACTAATCGAATAACAACAATAAAACTAACGAAACTCAAATGCAGTTAACTAAGCTACAAGTCTCTAATAATTGTATTTAGGCTGCCACGTCAATGCTATTAAAATTTTAACAGTTCTGTCAATTTTCAATTCAAAAACAGGCAATTTAACTAAAATTTAAATATTGTTAGTCAAAATGACCCCCCAAAGAATAATGACCCAAATAAGGACTAAATTTATCATTATGGCAAAAAGAAAATAATTAATTTAAAATACCCTCATAACATGTTAATCATTTCATACATGAAAATTAAGATTTTAATTTCCAAACATTTAAATTTTTATATTCTTTTAAAAGAAATTTGAACTTTTTTGGCTTTAACATTTTTTAAAAATAAAGAACAATTTTTCAGAATAAAAGTCAATTGATTCAACTGAAATTGATTTATGACTTAAATATCTATTCTCAATTACATAATGGATGTGCATAGTTGTTAGTTGTAAAATGGGAGCATATCTATAAGAGAGTCTTTGTTTTTACTAAGGTAAAACAACTAAAGGAGAAGAGAGATACAAGTACAATTATTTCAAATGAATTTGGTCTCATAAAAATATGAATATAGAGTTAAATTAACAAATTATGAGATAATTAAACAATTATACAAATACAAAATAAATGCATTAACGTGTAAATGTTTATACAAAATCATATCATTTTAAATACATGCAATAGGAATATATAATTTCTTAAATATATGCAAAATATGAGATCACGTAATACAAAAGCACAATATGCATTAAAACACATACAAATTATTAATAACTAAAAATATGTTTATAATATTCTGAACCCACCAATATTAACATGAATGCATAAATGTGGCAAAACCGACATTGTAAATATACTAGATCGTGGCATAGGGTTTAAACATAAGTGAGTAAAAATAATTATATATTAATAATTTTAATATAAATTGACATGAAAACCAAATATGAATTTGATTGAAATGGTTAAGTTGAGAGATGAATGTTCAAATCTTTTCATATACATATGTTCTTTTAGATTTTATATGAAAGAAAGATACTAAAATATCCTTAAAATATTATTTATTACTTTGTAACAATTGAGTTTAGACCGATTGAAAAATAACACTAATTCTATCAAACTCTTTATGAATAATATATATTCTATTTTTATAGAAAATTTTGACTTTGTGTTGTTTCATATTTTCATTATTTCTCACATTGATTGTATTATGAGTTCGAAATTATCAAAGATTAATGAATTATATTTAAATAATTCTATATGCATAGTCTAATAAAAAGAGTTGTCTTAATTAATTATTTCACTGCTTACATGTTATTATAATTTATCAATTTAATTATCTGGGAGTATCCCTGTTTTATGATAGAGTAACCAATAGCTCTTTGCATTTTATGGTGGACAAGGTTCAAAGTAAATTGCAGGGTTGGGATGCAAGGTCGTTGTCTCTTATTGTAGGGCCACCATGGCACAATCCGTTTTACTTGTGATTCCAAGTTATTTCATGCAAACAATGCTAATTCCTAAAGGACTTTGTGAGGAAATCGAACGTATGGTGCGTCAGTTTGTTTGGGGATCCTCAAGTAGTGGTAGGAAAGTGGCTTTGGTTGGTTGGGAGGATGTCTGTTAGCCTCGAGAGCATGGCGGTCTCAGTTTTTGAAAGCTGCAAGATCATAACACTTTCTTCATGATGAAGTTGGGTTTTAAACTTGTGGTCGATTCTATAGCTCTCTAGGTACAGGTTCTTCGAGCGAAATATGGGGTGGCTAATGGAATACTTGAAAATTTTTCCCGTAGTAGAAGCTCTTTCTTGTGGAAATCCCTTACTAAGGTTTGGCCACTTATTCGGGAGAATCTGCTTTGGTCAGTGGGGGATGGGAGAAATATCAAGTGTTGGCGTGATCCTTGGATTCCAAATGTAGGGTCTCTCGTTAATTTGATTCCCGGACATTCTAGTCTAAATTTAGGCTATTTGCTTAGTGACATGGTTGCAGCGGATGGTACTTGGAACCTTGAGATATTTTGGATCTGGTTGCCTGAGATAGTCATCTAAAAGATTATTGGAATACCCCCACCACATTCGACAACAGGTGTTGACAGGATAATCTGGGGGGGACAATGATGGGTTCTTTTTCTGTTAAAAGTGCTTATGGGAAAATTTGGGAAAGTTCATGGAAACTGAAGGAAGATGCCTAAAAGATCCCTTGGAAGTTCAAAGTCCCCCAAAGGGCAAGGTTTTTTGTTTGACTGGTGCTCAAGTAGAGGTTACTCACTAATGTAAAAAGAGTTCGTCAGGGCTTGGGGCATAGTCCGGCATGTGGAGTTTGTGATCATATCTCTAAAGATGTGTTACATGTATTAAGGGATTGTCCTACATCTAGAGATATTTGGAATCTTTTAATTCCCACTGATACAAGAATGGCTTGTCTCAAATTTACATAATCGTTATGACATTTGCTTTGGGGAGGTCGATTAGGAATGTCTTTTTGGGATTATCATCTGACGTATCTGGAAGAACTGCATCCTATTTATCTTTCAGGGTGCAACCTGGAGTAGTAACAATACTATTAGAGTCTCGTATAGTTGGGCCAAACATTTTTTGGAGACAGGTAAGAGTCCTTTGAGTACGGATAGGGTTCTTAGTTTGTGCTCTAACTTGCCTGGGAGTTGGGTATATTTGAATACATATGGTTCCGTTAGGCTTGAGGATGGTTCTGCGGCAGCAAAAAGAGTTGTGAGAAACTGAAATGGGGAGTGGATAATTGGTTTTAATAGGTTATTGGGGAGTTGTTCAGTGTTCAAGGCTGAACTGTGGGACATATTGGATGAGTTAGACATCTTAATTGTTTGAGGTTTTGATAATATGTTGATCTAGACTAATAGTCTTGAAGTGGTTACGACCATCTAGGAGAGTCTCATAGGAGGGTCCAATTCGGCTCTGATTAGGAGGATTCTTCAGTTATTGTCTCAGATTCCTCATTGGAATATTTGTTACAGAGCTAGAGAATAGAATCAAGAAACTGATAGTCTTGCCAAGTTGGCTCACTTGGGAAGCCAAGGATTGCGAATGTTTGAAATATCCCCGTTTGGAGAGTTAGGCTAGTTGATGTAGTTTGCTTCTTGTAATTTTTTCTTTATCATATATATATATATATATATATATATATATATATATATATATATAAAATAGCATTCTTGTGGCAATAGTGGTATTATAATCTTTTATATAATTATTTGTGTTTTATTTATTTTACAGTTCGAGTTTTAACTTTTATTTGAGTGTATTCAACTAAAATTCTCCTAATAATGTCGACTTCAATATTCAAACTTAATAAAAATATTAAGAACCTTTTCCAACCATTTTCGATAATAATTGTATTATAATTAAGAATTCAAAACTTAAAGTTATTTACTAAATTAAATTGATAATGATGGATTCCACGTAAAAAACCTCAAATAATTGAAGGATTTTAGAATTTAATAAATTGTTACTCAGTAGTTTTTGACATGCTTCTTCTAGGGTTGAGTAAAGTGGGTTCCTACCGTAGTCCATTGAAATTTGCAAGTGTATCACAAAAATGCTTGTTAATTAAAGCTGTAAGCACTCGTGATTACTCGGATAATAATATTAGGTAAAAGTTTATTTAGATAATAATAGTTAGAGAAAAAATAAAAAAATAATTAGTACAAATTTAAATTTTAAAAAATGACTAAAATTTTCGTACAAAATAACCTCTTTAAAATAAGTAAAAAAATCACATATTTTAGCCATTTAAAAAAAAACTCATAAAGCCATAATATGATCCTTGCGATAACCATCTTTTCGTTTCTAACTAGACATTTCGACAATGGAAGTAGTGTTTGGGAATTAATATTTGGATTTCAGAAATATGTAAATGAGTAATAAATTATTTAGAAATAATTTTAGATTTGTTAGAAGTAATTAATTTGAAATCCTTAAAATATTTTTGAATTATTGTAATTCAAATTCAAATTCAAATTCAAATTCAAATAAAAGAAACATTCAATTTACTTTATAATTAAAAATATCTTTTATTATTATCAACCCGATTGAAATAAATTTTCTTACTCAAATTTGGACGATAAATTGAAATTTTAAGAAACTTTGTTTAGTATATTACTTAAAATTAAATATGAAATATAATTAAAGTATTTAATAAAAATAATATAATCTTAAATGAAGTATTATAAAATAAAAATAATAGTTGAATTTATTCTCTATTAAGTGATAAGTAAGTCTCTATTAACTTATCGTTTGTCAAGCTTTTTTTTAGTTTTCTTTGTAAGTAATTGATTGAATTTTTTCAAACATGTTTTTAATTTTATTGAAATAAAAGGGACTCATAAATAGCTCAATTTGATTTATTAATAGAAACATCTATTTATAAAAGTAAAATAAACAATTATATTTAAAAATTAAATAAAATAATAATTCAAAATAATGATAAAGATAATAACAAATTGATTTAAATATTTCAAATCTTAAATTTTGGTTATTAAATCTTAACTAAGGAGCTGATCCGACCTTCCAACCGATAGATAGGTGTAGTGGGCAGGCGGGGCTGGGGTCGGGGTTGGGCCGTTGGGGATAAGAAAGTGAAGGAGGGTTTTAGGTTTGGGCCCACAAGTGGTGTGCGAGTGGGTCCCATCCCCTAACGCCGCAAGTGGGAACGGCTCACAGTCCCATGAGCCTACGTCCGGCGGCTTCCCAACTCCAACTACCACCCCGGTTGGTCCCATTTGGGATAGAGACGTTTCCCAGCCCCTCAGCATTCCCCCCCTTCCTTTTCCTCTTATTTACAAACACTGCCATTTCACCATTACGCATAATTACATTGCTTAACCTAAATTCTCAATTTATTAAATTACAAGTTCCATAATTAAATTAGATAGGTATATATTATTTGGATGAAAAAGATATATATGTTGAATGATGATAAAATTAGATAGGTACATCTTATTTGGATGAAAAAGATATATATGTCATCATACAACCTAGAGGTGTTCGTGGGTCGGGATCGAGTGTTTAAACATGATACTAACATATTTTATGCTTGTCCAAGTCCGACCCGACCCAAAATTTGAACCTAAATTTTGTCCAAACTCACCCACAAAAGACTAACTCAAGCCCATTTTAGGCTCGTCCATATTATTTTTTTAATTTTTTTAAAAAAATATTTATATAATTTTATTTTAATATTTAATATGTTTATACATTTTTTATTTATCAAAAATTTTTATATAGTCATCTTAACATTATTTTAATATTTACATTAGAATAGTATTATATATTTACTATATATTTATTTTTTAATGTATTCTAAATTACATAATATATAAATATAACATAATATAAAGTATTAAAAACTTTAAATGGGTGGGCCAGGCTCGAGCCTTGAATGTTCAAGCTCGAGCCCGAACCATATTTTAAATGGGCCTAATTCTTTTGCCCAAGTCCCCATTTTCTGGGCTTAATATTTTTACCCAAACTCTCTCCCTTGGGCTTAGACTGGTAACCT
Organism: Gossypium raimondii; assembly: GCF_025698545.1. Taxonomy (NCBI): domain Eukaryota; kingdom Viridiplantae; phylum Streptophyta; class Magnoliopsida; order Malvales; family Malvaceae; genus Gossypium; species Gossypium raimondii. Next base: position 42,912,425 of record NC_068565.1, read on the forward strand.
GACCCATGAACAGATCTAATCTAACCTGCTTGTAGAATTTAAAAATTTCACTGACAATATAAATATATATATTTACATGTATTTTGGTATGATGTATAGGTAGGTAAAATGTAATAAAAACCCGTGATAGAAGTAGAAGGGTTATTAATAAATATTGATTACCAATAATTAAAATATAAGTTTAAGATATTGGTGAAGTTATTGTTGACACCTAATTTGGAGTTTAAACACTAAATCATCCTTATTTTAGGGTCTAAATCTAATGTTATTGGAATTGAAGATAGTATTTATATTTATTTACACATTTAATGTGTATAAAAAATGAAAGGGTGAAAAAATAAAAAGGTCCCACCTCAAGAGTGATGCATGTGATGTTGGTGGGAGTTGAAGTAATAAAAATTAAGATGGAACAATTATTAGGCTATTGATAGAGACTAAAGAGAGTAGCAATAGCTATATTATGTTATGTTATTTTCTTTTAAGAAAATAAAAGGGTGAATTTGTTTGAGGGGAAATATCTCATGGAAGCTTCTAATGCCTCTACCTAACACCTTTGAAAAAGCAAGCAAATTTATTGTAAATAAAAATTGAATTGTGGAAAAGTGTAAGGGCCATCGTGTTTTCTTTTTCCTTCGTAAGTTATGGACTTCGATCTCTTTCTTTTAGGCTTGAATAAACTAAATATATTAGTTTTCTTTCAACGCACTTCCTGATTTATTATGATTGAAAGGACTTGGTATTTGATTGGTATCATCATAGCCACCTATTGATGATCGATGATACGATCATTGATTAGTCTTCATTTTAATCTCTAATTTGTTTAATTCCTAATACGGCTACTAAAGCATTGAAATTTGTCAAGACTGGGGGAGGATGGTGTCCTGGTTCGGGGACCATAGAGAGGAAGAAGAAGAGGAAGCCCCCCAATCTCGTGCTTTAGAATTTTATTATATTTTCAAAATATTCCTTTTTACATCATTTAATTCTTTCAATTGCTGTATCAAACATTGAGAAAAAAAAGGATAAACAAATAAAAATGTATTAACATCACATAACATTAACAAATTGAGATTCTTGATGTTGGTTATATGTGTGCATGACTCACGAAGTAACGACAAACCCCCAAGTGGATTTTGTTGGTTCAGGCAAAGCACCTACATCATCCATGCAACTAGTGTTATCAATTCACCTCGAACCAAACCATTTTCCTTTATTCTTACAGCAAACCCAACCATGGTAAATATGGTTCTTGTCGTCTACAAACCTTGAACCGTTTTCATAAACCCAAACATTAAACAACCGAGTGATTGTTGTTCATCCTAGTACTTAAACAAAACTGCCAAAAAACCCAACCCATTTCCATAAACTCTAAATCATCAAGGTGATGAGTTGAGATACCTTACACCCGTCTCAAACATGACTGAATATAGAGTGCTGCATCTATTATTGGAATAACTCAAACGATCAACTTACAATCAAAACACATAAATTCGAGTTCAATTTTAATTACTAAAAAAGAATACCACGTCATGTTTTAAATAAATGATTATTTTACTCATTTTTCAAAGATTTTTGTTTAGTCTATAAAAACTAAAATGCAGTGTAGAAAGACCTAAAGAGTAGCGTGACCATAGTCTAAGATTCAATGACATTCTAAGTTGAGTTAAAAAGTGTGAGTCTCATAAAGAAGAAGTGGTAGTTAACTGACATTATTTTATATTATGAGATTACCTTTATTAAAGTGAAGATTGCAACCTCTGTCTGCCTGCCTTCATCAATGCCCCATCTTCTCTCTACCAAATTCAACTTCATTTTCACTTCTTCTTCTTCTTCTTCGAGTTGTTGAAATGGAGTCTAATTATTTATTTCTGGCTTGGCAGGGGCATCACTGAAGCCATGTTCAGACCTTCATTTAGTTGCCTCCCCCGTTAAAAGTACAGTATCTGTCAAACCTTAATGTAATATAAATTAATAAGAAAGAGTTGAGCATGCATGCCTGTCCCAATCGTTTTTAATCCGTTTTGCGACACTCATCACTCCCATTTCATTGTTAATTAAGAATCCTTCTATTTTTATCAGTAATTTTGTTGATATTTATTGTGGAATATTGTAATAGTTAGGTGGGTTGGCCTAAATGATTAATGTTAGGGTTGGTAGGTACAGGGAATGGAAGAGTTTGTTAGTTTCTTCACGCATTTTTATTGTAGGGAATGGGAATGGAGGTGTATTATTATTAATATGAGAGTGGCTGAAGAAATTATAGGCGTACGTACCCACCACTCCCTCCTTCTTCGTTTCTCCTCCTCTCATCGCTTATCCATCGCTTACCCTTATTAACAAGACAAAACCCAAAATTATTATTAACTCCATTGAGAAAGAAAAAGTTGTTATTGTCACATGAACCAACCTACATACATCACAATAGTTTGAAAAATAAAATGAGAAACCTATATCTTCTTTTTTATTTAGGATTTGAATTTGAGATTAAGTATTGTGTCACTATATCCATCAGAAATACATATATATATATATATATATATATTAATTATGAAAGAAATATAAGAGACGAATCTCCCTCCTTCCCTCACTGCTAATAAACATTAGATCATAACAGCAAATAAAGCCACCCTTCTGAAGATTTGGTCAATTCTTTTTATTGGAAAAGAGAGGTAAAAACAAATGTGTAAAGGGACACCTTCCATGTTCTCTTCAAAGTTGAAGTGATTTGCATTGAAAGAAGAAGGTTTTATAACTCAATAAATGCATAAACATTCACCAACAACAATGATCATCTATACTACTAATATATGCATATATAATGTGATATAATAATCATACAAATTAGAAATAAAAAAAGAGAAATGAAAGAGATTTTAAAACTAATAACAATGATCTCCTTGTCATTTCTCTCCAATATTTTTTTCGGGGAGTTGAACTACATAGTTAAAAATCCAAATTTTCACTCTTCATTATTTCATTTCCAAACTTCTATATTCCAAGATACCAGATTTCAAGCCTAAGAAATCATAACCACTGCTGTTGTTGCTGTTGCTGTGGCTACTACTGCTGCTGCTGCTGCTACCTGCAGCAGTAGTGATGGTGCTGCAAGTGCAATCTTTGCTGTTTTTAACTCCCAAGCTGCAAATAAAACAAAGAGTTCTTCCTCCAGTTTTGAATGACTCTGGTTGGGTTTGCTGGTAATAAGGAGGGCTAATTCTGAGGTCCAAATTCAAGTCTGGACACCTTTCTTGAACTGGGATTTTCTTTTCATCTTTGGTGATAAATCCAATAGGGTTATTATTACTGTTAGTATTAATCTTCTCTTTCTCTTCTTTGGCACCACTGAAAGATATTGTTGTTACATCCTGAGAAGCCTCATTGAGTGGCCTGTGAGTTGCTGGATCAATACCTCTGCTCAATAGCTTCCTTCTTATATGTGTGTTCCAGTAATTCTTTATCTCATTATCTGTTCTTCCTGGTAATCTCCCCGCTATAAGAGACCACCTATCCCCCATAAAAAACCAATCAAAATTTCAAACACCACACACTAACAAAGTTGAATATATAATCTATCTATATTTATATACAACACTTACTTGTTACCAAGAAGGCTGTGCAGCTTGATAATGAGCTCATCTTCTTCTTCAGTGAAATTGCCACGTTTAAGATCAGGTCTTAAGTAATTGATCCAACGAAGTCTACAACTTTTGCCACAGCGGAGAAGGCCAGCAGCTTTAGGGAGTGAACGCCAGCAACCTTCACCATGGGCTCGGATGTAAGCTATGAGGCGATCATCTTCTTCTTTAGTCCACGCACCTTTGTTCGTATGAGCTTTCTCACAACAAGGAGACCTTCCCATAATTCAGTAACACAAAGAAACCTTTTTCAACTTGTGGAAACTAGCAGCACTAGTAGCCTACGTTTGCAGTTTTTCAATACTATACACACTAGTATAAAATATAATATGATATGATATATATGTGTGTGTATATATTATAATTAGAATCTAGGAGAAGTAGTAAGGGTGGAAAATGAAATGGAGGCCTTGTTTTTTGTGTTGCAGGAACATTGAGGCCGGCCCTTTGAGAGCACTTTAGATGCTTTTTTATATAGCCTTTTGACTATTACACACACACACACAACCAGAAAGAGAAAGAGCGCAGTGACCCTAATTTTAGCTTCTAGATGTGAGTTGGTGAGACAGGTTTGAGGGGAGTGGCTGGTAGCCTCTCTCTTGATGATATTAGCATCAATCATATATAATAAGTTAAAAGGGATATATATTAACTGTAGGTAACCTTTAGGTAGGTGTAAAGTAAGGTATTAAAGTATGGGTAGGACAAAGTGTGATCTCTGCTCTCTCCCACCCCATTCTTTTTCTATAATAGTTTTTTTTCCCTACCTTTGGCCCTTTGTCTAAACCTGTACTACTTTAGATTAATAATTTAGTTAGCTTTCATAATCTTTCCCCCAACTCAAATTAGACAACATGTACCAGAGTACATGTTCAACTTAAATATTTTATCATGTTGTTGGAACTAACATCCATCCTTACCAAAGGTTTTCCGGATTTAAATCTCAATATCTATCTATCTATCACCCTTTTTTTTCTTTATTAACCGGTGTGATCTCTTTTGTAATTGAAAAAGAATTAGAAAGAGAGTGCTATGACTCAAAAGTCTGAATACTATAAGATTAAAGAACCTTAACTATAATATTAAGCTCCATTACAGAATTATTTTTGTGTAAATATATGACACTAAATGTTGTCCAGTTGACTAGTTTTGTTTTACAAGAAAATTCAAATCTTGAAGCTGGAAACATTTTTTATATGTTGGTGGGAAAACATATATATATATATATATATATATATAAAAGGTTGCTATATTAGTGAAATGGAGTGGTGGATGGGATATATTAGTGAAGAAATCATGAAATGGGGATGGTAGTTGTGGATCTTTATTCTATTGGTATACCATCATCATGCAGGAGAGAGAAAAGGGAGGGTTTCTAGAAGACTTGGAGGTTGGGGTTCAGGGGCAGGATGATGATGAAAGAAAAAGGGAGAATAGGGAAAAGATAAATACTCTAAAATAAGTCTAATATTATATGAGTGTGGTTGTGGTTGTCTTTGTTTGTGGGCTTTGGTTCACCTTCCACCTTCCACTTTCCACTTTCCTTTTTATTTCTTTTTGGTTCTTCCCCCCCAAACCTTGTGGTTTAAGTTTAGGCAACAAATGGGCAGCAGTGAGGTTAGGGATGGGAAAGGTTGATTCTTTTTTCACCCTTTTTGTTGTTTCTTTCCCTCTCCAATTTGCATACTGATATTTGTCACCCACCACCACACATAACAAAACTCCCCTCCCCCCCTCTCTCTCTCATCATGAAATTCAAGTGGATGGTAAGAGCTAAGGATGGTGAGAACAAGTTGTTTTCGGTCTGGGGTAGAGGGGGAGATTTCACCTACTTTTTTCACCTTTCTGACTGTCCTTGCAACTAGTCCAATACCTGGCCTTACTTTGATGTTCAACTATATGGGGATGGGGGAGGGGGGGCCAGACAGGGTCACCATTTAAGATTTTTATTTTTTTCTACTTTTATTATCTTTATTTTTAACTAAAAACCCACCTAAGCTTATCCATTTTGTTTTGTTTCTCAACATTTGAACAAACAACAAATTGAATTTTACATCATAAGGGGAAAAAAGAAAATTAAGAATGGGCTAAAAAATGATGGATCAAAACATTTACCTACACGCATTAATTGAATGGTGCCTAACCTGTTTCAATCAGACGGCGCACATCATGATCGCAATCAGTTAGGTTGGCTTTTTAACCAAGTCTTTTTCCTAACCCAAGCAATCCCAATCTCCCACACTGCACAACCACATGACCGACTGTCCCATGACTTTAAAAGATAAGACTCCTAAAAGAGAATTCAGAATTGTTTGATTATTAACAACCCCCCAAACAAAAGAGAATTTAAAAATAAAATAAAAAATTGATAGGGATTTTAATTTTATAACTACATGATTGGTTAAGGTCCTAAAAATGGGGTTAGGGGTTTAGGTTAAGGATTGCAATAATCAGATTGTGGTGACCATCACAGCGGAACGTGGATATCATGTGCTTAGGTATTGAGTTTGAACAAAAACTTTATGAATAAGAAGAGCTGTCCGAAAAGTGGCTCTAGACCCTTACGTTACCTACCTACCTACCTTTTGGCTGCCCCCACCATGTGGGACTCTTTTAACCTTAGTGGAAGATCTGTTTCAGATATCCAAACTTCACACCTTACCTCAATTTCCCTTTATTTTTCGTGTAATTATCCATGGAGTACAGGCAGTGCAGACCTGGTTGCAACTTGCGGTCCTTGTTTTCATTATTGGCCTCTCCCTCCTGCCTGGGAAGTTGTGGCTCGTTTCCAGTTGAAACAACATGAAAATAAAAGCAACAGAAAGGGTTTGTAACATACATGTCATGGATCGAAGTGGATCAGGTCTATGTGTTTGTTATTTTGTTCAAATGGGACAACTTTTGTATGTTCATCTTTTACATAAATAGCTAGCCAGATTATTGGGCTAAAGTTCTGCTCATTTGACAAGGGAATAATTATAATGCATGTTTTGTTCTACAACGACTTGAGTAAACTAGCTTCACTTCATTCTTTTGCCAACCTCATAAATATAGCTAACGATCACAACGGCAGCGGCAACCGCAACCCCAAGGGTACTCTGTGCCAATATGGTGCTGTCCTTTGCAACAGAATTGGATCGAGAGGAACTAGGATCAAACCCAAGCTCTGAAAGCTTCTTATGTGATTCTGCATAATCTCTAAAGAATGCATCCTCATCCTGCCAAATACCATGAAGGGTGTAGGAGTATGCATATAATATAAGTAAAAGGATTCAGAGGGGTAATAATAGCTTAATTAAAGAGAATATCATAATCGAGCATTGGATGATGCCGACAAACCACTTTAATCAATTTAACCACGTACTGAAAACATATGAATTTGCATAATCTCTTTGTCTACCTGAAAAGATGCCTACAGCTCGTTGATCGCGGTTGGCACTAGTCAGTGTTTCACCCAATTTGGCTAACATTAGACTAGAATCACGCAGAAACATCATATATACACAACAAATTGCTAATTTAAAAGCACAGGCTAGAATCATGCTAGTAAGTGGTAAGCAAAGTGTCTTTATTGCAAACCCCACTTGAAGCAAGGTTGAACCAGTTAGATGAAATAATTACCCGCTCAAATATTGGTTCAACCTTAATCTAATAATTTCAAGTAGGTATGCAAGATAGGCTCTAGGTAAGATTCTGACATTTCTACCAGTGCACAAGTGGCTCAAACAGAACAGTAAAAGAAACATCAAGTTCTACCAAGAACAAGGTCTACCACAAATCAGATATAAAACCATATTAAGTACTCGGGCAATAAAATAGCACCATTGCAAAGTAACAAGGAAAATAATTAGGCATAAGTATTATTAGATAATGTCTCAAAGAGGCCTCATAAAATGATGAACATGCAATGAACAAACAATAAAAAATAAAATGATGTATATGCAAAAGACAATTGGCAGCCACCTAGTTGTAGTTTTACCTTTGCGTAGAGCTCTACATACTCTCGGAACTCAGGGTCATCCATCAAAGCTATGTCTGTTGGAAGCTTCAATAGCCCTTCTGATTCCCCTTTTAGCAGCTCCCTGGTATAGTAATAGCAAATGGCTTCATATGTATCCTGAGTAAGAAGGAAATCTAATAGCCAACTAGTTGGATTTAATCTTACACGAAGTAAGAGTTATCAAACTTCAGTGGTTCATTGGTCCAAGGGCCATCAAAACCTGATCTCTCTGGATGAGCCCTTCCCTGTAACACCAAAGACAACACAAAAGTTTGATGTTAAACTATAACCAACAAAACCGGGAATAGAAAAGAACATCCAAGTACCAGGGTGTGACCGCCAGATAATGCCACAATATCCTTGCCAGATAGACCCATACGATAAAAGATGTCCTTCAGATGAGGAGCACCTAAAACCAGGATCCACAAAAAGAAAAGCTAAATTTAGCATCCACAACTTCATAAATTAGAAAGATAAGATCATATATGCATTTAATTGTAAGATGATAACATGTAGAAGGAGCTATTGAAATTGTTCGCTGAACTGATGGATTAATCATGTAATATGGTTTCCACTGATACCCTATTACGTGCAACAGTTGAGTACCATGAATTCCACTGATACCCTATTAAGTACAACAATTGATTACCATGAACTCCACAACTCATTACCGAAGTAAGAGAAAAATAGAAATTTTGGAATTTGTACCTCCCAAAAGGGAGCAGTGAACCTTTAATCAACAATCCCAATTCAGACATTTATTTTCCAATCAACATAATTTATAGTGCAAGATCCAAGTTGTGAGAGAAAAATAGGTGGCACAGGGATGATCTTAGGATCTGTTAAGAGAAACCTATTATCCAGCCAAACTAAGAACTCTTAGAGAGCAGTTTTACTCGAATAAACTGAAAGCACTAAAAGTGAGTAGAATACATGACCTTTCTATCAAAGAGGTTAATGATGACAGCCCATTCATAGCATATTCGATGAAGCTCATTTTTAGTTCAGTAGAATATATCATATAAAGTTCATATTAGTTTAGTAGAACCATAAAAAACAGAGAACATAACAAGGACTGAGGTAACACAAATACTAGCAATATAGAAATGTTGGTTTGGTTCCAAATGCCTTCAGTTCTATCCCTTCCATCTAGTTTAAATAAACACATACTAAAAGAATTTTAAAAGCTGCAAAGATATGACCAGATATCTTAGATAGATTGTCTTAAGTACCAAATTTTGCAAATACTCAAGTTGCCTAATTACTCGGAATTTAAAGCTACAAGGTAGGGGAAATAAAAGATTCAAATTTTTTGTTTCATTGATGGCTTCAGAAACCTGTGTTACCTTTTGTAGCATTTGGAAGTCGCCCTTCCTTCGGACAAATGTCTGAATCCTATTAAACACGTCATAGTTAATCAGATTAAATAAACAGGAAACGAGCTTTGTAGGGAATGATAGGCCACTATAACATACCTTTCTTCCTGGTACAAAGTCAATAGTGGGACCTCCAGTGACTTCAACAGCAACAACTCCTGCAAGCTGAAAACGAAAAGTTGAAAACAACACAATTATGGATCATTCATCATCCAGAACATAGTCAACAACTTTGGATTTAAATTTTAATCTAAGTGCAGTAATTGCTTGGTATGGCATATGAAAACATGCTATTAAGAATCAGAGCGTTGCTTCTTCAGTGCAACAAACATTCTCAAAATCTACAACACCTCTCAAGTAATTTCATACACAGTTTGGGTTTCAATTCTAACTAGCTTTCTACATTTAATAAATTTAACCAAATATACAACTTTTTTTTTCTTCTACAACTATTAACACCATGCTAGAATTAGTAGCTAGTTAAGTACCAGTAATCATCTTAGTATCTAATTGTCTAAGATATGTATTAAAACAATTGTATGAGGCATATCGTTTAGCCTAGCTAAATACTAGTTTTATTTTAGAGTGAATATAACCCTGTTTCGCGGGATCTACACACAAAACTTTGCCTCCAACTTCACCAACAATTTTAGATTCACTTTTTTCTATCCAATCAGTATGTAAAATGTTTCTTTATTTCCTTAGCAGCCTAGTAGCAGAAGAGAAACAGAGCCCTTTTTCATGTAAGCCCAGTCGCACGAAGCATGTAATGTTATCCTTTAGAAGGCAAAAGATTTAGAGAAATTTGGTTTAAGAACTTCCTTCCACAACATCATCATGATTTCTTATTGCTATAGTTCTGGTTTTTAATTTCTTCATCTCAGGATTCTTTCTATAAAATCAAATATAACAGAGCGTATACTTTTTTAATTCACCATGATGCAATGAAATGTCAAATAAAATGCATGTTAACTCTGTAATCACCTGGTATAGGTCTGCATATGTGATCTTGTGATGTTTAGCCTTCACTTCCTCTAAAATGTGTAAAGAAAATAATTAGCAACTGTGAAAATGGGCTTGCGGTTGCTGAAGAGTAATACGTCAAGCAGCTAGGCGAAGCAGTGAAGTGCCCAGAATAAAAAAATTAATAAAAAATAAAACCTGTTTTAGTTTATAGATGTATATTCTAACATAAAATAATATACAATACATGTGAAGATAGAGATATACTAATATATGTGTAAGTGTGTATACGTCTATTCAAATACTTGTTAGCAAGTCAGATTTGGATAGAAGCTGGAACAAACTTGGCACGAAATACTTTTGGTGATTGACATATTTCTACCATGCAATCTAAAGGAGTAGTTAACTTACTATCAGACAATAGAAGTTCACCTAAAAAGAGATTGTTCTTTGCCATCCAAGGCAACAAACAAAGTACCAACTAAACTTCAAGGGGCTCAAACCTAACTGAGCTGCATAGCTCAATCTTATATGGTTAGATCAGAATATGATGGCCCAATTTTTTTGAACCTATAGTATCTTCCATTTTTGCAAAATAAGGATATAGATTATATTACAATGAACTACACTTGTACTAATGCAGATCTTCATACTCCCTGTCTAGCAATCATGTCATGCACGCATGTGAAATTCTGAAGCAAGTAATTATGTTGTTAAATCTTACACCAGCAACAGCCCCCGACATGCTAAGTCCACCTTTTAAACAAGGAAGAAAGAACCCCCTTTCAGCATTGCAGATCCTGAAATGTCTGTATCAAAATGAATGAACTAGAAGCCATAGCCTATGGTGCTTGGACTCTTCATTTTTCATGAAGCACCCTTGTAATATGAGGATATGACCTTTGAGAATCCTTCAAATACATGGAAAAACTTAGAAAAACTAATCATACCCATGTCGGATACATACTCGTATTCGACACTATACCCGAGTCCGAGTAACATTCGCCATAGAAAATTTTCTTGTATTTCTCGTCCGTTTAAAATTAGAATCAATACCGTATAAGATCTAGGGTAGTGGAATCTAAGAACTCAATAATTGATTCTAAAAGTTTGTTACATGCACCTTTAATTAAATATGCTACGTTCATTTCCTATTTGATTGTCTTTACATTTTTGTTAATAACAAAATAAAAGAAAAAAAAAAAAGCAAAGGTAAAAAGTCGCCTTTGACGTTTTTTAAACTTCAATGCTGAGAACAAAATAACAATACTAAAATTATGTTGAAGTACCATACCAAAAAGAAATTATGTTGAAATAAGTCATCCATATGTTTCTCAATCTGGAAATTCTCGCAAGATTACATCCTTAAAAAAAGTCTACTAATAGTAGTTAAAGCACCTATCGGTTCAAAGCTATTCATGTTAACTGTGAGTCAACTATTGCATTGGAAATTAATTAAGATTACAAAGTTAATCCATAAACATTAACGCGAATTTCATGGTAAGATATTTGGATTAAAGAACTATAAAATGGAAAAAGCAAAAAAAAAAAAAAAATCAGTCTGACCACAGAAATCAATAGCGATTTTCAAGCCGTTATTGGAGCCATGAGTGTACTCTTCTTCATTCCTTATGGAGCCATTTGGTCCACCGGTCTTGGTGCTGACATCGTAAGTCCCTGCATCGTGCCACCTTCAACAAAAGAAAACGGAAAATCAATCGAATGAAAAGGAGAATTTATCATTCGCACTCAAATAATCGTATTCTTTTGCTTCATTTTTCCGGTTTATCTGGTCTTTCTGAACTATCTCTGCTGAATTCGATTTTCTTCTCATTATGCTTGTTGCGCTTTCCAAGAAAGAGAGAAAGAAGAAGAAGAAATACGCTAAGCGAAGCATGATAGGAGCGCAGTTGTTGAAGGCGATGAGAGCGCGGAGGTCGCGACGAGCTTTCTCGATCTCCTTATGGTACTCGGTATCGACAACAGGAAACGCCATTGTAATCTTACTCCCTTTCTCTTTTCAGTGCATCTAACTGTCAACTGACTTCGTTAGCCTTTCCCCCCGAAAATAAGGTAATAAAATGGCGAGGGGGAAGAGGGGTCTTAGAATTTTGTTTTATTATTATTGCTATAATTACAAATTTAGCCTATTTCTTTGTATATGTGGTTGGCATTTTAAACTTTTAAAGGGATTAAATTAACTTTTTTATTTATTTTTGAAGTCCAAAATATATATATCATTAGATTAATTTATAGTTTTTAAAACTTTAAGGGACTAAAATATAAATTACTATTTTGAGGGGCCGAAGTCGCCTGCCCCTAAGCGCCATCCCTGCCTATAAGTTTATTCTTTTTATTACTTTCGCTCTAATTCTTTTCTTTCCTTTTATTTTAGGCATTGACTTTAAAAAATAAAATAAAATCATGATACGAATAATTTTTAAAAATTATTATCAACTACACATAAAATAACACGATAATTCATTCAACTTGTTCATCAAAAAGTAATTTGATTAGATTTTGAAAATCGAGAATTTAAGTGAGAAAAAATTAGGATCGAAGTGCGGACAAAAAGAGTAAATTTTAAGAGCTAAATTTATGATTTATTAATTTTATTACTTTTCTTTTCGGTTAATTTCACTAGACATCCTCAAACTATGATTCAAATTCTAAATTGATTTTCAAACTTCAAAATATTCTAATTAAGTCCTTAAAGTATCAGTGTCATATCAGTTAACTCCCTCCTTCAATGTAGTCATTACCTCGAACATTAAATGTCAACTCAAGTTAGATATGGAGCATATTTAAGACACTGTTGATCAAACTATAAACACACATGTATTCATAGCATGGACAATTTGGATCAGGCATGTAGAAGAAAAAGACATCATAAATTTTATTAAAACCAATTTTTAACATGTTAGATTCAAGTTATCCATGCTATATATATATATATATATACACATTTACAATTCAAATAAGGTGCTTTAAATATGCTTCATGTCATATTCCAATTGCATTTATCATCTGAATTGACAGTAATGTTGGTGGAAGGACTTGGATGATAAATTCTGATATTGAAAGGATTTAATTAGAATATTTTAAAATTTAGAAACTAATTTAGAATGTAAATAATACTTTGAGGACCTTTGATGCAATTAACCCTTTATCTTTTGTGTTTGTCTTTTTGGGATTTCAAAAGCGAAGCTAAGCCAATGAAATGGATGAGATATTGTGGTTTGTTCGGTCACATTGAGAGCCTGAGGCTGAGAGCAGTGGTTTCGTGTGATAGAGCTCATTTAAGACGTGTGGATAAAAGAAAATTATAGAAACCATAAAAAAGAGAGTAGGGTTTTTAAACGAATTTGATGAGGGGAGTTTGATTTCGAATCCTTGATAGAAGGTATTGTCCCACACATGATTTTGGGTTTAAGGAGCGCCTCAATTGACGTAAATATGACCTGCAAACTTACAAGAGAGATATTAGTATTGTTAGGAAAATTATTTATACATATTACGCTTCTAGAGGATTGAATGATCAACTAAGATTTAAATGCCTTACCTTAGCATATCTAGTGTCACTTGGCTAGACACTTCTCTAGTAAGCTTATAGATCATATCTACATCAACCGAGATGTTCCCTAAACAAAATAGAGAAAAAAACAAATAGTAAAGTCATTATTCTTATAATAATCTCAAATTAATTCATCTATATAACCTGTTGAGAGTAAAAATCATACACCATAAAAGAAAATGCGAAATAAGTAAATGAAAAGAATATATTACTTTTTTAAAATCATTTTAGAGAAAATTTATATTGATGGTTATATAATGGCATTTCGAAGGAATAAAGACAAAACTAAGGGTATATCTTATGAATTTTACCCAAGTTCATGTAACTTAGAAATTGAATTTTCACCTATTTGTGTATTTGAGAAATGAAAGGTCTAAAGCTGCTTTTATGAAGTTGCACAATAAGATTGAAAGAGAAAAATACTTCAAAATAGCACATAACTTAATGAAGTTATTAAATATCATTACTTCTTATCAACTAAATGATGAATTATAATGAAATCAATTTTTTAAACAAATTCATTATTACAAGATTTGGGAGAAAAAAAATGAACACTCGTAATAAATAGTGAAAGGTAAGCTCGATCAACACAATAAAAGCTTCAACCTTAGCATCAATAGAACATTATGACACATTAACAATTGACTCTGTCACAACTCAAGCACGACATATTTAGAGTGATTGCAAGTACTTAATACAATAAGGAAATCGGTCACGGATGGTACAAAGCGGCGGGCAAAATTGCCAAAAGAACCGAGCATCCACCGAATTGGAACAAGCGGTGAAAAAACCATCTTTAAAATCACTTGCAAAAGCAAGACTACATGTATAAATAAGACTAAGAAACGTGCTACAATAGTAGACAAAAACTTTTAAAAATGAAGACTTATTAAACAATGGAAAACAAACAAAAAAAACTTAAAACAAAATGACTCCAAATTAATTCGTGAAATCATTTATTATTCTGAAATACTCTTAAAAAAGAAAGAGACAAAGAGCCACCCACTTTCCATGGGAAGCTGTCGATGACCGGTGGAGCTTCGGTGACAACAAATACCGTCATCTGTCTATCACAACTTGTAAAGACAACAAAAATGTCCATGGAATAGATATGGAGTGAAAGAGGAAAAAAAGAGAGAATTAGTGGGACAGAGAAAAAACCAAATAGTGACACTATTGCTCGGTAAAACAAAAGAGAAAAAAACAAATGATTTAAAAAAAAAAGAAAATAGAAGTCTAAATCCCCAAATACTAAATAATGGAAGTAAATTTTTTTTAACTTTGTAATTGTTAGAATTAAGTGACTCGAATCCTTATTTAAATCAAATACGGTGGTAAAATAAAATAAAAGTAAAATTATAGTTCTTTTATTTTATTTTAGAATAAGGTTTTTAAACCTTATTAAACTCCATTGATTAGAATAAAGAGTTTCACTCCTATTAGAATAAGATTTTACAAGCCTATAAATAAACATAGTCTATTTCTCTTGTAATTAATTGAATTCGACATAGTGAATTTTCTTCTCCTCTATCCATGGTTTTTCCGAAAGGGTTTTCATGTGTTCTTTATTTTTCTATTTCTATTTTTTTTGCGTTATATTTTCATTATCGATATTCTATTTTGACAGAAATTAACATGACAAAAAAATAATCAAATTATAAGAATTTTTATTATTACATTAAATATTATTAAAGCAGAAGCAAGGTAGAAAGATTATAGTCAAGATACTACCTCAAGTCGTGAAAGCATAGATGCATTGTTCTTGTGATAAGCAAGAGATCCTGAAAAAGAAAAGAAAAAAAAAAGAACCCCAAATTCATTAGACGAGCAAATTGAGTAAAAAAAGGTAATGAACAACGTACCAAAATTTTTGAAGATTAAAAATTAAGCTGAAAAAAGTTAATTAATTAATAATGGAGTTTATAGATTTGGGTGAAAAAATCTACTTAATATAACTAATTAATTAATTAATCTGTAAAAAAGGAAAATAAATAAAATTTGAAATTAAATGTTTGTAAACAACAGATTTGAATTAAATAATTTAGATCTGAATGGAAATGTATGATTTGTGTTGATTAAATAATTCTACTTTAGATGCTAGTATTAAACAGTCGAATTAATTATCTATAGCCTAAACAAAATTATTTTTAATGAAATTTCTGTTTCTCTTCTCATTCTTTTAGCTAAGAGGAAAGATGTATACATTATTATGATGGCTCCGTGGTTTTTTCTATTGAAGACAAATTATTTATTACACTACAGACTTAAGATTTTATAAATAAGGGTAAGCGTTAAATCGAATTGAGTCGAGTAAAAAAATTTGAGCTAATCGAGTTGGTAATTCCTATTTTATTATTTTAATTGATTTAAAAATTTTTGAATCGAGTCGAGTAAAATGAAAATTGAGTTGAATTGAATCGAGTAAATTTATTGAATTAAATTAAAAATTAAACATATAAAATTAAAATCTTGTTACAATATATCTAATTCCATGTTGGAGCACATTAATTTGAAACCATATATATTTAAAAACTTTTTCAAAGCAAAAAATAAATATTTTAATATGATAAACTTGAATCATTAATTAACTTATTTAGTTCCCAAAATTATTATTTTAGAAAATTTTGAAAATTTTAACTTTCTTTATATATTCTTTAGATTTTTTAAAAATATAAATTTTGGAATTCTTATAAATATTTTAAAATTTTAAAATTATTTTATTTTTTGTAATTTTTGTTGAGTAAGAGACCAATTTGCTCATTTTCAAAATTGATAGGGACCAAAGGGGTATTTATACCAAATTTTTATTCAAATTATTCGAGTTATTAGAATTGTAAAATTCAACTCAATTCAAACTCGTAACTCAAATTATTTATTCGAGTTGACTCAAATAACTTGATTCGATTAACTCGAAATTCGAAACTTTTTTCGATTTTTTAAAATCGAGTCGAGTTTTGCTCACCTCTATTCATTAACAAAATTAAAGAGTTGAAAAATATCCTATAAAATATAGTAAAATATTAAAAAATAAATATTAAAAAAAACATAAACTACTTATAAAAAAAGTACACTATAAATAAACTATTTTCTACTTAAAAATAATGCCATAATTTGCTTTTTGACTCTCAAAGTCACAAACAATTTTATAAAACCTACTTTAATATATTTAAATGTAATTGAATATTTATTTTAATTCTAACTACTTATCATTTCAACTTAATTTAATAAATTTCATATCAAGATTAGTTGATAAACAAATGCTAATGCCCAAACAAACAAACGAATTGTGGAGAATGCCTTACATTTCGGTCAAATTAGGACTAAAACAAAGAGTGATGTCACAATAAGAAAGAACTCTTTGTCCTGACGAGCTGTCGATGACACAACAAGAAGAAGACCGTCATCTCGATGACGCTACGCCACCTCGTCTCGATAATGCAAACTTCATGTCACGACGTGGCGACGTGACATGTAATTTTCTATGTTTTCTTCTTCTAGTTAATTTTTGATTATTTGTCCCATTCAAACTCTAATTATTTGTCCCAGTCGAACTTTAATTAGGGTAGAATATTTTAATATTATTTGACCTGCGAATTTAGCCTATAAATAGACAGTTTTCTACCCTAAAATATTTAACCCATTACATATTTAGGTATTAGCTTTTATAAGCTTTCAAAGAATTTTGTATTTACATTTTGAGGATTCTTATTTTGAGTTTCATGGTTTAGTTTTATCTAGGGGTGAGCAAAATTCGATTCGACTCGAAAAAATCGAAAAAAAATTCAAATTTCGAGTTAAACGAATCGAGTTATTCGAGTTAATCGAGTTATTCGAGTTAATCGAGTTATTCGAATCAACTTGAATTTTTTTTTCGAATTTCGAGTTCGAATCGAGTTGAGTTTTCGAATTCGAATAACTCGAATAATTGAATAATTGAATATCCAACTATAATATTTTACAGTTTTACCTAAACTCCCAAACTTTTTTACTTTTCCCTCAAAACTTTTACTCCTTCTCACTTTTCCCCCAAAACTTTTACTCCCCTCCCCTCCCCTCCCCTCCCAACCCCCCAATCTACCCAAAATCCATTTTCCACCAAAATTTTACTCTTCCATTCATTTTTTTTTCAAAATTTTACTCTCAAAAACCCTCAAAACCTTTTATTTTCCCCCAAAATTTTTACTCCCTCCCACTTTTCCCCTAAAACTTTTATTCTCTTCCCATCCCACCTCCCATCTACCCCAAACCCTCCCCCCTCCAATTTTTTTTAATATTTTCCCTCCAAAATTTTACTCCCCCTATTTACTTTCCCTCAAACTTTTATTCCCCAAAACTTTTTATTTTCCCCCTAAACTTTTACTTCTCACCCTTTACTCTCAAATAAAAAATCAAAATTATCCAAAAAAAATCACTAAACATAAATAGTAATAATTTTATTTATATATACTATTTATATTATTAAATTAAATTTCACATTTTATATTATTTATATTATTGAATTGTTTAGTCATATTGAATATTTATATTAAAATTGAATTCTTAATTATGCCATAAAATATTAGTGTTAAAATTTTATATTGGCATCAATTTCAAATTTTATTTTAAAATAAATTTTATTAAAAATCATATTTTTATATTTAATATATTTTAATTCCAAAATACATAGTGACAAGAATCCGAAGATAATTGAAACAACTAAGCAAACAAATAAGCTAACCGGTATATAAAAATTAATAAATAAATTATGAGGTGATGAAAGTTAATAAAAATTTGATTAAGGTGGACAAATTTTATTACGATGGGTGACAATGGTTACAAGGACCCAAAATTATTTTTTAAAATTTAACTCGAACAAATATATTCGATTCGATTCGATTCGAATTCCATCTCACTCGACTCGATTCGAGAAAACTTCAAATAAATTTAGGATGATAAAATGAGATTCGAAAACTCGATTAATTCGAAAATTTTCGATTCGATTCGATTCGATTCGATCGAATGCTCACCCCTAGTTTTATCTCCATCTTTGTACTATTCATTTTTTTCGTTATAGTGAAATTATCTTTTCCCGTGGTTTTTTATCTTCTCCGTAGGTGTTTTTCCACATAAAATATTTTTGTCGATCTTTTCAATTTCTAAGTTAATTTACTTGTTCGTTACTTAATCGGGTTTATCCCTAATAAACTGACATTAGAGCTAGTTCGATTCTCGCATGCAACCCATTCAAAGATGACAACAACAAGGTTTGATATTTATAAGTTTGATGACATCACAAATTTCAATTTGTGGTAAATTTGGATGGCACCAATTCTGATTTAGACCGATCTTGAAAAGGTTTGTCAAACCCAGTTTCCTTTGAAACCCAGAAATCAGGAATATTAGGGGTTAAATTGAAAAAGACTGTAAGCTGGCGGTCTTTACTAAAAGATTAGGAAAAGATTGTAACTGAAGTTGGACAGGGTTGAGAACCAAGTCTGGTTCAGTTGAATTAGAAACAGTAGGTCGTTTAGTGGGGGCAAAATGATTATAAATGAATGGTTGTGATACGGTGGGAGACCATGCATGATGGACTATAAATAGTTGAGAAATGAATCCTCAGGGAGACTCCTCTCAATTATGTTGCATTCTCTCCTCTTCTTCATCTTCTTCCTTGGTTGCTCTAAGGAAGCTATAAACAAGGAAAGCTTTGCATGGAGTAATGATCGTGAGAAATTAGTCAAAGAAGTAAAAAATCCAGTAAATGGGTAAGATTTTTAATCATTTTGTAAATGCAAGTTTGAGAAAATGAAGAAAAAGATTTCTAGA
The DNA here is from genome assembly GCF_025698545.1 of Gossypium raimondii. Taxonomy (NCBI): domain Eukaryota; kingdom Viridiplantae; phylum Streptophyta; class Magnoliopsida; order Malvales; family Malvaceae; genus Gossypium; species Gossypium raimondii. The sequence continues at coordinate 42,931,778 of NC_068565.1, forward strand.
ACCATTTTAGGGGTTCTGCATGTTTCTAAAAAACTAAGTTTTAAACTGGTATTAGTAAGTTTAACCCATGAATTAGTTGTCTTGCTTAGTTGCTTGGAGAATGAAAACTCTGGTGTCTGGAAAAGCTAAACAGATAAAAAGAAGAAGCATCAGGTGAGTTTTTGCACTCAACCCCTGAAAAGATAAGTATGTTGTAAGGTTGCATGAGTTCTAAGTATCCGTTATTTTAAGATCATAGCTGAAAGACGCTATGGTATCCTTTGGTAGTCTTTCGAGACAGTAAACACAGGGTTATACTATGTAATTGATTTGCCATAATTTGGTGTAGCAGGTTAAACTAGTTTCCACATATAAAGAGCTTAAATACAAGCATTTTTGTGATTTTTTAGTTAAATTTTCTTAGTTTTATTTATATTCAATAAAATGTGCAAATTGAGTCTTTTATGAGTGTGCAGGAAACCATTAGAATGTGTACTAAATGGATACTGGTTGCTATGTCGCAACACAGATGACTCGATGTCTCAGCATAGGGAACAGAATGGAGAAAGCTCAAGACTGCCTTCGATGTCGCAACACAAATTGAGGGAGTCGTGACATACCCTTAAAGATAACTGAAGAGGAGTATATTGATTGCTATGTCACGACACAGGTTTTGGTGTGTCGTAACATCTACTCTGTGACGGAAATGAAACACGAAGTAAAGGTGTTTTGGCCTGCACAATCAAACTTAAAGCTCAGGAGCGTTAGCTAACCTCGGGTTAAGGACGACGGCTATTTGAAGGCTATAAATAGGCTCATTTGTCACTTGTTATGAACCATCATTCCCATAGCCTAGATTCTTTGTGTAAAATTTAGTTTAGTATTTTCTTTGATTCATAGGTTTTAGATTTATTTCAATTGTTCTTGTTGATTTCAAGATATCTGAATTATGGAAGCATTCAAACTCTATGGATTCGTGATTAATCTCAATACAATTAAGCTCTTTCATTTACTCTATATTGTCGATTTAATTATTATGTTTTCTCTTTACATCAATTCTATATTGTTTGTGAAAGCTATGAGGAACTAATCCCTCTACGGGGGATTAACGTGTGGAGGTATGATATGTTAACTATTTTGTAGGGTTTCTCAACAGATCAACTATTTGGGAAAGGAAGAACGTGGAACAAACCCTAGACTTGACTACCCTGGGAGGTCATCAAGATGGGAATTAACCCAAAATTGATATGTCTCATCCGTGAACACGTTCACCCCAAGCCAGTTTGGACTATGAGGTTGGAAGATAAGTAGTTCTTGCTGGCTCGTTATGTTAGTAGAAGATTAGAAGATTCTGCAAGGGTAATGACTAGTTGACTGACGAGGAACCTGAAATAAAAGTTTATGGAGATTACCGATGTAACACCCCTAACCCTTATCCATTACCGGAACAAAGTTACGAAGCATTACCGAACTTTACGAATTAAATACGGACATTTCCCAGCTTTTGTTACACATATTAAGAATCAATTATATAACACTCATATTGTCCCTTAAATGGATCTTCAAGGCCCAATATTCACCGTAGAAGTAAATCGGGACTAAATCGGGTACTCAGGGAATTTTTCCAAAAATTTTAAAAATTTTCTTAGAAGCAAGGGACACATGCCCATGTCTCTGCCTGTGTGAACGAAAATAGGCTATTTTAAGGCCACTTTTCTCACCCACTTTGACATTAACCTGTACTCAACATTCACATACACCAATATATCCCAACCAAGAAATCAATACAAGCTAAAATATGTTCTCAACATGACATAACATTACAAATATTTCATTTACTTATACCTACCTATTTAACTCATTTCATTGATTTATAAAATTCTACTTCTAATTACATGCATACAAATATTTAATATTCACAACCACTATTTAAACTATTTCATTGCCAAACCAACCCTATACATGCAATATAAACCAAAATTTACATTGCAAAAATTACCGAAACAAGCTGGATAGTGTAGCTTGATGTGTTGATCCGATCTTCTGACTACATGTTAATCTACAAGAACATTAAACAACACGAGTAAGCTTAATGAAGCTTAGTAAATTCAATAGGTTAAATATTGATCTTACCGAACTTAATATAATAAAATAAATTAAATTGTAAATAAATCATACATTTTTCCCTGTCAAATACAATATAATCAATAAACACACTTCCTTCAGATCAATATCAATAATAATTTATAAATCTTTCAATTCAATTACATAAGTCTCTTACCATTTCTTACTGAATCGAATAACGACTTACGAATATGAGTATATCGTTCTTTTTGTGCCATAGTCCAACTATGGTCTTACACATGCATTGCCATGGCCTTGCCATGGTCTTACATTTGTAGTGCCATAACCCAATTATGGTCTTACTATCAGAATGCAATAGCCCAGCTATGGTCTTACACATGTATATATACTGCCATGGTCCAACCATGGTCTTACGTTCAAGGTGTCATAACCCAGTTATGGTCTTTTCATTAAAATGTCATAGCCCAGCTATGGTCTTACATTTAAACATTTCCATGGCCCAACCATGATCTTATTCGTCAATTCATTCTTTGCCACGGAATGATCGTACTTAATCCTGCGTTCTACTCGTTTTAAACAATCAATTTAATTTTCATACTTTTACAATAATCTTAATTTCAACAACAAAATATGAATAAATATATTATACCATTCCTAAATTAACAAAAAATCATGAAAGTTTAACCATATGAACTTACCTGGGTTGGATTGTAAAATTGGTAATAGTTTAGAAACTACTAGGCTAATTTCCCTTTTCACGTTAATCTACGAGCTCTTGATATAGAATGTAAAATTTTTCATTCATTAGCATATATTTCAATTTCAGCCCACTTTACAATTTATACCCTCAAATTTTTAAATTACACAATTACCCTAACTTTTATAGATTTTGCAATTTAGTCCTTTACCAATTAACTCATTCAATGAGATAATTTTTCTAAATTAACACTTTTTCCAAATATTATAAGCTATTACAAAGCCCATAATGAACAGACTTTAATGCCAAACCCTAAGATTTAATCTTTTCATAATTTAGTCCTAAAATCAATTTCTATTAAAATTACTTAATAAAATCTTCATAAAATTAAAACTTCAAATCCATGTTAATTCATCATAAACATCCAGCACTCATCAATGGTAACTTTCAAAATTACCCATAGAATAAAAAACTAATGAATTAGATAGTTGGACCTAATTGTAAAAGTCCCAAAAACATAAAAATTTCAAGCGAAAAGCAAGAATTAAACTTACATGAAGTAAAAATATAAAAACCAGCTTGAAAAGCTCTCTAATGGCTTTGGCTGAGAATTGAAGAAGAATTGCCTAGAAATCTTCAGATTTCTTTTTATTTAAGCTTAATTTTACCAAATTTACAATTTTGCTCTTAAATCACCTAATTCCAAGATTTTTTTTCTGCTTATGCCGCCTCAGCCATTCCTTGGGTGTCTAATTGCCCTTTTAGTCCTCCCTTATTTACCATTTATGCTATCTAATCACTTTAGCAAGTTTTGCACCTTTTTAATTTTGTCCTTTTTAATTAATTAACTATTGAAACGATAAAATTTTCTAACGAAACTTTAATACTACCTTAATGACACTCTATAAATATTTATAAAATATTTACAGCTCAGTTTATAAAATCGAGGTCTCAATACCTTGTTTTCAAAAATAATTAATCTAACAAATATTTTTAAAGCATAATTCACTAATTCATAAGCCTTCATAAATTCACAATCGACTCATAAACACTATATAATAAAATTTACAAGCTCACTTGTCGGATTTAGTGGTCTCGAATCACTTTTTTCGACACCACTAAAAATTGGACTGTTATACCACATGGGAATGTTATAAATCTTTGCTTCGACGTTGTCCCATACACGTCATTCAGTGGGAAACACAAATTGAGATTTTTTATAATGGGCTGAGTTCACACACGAGGAATCTTGTTGACGCATCAGCCAATGGACCTTTACTAGATTGTACTTATAATGATGCGATTGGAATTCTTGAGAGAATTGCTCAGAATGATTATCAATACCCTATTTCTAGAGCTGCACAAGTAAAAGCTACTTCGAGAGTTATTGAATTGGATGCAATATCTGCACATAATGCTCAAGTTTCTTCTCTTTCAAGTATGATAAAAAAATATACAAGGGACTGCTGAGGTTGCACCAATACAAGTCGCTCAACAAGTTGATGTTCCTACCTTTGTTGTGAGATTTGCAGTGACAACCACAACTATGAAGATTGTCCACAACATGCAGAGAATGTCTTTTATGTTAGTAACATTCGTAATAATTCTTATGGCAACTCTTATAATAATTCTGCACGTAATCAACAGTCTTGGGGAACTCAGAATGCTAGACAAAATGCTGCGACATTCTGATATGGGAATATATCTACTCAAGGCAATTATAATTCAAGACAAGAGAAATACAATCAACAATAGTAGAACTACAATCAGCACACCCAGAAGTATCCACAGTAGACCCAAACATAGCCACAACATTCTTCAATACCGAATCAGCATGGTCAAGAACATCGACGACAACAGTACATGCAAGCTTCTCCTTCTGACCTGTTAGCTACTCTTGAGGCTTTAATGCGAGAGTATATGACTCGTACAAAAGCTATTGTGCAAGGGAATTCATCTTCTATTCGGGTGTTAGAGGCACAATTAGGACAACTTGCTTCGAATCTGAATACTCGACCATTAGGCACACTACTTAGTGACACGTAAAATCCCAGTCTGAGGGGGAAAGAACACCGCAAGGCTATCACGCTTAGGAGTGGTAAACAAACAGACAACCCGACTACAGATTCTACTGTAGCACCTCTAGATACTGGTGAAATGATCCCTAGTGAGAAGGTTGAATCTGAAGAGCTTGTCGATATATCAGACAAAAAAGTTCCACAAATTGTCACTCATATGCCTAATGTCTGACCCTCGAAACTGTCAACGCAATCAGATGTCTCTCCATCCTTACCTTTTCTACAAAGATTCAAGGAGAATGAGATTTCTACAAAGATTCAAGGAGAATGAGAAGGATAAGTAGTACCAATAGTTCCTGAGCACACTGAAGCAACTTCAGGTCAATATTCCTTTAGTAGACACTCTTATGCAAATTCTAAATTATGAGAAATTTACGAAGAAGCTCAATGATATGGAAACTATTGCACTCAGAGAGGGCTGTAGTGCTCTTTTAACAAATAAGTTGCCCCCCAAATGAATTATCCTAAGAGCTTTACTATCCCATGTTCAATTGGCAACCATTATTTGGGTAAGGCTTTATGCGACTTGGGAGCTAGCATCAACATAATGCCGCTATCAACTTTCAAAAAGTTGGGAATTGGTCACATGAAACCTACTGCCGTGACATTGCAACTAGCTGATCGATCTTTGGCTCAACCTAAAGGGCAAATTAAAGATATCTTAGTTCGTCTGGAAAACTTCATTTTTTCAGTTGATTTTATCATGCTTGACTGCGAGGTAGACAATTTATACCCCTTAAATTTTGAAATTACACAATTACACCCACTTTTATAATTTTTACAATTTAGTCCCTCACTAATTAACTCAGCAAATGAGATAATTTTTCTCAATTAACACTTTATCTAAATATTATAAGCTATTACATAGCCATTAATGAACAGACTTTAAGCCATGAATGAACAAACTTTAATACCAAACCTTAAGATTTAATCTTTTCACAATTTGGTCATAAAATCAATTTCTATTGAAATTACTTAATAAAATATTCATATAACAAAATTAAAACTTCAAATCCATGATAATTCATCATAAAAATCCAGCACTCATCAATGGTAACTTTCAAATTACCCATAGAATCAAAAACTAATGAATTAGATAGTTGGACCTAATTGTAAAAGTCTCAAAAACATAAAAATTTCAAGAAAAAAGCAAGAATTAAACTTACATGAAGTAAAAATATAAAAACCAACTTAAGAATCTCTCTAATGGCTATTTTTGGCTGAGAATTGAAGAAGAATTACCTAGAAATCTTTAGATTTCTTTTTATTTAAGCTTAATTTTACCAAATTTACAATTTTGCCCTTAAATCACCTAATTCCAAGATTTTTTTTCTATTTATGCCGCCTCAGCCATTTCTTGGGTGTCTAATTGCCCTTTTAGTCCTCCCTTATTTACCATTTATGCTATTTAATTATTTTAGCAAGTTTTGTACCTTTTTCAATTTTGTCATTTTTAATTAATTAACTATCGAAACGATAAAATTTTGTAACGAAACTTTAGTACTACATTAATGACACTCCATAAATATTTATAAAAATATTTACAGCTTGGTTTATAAAATCGAGGTCTCGATACCTTGTTTTCAAAACCAATTAATCTAACAAATAGTTCTAAAGCATAATTCACTGATTCATAAGCCTTCCTAAATTCACAATCGACTTATAAACACTATATAATAAAATTTATGAGCTCACTAGTTGGATTTAGTGGTCTCAAACCACTATTTCCGACACAACTGAAAATCGAGTTGTTACAACTCTCCCCTTTTTAGGAAATTTCTTCCTCGAAATTTGTTACCTGAGAATAAGTTCGAATACTCTGATCTCATCGATTCTTCTGTTTCCCAAATACAGAACCGTGACAGTGCCATAATACTTTAACTAATGGTACTCATTTATTCCGTAGTTCTTTAACCTCTCGAGCCAAAATTTTTATCGGTTCTTCCGAGTACGTCATATCCGGTTATAGCTCAATTTCACTATGAGGAATCACATGTGATGGATCTAATCTGTACCGTCTCAACATAGATACGTGAAACACGTTATGAATTTTCTCAAGTTCCGGAGGCAAAGCTAATCTATAAGCTATAGGGCCAATTCTTTCAATAACTTCATACGGTCCAATAAATCTTGGACTCAGTTTCCTTTTCCTACCGAATCGTAGTACTTTTTTTCCAAGGAGAGACTTTTAAAAACACTCGATCACCAACAACAAATTCTATATCTCTTCTTTTCAAGTCTGCATATGATTTCTTACGGTTAGAAGTAGCCTTCAAACTATCCTAGATGATTCGAGCTTTATCTTTAGTTTCTCGGATTAAGTCCTCTCTAACTAGCTTGGATTCACTCAATTCAGACCAATACAATGGAGTCTTACATTTTCTTCCATAAAGAGCTTCAAATGGTGCCATTTTTATGCTGGATTGATAACTGTTGTCATATGCAAATTCAGCTAACGGTAAATACCTTTCCCAACTACCTCCAAACTCGAGTATGCAACACCTCAACATATCTTCCAAAATCTGAATCACTCGTTCTGACTACCCATCAGTTTGAGGATGAAACGCAGTGATGAAATTTAACTTTGTACCTAGAGCTACTTGCAATTTACTCTAAAATCTCGATATAAACCTCGGATCTCGATCTGAAATAATAGATGTGGGAACCCCATGTAACTTCACAATCTCTGATATATACAATTCTGCTAACTTCTCAAGCGAAAAGTCTATTTTGATTAGGATAAAATGTGCCGATTTAGACAATTATCAACAATCACCCAGGTTTGAAAAATTACCTCCACCAACAAATGTGAAAGGTATTTACAGTTTTCTTGGGCATGCAGGGTTTTACTAAGATTTATTAGAGATTTCTTGAAAATTGCAAAGCCATTATGCTCATTGCTGGAACAAAATCGAAAATTCCTCTTTGACGATGCATGTTTGGAAGCATTCATTCAATTGAAGATGCAGCAAAAAAATGCACCAATTGTCGTAGCACCCGATTGGTCTAAACCTTTAATGTTATGTGCAATGCAAGCAACTTTTCTGTGGGTGCTATTCTAGGACAACGCAAGGGAAAAATATTTCACGCCGTCTATTATGCTAGCAAAATTCTTACAGAAGCTCAAATCAACTATACCACTATAGAGAAAGAATTGTTGGCTGTAGTCTTTGTTTTAAACAAGTTTTGTTCTTATCTTGTCGGTGCAAAGGTTACCGTATTTACTGATCACTTCGTGTTAAAATATCTTTTTGCAAAGAAAGATACAAAACCAAGATTGATACGCTGGATCTTATTGTTGCAAGACTTTGACTTCGAGATAAAAGACCGCAAGGGTTCAAAGAATCAAGCTGCAGATCATCTATCTTGATTGGAAGTTGGCAGGGAAGATGGAAAAATACTTCAAATTGTCAACACGTTCCCAGATGAGAAGTTATTTGCTGTAGATACAACCTCTTAGTATGTAGATTTGGTTAATTATCTAGTGTATGGAAAACTCCCGTTGGGTGTCACAGACCATAAAAAAGAAATATTTCTTCATGAAGTAGTGAAGTATCATTAGAACGAGTCATATTTATTCAAGGTACACAATGACAGCATTATTAGGTGTTGTGTTCTAGAAGGGGAGATACTTTCACTATTGAAGCACTGTTGTGATGATCCTTATGGAGGTCATTTCGGTGGCATGCGAACTGCTGTTAAGGTTCTCCAATGAAGATTCTACTGGCCTTTATTATTCAAAGATGCCCACAATTTTGTGAATCAATGCGAAAGGTGTTAGCGTACAGGTTCTATGTCTCGACTCAATGAAGCATTGCAGCAGCCAATTATGGAGTTTGAATTGTTTGATGTTCGGTGTATGGATTTTGTGGAACCATTTCCAAGTTTATTTAGAAATGTTTATATATAAGTAGCTGTTGACTACGTCTCAAAGTAGGTTGAAGCTATTGCAGTCCCAAAGGATGATGCAAAGACAGTCTGAAATGCATTGATTAGTGATCAAGGTATACATTTTCATTGCAACCAAGTGGCAGTCGCACTAAAAAGATATGGAGTGAATCATAGAATGACTACTACTTATCATCCGCAAACTAATGGACAAGTCGAAATGTCGAATCGACAACTTAAAAACATTCTGGAGAAGGTTGTAAACCCTTCAAGGAAAGATTAGTCTTCCAGACTGGATGACACTTTATGAACATTACGGACAACATACAAAACTTCATTAGGAATGTCGCCATATCAATTGCTTTTTGGGAAAGCACGTCACTATGAAAACGAACATACAAACGAACATTAAGGTTGTTGGATATCACTGAACTAGAAAAGATTAGGCGAAATGCCTATGAAAACGCTGCAATTTACAAGGAAAAGACCAAACGATGGCATGACAGAATTATTTTGCAACAAAAATTTATCGCGGATCAACAAGTTTTATAATTCAATTCTAGACTGAAATTGCACCTAGGTAAATTGTGCTCTCGTTGGTCTAGACCTTCCGAAGTTGTCAAAGTATTTCCTCATGGTGCAGTCACAATCAGAGATTTAAATGATGGACACCAATTCAAAGTGAATGGTCAATGACTGAAACATTATCTTGGAAATATTTATCAAAAGAAGGCAGAGACCATTAAATTGGTCGAACAATTTTAATTTGAATTTTTTTCTCTATAATTTATTACTAGATTATTTTATTTTATTTTTGTTTCTGTTTAAGATTATTTTATTATTTTTATTTTTATTTTTACAGAATAATTAGGTACCATTGTCGATGCACTTGGACTCTATTGGCAATACAGCTCGTACTATTGTACTATCGCTTTTGACTCAGCAAGAATGAGGACAGCTCAGGAAATTCAGTTCCTACTGTTTGATCAAGGACAGCTCAGGAAATTCAGTTCCTACTGTTTGATCAAAAGTCACCTAGTCGTCTAATCTATCTAATAGGGCGCAATTCTCATTGGATGTAATTATTCCCGCCAGCTTTATTTCCCTTCAGAAAATCACGTCTTTCCATCTTCTTCTTTCACTCACTATAAACCTCTCTTCACTGTGCCGACTTTGAAACACCCAAGCAGTCATTTTTGTTCACTTTCTCTTCCCAAGTTTGTACCTTTACACCTTTAAACCATCTTCACTCCACAAAACAAGCAAAATATGGCAAGAATGAGAGGATCATTCAAGAAAGCCACCAAGCCTATTGAAGAACACTCATCCTCTGCAATTGCAGTTCGTGAGTCAGAATCCTCCATGCCAACGAAGAAAAAGGAGCTAGTGATCTCTTTAATGAAAGCTGACAAAGACTGATTTCAAAACAACATTTTAAGGCGAAACTTCTACCCAGAACAAGGCATTCTCCTTTCGCAATAGCAAGATTTGGGTAAACAAGTCTCTAGAACCATCTCTAAGTTGAAGTGGGTGACTTTCTGCACGCATCCTGGAAGTTATTCTCCTTCATTAGTATGTGAGTTTTACGCTAACCTTTATGACCATGAGTTGGAGTTTATCTTTGTTCGAGAAGGTATAATCTCATTGGATGCTACAAAAATCAATGAGTTGTACAACACTAATGTGGATATCGATGAACACTCCAAGTTTATTGAAGATATCACAGACGACAAAAGCTACTTGTTGGTGAAGGATTTATGTGTCGAAGGAGCATTGTGGAGGGGTTCACATCAAAAGAATTATACAATGCACCATCGCTTCCTAACACTGTAAAGTAAAATCTGGTTTCATTTTGTCAACTGCAGGCTATTGCCCTGTACTCACAACACCACAGTCAACCTTGATAGAATGTGTCTGATACATTCAATTGTCAAGGGTAAAAATATTGATGTCGGTATAATACTCCACCAGGAAATTGCTGATAGTGTCATGAGGTAAAATGGAATTTTTGTTTTCCAGTCGTTGGTGATACTACTGTGTAAGCAGAAAGGGATCGTGCCTTGTGATGATGATGAGATCTGAGAAAATAAGTACCCGATCAATGAAGCGTCTATTGAAAGAATAACTCATGACAAAGATACACCGATAATGAATGAGGTAGAGACCAACAAGAGAAGGATGGGAAAAACCAAAGCAGAAAGTAAGAGAACAAATTTGACTGCAGAAACATCATTGTTGTGTAAGATGAAGGATATCAAAAATTTGGCCAATTCAATCAGTAATAAGCAGATCAGGCTTGTTGCTATAATAGAGGATATGGACAGATTAAAAATTTGTTCTACGCTTATACCAGGGCCTATAAGAACTCTATTGTAGCCATATGACGTCAGTTAAGCCCAACCCCACTCCCAGAATCTCCAATATTCCTATTAATTATTTCAGAGTATGAACCCTCATCCGAGGAAGATGACCTAAGGGATTGAGGCAAATTAGTGGAATCTCCTCCCATTGTGCAGGTCTCTGATGTTGAGAAAGAAGAGGAATCAAGGGACGTTGAGGAGTGCATGCGAAAGATTGATAGCCTGGTCGAGGGTGAAGTATTGCTGGTCAAGAGGCATCTACTGTTGAGAAGGAAGTCACTGTGGAAGAGGAGGACGTCCATGTTGAAGTTGTAAACGAGAAGGCCGATGAAGAAATTACCGAGACAGAAGCTGCTGAGAGAAAATCTGTTGAGGACATTGTCAATGGATCCGAGTTTGTAGATACAACTAAAGATAATCTGGAGTAAAATGGAGCTAAACCGATGGAAGCTGCAGAGTTGACAAGTGAGGAGCACCACAATTCATTGGCTATAGTGGTATTTACCGGACCACTCAAGTTGACCCCTCCTACACAAGAAGCAGCCGATAATGCCGGGTTAGAGCCAAAACCTGAAAAGCGATCCAAGGATCGTGCAAAATCCAAAGAAAAGAAGAGAAAGCGTTTCAAAGACAAAAAGTGCAATAAGGGGGAGAAAAAGAGGAGGAAAAGAAACATCATGCAACCACATTGATGGCCGAAGAAAATTGAGTTAGTTTATTTCAAGTTTTAACTGTAGTATTCATGCATTGAATGTAGCTGTAATTTTTATTTTGTTAGTTAATATTGTCGTTGCATTGCTATTGTCATTGCATTGTAATCTTAGTGCATTAGGGATAATACAAACTTTAAGTTTGGGGGAATGCATATGAGGATTGGAAATACACCCACGTTTCAAAAAAAAATTTAATGAAGCATGCAAGGTTTATTTTTGGTTATGCAAATGTGTTGAAAATATTTTTTTGTTACATTCAATGCTTAATTCTTGAATCATGTGAACTATCAATGAATGAGTTGGATAAATTTGACTGAATGTTGTACCTTCAATTCTTTGATGAATGATTTAGGCTGCATTAGTAATGGATGACTAGTAGCATTCCTTGAATTCTGAATGAATCTGCCTTTTACAGCTACTTATATGTATATATAGTTATGAATAAGTGACATTCCAAAGTTGGTGTATTATGAAATGTTAAAAATGGAACACTCCAATGCAAGCGTTAGAAAAATGAATCTAGCCAAAGGCTGTCGTGACATGAGTGTGTATCGGTACAGTTACGTACTTCCTGGGGGTTTGTTGCACTACTTCTCAGGAACAAGGGTACAGTAATTCAATAATATCCCTTATTCAAAAAAAAACAATAAATGTTGTATTGGTAGATAGAATTTAAAATTTAAAGCATGATGCTGGTTTTGATGATGATGCAATCTTAGTCATTCATACTTAAGTATTGTCGATGTAATATTCTATCATTTGAATGTGAATCATTCATTGGGATTTTAGGCGATTCAAGTTGCTAGAATGATCATTTAGCTTAGTGAATTCTTGTGTAGTCTTACCAGTTTCTGTTTTACTTGAGGATAAGTAAAAACTCAAGTTTGGGGGTGTGATAATACTAGAAAGAACATATGTTTTCTCCCTACTTATTGATTAATTTGTTCCTATTTAGTTATCTTTAGCACATATTTTAGTATTTTCAGTTTAGTAATTTACATTTTATGACTCAGTGAATCTTAGTTTATCTACCCTTAAGTTTTTCATATTTTGGTACTGATGTCACTGCATGAGTAATTTCAGATTGCGCCTAGAATTGTCGTCGCACCTGACAGCTGTCCAGATCGAAACAAAAATACGTGAGTTATCTAGTCTAGTACAATTGACTTGTACGTATAGAGGCAACATGATTCTGGTGAAAGGACACCTGGGCTATTTGGGAAAATTATAAATATTCACATAAAAAGAAAAAAAAAGAGTTTTTTGGATTATCATCTTCTTCCACCTATCCTTTGAAGCTTTCGGCTATGGCAGCTTAAGTCTCCGACGGGTGAATCGATGTGAAAAAGATACAGACCAACTCTTGACAAGGAGCTCTAAGTGCGACACAAAAAGGAATAGACAGATTCAAGTCGAGTTATCTAGGAATAGTATTCTCCACTTGTTTCTTTTATTTTTCTTTTCTAAATGCTGGTGATTACTTTCTATTTCATGTTAGTATGGAAGCACACATGATTTCTGGGTTAAATGTTATTTTTTTCAATCTTGCTTCTACTGTTTAATCTTTGGGTTTGAATGTTTTTAGCATGGAAGTGTTATTGCGATCCACGAATCTTTGGAAGGTGCGATGGAGTTCAAGCTAACAAGCATGACAATGGAAGTTGTTTGAGGATTAGAGGAATTTAATCCACTTGTTCTTAATAGCGTTCCATTTCCATCATCAGAAAGTGTGGCTAATATGCATGTTTAAGTCTTTGATTAAATATAGAAGTTAAGATTGGTAAGATATTCATTGCAATTTAATACACCGACAATTACCTATCATTTTATACCTTGTGAGCATTTAGCATTCTGTTGAATATTTACATTGGGAATCCCAATTTGTCAATATCATATTTTATCTTACTGTTTCCAAGTTATTGCTTCGACGACTACATTCACAATTTATCTCGTTCCTATTTAATTATTGCACTAACATTGATAGACAAAAGACAACCATCCTCGTGAGATCGATATCCGCCAGACTCATATCTGTCTACTATACTTGCATCGATAGTGTACGCTTGCACATTATTGATATGACATTCAATAGCCGATCAGAGGCCTAAACATGTTAAACATGAATAAAAATAGATCTTATTGAATTAACATAATCATCCTAGCAAATAGGATTGAAAATATCATTGTTGATGTAAAAAATAATAAACTCAAAGCAAACATAATTAAAATAAATAACGAGAGGAAAGAGTAAACTCTATTCAGTTCAGCAGCCTTTCAGATCTATTCTGACTGATGCGCTCCTTCGTTCTACTTGATGATTCTTTTGCTAAGGAGTTACTAATGTGGCCAGCCAAAGAATGCTTTTGACAAAGATTTTGTGGCTAAAGGATGGAAGGGAGATGGGCAACTATGCAAGGGAAGGAAAAGGGGAATAGAATGTAGAGAAAATACAAATGAAAGAAGGGAAATAAGTACTGAGGGATGATTTGAGAAGTGATAGGTGTATGGTATTTATAGGTGAAGGTAAGGGGTAGAGTTTGCTAAAATGGTATTTATAGGTGAAGGTAAGGGGTAGAGTTTGCTAAAAATAACATTTGAAATTCTTTCTTTTCTACCACACATGGCCGACTACATTTCAAGGAGAAGGGGATGACTTAGTCTCCTCATTTTGAATTCAAACCAAGGCTATTAATAACGATAAGGTGGACGATTTCAACAACAAATTGTTGGGATAATTTCTGATTATTTTCCAACTGTAATGACCTGCAATTAAATACCCCAAAGCTTGCTTTTGAGCAGCCATCTACTTGTGCCGAAACTACGATTTAGTTCCCTCTTGTTGGACGATTTCTCAGTCCAATAATGTAGCCGACATGTCCATCTTTTGGCACTTCTTTTATTGGGCCAAATTATCAACCTCATGACCCAAATATCATGGTCTTGCCGTCCACATGAATTAATTTGTGCATGTCCATGTTTCATTCACATTAGTCATATCTTCAATGGTCCTCCTACATAGTGAAAAATCACATATTAATAAATTAACATGAAATAATCTAAAATATGTACAAAAATCATGTAATTAAGCACAATTTCACATACACTATAAATTCATGCCCAATATTACTAATTAAGTAAAATTCATTTATTTTAATAAAAATTACTCTAGACAAACATATTTATTAAGTAAAAAAAAGTGGTAAAAACATGTAGAAAATCCTATATAATTTTGAGTTTACACACCCCAAATTTAAACCATTGCTCGTCCCGAGTAACGTTCATGCACGACAGAACTTTTGCTAAGGCAATTTTGCAAAATGATAAAGCAGCATCAATTTTCTCTTATAATCATGCATCAATAAAATCATACTCAAAAAATACTTTTTATTAATAAGTAGCTTGAATGCAAATATTATTTCCAAACTTTATACTAAGTAGAGAGCAAGAGAAAGGAACTATATTGAAGAATATCTACTTTAATACGCAATTTTGCAAAAGAGCATGGTATAGGGTTCACAGTTGGAATAGTCCAAAGTCAGGAAAAGGAAATTTGGCTTCACAAGAATTAATGAGTTGACTCTTGATGTAAGAAATTTATGTTTCAATGATGGATTTATAAAATTCATAGTACCAAGTCTGTTAAGTGAATTATCATCTGATAATTTAATTTACGGGTCATAAAATCATTTTGAAATTTGTTAAACTGATATCTTATGGAATTTGATTTTCATGATCTGTTATGTATGGATAGGGATTTGATCTTTTTCAACCTAAAAATATGATTCTCAAAATGATGACTTTTTTATGAAAATTCAAGAAAGGAAGAAAGGAAAGCATTCATTGTATTTAGAGGCCCAAGTGTGGAGGTCTATTTACTTTTCATTACATTTAGAGGCCCAGATATGTAGGTCCATTTACTTTTCATCGTATTTAGAGCCTCAGGTGTGGAGGTCTATTTACTTTTAATTGCATTTAGAGGCTCAGGTGTGGAGGTTCATTTACTTTTCATTGCATTGTATATAAAGGCAGAGGTGTGAGGTTTATTACATTTCTTCTGCTTTCTCATTTCAAATATTTGGTTGTGAGGTCTGAATTTATCTTGTTTCACTCTTCATGTTTTGATGGTTTGGTATCTACTTTTCTAGTTTTGGATAACGTAGCATGTTTTGATCTATTTCAGTTTTGGTAATTGCAAAATCCGTTATTCCTTGTACTATGATGTTGAGTGGGATTTGATAGTGGTTAGGTGTCTATGTCTTTGTATGTTCCTTGCTATACAAGCCACGAACAAAGAGGGACAACTGTAGACACCCATTTTTGTCCAAGCCCAATAGGAGGCCCATTTGTTCCCTTTAAATATATGTTTTCTTTTGTGCCCGTTCGAAGCCCACCCGATTTTTGTAAAATGGAAGCCTTTATTTTTCTTTTCTTTTTCTTTCCTTTTTGGGCCTATTAAGGGCCCAAATTATTATTATTACTACTATTATTATTATTAAATATTATTATTATCTTTTTTTAGGGCCCAAGCTGTTACAATGGTCAGCTAGGGTTTCAAAAACCCTAGCCTCCCCTTTGCCACACATCACAAACATTCAAAATAGTACTAAACCATTAATCAAAAGATCAATGGAAACATAACAAAAAATTACAAATAAACAAGATTGAAAAACAGTATATATACATGAAATGAAAGGAAAAGAAAAGAAAAAGGGAGAATGAGGTTTTTCATATTCTGTTTTTTTTAAAAAGGTAAAAAAAAATAACAATAATAACAAGCATGTTGTGTCTTTTTTTTTTCTTTTTTTTTCATATACATCTTTTGAGGGATCGGGTTTGGGCTCCGATGAAGAGGACGTCACCAGACCATTGGTCCTTCTCCCTTAAAATCCCTTTTTTTTCCCTTCCCTTTTCTAAAATAAAGGTTTTTTTTAAAAGGTGTTGATCTTGGGAAAAGTTTTGATTTTTTTTAAAAAAGAGAAAGTTTAGATTTTTAAAAATAAAAATATATTTTTTAGTCATTTTAAAGGAAAAAGTTTACATTTTTAAAACAAAATTTTGATTTTTTTTCAACTATTTCGAAATAAAAGCTTTGATCTTTAAGAAAAGTAGTGATTTTTAAAAGAAAATTTTGATTTTGCAAAAAAAAAAAAAGGATTTTGGGCACCATTTGCGACGACTCCACCACCGGAAGCTGGGAGTCATTGGGCTCTCCGGTGATGGAGTCATGGGCCAACATAGAAAGAGGAATAATTTTTTTAAATGAGGTTAAAAATGAAAGAATACATAGTTTTTTCCTATTTATAGCTGCCAAAATGGGTCATTTATTCCCATCCCCCTTACTTTTTAAATTTATACAAAATACACCATTTTTTTGCAGCGCCGCCCTCACTCTCTAGCCTATTTACATCCTTAACCCATTTTGTTTATTCAAACCTTCAATTTAATCCAAAATTTCAAAATTAAAAGCAAATTAATTGCTACATCAGTATTTTGTCTTGCACATTTTTGATCTTTTAGTCCCAAAATGAAGCGATGTCATTTTATTTCCATCTTTAATAAGTTATTTACACTTATATCTTCCCTTTCATTTGCATTTATACATTATATATTTTATGTCAATTATGCACTTCATTTTAATGTTTTTTTATATTTATTCACACTTGTATAATTTTATTTATTCTTATTTCATCTTTATTTATAATGTGTATTATTGATACTATTATCATCATTATGTTAAGGTCTTATTTCTTTCATTTATTTAAGTTTTATTTTATTATTACCCTTCTTGAAAGAGTTTTAACTTTTATTAACTTTAGCCAATTTAATTAATTTTTCTATTTTATTGCTATTCATTTTTAAAAGAGGGAACTTTAGGTCATTTTTCCATCCTATAAATGTTGACATGAAGTTAGTTAAGTAAGTGTTACATTTTAATGAAACCATAAAATTTTTTTTACATTTAAATTCAGGTTAGTCTTTAAGATCTTATCTACCATTTGAATTTAGAGTTTTAAACTAATTTTAAATATCGTATAGGATTCCTCTTTAGAATCTTAAATTAATATGTAAATATTCTTTAGGACTTTGTTCAAGATTAAAACTAATGATTTTTGTAAGTGAATTGTAAATCATGAATAGTTCTTTCTAAGTATTTTATTTTAGAAACTCTTTAAGAAAGCTAATAAATGTTATTTAATATATATTATTTTAGGATTTTGACAATTTAAACCTTAGATCAATAATTTTAAAGTAAGATAAATCATAAACCCGGCATAGGATATTTTAAGTAAAATATTGATAAATTCAACGTTATTAATTAAATCTTTTAAGAAAATGATAATAATAAAAGATCGAATAAATTGTAGATGGATTTTAGTATTTCTCTTAATTCATTGGTAATTTCTAGGTTTGTTTTAGAATTCTAAAATAGAATTAATTTTAGGAATTGAAGGTATTTTACTAGAATTATTTAGGTATCCTTTAGGGTTCTCGTTAAAAGTAAAAATTTTTAATTTAAGTTTCAAATTAGATAAGTTTGGTAAACACATCTTAATCGAGTTACAAGTAAACTGGAGGCATTTTATTTAGAGTTTTTATTTAAGATTTCCATAAGATTTTAGTCTAGATTAAGACATTAATATGCTTAAATAAAAAACCTAGCTCCCAAAACCTCGTCGGCTATCCCCAGTTAGGCGTTGTAGGGGTGCTATAATCTTCCCTACACATAACCGTACTCCCGAACCAGAAATTTGGTGATGAGATCGAGTCTAGACTTTTTAGGATTTTTCCGTAGTATTAATTCTAGACTTTTAGACGATAGGTGGGTAACCAACCTAACCCTAATTTGTTAGTGGTGACTCTACGTTAATTTAGGCTCTCCGTGTCTAGCTTTACTTACTAGGCCCCTGTACTCTTATGTAGGCAACATTATGACAAACGTTCAATACCATTTTCAAATACCAAAACTTATACTACCATTTCACATTCAAAGCTAAACAAAACATTAAACTTAGTCATTTACTAGTCTCAAACGTGGCTCACAACAATTCCAGTTCCCATTGTGCCTTTCATTAAATTTTAGCACATACAAACCATAATCAAACTTGGCCATTATACATCTATTATCTCGAATAAGTCACATTTCAAGTTGATTATCCATTTGCCACATAAGTATCTCATAATAATATCAAAACATCCAACATCATCAACATCATTAAACCAAGAGCATGAACATCCAAGATAACTTTAACACAAATACAACCCTATATACATGTCACATAACCAAGTCTAGAACAAATAAAAGACTATTAAATCAGAGGCTGGATAGTATGAGCTCCAAGTTGATTCGTCTATTAAATCAGAGGCTGGATAGTATGAGCTCCAAGTTGATTCGTTTGACCCGTTCTGCAAAATGCCAACTATAGAAACAAAAAAAATGATATCGAGTAAGCATTAAATATGCTTAGTAAGTTCATATGAAATTTTACACAACATAGCTTGACTTTAAAAATAATTTAAGCAATTAAATCAATTCAATACTTAATATGGCACCCTTGGCATCCTTATACTCTAAAAATACCTTTGGTACAATATTGACGATCTCACAAAGATTGAGTTTGGTGAATTCTCATTTCTTGATCCCATCTTTTACGGAATCGATCCCTACAAGAATATGAGGAGCTCGGCATGTGCGGAAGCACGGAGAACGTTCTTTTGCTAATATTATTACCGAGATTCGATCTTTGGGTCATTCATAGTATTACTATACCTTTCCTATTCATCGCGGGTTGGTTATTAAATCGACAGTTTAGCTTATGATGTGTTTGGAAGCCCTCGTCCAAACGAGTATTTTCTGAGAGCCGATAAGGAATTCCATTAATAACTGGCCGTTTTGATTCTTTGGAACAACTCGAAGTTTCATTTTTA
This sequence comes from Gossypium raimondii, assembly GCF_025698545.1. NCBI lineage: Eukaryota > Viridiplantae > Streptophyta > Magnoliopsida > Malvales > Malvaceae > Gossypium > Gossypium raimondii. The sequence continues at coordinate 42,951,504 of NC_068565.1, forward strand.
TTTCCACGAAAGGACCAAATTGCTAGTTTGCTCAAACATCAAACGTTTATAAAGCAACTAACATATATACATATAACAATTCAATATAGCATAAAATATGAAATCCAATCCGTACTCAATTAATAAATGTATATCCTTAAGTTTATATTCATATCACATACCAACCATACTCGTTTGGCAATATATTAATTAATCCATGTTCTATATTTTTAACCATACTCAACTCATACATATGTTAACTTGATTTCACGTTTAATCTTTCTATTCATATAATATTCATTTAATTACTGTTTACGCCCGGAGAGCTATAGCAAATTTACTTTGGATACACGAGATAAGATTGCTCACACAATTTGTGGAGAATCCGCAACACATGCAAGATCTTAGCCATCAATAAGGTATCCATCATGGGCACAATGTACCTGCTGTATAAAAACGGTGTAATAGCCAACACCGGTACATAATACCTACTTAATATAAATGGCACATAGCCAACATTAGTACATAGTACCTGCTGAATGTAAATGGCACATAGCCAACACCGGTACATAGTACATGTTGAATATAAACCCTAATGACATGTCATTTGTATCCTAGCTATTCACTAAGTTCACATGGGTCTTAACACTGTCTTAGTAGCATTTTAATCTTTGTATCATCATTCTATACATATCATCATTTCATATATACATTTCAATTCATATGGTACTATTATCGTATTCATACTAATTCAATCTCTGTAGTCATATACACATTTTCATATTTCAAAAGCAATCAAAATACACTTTAAACATTGTAATATCATCATATACTCATCATCCAATTATATAACAATTTCAAATTCATTCAATACTACACATCTATTCATGTTTATCATATATTTCATAATTTACGATTTAATCTATTTGATGCCAAAAACTTTATATTTATCTAACATTTCTAACTAATGGTAGAAAAGAATAATACAAACATATCAAGAATTAATAAGGTAAGTCCATACGAACTTACCTAACAAAATCAGTGACGCACAAAACGTCAAGGACTATCTTGCAAAATTGACTTTTCCTCGATTATCCCCCAATTAGCCCAAATCTCGATCTATATAATGATTTATTTCAATTTATCAATTTCAAACATCTCAAAACTACCTATTGTAACCATATATTAATTCAATTTCATTTTTCAAATGTGCCCTAAATTTTTGCATTTTGTTTAATTTAGTCCTTAAAATCGAATTAGTTATATTTTTTTCAAATTTGAGCTCTGATTTTTAAACCAATTTCATATACATCCTTCTATAGCCCTCTATTACAAAAAAATTCATACCAATTTTGAAATATTTACGCTTTAGTCTCAATATTCAAAATTAACAAGTTTCACTTTATAAACTAGTCGTTTTTCATATCTAAGCTTCAAAATAACCAAATAAAATAAAGAAATTCAAGAAATCATCAATGAGAATAATTGTAAACTTCAATAGTTTCAAAATTGACACACGATTTAGCTAAATCAAAACCTGAGATTACAAAACCATAAAAATTAAATAAAAAACTAAATTAATCTCACCTAATAGTTGCCGAATGCTTTCAACCCTAAGAAAGCTTCCATGTTTTTCTTTCCATAAAGAAAATCGGTTGGAGGTGGAATATGGAAGAAAACTTTCTCTTTCCTTCCACCATTTCCTTTTTATTTACTTTAAAAATCTTATAAATCATATTTTTATTAGAAAAATATAGATAATAATTTTAAATAGAAAAACTACAACAATCGGCCACTAAATAACCCAGGTCCGATTGCCCAATTGTACTTTCAATTAATTAAAAATTCTAGCGGTTAATTTTTACGGTGTTTACGATTTAGTCTTTATACCTTAATTAATCGGTAATTCAGTAAAATTATTTTAACTTTAAAAACCTTAACTAACTTTCCAAATAACGAAAATTAGTATACCAGAATTCAATATAATATTATATTGACCTCATAAATATTAATAAATAATATTTACTAACTCGATCATCGAAAGCGGAGTTCCAAAACTATCATTTTGTATTTGTCTCACCAAAGAACAAATTGACGCAACCAATTGAGTGAGTGATTAGATTCATCAAGGAAGTTAATAATCAAGTTTAAATAACTCGCGTAGTCGAGGTCGTTGATTTGAGTCATGTTTTTCTAGTTTGTTAGGTTTCCAATGAATTAAATTGTAAAAGTTGCTTTCAACTCGTAGTTATTTTACCATTACGGAAGAATTAGGATGTTTGAGGTTGTTCCTTGAGACTGGAGTTTTTGTTATTTGGTTTATCCATACTTAATTTTGTTTTATTTATTTTTACTTTGTTTTTATTTTGGTTTAATTTTTTATTTTAATTTTCTATTTTAATTTAATCCCCCATTCTATTTCATACAAGTTGGCACAAGTTATGGGCACGAAAATTGCTTGTAACGCATTCTAGTTATAACGAAATCCAAATTCAGTTAGATCAATTTTCATGGGATCGACCCTACTCCTTATAATTTCGATTTTAGAGGTAAGAATTTTATATTTGATAGATTAATTTAAATCATAGTAAAAGTGCAATTTAACATGGATAAAATGTGTGATTCAATTTCAGTATTTTTATAATATTCAAAATTTTATAATAAAAATAAAATATTTTTATGTGAATTTATATGTTTTTATTGAAAAATTAATTGTTGAAAAAAGTAAAGCCTTCTACAATAAATCATGAAAATCTTAAATCAATTCAAATTAATATTTATAATTATATTGCTTTTTACATATTTGATAGTTCAAAATAAGAGTCAGTAATAAAATGCTTTTTTGTAAAAAAAAGGAAAATAATAAGTCAATTAATTCTATTTTATGTTATTTATTTTAACTTTATATTATAGCCTTTATGTTTAAAAATTGATTTTATTTGGAAGAAGGTGAAAGGTTTAAATATTAAGGACAAAATGTAAAATAAATTTTTCATAATTTAAAATTTTTATTTAACAAACAATTTAATTATATTTTATGCTTAATTTTAAATAATATATCAAGAGGTTTTATACATTAAATTCATTATTTTCTATACATAAATTTATAAGTGTTGAATTTACATTAAAACTGTAGTTTGCTAATAAAAATTAAGTACGAAATATAATTATTTTGTTCGATAATATTTTTTTAAATTACTTATTTTATAATTTAATCTTTTATATAATATTTATATTATTGTAGATAGTTTTGGATAAAAATAATATAATAATTTAAATATTTTATTTTATAAAAATTAAAAGATACTTTATTTTAAATATATATATATATTTTTAAAATCAAGTTAATTTTTTCAACATTAAGTGATAAGTAGCTATGTACCTATTTTTATTCAACACTTTTTGTTGAGAGTTTTGAATTAAATACAAATTTATTATGATTATCAAAAACATAAAATCACAAGAAAGAGAGACGGGAGGAGTATTCCATTTAGAGCGGTGCATATAATAAGACCACCTGAGTAAGAGAATGAGTTGTCTTATTAGCACCTCTTACACGTCCAACAAAAGAACAAATGCTGAAAGTGCTCCTTCGACACTAAACAAACATTAACCAACATACCTAGCTCAAACACATCATCCAAATGACTTGTAAGAGTAATCACAACCACTTAGCAATTCGATTCAATCAGAACATTATCTAAACCCAGTGACTTTAGCCATGAAAGAGCCTCTCGAATAGCAAACACCTCAACTAAACAAACATTAAAAGGTACTTTTTTAAAGTCAGAAAGGCACTCAATCACATAACCTTGACTATCTCGGATAATGGTAGCAAACCTCACTACACCATCATGTTCCAGTCTTGAATCATCGACATTACACTTTAATAGCCTTGAGAGAAGAGGTCATTGTTGAGAAACACCCCGAGAAGTATATCGGAAGACAAAACTAGCCATGAAATCTCATTCAAACTCATTCAACGTTGCACGATTCTAGTACCAATAGTAATCGTTCCATTGCTGATTTGGTGCAGCTCAGTAGTGTAATTGTCGATGTAGGTTCACAAATAAGAAGTTAGTTAAGTGATGGTTGTTGAGACCGCCAAATATAAATTTCATACATTCTAACTAAATTAAACAATAGTACAGAGAAGCAGGTCCGATCCCACAGGGACTGAGATTCCTAATATCATTTTTACGTGACCAGTTTCCAAAGTTGAGGCAGTTGTCATGCCCACAACTTGTAACGTGCTGGGTGAAAAATAAATAAAATGGGGTTTTAGTTTATTAAGGTTAAAAATATAAAAATGAACAAAACAAAATAATAATCAAATTATAATTGCAAAATAAAATTAAATAACTAAATTTGAATTAGGAAATTAAATATACGAATTCTTAGCCTTAGACTCGAAATATTTTAAACTTGAGTCGATCCTTAAAAGTGGATTTTTCCTTCCAAACGATAAGCTGGTTATAGCGACTAAGAACGCCTCAACCACCAACTCTTCATTGTGTAGTTGATTCCGGTACAACCTACAAACCAACCCTTACCTGACTATCTAACCATGTAACACGCGTATGCAATTTAAGATCTTGGTAGCCTTGCAATCTAGAGGAGCCCAACTCGAATTAGCGGCCTCAACCATGTGGGTCATTTAAATCTGATCACTATCTCCCTTGAAGGAATCCAACTGACCTTTTCCCACCTAGACACACCAATTTGTTTGTGAAACTCGAACGCAGAAGATGGCCATCTCATTTTCCCAATTATACACCAAACTACTCGAACCCAACATGCACTTTTTGCGTTGAAACAGAATTAAAATTAAGGGAAGATTATGGATAACCCATATTTCGGAGAGATAAGGAATACTGTGTTGTAAGGTTTTAGCGCGAGTTCATATCTCATGATTCTCGATCAGAACGATAATCGACCTAAAGCTAAATGGAGATTAGTTGAACATGAAATTAATCATACTCGATTGGGATATAGGAGTAGAAAGGGAATTGTACCAAAATATAAAAAGAAGGAAGAAATGGCAGAATGCCTGATGCAAGAATATGAAAATTGCTTTCTAAAGTGTTAATTCAAGTGTCTCTTCAAGTCACAATTACAAGCCTTTATATACACCTATCAAAGAGCTAGTTTTACATGATTTACTCCTAAAATTATGCTCAACAACCAACCACAAAATCAATTTTTTTTTCTAAATATAGGATTTTGTCAATTAGCCCAAAAATAATCTTGCAATTTTCAATTCAGCTCCTTGTCTTGCTTTTTGTTCCAATTTAGCCCGGTTTTGCTTTTTTTTGAACTTTGGCATTCTAATTGCATCCCTGATAAAATTTAAGCAAGAAATCACAAGATTAGTAGCATTCTATTAAAAATTTGAGCAAAAATAGGTAAAATAAACACACAAAATTAGCTTGCTATCAAATTCCCCTTACTTAGTTGATGTTTGTCCTCAAGGATGTTGCGTATTCCCATACTAGAAACCGTTCAATAATTTTGTTCCAAAATCAAGTTTCATTTAATAGCCATGCGTAATGCAAATAATTTAGGTGTTAACATGAATAAGAACTTACTCTGTTTAACCAACAAGTGTTTTTAAAATTTTAACAATGTGCAAAATAAACCATTTCACTAAATTGAAACTCAATCAAACTTGCAAGACAATTATTCTCAGCCAAATTATTCAACAAATTTGGGACATAGTTAAATCTTTTTACGCGAGATGAGATGACAACCCAAGCACCTCACCCCGATTACTCAATTTGATACGTCCCCAAACAAATTATTTTTCCCTACTCATGGTAGCCTAGTTAGTGGAGTGTTTGCAAGTTTCGGTTCGTCACACAAATCTTTTGATGTGAGATGAGATGACAACCCAAACACCTCATCCTAGTGACTCAATTTGGTCACATTTTCAAAATCTTCACTCATAACAAAGTCATCAATGAAGTAGTATATACATACCGTTTTTATTTATTATTTATTATTCTATTATATTTCTTTGCTTTTTATTCTATTTTTTATAGTAACATAAAATCGAGATATAAGTACTTTTTATTAAGCAAGTTTAAAAAACTAACAACTTTTATGATATGTTGATTCACCCAACCATTTGGATTAAATAAGCATAGGAAGTAAAGGGTCTTTTCAAACAAATTAAGAGATACTCTTAGTATAAGAATTAACAAATGAAATGAAGAGCAAACAATAGTATGACATGTCCTACGAACCCTTCTACTTAGCCCACATTGCCCTTAATAAGCAATTTTAAAAGAATAATAATGAGAAAGATATTTGAGATTTGAGCCCCTATTGTGTCAAGGTGAGCATTAATGTCGTTTAGTCGTTCATCCACAGCAGAAGAGGGATGCTCCTCTTGCTTTTTAGAAGTTGGATTGTGTCGTTGTAAACTCCAAAATATATACATATTTAAGCACTCTTTTATTTATAAATTATGCCAAATCTGAGTATAAATACAACACTTTCTATAGCTTTATATTGGATTTCATAATATTTTATTATTTCTATGGAATGTGTTAAGATTATGAATTTTACGTTAAAGCATGTTATTTTGTGTGTTTTTTTTTTTTAGATTATTTGGGCTAAGGGAAAGGTTGGTAGATTTTTTGTTGTATTTGGATCTTAGACAGGTATAGGTTGAAAGATTAATAATTCAGTCATATAGATTTCAAAGTGGTAATGATCCAGTAATAATTCCAAGGAGGCCCAATACTACCTAAACAAAAGGTTCAAAACCATTCCTTACCTACCCATGTTACCAAAGAAAATAAGTTGACAAATCCACTACTTAAATAGCAACCCTTAACAGGTTCCTAAATATAACAGATATGACCCAAAATTTCACAAAATAAATCAACACAACATCTTCCTTAAAACAAGCCTTCAATTGTCCATTCACTGCTAAAAATAGCTGTAACACCCCTTACCCGTATTCGACACCAGAATAGGGTACGAGGCATTACCAGAACACATACATTTGTAAACGTATTGAATCGAGTTATAAAATTTCATCCAAATTAAAATTTTCAAATTATTAACATGCTTTTGTAATTCTTCACAATATATATATAATGCAACATTTCCTGCCAACCACAATCTCAAATAATGAATTTAGTCAATCAAGCTCAATATCAGATGTCAACTTATTTTCCAACATTTAACTTCAATTGCACTACAAATACTTGTCAAATTAAGGATCGTCTTACGGATTTGAGTATATCGTTTGCCCAATGCCAAGATTTGCTTGAATTTTTTTTTTTTACAATACTATAACTGAGTATGGTTTTCTTTATTGAAATACCATACCTACTTTTCACAACTCAGTATGGTTTTCTTTATTGAAATACCATACCTACTTTTCACAACTCAGTATGGTTTTCTTTATTGAAATACCATACCTACTTTTTCAACACTCAGTATGATTTTCTTTATTGAAATACCATACCTACTTTTCACAACTCAGTATGGTTTTCTTTATTGAAATACCATACCTACTTTTCACAACTCAGTATGGTTTTCTTTATTGAAATACCATACCTACGTTTCACACTTTGCCATGGATCCACCATGGACTTATCCGTCAATTCATCACTGGTTACCGAACGTATGTACTCAATCCTGCGTATCCCTTAATTTGAGCTTACAAATTGATTTTCACATTTAATTTGAACTTACAAATTGATTTTCACATTTTTACCATAATCATAATTCAACAACAATATACGAATTAATACAATATATCATTCCCACATTAACAATTAATCATAAAAATTCAGCTGTATAAACTTACTATTTCATTACCTTTCCACACCCGTTTCCTATGCATATCACACTACCTTTCCACACCCGTTTCCTATGCATATCACACAAGACATAAGCATGTCATTCAACCATAGTCGCAAGCTAGTGTATTGAAACATAATTCTTTTTGGAAATAATCACATAATAAACCATTTCACTAGTGATTTCATAATTTCAACCTTACTACCCCTTTCATGATCACAAGCATATTTCCATTTAGGCACTTACTATTTCAATGCATAACTTTTAGGTTTAACGTGGCATAATCCAGCCATAACTTAGCCAAAACCTAAGCATGTATACCAAATATCTTAGCCAAATAAACATATAGCATAAATATTATAAGCATGGATGAGCACAACATTTATTCATGTATCACACTTACCAACATGTGTTAATTCATAAATCACTCATGACATTATTTCATGCCAAATCATATACTGATGCGGAACCCCAGATCTAGACACAAGAGAAACACAAATTAGAAATAAAAACGAGAATAAATAAAATTAGTTAACTAATAATAATAATAATAATAAAAGGATAGATTTGCCCTAGGGAACCCTTGGTTAACTTGCAACCAAAAACGCCAATGATTGAGCGGCTCCCTACGAAACCTCTAGAAGAAGAACCTCTAGAAACACCGATGAACGGGAAGAAATTTGAATATTTGTAACTCCGAAACACCCTCGAAAGTAACAAACTCCAAACTAAATAGCAAGAGAAGAATCACTCTACTCTCAAAAATTTACCTCACACAAATTTGGAAGAAAACAAATACTCTCTTTTTTATGTCCTCCAATGTGTAGAAAACAAGCCTATTTATAGGCAAATTACAAGAGTAATTGAATCCTAATAAAAACTCTTTAAAGAGTAATTGAATCCTAATAAAACTCTTTAAAATTATCTAAGAAAATAAATAAATAATAACCTAACCAATAAAATTACTTAACTCATAAATGATGTGTCCCAACCAATGAGAATTAAGTAAATAATAATAATAATAAGATACATAAAAGATTAATCCACCAATTTATGGGCTTTCACTATTCCAAGATTGGTCCAGTTGAATTGCATTCCGTATTTGTCAATGTCACGAACATGATGAATTAAATTTGTAGCAACAAAGTCTTGGACAAAAGCATTCATCTTTGATTTTAATTGTCGTGCATTGCTTCGAGTGATTGGACCACAAGGAAAAACAACCCATTGAGTGTCACCTCTATCGCTCGTATCATTCTCCCCCTCTTCAAGAAGATTCGTCCTCGAATCTGAACCTACATCAAATTCAAAAGGAGAAAGATCAGAAACATTGAAAGTAGCACTAACACTATACTCACCAGGAAGATCGATGCGATAAGCATCGTCATTATTTTCTCGAGTACTTGGAATGGTCCATCTCCTCGTGCATCAAGTTTATTCTTTCTCTTAGAAGGAAATCGTTCCTTCCTTATATGCACCCATACCCAATCTCCAGGTTCAAATAAGACTTGCTTTCGCCCTTTATTAGCTCGATGTGCATTGGACTCATTTTTTTCTCAATGGCTTTTCGAGCCTTCTCATGGATCTCTTTCACTAAATCAGCTTTCCTTTCACCATCTAAATTAGCAATCTCATTCAAAGGTAAAGGAAGCAAATCTAAAACAGTAAGTGGATTAAAGCCATATACAATCTCAAAAGGAGTAAAACCTGTGGAAGAATGAACAGAACGATTATAAGCAAACTCAACATAGGGTATCCATTCTTCCCAAGATTTAACATTCTTACCTATTATGGCTCTAAGCAAAGATCCCAAAATTCGATTTACCACCTCGGTTTGACCATCAGTTTGAGGGTGGCATGTAGTAGAGTAAAGTAGTTTAGTACCTAACTTACCCCATAACACTTCCAAAAGTGACTAAGAAATTTTGCATCTCTATTGGAAACGATAGTCCTTGGGATTCCATTTAATCTCACAACTTCACGGAAAAATAGATCGGCAATATGGGTTGCATCATCAGTCTTATGGCATGGAATGAAATGAGCCATTTTAGAAAATCGATCCACAACCTCAAAGATGCTATCTCGTCCACGCTTTGTCCTTGGTAAACCTATTACAGAATCTATTGAAATGTCAGTCCAAGGTGAACTAGGAACAGGAAGAGGAGTATATAGACCATAAGGCATCATAGTGGATTTAGCTTGTTTACAAGTAATGCAAGTAGAGCAAATTTTCTCAACAAGTTTTCGCATGTTAGGCCAATAAAAATGCTCATGTAAAACATCATAAGTCTTAGTGACTCCAAAATGACCCATAAGACCACCACTATGAGCCTCTCGAACCAACAATTCTCGCATTGAACACTTTGGTAAGCATAGTCTATTATTTCGAAAAAGATAGCCATCATACTTATTAAATTTGTGAAATGCACCATGTTCACATGCGTCATAAATGCTTGCAAAATCGAATCGTTGGCATATAAATCTTTGAGATACTCAAAACCTAATAACTTAGTATGCAAAGTACTAAGTAAAGTGTACCTCCTTGATAGAGCATCAGCCACAATATTATCTTTACCTTTCTTATATCTTATAACATAAGGAAAAGATTCAATGAATTCAACCCACCTCGCATGTCGCTTGTTCAACTTACCTTGTCCTTTTAAGTGCTTAAGTGATTCATGGTCAGTGTGAATCACAAACTCCTTTGGTAAAAGGTAATGTTGCCAAACTTCTAGTGCCCTTACCAAGGCATACAACTCTTTATCATGGGTCGAATAGTTCAAATGTGCTCCACCAAGTTTCTCACTAAAGTAGGCTAGTGGTTTACTATCTTGCATGAGGACGGCACCTATACCTACACCAGAAGCATCACATTCAATCTCAAAGGTCTTTTCAAAATTAGGTAAAACAAGAATAGGAGCATTACACAATTTATCTTTAAGTTCATTAAATGTTAATTCTTGCTTATCTGTCCAATGAAAAGATACATCCTTTTTAATAAGTGCAGTCAAAGGCAACGCAATTGTGGAAAAGTTACGAACAAACCTGCGGTAGAAACCGGCTAACCCAAGGAAAGACCTTACCTCAGAAACAGTTTTAGGGATAGGCCATTCTTTAATTGCCTTTACCTTCTCCTCATCCACATGGATTCCTGTAGAACTTATCACAAAACCCCAAAAAAATAAGCTTATCCATACAAAATGTGCATTTTTTAAGATTAGCAAAGAGTCGTTCATGCTTAACACATCCAATACTAATTTAACATACCCAACATGATCATTCAAAGTTTTACTATAAATCAGTATGCCATCAAAATACACAACGACAAATTTTCCTTAAAAATGTCTAAGTATGTGGTTCACTAATCTCATGAATGTGCTAGGAGCATTAGTTAAGCCAAATGGCATGACTAACCACTCATACAGGCCATACTTAGTCTTAAAAGCAGTTTTCCATTCATCACCTTGTTTCATTCTTATTTGATGGTAACCACTTTTTAAGTCAATTTTAGAGAAAATGCATGCACCATTAAGCTCATCCAACATATCATCTAATCGAGGAATTGGATATCGATACTTTACTGTAATCTTGTTGACAGCACGACAATCAAGACACATTCTCCAAGAACCATCTTTTTTGGGGACGAGAAGTACAGGGACCGCACAAGGGCTTAGACTCTCACGAATCAACCCTTTCTCTAAGAGATCTTCAACTTGCCTTTGCAACTCCTTAGTTTCTTCAGGATTGCTTCGATAGACTGGTCTATTCAGAATACTCGAACCAGGCATAAAGTCAATTTGATGTTCAATCCCTCGTAAAGGAGGTAATCCCTTAGGCATTTCAGAAGGAAATACATCCTCAAAATCTTGCAAAAGATCAACAAAAAAACTAGGCAAATGTGTATTAGGGTTAGTCAAAACAAAGTTTTCTCTAAACCTAATAATTACAAATGTTTGTTTTGTACAAAGAGCAAATTTGATATCTCGAAACCTAGCGAATAAACTCACTCTCTCATCTCGTGACTTGTGTGTGCAATCACTTACCAATGTTAGGCCTTTAAGTTGGCTTTTCACACTAAGGGTCTCTTTACTCTCAGCCTTTTTTAATGATTTTACCTCACTTCCCTTACCCATCTCACTAGCAAGTTTGAGTTGATTATTGTAGACTTCTTGAGGAGGAAGTGGAGCCAAAGTAAACTTCTTTCTGAGGAACACAAAGGTATATTGGTTAAGGAAACCATCATGATTTACTCGTCGATCAAACTGCCATGGCCGTCCAAGTAATATATGCCCAGCTTGCATTGGAACAACATCACACAAAACTTTATCAGAGTATCTACCAATGGAAAATGAAACTAAGCATTGTTTAAATACTTTTACCTCCCCACTATCATTCAGCCATTGCAAGCGGTATGGCCTTGGATGCTTCACACAAGGTAGGCCAAGTTTCTCAACAAGGGAAGAACTCACCACATTGGTGCAACTTCCACTATCGATGATCAATGAACTCGGTTGTCCACCAATCAAACATCTCGTGTGGAAAATGTTATCTCTTTGTTCGCCCTTCCTCTTTAAATGGACATTTAAAGCCCTTGAGCAACAAGTGCTTTCTCACCATACTCCAAGTATTCTTCATACTCATCATGAGTATGCACATCATCAGCATCTTCCAAAGGAGGCATATCATCTTCGTTATCAAACTCAAAATCAACCTCGCCATCTTCTCGAATCACCAATGACTTTTTATTAGGGCATTCTCTAGCATAGTGACCCATTCATTGGCATTTGAAACAAGTAATATCTTTTGGCTGCTTAATGGCACTAGGAGAAGTAGAAGAAGAAGAAGATGGAACTCGATTAGTAGAAGTAGAACATTTAAATGAATTAGGCATACCTCTATCTTTGGAGTAAGTTCTAGGCTCATTTGGCTTGAACTGTGCATCTCTCCCATTCCATAATCTATCATCTTGTTTTTGCAAATTTCCTCTCCAAGCAGGATTAGAAACTGAACTAGCACCCCTCGTTGTCCCTTTCTTTCGTAATTGCTTTTCAATGGTGAGTGCAGTTTGAAGCATCTCTTCCACATCCATGTAGTGTTGTAACTCCACTCCATTTGAAATCTCAGGCTTTAGGCCGGCAAGGAATCTAACCATAGTCACCTCAGCCTCTTCAACAAGATTGGCTCTAATCTAAATAGTCTCCAGCTCTTTGTAGTAGTCATCCATAGATCTATCTCCTTGAACAAGATGTTGGAGTCTTTGATGGAGTTCTCGATAATAGAATGGTGGAACAAACCGTTTTCGCAAGATGCGCTTTATTTCAACCCAAGTAGTAACAGGTTGCTCTCTATAAAGAATCCTGCTTTTACATAATTGATTCCACCATGTTAGTGCATAATCAATCAACTCGGTGATGACAGTATGTTACCTTTTTCTCATCAGAGTAGTTGTAACAAGCAAAGACTGCTTCCATCTTTTCCTCCCAATCAAGGTAAGCATCAGGATCATTCTTCCCTGAGAAAGAAGGAAATTTTGGTTTGGGGTGTCATGGTTTCGTTCCAACCTTTCTCTAGGTACATACTCGGACTCAAAGTCATCATCAAAAACATGGTCCTCCCTTCGTTTAAAAGTTCGATCGCGTGAATTTGATCGGCTTATAAAGGCTTCGTTCAACTTCTTGTAATTATCGGCAGTGTATCTCTCTTGAGTTGTAAGTTTTGCATCAAGATACTCCCTTTGCTCTTGTCACATATGGGTCATGCGATGTTCAAATTGAGTTTGCAACTTTTTCATCTCTTTTTGTAACAACTCGACCAAAGGATCGTTCTCTCTTTTTTACCCATCCTCTTCATTTTTACTAGTTTGAGATCTAGTGATCGGCATGGTATCTGTGAAAAAATCACACAAACAGGAACAAGAAAGAAAAAATAATAATAACCTCACTCGTTAGCTCTCAAAAGAATAACTCTCTGAATGATTCAAAACTTGTAAATATGTTTGGAGAGGGTTACTAATCAAGATCAAATAACGGAGGTGCAAACTTCAAAGAAACAATGAAGATCCTAATTGCTTTAAGAGGCCAATAAACTTGACGAGGAAATTTGTAATGGAGGCTACACGGATGAAGGAATTGTGCGTGCCTTTAATATCTGCTAACACAAGAAGAAACAAAGTGTTAGAAAGCGTAAGAGAAACAAAAAATGTAGACAAGAACGATCCCTAACTCTAGAGTCAAAGAAAAGCTTTAATAAGAAGAAAACTTAAGAAAACTCTACCCAAATTAAAAAAACAAAAATCGGAAATGTTTGTTGTCTTAAGATTTTCAAAAATTGAAGCTTTAATTATACTTGAGTCAAGAAAAGAAGAAGGAAAAAAATTTAATTTTGGGAAAAATAAAAATAAAAATAAAAACAATAATAGTAAAAGAAGAAACCTACGTATGAAAGGTAGGCAACTTTTTTTTTGCGCTTTTTGCTTTTTTTTTGCGCTTTTTTACTTTTTTTTTGCGCTTTTTGCTTTTTTTCTGTGTTTTTTTAAAGAATAAGAGGAGAATAAACACAAACTTCAAAAAAAAAAGAAAAAAAAGAATCGACGAAACCGATTAAAAGTGTTTTTGGTATTTTGACTCGTTTCGGATTTGATTTTAGCTTCAAAAATAACACCGACTGACCTGAAACTGATACCAACTGATGCGGAACCTCGGATCTAGACACAAGAGAAACATAAATTAGAAATAAAAACGAGAATAAATAAAATTAGTTAAATAATGATAATAATAATAATAAAAGGATAGATTTGCCCTAGGGAACCCTTGGTTAACTTGCAACCAAAAACGCCAATGATTGAGCGGCTTCCTACGAAACCCCTAGAAGAAGAACCTCTAGAAACACCGATGAACGGGAAGAAATTTGAATATTTGTAACTCTGAAATACCCTCGAAAGTAACAAACTCCAAACTAAATAGCAAGAGAAGAATCACTCTACTCTCAAAAATTTACCTCACACAAATTTGGAAGAAAACAAATACTCTCTTTTTTATGTCCTCCAATGTGTAGAAAACAAGCCTATTTATAGGCAAATTACAAGAGTAATTGAGTCCTAATAAAAACTCTTTAAAGAGTAATTGAATCCTAATAAAACTCTTTAAAATTATCTAAGAAAATAAATAAATAATAACCTAACCAATAAAATTACTTAACTCATAAATGATGTGTCCCAACCAATGAGAATTAAGTAAATAATAATAATAATAAGATACATAAAAGATTAATCCACCAATTTATGGGCTTTCACTATTCCAAGATTGGTCCAGTGAATTGCATTCCCGTATTTGATTGGATCACAAGGAAAAACAACCCCTTGAGTGTCACCTCTTTTGCTCGTATCACTTTATTTTCACACATGAGCTTAAACCATGACCAATAATGCACAAATATAAGCATCATTTCTATTTCATCGTTTATCAATTATAATCAAGAATATGACCAATTATACACAAATCATTCATATATTTCCCAATTTTGCTCCACCTCCTCTCCATTCCTCATCCTTAATGTGTATAACACATTTAAACAACATTATTCATACTTTCACTATTTTCTTGTATGTAAAATTCAAGTTGTCCGTCCGAGTTAGAGTCACTAAATTATTTTTATCTGGAGATACAGAGCTTCAAATTAGGATCTGTAAATTTTCCCCAAAACTAGATTCACATATATTCTTACCATAAAAATTTCAGAATTTTTGGTTTAGCCAAATAGTACAGTTTATTCTTTAAAGTTTCCCATGTTTCACTGCTGGACAGTTCTGACCTCTCTTCACTAAAAATTAATTATCTCATTGTACAAAATTTGGATGATGTTTCCGTTTATTTATTTTGAAAATGGACTCATTAAGGATTCTAAGAATATAAATTAGAACTCATAATTATTTCTGTACAATTTTTTAACAATTTTCCAAAGTCAGAACAGGGGAACCCGAAATCATTCTGACATTATCTCACAAAATTTGATATATCTCATGATTTACAATTCCATTGCTTACACCGTTTCTTCTATGAGAAATTAGACTCAATAATATTTAATTTCATATTTTATTCATCCTCTAATTCAATTTCCACAATTTATGGTGATTTTTCAAAGTTAACCTACTGCTACTGTCCAAAACTGTTTTAGTGCAAAATATTGATTACTAAGTCTATAACACTCTTACTTTCCTTCTCTACACTATTTCTCAACACTTTCTCTTATTTTATCTTTACTAACATATCAAGAACATATAACCTTATATAATAAAACCCTACATTAACATCAATCTCATACTTTTTCAATAATATCAAACTCAAAAATATATTGAAATCATGATGTTCTTACCTTGCTCAATTGCCTTCAATCTTTAACTTGACTTTCTCTCTCCTCCAGCCTCTATTTCTTGAATCTAACTTGATATTCTAGCTTCCCATAGTCTCCTTGTCAATTTTCTCTCTTGGTGGCTATGGAAATTTCTTTGATTTCTAAGTGAAAGTGGTGGATTTTTGGTGAATTGACCAAATTGTAAAGAAAGCAAAACTTTCTTTCTTTCCCTTTTCTTCTCACGTTAATGCATGCAAAAATGGTGGGATGGTTGCTTTTCATCCTTCTTTCCATATATATATACTAAATAAATTAATAATAATAAAATAATATCATTTAAAAAAAATCAAATTAAAATATTAATAAACTAATATTTACTTATTTATTAATCTAAAATATCTCCAACATCATCATTATCTTATAGATTTCTCTCTCTTCTAATTGACCATTTTGCCCTTTATGATCTTTTAAAATTCCATCCTTGAGTCATCACTTAATTTGGTAAAATTGTGATTTAGTCCCTCAAACTTCTTCACCTTTTTCAATTTGGTCCTAATCCATCCATTTTTCTTAGTTTCTAGATCATTCCACCTTTAAAATATTTACACCATTGGTCCTTCAACTTTTTCATATTTACACTTTAACCCCTCAACTTTTGAGTATTTACTCTTGGGTAACAAAACTTTTCTCACTTTTGCGATTTAATCGTTTCTTGAATTTATATGTTATAATATACTTCCCAATATTGCCATAACTCAAAATTACCCCTTTTTAGCACTTTATTTCCTTATTTTACTCTATCGGAGATATTATATTACTTTCCTTACTGTAAATATTTTCGGAGTATTACAATAGCGGTCAAATACCACCACACTTGGACCACATGTGGTTGGCCATGCATAAAGAGAACAATGTAACTTCCTTACTAAAAATAGCAAGGAAGACTCATTCCTCCTCAACATAAGGGACGACAACCATTAGGAGAGGAATTCAAGCAACCTTCCTTACTAAATTTAGCAAGGAAGACTTAGTCTTCCATCATATAAGGGACGACACAAGCATGGAAGATTAAGGGAGATGCATTTGCTATTTTTCGCATGGGTTTGACAGCTATAAATAGGGCATTCATCCATTCATCCAAAGCACACAACAACAACACAACTTGAGATACACAAATTCACTCTTATCTTTCTTAAGTGTTTTTTGACATTCTCATAGCTTGTTAAACACTTAGTCCACAAAATCAGGCAATCACTTGCCAAAATGAAAGCAGCTAGGAGATCAACTTGATGGTGTTTAGGTGATTTTTAACCTAAAGGCGAGGAGGAAAGCCATCATGGGAAGCCATAAGGAGCAGCCGTAGGTAGCCCCCTACACTTAGTTGTTTGCTCTTCGCATTGTGAAATGGTCGTGGATATCCCCCTCAGCTACTTTTTCTTATCCTTCTCTTTCTATTAAATTATTATTTTCTATGTCAAGAGATAAAACTGCATCTCATCTTTATATTTTCAATTTAATATGACATGGCTTAATTTTGTTGATTCAAAATAGATATGAATCTTGATTTGAGTTCATTAGATAATTGTTTCTTGAATATTTTGTGCAAATGATTATTTTATCTATTTAGATTTGAAGCATGTTTATAATTGTGAATGTATGACTAATATTTGTAAGTTATTAAATTAACTGTCTAATATGGGAAGATTAACTATCTAATATGGGAAGAGGAAATAGCTAATAAACATAAAATCTAAATGATGCATATCATGTCGATTTGAAGATAATTGTTGTATGTATAAATTGTGTAAATCTTTGGGGAGGTGAATTCTAAGTTAGTTTTTGAATTAAAGATATGCTAATTAACATATGAACATAATAGGACTTGGGAGAAGCCTATGTCTTAATTAAAATAAGTTTAATGAATTTTCATATTGCCACGAATCTTTTGCAATATTAATTTTATGATTACTAATGAATTCTTGTTAAAGTGAAATATTTTATTTTAGTCTATTCATGTTATATTATATTAAGCCTTGTGTTTATTTCTGTTGTGATCATTTCGCAAAGTATGTTGTTTTGTTTTGTGGGTATTTGAACATTGATTTAATTCTTTAATTTAAATTGTGACATTCCATCAAAATTATTTTTCTTGTTTTGTTTAGCCAAATTGATTAAAAATTAACTTTACAAATAATTACCACACAGTCCCTATGAATACGATAACTCTTTTACTTACTACTTATTATGTGTACGACCATGTACACTTGCATGTAATCACAGAACGATGCAGTTGTCAACAAAAAAATATGTTGTTGTGAGCAATTCGTGTACATGGGGGAAAAATAATATGCAATAGGTGTGCCAGGAAGAAAACTCATAGAACCTAGATAATATTCATCTAAATGATCCATAGTATATGCACATGTAAGAGATGAGAAATCAATTCCAAATGGAAAAATTTGTAAGGCAAATATGTGATATATGGGTCGAGTATGAGTGGTCGGTTTGGGCTGGTTAGGTTTTGGGTTGGGTTTTGTGAAGGGAAATTGTAGCACTTGAACATGGCGTGCCCATGCCACAATATAAATTCGATTCTGATTAATTTTTGGATGAAAAAGAACAACATCCACCATCATTCCTAGAAAAGAAGACATTAAAATAGAATAAATAATAATCTTATCATTATTTTTTCATTAAACTGAATTCAAAATAAAATAAATATGGGTTGCCTCTCAAAAAGCGCTTTTTTAAAATGGAGTTAGCTCCCTAAAACTATTATCCATTTGGCTTATCAAGAATTAACGTCCTCTACGTTCACTTAGAATTTCAAAGGTTTCAACATTTTCCCATCGACCTTGAAGTTCTTCCCGAATTTCTTGCTCTTAATTTTCACTGCACCATGAGGAAACAATTCAGTAATAACGAAAGGACCTAGTCACTTGGTTCGAAGTTTACCTACAAAGATCCTTAGTGTGGGATCATAAAGCAGCACTTTTTTCCTACTAAAAATTGTTTACGAGATATCTTCTAATCATAAAACACCTTAGTTTTATCTTTATAAATTCGGGCATTTTCACATGCATCATGCCAAATTTCTTTGAGCCCTTGAATGTGTAGTTTTTGATATTCTCCTATTGAATTTTTAATTACAGTCATGTCATTTTCTTAGGTACTATGTGAATTGGGTTAACCCAGTTAGTCTAAAATTGGGTATATCCTCCCGACGTCTAGTAATTTCTGAATTTCCTCTTTCCCGTCCTCCATCATCAATGGATTGAGGCATCTTTGAGTTTCTCCATTTGGGCTCGCCTTTTACTTTATCAGAATCCTTAAATGTTCTGATAATGGTTTGAGCTCTATTTTTTGGGTCCTGCAAAATGGAAGCCAACAGTTTAGTTTGCGAATGAGACAATTCTAAATTTTTACCTACACTTCTGGGAAATTGTGGTGCCTCCATGAGAATGAAAGCTTCACACATTGGTTCTTTGATCGTCAATAATTCATCTAGTTGTTCCAGAACATCTAGATCTACACTCCTACAAAGAACATTTTGTAATTTATCCTTTTCAAAATGTAAGTTTTTTAATGTTTCAATTATATTGACGCTATAGACATTTGTTATTACACTGGAGTGACTGATATCCTCATAAATATTGAACGTGACCACTTCACTGTCCAATTCCATAGTGAGTGTTCCACTCCGAACATTAATTTTCATCCGCGCGGTGCTTAAAATGGTCTTCCGAGTAGAATATCAGAAGAATTTGTCAATTTTTCATCCTCCATGTCAATGATGTAAAAATCTACAAGAAGATTAGTTCATTTACTTTGATGAAGACATTTTCCAACACCCCTTTTGGATACACAACTGATCTATCTACTAATTGAATGATCACCCTTGCCTCTTTCAAAGGACTCATGTTTAGTAGTTTAAAAAAAATATATATATATATATAAGCATAACGTTAATAGATGCACCTAAATCACACATGGCCTTTTTAATGTCAACATTACCTATTTTGCAAGATATATTAAACATAGCTTGGTTCTTACACTTAGACAGAAGTTTCTTTTGTAAAACCGCAGAGACATTTTCTCCTACACTTACCTTTTGGTTACCGAGGAGCTACTACAAGATATAGCAAACATACTTTGGTTCTTCTTGTCGATGCATAATTCTTTTAAGAATTTCGCATAACGTAGAACCTACTTTATCGCATTATGCAGGGGTATGTTAATTTTAACTTTCCGAAACATCTCAATGATTTCTCTCTCTTCTCGCTCCTTTTTAAATTAGGCGAGCCTTCTAGGGAATGGGGGTGGTACCATGAATGATTTTTGTAGAGCCAACTTTGTAGTAGTTGCTAGATCATGTTTATATTCTTCTTGTCTAAGTTCGTGGTCACAATTCATGCCAGGTGTTGGCCCCAAAACCGTTCCACTTTTTAATGTCATAGCACATTTTTTTCATGGATTTGGCTCTGTTTGAGACAGTAAGTTTTCTTGGGATTCAAAATGACTAACCATAACTGCAAGCTTACTCATTTGTTGATCTAGTTCTTATAGGTGTACTTTAGTTTTTTGTTGGAACTTTTCGGTACTAGCAGATAATCTCTCTATTATGGCCTCAAGAGATGTCTTTGGGGGTTGAAATTATTGAGTTGGATGTAGCTTTGGTTGATATGATTGGTTGTACTGAGGATTCGATCCATAGCTCAAATTTGGGTGATCTCCCCACCCCACATTGTAAGTATTTGAATTTGGATGATATCGTCTTTGGGTGGCCCCGGCAAGTTCCCAACGGCATTTACTTACGTTATTGTATCCTCATGTAAAATTGGACACGAGTCTATTAGATGATCAGGCATAGCACAAATCTTGCACAACTAATCTGGGTTCATTTTACCTGTAAGTAAATTTTGAACTACATTAATGAGCTTATCAATTTTATTTTATAAGGATAGAGTACTTAGCCCATGAGTCTATTGGTCAGAATTGTTGGGAATTCATAGCCATGGTTGAAATTAATTCCCTTGCTCTTTGAGGAGTCATGTTAACAAGTGCCCCTCCACTAACGGCATCAATCATCTTCATTTCCATAGGGAGTAACCTTTCATTGAAATATTGAAGAAGTAATTGTTCAGTTAGGCCGTGTTGTGGGTAGCTTGCACACAATTTCTTATACTGTTCCCAGCAATCATAGAGCAATTCGATCTCCTTTTCTTCATATTCTGACAATATCTCTACTTAATTCGGTTGCCAAGTTACTGGAAAGAACCTATCAAGAAACAAGTGAAACATGCCAGACCATGTATTAACTGAACCTGGAGGTAAATAAAATAGCCAGTCTCTAGCATAGTCGGCTAATGAGAAAGGAAAAGCGCAAAGTTTAATTTGATCTTTGATTACTCCTTGAGGTTTCATACTTAAGCAAACCCTGTGGAATTCCTTAAGATGAGTGTGGGGATTCTCGTTTTGCAAACTACAAAAAGTGGGCAATAGATGAATTAAGCCTGATTTTAACTCAAACGGTGTTCCTCCTGTTAGATAACTTATGCACAACGACTGTTGCTCATCTGGTGCCGTAGCAAGCTGTCGAATGTTTTGATCTGCCATTTCTTTTGGTTCATTAAGTGTATCGTAAATATCTTCTGTGTAAGACGGTGTTTCGTATTCATATTATTTCTCTTGCAGTTATTTTTCACGTCAAATAGCTTCACTTCGTAGTGATCGAGCTAACTTCTCAATTTTCAGTTCAAATTCTAAGGTCCCCAGTTCTGACCTGGTCGTAAGTAAAAGAAACAAAAATTAGAATTATTTTATAAGTCCCCGCCAACGACGCCAAAATTTGATGGTTGTCAAGACCACCAAATATAAATTTCCTATGCTCTAACTAAGTTAAACAGTAGTATAGAGAAGCAGGTCTGATCGCATAAGGATTGGGATTTCTAATATCATTTTTATGTGACAAGTTTCTGAAGTTGTGGCAGTTGTCGTGCCCACGACTTATAACGTGCTGAGCTGGAAAATAATAAAATGGGGGTTTTAGTTTATTAAGGTTAAAAATATAAAAATGAATAGAACGAAATAATAATTGAATTATAATTGCAAAATAAAATTAAATAATAGAAATTAAATTAGGAAATCAAATATGCAAATTCTTAGCCTTAGACTCGAAATATTCCAGACTCGAGTCGATCCTTAAAACATGATTTTTCCTTCCAAATGATAAGCTCGTTATAGTGATCAAGGATGCGTTAACCACCAACTCTTCCTTGTGTAGTTGATTCTAGTGCGACCTACAAACCAACCCTTAGCGACTATCTAACCATATAACACACATATTGTAATATCCCTAAATCGAGTCTAGTAGTTTCGGGTATATTTTTTGGGTTTCGAGTGCGAAACTAGAACTTAAAGGGTTTCTAGTAATTTTAATTTATTTTAGGAGGTTGATTTAATCTAAAATCGATTAAAAATAATCCGTAAAATTAAAAAATATTTTTGAAAAGTTAATTTTAAAGATTTTAAAGAATTGTTAGTGAAAATAATCAACTTGGGTTGAAAAAAAAATTTAAAATAATTTTTATTGGGGTAATTCAAGTAAAATTTAAATATTAATTAAATAGGATTTAATTGTAAAACAAGGGAAAATTTTGAGTATTTACATGACAAATAAACCTTAAAATTCAGAATTTTAGAGGGAAATGATTAAATGGTAAAGTAAGGGAAATGTGGGTGGCCATTAGGCAAATTTCCCAATTTTTAAATTTCTGGTAAGTTGTTTCAATTTTAAAACTAATGTACCTAGCCCACTTTACTCATATTTTACATCAGATTAGAGAGCTTTAAAACTCATTTTCTTTTTATGATTTTAAATATCTATCATCGGAGAATAGATCCAACCAATTTTCTTCTCAAAATACTCTCTCAATTCACCCGAAATTATTCTCAAAAGGAGCAAAAAATATTATAAAATTTTTCAAGTTTCTTGAATCAAGATTTTCAATCAATGAATTTAGAGTGAATCAAAGGTAATCCTCAATCCTAAACTTGTTTTTATGATGATTAGAAACATTTTTACATGATTTGAGAGTCTGTAACTGCCTGTTTTCAATGATATCAGAAACAGTGGTTTCGGGACCATAATTCGAAGGATTAAATTATTATTTTGTTGTTTATTTAAGGTCTATGGTATTACAGTAAGGTCGTATTAAAATTTCGTTAAGAAATTTCAATGTTTAAATGGTTAATTAAGTGAAACAGATCCAATAACTATGAAATCTTAAACTGAGGGGCTTGAATGGTAATCAGGCCATTTGATGAATTAGTGGATAATTATGGATATGGTTTTGATGAAATTATAATAAATTTTAAATGTTAAAATGGTAAATGAGTAAATAAAGCTAAAATAACTAAAGAAAAAAGTGTTTATCTTCTTCATTTTACACTACACCACCACAAATCACCATTGAAGGATAGGGTTAGGTTCGGCCAAGCTTCTTTTGGTGCATGTGAGTGATTTCAAGCCCCATTTTTAATTAATGTTATGTTTTTGAGTTCATTTTAGCTTAATCTAGCTAGCACGAGGATTAATTTGTATAACTATTAACGGTTAAGGGTTATTTCATGAATGCTTTTGAATGAGTTTGATGATAATTGATAGATTATGAGTCCTTATTGAGAAATAAACAAGTTTTGTTAAGTGATTTTTTGATGAATTTTGGAAATGGGGACTAACTTGTTAAAGATATAAATTCTAGGGTTTTATTCTAAAATTTTGATAAATATGGGTTGTTTCAAGGTCCCTTTCATCTTTGATTAACATGGGTTTAGATTAAAATGGTTAGATTTTAAGTTATAAGCTTAAGGACTAAAATGTAAAAAGTTAAAATGTTAGGGGCAAATTGGTAATTTTTATAAATATAGAATGTGGATTAAATTCAATACTAGAAGTATTGAATTGATTGAAATTATCCATTTAGATCAAGATAAACCACATTCGAACTTAGATCGAGGAAAATCTAAAGCTTCAGATTAATTGATCTAACTTTTACACCCCTAATTGTTGAGGTAAGTTCATAGTATTTCAATACGTAAATGAATTTCTATTTTTGTTCTTATATTATGATTCATTAATTAATATGTTTATAGAAAATTACTATATGATTGCACATACGTGCCCCTGTTTGTACTTCGGTATCCCTGATTGCCCATACGTGCCCCTGTTTGTACTTTGGTACCCCTGATTGCACATATGTGCCCCTGATTGTACTTCGGCACCCTTAATTGCACATATGTGCCCATGGTTGTACTTTGATACCCCTGATTGCACATACGTGCCCCTAATTATACTTCGGTACCCCTGAATGCACTTTCGTGCCCCTGTTTATACTCTAACAACTCTGAATCAAATAGTATATGAATTGTATTTAATTGTATTTAGATTAAATGTTATACTATGTCCTTACTAAGGTTTGTAAGCTTATTGGTTCTTACGGATTGTTTTGTAGATAATCATTGTTGACATTTTGAAAGGATTATTCAACCGGCTCACACTATCTATCTAAGTTGGTAATTTTTGTATCTCCTAGGGTAGTGGCATGCATAAATTTATATAGATGAATTTGTGGTTGAAATGTATAGGGTGTTTATAATAGGGTTTGATGAATATGTAAAAGATAATTTGGTTTGTTGTGTCTTGATGTTTAACTATGGTTGATGGACTTATAATGTTTGTTATGTAAGTCTTTTTAGTCACTTTTGGTATAATGACGTTGGCTTGGCAATGGTAGATTTGTGGTATGTTTTAGTAAGTGGTTGAATTAAGTTATGATGCTTGAAATCAGGAATTGTTGATTTGTTTTGGCATGTTAATTTTTGGTTGTTAATTGTGGTGCCTTTGTATGGCATATTGGTTATTTGAATTAGGATCTTGAAATGGCATTTTGATGTGTGTTTTAGTGATGTTTAGGTCCTTTTTAAAGTGTGTTTAAATGGGTTGAAAGGTTATGCATGATTTGGTTTTGAGTTGGCTTGATTTTAGGTAAAATTTGGACTCACACGGCCTAAGACACGGGGGTATGATTCAACCGTGTGCCTTGACACGACCATGTGTCATCTGATAGTTTCTTAATATACAAGTTAGTGAGTTACACGGCCTGGAAAATAGGCGTGTGACTCGATCGTGTGACCTTACTCAGAGAGTTACACGGGTGAGGACATGGGATGGGACATGGCCATGTGTCCCTATTTCGAAAGTCACACAGCCTAGGGCCATGTCACACGACCATGTAACCCCTATTTTCAAATTTAGTAACTTTTTCCAAATATTTCAAAATTGTTGTGAATTAGTCCCGAATTGCTTCTAAGCTATTTTTAGGGCCTCGAGGGCTTGACTCAGGGATGGTATGCATGTGAATGATTGGTTTATAATAGTATTAACATGTTGAATAATATGAGGTTTAAATGATTGGTTTATGATTACATTAACATGTTGAATCATATGAGGTTTAAATGTTTTCAACTGTACGGTAATGCTCCAAAACCCAAAATTGGCGATGGAGACGGGTTAGTGGTGTTACATTTAGTCAATTAAAAGATTTTTATCAATGTCATCGGGCGATTTGGTAAATTGACCCTCATTTATGTTTAATTAGTAGCTTAATTGATGATTTCAATTGATTAATTATGGTTGAATGGCTGATTTTTGCAAGATTGATATTATATGTACAAGAGTTGAATTTTTATTTAATAATGGTAAGTAAGCATTTAGGTGGTTTTGTGCAATTTAATGAGGTTAATTATATTGATAATTAAAGCATATTTACAGGAGTTTTTTTTAGCATGATATATTGGTGTTACAATTGGTAATTGAACATTAGAAAATAGCAAATGAAATGTTTGATTTAATTGGATGTTAAATGGCTATGTTACATGTTACACATAAGCATTTTCTCACATTAAATTAAGCACAATAATGACTGATTTATATGCTATGTTTGACTGAATATATTGGCAACATGCATGGTGGATCCAGTGGATATTGTTGGTGTGTCATAGGATTTGTGAGTACTAACATTTATTTGTGACATTGTGAGCACATAGCTCTAGGTGGATTGATTTGTTTAGAGTAAATAAGGGAGTGTTAAGCATAAGTCTCCACTCGATGGACTGTATTTCATATTTGTGGGAGTTTGAAGATTTATTTATCCAATGTATGATCACCCGATTAAGCCATGAGAAGTGTATGCCAATTTATATTTATGTGTGCTTATTGTTATATCGTTCGATGTTTGTAAGCCATGAATAATTGATTCTTGATATTGATAAAGTATATGGAAATTAAATTGACAAGTTTCATTATTATTGCTGATAATTGGTGATTGATTGGATGTGATTTAAACATGATTTGTAAGTTGATTTACTAGTCATTTTTATTAACATTCATTAAGCCTTTTAAAGCTCACACCCTCACAATTCGTACAGATAATCATCGGGCTTGAAGAGCCGAGCAAGAGTGTTCAAGAGATTTAGGTTTGGTAGAGACTTTATTACACGTTTTAGAGACTGTAATCGAGCATTGTGGAACTCCGGGGAATTAGTTTAATTTTGGTTGTAATTGGACTTTGGACTTTGGACATTTTTTTTGGGATGGTTTTACAATAATTTTGAGGCATATTTGAGTTTAATTATTGAATGATTTACGGTGTATTGTTTCTTGACAACACGGTGTGTGAGGCATGAAATTTATACTAGCGATTGTTTAAATAAAGCTTCCATGGAATGGTTTACTATTAACTAAGGTACACCACTTGATTGATTTATTCGGTGTATGTTATGCTTGAAATTGATTGTCTAATTCTATATAATTGAGGCTTAAGTGATGTCAATAAATTCAATTGAAGGTGTATGTATATGTATGTTAATTAATCATAGTTAACTCAGGTTTAATTGACTATTAAAATATGCAAAATCAGGTTTTAAAACTAGTTTTTCTCAAAAATAGGTGCAGTGGTTTTCACACGGGCCTGTGGGTAAGTGACACGGACGTGTGAACATTGGAGCTATCACACACAGCCGTGTGCGATCAGTCTAAAAGTTTTTCACATCTTGAGCATGTTCATTTAATGACAAACGGTCTGAGGGACACGGCCGTGTGGTTTTTGGGGGTTTGAATATTTGTCTTTTTAAATTGGTATTCTAATTTGTTTAAGTTACAATTTAGTCCTGAAAATTGATTAGTCTAATTAGACCCTTAGATGAAAGGAAACTTGGTAAAATTTTAGGATTAGTCTTGTAATGGGTAAAATTTGATAGAAATGCATTTAATTTATAATTAAAATAGGTCTTGATAGTTTTTATTTGTTACAATTTAGTCCCTAAGAATAAAACTTGAAATAGACATAATAAACGAACTCAAATTAAGTTAAAATTTTTAGGCTTGCATAATTTGACTAAAATAAGGTTGGTAAACACTTAGATCTAAAATCCGGTTAGTTTTACCATAGGTGGTAAAATGACAAAAACGCCCTTGGGTTAAATTACCTTGAAAAAGTTTAAATTTGGCTCATAATTTGCTTTCGCAATAATAAATAACTAATAATTGGATAAGATTAAGGTGTTATAGATTAAGATTAAGGTGTTATAAGATCGGGGTGTTTCTTGGGTGGTCGTTAGCCGGAGAGTCACTTAGGTGGCTAATGTAATGCTTCGAATTCAGGCCGGTTCGTCTTGGTCGGGTTTGGGGTGTCACATTTGGTGATATCAGAGCTCTAGGTTGAAAACCTTAATTTAGCCAAGGTTGCTTAAATATTAATGATCTTGTTTTATGATGTTTGCTTGCTTGTGTTGATTAAAAATTTCGTATTTTTGCCTATGCATGATCTTTATGATATAAATTGTTATTGGGGTAGAATTAGGAACACAATGACCTATAGGAACTAAATTTAGTTAAATCTTGGATCTTTTGCCGCTATTCATTCATGGTACATTTTTTTACTCGTTCTTTTTAGTATACAATAGTTGTTATGCCTTCGCGTTGTGATCAGGGTAGTATGGATGACGATGCACCGCCGCGAGATGATGCTCAGATAGGACATGTCGAGCAGTTCATGTCTGAGATGGTAGGAGCACTACAGTGTATCGCTAGTGCCAATGCTGCTCTGGCTCGTTAGGGTTTACTATTGGAGTGTTTACGAGCTCTTGCTAGTAATGAGTTTCGTGGTGTTAGGGGTGGTGATTTGACATGTGCAAAGTATTGGTTGGAGGGCTTCATTCTTATTCCCTATCAGATGGGTTGTTCTAATAAGGATAAGTTGGGTTGTGTCGTATCACTACTGATGGACGAGGCTCACAAATGGTGGATGACTATCGAGAGGGGTACTACACTGGATTGTCTAACTTGGGACTTCTTCTTATCATCATTTCGAAGGAAGTTTATGGGGAGCAGTATCTCGAGGCTAGGAGATGGGAGTTTATGGATCTTGTTCAGGGTACTCTGTCAGTGGACGAGTATGAGGCTGAGATTGTTCAGTTGAGCTAGTATGCTCCTGAGTTGATTTCTTTTGAGGTGAACCATTGTAAGAGGTTTAGGTTCAGGCTGAATCATGAGAGTAAGCTCTATTTGGCTACTCAAAATACTGAGGTGTTCGACAAGCTAGTTGAGAAGGCTCATGCGTTAGAGAAGACTTTAAAGAAGGAGCCGAAAACTGTTTCGTCTAGAGCTGTTAAGAGGTCGAATGAGGCTGCTAGTGGTTTTGGTCGTAAGGGTAATAGAGGTTATTTCGGTAGTTTTGAAGGACGTGTTGCTAGTGGCCATAGTTAGGATAGACATGCTACGAGAGTTGAGGCTGGTCTTATTGATCAATGGGCTGTTGTATGGCCGATATGTGAGCATTGTAGTCGATGTTATCGTGGTGAGTACTAGAGGATGACGGGTGCTTGTCTTATCCGTGGTTCGATGGAGCACCGTGTGAGTGACTACCTAAGGAGAGCCACTGTTGTTCGCGATCAGCTTGTTGCTACTACTGCACCTGCTTTTGCTCGAGTGAGAGGTCGTGGTAGAGGTGATGATGGTAGAGGTGTTGGTCAGCGTGGTACTGCAATAAGTGGTGACAATGGTCCAACCAGAGTTTATGCAGTAAGAGAGCCTCGGATTAGAGGGGCCACTGATGTTATCGCAGGTACTTTCACGCTACAATCTTTTCCTCTACTAGCTTTAGTTGATTCTAGTGCGACGAGGTCATTTATCTTGAGAGTCGTAGCTAGAAAGTTCGGGATTGCTATAAAGACATCTATATTAAGTGTTACGATTAAGAGCCCTCTAGGTGATAGTATAGTGGTGGATCAGGTTTATCGTTGTTTTCCTCTAATTGTTTAGGGACAAGTGTTCTCGATTGATCTTTTTGAGTTGTGTTTTGGATTTTCGACATCATTCTGGGTATAGATTGGTTATCAGAGCATCGGGCTAAAATGGATTGTTAGGCGAAGTTGGTGACTTTGTGTGGTGCTGGCGGTTCAAAAGTTGTTGTTGGTGACAAGTTTGAGTTGTTGTCGAATGTGATTTTTTTACGTCGTGCTGAGAAGTTGGTCTGGAAAGGTTTTGAAGCTTATCTAGCCTATATCCTAAATAGAGATAGTAGGGAGATGAGGTTGGATGAGATTCGGGTTGTTTGTGATTTTTCGGATGTGTTTACTAAGGAGTTGCATGGATTACCGCCGAATAGAGAAGTTGAGTTCAGTATTAAGCTTTATCCCGATACTACTCTAGTGACTGTTGTGCCCTATCTCATGACACCTAAGGAACTGAAATAGTTGAAGCTGCAGTTGCAAGAGTTTTTGGATCGTGGGTTCATTCGTCTGAGTGTGTCTCCGTGAGGAGTACTGGTGTTATTCATAAAGAAGAAGAAGAAGAATAGGACTTTGGGGCTGTGCATTGATTATTGCCAGCTGAATAAGTTGACCATCAAGACTAAGTATCCCCTACAGAGGATTAATGATCTATTTGATCAATTTTGAGGAGCTTCAGTTTTCTCGAAGATTGATCTGAGGTTTAGGTATTATTAGTTGAAGGTTAAGGATTCAGGTGTGATGAAGATTACTTTCAGGACTTGGTATGGTCATTACGAGTTTCTTGTCATGCCATTCGGGTTGACGAATGCACCTATCGCATTATGGACATAATGAACCGAGTATTCCATTCCCACCTAGATCAGTTCAGAATGGTTTTCATATATGATATTTTGGTGTATTCTCGATTAGAGGAAAATCACGATGAGCACTTGATAGTGGTTCAGCAAGTTTTACGGAAGAAGAAGTTGTATGCGAAGTTAAGCAAATGTGAGTTTTGGCTTCGTCAAGTGGTTTTTCTGGGTCATGTCGTTTCAGCTGAGGGTATTCGGGTTGATCCAAAGAAGGTTGAAACGATTTGGATTGAAAGCCGACGAAGACTGTTTTTGAGGTCAAAAGTTTCTTAGGGTTAGTTGGTTATTACCGTCGCTTTTTCGAGGGGTTTTTGAGCATTGCCTTTGAGTGGACTGATGAGAGGCAAAAGTGCTTTGAGAAGCTGAAGTCAGTTTTGACCAAAGTGCCTGTGTTGACACAACTAATAGCCGGTAAGAAGTATATGGTCTACAGTGATGCTTCTTATACGGGACTAGGTTGTGTGTTGATGCAGGAGGGCAGGGTAGTTTCTTATGTGTCAAGGTTGTTGAGGCCGCATGAGTGTAACTATCTGGCTCACAATCTAGAGTTAGCTATCGTAGTCTTCGAGCTCAAGATTTGGCGTCACTAACTATAATGTGAGAGGTGTGTGATATACACCGATCACAAGAGTCTTAAGTATCTCGTAACCTAGAAGGAGATGAAGTTGCGACAAAGGCGCTGGATCGAGTTGCTGAAAGATTATGATTGTGTGATTAAGTACCATCCGGGGAAGGCGAACGTAGTTGCAGATGCTCTAAGTCGCAAGTCTTTGGTTGATTTGAGGGTTATGTTTGTGAGGTTGTCTACCTCTGAGGATGGGGGTCTGTTGGCTGAAATTCAAGTGAGGCTGGTCCTTTTGCAGCAGATTTGTGAGCTTCAGCTTTTTGATGAGAGTTTGGCTCGTCAGATTCGTCAAGTTGAGTCAGGTGTTAGGGGGATTTTGATCTCAACTCTGATAGTGTTCTGCTTTTTCAAGTCACTTGTGTGTTCTGGGATAGGAGGATTTGAGGCACTCGATTCTTACCAAGGGTCATAGTAGTCCTTTTGCTATGCATCCCGGTGGAAATAAGATGTAGTAAGATCTTTAGGTTCTGTATTAGTGGTCTGGGTTGAAGAAGGATGTTGCTGAATTTTTTGCGAGATGTTTGGTTTGTTAGAGGGTGAAAGCCGAACATCAGCGTCCATCGGGTTTGCTTTAGCCTATTCAGATTTTGGAGTAGAAATGGGAGCGAATTACGATGGACTTCGTTTCAGGTTTGCCTTTGACCCAACACGTAAGGATTCGATCTGGGTGATTGTGGACAGATTTACGAAGTCTACACATTTTCTGCCGGTCTGTACAACTTTTAGTCTACATCAATTAGCTGAGCTCTACATTCGAGAGATTGTTCGTCTTCATGGAGTTCTTGTTTCGATCATAGCATATCGAGATCCGCGGTTTACTTTGAGATTCTGGAAGTCATTGCATGAGGCTTTGGGTTCGGAGCTTCATTTCAGTTCAGCTTATAATCATCAGTCCGATGGTCAGTCGGAGAGGGTGATCTAGATTCATGAGGACATGCTTCATAGTTGTGTTATCGATTTTAGAGGTAATCGAGATCGTCACTTGCTATTAGTTGAGTTTGCGTAATAGCTATCAGAAGAGTATTCATATGGCATTGTTCAGGCTTTATATAGTCGGAGATGTAGGACTCCTCTGTATTGGTCCGATATGGAGGAGAAGAGGAACTTGGGTCCGAAGTTGGTTTGGGAGGTTGAGGATAAGGCGTGACTTGTTTGCGAGCAGTTGAAGGCTGCTTCTGATCAACAGAAATCTTACGCTGACCTGAGACATTGAAATATCGAGTATCAGGTTGGTGATAAGGTATTTTTGAAGGTTTAGCCATGGAAGAAACTTCTAAGGTTCGAGCGGAAGGGTAAGCTCAGCCCAAGGTTCATTGGCTCTTATGAGGTTGCCGAGCGGATTTTACAGGTTGCTTATTGTTTGTTGTTGCCGCCTAAGCTAGAGTGTATTCATAAGGTCTTCCATGTCTCTATATTACGGAAGTATAGATTTGATCCTTCTCACGTTTTTTTTTGTTGAAGAGATCGAGGTTCGATCTGATCTTTCGTATGAGAAAAAACAGATTGTGATCTTAGATCGAGAGGTCAATGTGCTACGCAATAAGATAGTTTTGTTGGTGAAAGTTTTGTGGCGCAACAACAAGACTAAGGAAGCCACCTAGGAGTCAAAAAATATGATGAAATGTCAGAATCCATATTTGTTTGATTCAGGTAAATTTTGAGGACGAAATTTCTTTTTAAAGGGGGAGAATTGTAATATCACTAAATCGAGTGTAGTAGTTTTGGGTATATTTTTAGGGTTCCGAGTGTGAAACTAGGAATTTATAGGGTTTCTAGTAATTTTTAATTTAATTTAGGAGGTTAATTTAATCTAAAATAGATTAAACAATAATCCAAAAAATTAAAAAAATATTTTGAAAAATTAATTTTAAATATTTTAAATAATTATTAGTGAAAATAATCAATTTGGGTTGAAAAAGAATTTTAAATAATTTTTATTGGGGGTAACTTGAGTAAAATTTAAATATTAATTAAATTGGATTTAATTGTAAAACAAGAGAAATTTTGGAGTATTTATAT
Source organism: Gossypium raimondii (assembly GCF_025698545.1). Lineage (NCBI taxonomy): Eukaryota > Viridiplantae > Streptophyta > Magnoliopsida > Malvales > Malvaceae > Gossypium > Gossypium raimondii. Next base: position 42,984,498 of record NC_068565.1, read on the forward strand.
GGCAAATAAACCTTAAAATTTGGAATTTTGGAGGGAAAGGATTAAATGGTAAAGTAAAAGAAATGTGGGAGTGGTCATGAGGCAAATTTCCCAAGTTTTAAATTTCTGGTGGGTTGTTTCAGTTTTAAAACTAATGTATCTTGCCCACTTTTGACACATTTTACATCTGATTAGAGAGCTTTAAAATTCGTTTTCTTTGCACGATTTTAAATATTTATCATTAGAGAATAAATTCAACCACTTTCCTTCTCAAAATACTTTCTCAATTCACCCAAAATTATTCTCAAAAGTAGCAAAAAATATTCTGAAATTTCTCAAGTTTCTTGAATCAAGATTTTCAATCAACGAATTTAAAGCGAATCAAAGGTAATCTTCAATCCTAAACTTGTTTTTATGATGATTAGAAACATATTTACATGATTTGAGAGTCAATTAAATGATTTTTACCAATGTCATCTTCTTCCAAGAACACATGGTTCTTTAATGGTGGATCTTGAATTTTGAGAGGAAATTCACAAACCAATGAATGTTCCAACTCAAAATGGATCTATTAAAAGGTTTTTGAACTTATTTATCAAGATTAAACATGATTTGTGAGGCAACTTAAAGAAATTTGAATTTCATCATCTTCATGAACCGATTTTCCAAAATTTTATGAAATTGATTTAAAGATGAAATTGATGCTTGGTATAAGTGTATTTGGTCTAGTATTTATGATTGAAAGTGTTTAGGAGGGCTGGAGAGATCAATTTTGTGATGAATCGAGTTTTCGACTTGATGTTACAAATTTGGTAAGGTACCTTTGTGAGAGGATTTCGATTAGTATAGTTAATTAAAATCTGTGTTTATTATAGCATTGGAAAGGTGGTAATGTCTACTTTATCTCTATTGAAGCTCCAAATCTTGAAGAGAACCGAGCTAACCGGAATTGAAGCTTGGATTTGCTTGGTTGATCACTTGTTTGGTGGTAGAATAAATTGTGTGGTGAGTGTTTCTAAGGGCGATTTGATAAATTGACCCTCATTTATGTTTAATTAGTAGCTTAATTGATGATTTCAATTGATTAATTATGGTTGAATGGCTAATTTTTGCAAGATTGATATTATATGTACAAGAGTTGAATTTTTATTTAATAATGGTAAGTAAGCATTTAGGTGGTTTTGTGCAATTTAATTAGATTAATTATATTGATGATTAAAGCATGTTTACTGGAGTTTTTGATCATGATAGATTGGTGTTACAATTGGTAATTGAACATTGGAAACTGGCAAATGAAATGCTTGATTTAATTGGATGTTAAATGGCTATATTACATGTTACACATAAGCATTTTGTCACATTAAATTGAGCACAATAATGACTGATTTATATGTTATGTTTGACTTAATATATTGACAAACATGCATGGTAGATCCAGTGGATATAGTTGGCATGCTATAGGATTTGTGAGTACTCACCTTTATTTGTGACATTGTGAGCACATAGCTCTATGTGGACTGATTTGTTTGGAGTAGATAAAGGAGTGTTGAGCATGAGTTTCCACTCATTGGGTTATTTGAGGAGTTATAAGGGAGCGTGTGCTTTGGCCCGCTTAACTCGGTAAATTGTATTTGATATTTGTGGGAGTTCAGAGATCTGTTTATCCGATGTATAATCACCCGATTAAGCCATGAGAAGTGTATGCCAATTTATATTTATGTGTAGTTATTGTTATATCGTTCGATGTTTGTAAGCCATGAATAATTGATTCTTGATATTGATAAAGCATATGAAAATTAAATTGACATGTTTCATTGTTATTGCTGATAATTGGTGATTGATTGGATGTGATTTAAGCATGATTTGGATGTTGATTTACTAGTCGTTTTTATTAACATTCACTGAGCTTTTTAAAGCTCACACCCTCACAATTCGTGAAGATAATTGTCGGGCTTGAGGAGCCAAGCAAGAGAGTTCCAAGAGATTTAGGCTTGGTAGAGACTTTATTACACGTTTTAGAAACTATAATCGGGCATTGTGGAACTCCCAGGAATTAGTTTAATTTTGGTTGTAATTGGACTTTGGACATTGAACATGTTATTTAGGATGGTTTTATAATAATTTTGAGGCATGTTTGAGTTTAATTATTAAATGATTTACGGTGTATTGTTGCTTGATAACACAGTGTGTGAGGCATGAAATTTATACTAACGATTGTTTAAATGAAGCTTCTATGGAGTGGTTTACTAGTGAATAAGGCATGCCACTTGATTGATTTATTCGGTGTTTGTTATGCATGAAATTGATTGCCTAATTTTATATAATTAAAGGTTAAGTGATGTCAATAAATTCAATTAAAGGTGTATGTATATGTATGTTAATTAATCGTAGTTGAATCAGGTTTAATTGACCATTAAAATATGCAAAATCAGGTTTTAAAATGAGTTTTTCGCAAAAAATAGGTGTAGTGCTTTTCACACAGGCGTGTGTATGTCCACACGGGTGTGTGGGTAAGTGACACGGACGTATGGAGATTGGAGCTATCACACACGGGCGTGTGCGATTGGCCTAAAAGTTTTTCACATCTTGAGCATGGTCGTTTAATGAGACACAGTCTGGGGGACACGGCCGTGTGGGTTTTGGGGGTTTGAATATTTGTCTTTCTAAATTGGTAGTCTAATTTGTTTAAGTTACAATTTAGTCTTGAAAATTGATTAGTCTATTAGAGCCTTAGATGATAAGGAAACTTGGTAAAATTTTAGGATTAGTCTCGTAATGGGTAAAATTCGATAGAAACGTACTTAATTTATAATTCAAAATAGGTCCTGATAGTTTGTATTTGTTACAATTTAGTCTCTAATAATAAAACTTGAGTTAGACATAGTAAACGAACTCAAATTAAATTGAAATTTTTAGACTTGTATAATTTGACTAAAAGAAGGCCGGTAAACACTTGATCTAAAATCTGGTTAGTTTTACCATAGGTGGTAAAATGACAAAAATACCCTTAGGTTAAATTACCTAGGAAAAGTTTAAAATTGGTTCATAATTTACTTCTGCATTAATAAATAACTAATAATTAGATAAGATTTTGGTGTAATAAGGTCGGGATTTGTCTTAGGTGGTCATTAGCCAGAGAGTCACTTAGGTGGCTAATGTAATGCTTTAAATTCGGGTTGGTCCGTCTCGGTTGGGTTTGGGGTGTCACACATACGCAATTTAAGATCTCGACATCCTTGCGATCTAGAAGAGCCCAACTCGAATTAACAGCCTCAACTGCATGGGTCATTTAAATCCGATCACTATCTCTCTTAACGGAATCCAATTGGCCTTTTCCCACCTGGACACGCCAATTTTTTTGTGGAACTCGATTGCAAAAGACTACCGTATCATTTTTCAAACTATATGCCAAATACTCCAACCCAACGTGCACCTTTTGTGTTGAAATAGAATTAACTTTAAGGAACGATTGTGGCTATCCCATATTCTGGAGAGATAATGAATACCGTGTCATAAGGTTTTAGCGCAAGTTCATATGTCACGATTCTCGATCAAAATAATGACTGACCTAAAGTTAAATGGAGATTAGTTTAGCATGAAATTAATCATACTTGATTGGGTATAATAGTGGAAAGACAATTGTACCAAAATATAAAAAAAGGAAGAAATGGCAGAATGCTTGATGCAAGAATATGCAAATTGCTTTCTAAATTCAAGTGTTAATTCAAGTAACAATTACAAGCCTTTATATACACCACTCAAAGAGTTAGTTTGTCATGATTTACTCATAATATCATGCTCAACATCCAACCATAAAATCAAAACTTTTTCTAAATAGGATTTTGCTAAAGTAAAAAATATGATATTTTTTTATCAGCCTAAAAATAATCTTGTAATTTTTCATTCAACCCCTTGTCTTGTCTTTTGTTCTAATTTAGCCCGATTTTGCTTGTTTTTAAACTTCGGCATTCAAATTGTGTCACTGATAAATTTTAAGCAAGAAATCACAAGCTTAGTAGCATTTTATTAAAAAATTAACCAAAAATAGGAACATTAAACACACAAAATTACTTTGCTATCATTAAACAACATGAAAACCACTATTAGTTGCTTTCCAACATTACAATAAATCATAAGCAGAAGACATTATATGATTCACATCTATACCTTGCAGCTTCCAAATATGTAAATTTCTACTAAATCACAAATACCACAAAATAATCAGGCCTTCCTTCATCAGTCTCATTGATATCGCTCCTAAAAAATAAATAATAAACTAATAATAAGAAGAGTAGCCGTGAAAAATACATGTTGCTCTCCAAACCTCTCGAGCTTTTGGACACAATAGAAGCATATTGTCTAAATCTTCAAAACCACCATATCAGTAGCACAAGGGAGACAACAAATTCCCTTATCAGTCAATTAGGACTTAGTGGGAACAAAGTGGTGAAGGAAACACCAAATAAAATCTAATACTTTGGGAGGGTAGATCTTAAGATTCCAAATATTATGCCATGGACCATCGGCAAAGAACTTTGTGTACAAGGTAAGCACGACTTATGACTTAACACTATACCGATCATTAGTGCTATGATGCCATATAAGCAGACCCTTTTGAGAGTAAAAGTTTATTGGTATCTACAGTATCTCTCAACATCACTTGGAGAAATAATACCTTCTACAAAGTTCTTATCCCATGAATGTTCATCTGTGTTAAACAGCTCAACAACTTTCATATTCTCTAGCCTCGACAAAGGGAACGAATCAACATAAAAATTATTATCATCAATAAGCCATGGGTCTTTAAAGACTTCAATATTTCGACCATCACCTACTCGCCATCGGGTCCCTCTACCAAGTAGTTACTTTGTTGCATGAAGGCTTCGCCACACAAATGAAAGGCTATGCCCTCCATTGACCCTAGAAAGTTATCATCTAGATAATATTTAGCCTTGAAGTAACAACTACTAAAATTATCTAGATGGGAAATAAGTCGAGCTTCTTGTTTACCCAAGATCACCAAATTAAAGCAATAAAGGTCCCCAAACGCCATAACTCTAAACTTCTTAGGCACACATAACTTATCCCAAGCTGACTAGCGAATGCCTTTTAGATTGTTACCACTAGAACCCCACCAGAAAGAGTTCATCATCATCTGTAGCTCATTACACATTCTCAAAGGTAACAAAAAACACTCGTACAATAAACATGAATTGACGGAGCTACAATTTTGAGAACTACCTCTTTACCTTGTTGTGATCGTTACTTATTTTTCTAACGGACAGCTCTCTTGCTTAAGTGTTATTTTATAAAAGAAAAGACTTGCCTTTTGTTGTGCCCAATCAAAGATGGAAGACTAATATATTGCCCACAGTAAATTAGATTGTACACTCCCAAAGCCGACATAATAGAATTTTGAACTGAAAGCTTAGTGTTAGAGCTAAACATAATGCCCGACTTATGAATATTGATGATTTGTCTCGACACCATTTCATAAGAATTCAAAATATCCTTTACAATAACACATTCGAAATCCGTAACCTGAAAGAAAAGGAAATTATCATTTGAAAAGAGTAGAGGAGAAATACAAAGTGTATTTTTAGTTTTAATAAAATATGATTTAATAGTTAAAATTCAATAATAAAATAAAAATAGAAAATAGATTTTTTTTCTATAGATAAAAATTATATAAATAAAAAAGTGAAAAAAAAAGTTAAAAAGGGAATAATATATGCAATTCAAAATAAAAAAAAAGAATTTAAATGCGGATATAGAGTCAGCTTAAAAAGAAAAAAAATAAAAACAAATATCTAAAGCAACCCGATTGAGACGCTCCAAGCGGAGAAGAATTCACCGTCGTGGAAGCTATTATATTCTTTATTTTTTCTCTAAAAAATCGTATACATTTTTTTCCTTTTATTTTAAGGATAAATTACACTTAAGATCACTAAACTATTAATAAGTTTACATTTTGATCATTTAACTTCAAAAAATACAAAATAGTCACTGAATTATTTAAAAATTTTCATTTAAGTCATTAAACTATTTAAAAATTTTCATTTAAATTGCATTTTTATTTTTTTTAAAGTTTAACATTAAGCTTTGAGCGATTATTTGGTATGGTAAATCAGTACCCATTGACGAGTATAATAATATACCTTAAATCCAAATCGATCTGACGGTCAATGTCAGAAATTAGAAAAAAAACTATTTGGATTCTGGATCACAAATTTGTAATATTCAAAGCTATTTCATGAAAAAAAAACTAAATTGTAGAAGAGAAGGGGAAAAAGAGCTTTCGATTGACATAGACGATGCAACCAGAAAATGCTATACAATAGCGATTTTAACAATCCGTTGACTTAAATGAAAACTTCAAATAGTTTAATAACTATTTTATTACTTTTTAAATTTAAGTACTCAAAATATAAATTTACTAATAATTTAGTGACTTTTGTGTTGTTTACCCTTATTTTAATCCTAATATTTCTTTACGAAAAGTCATTGCAAATGCATATTATAATATGTATAAATAAAAAAAAAAAAACTAAAAAGCCTCCTCTTTATTCCTTCTTCACTTGAGGGTTTCAGGTTTCTTTGCCTTTAACCTCCACCCCACTACCTCACAAATTCACCCCCAATTTATCATCCAAACTAAGATTAAGGCCTCATTTCCCTGATTGTTGATTATAGCTTTTCACTTTTATTTTAATTGTGAATTACTTCTAATTTTATTTCTAGGGTTTTCGATCAGGTGTCGTTGAGATGCAACGAACAATTGGATCAGGAATCGTCTGATCTTTGTCGCGGTGGCTGTCTGATTACCAGGGGCGGTGGTCCCCTTTGTATGGAAACTCGCAGCCGGAAGCGGGCGGAGGCCTCCTCAGCTGCCCCTTCATCTTCCCCCTCTGGTCCTACCACTCGTTCTCACAAACGCGCTCGTCTCTCTTCTTCCTCATCCCCAGCCGCTGCAACTACCACAACGCCTCGCTCTCGCACTTCCCGCGCTGCCGCTGCTTTAATGGACTCCACCACCACCGAATCTTCCTCTGGTTCCCGCCGCGATCGCCGTCCCAGCAAAGCTAATCAGACCACGACAAGTGACAGTCCAAATCTCGCCTCCGATAGGGGCAAAGAAAAGGAACGTGATCCAAGTGCTCGCGATAGAGATAGAGATAGAGATAGGGATAGAGATAGGGATAGGGATAATAGAGACAACAATTCTAACAACCCTGAGAGAAATTTAGGGTTAATTATGGATACCTCTGGAGGCGATGACGATGATAATGATAGCGAAGGCGGTGTAGGGATTTTGCACCAGAATCTGACGTCAGCAAGCAGCGCGTTACAAGGCTTGTTGAGGAAGCTTGGTGCCGGGCTTGATGATTTGCTGCCGTCATCGGCTATGGGTTCTGCATCTTCTTCCCATCAGAGCGGGAGGTTGAAGAAGATTCTGTCTGGGTTGCGTGCTGATGGAGAGGAAGGGAAGCAAGTGGAGGCGTTGACGCAGCTCTGCGAGATGCTTTCAATTGGGACTGAGGAGTCCTTGAGCACGTTTTCTGTGGATTCATTTGTTCCCGTGCTCGTTGGATTGCTTAATCATGAGAGTAATCCTGATATTATGCTTCTTGCAGCAAGGGCGCTGACCCATTTGTGTGATGTTTTGCCTTCTTCATGTGCTGCTGTGGTGCATTATGGTGCTGTTTCGTGTTTTTGTGCCAGGTTGCTCACTATAGAGTATATGGACTTGGCTGAACAGGTTGGTTTTTATTTGGTTACTTTCAAAATAATTTATTATTAGAGTATCGCTCGCTAGTTCTTGTATTTCATTGTAAACTAGAGTGTGACAATCTCATTCTACTAGAAATTGGGTCCAGTTGCCATAGATGGAGATAAATTTGAGATGTTTGAGCATTTATCTGAAAGCTGTGTCCTATTTGCTTGTTTCTAAGTAACCATTCAAAAAAAATTCAGTTTTCTGGTTTTCTAATAATGAAGAATTTACTGCATTGTTCATAGCTGTAGACTTGAATTAGAAAGTTGAAGATTGTAGATTTGATCTAGTCGGCATTCTTATCTTTCTGTTTGAAATGCTGGAAACAGTCTCTCCAAGCTTTGAAGAAGATATCTCAGGAACACCCAACTGCCTGTTTGCGAGCTGGTGCTCTCATGGCAGTTCTTTCCTACTTGGATTTCTTCTCCACTGGGGTTCAGGTACTTAATATGGGAAAATTTTTGACTGTTAATAATTTATAAGAAGATTTCTCGCAATTTAGAATCGTATGAAGGTGTTTCTTCTGTTTAATCCCATGTTCTAGCGAGTGGCACTATCTACTGCTGCAAATATGTGCAAGAAACTCCCTTCAGATGCATCCGATTATGTCATGGAAGCTGTACCTCTATTAACAAATCTGTTGCAGTATCATGATTCAAAGGTAACTGTAACATACATTTTTGACTATTCTTTTGTTGTAAATTGTGTTTCTTCTTGATTTCCTATGCTTTGTTATGTTTATAGGTGCTGGAGCATGCTTCTGTTTGTTTGACTCGCATTGCCGATGCCTTTGCATCATCCCCGGATAAATTAGATGAGCTATGCAATCATGGACTGGTTACTCAAGCTGCATCTCTCATTTCTACAAGTAACTCTGGAGGTGGGCAGGCATCATTAAGCACACCGACATATACGGTGAATCCATGTTGCTCTTTTACTTATCTATATGCCAATGCATTTTAATGTGCAACATCTTGACAATTGAGTTTTTGAATTCAGGGCTTAATTCGACTGCTTTCAACATGTGCAAGTGGGTCTCCTTTAGGAGCTAAAACTTTACTTCTGCTTGGGATAAGTGGCATACTTAAAGATATACTATCAGGTTCTGGCATTTCTGCCAACTCATCGGTTCCGCCGGCATTAAGCAGACCAGCAGAGCAGGTAACAGTTATAATTAAAGCTGAAAACGTTTTAGTTGTCATTGCAAGTTATTTACCAATACCTGTGAATATGTGATGTGTGTAACATGCGAATCGCCATATTAAAATAAGCAGTGGTAGAGGAACGGTATAATCCTTAGACACAAAATTCCAACTCTTAGTTTTTGAATCTGTTCATGTAAACCTTGCATGTAAGTGGTTTTTTTTATTGTGGTTTAAGGTTACTCGTTTGGACTGTTTTTAATTCAAGCTGAATTGCTGGTAGCTGTTATTTGCTGTTGTTTGTATATACCTATGTACATATGATGTGTATAATTTTCCTATGTTAAATTAATACCAGCAGTGCTGGGGAAATTGTTATAACCATTAAGACGTATGGTATCAAGTCACAGTTTTAGAGTATGTTCATATAGATATCCGTGCTTTATTTCATTCATTTTGTTTGTATAGGTTACTTGTTTTGAATATATTGTTTATTTCTTGCACTTTATATTATTTACATGGACATAGTAAATTAGCAATAGCTTATGCATATTACCCCTATCTGCTTGGTGGTCCTGTAATTTTTATCTTCTTGTGTAGATTTTTGAAATTGTCAATCTGGCAAATGAACTTCTTCCTCCGTTGCCACAAGGAACAATTTCCCTCCCTGCCAGCTCTAATATGTTTGTCAAAGGATCTATTTTGATGAAGTCTCCTGCTAGCAGCTCTGACAAGCAAGAAAATTCTGATGAAAATGCTCCCAAAGTTTCAGCCCGAGAGAAATTGTTGAATGATCAACCTGAACTTCTTCAGCAGTTTGGAGTTGATCTGCTTCCTGTTCTCATACAGGTAAGTTTTCATTGTGGAGGGCAGTTCCTTGATTATCTGTTGATTTGTTGGTACATATATTCTCTTGTCTTTACCGTGATTTTCTCTTGGTTGGTATTTATGGTCCTATCATTTTATCTATCAGATCTATGGTTCCAGCGTCAATGGCCCAGTTCGCCATAAATGTCTCTCGGTTATTGGAAAACTAATGTACTTCAGCAGTGCAGAGATGATTCAGAATTTATTGAGTGTGACAAACATATCAAGGTGTCCACCTTAAGTAAAAGATAGCAATTTACATATTCTTGCAATGTTTGGTTATGGGAACTTACTGTTTGTTTGATTTTGTAGCTTCTTGGCTGGTGTTTTAGCATGGAAAGATCCACATGTCTTGGTTCCTTCCCTCCAAATTGCTGAGATCCTCATGGAAAAGCTTCCTGGAACCTTCTCCAAAATGTTTGTCAGAGAGGGTGTTGTTCATGCTGTAGATCAGCTTGTATTAATTGGTAACCAAAATGCCACTGCTGCCCAAGCATCTCCTCTTGAGAAGGATAATGATTCTGTATCTGGAACGTCATCACGTTCCAGGCGTTACAGACGACGCAGTGGAAACTCTAATCCTGAAGGAGGTTCTGTGGAGGAGTCCAAAAATCAGGCCTCTTTAAATATTGGCTCACCTTCTAATACCATTGAAATTCCTACAGCCAATTCCAATATTCGTGCTGCAGTAAGTGCATGTGCTAAAGCATTTAAAGATAAGTATTTCCCCTCTGATCCTGGGGCTGTTGAAGTTGGAGTAACAGATGATCTTATACACTTAAAAAGTCTCTGCATGAAATTAAATGCTGGTGTTGATGATCAAAAGACTAAGGCAAAAGGAAAATCTAAAGCTTCAGGGTCTCGGTTGGTTGATTTTTCTTCTAGCAAAGAAGAGTACTTGATTGATGTGATTTCTGAGATGCTAGCAGAACTAAGCAAGGGGGATGGTGTATCCACATTTGAGTTTATTGGTAGTGGTGTTGTTGCGGCCTTGTTAAGCTATTTTTCTTGTGGGTACTTCTCGCAGGAGAGAGTTTCTGATGTAAACCTGCCCAAGCTTCGTCACCAAGCCCTTAAACGATTAAAATCATTTATAAGTGTGGCACTTCCTTCAAGTGTTGATGAAGGAAGTATTGCTCCTATGACTGTCCTGGTTCAGAAGCTTCAAAATGCTTTATCATCTGTAGAGCGTTTCCCTGTAGTTCTTAGCCATTCATCTAGGTCTTCTGGTGGGAGTGCACGCCTCTCTTCTGGATTAAGTGCATTGTCTCAGCCTTTTAAGTTGCGGCTTTGTCGAGCCCAAGGAGAGAAGTCTCTTCGTGACTATTCTTCAAATATTGTGATGATTGATCCATTAGCAAGTCTAGCAGCTGTTGAAGAATTTCTTTGGCCACGAGTTCAACGTAGTGACAATGCTCAAAAACCCTGTGTGTCTGTAGGAAATTCTGACTCTGGGAACACGCCCAGTGGGGCTGTTGCTTCTTCTCCATCTACCTCAACTCCTGCTTCAACCGCTCGTCGTCATTCTTCAAGGTCCAGATCATCTGTTAATATTGGAGATGTTGCCAGAAAGGAATCATCACAGGAGAAAAGCACAAGTTCGTCAAAGGGAAAAGGTAAGGCTGTTTTGAAGCCTGCTCAAGAGGAGTCAAGAGGGCCTCAAACAAGAAATGCTGCTCGTAGAAGAGCTGTTCTGGATAAAGATACTCCAATGAGACCTGAAAATGGTGACTCTACGTCTGAGGTATGTGTTTTGATTATTAGATATGAAGTCTGGTGTGTTTTGAGTTATTGTATCGTAAAGTCTTCCATGCTGAAGTTAGTTTAAATTCATAATCATTTGTTAACAACCTTATTTTTATTTTGTACTTTTCTCTTGTTTGCATGTAAATGAGCATTCTTTTTTCCCCGCTATTTCCTGTTTGAAGATGATCTGCCCCTTTTTGGTAGGATGAAGAATTGGATTTGTCTCCTGTGGAGATTGATGATGCTTTGGTGATTGAAGATGATGATATTTCTGATGATGAAGATGATGATCATGAAGACGTAAGTTATATTGTGCCTGTAGAAATGGGCAGCACTTTCATGTTTATCATAATTTATAAACTTCATTTGATCTTTACTATTGCTTGATAGAACCATTGTTTTCTTTACAGGTGCTCAGAGATGATTCTCTTCCTGTTTGCATGCCAGATAAAGTACACGATGTTAAATTGGGAGATTCAGCTGAAGATGGCACAACCATGCCAGCAGCAAGTGATAACCAAACTAATGCTGCTTCTGGATCAAGCAGCAGAGCTGCTGCTGTTAGTGGTTCAGACTCTGCTGATTTTAGGAGTAGTTATGGCTCAAGGGGTGCAATGTCGTTTGCTGCTGCTGCCATGGCTGGGTTTGGATCTGCCAATGGTAGAGGTATTAGAGGAGGTAGAGATCGGCAAGCACGTCCTCAGTTTGGCAATTCTAATGAGCCTCCAAAGTTGATTTTTACTGTTGGTAGTAAGCAGCTCAACCGGCAGTTGACCATCTATCAGGCCATTCAAAGACAGCTTGTGTTGGATGAGGACGATGATGAGAGATATGGTGGTAGTGATTTCACATCTACTGACGGAAGAGGAATGTGGAGTGGTATCTACACAATAACTTATCAGAGGGCAGACACCCAAGCTGACCGAACATCAGTAGGGGGTTCAGGTTCTGCCCCAGCATCTAAATCCACTAAATCGTGTTCTCCCAGTTCCAACTCTGATTCCCAAACTCATAGAATGTCACTATTAGATAGCATCTTGCAAGGGGAACTTCCTTGTGATCTAGAAAGATCTAATCCTACTTACACTATCTTGACACTGTTGTATGTATTAGAGGGGTTGAATCAGCTGGCAACTCGTTTGAGAGCTCAGATAGTTTCTGACGGTTTTGCTGAAGGAAAAATTTTAAATCTGGATGAGTTGAGTACCCCTGGTTCTAGAGTTCCTTATGAGGAATTTATTAATGGTAAACTCACTCCAAAACTGGCTCGGCAAATACAGGATGCCCTTGCTCTCTGCAGTGGAAGTCTCCCTTCCTGGTGTTACCAGTTGACAAAGGCATGCCCCTTTTTATTTCCTTTCGAGACACGAAGGCAGTACTTCTATTCAACTGCCTTTGGGTTGTCTCGTGCGTTATATCGTCTGCAGCAGCAGCAGGGTGCTGATGGCCATGGATCAACTAATGAGAGGGAGGTGAGGGTTGGGAGATTACAGCGTCAAAAAGTTCGTGTCTCCCGGAACCGCATTTTGGATTCTGCTGCGAAGGTAATGGAAATGTATTCTAGCCAAAAAGCTGTGCTTGAAGTTGAATATTTTGGAGAAGTTGGCACTGGATTGGGTCCAACGTTGGAGTTCTATACACTATTAAGTCATGATTTGCAAAAGGTTGGACTTGGAATGTGGAGGTCTAATTCTACATGGGATAAGTCAATAATGGAAATTGATGGAGATGAAGAGAAAAATGAGAAAACTGCTGGTAGTGTTGGGGGAGATATAGTCCAAGCTCCTTTGGGGTTGTTCCCTCGACCTTGGCCACCAAATGCTGATGCTTCTGAAGGCAGCCAGTTTTTTAAAGTCATCGAATATTTCCGGCTACTTGGACGTGTGATGGCGAAAGCTCTTCAAGATGGGCGACTTTTAGACCTGCCACTATCAACACCATTTTACAAACTTGTGCTTGGTCAAGTAAGCTGTTTGCAGTTTTTTGACTTGCAGAACTATTTGAATAGTCTTTTAGCTTCGATTGCTTATTTGTATACCTATTACATTTCTACTATTGCGACGACTATCTGTTAACTTTTGGGCTGAAGATGCATTTTATAAAACATTGCAGGAGCTTGATTTGTATGATATTCTGTCTTTTGATGGTGAGTTTGGGAAAATTTTGCAAGAACTGCATTTCCTTGTTTGTCGAAAGCAATATTTGGAATCGACTGGTGGTGAAAGTAGTGCTGCTGTTGATGAATTGCGCTTCCGTGGTACCCCGATAGAAGATCTCTGTTTGGATTTTACGCTTCCAGGCTATCCAGAATACATACTGAAACCAGGGGATGGCACTGTATATATTCAACTTTTCATTCTATTCCGTCTATTTTATTTTGTTGTCAGTAGACTATTCTAACTGCTAACATCCTATTAAATGCATCAGGTGGATATCAATAACTTAGAGGAATACATATCCTTTGTCGTTGATGCAACTGTCAAGGCTGGAATTATTCGGCAAATGGAGGCATTTCGAGCTGGATTTAATCAGGTCCAGTTGCTTTCTTTGGTCTGAGTTTTATTGACTAGTCATAAATCATGTTCAACCTGGGTTTCCTTGTTAATTATTCGCATGTAAGGAGCTGTTTTTGAGATTCATCCAAATGTTAATATATCCATTATTATAACAAGCAGGTTTTTGATGTTGCATCATTACAAATATTTACACCCCAAGAGTTGGACTATTTGCTATGTGGTCGCAGAGAGTTGTGGGAGGTAATTTGACACCTACTGAGATAATATTGCTAACTTCTTTGATTAGAACTATTTTTTTTACTTGGATCTTTATATATAACTTAAAATAATGCAGGCCGAGACACTTGCTGATCATATAAAATTCGATCATGGATATACTGCAAAGAGCCCTGCAATTGTTAATGTATGTTTGTTTCATAACCCTATTATTCAAATAATTGGGATCTTTGTTCTTTCCATAATGATGTTTGGTTTTGTAATTTTGCAGTTACTTGAAATTATGGGAGAATTTACACCAGAGCAACAGCGGGCCTTCTGCCAATTTGTTACTGGTGCGCCTAGACTTCCACCTGGTGGTCTGGCAGTGCTGAATCCAAAGCTTACAATCGTTAGAAAGGTAATGGGAGCTGGATTGAGAAAGTTGATATCAATGTTTCTTTTCTTTTACGTTGTTAATTGTTCTATCTGCTCATCATTGAATTTTTTTAAGATGAAAGTCTGATTGAAATGAGATTTACATATGTATTTATTTATGTTAGTTTTTAAGTAGTCTCTTTACGTGAAACTGGATTCAATATTTTTAAGTTTGCACCTTAAGAGAGTTATGTACTATGAATACTATGTTATCTGGAATTTTCATTTTGGCTATAGTACCCATGGACACCTGTGCTTGACGCATCGGAATATGGATAGTATTATACTATATATATAAAAGAACTTCAAAAACTGAGTCACACCTTTAGACACATTGGTACCTCCTCCGAGTTTAGGGTAACATAGATCATCATCAGTATTATTATTAGCTTAACAGTAAATTTTTCATTCAGCTGTATATAAAGCTGAGTTCTTGTCTGGCATGTATTGACGGTTTGTCTGAAATCTGATTGCAGCATTCGTCGTCTGCAATTGCTGCTACTTCCAATGGAAGTGGACCCTCAGAATCAGCAGATGATGACTTGCCCAGTGTCATGACTTGTGCTAATTACTTGAAGCTTCCTCCATATTCTTCCAAGGTATTATTAATCAGTGCAGATTGATTTTTGTATGATTATCCCTGGTAACATTTTTATATGATCTTATTTCCAAGTGGTGGTGTGTGAACAGGAAATTATGTATAAGAAATTGCTATATGCAATCAACGAAGGGCAAGGATCTTTTGATTTATCATGAGTGAGTGTTCGCAACCAAAACATACAATTGTGTAGTATAGTTCTGAACAACACAATGTGGGGTCAACTTATCTCACCTGCTGCGATCATTTTTGATATTTCCAAGTGGCGTATTAATTTTGCTCAAATAATGGTTTCTCTCTTCACTGATGTTTCCATACAATTAGTGGCATTGGCAAAGCTCCGTTTCTACTTTAATGGTGGATCATCCAAAATTTGCGTCCATAGGCCCTCCAAATTCTGGGTAATTGAATTACTTTAAATTTTTTTTTTTATATATATATGTTTTCCAGATGGGTACGTAATGAATGTTTTTTTATCAGATGACTTATAAGAAGAAGCAGAAATGAAAATGGAAGGCGGATTTTGTGGAGAATTGATTCAGGCAGGCAGCTGCTTAAACTTTTGTATATAAATAGGAAGTTTATGTGTATGTTTTCTTTTTTCTTTTGGTTTGACAATTTATTGGCAGGCAAGATATAATATATTTACATATATATCGTTACATGGGCGTAAATTGTTGAAGTAAATAAATGATGAAATTTTATTTTTATTTTTATGTTGGCATGGGGGGTGGGGGGAGGATATCGAAAGAAATAAATGTCTAGAAGGTACTTGTTTTTAAAGGTTTAACACTAACTTTTATATGGAGATTCAATTCCTTTTAAATAGATTGGGTGATTTGATCTTTGTATTATTTTGAAGTGAAAAAAGTCAAATATGGTGTTAAACATTCACATTTTATTCGGGGAAAGAAATCTAATATTCAAATAATTATTAAAAAATTTGGAAGTTTATTTCAGATATTTCGTAAAATTCTTTTATAGCAACTTTTTGTAATTTGCTGCAATTTTTTGGAAAAATTTTTCGTAGTTTTTTAAAGAATTTTTTTTATAAATTTAAAAGTTCTTAATTATTTAATCATTTGAATATTATATAATTTGCTGATGTTAGTGTTTCAACAAGGAGGTGGTGGTGATGACGTCGTTCACTTGTGAAGGGTCGTAGGGGAGAAGGTTAACTAAGCGGTTTAAGTTACAAGAGGAGAGAGATCCTTCACAAATTTTGTGTTGGGGGTATATATACGGCATTTTTCCCTTATTTAATAGTGTCATGTTATCGACAATATAGATGGTGTCGTCAATCATAGTACTCTGTGATCTTTGTTTGACATTCCTTTGATGAGATGGTATGAGGTTATGTTCAGTGGTTTTTA
The DNA here is from genome assembly GCF_025698545.1 of Gossypium raimondii. Taxonomy (NCBI): domain Eukaryota; kingdom Viridiplantae; phylum Streptophyta; class Magnoliopsida; order Malvales; family Malvaceae; genus Gossypium; species Gossypium raimondii. The sequence goes on from NC_068565.1 coordinate 43,001,126, forward strand.
TGGACAATTCATGGTTGGTGGTCAGGAGCCCGGTGGTTGAAAGCGGGTGGTCTATTAGAGGGCAAAAGCAAGTGGTGTGAGGTATTCAGGTAACTGGTTCATGACCAGTAAAATGATTTAAGATGGAAGGTTGTTCACGAGTGCTTTTTAAGTTGCTTCTTGTGTTGCCACATGTCGAAGTTGGGGTGAAAGTCTAAGTCAATAAAAAAGCACAAGTGTCATACCTAAGGAATAGTAGTAGGCATTTGACGATTCACTTGGGTTGAGCAACTTCCGGGTTTGTGATATGGTGTGAGATTGATCATTCAGAATGGATGTTGGGGCAAAACAGTGAGGCTTTGGGCTGCCCTTCACTCGTCACTATGGAAACTTCAACAGCACTTGGTAAAGGAGTAGTATGCTCCCAGATGCATAATTCTTGAGGCTTTGGTTGGCCTCGCCCTTCAGTACTGCAATATTTTTGGATGGTTTGTTGGACTGTTTCCTCAATCTTTTCCTGCTAGTGGTGCCTGTGGCACTAGCATAAACATCGAAGAGACTAGAATCCATTTGTCCCCTTGTAGGGGTTGAAGTAGTTGCGCAAAGGAATAACATAATCATATTCAGAAAAAATCAAACAATGCTAACACTAAAAAGATTTATAAAGGATAAAAGGAAGGATAAAACGAAGATTTAGGGGCTCGATCATAGTGCCCCTCATCCAACCCTCTATCTTTAACCACTCCTTCTATCATTGAAAGTAGGCGTGGATAGCCTCCATATCCATAACGACGCTTAGCAGAAGGACATTTTTATAGGGGGCTTCTTCCTCCCCATCCCTTTCATCTGAAGAAATATCAGTCGCGACATGAGCCATGGAAGATGTTTCCTCATCTGGAGCCTGGGCTCGGCTACGAGAAGCAGTAGATTGACTGGATCTTCCAATGGCAACAGTTGTGTTGCCCCCACAACGACATATGGTTCCCTATCATTCGGAGGGATGACGGGTAAGGAATGGTGCATAACCTCTGGGATCATCGACTTATGTTTTGAACACTTTGCAAATGTTACAATATAATCTCACAGTTCCTCCATTAGTCCGCGGAGAATTAGAGCCATCATTTCCTCTGCGTTAAAGGGTCATGATTGGTCATGAGATTTTCATGACTCGTCGTTCATGAAGCCCCGTCCGAAATCGCATTCTAGTACCCATTCTCGTCATTGTCGAACATACAATACTTGAAGACCTTTTGGAGGGTGATGTTTTAGGGGACAACGAGGATATCCTTTTTATTTATCATTATGAATTGCTCCTCGAAACCCTTTCGTAACCCTTCAACGGGGACTTGTAGTTGCACGAGTTCGTAAGAGGTAGGCTCCATTTGATGGGTAATTCGGACTCATTGTCGAACTCGAGTTCCATCAGAATGTATTTGTGACGGTTTAAACTCATATTATTGATCCCCCCGTACAAAATTTCCTCTATCTGGGGTATGCCTTGGCGTCAGGAGAAATACATCAACCTCGGCTCGTTAGCAGCTGTTCACCCCACCAAATGGAACATGTTTTGGAATACCCTTAGCATGGACCACATTCCCCACTTGCGGCAAAGAATGATGAACCCAATGATGATCCACCAAGAAGCCCCAACTAACTGCCCAGAAGAAACTTTATAGCAAGAGAACTTCAATGATGAACGAGTGGGAGGCAAGTGAAACCCAACTTCTAGCACATAAAGTGATAGGTAAAACCCTGGCCTCCCTCCGCTATACTTAGGCCCATAGATTTCACTAAAGAAATAGGACCCCTTCGAGAGGTTAAAATCATAACGATGATGCTTTTTCCACAACCACCTACAACGGAGCAACCTTCTGGCCTATATTTTAGTAGTGGAGCACTGGAAGGACCCCTACCACTAATTCCTTCACCTCCATTGGTGACTTTCTCTACCTTTTCCCTATTATCTCTGAAGTTTTGGCCTCCCTTCCACGGTTGTTTTCGGTCATGATTAACAAGAAAATACGAAATAGAAGAGGGAAACAAACGTAGAAAAGGCAAAGTCTTATCTTGAAAATATTAAGCCCAAAGCACAAAAACAAGCATAAATAAGAATTAGGGACAAGAACAAGAAGAATAGAGAGGAAAAAGCTCAGAAAAAGGCTAAAATCATAACGATGGCGCTTCTGCAACAACCACCTACAGCGGAGCAACCTTTTGGCCTCTTTTTCAGTAGTGGAACACTGGAAGGACCCCGTACCACTAATTCATTCACCTCTCTTGGTGACTTTCTCTACCTTTTCCCTGTTGCTTTCAAAGTTTTGGCCTCCCTTCCACGATTGTTTTCAGTCATGATTAACGGGAAAATACGAAATAGAAGAGGGAAACAAACGTAGAAAAGTTGAAGTCTTATCTTGAAAACATGAATTTTAACAAGAATTAGGGACAAGAATGAGAAGAAGAGAGAAGAAAGGCTCAAAAAAAGGTTGGGCACTTGAAGAATTTGAAGAACAGTTGCTGAGAAAACTAGAGGTGCTCATGGGCCGGGTGGCCCGGCTCGGCCCGACTACCCGCCCGCAATATGGGAGGGTTTGGGTAAAAATATAGGCTCGAAATATGAGTTTGGGCAAAAAAATGAGGCCCGATTAAAAAATGGGCCGGGCCTCGGGCACCACTTTTTGGCCCGGGCCCGGCCCGGCCCGGCCCGAATATAATAATTTTTTATTTTTTAAATTTTAAAATACTTTTAAAATTCTTTTTTAAATTTTTTAATTTTAAAATATTTTAAAATATTTTAAAATACTTTTAAATTTTTTAATTTTAAAATATTTTAAAATAAAATTTTTATTTTGTTTTAATTTTTAAAATAAATTTTGATATTTATTTAACAAGCGGCGGGGCGGGCAGGCTTATGAATTTTTCGGGCCGGGCTGGGCAAAATTCTAGGCCTATATTTTTTAGGGTAGGGGCCTGCCTAGGACTCGGCTGAAATTTTTTTCAGCCCACCAACTTTCCGGCCAGGCCCATGAGCACCTCTAGAGAAAACACAAAAACACTCGGGAAATTTTGAAGCAGCAAAATTTCTGGGATTTTTACTAAAATATTATAAAAAAAACCAAAATATTATAAACTTTTTATTATTTACCAAAATAATACAAAAAAAAAAAACAGAACAGTAGAAAATTGGATGCCAAAAGTGCCTTGCCAGAGGCGGCCTAGGACTAAAATGTAATAATTTAAAATTTCAAGGACCTAATATGAAAATTTATCATTTTAAATTTTGAAAGTGAATTGGTGCCGCTGTGGGTGTGGCGGCACTAAAGTTGAAACGTGGCTAATTGCATTCTAAGCCCTCTTTATTTATTATTTTCTTTTTATTCTCCTTCAACTCACTTTTTTATTTAATAAACAAGCCCTCAACCTATTTTTGTAGTTAAATAAGCTCTTAATCTATGATTTTTACTCATAAAAACCTTTTATTTTATTATTAAAGTAAATATATTTTACCTAAAGTAAAGCTATTTAAAAAGAATAAACTAATTCGCATTTTATGTTTATGTGAATTTGATGAGAATAATTTATTAAATAAAAAATTACTAAATTTGATGAGAATAGTTTATAATTATAATTTATTTTTCTATTTGGGTTACATTTATGGGTGATCAGTTTTATTATTACTTTTGGTTTTCAATAAAGCATTCTGGTATTTCTATTAATTTTAATTAAATCTAATATTAGTTAAGAATTAAGATACTTAGAATTCTAATTAAGTAATAACTCTACTTTACTTTAATAAAAGTAGCATCGTCAAATTTTTAACTACTAACAATAAATTATAATTATAATTATCACAAATTTTTTATCTTTTCATATATTTTATGCTTAGAGTTCTATTTAAATAACAATTCTATTTTAAAATTAGCACAATATTTTTAATAGTAATTGCAGTTTAAATTATAATTATTTTGAAATATATAATTCTCACAACTTCTATTAAATTATAATTATTTTAAATTTATAAAGAGTATTTATATATAAAATATTTTTATTTAATTAAAAACTTGAATTCTTATTATTTTAAATTCATCCAATTATATTCAATGATTTTATAGATTTATAGTTTTATTGATTAATAATATATTATGTTTTTTTAAGTAGAGCCTTTATAATATATGACCAAATTAATTAATTTCACATTAATATATTATTATTTTAATTAATCTTACTTTTTATTATTATATAATAATATTAATAAATTATTTTAGTAATATAATTAACAATAAAGGATATTTTTGTCTGTTCAAAAGTTTTTTCAAGACTCGTGCTTTTATATAAATTATAGATAGATATTTTTATGATTTTTATCGGAGATATGAAAGATTAAATCACACCTATTATATTTCGTCATCTAATTGGTCCGTTAATTGATTTTAATGGTTAATGTAACGAAATGTGAAAATTATTAATGTAAGCTTAACTAATTTTTCAGAGTTAATGATAAGGGATCAACTGGATTCAAATTAAGTCAAGGGATTAGTAACTTTTTTGGTTTTTCTTAAGGGACTATTATAGCTATAAGCCTTTGATAAACATAAATTTTTTATTTAATAAACTATTCTCATCAAATTCACATAAACATAAAATGCGAATTAGTTTATACTTTTTAAATAGCTTTACTTTAGGTAAAATATATTTACTTTAATAATAAAATAAAGGGCCTTTATGAGTAAAAAACATATATTAAGAGCTTATTTAACTACAAAAATAGGTTGAGGGCTTGTTTATTAAATAAAAAAGTGAGTTGAAGGGGAATAAAAAGAAAATAATAAATAAGGAGGGCTTAGAAGGCAATTAGCCACATTTCAACTTTAGTGCCGCCACACCCACAGGCGGCACCAATTCACTTTCAAAATTTAAAATGTAAATTTGCATATCAGGTCCTTGAAACTTTAGATCAACATTTTAGTCCTATGCCGCCTTTGGCACAGGCACCTTTGGTGCCGCCTGTGGCATCCGATTTTCCACTGTTCTACTTTTTTTTGTATTATTTTGGTAAATGATAAAAAATTTATAATATTTTGGTAATTTTTTTTTATAATAGTTTAGTAAAAATCCCAAAATTTCTTGATTGTTGAAGACGAGGCCAATAATAATGCGTTTTATGACCTAAACACTCCGACACCTCACAACCAATATCGTTCGAACACGTGTGCCATTGAACGACACAACCCATCATTAGCCCTGTTCCCCAAAAATTGCTGTTCAACTTTTAGGTAATAAAATTGTAATGGAATAAAATTTAATAGAATAGAGTTGTAATTAGTAGTTTCATTATTTGATTGAATGGTTCTAAAACTTTTAGCTAATAAAATTGTAATGGAATAAAATTGTAATAGAATAGAGTTGTAATTAGTAATTTCGTTATTTGATTGAATGGAATGAAATAGAGCTATAATAGTTGTCGAAGCCGTTTTTTTAAAAACAAAAATTTAGTTGTCGACTTTAAAAATAAAGTTGGAGTCGCCACCGATCCTTTATTAAGGTGTGATCGGCTCACCTTAAAAATTATTTTGGTCTACGAATTTGAGAAAACGAGTTCGGGAGTCAGTTACGCACGAGGAAGGGTTAGTACCCTTGCAACGCCCAAAATCGGTACCAAATTGATCATTTAATGCCTTTAGTGTCGAATGTTAAAAAGATTTTAAAATCAACTCAAATGATGAAATTTGAAAAAGGATAATCAATTGTTCAAGTCATGTAAAGAAATCGAGTCCCAATACGTTAGGGTACAATTCCTCATAATTCCCGAACTTTGAATATCACTTCTATTTTATGTGAAAATCTTCATTTTGAGAAAGTAACATGTCACACCCAATACGTTAGGACACGACAAGTTAAGTTCCCAAAAATGATTTTTATACTCATGCATTTTGAATAAAGAATATCCTCGGTTATCTAGAATTAGTAAAGAAAATCGGAACCCAATACGTTAGGGCTCAATTTCTCGAAAATTCCCAACCTTGAATATTGCTTTTATTCAAAAAAAACTTTTAAATCAAGGGAAAAAATGATTTTGATATATTGACAAAACCAAAATATATTTCCCAAAACGGGTATGTTTAAAAAATAATGTACAATATGATACAAATATCTTAATTTAAAACGATATCTGAAAATTGTAAAAAAATAAAATAAAATATAAAGATATGCATATGTGTGTATATTTACGAAATAAAAACGTATAAGCATATATGTATTGGTAAAACATGAAAATATGTGTACGTAAATTAAAATACTTATATATATGTATGATATGTACATAAAATAGCAAATTATAAAAAAAATAAAATATTTAATGATTTTAAAGGAAAAACGTATACAGAAATATATTATAGAAAATGTATGTGAACTTTAAATTATAAAATGTATATGCATTATAAGATATGAGAATGGTGAAAATAAAATAATAACAAATAAAATATAATATGTACATGTGAAAATCAATAAAATAAAAATGCAAATTTATGTATATATATATATTACAAAATAAAAATTGGGTAAGTATGTATAAAATATAAGGCATGTGAAAAAAACTAAAAAAATGTGCAAGAGAAATATATGTATGCATGTAAAAAAACTCAAAAAAATATATATATATATATATATATATAAATATATATATATTAAATATGCATATGTGTAAAATGCGTGAATGTGAATGTATAGAAAATATATAATGATAACTATAATGCATAATATAATAATAATGTTTTTTTAAAGAAAAAATAAAATAATAGCTTTTCTTAAAAATGGACTAAATTGAGCTTAAAGACAAAAAAGTAAGTGATTTGAAATAAATTTGGAAGGTAGGACCAACTTAAAATGCCCATAACGTTGGGGGACCAAAGGAAATTATTCCCCCCCAAAGCGCAGCATGCAAGCATGGTCCAAATTGAAACAAAAATAAAACTTATGGAAAATTTAAAAGAAATCGAAGCTTAATTTAAACACACCGCAAGACTAGGGGACCGAATGCACAAATAGACCATTTAAAGGAAAACACGCGGATCCGGGACCGGTCGGTCGACGCGGATCTCCCCTAAAACGGCATCGTTTCAATTTTGTTATAAAATTAAAATATTTCCTTAAAAAACTCTCTTTTTTTTAAAAACAAACCCTAACCGTGGTTTTCTTTGTTTCTCTGCCGCCACTCTCGGTCAAGGCCGTCCCTTGGCCTCCGACGATGCCCCGCCTCCGATTATGACGGAGAGGGACACCGTGATGACCCTGGTAAGATCCTTTCTTTCTCCCTCTTTCTTTTTATTATTTGTTGTATATTTTGAGAAAATAAATCGAAACAACAAAGCCAAAAGAAAAAAAGATGTTTCAACCTTAAATCCTCTTTATATTCTCAAGATCTCGCTTGTTGATATTGAGTCCCCCTTCTGATTTTTCCATCGGTTTTATAACCGAAAATAAAAATAAAGATACAAAATAATAAAAAATATTTTCTATTATTCCTATTATTTCGTTGTTGCTTGTTTCCGTTTGTTGCGGTGTGGCGTGGAGCGAATGGCGCGGAGAAGAGGGGTTGCGCGAGAGGCGCAACCCGCGAATGGCGGCTACTATTGCGGAGGGGGTCTTGTAGGTCGCTATGGCGGTGAAGCAAAGGTCTAGGGTTTCTGTTTAGTTGGTTAAGCTTTGGGCTTGTATTAATGTGACATTAGGTTTTAGATTTTGGGCCCTTGTATTGGGCCTGCTAGTGTTGGACTGTTTATTTTTTCTGCTTTGGTTTATTATGTGGGCCCGGGCATAGTTGGGCTTGTACAGCTGCCCCTCTTTGCTCATTGTCGTGTAACGGGAATAGAGCAAAGACTAAAAGCCCAATTGTGCCCGGTCTTACTAAGCCTCAACTTCTTCAGTGCTTCTCTTCTAGTAGCCTCATTCCTTCCTACTGCATCTTCAGAGGTATAGGAACTAGTGCTTCAATCTACTCCACTGCAATGTCAGGGAGATAGGCTTACTGGCTTCAATGTACTCCACTGCAACTTCAGGGAGGTAAAATCTGCCATCCTTGACCTGCTCCACTACTGCTTAGGGAGATAAAATTCGTAATCTTCAATCTATTCTACTGTTGCCCAGGGAGATAGGATTATCGGCTTCAATGTACTCCACTGTAACCACAGGGAAGTAAAATTCACCATCTTTGATCTGCTCCACTACTGCTTAGGGAGGCAAGATCTGAAATCTTCAATCTATTCCACTGTTGCCCAAGGAGATAGAATTATCGGCTTCAATGTACTCCACTGTAACCACGAGGAGGTAAAATCCGCCATATTTGATCTGCCCCACTACTGCTTAAGGAGACAAGATCTGAAATCTTCAATCTATTCCACTGCTCAGGGAGATAGAATTATCGGCTTCAATGTACTCCACTGTAACTACAGGGAGGTAAAATTCACCATCTTTGATCTACTCCACTACTGCTTAGGGAGGCAAGATCTGAAATCTTCAATCTATTCCACTGTTGCCCAGGGAGATAGAATTATCGGCTTCAATGTACTCTACTGTAACCACGAGGAGGTAAAATCTGCCATATTGATCTGCCCCACTACTGCTTAAGGAGACAAGATCTGAAATCTTCAATCTATTCTGCTGCTGCCCAGGGAGATAGAATTACTGGCTTCAACGTACTCCACTGTAACCACGAGGAGGTAAAATCTACCATCCTCGATCTGCTTCGCTGTCTATGCAGGAAGGCAAGATCTGCTATCTTTGATCTATTCCTGACGCCTAGGGAAGTAGAATTACTGGTGTCAATGTACTCCTCTGTAACCACATGGAGGTAAAATTCACCATCTTTGATCTGCTCCACTACTGCTTATGGAGGCAAGATCTGAAATCTTCAATCTATTCTGCTGCTGCCCAGGGAGATAGAATTACTGGCTTCAACGTACTCCACTGTAACCACGAGGAGGTAAAATCCGCCATCCTCGATCTGCTTCGCTGTCTATGCAGGAAGACAAGATCTGCTATTTTTGATCTATTCCTGGCGCCTAGGGAAGTAGAATTACTGGTTTCAATGTACTCCTCTGTAACCACAGGGAGGTAAAATCTGCCGTCTTTGATCTGCTCCACTACTGCTTAGGGAGACAAGATCTAAAATCTTCAATCTATTCCGCTGCTGTCCAGGGAAGTAGAATTACTGGCTTCAATGTACTCCACTGCAACTTCAGGGAGGTAAAATCTGCCATCTTTGATCTGCTCCACTACTGCTTAGGGAGACAAGATCTAAAATCTTCAATCTATTCCGCTGCTGTCCAGGGAAGTAGAATCATTGGCTTCAATGTACTCCACTGTAACTACGAGGAGGTAAAATCCGCCATCTTCGATCTGCTTCGCTGTCTATGCAGGAAGGTAAAATATGTAATCTTCAACCTGCTCCACTGTCTCCGAGGGAGGCGAGGTTGGTGTCTTCGATCTGCTTCACTGTCGATGCAGGAAGGCAAGATCTGTTATCATCACTGATCTGTTCTCTGGGGAACATGACCTGTGTAATGAACCTAATTATGCCTAAAGATTAAGATGACATGATCGAAATGAATCAAATACTCCTAACTAGGCATGTATGAATGACATTTGAATGAAAATGATATTTTAACACTTGAGTTGTCTTTACTCCAAGTTTATTATAGTCTTATCGCTTAATGTACTATAGCGCCTTTATGCTCGGCTGGCGAACCCAATAAGCACTTGACCAGATTGCCCCCACTGTAAACCTCCAAGTTTGATCCACTAGGATGCAAAATTTGTACCATCTTTTCCCGTCGTAACCTAAGAGTAAAAGATTTGACCTTTTTTTAATCATCTGCTATCACAATTCAAGGATACAGGATGTGAAGCTTTTTGGTCTCTTACACCATTCCCAGGGTGTCCTGCCAAATGCTCATACACAAATGAAGAATTTTCTTATCCAAGAACAACTTCTTCTCATTATTCGGTGATCATTGCTTGCTTTTTCATTGAAGCTTTGTCACCAACACAACATCTTGCCGTATTGTTCAATCGATGTTTTAGACAGCAAAACCTCAAAGGGATAGTTTGAATTTAGACTTTTCCTGGTGCGTTCTAAACAATAGTCCTGTTTCAGGTTCCTGTATTATTTAGAAACTTCTAGAGTAATATGCAAAACTTCCCTTGTGAAAGTTTTATTAGTCTATGAATCATTATTCTAATGATACATGCTTGCAAAAAGATAATAGATAAGAATAGAGTTGGTTCTGAGCACAGCTCGAAATGAATAAATTACCAAGGATAATAAAGATGAATAACAAAGAAATTGATTTAGGAATGCATATCTTGGAAATGAATGAAGTGTTCCAAGAATAACAAAAATAGTATAAGGATTAGGTGCCCTAGATATCGCAGCCTGAACTTCTCTGTACAGACTTTCTGAAGACCATTCTGACTTTAACATGTGTTTAGGAGATCTACAGTACTTTGTCGATGCCCCCAAAATGTCGCCTACCCTTTCCTATTGATTCAAGTATAGCAAGACCATTGCATGCCCCGTTCTGATCAGTATTTGAGCTGCTCTGGTAATCTCATGCCCCATTCTGATTAATATTTGAGCCGCCCTTTTTGGGTTTTCAACTCAAATCCCCTTTGGTCTAAGGCGCCCTTTGCAGGTTTTCACCTTAGCCTCTCCATTTTTACTTTTTCATTTTTCATTTTCATCTTTTCATTTTTTCACATCACTTCTTCTTCTTCTTCTTTTTTGGACTCAAACTTCCCTTTGTGGGTTTTTACCTTGGTCATTTCCTTCTTTGAGCGGAGGATTTCCTGACTGAACCAGAGTTTACAGGACTTTACAGGTTTATCATCCATCTCCTTCTCTATAATCATAAGGTTCCTCCCAATTTGGCATCCGTTTCCCTCCATAATATTTTTTGTAGATGGAGGATCTTCAACATTTGGTCACCCTCGTGGAATTCTCTAGGATGAACCTTTTGTTATAGGCTTGCATCATTCATTTCTGGTACATCTGACCGTGATGAATAGCTTTTAATCTTCTTCCTTCTATCAAGTTCAATTGATCACATTGCGATCGGATCTATTCTGCTTCATCCAACTTGCTCAGCCAATACCCGGAGAGAAAGAATTTCAACTTCAATAGAAAAAACCGTGATGAACTAAAAAGGATGGCATTGCCCCGGTAGAGTTTTCACTACACCATTCATGATATTCACCTTGAACATACTGTAAATTTCTGATATCGTGCCATGGTTCAAATTGCAATGACAGCGCTTAAACTGGGCACATCCTGGTATAACCATGCGAAGGCATCTTTGAATGCTTGAAGTAACTCAGCAACGTCTTGCTTTGTTTTTTCGATCATGCATGTTCCCTCAAGGTCGCAGTTTCTATTATCTCCTCATGAGGTAAAATTTTCTTCCTGCTCTACCATCCTTAATAAGTCCAGAAATAAGCTACAATTCATGTCATCTTCAAAGTTGTGAGATCTCTCCAAACACATGTCTCACTCAAAAGGAGATTCTGGGTCTGTAACAGCGTTATTCATGTCATTGATATTTGGGGACCCATAGTGGGTACCAAAGAATATACAAAAGAATGTATGAATAACATGAATGAACGAATGAATGGTTTGGCAGAAAAAATCAAAAATAACAACGAAAACGTAAAGACTGAAAGAACATTTGCTCAAAGATGATTGCAATAATGTATTCATTAAAATAATAATATTCAGACGTGAGCCTATTTCACAAAGAAATTCTTATTGCTTCTAGGCTGAAAGTAACAAGTGTGTTCTGAACATTACTCTAACAGACTCTAAATACTTTAGGGGTTTCCTCTACAGTCCCATTATTTAGAACACCTCTAAGGCGAATATCTAACAATGATCCTTTTAAATGTGTCTGCAAATATGGCATCGATGTGCAAATTTCTCACCACTCCTTCATACATTGCAGTCCCTCCATCCTCAATCATGATTGGGCAACGGATTTTCTGCACCTGATGAGTCACCCAACTTAACAACACCCATGTTGATGAGTTTTTCAACTAGCTTTTTGAAGGTAATGCAATTCTCGATTGAGTGCCCTGTAATTCCCGCATGGTAGTCACATTGTGCGTTCGCATCATACCACTTGAGATACGGAGGTTGTGGAGGTTTTAAGTAATAAGGAGCAACAACATGCGCTTCGAACAAGCTTTGATACAGCTTCTTATATGACATCAGAATTGGTGTGAACTGGAGCTTCTCGGTACCTGGTTTCACTCCAGATTCTTGTCTTAATGAACCTTGTTGGTTAATAGCCACCTTTCCTGGCTGACTCACAGTAACTGGTTTAGAGTAACTCGTGTTGTTCACCTCATTTTTTCTTCTCCTTGAGACTGACCTCTTGTTACTCTCCTCTGCATCAATTTTCCAACTCCTGATGGCATTCTCAATCATCTCGCCATTCATGATTATGTCAGGAAAGCTTTTTGTGGCACTTCCTAGCATATGTGTAATGAACGGTGCCTTTAGGGTGTTAATGAACAACATGGTCATTTCCTTTTCCATCTTTGTGCGTACTGCCTGAAGCTTTCACTCGGCTTCTTCTCCATGTTTTGAAGGGTGATTCTGTCAGGAGCCATGTCAGTCACATGACTAAATTATTTCATGAACGATTGTGCCAAGTCCTTCCATGAACCAACCGTGGCACGACTCAACTGATTGTACCATTTGGATGTTGCCCCAGTAAGGCTGTCTTGGAAACAATGTATCAAGAGTTGGTCGTTGTTAACATAACCCACCATTCGCCTGCAGAACATGGTGATGTGAGCTGCTGGGCAGCTTGTCCCATTGTACTTTTCAAATTCAGGCATTTTAAACTTATGAGGGAGTACTAGATCTGGCACTAAACTCAGCTCTTTCGCATCAATGCCTCGATAACTCTCAGTGACCTCCATCGCCTTGAACTTCTCTTCGAGCCACTTGCATCTTTCTTCTAATTATTTCGGTAGCTCTTCCTTTATTTTTTCCTTCTCAGCCACTTCATCAAAGTCAGGAATGGCAGAGTTAACAGGATTATTTTAGGGATTGGATCCCAGTCCAGCTTGGAAGCTCGAAACACCAGCCCGAGACTACTGCGGCATGATGGTAACAATAGATTTACGTGGGTATTCGGCTTGAGTTCGCACATGTGGCGGGGTGAAGCCTGGAGGATAAGAAGGTTCATCATCATTTCCCTCATCGACATTTGCCATGGGGCCCTTTCCTTTATCGCTTCCCTTAGTTATCAGTCGGGTTATCTTTGCCACGATATCCTCTTGAGATTCCCGCATCTTCTCAGTCATTTATTGCTTCATCTTGTCTAACCGCTCATACATCTGTAGCTGAAGTCGGTCCTGTATCTCCTTTTGACATTGCTCAAGTTTTTCTAATCTCTGATCCATATCTTTCGTCTTTGCTCGAGTGCCGTATCGGTGTTGGGTTGGTTGGTTGGTTTCCAGGTTAACTGAGCAATGATTTTAATCAATTAGGATCATTTAGAGGTGTTTAATGCATATGATGCAATGAAATGCAAATGCATGAAATGAATGCAAAAAAAGACGTTGATTTTTAGTTCAATTCTATTAGAACAACTTTACTAGAAAACAAATCTCTTTACATAAAGTATATATATATACGATTTTGCCCTTATAGGCGGAGTCATTCGATCCTCTTCTTCATTCAAGCATTAAGATAAATCTCACGAACTCTTCAAAAGGGATGTCTCTTCTATCTCCTTTTTACTTGATCCGGGCCGTGACTCGTTGCTCCTTTATCGTCGTGATGCTCGTTGGCTTCCCTTAAAAAAAGTTCAGCGGCTCTCGAATAATCTTCGTCAGCTTGAGTCTTCGGGCAACGGAGCAATGGTTGTGTAGTCCTCTATTAAACTATCATCTTCCTCTTGTTGTGTTTTCTCGGAACATATTCGGGCAACCGTATTATTTTCCACTTTATCAAGAAACCCATTTCCTTATGACAAGCTCTCTATTTAACAACCGAACGTGAATCCACACCTCTTTTTATGATGAAATGCCATGCAGTAAAAAATGTCATACAACCAAAATAAAATAAACCCATGTTAGTATCACATATAAAGATATAATCCAATATAACATAGCAGGAACACTTATTCAGGAATCTACTAGGGTTTTGGGATAGTTCTACCTAGGGTAAGTTCCTAAAGCTCACTATATGAGGTTTAGTTTCTAAAGTAAGGGTACCTGAACAGTGATTCCTCGATCCTCACCCATTATAGGCTCGTGTGGATCGAGTTCGATTCGGGGATACATTTCCTATGGTCGCACGGAGATGAAAATCTCACGAAGACATAGGTACGGATGTATCCCGGAAGCGATCTACTACCCTGCACGGAGGTGAAAACCTCAGGAAGGACTAGTTTCTCGCTCCCACTTAAAGGGTAAAATGCAAAATGCAGATGCAAAATCGCCAACATACCAAGATGAAAAAAACGATGAATGCTAAGGGAACTCATGAATTTTTTTAAAACTTTTGATTTTCGACACAAAGGCAAATATAATCAGTTTATGGCTCGACTCTCAAAGTCCCCAGTGGAGTCGCCAAGCTGTCGAAACCATTTTTTTAAAAACAAAAATTTAGTTGTCGACTTTAAAAATAAAGTTGGAGTCGCCACCGATCCTTTATTAAGGTGTGATCGGCTCACCTTAAAAATTATTTTGGTCTCTGAATTTGAGAAAACGAGTTCGGAGTCGATTCACATACGAGGAAGGGTTAGCACCTCATAACGCCCAAAATCGGTACCAAATTGATCATTTAATGCCTTAGTGTCGAATGTTAAAAGATTTTAAAATCAACTCAAATGATGAAATTTGAAAAGGATAATCAATTGTTCAAGTCATGTAAAGAAATCGAGTCCCAATACGTTAGGGTGCAATTCCTCATAATTCCGAACTTTGAATATCACTTCTATTTTATGTGAAAATCTTCATTTTGAGAAAGTAACATGTCACACCCAATACGTTAGGACACGACAAGTTAAGTTCCCAAAAATGATTTTTATACTCATGCATTTTGAATAAAGAATATCCTCGGTTATCTAGAATTAGTAAAGAAAATCGGAACCCAATATGTTAGGGCTCAATTTCCTCGAAAATTCCCAACCTTGAATATTGCTTTTATTCAAAAAACTTTTAAATCAAGGGAAAAAATGATTTTGATATATTGACAAAACCAAAATATATTTCCCAAAACGGGTATGTTTAAAAAATAATGTACAATATGATACAAATATCTTAATTTAAAACGATATCGAAAATTGTAAAAAAATAAAATAAAATATAAAGATATGCATATGTGTGTATATTTACGAAATAAAAACGTATAAGCATATATGTATTGGTAAAACATGAAAATATGTGTACGTAAATTAAAATACTTATATATATGTATGATATGTACATAAAATAGCAAATTATAAAAAAAATAAAATATTTAATGATTTTAAAGGAAAAACGTATACAGAAATATATTATAGAAAATGTATGTGAACTTTAAATTATAAAATGTATATGCATTATAAGATATGAGAATGGTGAAAATAAAATAATAACAAATAAAATATAATATGTACATGTGAAAATCAATAAAATAAAAATGCAAATTTATGTATATATATATATTACAAAATAAAAATTGGGTAAGTATGTATAAAATATAAGGCATGTGAAAAAAAACTAAAAAATGTGCAAGAGAAATATATGTATGCATGTAAAAAAACTCAAAATATATATATATATATATATATATATATATAAATATATATATATTAAATATGCATATGTGTAAAATGCGTGAATGTGAATGTATAGAAAATATATAATGATAACTATAATGCATAATATAATAATAATGTTTTTTAAAGAAAAAATAAAATAATAGCTTTTTCTTAAAAATGGACTAAATTGAGCTTAAAGACAAAAAAGTGGGGCGATTTGAAATAAATTTGGAAGGTAGGACCAACTTAAATGCGCAGCATAACAGTGGGGGACCAAAGAGAAATTATTCTGCCTCCCAAAACGCAGCATAGCGGCATGGTCCAAATTGAAACAGAAATAAAACTTATGGAAAATTTAAAAGAAATCGAAGCTTAATTTAAACACACCGCAAGACTAGGGGGACCGAATGCTAAATAGACCATTTAAAGGAAAACACGCGGATCACGGGACCGGGTCGGTCGACGCGGATCTCCCCTAAAACGGCGTCGTTTCAATTTTGTTATAAAATTAAAATATTTCCTTAAAAAACTCTCTACTTTCTTTTTTAAAAAACAAACCCTAACTGGGTTTTCTTTGTTTCTCTGCCGCCACTCTCGGTCAAGGCCGTCCCTTGGCCTCCGACGATGCCCGGCCTCCGATTATGACGGAGAGGGACACCGTGATGACCCTGTAAGATCCTTTCTTTCTCCCTCTTTCTTTTTATTATTTGTTGTATATTTTGAGAAAATAAATCAAACAACAAAGCCAAAAAGAAAAAAATATGTTTCAACCTTAAATCCCTCTTTATATTCTCAAGATCTCGCTTGTTGATATTGAGTCCCCCTTCTGATTTTTCCATCGGTTTTATAACCGAAAATAAAAATAAAGATACAAAATAATAAAAAATATTTTCTATTATTCCTATTATTTCGTTGTTGCTTGTTTCCGTTTGTTCTTTGCAGGTGTGGCGTGGAGCGAATGGCGCGGAGAAGAGGGGTTGCAGCGTAAAGGCGCAACTTTGCGAATGGCGGCTACTATTGCGGAGGGGTCTTGTGAGGTCGCTATGGCGGTGAAGCAAAGGTCTAGGGTTTCGCTTAGTTGGTTAAGCTTTGGGCTTGTATTAATGTGACATTAGGTTTTAGATTTTTGGGCCTTGTATTGGGCCTGCTAGTGTTGGACTGTTTATTTTTTCTGCTTTGGTTTATTATGTGGGCCCGGGCATAGTTGGGCTTGTACAATAGTATTTTTGTATTTGGTTGAATGCAATAGATGTTGTAATAGTATAATGAAAAAGACTTAAATGACCAAAATACCCGTAGCAGAAATTTCTTTTTGGTATATAATTATTGTTATTGTTATTAAATTTTAATAAAATTATTGTTAAATATATTTTAATAAAAATAATAAATAATTTAATCATATTTTAATATAATTTTATTAAATACAATTTAATAAAATAATATATAATTTAATAAGATTCTAATATAATTATTATTATATGAATTAAAAATCATAATATATAATATTATAAAATAATACATAACCTACTTTATTATTTTTAAAGCGCAATACATATTTAATGTACTAAAATATCATTAGTGAAATAAATAATTTAATTATTCTACAATAAAAATAAAACATTAGAAGTAATAAATAGCTTGTGATTAAACAAATGTAGACACTTTGAAATAGAAATAATGATTTTATTTAAATGTTAGTTTACGGGTTAAGTAACAATTTTAATCGATACTTTGTTACATATAACAAACATTATAATGTCACATTTCACATTCTCATTTCATTTAAATTGTGATAGAAAAATGTTAAACACCACATACGTATAAATTATTCTACTTTAATTCATCAAATCAATGGGAATATGTGTGATCATTTTGATTAATAAGACAAGGCATAAATTTAGACTAGAAGTAATTGTTATTAATTTAATAAAAAATATTACATTTAAATTTAATTATAAAAAAATATAAATATCAATATAGAAAGAAGATGAATGAATGATTAACAATAATCTAACTTCAGGAAATCCCCTAGAGAACCCTTATCTATGTACTGGCCCTCAAAAGAAAGAAATGGGAACTATTGTCAAATGTTCAGCTTACATGTCGTATTCTCAGCCAAAAGAAAGAAATGGGAACTATTGTCAAATGTTCAGCTTACATGTCGTATTCTCAATACAGAAGATAGTACTCGATACCAATATAAATGAACAACCTTAATAATTAAATTCAATGATAAAACATAATCAACAACCATGTTTTGATACCCTTTTACATGTGAATAACACAGAATACCATCATCTTTCATTGTTAAAATGCTATTAATGTACAAAGAGCTAAATAGTGGGAAAGAATCACCAAAGAGATGTATTACTTGTCATATCATATCCATGTTAGTGATAGTCTCCAATGTAGGATTAAGCCTTGAAGTCTACAACTCACGGCTACTGCACATTTACTTCAAATCAAATTCCAGGACTTTTATAGCTAATCTAAATAATTTCCTTTCAATTTCTTTTCTTGAAAGCTAGGTTGTTAAGCTATAAGCTTTTCATAGCTAATCTATTAACCAATTAACTTTTCACCAACATAACTAAGTTCGTTAGAGTTAGAACAAAAAAACATGGAAGCTAGACTGCTAGAATACTAGCTTTTCACACACAGCAATACCAACTAAATCTAGTAAAGACACTTCGATAACATTAGCATTTTTGCTTTCATTGACCATACCATATATAAGATGGTCTAGAAATTGATCCACCTTACATATTTGAACATGTGACATTAATTAGATGATGAAACATGATCGTGCAATATAGCACCACATGAAGTATGAAGTAGTGGATCCTAATGAACACATTTTCCTTGAAGATCATTCATTGAGATCTCAAACACACAGTGCGTGTGAATCCTTCTAAAGCAATCTTGGTACCTTGAGTAACAATAAGCTCCAAAGAAACAAACTATCGAGCATATAGAGAGTAATAGAAAATAATTCAAGAGCTACTCTGATCCAAGACAGTAGATTCCACAGCAGATCGAATCCATTTACCAAACTGAATTTACTCAAGAGCATCAATAATTAACAGATCAAGCTATTTTACTAATCCATGAACAACAAAGAAATAACTAACCACATTCACATCACCTCAAACTAAGATTAATAGAGTTAATGTATTGAAACTAGAAGTAGCAAAAATGAATAGATTGAAACTCGTTCATCAGGCTAGATCATCAAGTAGTTGGCAGCAGATATCTAAGTAATTCTTCAATTGCACTTAACAAAGACATAAAGCATTAAGGTTCTTTTACATTTCTCCAAGCTCAAGCACGTTGAATACTAAACTACAACAAAAATTAATAAACATGAAATGACAAGAAAGAAAGAGCATCACCATTGTCAATGGAGATTCCCATTAAATTTGTAGTTTCTAAAGGTCACTTTCTCAATACAGGAAAATTCTCAGGACATGTATCATTCTTGTGATTTCATGCCAACCCAGCTCCACCAAATCTTTAAACTTGCATCTACAATAGGTATGGTGGAGAAGTACTCACATGCATCTCTGATTATGCACTTATTAGCCATCAAGTTGAATTTTTATCAGTATTGCCTTCTTACTATGTTTTAGAAGAATACTCCTTTTTCTCCATGATCTGCTGGATAGCTTCTTGATATCCTTCTATGAAACTCTTAAGAGCATCTCTATATGCAGAAGCTCTTGTCATGTATAACCTCTGCAAAGCAAGCTTCAAAGTCTCCATCCCTCATCTTTCAGCAATCGCTATTAAATCATTTCCATAGACAACATCAAAATAATGTAAAATTCAACAAGATAAACTATAATATCAGGAAAATAAGAGAGAGAAAAGGGTGAGATGAGAGAAATTTGGCCTAAAAAATTTTAGTTGAAAAAGAGAAGCTGTACCAATAAGGTAAATGGTAACAAAATAAGTAGAAAATTATTATGAGTTAAAAAATTTTCTTTCTAAAATAAATTAAAGAAATATATTAAGATGTTCAGAAAATAGAATACTGGTAGATGGCACATCGTTCTATCATTCTTCAGAATGATACCAAAAAGAAGAAAAAACGGTACCTAGGTAGCATAAGATAACGGTATGATCGTCATGGTAATGGCTCTAGACAATGAAACCCAGATAACTATGTAACACCCCCAACCCGTATCCCTTGTTGGAACCGGGTTATCAAGCATTACCGGAGTTTACAGATCAAACAGATAGAAATTTCAACATTTCATATAACATAATATTAAAGCCATAAAACAATCAAACTCATATATATTGTCCCTTATTTGAGCCATCGAGGCCCAAAATACGTGTTAGAAACAAGTCGGGACTAATTCGGAAACTCAGAGAATTTTTCGAAAAATATTAAAAATTTTCAAAGCTGTAGGGTTCACACGGTCGTGTGGTCAGGCCGTGTGACTCACACGGTCAAGAGACACACCTGTGTCTTAGACCGTGTGGACCGTGTGGGCATTCGAAATAGGGATACACGACCATGTCCCTGCCTGTGTTTATACCCGTGTAACTTTTTGACTTATGTCACACGGCCAAGCCACACACTCGTGTTCCAGGCCGTGTACCCTTTCGAAATGGCCTTGCACGCTTGTATGTTAGCTGTGTGTCTCACACGACCCAGCCACATTCCCGTGTGTCTGGCCGTGTGGACTCCAAATATACCTTAAACAACAAGTTTACCATTCCCTGCAAGCTTAGACAATAAGCAACTAAAAAATCATTCGTTTAACCAATTCAAAACACAATCAAACACATCCAAATCATATCAAACAAACGTCCTAGGTGCCTAACCAATGTACCCTCATAGGTACCACAATTATATCATCATTTCATATCATTAAAACATCATTCAAATCATCATTATAAGTCATGCCTAATTCAATTTATTTTGCCTTATTCATGAACACTTAAACATTAACTTAATTTCATATGTTTATATATATATACCAAACTAACATTATATTTATAACCTTATTTACAAATAATTCACAAAATAACTATTATTTAGACACCCTAGGTACATACCGACACATTGCAAAAGGATAAACATTTCTTGCAAATTTCACTTTAAAATAAATTTAACTCCCTATTTTCACTTAAATCCCTAAATTTCAAAAGTTTCACAATTTAGTCATTATTAATCAAAATTTACAATTTATTCTACAATTTAATCCTTTTTATTTCTAGCTTAAAATCTATCAATTTAATCCCTAATACTAAAATTATTCAACATTAAAACATTTAAAAACTCAAGAATTGCTAAAATTTCAACATGAGTCGAGTAGTATTTAATACCGAGATTCCAAAAACATAAAAATTACAAGAAAAAGAGACTAAATTGACTAACCAATTGAACTTGGAAATTTTAAAACCTTAAAGCCCTTCGTCTCCTTCTTTATCCCTTTTCTTTCTTTTTCTTTCTGTTTCGTTTTGGTTTTCTATTCCTTTTTCTTTCTTTTTTTTTATTTGTTTGTTTTATTATTCTTATAATATAATATATATACTTAAATATTAAGTAACATATTATAATATATTTTAACTTAAAATTCTATAATAATTTCACCCTTATGTTGCCTCATTTATAAACTATGGCAAAATTTCTTCTTTAGTCCTTTTAATTTTTCTTTAATCTATAATTCAACTTTCACCCTATATGCAATTTAGTATTTATACCTAATTATTCTTAATTCTGCAAATTCACTTAAACAAAACCTAATTAACTACACAACTAACTTCGTAAATATTTAATATTTACAAGTTCAATTAACGAAAACGAAGTCCCAAAAATGTGTTTTCTGACACCTGCAACTATCGAGTCGTTACAAACTAAGACTGCTAGAAGATAAACAATAATTTAATATCTTCCTTAACAACTAAACCTTTGCCTGGTGAAGAAGGGATTGACCAAAAATATGCCAGTGGAAGTGTAAAATATAAGACTTGAACACAGGTGCCAACAATATAATAAAACAAAATGCAGTCACAGATGACTTTGAGCAGCAAGAGGAAAAAGAAATCAATGAATAAATTCCATGCTACCTCCAGACAAGTTCTACTAAAGAAGGAAATTGAAATGAAAACCTAACTGACCTCAAGCATTACGAGACTTTGTTTATTGACCTCCATAAGATGTCTCAAGCACGAATCTAACGGTTTATTGCACATATAATATGCCGTATATTTTGCAAGTCATGCTATATACTTCTTGATTCATTACAGACAACTTATACATCTGAACATTTCAAGATAAGAAACCACAAAGTAAAGTTCCTCACCAATATCCTCCAAGGTCGAAGGTTCTATCTCTGTACTCCTATTCTTATCTCCATTGGATTTACCTTTAATCCCATCATCCTTCTTATAATCGTTTGGTCTAAGATCAGGACCAATATCTCTTACCCAACTTGCAGTATAAAGCCTAGAGGCCTCCTTCAAGACCTGAAGAAGGATGACAGGTTTTTACTAATTATATACTAAAAATAAATGCCTCTTATTCCCTAATGCATAGGCAAATAATAGGCTCTTGAGCATTATTTGACATTAAAGTGGTTAAGTTAACCATCAAGTCAGCAAAACAGTACATAAAAATCATTTGATCATTTCAATATCCCAATGATCTAATTTCCACCCTGATCACCAGCTAGCATCTGTGAGATTTCAAATTTCCATTATGCTTCTTTAAAATTTGTTAAATGGAACAAAAGCAAAAAAAAAAAATTATAGAAAGGAAGTGGTAATATCATCATATTTGAGTAGAATCGCTAATAGTTTAAACGTAAAGTACTTCCAAACATATGTTCTTGATTTAAAGTAAAAAAAACCATGCTTTTTTTCTTCCAAAAAAAGGCTTCAGAGTTCTAAAATGTTTTGCTTACAGTAATAGCAATGACGCAAAAAAAAAAAAATACAAACCAAGCTCACTATAATGTTTTACTATGATGGAGAAATGAAAGAGCCATGCTCTTTAAACTGGAAGTAATATCTAAACTACAATCCAGTACTAATATAGTTTCTCCATCACATAAACCATCAAAAAATACAATTATATAAAGGAAAAGGGGAAACCCAAAATCTAACAGCATTCACCATTAAAACCCAGAAATCAATAAGCAAACAAAACTCTTACTGTGGAAGAGAAATTGGAAAAGAAAAGTACCAAGAAGCGCTTGTGCCAAGTCAATTTGCGGTACTTCTTTATGTAGGGAGGATTAGGCAATGAAGAAGGGAAAGCTATTTCTTTGAGATCATATCGAACATAGTCATACAGCTTCCTGCACACAACTTTTACCTTTATTTTAGGTTGATATAAGAGATACCCAATTTGATTAAGCTAATGAATTATCTTTGTTGTTCCACGGTCTAAATATTTAGGGGAAGCAAGCTATTAACAGGGTTCAGCGGTACTGAATCCTGAGTGCTTTTGATTTATTTAATTTTCTATTTTTAACCTTTTCAAGGTTTTTAGGCGCTAGCTCAGATTTGGGAAGGTAAGTTGTTTGGTCCTGCTTAGATCAAAGATAAGGAAACCAAAATTAAAGCATGGAAAATAAACAAAATTCAAACAAAGAAGAAAAAGAGGTAATGCTTTCTTTAATATCAAAAGACGATAATAAAATAAATAGATGAGGATTTTGATTTATCACAGCCAGAAAAACTTGAGTTGCTAAACTAAACTTTAGGAACGAAGAAAATGAAAAATAAAGTAAAAGAACTACAGACAATTGGTAATGGGAAATGGTGTTTAGGGCTTTGTAAATGGAGAAGGTAGTGAACATGGAGGCTGTAGTTGAAACTGCAAAAATGAGATGATGATGAAACAATGAGGGCAAAAATGAAAAAAAATAATCTTTTTCAACATTTCTACCATGCTCTGAATGGTAATTCAGAGGGTGAGGCAAATAATGCTATTTCGCCTCTATTCAGTGTTTAGTGGGAATAGAAAACTAAACAGCAACATCCGTAATAGACATTTCATTGAACCAAACGAGGGTTTATGCAGGCCCATGGAATTGAATTGTAATGGCTATGCCATTACATAGAACCAAACAAGGTGTTAGTGTAACCTCTCATCTTCAAAAAGTATCCTTAACACGCACAAAAGGAAACCTTTAGCATTCTGAACCACCCGTCACGTCATCCGCAACTAGTGCCACCCATTAAGACTATATCCGGATAGTCTCGAGATAAGTCACTTTGTAACTTACCTCTTGACTAGGGACAATTTTTATACCCTTACCCCAGCTTCGACACGTGTGTCCCCTGTAGGTTTTAAATGTTACAAGTCAGGTAGTTATACGACCTAGCACATGGCTTGGCACATGGGCGTGTGAGACCATTTCGAGTGTTACACGGCTTGGCACATGGGTATGTGGCTTGACCGTGTGATCCAACTCAAAGAGTTAAATGGGCACAGACATGGGTTGGGACACGGCTGTGTGTCCCTACTTCGATTGTTACACGGCTTGAGACATGGACGTGTGTCTCAGCCGTGTGACTGGCCACATAGCCGTGTGACCTCTACAATTTTAACTTTTTTAACATTTTTCTCAATGTTCCAAATGTTTTTGATTTAGTCTCGAATTGTTTCTAAAGTGTTTCTAAGGCCTCGATGGCTCGATTAAGGGACGATATGTATGTATTTGAATGGAATTTGCTATGCTTAATGAAATGTTTGGAAATGAATATTTTTATGTTATGGTTTTATAGTAATACTCTGTAACCCTATTTTGACGACGGATACGGGTTAGGGGTGTTACATTTAATAGTATCAGAGCTATGATTTAGTCAGTTTTCGGACTGAACGTAGCATGTATGAAGTTTAGAAATACATGTCTTATATAACCTGTGATAGTGTGATGTTTCCTGACTCTGATGAGATTTGTTTGACTTTTAGACAGAGATATTTTCCAACCGAGATAATTTCGATAATATTGAAACCGATACTCAAGTATCTGAATTAAAAGTTGCTTTTGATGAGTAGAAACTCATAAAGGTTAGAGTAGATATTCATAGTGTTTACGTTAATAATGAATGTTATGTTATGTGTATTCTTGAGAGTTAAATTTTGTGGCATTACGATCTCCACCCCTTTGTTATTAAAATTTTATACTTCGGCATAAGCGAGAAGCTGAAGAGTTCATCGATTGAATGAGTGATAATGTGGTCAGAGTCGAGAATTGGTTAACAAGTAAAGAAGAAATTATTCACTAGTATTCGACTTCATCAGGGATGATATCTAAAAAAAAGGGTTAATCGGGATTTCTTCTGAATTGAGTTCTTTAGTGGAGTGGAATAATGTGGGATCATCAATGACTTTAGTAGTCAGTGGGATAGTGTTCAAATTGAAAATATATCTGAATGCAGCTGTAATGGCCAAGTGTCTTACAACGATCTCCTCTGGGTATTCTATATGTTCTTTTATCCGCAGAGACATGCAATTGTTTATCTTCAGATGTGATTCTTATTATATGGAAATGCTGACTAACCATAACGTTAAGTAGAGGTATTGTTAGTCCGGTTGATTAATGATCGACATTGCTTTATTTCTCTTTGGCATTTTTTCCTATTATGTTCGGTAGAAGATTCGACAATAAGTGTAACAACCTATTTCTTTAAAGTGTGAGAACAATGGTTTTGGGGCCACAAATTTGATGTGTGGATCCGTAAATATTATTATTTAATATTTACAAATCTTATATGGTGCGTTGATAAAAATTTGATTTAATGATTTGTGATAAATGGAATTTTAGAAAATGAGGTATCGGGACCTCGTTTTTATAAACCGAGCAGTAAATTTTTTTATAAATATTTACGGAGTGTTATTAAGGTTGTATTAAAGTTTCGTTGAGAAATTTTAATATTTAGATAGTTAATTAATTGAAAAGGACTAAATTGTAAAAGCTACAAAATTGAATTTTATTTGCTAAATGAGTTAAATAGAATTATTGAAGGGATTTAAATGGCAATATTTCCATATACAATTATGATTGACGGTGAGTAAGTGGTTTTAGTTGTTTAAATTAAAGTTTATAATTAAAATAACATTAAATTAATAAATAAAACATAAAAATAAGAAAAGAAAAATTCCATTCTTTTTCATTCTTCTCTCCCACCGAATGAGCCACCATGGAAGGAAATATTGGAAGCTTCAAATGCTTTAAAAATTTGGCCTTCTTGCATGGTAGGAAATCTAAACCCATTTTTAGTAATTTTTATGTTTTTGAGATCGTTGCAACTAGGTTCAGCTAGCTCGTACCTTCGTTTTTAAAATTGTTAAAGATTTTGAATGTTACCATTGATGAATATTTGTGATTTTAGATGTTAAATGATGAAATTAGAGTATTATTTTTGATTTATAAGTATTTTGTTAAGTGATTTTGATGAATTTAACAATTAAGGATTAAATTGTTGAAATAGTAAAAATACAAGAACTTGGTGTGAAATTGTTGCAAAAATAGGCTGAAATTGAAGCTATCAATATTTGGCTGATATGAATTTTCAATAAAATGGTTAAATCGCATGTTTTAGGCTCGAGACTAAATTGAATAAAAGTAAAATATTAGGGTAATTTTGTAAAAATTCAAAAATAACTAAATTGCATAAAATAAATTGTTTTACCATCTAAATTAATAAATTGAATAAAATTATTAATTTAAATCAAGATTGAGTGGAAAATTGAGGAGAATGAAAGATTACCAAAAAGCCTCTGTAATTTAGTTAGGTAAATTCGTAACTTGATTAAATTAATTAATTTTGGTTTTGATTGTTTTATATCTAATTGTTTATATATGAATTGAGTTTATTGTCTTGAAGGAAAATGATTAAGACCATCGTTGAAAGGCACTATGGCACTATACCAGAGAATAAATAAGACCATAGTTGAAAGACACTATGACACCATACTAGAAATGAGTAAGACCATGACTGAAAGACGTTATGGCATCACGATTCTATTGAGTAAGATCATGACTGAAAGATGTTATGGCTTCACAAATTTATCAAGTAAGACCATGACTGAAAGACGTTATGGCGTCACAATTCTATTGAGTAAGACCATAGCTGAAAGACGCTATGGCTTCACGAATCAAACGAATAAGACCATAGTTGAAAGACACTATGACAACACGACGAAAAATGAATAAGACCATGGTTTAAAGACACTATGGCATCAAGACAAGAATAAATAAGACCATGGTTGAAAGACACCATGGTACACTCTGATCATTTGATATTCAGGTAACACGTTTCAAGTGAGGTATGTATCGTAAGTATGAATACGAGTTGAATGGTTGACTAGTATAATCTGATAATGTATGCTAATGCCTTGGTGTAATTATATATTCTTATTATGTCTATAAATACATTAAATCGTGATGTTGTAGTGTGTTTAGAGAATTAAATGGTTACTTGAGTATTTGTCTAATATTTGATGTTATTTCATTTGATTCAACGAGCATGAAAAGGAAAGGAATGGTAAGTATTCAAATGACTTATATCATGAAAACTATGTAAAGGAATGAAAAGGGTATGTTAAATGAAAGTATGTCTATGTTCATGAAATTGATGGTTTCAAGTGAGGTTATTCATGTTTAATGACTTATGTTAATTTAAGTGAATTATGAACTGATGCACTAACATGGTTTCAAGTGAGGTTATTCATATGTATGTTCAAATGCAAGCATGTATTCTAATTTTATCTAAGTTATTCATATATTATCTAGAGTGCTGGAATGCTTGTATGATCTTTAGTCTTATGTAGTATTTGCCATGAAAATTTGATTTCTTTAGAGATAGACATGTATGAAGGCTTAAGCCTTTGGAATTGACTTAGTAACTTTCTTGAGATGAAATTTTAGGAGGTATAAGAATCTAATATGATATAGGCACACTTTTTTTTGGATCGTTTGAGCCTTTCAAGCCTGCCTTATTAATTTAACCATTGAAACTTAATTTTTGAGCTTAATGGTCTGTTTATTGCAAAGCACCTACATTATAAACCAAATTACCATCTTTTTAAATTTATCCTATGTTTTTGTACCTATCTTAATTGAATTTTTCTTAATGATCAAAGTTTGAGGAAAAATACAAAAGATGTACATGCTCTTCACATGGTTAAAAAAAATGAAAGAATGAAAGAACAAAGGTAAGTTTGTTTAAAAGAAAAAAAAGAAAAGAAAAGTTTTCCCAAAGTGTGAAAGTAAAGGTTGAGCATGAGCTCAAAATAAGTTTGGGAGGTATTCCAAAGACCCAATTGTACGAAGTTGTGATACAGAAAAATCCAAGACAAGTTAGGGTTAAGATGATTGAACCTAAAAATTCACTTCTCTTTATCCCTTCCTTTAGCCTAGCCCCATTACAACCTAAAAAAAACCTATTGATTGGATGATTATACCGACAACATTAGTTGAGAGGAATTACTGAGCTCAACTTATGAAGACAACTAATTAAACCTTGGGACTGCTATGTTTCGTTGATAAAGAAAGCATATTGATTGGTGAATGTTATGTATGACTTTGAAAATGCATGCAAACTATGATTCAAGTTAATATTATGATGTACTTAGTATAAAGTTTGGAAATAATATTTGGATTTGAGCTACTTATCAATTCATATAGACGACAAGACCATGCAAACTGGGTCATGAGGTTAATTATTTGACCTAGTAAAAGATGTACTAAAAGATGGACATGTATACTAAATTATTGGACTGAGAAACCGTCCAACAAGGAGGAATTAAAACCTAGTTTTAGTACAAGTAGATGGCTGCCCAAAAGCAAGCTTTAGGGTATTTAATTGAAGGTCCTTATAGTTGGAAAATAATCAGAAACCAGCCCAACAACTTTGCTGTTGAAATCGTCTACCCTATGACTATTAATAGCCTTGGTTTGAATTCAAAACGAGGAGACTAAGTCATCCCCTTTTCCATGAATTGTGGCCGGCCATATGTGAGAGAAAAGGAAGGAATTTAAATTCTTTTTGTAGTAAACTCTACCCTTTACCTTCACCTATAAATATCATCCCTCACAGTTCATTTCTCTTTTCTCATTAGCATTTCTCTACATTTCATTTCCCTTTTCCTTCCCCTTGCATAGCCACCATCCCCCTTCCATCCTTTAGCCATAAAAGCTTTATCAAAAGCATTATTTGGTCGGCCACCTTGGAACCCTTAGCAAAGAAGCATCGATCAGAACAGAGGAGCGCATTAGTCAGAATATATCTGAAAGGCTGCTGAACTGAATAGAGTTTACTCTTTCTTCTTGTTATTTATTTTAGTTATGTTTGCTTTGAGTTTATTGTTTTTGACATCAACTATGGTATTTTAAATCCTATTTGCTAGGATGATTATGTTAATTTAATAAGATTTATTTTATTCATGTTTAATATGTTTGGGCCTTAATCGATCATGTTTTCAAGTAATATTATGATGTATTTCATTCATACGTGATTGGGTGCATTTAGATCAGCTAAGCGATTCTAACTAGACAACTACTAGTAGACACATAATTGAAAAGTACAATGCTCAATTTAGATCATTAAACCCGACTAAGTTGAGGTTCATAATATCTTTAGTTAGCTCTATTATCTTGTATGGTTTTTAGGTTTATGTGATTAAACTGTTGCAAACGTAAATGTCCCTGTGACCTCGCATAAATGCTAAGAAATCCTCAGTCTAATATGATCAGTAAAATGCATATTTCCCTAAGTAAAAGACCCGAGAGGATTTAATTTTGTTTCCAAACTCGTGAAAGATCAAGTTGCCATGGAATGTTTTTCGAACATTGTTAAGCATGATGAAAATGAATTGAGTTGATTAATATAATTATCCTAGCCTATTTTATGTTGATTGCTTTTTTTGCTAAAACTGTTCATTCATACATTTAGATAATTTACATTTAGATTAAAAATTACATTAGGGATCAATCTTTACATGTAGTTAACTTCACTTAGTCTAAACATCACCATTCAAATTATTGTGTTTTTATACCAAATTGTGAATTTATAATTTTATAAATAATTGATTAACATACACAATCCCTGTGGAGATGATAACTCATTTTACTTACTTAATACTTGAAGGATTGTATACACTTGCAGAAACAACGTTACAGTCAATCACGGTCACTCAACAGGTGAGTTTCACGTGCATATGCAAGTTGTAAAATATATTCAATCACATGATATCATTCAATACCATGTCACGATATACATTCAGAAGACCATGTAGACACTTATAAGATTTAAAAACAAGTCATATAACCATTGGAAACCAATCCGATGAATGGTATAAATAGATATGGATACACGATTAACTATCCATAACACACCAGAACGCTCAAATGAGCCAAGCCAACCAAAAACACACTTGGGCACCACGTGTCAAGCCTGTAGGCTTTATATCCACCCAAGAAACACAACAGGATCACTGTAAATATAACACAATAGTCCGCAACAAATGTTGGACATCAGTATATTCAGTGGAAATTAACAAATCAAAAATAACCATCTAACCGCAAGTCAACCCCGTACCACGCACAAAATAGCTTATTGGCATGTCAATTGTATCTTATCATACGTTCATCCGGGCTCGATATATCATCAGATTAATAATATTGAAATCATTTACTTTCTCAACTCACATCACATTATAATAATTCAATTGTGTCTAAATTATCCAACAACCACAACAAAATATCAAAATAACATTTCAATTTATATTAATTAAACCGTACGAACTTAACAAAGCTAATCTACCGAGACAACGAAAGCTCAATGACTATTCATCAACTGTTCATTTTATTGGTTATTTACTTGTTATTGATCTCTAAATAGTTTGTTTCAATTTAGTAGCTTCAATTTCATTTAATACTCAATTTAGTACATATTTCACCTTATTTACAACTTTTCACTTTTGTCCCAAACTTTTACACTTTATTCAATTTAATCCCTAAGACTACAACAAGAATTTATAACAACTCCAAATTAAAAATTTATTCCCATTAAACCGAATTTATAACAACTCAAAATCAGTCCTTACATGCTAAAATTTCTTGAGAAAATATGCCATACTTTCGTTATTTTCAATTAAATCCCTAAACATAAAAATTATACCAAATTACTTTACAAACTAACTCAAAATCACCATTAAGTTTCCAACCCAAGCATGCACATTAAGAAAACTTCAAGAACATCAATGGTAATTTTTTAAACTCTGATAGTTTCACAAAATAATCCTTATACTAGCTAAATTAAGTTACATCTATCTCAAAAATATAAAAATCACTAAAATTAAATCTAAATTTCATACCATGTAATTGAAAATGCTTTGGCAGAAAGTTTGTTTCTCCTTAACTATGGTGTTTCGGTTCCAAGGTGGAAAGAAAGATGAAGATCATGATTATTTCATCTTTTGTTTCTTTTAATTTGTTTATTAACTAAATTACAGGTTCGCCCTTTTATATAAAAATAAAACTAATTAAATTTCATGTCAATATCCACTAAACTTTCCACTAAAAATGAAAAATGTAAATTTATCACCTAAGGCCCTCAAGTCAAATTTCTAAATCCATTTATTACCTTTAGTTCATAGAACTAACTTTTTTAGCTTTTACAATTTAATCCTTTTTCTTTAATGAACCAATCAAATATTAAAATTTCTAAACTAAATTTTTATATGACACTAATAACCTCATAAATATCAAATAATTAATATTTACAGACTCACACGTCAGAATTGTGGTCTTGAAACCACTATTTTCGAGCAAAAAAAATTAGGCCCGTTTAAAATAATAGACGGGCTTAGGCTCGAACATTCAAGGCCTGAGCTTGGCCCGCTTTTAAGTTTATAATAATTTATATTATGTTATTTTTAAATATGATGTAATTTGTAACATATTGAAAAAATAAATCTATATACTAAATACATAATACCACTCTAATGTAGACATTAAAATAATGTTGTGATGACTAAATATATAATACTATTTTAATCTATACAATAGTTTCAATGTACATCATTGGTGGTTAAATTAACATTCAAAACCATTTGAGAAATTCTGTTCGTGCAGTCTTCACTAAAGCAGTCATAACTTGAGTTCCCAAACTTGGAATCAAGTGATTCAAAGTGCGTTTCGAAGATAAGAGATAAATCTTCAAATACTATTAAGTCATATTAATCTAGAAATGTTTGGATCCCATCTAAAAATTTGTCGCAATTTGACTAATCTTTTCAACTTGAAAATTGACAACTTGGTTGAATTGACTTTAATACATTTCACCCATTCCATGCATGTATCGTTCCTCGTTTCCTCAAAAAGATTCATCCTCACATAATGGATTTGATCGAATCTTGGTTTAATTTTCCTTTGACATGGTTGTTGAACCTTGAGGTAGTGTAAGCCCATCACATCCATGGGACTAAAATTGGGCTTTGAGACTCGTATAACTATTTGCGTACTTGAACTAGTTTAGTTTGTTAGTCTGATTTTCTAAATTTTGTTGCAGCAAATGAACTTTTTTCGAGCAAATGAATAAAACCACTTAAGATTTTTAACAACCTTCTCCTTAAAAAACCATATATTTCTCCTCAAAATTTAACTTTGAAAACCCTCATCCATATTATCTTCATTTTATAGGAAAACCCTGTTACCGGATATGGAACATTTTTGAAAATATTGGAAAAGATTGGACATGACTAACAAATAAATAAAAAAAAGCTTCTAAATTTATTTATTTTTTGAAAATTCTTCCCAATTCCCGAATTTGATTTTACATGATTCTGACATGAAAAAGTTAAGACAAACTGAAATATTATCTCAGGATTTTCGGGATAATCATTAAAACTTTATCGAATTTTTCAATTTTTAATCCGCAGATGGTATTTTTTCTTTATGGTGTGTCATTGAAAGCACCAAAAATAACCTATCCCTAAGAAATAATGAAAAGAATAGTATAAGGGAAGTAGGGTTAAATCCTCAGGGACTGGATCTCTACAACTTCTTGTTCCTCAAAATCCTGGGCACGGTTGTGCCCAAGAAAAACATCTGACCTGGGAAAAAAAATAGAATTAGAAATATGGACGAGTTGAAATTGAATAAATTGAAATTGCAATTGTAAAAAGAAACAGAGTTAAGGGAAGGGGGTTTTCGATTTGAGGGATTCCAGCCTTGGATTCAATCATAGGCTTTTAGGTGATCCTTCTCATGACCGAATAAGCCAGTTCTAGTGGAAGAGGATGCCTACAACCACTAGTTCCACTTAAGTTTTAGCCTTACGATTTAGAGGAACCTGACTCTAGCCAACCGTCACTTCTGTGTGGCCGTCTTACACTAGATCATCATTTCTGAATGGCAAATGCCACGCCATTTCGTTTCTTAGGCTCGACAACCACTGACACAGTAAGTTAGCGAACCGACTATGCAATCTTCCCAAAACATACAAAGCGGCCGCCTTTGCACAAGATGAAAAGATTACTTTTGGAAAGACATGGGCGGAAGCATTAGTCCCGTAATGCGGAGAAATGATGAATACCTATTGAGGAGAGTTAAGTGCAGGTTCTAAGCCTCATGAACTTTTTTGGAGAATTCTTGATAACTTTTAACTAGATGAGTTTAGTGACTCATGCTTTTTGGGAAAAAAAACACAAGTTTAATGGAATGGAATTTTATTGGAAAATAAAATGAACAAAAGCCTAAGAGCCTTAGGGGGAAGGAGTTTTTTTACAAAAGTGATGAGTGAATATTCATGTCACTCTATCCCCTATTTATAGTACATAAAAAAACCTAGTTTGTTCCTATTTAAACTCTAAAAGATAATAAAAGATATAATTTCAATTAAATCTAAACAATATCATAATAATCCTAACAACAATCCTAAAAATAAAATTCAAATTTAAATAAAGTCTTATGTTCATAAATCTCTTCTTTGAATTTTTTCCCCAAGTCTTTTACACTTTGTATTTTCGGCACCACTTCTTTCCTATTTCGCATGCTAACCCGTTTTGTCTTTAACTTCACGCTTTTTGGCACCAAATTTCCTTTTGTCATCAATTTAGTCCTTATAAGATAAAAAACCATAAACAACCCAAATTAGTAGGATCGTACTCAAAATATATATGTAAGTAACACATATGATCAG
The DNA here is from genome assembly GCF_025698545.1 of Gossypium raimondii. NCBI lineage: Eukaryota > Viridiplantae > Streptophyta > Magnoliopsida > Malvales > Malvaceae > Gossypium > Gossypium raimondii. Next base: position 43,035,085 of record NC_068565.1, read on the forward strand.
GAATAAATTTACACTACAGCAAAATAGACTTTTAGCGGCGCTTTCACAAGCGCAGCAAAAAGTGCCGCTATAGACGCCGCCGCTAAGTTTAGCTGCGTTTATGTGAAAAAATGCCGCTAAATATCTTGACCTTTAGCGGCCCTTTTATCACAAACGCCGCTAAAGATCATGACCTTTAGCGGCGCTTTAGTCACAAACGCTACGAAAGAACAAACCTTTAGCGGCGCTTCTCGCAAAAACGCCGCTAAAAACATAACCTTTAAAAATATATATTTTAATCAAATAATATTTATTTTTATGATAAATATTATACTATTTTTTAAATTTGAACTTTAAATATACTTGTTAAGGATAAATAAAAAATATTATTTAAATTAAATTTTCTATGAAAATTTTAACTTTAAAACTAAATATAAAAATTAATGAATTTAGTTTTAGAATTTAAAATAATAAATTAATAACACAATTAAAAATTAGAAAATTTAGATTCCTAGAGTCAAACCATAATGATTTTCTCGTAGAAGGAAGAAACTAAAAGAAAAAGAAAACTATGAATGAAGTAGATATCATAAAAAAAATCCATGAGATGATTTTCTAGCAAAACATTTTAATAAAAAAATCCATGAGATGATTTTCTAGCAAAACATTTTTACATGATTAGTTCATAAAATACACATCTTCATTACACAAGAGAAAGGACATTACATATCTAAAAGGACATAAAAGGCTTTGCACAAATAGGATGAAAAAGCTAGAAAGGAGGTACAAAATTGTACATCTTTATCAAGTAGGAAGAAGTTCTGCGCAGCTGTTCCTGCATTTCCTGTCATCCTTACAACAGCTTGAACAACCATGCTGAGAACACCAAGCCCTGCACTGGAAGCCAGAAAGAAAAGTTTTTATGAGAAATAAAGCAGTAAGGGAATGGATGCAAGGAGCCGTAGAAAAATTATGGTGAAAGACTGAAAGACCAAGCTTTATAAGTCAGCCAAATACCTTCCAGCTCCCACCACAACAATCTTGTGGTTTGGAAAATCATCCAAAGATCGACCTTGTGCTGTTACAGTTCCTAACAATCCAACAAGTGCAACTCCAGCAGTTCCCTAAGAGAATTAAGTAAGCACAACTTTCTAATATTGGTGGCATTCATAGTGATGCTTAGGGGTGAGTATTCGATCGAATCGAATCGAATCGAAAATTTTCGAGTTAATCGAGTTTTCGAATCTCATTTTATCATCCTAACTTTATCTGAAGTTTTCTCGAATCGAGTCGAGTGAGATGGAATTCGAATCGAATCGAATATATTTGTTCGAGTTAAATTTTAAAAAATAATTTTGGGTCCTTGTAACCATTGTCACCCATTGTAATAAAATTTGTCCACCTTAATCAAAATTTTTATTAACTTTCATCACTTCATAATTTATTTATTAATTTTTATATACTGGTTAGCTTCTTTGCTTGCTTAGTTGTTTCAATTATCTTCAAATTCTTGTCACTATGTATTTTAGAATTAAAAATATATTAAATGTAAAAATATGATTTTTAATAAAAGTTATTTTAAAAATAAAATGTGAAATTGATACCAATATAAAATTTTAACACGAATATTTTATGGCATAATTAATAATTCAATTTTAATATAAATATTCAATATGACTAAACAATTCAATAATATAAATAATATAAAATGTGAAATTTAATTTAATAATATAAATAGTAGATATAAATAAAATTATTACTATTTATGTTTAGTGATTGTTTTGGATAATTTTGATTTTTTATTTGAGAGTAAAGGGTGATAAGTAAAAGTTTAGGGGAAAAATAAAAAGTTTTGGAGAATAAAAGTTTGAGGGAAAGTAAATAGAGGGAGTAAAATTTTGGAGGGAAAATATTAAAAAAAAATTGGAGGGGGGATGGTTTGGGATAGATGGGAGGTGGGATGGGAAGTGAATAAAAGTTTTAGGGGAAAAGTGGGAGGGAGTAAAAATTTTGGGGGAAAATAAAAGGTTTTGAGAGTTTTTGGGAGTAAAATTTTGAGAAAAAATAAATGGGAGAGTAAAATTTTGGTGGGAAATGGATTTTGGGTAGATTGAGGGGTTGGGAGGGGAGGGGAGTAAAAGTTTTGGGGGGAAAATGGGAAGGAGTAAAAGTTTTGAGGGAAAAGTAAAAAGGTTTGGGAGTTTAGGGTAAAAATGTAAAATATTATAGTTTGATATTTGAATTATTCGAATTATTCAAGTTATTCGAATTCGAAAACTCAACTCGATTCGAACTCAAAATTCGAAAAAAAAATTTGACTCGAATAACTCGATTCGTTTAACTCGAAATTTGAATTTTTTTTCGATTTTTTCGAGTCGAATCGAGTTTTGCTCACCCCTAGTGATGCTACAGCAATCTAAGTTACACTAGAATCTAATCCTATCCATAAAAGTAGCAACTTGCTGGGCCAAGTGCTCACCTGTAAGTCATCATTAAACATGCAAAACCTTTCCCGATAGCGTTTCAGAGTTTCAAAGGGCCACTTCATTTGAAAATCCTCAAACTAAATTTTTTTTATTTTATCTGTTAAAAATTATTAGTTAAGTCATTTTATAAATTTCTATTAAAGATTAAGACGTTAATCATAATTTTATATTATTAATTTTCGATCTAATCTCCATTTTATTAGAGATATTTCTTCCTAACTAAAATATAACTATTTTGCTAGATGTTCGATGTGGAATGATTTTAGTTTTTGTATTTCATTTTTATTTGTTATAATTTGGTCTTATCAAAAATAGATAGTTACCTATCCATAACCCCTAACCCTTAATCCTTAACCTCTAACCCCTAACCCTTCTTTTATAATTATATAAGAACTTAATTAATATATAAGTTAAAAAATACTAATTAATCTAAACCTTAAACCCTAACCTGCCCGAGTCTCTAAACCCTAAACCACTAACTACTAACCCCTAAACCTTATTTAATATATAAATTTAAAAACACTAATTAATCTAAACCCTAAACCCTAACCCAAATCCCTAAATCTTATTTGATATAAATTAAAACACACTAATTAATCTAAACCCTAAAGCCTAACTTGACACTGAATCCATAAACCCTAAATCCTTAACTCTTAATCTCTAATCCCTAACCCCTAAATCACAACCCTTAAACCAGAATCCCTAATCCATAATCCCTAACTCCTAAACCGACCTTAAATCCTAAATTAACCATATACCCTAAACCATATATATTAAACCCTAAACTATAATGATAATTAATTAAATATTTTAAAATTAATACTATCGTATCTTTTACAATTATATATGAAATTATTTAATATATAAATTAAAAATCAATCAATCATGTACCTAAAAATTTTTAAAATTATTTTAAATAATAGTATTTTAATTTTTTTCATTTTAACAAATATTTTCTATATTTTTATTTCAAATTATTTCTACGTGTCATTATTTCAAATTTATCCATTTTAACAAATATTCAATTAAAATGAATTGAATTTTAATTAATATAAATAAACAAGTTAAATAGTAAATAATCAGATAAAATGTTTTAGCGGTGCTTTTTCAAAAACGCCGCTAAAAGCCGAGCATTAGCGGCGATTTTTAAAAATGCCGCTAAAGATCTGAGCATTAGCGACGCTCTTCCAAAAGCGCCGCTAAAGCTCTGAGCATTAGCAGCGAAAACACCACTAAAGCCCAGGGCATTAGCTACGCTTTTTTAAAAACGCTGCTAAAAGCCCGATCATTAGTGGCACTTTTTCAAAAACGCCGCTAAAGCCCCGAAAGTTTAGAAAATGATGCCGTTGGGCTTAAGTTTTTTGCGGCGTTTTTCCAAAAAACGCCGTTAATGCTCGATCTTTAGCGGCGTTAGTTGGAAAGCGTCGCTAATACTCGATTTTTAGCGGCGATTTTTAGCGGCGTTTTTTGTCCAAACGCCGCTAAAAGCCTGTTTTGGTGTAGTGAGGTATGTCATTTTAGAGTATTATCGTATTCCCCCTACTTAGCCCCTGCTTGCCCTGAAAAATGGATCCTATCCTTTGTGTAATTTAGATTTTACCATGAAAGAAATATCACTGCAAAGTTTTATAAAAATTAGGCATAATGCATATGAAAATAAAGAGAACCTTTAGCTTGCTTTAAGTAAAACCAAAAAGTACTCCAACTTAACCAGACAAAAATTAAATCGACTTGGATTATTTCATTAAACTTAGATAATTTACTAAACTTACCAAGACACCCTATTTGTTCCACCCTTAGTCCCCAAATGTAATTATCATTTTCCTTCATTTTATTTATTTAGTTTTATTTTTTGATGCTTAAGAATGTATTGACCCTTTTGACGTAAAGTGGAATGACAACCAAGTATTCCACCCCGGTTACTCAGCCCAACATACTCCTAATTTATTATATTATATGTATATTTTTGGTTTAAGAATATATTGGCCCTTTTAACGTGAAGTGGAATGACAACCCAAGCACCCTACGCCAGTTACTTAACCCAACACACTCTTAAATTTTTTTCCCGGTTAGCAGAGTTTTACCTAACACGTCACACAATCTTTTTACGCGAAGTAGGATGACAACCCAAGCACCCTACCCTGGTTACTCAGTCAATCACCTTTTAAACTATGCTCATATACACAGAATTATCAGATTTCATATTATTTTATTCTTTTAATGAAACAAAACTTTAATTTTGGAGGACTAGGAAAAACAATCAAGTGTCAAAAATAAGTTTTGGCAATTACTTACTAGTCATGAAAATAAATTTAACATACATTTGTATTAAATATTCTCTTTGTATTTAGACTTAATTGATTTTACTATAAGTAAGATAATATTAACTTCATTAATTATAATTATTTTAGCCTTATAGAAATAAAACAGTGGATATGAAATCAATATAGTAAAATCATAACTAACTCAGTGGACAAGAGTCATGCTTTCAGGTCAAAAAAGGGTAATTCTTAGTCAAAATATTGGGCATGAAAAGGGGCATGATATACTAAAAAAATAAATGTGGGCAAAAACAACCACAAGGCAACAACAATAGTAACATAATAGAAGAAACAACAAATAAAATAACAGAAATAATGAGGAATGTCTCCCCCTACTTAAATCACATTGCCCTCAATGTGAAAATAATATTAACAAATATGATGAAATAGAAAGGGTTTAGAACACTCCCCATGTCGTTTTCGTTACTATTTTCGCCACTCGTTTCTAAATTTAATTTTTTATTTCCTCGATTCTCCTAAACGTAAGAAGAGAGATAAAATCTATTAACATGTAAGAAAATAAAGAAAATAAAATATATAAAAAATAAAATTGGGTTGACTCCCAACAAGCACTTGTTTAACATTGTTAGCTTGAGACCTCAACTAGTATTGGGGCTGTTCCAGCTAAATTCTTTCAATCGTATGGGATTAGAAATTCTCCTTTTTTACCACATCCAACATATTTGGGTTCAATCGTCTTTGCGCCTCTTGCTATGGTTTCGTATTTTCCTCCAAGAAAATTTTATGTGTGCATGTCAAGGGGTTAATTCCTTTTAAGTCGGTAAAGATCTCACCATTCTCTTAAAATGTACACTTGAGATTCTCGAGAAGTGATTTTAATTCTAGATCTAGATCTAGTGCCTGTACAATAGAAGGTAGAAGTTTAATATTCATAGGAGCCGATAATTCATTAACAGATTCGAAAATAGATTCTGAATCAAAATTATTATCAAACAATGTTTCAAGTTTATCTTCATAAGGTGACTCAAAAGTTTCTTCTACTATTGAGTCAATTATGTCGACACGGTTTACGTTTAAGATTTCACTAGGGTAACTAATAGCGTCGTAAACGTTAAACTTTACGATCTCCCCTTCAAACTCCATCGTGAAGGTTCTGCTATGCACGTCAATCTCAATACTTGTGGTACTAAGGAAATGTCACCTCAACAAGATATCCAAAGACCCAAGAGCGTTGTCCTTTTCTATTTTCACCACATAAAAGTCCGTAGAAAAGATAAGTCTGTTGACTTTCACTAATACGTCCTCAAAGACTCCTTTGGGATGCACAATAGACATGTCTGCTAAGTGAATGATAACACCTGTTTTCATAAAAAACCCCACGTTAAGTGATTCATAAGTGAGAAAATACATTACATTTATGGAGGCCCCTAAATCACACATAGTTTTTTTAATTCCTAAGTGGCCTATTTTGTATGGTATTGCAAACATGTCTCTGTCTTTAAATTTTATTGGCATTCTCTGCTACAACACTGCAGATACATTTTCACTAACACTTACTCTTTCATTTTCAGTTAATTTTTGCTTGTTGGTGCAAAGCTCCTTAAGGAACTTGGCATATCGTGGAATTTGTTTGATGGCATCCAATAATGGTATGTTGATCTTGATGTTTCTGAATGTTTTGAGGATTTCTTTTTCCTCCTTACCTTTCTGATGTTAGTTCTGTTAAACCCCCACAGCGCAGCGAAAAAATAAAACATCTGGTGATCCTAACCATGGATCCATGTATGGGGAACGAATCGGGCTGAAATAAAGGTTTCGAAATTATTGAATCTTTATTCTAAGTAGACAGTGACACCTCAGTAACGAGTAATCTGATCTACTATCGAACCAAGCCACAATCTATCGTGACTTCGGCCTCTACGTAATCCACCCAGTTGACAATGAACGGAAGGAATCCCCAAAACTGTTTTGGAAAAGACTTTGCTTTGACAGCTGCTAGACCCACCATGCAAAGAAAAAATATGATTTTATATCTATTTTAGGGTTTCTAGAAATTAAATAAATATAACGATGTTTTTAAACCGAAAATTATAATTATATTAATTATAATAATGATTTTGGTAAACTATATATTTATTTAAATTTATATACGAACCAAATTCATGTTCTTATTATGCGCACAACAACCTTGTACATATAATGTATTCGATATTTGATTACCCAGTTAAATTAATTCTATAATTAATTTAATTCAAGCGACAACCAAATACAATACCAACTATGTTTTATTCCGTTCATTTCAACTATAGGGTGTGAACTTGTAGGTTTTTGTAACGTTAGCAGTAATACTAGAATGATTCCAATGTTACAAACAATAAGTGGCACCTAGCAATGCATCATTGCTACCTAAGTCACAAGAAATCATGATTCGGCATAACCTTTTTATGATTAACCTTTCATGCAATAAACCTTAAGTCCTTTATATCTCTGGATTGGACACAAGTTATGGAATAGTCACACTTGCATAGTCCATTCCATGTTCCTTGATATCTTAAGTAGACTATGAAATACAAATAAGTATGACATCTCATATGAGCTTATTTGAGCATGGCCATGCATTTCTAGTCTCACTCAATCAAGTGGTCTAATATATTACTCCCATTATGTAGGAGGGACTTATCTTATATCGATCAACCATATCCCTCTACACAGATCATGGTATATCCAACATCAACCTTTATAGAACAACCAGTTACGGTGTACGTTTGACTGTATCAAAATATACAACTCATGATGTTGGGATTATGATGATCTCAAGTCTGAGGATCATATACATATTAATCACTATGAGTAATGTTGTGACAATTACATAATAATCCAAGAAACATACTCATAACGGATCAGTCCAATATGTTGTTCTCTAACACACATATTCATGCATCGATTTTGACATTCCATATCAATGGCAACTCTTTATCATCAATCAACTACATGTTAGTCTTAATGCATTATTGTTGTCCTAGCCAACAATAATGCTTGACTAAGGATTTGTTAAGAATAATCATATTATTCTCAGCACATTATTATAAAACAATTTATTTATACACACAGAAAAGAAACTTAAATAATAATGGTAACGCCTTATATTAATAAACATGATAAATCAAGTATGTTATTACAACCATCTCATGATTGATCTTTGGGCATACTCTAACAGGTTCAATCGTCTTGGAAACGGAGGTTGAATTTTGGGTAATGGAGGTTTCGTTCAGACCTGTTTATCGTTCTCATACTTTTCCTGGGCAGAATCTTGATCAAGATTCCAGCCAGGATTTGGTTCTAGTTCTTTTCCACTTCACAACGTCACTCCATTTGCGTGTTATCTTGCGTTAGGTTCTATTTGTAACGACATCTTTCCCTATGAGTTGATTTTCTCAATTGACGTGGTCAATTCTTTTATAGATGCCTTTGTTTTCTATTGAAAATCCTCTATTTTCTTTTGAAAATCAATAGTTTGTCGTTGTATTTGCTGTTGGACATCAAGCACATTAACTGCTATTTACCATGGTTTCTAGGGAGGTACCTGAATCTTGCGTTTGTTGTGGAAATTGGTTTTGGTATGGCTGGTTATAATGCAGGATTTCCCCATCACTGAAGTTATGATAGTCTTTCCATCCTGGGTTATATGTACTTGCGTAAAGGTCATATCGCCTTTGAGGCGGTCCATGAAAGTTCCCCACAGCATCCAAATGGGCCATAGTATCATCACATAAACCAGGGCATGCATCATTTGTATGTTCAGGTATTGCACAAATTTCGTATAGTCGGGCTGGTCCTATTTTTACTGTAAAAAGAGAATTCATGATATTAGTAAGTTTTTTGACTTTATCTTCTAAAGTTGAAGTACTTAGCTAGTGAACTCTTCTAGTAGGTTTAGGATTGGCTTAAAATTGCTGAGTATTTGCAGCCATTGTAGATATCAAGTACCTTGCCTATTAGGGGGTCATGTTGACCAATGGCCCTCCACTGGCAGCATCTATCATGTTCATTTCCATGGGCTTCAAGCCCTCATAAAAGTATTGAAGAAGAGATTGTTCTATTATCCCAGGTTGTGATGGTCCATATATGATCAAATACTATCCATAAAAGGTCGCTCTTTCTGCTGTGGAAGCAAATGACGAGGAAGATGAGGCGACCAAAAATCTCAATTCGATACTGGGAGGTTTCGAAGACAAGATGAGTCGTGGGCTGATGTTTGTAGACATCACTGTGGCGAGTAGAAGATTGAATGCGCTTGTTGACACAGGTGCGTCAGATTTATTCATGTCGAGATAGACTGCTCGTGATCTCGAGCTCAAAATAGAGAAGGAATCAGATTAGATCAAGACTGTAAATTCAAAAACTGTTGAGATAGAGGGAGTGGCCAAAGGAGTTGAGATCCAACTTGGTGAATGGACTGGTAAAGACACCATTAAGGTAATACCACTTGATGGCTTTGAGTTTGTGGTTAGATTAAGCTTTCTTGATCGGATTAACGTAAACATTTTTTTCTTTTGGCAATTATATGGTGATATCGGGCCCAAACCATCGATGTATTGTACAAATGAAAATGAAAGAAGGTATGAAAGAAAAAATTATCGGTGATCCAATTTACCAAAGGAGTCCGTAGAGATGAAGCTTCCTACATAGCCACATTGAAGGCCGAAGAAGTATTTAAGCTCATTGGTGAGGTTCCAAAAGAAGTGAGCCAATTATTGTAGTCATTCAGAGATGTGATGCCTACCAAGTTGCTCAAAGAATTACCACCAAAGAGAGAGGTGGATCACATAATTGAGTTAGTGCCCAATTCGAAGCCGTTAGTGAGGGTCGCATACAGTATGTCCCGCCAAAATTAGAAGAACTGCGAAAACAATTAAAGGAGTTATTAGTTACGAGATTCATTAGACCATCTAAATCTCTATTCGATGCGCTAGTCTAGATTGGAAAAAGCAAAATTTGGGATATTTTCGATTGGGAACCACCAACCAAGGTGATAGAATTGAGATCTTTCCTTGGGTTGGTGAACTATTACCGACGCTTCATTGAAGGCTACTCTAAAATCATAGCACCCTTGACAAACTTGTTGAAGAAGGGTAAGGTGTGAAATTTGGATCCCCAATTTGAGAAGGCCTTTAATCAAGTGAAACAAGTAATGATGAGGGAGCCCATACTTACTTTACCGTATTATTCAAAATCGTACGAAGTATGCACGAATGCATCGGGCTATCCAATTAGGGGGTACTGATGCAAGATGAACATCTAGTTACTTTTAAAAGTCGAAAACTTAATAAGACAGAGCGACGATACACAGTCCAAGAGAAAGAGATGACTACTGTGGTATATTGCTTGCACACATGGAGACATTATTTGTTGGGATCCAGGTTCATGGTCTTTACTGATAATGTTGCAAACAATTATTTTCTAATCTAGAAAAAGTTGTGTCCCAAATAGGTTCGTTGGAAAAATTTCCTAACAGAATTTGATTTTACTATGGAGTATAAATCGAGGAGTGTCAACACTGTGGCTGATGCACTTAACTGAAATATGAAGCTTGCAGTAATCAGCCAACCTGATGGTTCCTTATTGGAGCAAATTCGAGAGGGATTGTCCCAAGATCCCATAGCCAAAAACTTGATCGAGCTTGCCAAAGAGGGGAAAATGAGGAGATTTTGGTTTGAGGAGGAGTTGCTATACACTCATGGGCACCTTCTTTATGTAACTCATTATGGGAAATTGTGCAAGTAAGTCATAAAGGAGTGTCATGACTCAAGATGGGTTGGTCATCTAGAGATGCATCGCACTTTGGCCCTTTTGGAGGATCGTTACTATTGGTCTCACATAAGTGAAGATGTTGAGACCTATGTAAAAACTTGTTTAATATGCCAACAAGTTAGGTTTGAGTTGAAGACTCCAGCTGGTTTGCTACAACCCTTTCCCATTCCAGAACAACCATGGGAGAGTGTATCTATGGACTTTATTCTTGGTTTGCCTAAGTCTAATGGTTTTGCGAGTATTCTTGTTGTGGTGTATAGGTTTTCCAAGCATGGAACGTTCATTCCAGCAACCAAGAAGTGCCCTGCTGAGGAGGTAGCTCGTTTGTTTCTTAGACATGTAGTGAAGTATTGGGGAGTGCCACAATCTATTATTAGTGATCAATAACGGTGGTTCATAGACCGGATCTGGACAGAGCTATTCAAGTCAATGGGTTCAGACTTGAACTTTTCAACTAGTATGCATCCGCAAACCGAATGAGTGAATGCATTATTAGAGACATCTCTTAGACAATATGTGAGTGCCATACAAAGGGACTAACCAAAGTTGTTGGACGTAGCCCAATTCTCATACAACTTGCAACGAATCAAAGTCCATTCGAGCTAGTGACGGGGCATCAACCACTCACACCTAATGCTGTTGTGACCTATTATACAGGACCGAATCTAGCAACTTATCAATTTGCAAAGGATTGACAAGAGAAAAATGACTTAGCCAAAGCTTTTCTACATAAAGTGGGTAAGTACAACAAGAAGTGGGCAGATCAAAATTGAAGGGATGTGCAATTTTAGGTTGGTGATTCAGTCCTTGCTAAACTACACTTGATTTTGCAACATAATGGCTTGCACAAAGGGCTTGTGCATCGGTATGAGGGACATTTCTGAGTCTTGAAGAGAGTAGGCAAGGTGGCCTACAAGCTGGAGTTGCTGAAAAAGCTCAAAGTCCACCTAATGTTTTATGTGAGTATGCTTAAGCCATTCTATGAGGATCAAGAGGATCTAAATCAAGGCAAGTCAGAACGAACACCAATGGGGGTGAAGGTCTCCTACGATCACAAAGTTGAAAGTATCGAGGTAGACCGTGTGATTAGACGAAAGTACTATAGGCTGAGGCATGAGTACTTTGTGTGATGGAAGGGACTTCCCAATATTGAAGCAAGTTGGGAACCTATCGGGGCCTTATGGCAGTTTCAAGGTAAGATAGACCAGTTCCATGTGGAGGACACGACGAGGGCGTCACTAGAATAGATGGGGAGAATGTCATGGGTTGCGCATGGGAGCATGTAACCATGGCACAATCATATGATCCATCATGATCAAGGGAGGTTATTGGCCCAATCAAACTGGCCCGTTGCTTGGGAAGAATGAAGGCTCATCTACAAAGTATGACCAAGTCAAAGATATGCAATCTTATAGATAACTTGTAAGTTTAAAAGATATAATAAATGTAATTTGATAGCTTTTAATCCTAGCCATTGATGTATTTTAATTCATACCGTTGATTTTAGGGAGGCTCAACTATAAATAGAGGTCTCTCCCCCTTATTGTAAATAATTCATTGAGTAATAAAATTCTTGAGAGCATTCTCTCAAAACTCTCTTTTGTGTTCTTAGCTTTTCTGTCGCTTTGTTCTTATATTTCAAATTCGTTCATCTTTGTTCTTCTTTGGTGCCTTAGAAGAATTCTGTTTGATTTTCAATTATTGGGAGTTAGGTTAACTTAGGTGTTTTTTGAGGAAGAAAACCCTTAAGGCTGCATGGATTGTAAGGTAAAAATCTAAGTCCATGACACTAGTGCCTTACTACTAGCTACAAAAGTGTTTATTTGATCTAGCTATGTTTTGGATTGAGGGTGAATACAATTGTGTATACTATGCTAGTGTGATTTATGAATATGGACTTTACAGCTATGGTAAAAAAGTGGTTTAGCCCAATAAATCTAAATTTTAAATTTGTATATGATCGTAAATATGAATTTATATGTGAATACGACTTTAAATATGTTCTAGACCAGACAAATATGGTGTACATGCTAAAGTTATACTTAATCTCCTTAAAAGTAAATTATGAGTATGGGCATTGCCACTAGGGCAGCCCAATGAAATTGAAACTAAAATAGAATATGCTTACAAATTTATAGTGATGTGGATTATTCAAGAATCGAAGTCGATTTGCTTTATAAAAAGAAGATATCAATGAACTACTATGAAATGGTTTCACGGGATTTAGCCAATTGTCTTGATCGTGTGATATCATTGAGAAATAGGAATCCATGTTATCAAAAGATTTCCTGCGATTATTTCTAGTATGGAATGAGTCAATCATCTACTTTGGTATCTTATTGACCAAAAATGGTGATATTGTTCCTCCATTGATCAAGAATTTCAGTTTTTGAGAAGTATTATGATCATCCAATAAGAAAGGTTTCAATTTTTTCAAATGAACGATTTGAAGACCTATTGATTCTAACAATTGATTGCAATGTTGATCATTCTGACCTTTCAATTCATAGATGTGGATCTCAGACCTATGAATGGAAATATTCCCGAAACTCACAAAGAAAAAAGGAAGTGAGTTAGAAATTTGACTACATTTTTAACACTGCTAATAAGGTGGATATTTATAATTTACATTTTAGAGAGGTTAAAGTACCCTAATAACAAGATACAAGAAAATAATTTTTAGTTTTAAGGAACAATAATGTTTACAGATAGTTTTACTTATTAAAATTTATAAATTTTAAATACTCCTATTATATACTCTTAATCATTTTAATTTTAAAATTTTTTTAATGTGAACTGAGTTGACACTTGTGGTATCAAACTCGGTCCAGCATCTTATAGTATAGATACTTATATTTCTTAATTTAATTAAAAAATAACCAATGCAGATGTTTTTTTGCTTAAATGGAAGACAAGAAAAAGAAAAAGGGGCAAGTTATTGTAATTCTGGAATTCGCAGATCTTCATTTAATATTTAAGAAATACAAATAAATAGTTCAAGCACTCCTCCATGCACCGTCTTAGCTCAATTAAAAAAAATAAAATGTGAAGTTTAACCCAAGCTGTGTCGAAGCACGCATTTGTTTAGGCACATTTGACTTGGACGGCCAAAGTCTTCCTGAGATGGGTACATGCGCCATTTTGGTCACTGAAGTGAATGCTATCTAGGGGGATTTGGCAGCTGGGCTTCCCCAAGCAATACTTCTCAACAACTTGCTTGGATTCTGGCGCTGTGCAATTTCCAATAAAGTAGGCTCCGCAAGCGCCAAATGGATCACCATAGCTGGCAAACTCCACTGCCACGATTTGCTTCTTGCCTGGACATATTAATTCAGCCCTTGGTTTCAAATCATTCACTTTGGGTTGGAGAGTACCATTTTTGGTTTCGAACAATCTCGGGGATGGTGGGTGAATTTCACTCACAGCACTGCAGATTGTATCCCTGTTCACTGTTACTATATGGACATCTTTAGGATTGCCTTCTTCTTCCTCAAGGAGGACAATCAGGTTCTTTGGCTTCAAGTATGCCCGTGGGATGTGGTACCTGCATTACATGAATTTTAGCTTCTTTCTAGTTTATAATTTATATCGGTTAAAAGACTGTTTCAGCGTTTATAGTGTACATACTCGGATTGTGTTGGCTTCTTAAGAGGACTAAGGTAATTGTTCCAATATCGGCCAATGCTTCTACCATTGATCCAAACCATACCCTTCCCCATACCAGTCATAACAATGGCAACTGGGTTGTCCCCTTCTGGTGCATCAAAATATCCCTTGTACCATGTTAATGGTCCTCCTTGGTCTGGCTTTGTCCACTGAACAGACTTTGAGCCTTCTTCAGTAAACAATTTCTTCTTTTCTCCATCAATTCCAACCTGAAAGGGGATTCCAAATTACGTTTAAGAAGCCATCTCCACCACTAAACTATTACTTGAGATTTATTACAGAAAGTGACAAGTCCAGTGGGTACCTGATGGCCCCAACCATTTTGTGATATGTCGAGTGTTCCAGTGTTCAAACCAAGGATGGTGATAGAACGAGGCCCAGCAAACCTTTTCTCCATGTAGGCTCCGCTATCCTGGATTAGCAAACAAAATCACATGTTAATTGATTTTATAAATTTCATTTTAAGCGTAACAAAGTGCTTTAAGTTGCAGAAGCCTTACAGGGAGTCCCACTAAGTAGCCTAAGAGAGCAATATGGTTTTCCCCTTCCTTCAAGCTTACAGCTCTCTGGAAAACAAAGCTCTTCTCAACTTTGCTCCCATGTGCAGAACCGGCGTATTCACCATTTACATAGGCATGGATTCCATGGCCAAGACTTGCAACCCGTAAAACTGGGCTGACATTTTTCTTCATTGGTAAATCACGTCGACCCAACTTAAGGCTGCAGGCAGAAACTCATAGTTCAATATCCTATGTGTAACAGGTGAAAATCAAGGTGTTCATTTAAGTTTCAACTCACCTAGTTGTGTACCAAGCATAGTCGGTTGTATCTTTGGTCAAATGAAAAAGCTCCCTTGGCACGTCAAACTTAAATCCAAGTCCGACAGGAGGGACTTCCCTGTACATCTCCCAGTTAAAGTTCTTGTTTGCAATTTCTGATCTTACAAAGTTTCTTGAGTTATGTTGAGTTGTGACCTGAGTTAAAAAATCAATGGTAAGTTAATTCACAGGTTGTAAAACACAATGGGGCAGCTTATGTGAGCTTGTAGAATTGGAGATACCAGTTGAGTGTTGAAAACCACGGTCTTGCAATCAGGGAGGACGCTAATGGAACGAGCCGGCAGGCGAATGTCCTGGCCCCTGAAATTCACATGTTGTGCCAGACGAGTGTTATTGTTGGCCAAGAAAGCCGCACAAGCTGAAGTTCCAGGTTGTTGCCAGACTATAGCCTGCAATATCGCAATACATTAACTTAATTCCCTAGTAGACTAACCAATATCTATTTACCCAAAATCCAATTCGATTACTCCGTATAGTTGCATTGCTTACCTGTTGATCTGGACCCAACTTTAGAGTAGTAGGAACCCCCCAAAATAGAGCCCTTTTGCACAAACTCAAGGCCCTGTGGACGTCCTTAAGATGACCCCACTTTGGTTCCCTTTGAAGACCTAAAGCATTAAAATGTGAAAGTTAGCTGCATACACAACTTCAATCCATAGATCATCAGATAACATGTTCTTAATCCTACCAAATTCATCAAGAGGGGCTTCGTCATAGTAACGAGTTGTTGTAAATGAGGCACTTGTCCTGCCAAAATTGGTGCCACCATAGTACTGCAGACACAAAAAGAACAGTGAGCTTTGTCTAAAAAGAGTGTCATTTAGCTAAGAAATGAACCCAGAGAAGACAGCCAATTATCTTCCTATACCATATAGTAGTTGACCATGCTTCCATTTTTGGAGAAGAATCGAGCAACTGAGTATGCCAAATCTTCAGCTGACCTTTGGGATGGTGGATCACCGAATACTCTATACCTGAATCGTTAAAAAACCCATTGAAACAGCCACAAAATTAGCCTATATATACACCAACATATTCGAATCTTCTTTAACATCTTCATATAAACTGCACCACTACTTACTGTGCAGTCCAGTTCTCAGTCCACAATGCCGGCTTGTTGCGCTTATTTGGACCATAGAAAGTATCTCCACAGTGCCTTCCATTGCATGTATTGATCTGAAGAACCAAGTATATTACATTTCTCACTTTGTTATGCCATAATAAACACGTTTTCCATCTCATTTTTTTTTTATCAATTATAAACTTACAACGGGATCTGGGGCATCCTCTGCTTGCACATGATCCATGGGACATTGGCATTCAAGCTAAGGGCCAGTTTTCCAGCCCATTGAACATAACTATCCCCTTTTTCCCTGAATGCTCGTTGAATAGTGTTGTATTCATTCTCGATCTGTGCTAAAATAATAGGTCCTCCTTGTGGAGCAAACAACTTCTCTTGCTTCAGTTTGTCAACAATCATGGTCACAAACCTTTTCATGTGTTTCTATACAAGTTAAAAGTTTGGTTCAGATTTGAAGCCTTGCATCATATTTTGTGTATAACTTTGATGTATTTATCCCTCAGAACATTACCTTGAAAGGTTCATTATCGGATCGGAAAATGATGTCGGGGACCTCTCTTAACCAATATGGTAATCCTCTGATAGTTTCAGTGCGAAAAAGTCAATATGGTGGACTCGTATCAATTTTAAAGAAGAATTTGAGAAAGTTTAAATGGTTACCCGTGATTCCATTCAGCCTGGATAAAGGGGCCAACCCTAACGACTGCATACAACTTATGCTCATGAATCAACTTGATGAACTTCACCAAGTCAAATTCTCCTTCAAAGTTGTACTGTCCCTCAACTGGTTCGTGTCCATTCCAGAAAACATACGTCTCAATCGTATTGATGCCTCCCTGCTTAGCTTTTTTAATCAGGTCCGGCCACATCTGCAAAATCCCAGTAGTTGTAAATAATCTAAATCCATCCATCCATCCATCAACCAAACTATATTATACAGAGAGAAAAGCAAAAGATGCATACATCTGGGGTGCTACGTGGGTAATGGATAGCTCCCGAAAAGAGAAGCTCTCGTTTGCCATTGATGATCAAGGACCTTGCGTCATATGTCACGCCCTGAGCCTTCTGACCTCCTACCTTACCTTCTTCGTCCCCTTCCTCGGTATCCTTCTGAATCTCTTCGACATTTGCATTGCTATAAGCAATCAACAACGTCGACAAAAAGAATATCATGAGTAAACGCCGAGGTTCTACCATTGTTATATATACCAGTAGAAGAACCTTTTATTCTTTGGGGTTGGAGCGGCGTTGCTACTATAAGTAACGAAAGGAGCCTCACTTTTACGGGGAGCCTCTTTAGCTTGGCAAAGAGGAGAAGCTCGAAGAACAACGTAGCATAAAGTCAATTATTTATAGTGTTGGGATTACTATTTTTAACCATCGAATGTTTGCTGGTTTTACTATTTTTTGTTGAGAAAATTTGCTATCTTTGGAAGAAATTGAATTTTGGCTGTCACAGATTATCTAATCTTGTGGTGAAATGTTTGTTAAATTAATATTTTTTATAATGATGAATCTCATATGTTATTATAATATCTATTAATATAATCTCATAAATATTTGTATTATTATATTTATATTTAAGATTTGTGTCATGCAACTTTTAAAAATTAAAAATCTCATATGGCATGTTTCTTTTTTTGGTCATGCAACTTGTTCTAAATTCCTTATTACACAATATTTATTTTAAACTCATTTATATATTATTACTTTATAAATTACCTGTTTTCATTTTTTATATATTATTTATTCCAAACTTATACATATATTACCTATTTATATATATATATATAATTTATTTATTGATTTGTATATTGTTGATTTCAAATTTTTTCTCTTATTATTCATTTTCAAATTCATTCTTTTTAAATTTGTTTACATTTTACTTTGCCTTATATTTTTATTTTATTTTATACTCTTTGTTTTAAATTTATTGGTCTTTGATTATTGATGCTAGTATTTAAATAATTGTCATTATGTGTTTTATAAATTGTTTATTTGTATTTTCATATTGTCGTTTTTATCAAAGTTTTACGCATCCTTTTAAACTTTAATGCATGAGACAAGCTTAGTTTTAGGGTTAAAATGTCGTATCCTAACTTAATGGATGTGACATCTTATTACTTCGGGACAAGGAGGTCTTAACATCAAATTCGATTTATTCGGGTTTTTAAATAGGATTGTATTTTAAAATCTTTTCAAATTTTCGACATTAGGACGTTAATTAATCAATTAGGTACTAATTTTTGGGCGTTCTGAGGTGCTAATCCTTCCTCGTATGCGTAATCGACTCGAGCCCGTTTCTCGAATTTTGTAAACCAAAATCATTATTTTAATAAATCAAAATATTTTATTAAAATGATTAATCTCAAGGTGACCCGAACACACCTCAAAAAAAGATTGGTGGCGACTCCATTTCGTTTTAAAAGTTGACCCCATTTTTCAAAATAAAAATAGTTTCGACAACTTGATGACTCCATTGGGGACTGTTGACACCAATTTTTTTGGATGGAAACGGGGTCGACTCGGGTTTTGAAAAATAAAATCGATTGTGGGAGTCGCCACCAATCCTTTTTGATAAGGTGTGATCGGGTCACCTTGAAAAGTGGTTGTTTTTAATAAACGATTTGATTTTATTAAAACAACGAGTTTCGTCTACGAAATTCAGAAAAATGGGTTTGGGAGTCGGTTACGTACGAGGAAGGATTAGCACCCTCGTAACGCCCAAAATTGGTACCTAGTTGATTAGTTAAAGTCTTAATGTCGAAAATTGAAAGCTTTGAAGAATTTTAAAAATACGATCCTTGTATTAAAATGCTGAAAATTTTGGGAAAACGGGAGGCATATTCCACGTTAATTGAGAAAGAAAGCATCATATGCAGTAAGTTAGGACACAATGTCTCGAATTCCCGATACGTAAAAATGCTTGTTTAAAAGATATTTTCGAAATCTGGCTATTTACTCGTTCTTTAGTTAAAAATTTAAAAAGATGATTTATCTTGTGGTGAAATGTTTGTTAAATTAATATTTTTTATAATGATGATTATAATCTCATATGTTTTTATAATATCTATTAATATAATCTCATAAATATTTGTATTATTATATTTATATTTAAGATTTGTGTCATGCAACTTTTAAAAATTAAAATCTCATATGGCATGTTTTTTTTGTTTGTGTCATGCAACTTGTTCTAAATTCCTTATTACACAATATTTATTTTAAATTCATTTATATATTATTACTTTATATGTTACCTATTTTCATTTTTATATATTATTTATTCTAAACTTATACATATATTACCTATTTATATATATATATATAATTTATTTATTGATTTGTATATTGTTGATTTCAAATTTCTTTTTCTCTTATTATTAATTTTCAAATTCATTATTTTTAAATTCGTTTACATTTTATTTTGCCTTATTTCTTTTATTTTATACTCTTTGTTTTAAATTCATTGGTATTTGATTATTGATTCTAGTATTTAAATAATTGTCATTATGTGTTTTATAAATTGTTTATTTGTATTTTCATATTGCCGTTTTTTAATCAAAG
This sequence comes from Gossypium raimondii, assembly GCF_025698545.1. Classification (NCBI taxonomy): domain Eukaryota; kingdom Viridiplantae; phylum Streptophyta; class Magnoliopsida; order Malvales; family Malvaceae; genus Gossypium; species Gossypium raimondii. The sequence continues at coordinate 43,054,793 of NC_068565.1, forward strand.
TTTTTACGCATCGTTTTAATATTGCTTTAATTTTCTCTAATTTTTAAAAAGAAAACTTTTAAAAATAAGGCAGTATTCGGTACTTTGGAGCTTTGAGAAAATCGTGCCCTAACTTACTGGGTTTCGATTTTTTTTATCCAAATAACCGAATATCCTTTTTAAACTTTAATGCATGAGACAAGCTTAGTTTCGAGGGTTAAAATGTCGTATCCTAACTTACTGGATGTGACATCTTATTACTTCGGGACAATGAGGTCTTAACATCAAATTCGATTTATTCAGGTTTTTAAAAAGGATCGTATTTTAAAATCTTTTCAAATTTTTGACATTAGGACGTTAATTAATCAATTAGGTACCAATTTTTGGGCGTTACGAGAGTGCTAATCCTTCCTCGTGCGTAACTGACTCTCGAGCCCGTTTTCTCGAATTTTGTAGACCAAAATCATTATTTTAATAAATCAAAATATTTTATTAAAATGATTAATCTCAAGGTGACCCGATCACACCTCAAAAAAAGATTGGTGGCGACTCCATTTTCGTTTTAAAAGTCGACCCCATTTTTCAAAATAAAAATGGTTTAGACAACTTGGCGACTCCACTGGGGACCATAAGAGAGTCAAGCCGTAAATTGATTAATTTTTGTCTTTTTTGTCGAAAGTTGAAATTTTGGTTTTTAACATATGATCCTCTCATTGCATTTCATCTGTTTTGAGTTATAGTTTTCATCATGTTTTGTATTTTAAATTTTTATATCTCCACACATTGCATTGCATGACCGTTGGTCACACCCTTTTAAGTGGGAGTGAGAAGCTGCTCCTTCATGAGGCTTTCACCTCCGTGCAGGATAGTGGATTGCTTCCGGGATATATCCGTACCTATGTCTTCGTGATATTTTCATCTCTGTGCAGCCATAGGGAAATGTATTCCCCTGAATTGAACTCGGTCCATATGAGCCTATAATGGGTGAGGATCAAGGAATCTGCTGGTTCAGGTACCCTTGCGTTAGAACCAAACCGTATATAGAGAGCCCTAAGAACCTACCCTAGTGGTCACCCAGATAGGTGTTCTATTCTGTTGTTTATTTCTTTTGTACTGGCGTATTTTGTTTTGTTTATGATTGCTTTGCATTTTCATCATAGAAAAGAGGTGTTGATTCAAATTTGATTGCTAAATAGAAAATCTTGTCATGGAAAATGAATTTCTTGATAAAGTGGAATATAATGCGATTGTCCGAATAAAGTCTGATTAAACACAACGAGAGAAGGCTGGAAGTTCGTGGAGGAATATACGAATATGCTTCGCTGCTTGAGGATTCAAACTGACAAAGATTATTCGAGAGCTGTCACGTCTCAAAGAAACTAAAGAGCATTGCGGGGTGAGTAATGGGTCGTGGCTCGGGTCAAACAAAAAGGAGATAGTAGAGACAGATTTTGGAAAATTCGCAAGATTTGATCCTAGCATCTGGATATGAAGAAAAATATCGATGTCTTCACCTGGAATATGAGGGCAAAGCGGCATATGTAATCCGTTTTATGTAAAGAAATTTGTTTTCTAGAAAATTTATTCTAATGGAATTGAATTCAGAATTAATGCCTCTCTTTATTTTTACATTCATTCCATGCATCTGCATTACATTGCATCATATGCATTAGATATTCATAAAAAGGACCCTAATTAGGTAAAATTATTTCAGTTAACCTGGGGACCAAAAAAAAAGTCTATCGACTAAGCATCGTTACAGTACTCGCGTAAGAACAAAAGTAATGGACCAAAGATTGGAAAGGTTAGAACATATTCAAAGAGAAATGCAAGACCAGTTGCAAATGCAAATGCAGGAGCAATTGACCAAAATTCAGCAAGATATGAGGGACCAGATGTTAGAGTCTTAAAAGAATATGATGGATCAATTGACCCAATTGTTAACCGGGGGCTAGAAAAAGGGAAAAGCCATATGGTCAATTCTGGACATGATAATGACGAACCTCTGGGTTTCACCCCGATAAATGCTCAGACACAACCCGGGGTGTACCCATGAGGACCATCTGTTACGATCAGGCCTCAACAATATCAGGTCGGTACCTCTGTACCAATAAACTACCTGATATGTTCAGTTTCTAATCCGGGGAATAATCCAACTAATCTTGTTGTCCCTGATCTCGATGAGGTGGTAGAAATGGAAAAGGCAAAGGTAGATCTGCTGAAACAACTTAAGAACCGATACAGATGGCTGGAAGAGAAATTTAAAGCAATGGAAAATGCTGACTACCATTATGGGGTTGACGCTAAAGACTTGAGCCTGGTCCCAGATCTAGTACTCTCGCCAAAGTTCAAAACTCCAGAGTTTGAAAAGTACAATGGGACTAGTTGTCCTGAAGCTCACATCACGATGTTCTGTCGAAGGATGACAGGATATGTTAATAATGACCAGTTATTAATACATTGCTTCCAAGACAGTCTGATCGGGTCAGCAGCAAAATGGTACAACCAATTGAGCAGTGCTAAAATTAATTCATGGAAAGACTTAGCACAAGCTTTTATGAAGCAGTATAATCATGTAACAAACATGACACCCGGCAGAATTACTTTACAGAATATGAAAAAGAAGCAAAGTGAGAGCTTCAGACAATATGCCCAAAGATGAAGAGAGGTGGCAACACAAGTTCAGCTACCACTTTTGGAGAAAGAAATGGCGATGCTTTTCATTAATACTCTGAAAGCTCCGTTCATCAACCACATGTTGGGAAGTGCTACCATAAGCTTTTCAGATATGGTAATGTCCGGCGAGATAATCGAAAACGAGATACGGAGTGGGAAGATAGACGCAGGAAAAAGTGCCAAACGGTCAACCCCGAGAAACAGGGAAAATAAAGTGAATAACTTGAGCACCAGGCATTCCAAATCAGTCACTGTAGGTCAATCGAGGACCATAACCACTAGCTATCAAGGCAGGAATCCAACTCGAGACCAAATACAGAAAGGCTCCAGTTCACATCCATCCCAATGACATATAATGAGCTGTATCAGAATCTTTTTTATGTGCATGTGCTGTCTCCGTCCTACTCAGAACCTATGCAACCTCCATTCCCAAAATGGTATAACAAGAATGCCCAATGCAAGTACCACGTGGGAATAATGGGTCACTCAATCGAAAACTGCACTACATTTAAAAAGTTGGTCGAAAGGTTCATTAAAATGGGAATTGCGAAGTTTGACGTTTCATCAGAACCTAATCACTTTGATGAGGCAGTAAATGCGATAATTGAAGGAGGAGGCAAGAAAGTTGTGACTCCTTGAAGAAGTCAAAAGCCTAGAGGGAATATCAGAGAATCTGAACATTAATGATGTATCCGAAGAGGGAACCGGGGAATAAAGTTTCCAAGCCTTTTCATACTTGGGAGTGTTTTGAACAATGGGACTGTGGAAGAGATCCTTGTATTCTTAGAGATAATCTAGAGTAATATTCAAAACACACTTGTTGCTTTAAAGCATAGAGGCAATAAGAATCCTTTTGTGAAATAGGCTTGTGTCAAAATCTTTATTTCAATAAAATGCATCTTTTTGAGCAAACATTCTTTCATTCTTTTCATTTATAGATTCTTTTGTTCTTTGGACTCTCTTTTAAATATTATTTTATTCTTCTTTCATACAAATAATTGTCCTTAGATTTATTTATTCTTTGGAATCCGCCTTTGTACCTACAATAGGTCTTCAGATATCAACAACATGAGCGATGTTGCTACTGACTCAGAATCTCTTTTTGAGTAAGATATGTGTCTAGGAGGATCTCTGGACTTTGAATATTACTGAAATTGTAACCTATCTCTTTATTTGTTAAGGATGGTAGAACAAGATGAAAAAACAGATCCTACCTTACAAAAGTTTATTTTACTTTTTGTTTTAAATTCATTGGTCTTTGATTATGGATGCTAGTATTTAAATAATTGCCATTATGTGTTTTATAAATTGTTTATTTGTATTTTCATATTACCGTTTTTTTATCAAAGTTTTTAAGCATCATTTTAATATTGCGTCAATTTTCCCCAATTTTAAAAAAGAAAACTTTTAAAAATAAGGCAATATTCGGTACTTTGGAGCTTTGAGAAAATCGTGCCCTAACTTATTGAGTTTCGATTTTTTTGATCCAAATAACCGAATATCCTTTTTAAACTTTAATGCATGAGACAAGCTTAGTTTCGAGGGTTAAAATGTCGTATCCTAACTTACTGGATGTGACATTTTATTACTTCGGGACAAGGAGGTCTTAACATCAAATTCGATTTATTCAGGTTTTTAAAGAGGATCGTATTTTAAAATCTTTTCAAATTTTCGACATTAGGACATTAATTAATCAATTAGGTACCAATTTTTGGGCGTTACGAGGGTGCTAATCCTTCCTCATGCGTAACCGACTCTCGAGCCCATTTTCTCGAATTTCGTAGACCAAAATCATTATTTTAAGAAATTAAAATATTTTATTAAAATGATTAATCTCAAGGTGACCCGACCACAGTTCAAAAAAAGATTGGTGACGACTCCATTTTCGTTTTAAAAGTCGACCTCGTTTTTCAAAATAAAAATGGTTTCGACACTAGTCTATCACTCATATGTTTCTTCCTCCCATCAATCAAAATTTTCTTTTTCTTCATTCATTTTATGTTTTTGTCTTCTTAGTTTGTAAATCTATTTTCTAAATATTTTTATTATTTTCATAAGTTGTGATAGATAGATATGGTGTTTGTCGTCATTGAAACTTCACCCACCACCAACAATTTCTCTTATAAAGTGGGTGGCTCTTCATTAACTTCTTAATTTATTTATGTTTTGAATGTATGTCAGAATAATAAATAATTTCACAAGTCAGTTTGGACTCGTGTTATATTAAGTTTTATATGTTTTTTTTATTTTTTTAATTGTTTAATAAGCCTTCACTTTTAAAAGTTTTTGTATGTTCTTGTAACATATTTTTTTAGTCTTGTTTTTGCAAATGATTTTAGGGATGGTTTTGTCGTTGTCCTCTCCGGTTAGGTGGATGCTTAGTTCTTTTGCCGATATATGTCTGCTACTTTGGACCATACAGGGTTAATTTATTTATCGTATTAAGTGTTTGCAATCACTCGAGATATGTTGTGCTTAAGTTGTGATAGAGCCAATTGTTAACATTCATAATGTTCTGTTAATGTTGAAGTTGAAACCTTTATTGTGTTGATGGAGTTTGTCCTTCACCGCTTACAATGAGTTTTTGTTATTTTTTTCTCGAATTGCATGATACTATTCATGAAATTAATTAAAACATTTCCCTTTAAAAAAAATTTTGTGCCATGAATCAATTCACGGTCAATTCTATTAAAAATAATACTAAAATACCTCTTTTATACAAGATAAATTATATTAGTGCTAAGATATTTTTGTCTTTTATATTTTTATATTAAATTAATGAAAACTTGTACAAAACTAAATTTTAACTTACACAATAAAATTTTTAAAATTTTAAATTCACTATTTTAAAGTTCCATTTGCAATAAACATATTTATTATATTATTTTTCTCATATCGTAAGTATAGTTTCACTATTATCCTTGCTGACAATCTACTTTTATGCTCAATATAAGAGACCTTATATTTACCTAAACCTAATAATCTAATAAGAAATGTTACATTCTATAATTAGTCTCTCTAGTTTTATTAAACTTATGAATCGTAATTTCCTATTCGTATTATATTATTTAATTTAAATTCAAACTTGGATAATGTTATTTAAACTATTTGCAGATAATAAACGAATATAAATTTTAAATAATTTTTGAATTTATATCTTAAATTTAAACAATGCATATATTAAACCTAATTTAAACTTACTAAATTAATTTTTATATTTTAAGTCTTTTAATTCCTATGCTTTTTTTTATGTTTTTAAATCTTAATTTTATCGTTAACTCTTAGCTTGTACCATTAAAAAATATAACTATAAACAATGATCAATAAGAATATGATACAAGAAAAGGGATCAATTTGATAAGCCACGTAAATCACATGAAGTAATTAAAGAATTCTTTGGTAAAGAAAAAAAAGATTGAAAGGAAAACTAAACTCTAACTAGTCCTTTTCCACAAGAATTAGGAGACTCTTTAGAGGAGTAACGAGCCAAGTCGGACTCATAGTGGACCTTTGAGTCAAATTTGTCAAATGATCTGTACACATATTATCTTCTCGAAGAATATGTCTAATTTTAACAACCCAACTTTCATTTATCAATGTCAAATAGCTCGAGATGAAGTGTAACAGCCCGATTTTCAGTGATGTCGGAAATAGTGATTCGAGGCCACCAAATCTGGCGAGTAAGCTCGTAAATTTTATTATTTAATATTTACGAATCAAATATGGTTTTAAAAAAATTGAATTAGTAATTTATGTCTTATAATGAATTATTAGATTCGAGTGATAAAACCCTAGTTCAAGTGGTTTTAGAAAATGAGGTATCGGGACCTCGTTTCTATAAACCGAGCTGTAAATATTTTTATAAATGTTTACAGAGTGTCATTAAGGTAGTATTAAAGTTTTGTTGAAAAATTTTAATGTTTCGACAGCTAATTAATAAAAAAGGACAAAACTGAAAAAGGTACAAAACTTGCTAATTATAATAATAAAGTGACTAAATAACTTGATTAATAAATACATAAGGACCTAAATAGAAATTATGCCTAAATGAAAAGATGAGGTGGCATAACATGGAAAAAAAGAAGAGGCTATTAATGGCAAAATTGTAATTAAATTGAAATTAAAATAAAATAAAATAAAATAAAAGTGAAATTAGAAAGTTTCTAGGCAATTCTTTATTCTTCTCCCAATTTTCGGTTTAAAAACAGACATGGGAGAGCTCCTTGAGCTGGTTCTTCAATTTTGCTTCATGTGAGTTCAATTCTTACTCGTTTCTTGTAATTTTTATGCTTTTGAGATTGTTACAATTAGGTCCAACTAAATCTTACTCTAGTTTTTTATTTTGTTAAAGATTTTGAATGTTTTCATTGATGAATATATATGATTTTAGTTGTTAAATGATGAATTTGAGATGTTGTTTGATATTTAAAAGTATTTTATTAAGTAATTTTGATGAATTTTTCGAGTAGGGACTAATTTGTTGAAATAGTAAAAAATACAAGGGTTTGTTGTGAAATTATTGCAAAATTGAGTTGTATTGAATGCTATGAATATTCTTCTAGCATGGTTTTGCATTAAAATGATTAATTTGCATGATTTGGGCTCGAGACTAAATTGAATAAAAGCAAAATTTTAGGAGCAATTTTGTAAAAATATCAAAATGATCAAATTGCATGAAATGAATTTTTTATTATTTAAATTAATAAATTGAATGAAATATTAATTTAGATCAAGATCGGGTGAAAAATCGAGGAAAATAAAAAATTACCAAAATGCCCATGTATCTTGGTATTTCTGCAATTTAGCCTGGTAAGTTTGTATGAACTATATTCTGTATAATTTTGATTAAATTGAATGTTATTTGGTGATGGGTATTATATATATGTGTGTGTTCTATTTTTGGAATTGAATTATTATTGCAAATATATTATTGAATTTAATACTTAGTTTGGATTGAACGCGAGATTGAGTACAATCGTTCTATGGCAAATGATGAATTGACGGATAAGACCATAACTAGGATATGACACTATGAATGTAAGACGATGATTGAACCATGGCGGTTTTTATATGTAAGACCATAGCTGGGCTATGGCATTCTGTTGGTAAGACCATAACTGGTTATGGCACTACGAATGTAAATGATGAATTGACGGAAAATGTAAAGGATGAATTGACGGCAAATTACCCAAGTAAATCGAGGTTCAGAATTTGTTGCGAACTTTCGTGTTTACTTTCTATTTAGCTCTCACGAGTTTCTGTTCAGCCTTCGGGCTTCTGTAAACGATGTACTCATATCCGTAATTCGTTCTTCGAATGGTAAAATAACAGGAGCTGTTTTTGGATGATATATGTATATGAAGAAACAGTAAGAAAATGATATTTGTCATGATATGTATATATATCAATATCTTGATATGTTGATACTTGGGAATTATGTAAGTTGTGATGAGAAATAAACTCAAGTGTGATATGTTGATAAAATAAGTTTATCAATGTTGAATTTATATGAAATATGCTCAAGTATGCTAACAAGTGTTGTTGTTGACGCTTAGACAAGTGTCAAGTTACTGGTTAAATGGTAATATGTTTATCATATGATGCATTGAAAGGGTAAGTGCTCAAATGAAAATATATTTGTGCTCATGAAAGAGTGGTAAGTTTTTAGTTATGCAATTTCTTATAAAATGAGTTATCGTGTGATTAATTCGAAAAAAGTCTATGTTTAAATGCACTAGCTTGTATCTATGGTTGAATGATATGCTTATGAATGGTGTGTTATGCATATGGAATGAGTATGGAAAGTTTAAAAACATAAATGAAAATAAAGAACTATTGGAAGAGTTAAAGTTGTTTAAAATCCTACTATGCTAGGAATATTATGTATAAGTGATCTTGTAGATTTATTCACTTAGTGAGTTGCTAAATATAACTTCATTAATATTGTGGCGGAACATTAGATTATTCTTGATAAGTATAAATTTCATATTTGAATGGAAGTATTATGATTAAATTTTATACGAGCTTACTAAGCATTCATTACTTATGTATTTGTTTTCTTCTACTTTTTAGATTATTGGAAGCATTCACTTAGTGAGTTGTTAAATATAACTTCATGAATATTGTGGCAGCAACATTAGATTATTCTTGATAAGTATAAATTTCATATTTGAAAAGGAAGTATTATGATTAAAGTTTATATGAGCTTACTAAGCATTCATTGCTTATGTATTTGTTTTCTTCTACTTTTCAGATTATCGGAAGCTCGATTGGGTTGGAAGCTTGTCAGAGATATATCATGCCATCCATTGGTTCTATCGATATTTTCGAATGTTTTGATTTTGGTTATAATGGCATGTGTGGGTATTTTGTTTAATGATTGCTTATATGTAGTGTGTTGAGTTTAGCCACTTATTTTGGCTTGTTTTGAATGTCTAATTATGGCTTGTTGATATATGAAATGTTGATTGTAGAGAGACCCAAAATTGGTTGAGAAATATGGCTTGTAAAATTGCCTATTTTCGTCCACACGGGCAAAGACATGGGCATGTGTCCCCTACTCCTAAGTAAATTTTTAAAATTTTGGGAAAAATTCCCTAAATACCCGGTTTAGTCCCGATTCACTTCTAAGGTGAATATTGGGCCTCGAAGGTCCATCTAAGGGACAATATGAGTGTTATATAGTTGATTCTTAATATGTGTAACAAAATTTGGGAAATGTCCGTATTTAATTCGTAAAGTTCAGTAATGCTCTGTAACCCTGTTCCTGTAACAGATGAGGGTTAGGGGTGTTACATGAAGTTGCTAAACGAATAACACTTATAAGATGGTCTGATTAGAAACTGAACAATTAACATTGCATCAAGCTCAACTATGAACCTTTGGATACCAACCGACTTAGCTACCCATAAAGCTCTGCTTGTACATTATCTAAGAGACGAATCTTTAATACAAACTCTTGGATCCAATTACCAAACTCATCCCGACTGGCCAATGCAAGCCATGTATGGGTTTTCATTACTGTATCAGTGTTAAGCAAACACACCCTTGCTAGTTATCTATTCCATTGGACCCAATGGGGTCCCCTAACAAGAGTAGGAACCGTCAATTGCATGGCCTGTGTTATGTATTTGGAAAACCTTCTTGCATACTCCCAACGTTTGCAAAGCCAGAAAAGTTTTCCCTTGAAAAACTTTTGCATTACGAGCTTTCCATAAGCCCATAAAATAGTGACAAAGAGCATGCCCTGAGGTAAACCAAAACTCACCATCATCGTCATCCTATAGTTCATTTTCAGTCAATCTGAAAAGGGCATACTATAGAAATTTTGTAGCACATTATTCGTGTGCAACTCAATCTAGATATCCTTAATTGATCGGCAATCACATAGTATACGATTAATTGATTCAATCAGGTCACTACACGTGATACATGAAGCAGGTATGGACAAGGTTTTTTTCCTACTAACCTCATTGGTATTCAATTGATCCAAATACGCAAGCCAGACAAAAAAAAACCAAATGCGCTCAGGGCATTTAAAGTGCCAAATCTAGTTTATTTTTTGTGTTGAATCCAAATTCATAGCAGAGGAAACGGAGAACCAGCTTGTGCTTTCCAACCCCCATAAACATCTATCAGACAACATATTCTGATTCACTACAGGAAGTGGCATTGTCGTAATGGCAAGAGTGACGAAATGCAATAATTCCATATCGATACGATATATGTCCCAAAGCCCATCTGCCAGAAAGAAATCAGCAACTCAATAATTGTTCTCGACTTCAAAAGACCCCTCCAAGTCGAAGAAATGTTCACTTTCAACTTGGCCTGCAAAATATTACAATGCGGAAGGTATTTTGTCCAAAAGATCCGGCACCAAAATGAACCATGTTGAGTGAATGTTCTCCAAATAGATTTAGTGAGCATGGTCAAATTATTTAAACGAGCTTTATGTAGCCCTAACTCCCCAGTAGATTTCTCACGACATACCAAATCCCAGTTCACTTAGTGTCTATAAGAGTAAGTGTAACGATCCAATTTTTAGTGGTGTCAAAAAATACGGCTTCGGAACCTTATTTTTGTATTTGAGCCTGTAAGGATGAAAAAAAATGATTAAAGAAATTAATATGAAAATAATAAAAATCGGTTAAGTAAATAAGCCAAAAAAGTAGTTAATCAAAATTCAATGACTAAATTGTAAAAGTACAATCGCTATTGAGTTTTAATTTAGAAAATGCTTGGGGACCTAGATAGAAATTATCCAACGAACTAAAATGGTTAATAAACCAATTTTTAGCATAAGTTAATGAATGATGATGAAGGTCCACTTAGTTTAATTAATAGTAAGATTAATTATAATTAAACCTTAATTAAGTTAATTAAAGAAATTTAATTAATGGTTAATCATTATATAAATACCAAAGTAAGTGGAGAAAGATGATAATTCATCATCTTCTTCACATTCCACTTGAGGAAAACAAAAGAACCACCATTATTGAAGTTTAAGCATTCGACCAAGCAAATTTATGAGGCAATCTAGTAATTTTTTTGTAATTTTTATAGATTTATGATAATGAGAGCTTGATTTAGCTAAGCCTATGTATCAATTTGCTCAATTGTTGAGTTGTTAGAAAATTTCCATTAAAGATAAATTGATGAATTAGAATTGAATTTGATAGATATTTGCTATGTGACAGCCCGTGTCCCAAACCGTGTGAAACCAAAAACTTACCTAAAATCAAGCTATTCCAAGTCCAATTCACACCTAACCATTCAAACTATGTGGGCACACATTCAAGGGATTCAAACATCATTCAAACACACATAAACATGCCATTCCAAACATCCTAAATCACCTAACCAATATGCCATTCGAAGGCACCACAATTGTATCAAAACACAACTTACCAAAAACAAGCCAATATTGCATATTTCCAAGCATAATAACCTAGTTCAATTAACTACCATACATGACCATTTGCAAGCCATCAGAAACATGCCAAAAGAACCGTATTTACAAGCACTTAAAAGTGACCAATATGACATATCTTGGTAAGACATTAAAGTGCACAAAACCAATAGAAACTCTAAAGCTTAAACATACCAAAACATACATTACAAAGATCCTATACATGCCATTATTAACCTTGGCCAAAATATACAAAATCTACCTATATGACTGATGGATAGTGTGATAGGTCTCCAACGAGCTTCCAATCGATCGAGCTTCTAATAATCTATAAGACAAAGGAAAGTAACTACGTAAGCAACGACTGCTTAGTAAATTCGTATAAACTAAAACATAACTTACCATTTCTTTAGTACAATTCATAGATTATGCATAAAATCATTACCAATGCCATAAGCTTAGTATAAGCCTATACAACATCATCAAACACACAAGTTAGTACACTTGTCCATGATACAAATGAATTCAACCTTAAGATAAGTAGATTTCCATATATAAATATATATCATTAAACTCATTAATCTTTCCATAAGATCATGATTCATTACATTTGCATACTTACCACTTCCCTTCAATTTCTTACCCGCTGAACCATCTAGAATTTCATCGGATACTCGGGAAAGCTCACACATAGTGTGCCTTTACATAGAACTGTAACATTTCCTTTACATCAATGCTCACACAAGCTATGAAATGGGCCTGCTCACACGAGCTGTGGGTCAGAATGCAAGCTACACGATGCTGCTCACACGAGCTGTAGAGAATTCACAAAAAATAGAAGACCTCAGCCATCGGTAGGACATTCAAGACCAACATCCGAAACATAAAATCACTAATGATATGTCATTTGTATCCTAAGAATTCTTAAGGTTCAAATGAGGCTCATTATCTGTCAATCCATCATAGCATAGATAAATTTATACATACATTCATTTACATTAAAAAAACATAGCAATAGTCAATTAACTAACATAAAGACAATCATAGTTCATACGAACTTACCTCGACAACTAGGGCGTAGAAGTAGAATCAAACACTAATCTGAAAATTTAGCTTTTCCTTGAATTAAGTCCGAATGTGGTTTATCTTAATCTAAATAGATAATTTCTATCAATTAAGTACTTATAGAATTCAATTTAATCCATAGTTCATATTTATACAAAATTATAAATTTGCCTTTAACATTTTAATTTTTCATAATTTAGTCCTTAAGCTCATAACTTGAATATAAGTCATTTTAGCCTAAATCCAACTTAACAAATGTTACAAGGGACCTTGAAAAAATCCATTATTACCAACAGTTCATTAAAAAACCCATGGATTTATACTTTTAATAATTTAATCCCTATTTCAAAAATTCAACAAAAATCACTTAACAAAACATATTTATTTTGCAACAAAGATTAATAACATGTCAACTAACATAAAAAAACATTCAAAAACATCCATGGAAAGCCCCTCAAACTTTAATAGTTTTGCAAATTAACCCTCAATCTAGCTAGATTAAGATAAAACGAACTCAAAACATAAAAATCATTAAAAACAAGGCTTGAAAACTCACCATGCAATCACAATATGTTGGTCGAACCTATCTTCTTCTTTAATGGCTAATTTTAGGTTTTCAAAGGAAAGAATAAGGAAGATGATACATAGTTTTAGTTTATCTTTTTCACTTATTTGTTAAATTACCAATTTAACCTTTATAAATCATTTAAACTACCATAAAACCTATACATCACAATCCTCCATTTTAATTATAGTATAATTACCATCTAAATCCATTAACTTTAGATTTCATAGCCATTTGACTCCTTTAACTAATAGAAACCCGCTTTTGCGACCTTTATGATTTAGTCCTTTTCACTTAATTAACTAATTAAACTTTAAAATTTCTTATAAAAATTTAATACGACATTAGTATAATCCCATAGACATTAAATATGTAATAAAATAATAACTCACTCATCGAAATCGTGGTCTCGAAATCATTGTTTCTAACACCATTGAAATTGGGTTGGTACAGTAAGGTACTCACACATTAATTAATTAAATAACATTTTAATTAAATAGTAATATTAAAATTCAGTTAAAATGAGAGTTAATTCCCACACCTTAATGTTGATCTAAATCGTTTGCTCCAATGTAGAAGTTTTGTTTAGGTCTAGTATTGATCGCAAATCAAAACGCATGATTAACCCATTTTAGTCGTGATATATTCGAATAACATGGCTTTTATTACAAGATTTAATGTGAAAATCTCACCAATACTTACCCTCAATTTGAATGCTCGGATTCGTCACTCTCGCGATGTTCACTAATGATTGCTCGAAGGATTGTTAATCGGTCTTTCATGTTAACACAAGATCGTATTAGTACTAATAATTTTTTAAATAATAAATATAAAATACGAATTATTTCGGCCCTATACCATTCAACCATGTCACAAAATTTTAAGACGAAGGATTTTTAATCTCAAAACATCACTTACACTTTTTTCATTACGAGATGATCGAAGGAACTAAAGTGGAGCGAAATCGATGGTTGGATAATCTAAAATAATCGAATAAAAGAAAATAAAATATGTGTTTTAGTCACTAGGGTAATTGACAAGAGAAAGAGAAAGAAAAAACAAAAAATCAGTCACTGGCAACGGCGACGACGGTGGTCCGACTGCGATGGTGGTCTAACTACGGGGGTGCGGTTGTCTAATGGTGGTGCGAAATACAAGTAGGGAGGAGGGTTCAGTTTTTTTAATTGAAATAGAGGAGAAAAAGAGGGAAAAGAAGAAAATCGGTGGAAGAGAAGGTGACCTGCGGCGGTTATGGCGGTGGACACAGCAGCGCAAGATGGAAGAGGGAAGGGGAAATTGAAAGGAAAAGAGAGGGAATGTTGATTGTGGATGGTGGTGAGGTGGTGGTGCAAATAAACTCACGGTGGTGGAAAGAAATGGGTGGTGGTTGTGGTGGCCAAAAATAGAGAAAAATGAGGGGAAGAAAATGAAAAAGATGGAGACTAGGGTGCAAATGAGGGTGATGGATGGTACAAGGGGTTGTGTAACTTAGTCAACCATGACCAGGTTCAATGCACCACAAGCTTATGGCAAGAGAAGAACTTTTGGCAAGGGAGTGAGACAATGAGGGAAAATGGGGATATATTTCATTTTAAAAAGTCAAGTTTGACTCGCTAATGGAGGAAAGAAATCCTTCCTATATGGTAGCGTAGATGGATGGCAAGGCTAGCTAGCACATACTAAAAATGTGCAAATATTAAAATAAAAAAATATGTACACGAAGGGGTTTGAACTAGAGACCTCAAAGATAGCTAAGGAACTTCCTACCACTAAGCTTCAACACTTCCTTATTTTTAATAATACGCGAATAATTTTAAGACGTAAGAGCTAGCAAATTCACCCTCTTTACTAAATCAAATTAATTAAGAAAATGGGATGTGACACAAAGCCTCGAACTGAGTTCTGATTTTCAAAAATGAGTTGACATACATGCATACATAAAAAAGGGAAATTTGGGAAAAACAAGCCACAAAGAATTTTGAAAATGATATTCTACAAAGAAAAATGGGTTCGAGACTCCGATGCTAATTGCCATAGAAAAGTTACTAGTAAATTATTGGTAAATACTTGAGGTGTATTACTATAGACATAGAACTGAAATATTTAGTATTTAATTTTTCTTTGAAACTGTAAGCTACAAAATTAAAAATTAATTGAAGCTAGCTAGTGATTATTTTTTCTGAAACTGTAGATCAATTTTAAGACCATAGGATACATAATAAACAACCGCAGAATGAGGAACCATGGGGCTTAGCGTCGACCTATCCAGGTTTAGTCATTTTATTCACAAGAAATTGTGCCTAACTCTGAGACGAATGACACCGTGATTATGCCTACTTTTGAAGGTGAAAGCTAAGAGGTTACTTGATGCAATGTTCCAAGCGATATTGAGAGTCTTAGAAAAGGTTTTGAAGATTTTGGTTGAAAGGACTAAGATGGAGGAAGAGAGTAAACGCTTAGAGTGCAAGAGAGAGGAAAGAAATAAAGTTCAAAAAAGAGAGAGTATGCTTCCACTAGTCCAAATCCGTGACCTTTAAAGTGGGCCAGAGGAGCCAGACCTCAACGAAAGGTTGTAGTAGTTATTACTGGAGAAACTATTAGATCAGCTAAGATTTCGATTTGTAGATATTGAGGTAAGCGTAATCCAGTAGAGTTTTTGTTAAAATTGGGAATTTGGGTAGAGCGTAATTAGATCTGCAAGATATATGTTGGGAATTTAAGGAGACGCATTGACTGGAATTGTGTTGGAATTAGAGTTGCACAGTGAAAGCTTGGTGGCCCAATTTGACAGAAAAGGGGTAACAGATTTTATGACTAAGAAAATTTCATAAACGAAATTTCTTTAAGGAGGGAAGAATTGTAACATCCCAAAAATCATGGGTTAGTAGAATTGAGTTTGGGAATCGAGAGAGAGAAGTCATGCCCTAATTTTCGAGATTATCTATGCGTTTTTAGGAATAAATAAGGTATTTGTTTGTTGGATAAGTGTTAGTGAAACGTTCCTTGTAACCCAAATTCAAATCCCTCCTCTCTCACCATTTTTATTATTTTGCTAATTTTGCTTGAAACCTTAGTATGTGGCACGCCTTGTTTTTAAAATAAATATTGTAAAATTATTTCAAAAATAAGGAAATAGCTTAGTGGTTAATTGATAAATTCAAACGTGTAAAAATTAAATTGAGCTCTCAAGTTTGAATATTTTTCCATGCAAAATAACTTTTTTTTTACAAAATCCTTTGTTCTTAATGTGTGTGCCATCCATACCCTTGTAACCCTAGGTATAAATTTTAATTTTACACAAAAAATCAGCCCTTATTCTATTTTTACTCACCCTAGTCGTTCCTCCCCTCTCCTCTCCTATTTGATCTTCAATTTTTTTCTTTCTTCCTCCATTGTTGTTGTTGCCTACACCTAGTTTTACCATCTCTTTCTTTTTCTTTTTGTCTCAATATTTGAAAATATCTTCTCCACCATGTTGCTGATATTTTTCCTCATTAAATTCAGCCCCAAATCTGAAATCTTGAACTCCAAGATCGATCTCGAACATTGCAAAAAAAGTGCCATTGTCGTTTCTCTCAACTAACTTGTGTAAGATCTATTCTTTCTTCAATTTTTTGATTAATCTTGTCAATTAAAAACATAAATTTCCATATCTAGAATTTATGGGAATTTTAAATATTTTAAAGTTATTTTTTCAAATTTTTAATGGATCTTTAAATTGTTTTTAAATTAGCCCCGAATCTGGCCACCGTGGGTGGTGGTACGTGCGCCTATATGCAAGAAAGGGAGTTGTTTTATTTCTTGGTTCCAGCCCATTTATTTCCAGCATTAATTTGAGTTCTTGAATCCTCCTAATTAGCCTTTAATCACATGTCAATTATAGAAAAATGTTCTAGATCAATTGACCATTTAGATCTCACAAATCGGGAAGCGTAAATGCAATTACATATAAACTGGTTTGTTGTTTCGACATTGTTGTTGGGTAAATGTTATGGATTGATTAAATGAAGGATTTTAATCAATATTGGCTACTGATTTTTTAGTATGTAAACGTGTTAGGTGCTAACCAGAATGCCCCAAATCAACCGTAAAGCTAAAAGACGGTCGTGCGTACCATTTCTGCCACCTCATCGAGATCAGGGACGAGATTAGTCGGATTATTCCCCGAATTAGAAACTGAGCATATCGGGAAGTTTATTGGTACAGAGGTATCTACCTGACATTGTTGAGGCCAGATCGTAATAGATGGTCCTCGTGGGTACACCTCGGGTTGTGTCTGAGCATTTATCGGGGTGAAACCCGGAGGTTCGTCATTATCATCTCCAGAATTGACCATAGGGCTTTTTCCTTTTTCTAGCCCCCAGTTAACAATTGGTTCAATTGATCCATCATATTCTTTTGGGACTCTAACATCTGGTCCCTCATAGCTTGCTGAATTTTGGTCAATTGCTCCTGCATTTGCATTTGCAACTGATCTTGCATTTACCTTTGAATATGTTCTAACTTTTCCAATCTTTGGTCCATTACTTTTGTTCTTACGCGAGTACCGTAACGATGCTTAGTCGATAGACTTTTTTTTTTGGTTCCCAGGTTAACTGAAATAATTTTACCTAATTAGGGTCCTTTTATGAATATCTAATGCATTTGATGCAATGTAATGCAGATGCATGGAATGAATGCAAAAAGAAAGAGAGGCATTAATTCTGAATTCAATTCCATTAGAATAACTTTTCTAGAAAACAAATTTCTTTACATAAAACGGATTACATATGCGGCTTTGCCCTCATATTCCAGGTGAAGACATCGAACTTTTTCTTCATATCCAGATGCTAGGATCAAATCTTGCAAATTTTCCAAAATCTGTCTCTACTATCTCCTTTTTGTTTGATCCGAGCCATGACCCATTGCTCACCCCGCAATGCTCTTTAGTTTCTTTGAGACGTGACAGCTCTCGAATAATCTTTGTCAGTTTGAATCCTCAAGCAGCGAAGCATATTCGTATATTCCTCCACGAACTTCCAGCCTTCTCTCATTGTGTTTTGTTTGATCCGAGCCATGACCCATTGCTCACCCCGCGATGCTCTTTAGTTTCTTTGAGACGTGACAACTCTCGAATAATCTTTGTCAGTTTGAATCCTCAAGCAGCGAAGCATATTCGTATATTCCTCCACGAACTTCCAGCCTTCTCTCATTGTGTTTAATCAGACCATATTCAGGCAATCGCATTATATTCCATTTTATTAAGAAATTGTTTTCCATGACAAGCTTTTCTATTTAGCAATCAAATTTGAATCAACATCTCTTTTCTATGATGAAAATACAAAGCAATCATAAACAAAACAAAATACGTCAGTACAAAAGAAATAAACAACAGAATAGAACACCTATCTGGCTGACCACTAGGGTTTGGCGCGGCTTTACCTAGGGTAGGTTCTTAGGGCTCTCTATATGCGGTTCGGTTCTAAGGCAAGGGTACCTGAACCAGTAGATTCCTTAATCATCACCCATTATAGGCTCATATGGATCGAGTTCAATTCAGGGGAATACATTTCCCTATGGCTGCACAAAGATGAAAATCTCACGAAGACATAGTACGGATATATTTAGGAAGCAATCCACTATCCTGCACTGAGGTGAAAGCCTCAAGAAGGAGTAGCTTCTCACTCCCACTTAAAAGGGTGTGACCAACGGTCATGCAATGCAATGTGTGGAGATATAAAAATTTAAAATACAAAACATGATGAAAACTATAACTCAAAACAGATGAAATGCAATGAGAGGATCATATGTTAAAAACCAAAATTTCAACTTTCGACAAAAAAGACAAAAATTAATCAATTTACGGCTTGACTCTCTTATGGTCCCCAATAGAGTCGCCAAGTTGTCGAAATCATTTTTATTTTGAAAAATGGTGTCGACTTTTAAAACGAAATGGAGTCGCAACCAATCTTTTTTTGAGGTGTGATCGGGTCACCTTGAGATTAATCATTTTAATAAAATATTTTGATTTATTAAAATAATGATTTTGGTTTACAAAAGTCGAGAAAACTGGCTCGGGAGTCAGTTACACTCGAGGAAGGATTAGCACACTCGTAACGCCCGAAAATTGGTACTTAATTCATTAATTAACATCCTAATATCGAAAATTTGAAAAGATTTTAAAATACGATCCTTTTTAAAAACTTGAATAAATCGAATTTGATGTTAAGACCTCCTTGTCCCGAAGTAATAAGATGTCACATCCAGTAAGTTAGGATACGACATTTTAACCCTCGAAACTAAGCTTGTCTCATGCATTAAAGTTTAAAAAGGATATTCGGTTATTTGGATAAAAAAATCGAAACCTAGTAAGTTAGGGCACGAGTTTCTCAAAGCTCTAAAGTAACGAATATTGCCTTATTTTTAAAAATTTTCTTTTTTAAAATTAGGGAAAATTGACGCAATATTAAAACGATGCGTAAAAACCTTGATAAAAAAATGACAATATGAAAATACAAATAAACAATTTATAAAACACATAATGACAATTATTTAAATACTAGCATCAATAATCAAAGACCAATGAATTTAAAACAAAGAGTATAAAATAAAAAATATATATAAGGCAAAATAAAATGTAAACAAATTTAAAAATAATGAATTTTTAAAAATATTGAAGCTACAACGGCGAATCCTGCTTCCCCGACATTGCAATTAAAAATATTGAAGCCACAACGGCGAATCTTACTTCCCAGGCGGTGCAGTGGAACAGATTGAAGCTACAATGGTGAATCTCGCTTCCCGACATTGCAATTAAAAAGATTGAAGCCACAACGGCGAATCTTACTTCCCAGGTGGTGCAGTGGAACAGATTGAAGCTACAACGGTGAATCCTGCTTCCCCAACATTGCAATTAAAAAGATTGAAGCCACAACGGCGAATCTTACTTCCCAGGTGGTGCAGTGGAATAGAATGAAGCTACAACGGCGGATCTTCTCTCCCCGACATTGCAATCAAAAAGATTGAGGCCACAACGGTGAATCTTATTTCCCAGCGGTGCAGTGGAACAGATTGAAGCTACAACGGTGAATCTCGCTTCCCTGACATTGCAGTTAATAGATTGAAGCTACAACAACAAATCTTACTTCCCCGACATTGCAGTTGAACAGATTGGAGGTGGCAGACCTTATCTCCCTGAAGTTGCAGTAGAGCAGATTGCATCCAGTCTGATCTCCCTAAAGTTGACGTGAAGTATACAGAAGCAGCTAATCCTATCTCCCTGAAGTTGCAGTGGAGCGGATTAAAATGATGAATCCTATACCTCTGAAGTTGCAGTAGGTCGGATTAAAACTATCATAGCAAGTCTTATCTCCCTGACGTTGCCGTCGTCGGAGCTTGCTTGCTGAAGAAATCGACCCCGAAAGGTCGAGTTAGGGAAGCCCCTCCTCTTGGCCTTCGGGCTAGGCGAGTCTAGCCTTTGATCGGGTCTCAAAACGGGGACTTGAACGCCCATTTTGCACAAGGCCGGCCACCACCCATGGTGACGCAACGGCGGCGCTAAGATGACCCAAAGGTCGGGTGTTTAAGAGGAAGAGGGAGGACTTTTTTTTGAATTTTTTTCTTTTTCGGTAGTTGAAATGAATTTTTGGGAAAAAGTGGGGTTTAAATACCCTAGAAAAAAATGGTGTCGTTCGAGCTTAGGGTTCAGAGACCAAAAATAGCGTCGTTTGGTCTCGACCATGCAGTGACTGACCTGTGGGGATCGCGTGTTTTCTTTAAATGGGATATTTTTGTGATCTCTCCGACTTTGCGGTAGCGTTGCAATTTGGCCCTTTTTCATTATTTTCTTTTATTCTAATTTGACCACAAATTTTTATTTTTGTTTCATTTTAATCCATAGCAGCGCAGTGTTTTAAACGCTTGGTTTATTTACCATTTTGGTCCCCCTCTTTCGACGCGTCTCGCAATTTGATCCTTTTCGTCTTTTTATTTTTCGAATCAGCCCTGTATTTTCATTTTTATTTCGATTTAGTCAGTGTTTTAGTATTTTTATTAACTGACCTTATTATTGTTATTATTACCACTATTATTAATTATTATTAGTTTTATTTTCTTTTTATTTATTTGTTATTATTATATTAATGTATTAATTAGTTTTATATTTTTTTCAACTTTATTTTTATTCTATATATGTACATATATGCATTATGCTTGTCCATATTTTATAATATCTTATTTTTATATATATATACACAAACGTATATATGTAAATATTTTTTATATTTTATAACTTATATATATGTATTTGTACATCTATATATCTATACACATTTTTATAAACATATGTATAAAAACATGCTTTCATACACCTTTATTATACATATACATATATATACTTACATATACTTCATACTTCCAAAAATATACATTTTGTTTATATTCTTTATATTTCATAATTTCACATACTTACACATATATGTACATTTTTATATATATATACATACATATATATATATATTCTTTATATTTTAAAATATATTTTGTACATATGTATTTTCTATATTTTATAATTCACACATGCATACATATTTTAATTTATATCTCTATACATATATATCCCTTTATATTTTTTAATTGTATTCAATTTTTTTATTTCATTTTCATTATTATTTTGAATGAATGTCTTGATTTTATTCGTTTATATACGTTGTTATTTTGTATGTTGTAGGTTTGACCTTTTATTTATTTTATATTGTTGCTATTGCCCGTATCATTTTTATACTTTTGTATTCATTATGGTTTTGTCATGCATAACAACAATGTAATTTGCTTTCATATTCTTTACTACGACTCCGCGTTTTATTTCACTCGATATAACAAAAATTTTTTTGAATAAATAACATTCCGTGTATTAGATTCGAGAGGATCGTACCCTAACTTACTGGGTCTCGATTTTCACAATAAAGCTAAATGCACGAAATTTTTTTAAACTCAAGTTTTAAATAATCTCGGGATTTAAAAGAAAATCGCGTCCTAACTTACTGGTCGTGATCTCCCTTTTAAATCCGAGATTTCAAAAATATCTTTTAAACAAGCATTTTTACGTATCGGGAATTCGAGACATTGTGTCCTAACTTACTGCATATGATGCTTTCTTTCTCAATTAACGTGGAATATGCCCCCCGTTTTCCCAAAATTTTTAACATTTTAATACAAGGATCGTATTTTTAAAATTCTTCAAAGCTTTCAATTTTCGGCATTAAGACTTTAACTAATCAACTAGGTACCAATTTTGGGCGTTACGAGGTGCTAATCCTTCCTCAGACGTAATCGACTCGAACCCATTTTTCTCAATTTCAGAGACCAAACTCGTTGTTTTAATAAAATCAAATCGTTTATTAAAACAACCACTTTTCAAGGTGACCCGATCACACCTTATCAAAAGGATTGGTGGCGACTCCCACAATCGATTTTATTTTTCAAAACCCGAGTCGACCCGTTTTCATCCAAAAATTGGTGTCAACAGGTCCCCAATGGAGTCACCAAGTTGTCGAAACCATTTTATTTTGAAAATGGGGTCGACTTTTAAAACGAAATGGAGTCGCCACCAATCTTTTTTGAGGTGTGTTCGGTCACCTTGAGATTAATCATTTTAATAAAATATTTTGATTTATTAAAATAATGATTTTGGTTTACAAAATTGAGAAAACGGGCTCGAGTCGATTCACGAGGAAGGATTAGCACCTCAGAACGCCCAAAAATTAGTACCTAATTGATTAATTAACGCCCTAATGTCGAAAATTTGAAAAGATTTTAAAATACAATCCTATTTAAAACCTGAATAAATCGAATTTGATGTTAAGACCTCCTTGTCCCGAAGTAATAAGATGTCACATCCATTAAGTTAGGATACGACATTTTAACCCTAAAACTAAGCTTGTCTCATGCATTAAAGTTTAAAAGGATGCGTAAAAACTTTGATAAAAACGACAATATGAAAATACAAATAAACAATTTATAAAACACATAATGACAATTATTTAAATACTAGCATCAATAATCAAAGACCAATAAATTTAAAACAAAGAGTATAAAATAAAATAAAAATATAAGGCAAAGTAAAATGTAAACAAATTTAAAAAGAATGAATTTGAAAATGAATAATAAGAGAAAAAAATTTGAAATCAACAATATACAAATCAATAAATAAATTATATATATATATATAAATAGGTAATATATGTATAAGTTTGGAATAAATAATATATAAAAAATGAAAACAGGTAATTTATAAAGTAATAATATATAAATGAGTTTAAAATAAATATTGTGTAATAAGGAATTTAGAACAAGTTGCATGACCAAAAAAAGAAACATGCCATATGAGATTTTTAATTTTAAAAGTTGCATGACACAAATCTTAAATATAAATATAATAATACAAATATTTATGAGATTATATTAATAGATATTATAATAACATATGAGATTCATCATTATAAAAAATATTAATTTAACAAACATTTCACCACAAGATTAGATAATCTGTGACAGCCAAAATTCAATTTCTTCCAAAGATAGCAAATTTTCTCAACAAAAAATAGTAAAACCAGCAAACATTCGATGGTTAAAAATAGTAATCCCAACACTATAAATAATTGACTTTATGCTACGTTGTTCTTCGAGCTTCTCCTCTTTGCCAAGCTAAAGAGGCTCCCCGTAAAAGTGAGGCTCCTTTCGTTACTTATAGTAGCAACGCCGCTCCAACCCCAAAGAATAAAAGGTTCTTCTACTGGTATATATAACAATGGTAGAACCTCGGCGTTTACTCATGATATTCTTTTTGTCGACGTTGTTGATTGCTTATAGCAATGCAAATGTCGAAGAGATTCAGAAGGATACCGAGGAAGGGGACGAAGAAGGTAAGGTAGGAGGTCAGAAGGCTCAGGGCGTGACATATGACGCAAGGTCCTTGATCATCAATGGCAAACGAGAGCTTCTCTTTTCGGGAGCTATCCATTACCCACGTAGCACCCCAGATGTATGCATCTTTTGCTTTTCTCTCTGTATAATATAGTTTGGTTGATGGATGGATGGATGGATTTAGATTATTTACAACTACTGGGATTTTGCAGATGTGGCCGGACCTGATTAAAAAAGCTAAGCAGGGAGGCATCAATACGATTGAGACGTATGTTTTCTGGAATGGACACGAACCAGTTGAGGGACAGTACAACTTTGAAGGAGAATTTGACTTGGTGAAGTTCATCAAGTTGATTCATGAGCATAAGTTGTATGCAGTCGTTAGGGTTGGCCCCTTTATCCAGGCTGAATGGAATCACGGGTAACCATTTAAACTTTCCCAAATTCTTCTTTAAAATTCATGCGAGTCCTCCATATTGACTTTTTCGCACTGAAACTATCAGAGGATTACCATATTGGTTAAGAGAGGTCCCCGGCATCATTTTCCGATCCGATAATGAACCTTTCAAGGTAATGTTCTGAGGGATAAATACATCAAAGTTATACACAAAATATGATGCAAGGCTTCAAATCTGAACCAAACTTTTAACTTGTGTAGAAACACATGAAAAGGTTTGTGACCATGATTGTTGACAAACTGAAGCAAGAGAAGTTGTTTGCTCCACAAGGAGGACCTATTATTTTAGCACAGATCGAGAATGAATACAACACTATTCAACGAGCATTCAGGGAAAAAGGGGATAGTTATGTTCAATGGGCTGGAAAACTGGCCCTTAGCTTGAATGCCAATGTCCCATGGATCATGTGCAAGCAGAGGGATGCCCCAGATCCCGTTGTAAGTTTATAATTGATAAAAAAAAAATGAGATGGAAAACGTGTTTATTATGGCATAACAAAGTGAGAAATGTAATATACTTGGTTCTTCAGATCAATACATGCAATGGAAGGCACTGTGGAGATACTTTCTATGGTCCAAATAAGCGCAACAAGCCGGCATTGTGGACTGAGAACTGGACTGCACGGTAAGTAGTGGTGCAGTTTATATGAAGATGTTAAAGAAGATTCGAATATGTTGGTGTATATATAGGCTAATTTTGTGGCTGTTTCAATGGGTTTTTTAACGATTCAGGTATAGAGTATTCGGTGATCCACCATCCCAAAGGTCAGCTGAAGATTTGGCATACTCAGTTGCTCGATTCTTCTCCAAAAATGGAAGCATGGTCAACTACTATATGGTATAGGAAGATAATTGGCTGTCTTCTCTGAGTTCATTTCTTAACTAAATGACACTCTTTTTAGACAAAGCTCACTGTTCTTTTTGTGTCTGCAGTACTATGGTGGCACCAATTTTGGCAGGACAAGTGCCTCATTTACAACAACTCGTTACTATGACGAAGGCCCTCTTGATGAATTTGGTAGGATTAAGAACATGTTATCTGATGATCTATGGATTGAAGTTGTGTATGCAGCTAACTTTCACATTTTAATGCTTTAGGTCTTCAAAGGGAACCAAAGTGGGGTCATCTTAAGGACGTCCACAGGGCCTTGAGTTTGTGCAAAAGGGCTCTATTTTGGGGGGTTCCTACTACTCTAAAGTTGGGTCCAGATCAACAGGTAAGCAATGCAACTATATGGAGTAATCGAATTGGATTTTGGGTAAATAGATATTGGTTAGTCTACTAGGGAATTAAGTTAATGTATCGCGATATTGCAGGCTATAGTCTGGCAACAACCTGGAACTTCAGCCTGTGCGGCTTTCTTGGCCAACAATAACACTCGTCTGGCACAACATGTGAATTTCAGGGGCCAGGACATTTGCCTGCCGGCTCGTTCCATTAGCGTCCTCCCTGATTGCAAGACCGTGGTTTTCAACACTCAACTGGTATCTCCAATTCTACAAGCTCACATAAGCTGCCCCATTGTGTTTTACAACCTGTGAATTAACTTACCATTGATTTTTTTAACTCAGGTCACAACTCAACATAACTCAAGAAACTTTGTAAGATCAGAAATTGCAAACAAGAATTTTAACTGGGAGATGTACAGGGAAGTCCCTCCTGTCGGACTTGGATTTAAGTTTGACGTGCCAAGGGAGCTTTTTCATTTGACCAAAGATACAACCGACTATGCTTGGTACACAACTAGGTGAGTTGAAACTTAAATGAACACCTTGATTTTCACCTGTTACACATAGAAAGGATATTGAACTATGAGTTTCTGCCTGCAGCCTTAAGTTGGGTCGACGTGATTTACCAATGAAGAAAAATGTCAGCCCAGTTTTACGGGTTGCAAGTCTTGGCCATGGAATCCATGCCTATGTAAATGGTGAATACGCCGGTTCTGCACATGGGAGCAAAGTTGAGAAGAGCTTTGTTTTCCAGAGAGCTGTAAGCTTGAAGGAAGGGGAAAACCATATTGCTCTCTTAGGCTACTTAGTGGGACTCCCTGTAAGGCTTCTGCAACTTAAAGCACTTTGTTACGCTTAAAATGAAATTTATAAAATCAATTAACATGTGATTTTGTTTGCTAATCCAGGATAGCGGAGCCTACATGGAGAAAAGGTTTGCTGGGCCTCGTTCTATCACCATCCTTGGTTTGAACACTGGAACACTCGACATATCACAAAATGGTTGGGGCCATCAGGTACCCACTGGACTTGTCACTTTCTGTAATAAATCTCAAGTAATAGTTTAGTGGTGGAGATGGCTTCTTAAACGTAATTTGGAATCCCCTTTCAGGTTGGAATTGATGGAGAAAAGAAGAAATTGTTTACTGAAGAAGGCTCAAAGTCTGTTCAGTGGACAAAGCCAGACCAAGGAGGACCATTAACATGGTACAAGGGATATTTTGATGCACCAGAAGGGGACAACCCAGTTGCCATTGTTATGACTGGTATGGGGAAGGGTATGGTTTGGATCAATGGTAGAAGCATTGGCCGATATTGGAACAATTACCTTAGTCCTCTTAAGAAGCCAACACAATCCGAGTATGTACACTATAAAGGCTGAAACAGTCTTTTAACCGGTATAAATTATAAACTAGAAAGAAGCTAAAATTCATGTAATGCAGGTACCACATCCCACGGGCATACTTGAAGCCAAAGAACCTGATTGTCCTCCTTGAGGAAGAAGAAGGCAATCCTAAAGATGTCCATATAGTAACAGTGAACAGGGATACAATCTGCAGTGCTGTGAGTGAAATTCACCCACCATCCCCGAGATTGTTCGAAACCAAAAATGGTACTCTCCAACCCAAAGTGAATGATTTGAAACCAAGGGCTGAATTAATATGTCCAGGCAAGAAGCAAATCGTGGCAGTGGAGTTTGCCAGCTATGGTGATCCATTTGGCGCTTGCGGAGCCTACTTTATTGGAAATTGTACAGCGCCAGAATCCAAGCAAGTTGTCGAGAAGTATTGCTTGGGGAAGCCCAGCTGCCAAATCCCACTAGATAGCATTCATTTCAGTGACAAAAATGCCGCATGTACCCATCTCAGGAAGACTTTGGCCGTCCAAGTCAAATGTGCCTAAACAAATGCGTGCTTCGACACAGCTTGGATTAAGCTTCACATTTTATTTTTTTAATTGCGCTAAGACAGTGCATGGAGGAGTGCTTGAACTATTTATTTTTTCAAATGAAGGATTTTAATCAATATTGGCTACTGATTTTTTAGTATGTAAACGTGTTAGGTGCTGACACGAACGCCCCTAATCAACCGTAAAGCTAAAAGACATTCGCGCGTACCATTTCTGCCACCTCATCGAGATCAGGGACAACGAGATTAGTTGGATTATTCCCCGGATTAGAAACTGAGCATATCGGGTAGTTTATGGGATTAATCTTGTCAATTAAAAACATAACTTTCCAGATCTAGAATTTATGGGAATTTTAAATATTTTAAAGTTATTTGTTCAAATTTTTAATGGATCTTTAAATTTTTTTTAAATTAGCCCCGAATCTGGCCACCGTGGGTGGTGGTACGTGCGCCTATGTGCAAGAAAGGGAGTTGTTTTATTTCTTGGTTCCAACCCATCTATTTCCAGCATTAATTTGAGTTCTTGAATCCTCCTAATCAGCCTTTAATCACATGTCAATTATAGAAAAATGTTCTTGATCAATTGACCATTTAGATCTCACAAATCGGGAAGCGGAAATGCAATTACATGTAAATTGTTGTTTCGACATTGTTGTTGGGTAAAAGTTATGGATTGATTAAATGAAGGATTTTAATCAATATTGGCTACTGATTTTTCAGTATGTAAACGTGTTAGGTGCTGACCCGAACGCCCCAAATCAACCGTAAAGCTAAAAGACGGTCTCGCGTACCATTTCTGCCACCTCATCGAGATCAGGGACAACGAGATTAGTTGGATTATTCCCCGAATTAGAAACTGAGCATATTGTGTAGTTTATTGGTACAGAGGTATCTGCCTGATATTGTTGAGGCCTGATCGTAATAGATGGTCCTCGTAGGTACACCTCGGGTTGTGTCTGAGCATTTATCGAGGTGAAACCCGGAGATTCGTCATTATCATCTCCAGAATTGACCATAGGGCTTTTCCCTTTTTCTAGCCACCGGTTAATAATTGGTTCAATTGACCCATCATATTCTTTTGGGACTCTAACATCTGGTCTCTCATATCTTGCTGAATTTTGGTCAATTGCTCATGCATTTGCATTTGCAACTGGTCTTGCATTTATCTTTGAATATGTTCTAATTTTTCCAATCTTTGGTCCATTACTTTTGTTCTTACGCGAGTACCGTAACGATGCTTAGTGGATAGACTTTTTTTTTTTTGGTTCCCAGGTTAACTGAAATAATTTTACCTAATTAGGGTCCATTTATGAATATCTAATGCATCTGATGCAATGTAATGCAGATGCATGGAATGAATGCAAAAAGAAAGAGAGGCATTAATTCTGAATTCAATTCCATTAGAATAACTTTTCTAGAAAACAAATTTCTTTACATAAAACGGATTACATATGCGGCTTTGCCCTCATATTCCAGGTGAAAACATCGATCTTTTTCTTCATATCCAGATGCTAGGATCAAATCTTGCAAATTTTCCAAAATCTGTCTCTACTATATTCTTTTTGTTTGATCCGAGCCATGACCCATTGCTCACCCTGCGATGCTCTTTAGTTTCTTTGAGACGTGACAGCTCTCGAATAATCTTTGTCAGTTTGAATCCTCAAGCAGCGAAGCATATTCGTATATTCCTTCACGAACTTCCAGCCTTCTCTCGTTGTGTTTAATCAGACCATATTCGGGCAGTCGCATTATATTCCATTTTATCAAGAAATTCATTTTCCTTGACAAGCTTTTCTATTTAGCAATCAAATTTGAATCAACACCACTTTTCTATGATGAAAATGCAAAGCAATCATAAACAAAACAAAACAAAATACGTCAGTACAAAAGAAATAAACAACAGAATAGAACACTTATCTGGCTGACCACTAGGGTTTGGCGCGGCTTTACCTAGGGTAGGTTCTTAGGGCTCTCTATATGCGGTTCGGTTCTAAGGCAAGGATACCTGAACCAACAGATTCCTTACTCCTCACCCATTATAGGCTCATATGGATCGAGTTCAATTCAGGGGAATACATTTCCCTATGGCTGCACAAAGATGAAAATCTCACGAAGACATAGTACGAATATATTTCGGAAGCAATCCACTATCCTGCACTGAGGTGAAAGCCTCAAGAAGGAGTAGCTTCTTACTCCCACTTAAAAGGGTGTGACCAACGGTCATGCAATGCAATGTGTGGAGATATAAAAATTTAAAATACAAAACATGATGAAAACTATAACTCAAAACAGATGAAATGCAATGAGAGGATCATATGTTAAAAACCAAAATTTCAACTTTCGACAAAAAAGACAAAAATTAATCAATTTACGGCTTGACTCTCTTATGGTCCCCAATGGAGTCGCCAAGTTGTCGAAACCATTTTTATTTTGAAAAATGGTGTCGACTTTTAAAACGAAATGGAGTCGCCACCAATCTTTTTTTGAGGTGTGATCAGGTCACCTTGAGATTAATCATTTTAATAAAATATTTTGATTTATTAAAATAATGATTTTGGTTTACAAAAGTCGAGAAAACGGGCTCGGGAGTCAGTTACGCACTAGGAAGGATTAGCACCCTCGTAACGCCCAAAAATTGGTACCTAATTGATTAATTAACGTCCTAATGTCGAAAATTTGAAAAGATTTTAAAATATGATCCTCTTTAAAAACCTAAATAAATTGAATTTGATGTTAAGACCTCATTGTCCCGAAGTAATAAGATGTCACATCCAGTAAGTTAGGATACGACATTTTAACCCTCAAAACTAAGCTTGTCTCATGCATTAAAGTTTAAAAAGGATATTCGGTTATTTGGATAAAAAAATCGAAACCCAGTAAGTTATGGCACGAGTTTCTCAAAGCTCCAAAGTACCGAATATTGCCTTATTTTTAAAATTTTTCTTTTTTAAAATTAGGGAAAATTGACACAATATTAAAACGATGCGTAAAAACTTTGATAAAAAAATGACAATATGAAAATAAAAATAAACAATTTATAAAACACATAATGACAATTATTTAAATACTAGCATCAATAATCAAAGACCAATGAATTTAAAACAAAGAGTATAAAATAAAAAATATATATAAGGCAAAATAAAATGTAAATAAATTTAAAAATAATGAATTTTTAAAAAGATTGAAGCTACAACGGCGAATCCTGCTTCCCCGACATTGCAATTAAAAAGATTGAAGCCACAACGGCGAATCTTACTTCCCAGGCAGTACAGTGGAACAAATTGAAGCTACAACGGTGAATCATGCTTCCCCGACATTGCAATTAAAAAGATTGAAGCCACAACGGCGAATCTTACTTCTTAGGCGGTGCAGTGGAATAGATTGAAGCTACAACGGCGAATCCTGCTTCCCCGACATTGCAATTAAAAAGATTGAAGCCACAACGACAAATCTTACTTCCAGGCGGTGCAGTGGAATAGAATGAAGCTACAACGGCGAATCTTCTCTCCCCGACATTGCAATTTAAAAGATCGAAGCCACAACGGCTAATCTTACTTCCCAGGAGGTGTCGTAGAATAGGTTAAAGCTAGAACGACGAATCTTCTTTCCCCGACATTGCAATCAAAAAGATTGATGCCACAACGGTGAATCTTATTTCCCCAGCGGTGCAGTGGAATAGATTAAAGCTACAACGGCGAATCTCGCTTCCCTGACATTGCGGTTAATAGATTGAAGCTACAACAGCGAATCTTACTTCCCCGACATTGCAGTTGAACAGGATGGAGGTGGCAGACCTTATCTCTCTGAAGTTGCAGTAGAGCAAATCACATCCAGTCTGATCTCCCTAAAGTTGCAGTGAAGTATACAGAAGAAGCTAATCCTATCTCCCTGAAGTTGCAGTGGGGCGGATTAAAATGATGAATCCTATACCTCTGAAGTTGCAGTAGGTCGGATTAAAACTATCATAGCAAGTCTTATCTCCCTGACGTTGCAGTGGAACAGACTAAAACCATGAATCTCGTCCCCCTGAAGTTGCAGCAGAATAGATTGAAGTTACAGGTTGTATCTTTCTGAAGTGCAGTGGAGTGGATCGACGCAACAAGACACAGTGGACTGGAGTAAAGTTAATTAAAGAGAAGCGTCAAGAGAAGTCAAGACTCGGCGAGACCGGGCAAAAATTGGTCTTTCTTACTCTTTGCACTGTTATCGTTACACGACAACAAGCAAAGAGGGGCAGCTGTACAAGCCCATTTTGCCCGGACCCAAACCCACCTAAACCTACCCAAACCCAACCAAAACCAGATCAGCCCAAACCCGAAGCCCCAATTTAGCCCAGGCCTAATTTCCCCAATTGCATCTTTGACCTTTGGCCTTCTGACACCCGGATGTCCCATCCGCGCCGCCCACGGTCACGTCGACCACGCCACTTGCGTCGCCGGTCACCTGCAAACAAGACAACACGCACACAACAGCAGGCACAGAAAAATATAGCAATATCACATGTAATTTTAGACTATAAAAGCCAAGTATACCCACGGTAAAGGGGTTCGGCTTCTTTGTTCCTCTTTTGTAAAAGAAAAAACATTTTCAGAAAATAAAAGCAAAAGAACATTTCAAGGTGATTTTTCAATTCAAGATTTTTTTTCTTTTCATTTTTACTGTTTTTCTTTATTTCCTCTTTATTTCATAAGCGAAACAATAAAAAAATAAAAAAGGACTTACCTTTTTGTCTTTCGGTTGCGCCGTCGTCGGAGCTTGCTTGCTGAAGAAATCGACCCCGAAAGGTCGAGTTAGGGTAGCCCTTCCTCTTGGCCTTCAGGCTAGGCGAGTCTAGCCTTTGATCGGGTCTCAAAACGGGGACCTGAACGCCCTTTTTGCGCAATGCCGGCCACCGCCCATGGTGGCGCAACGACGGCACTAAGATGACCCAAAGGCCGGGTGTTTAAGAGGAAGAGGGAGGACTT
This sequence comes from Gossypium raimondii, assembly GCF_025698545.1. Lineage (NCBI taxonomy): Eukaryota > Viridiplantae > Streptophyta > Magnoliopsida > Malvales > Malvaceae > Gossypium > Gossypium raimondii. The sequence goes on from NC_068565.1 coordinate 43,087,446, forward strand.
CTTTTTGAATTTTTTTCTTTTTCGGTAGCTGAAATGAATTTTTGGGAAAAAGTAGGGTTTAAATACCCTAGACAAAAACGGCGTCGTTTGAGCTTAGGGTTCAGAGACCAAAAACAGCGTCGTTTTGGTCTCTGACCCGCGCGGTGACTCGACCCAGAGGGAGGATCCGCGTGCTTTCTTTAAATGGGATATTTGCGCGCGTAGTCCCTCCGACTTTGTAGCGCGTTGCAATTTGACCCTTTTTCATTATTTTCTTTTATTCTAATTTGGCCACAAATTTTTATTTTTGTTTCATTTTAATCCATAGCAGCGTGGTGTTTTAAACGCTTGGTTTATTTACCATTTTGGTCCCCCCTCTTTCGACGCGTCTCGCAATTTGATCCTTTTCGTCTTTTTATTTTTCGAATCAGCCCTGTATTTTCATTTTTATTTCGATTTAGTCAGTGTTTTAGTATTTTTATTAACTGACCTTATTATTGTTATTATTACCACTATTATTAATTATTATTAGTTTTATTTTCTTTTTATTTATTTGTTATTATTATATTAATGTATTAATTAGTTTTATATTTTTTTCAACTTTATTTTATTCTATATATGTACATATATGCATTATGCTTGTCCATATTTTATAATATCTTATTTTTATATATATATACACAAACGTATATATGTAAATATTTTTTATATTTTATAACTTATATATATGTATTTGTACATCTATATATCTATACACATTTTTATAAACATATGTATAAAACATGCTTTCATACACCTTTATTATACATATACATATATATACTTACATATACTTCATACTTCCAAAAATATACATTTTGTTTATATTCTTTATATTTCATAATTTCACATACTTACACATATATGTACATTTTTATATATATATACATACATATATATATATATTCTTTATATTTTAAAATATATTTTGTACATATGTATTTTCTATATTTTATAATTCACACATGCATACATATTTTAATTTATATCTCTATACATATATATCCCTTTATATTTTTAATTGTATTCAATTTTTTTATTTCATTTTCATTATTATTTTGAATGAATGTCTTGATTTTATTCGTTATATACGTTGTTATTTTGTATGTTGTAGGTTTGACCTTTTATTTATTTTATATTGTTGCTATTGCCCGTATCATTTTTATACTTTTGTATTCATTATGGTTTTGTCATGCATAACAACAATGTAATTTGCTTTCATATTCTTTACTACGACTCCGCGTTTTATTTCACTCGATATAACAAAAATTTTTTTGAATAAATAACATTCCGTGTATTAGATTCGAGAGGATCGTACCCTAACTTACTGGGTCTCGATTTTCACAATAAAGCTAAATGCACGAAATTTTTTTAAACTCAAGTTTTAAATAATCTCGGGATTTAAAAGAAAATCGCGTCCTAACTTACTGGTCGTGATCTCCCTTTAAATCCGAGATTTCAAAATATCTTTTAAACAAGCATTTTTACGTATCGGAATTCGAGACATTGTGTCCTAACTTACTGCATATGATGCTTTCTTTCTCAATTAACGTGGAATATGCCCCCCGTTTTCCCAAAATTTTTAACATTTTAATACAAGGATCGTATTTTTAAAATTCTTCAAAGCTTTCAATTTTCGGCATTAAGACTTTAACTAATCAACTAGGTACCAATTTTGGGCGTTACGAGGGTGCTAATCCTTCCTCGTACGTAACCGACTCCCGAACCCATTTTTCTGAATTTCGTAGACCAAACTCGTTGTTTTAATAAAATCAAATCGTTTATTAAAAACAACCACTTTTCAAGGTGACCCGATCACACCTTATCAAAAAGGATTGGTGGCGACTCCCACAATCGATTTTATTTTTCAAAACCCGAGTCGACCCCGTTTTCATCCAAAAAATTGGTGTCAACAGTCCCCAATGGAGTCACCAAGTTGTCGAAACCATTTTTATTTTGAAAAATGGGGTCGACTTTTAAAACGAAATGGAGTCGCCACCAATCTTTTTTTGAGGTGTGTTCGGGTCACCTTGAGATTAATCATTTTAATAAAATATTTTGATTTATTAAAATAATGATTTTGGTTTACAAAATTCGAGAAAACGGGCTCGGGAGTCAGTTACGCACGAGGAAGGATTAGCACCCTCGTAACGCCCAAAAATTAGTACCTAATTGATTAATTAACGTCCTAATGTCGAAAATTTGAAAAGATTTTAAAATACAATCCTATTTAAAAACCTGAATAAATCGAATTTGATGTTAAGACCTCCTTGTCCCGAAGTAATAAGATGTCACATCCATTAAGTTAGGATACGACATTTTAACCCTAAAAACTAAGCTTGTCTCATGCATTAAAGTTTAAAAAGGATGCGTAAAAACTTTGATAAAAAACGACAATATGAAAATACAAATAAACAATTTATAAAACACATAATGACAATTATTTAAATACTAGCATCAATAATCAAAGACCAATAAATTTAAAACAAAGAGTATAAAATAAAATAAAAATATAAGGCAAAGTAAAATGTAAACAAATTTAAAAGAATGAATTTGAAAATGAATAATAAGAGAAAAAATTTGAAATCAACAATATACAAATCAATAAATAAATTATATATATATATATAAATAGGTAATATATGTATAAGTTTGGAATAAATAATATATAAAAATGAAAACAGGTAATTTATAAAGTAATAATATATAAATGAGTTTAAAATAAATATTGTGTAATAAGGAATTTAGAACAAGTTGCATGACCAAAAAAAAGAAACATGCCATATGAGATTTTTAATTTTAAAAGTTGCATGACACAAATCTTAAATATAAATATAATAATACAAATATTTATGAGATTATATTAATAGATATTATAATAACATATGAGATTCATCATTATAAAAAATATTAATTTAACAAACATTTCACCACAAGATTAGATAATCTGTGACAGCCAAAATTCAATTTCTTCCAAAGATAGCAAATTTTCTCAACAAAAAATAGTAAAACCAGCAAACATTCGATGGTTAAAAATAGTAATCCCAACACTATAAATAATTGACTTTATGCTACGTTGTTCTTCGAGCTTCTCCTCTTTGCCAAGCTAAAGAGGCTCCCCGTAAAAGTGAGGCTCCTTTCGTTACTTATAGTAGCAACGCCGCTCCAACCCCAAAGAATAAAAGGTTCTTCTACTGGTATATATAACAATGGTAGAACCTCGGCGTTTACTCATGATATTCTTTTTGTCGACGTTGTTGATTGCTTATAGCAATGCAAATGTCGAAGAGATTCAGAAGGATACCGAGGAAGGGGACGAAGAAGGTAAGGTAGGAGGTCAGAAGGCTCAGGGCGTGACATATGACGCAAGGTCCTTGATCATCAATGGCAAACGAGAGCTTCTCTTTCGGGAGCTATCCATTACCCACGTAGCACCCCAGATGTATGCATCTTTTGCTTTTCTCTCTGTATAATATAGTTTGGTTGATGGATGGATGGATGGATTTAGATTATTTACAACTACTGGGATTTTGCAGATGTGGCCGGACCTGATTAAAAAAGCTAAGCAGGGAGGCATCAATACGATTGAGACGTATGTTTTCTGGAATGGACACGAACCAGTTGAGGGACAGTACAACTTTGAAGGAGAATTTGACTTGGTGAAGTTCATCAAGTTGATTCATGAGCATAAGTTGTATGCAGTCGTTAGGGTTGGCCCCTTTATCCAGGCTGAATGGAATCACGGGTAACCATTTAAACTTTCCCAAATTCTTCTTTAAAATTCATGCGAGTCCTCCATATTGACTTTTTCGCACTGAAACTATCAGAGGATTACCATATTGGTTAAGAGAGGTCCCCGGCATCATTTTCCGATCCGATAATGAACCTTTCAAGGTAATGTTCTGAGGGATAAATACATCAAAGTTATACACAAAATATGATGCAAGGCTTCAAATCTGAACCAAACTTTTAACTTGTGTAGAAACACATGAAAAGGTTTGTGACCATGATTGTTGACAAACTGAAGCAAGAGAAGTTGTTTGCTCCACAAGGAGGACCTATTATTTTAGCACAGATCGAGAATGAATACAACACTATTCAACGAGCATTCAGGGAAAAAGGGGATAGTTATGTTCAATGGGCTGGAAAACTGGCCCTTAGCTTGAATGCCAATGTCCCATGGATCATGTGCAAGCAGAGGATGCCCCAGATCCCGTTGTAAGTTTTAATTGATAAAAAAAATGAGATGGAAAACGTGTTTATTATGGCATAACAAAGTGAGAAATGTAATATACTTGGTTCTTCAGATCAATACATGCAATGGAAGGCACTGTGGAGATACTTTCTATGGTCCAAATAAGCGCAACAAGCCGGCATTGTGGACTGAGAACTGGACTGCACAGTAAGTAGTGGTGCAGTTTATATGAAGATGTTAAAGAAGATTCGAATATGTTGGTGTATATATAGGCTAATTTTGTGGCTGTTTCAATGGGTTTTTTAACGATTCAGGTATAGAGTATTCGGTGATCCACCATCCCAAAGGTCAGCTGAAGATTTGGCATACTCAGTTGCTCGATTCTTCTCCAAAATGGAAGCATGGTCAACTACTATATGGTATAGGAAGATAATTGGCTGTCTTCTCTGGGTTCATTTCTTAGCTAAATGACACTCTTTTTAGACAAAGCTCACTGTTCTTTTTGTGTCTGCAGTACTATGGTGGCACCAATTTTGGCAGGACAAGTGCCTCATTTACAACAACTCGTTACTATGACGAAGCCCCTCTTGATGAATTTGGTAGGATTAAGAACATGTTATCTGATGATCTATGGATTGAAGTTGTGTATGCAGCTAACTTTCACATTTTAATGCTTTAGGTCTTCAAAGGGAACCAAAGTGGGGTCATCTTAAGGACGTCCACAGGGCCTTGAGTTTGTGCAAAAGGGCTCTATTTTGGGGGGTTCCTACTACTCTAAAGTTGGGTCCAGATCAACAGGTAAGCAATGCAACTATACGGAGTAATCGAATTGGATTTTTGGGTAAATAGATATTGGTTAGTCTACTAGGGAATTAAGTTAATGTATTGCGATATTGCAGGCTATAGTCTGGCAACAACCTGGAACTTCAGCTTGTGCGGCTTTCGTGGCCAACAATAACACTCGTCTGGCACAACATGTGAATTTCAGGGGCCAGGACATTCGCCTGCCGGCTCGTTCCATTAGCGTCCTCCCTGATTGCAAGACCGTGGTTTTCAACACTCAACTGGTATCTCCAATTCTACAAGCTCACATAAGCTGCCCCATTGTGTTTTACAACCTGTGAATTAACTTACCATTGATTTTTAACTCAGGTCACAACTCAACATAACTCAAGAAACTTTGTAAGATCAGAAATTGCAAACAAGAACTTTAACTGGGAGATGTACAGGGAAGTCCCTCCTGTCGGACTTGGATTTAAGTTTGACGTGCCAAGGGAGCTTTTTCATTTGACCAAAGATACAACCGACTATGCTTGGTACACAACTAGGTGAGTTGAAACTTAAATGAACACCTTGATTTTCACCTGTTACACATAGGATATTGAACTATGAGTTTCTGCCTGCAGCCTTAAGTTGGGTCGACGTGATTTACCAATGAAGAAAAATGTCAGCCCAGTTTTACGGGTTGCAAGTCTTGGCCATGGAATCCATGCCTATGTAAATGGTGAATACGCCGGTTCTGCACATGGGAGCAAAGTTGAGAAGAGCTTTGTTTTCCAGAGAGCTGTAAGCTTGAAGGAAGGGGAAAACCATATTGCTCTCTTAGGCTACTTAGTGGGACTCCCTGTAAGGCTTCTGCAACTTAAAGCACTTTGTTACGCTTAAAATGAAATTTATAAAATCAATTAACATGTGATTTTGTTTGCTAATCCAGGATAGCGGAGCCTACATGGAGAAAAGGTTTGCTGGGCCTCGTTCTATCACCATCCTTGGTTTGAACACTGGAACACTCGACATATCACAAAATGGTTGGGGCCATCAGGTACCCACTGGACTTGTCACTTTCTGTAATAAATCTCAAGTAATAGTTTAGTGGTGGAGATGGCTTCTTAAACGTAATTTGGAATCCCCTTTCAGGTTGGAATTGATGGAGAAAAGAAGAAATTGTTTACTGAAGAAGGCTCAAAGTCTGTTCAGTGGACAAAGCCAGACCAAGGAGGACCATTAACATGGTACAAGGGATATTTTGATGCACCAGAAGGGGACAACCCAGTTGCCATTGTTATGACTGGTATGGGGAAGGGTATGGTTTGGATCAATGGTAGAAGCATTGGCCGATATTGGAACAATTACCTTAGTCCTCTTAAGAAGCCAACACAATCCGAGTATGTACACTATAAACGCTGAAACAGTCTTTTAACCGATATAAATTATAAACTAGAAAGAAGCTAAAATTCATGTAATGCAGGTACCACATCCCACGGGCATACTTGAAGCCAAAGAACCTGATTGTCCTCCTTGAGGAAGAAGAAGGCAATCCTAAAGATGTCCATATAGTAACAGTGAACAGGGATACAATCTGCAGTGCTGTGAGTGAAATTCACCCACCATCCCCGAGATTGTTCGAAACCAAAAATGGTACTCTCCAACCCAAAGTGAATGATTTGAAACCAAGGGCTGAATTAATATGTCCAGGCAAGAAGCAAATCGTGGCAGTGGAGTTTGCCAGCTATGGTGATCCATTTGGCGCTTGCGGAGCCTACTTTATTGGAAATTGCACAGCGCCAGAATCCAAGCAAGTTGTTGAGAAGTATTGCTTGGGGAAGCCCAGCTGCCAAATCCCCCTAGATAGCATTCACTTCAGTGACCAAAATGGCGCATGTACCCATCTCAGGAAGACTTTGGCCGTCCAAGTCAAATGTGCCTAAACAAATGCGTGCTTCGACACAGCTTGGGTTAAGCTTCACATTTTATTTTTTTTAATTGAGCTAAGACGGTGCATGGAGGAGTGCTTGAACTATTTATTTGTATTTCTTAAATATTAAATGAAGATCTGCGAATTCCAGAATTACAATAACTTGCCCCTTTTTCTTTTTCTTGTCTTCCATTTAAGCAAAAAAACATCTGCATTGGTTATTTTTTAATTAAATTAAGAAATATAAGTATCTATACTATAAGATGCTGGACCGAGTTTGATACCACAAGTGTCAACTCAGTTCACATTAAAAAATTTTAAAAGTAAAATGATTAAGAGTATATAATAGGAGTATTTAAAATTTATAAATTTTAATAAGTAAAACTATCTGTAAACATTATTGTTCCTTAAAACTAAAAATTATTTTCTTGTATCTTGTTATTAGGGTACTTTAACCTCTCTAAAATGTAAATTATAAATATCCACCTTATTAGCAGTGTTAAAAATGTAGTCAAATTTCTAACTCACTTCCTTTTTTCTTTGTGAGTTTCGGGAATATCTCCATTCATAGGTCTGAGATCCACATCTATGAATTGAAAGGTCAGAATGATCAACATTGCAATCAATTGTTAGAATCAATAGGTCTTCAAATCGTTCATTTGAAAAAATTGAAACCTTTCTTATTGGATGATCATAATACTTCTCAAAAACTGAAATTCTTGATCAATGGAGGAACAATATCACCATTTTTGGTCAATAAGATACCAAAGTGGATGATTGACTCATTCCATACTAGAAATAATCGCAGGAAATCTTTTGATAACATGGATTCCTATTTCTCAATGATATCACACGATCAAGACAATTGACTAAATCCCGTGAAACCATTTCATAGTAGTTCATTGATATCTTCTTTTTATAAAGCAAATCGACTTCGATTCTTGAATAATCCACATCACTATAAATTTGTAAGCATATTCTATTTTAGTTTCAATTTCATTCATGCCCTAGTGGCAATGCCCATACTCATAATTTACTTTTAAGGAGATTAAGTATAACTTTAGCATGTACACCATATTTGTCCGGTCTAGAACATATTTAAAGTCGTATTCACATATAAATTCATATTTACGATCATATACAAATTTAAAATTTAGATTTATTGGGCTAAACCACTTTTTTACCATAGCGGTAAAGTCCATATTCATAAATCACACTAGCATAGTATACACAATTGTATTCACCCTCAATCCAAAACATAGCTAGATCAAATAAACACTTTTGTAGCTAGTAGTAAGGCACTAGTGTCATGGACTTAGATTTTTGCCTTACAATCCATGCAGCCTTAAGGGTTTTCTTCCTCAAAAAACACCTAAGTTAACCTAACTCCCAATAATTGAAGATCAAACAGAATTCTTCTAAGGCACCAAAGAAGAACAAAGATGAACGAATTTGAAATATAAGAACAAAGCGACAGAAAATCTAAGAACACAAAAGAGAGTTTTGAGAGAATGCTCTCAAGAATTTTATTACTCAATGAATTATTTACAATGAGGGGGAGAGGCCTCTATTTATAGTTGAGCCTCCCTAAAATCAACGGTATGAATTAAAATACATCAATGGCTAGGATTAAAAGCTATCAAATTACAATTATTATATCTTTTAAACTTATAAGTTATCTATAAGATTGCATATCTTTGACTTGGTCATAGTTTATAGATGAGCCTTTATTCTTCCCAAGCAACGGGCCAGTTTGATTGGGCCAATAACCTCCCTTGATCATGATGGATCATATGATTGTGCCATGGTTACGGGCTCCCATGCGCAACCCATGACATTCTCCCCCATCTATTCGAGTGATGCCCTCGTCGTGTCCTCCACATGGAACTGGTCTATCTTACCTTGGAACTGCCATAAGGCCCCGACAGGTTCCCAACTTGCTTCACTATTGAGAAGTCCCTTCCATCACATAAAGTACTCATGCCTCAGCCTATAGTACTTTCGTCTAATCACACGGTCTACCTCGATACTTTTAACTTCGTGATCGTAGGAGACCTTCACCCCCATTGGTGTTCGTTCTAACTTGCCTCGATTTAGATCCTTTTGATCCTCATAAAATGGCTTAAGCATACTCACATAAAACATTGGGTGGACTTTGAGCTTTGTCAGCAACTCCAGCTTGTAGGCCACCTTGCTTACTCTCTTCAAGACTTGAAAATGTCCCTCATACTAATGCACAAGCCCTTTGTGCAAGCCATTATGTTGCAAAATCAAGTGTAGTTTAAGTCATTATGTTGCAAAGACTGAATCACCAACCTAAAATTGCACATCCCTTCGATTTTGATCGGCCCACTTCTTGTTGTGCTTGCCCACTTTATGTAAAAAAGCTTTGGCTAAGTCATTATTCTCTTGCCAATCCTTTGTAAATCGATAAGCTGCTAAATTCGGTCCTGTATAATGGGTCACAACAGCATTAGGTGTGAGTGGTTGCTGCCCCGTCACAATCTCGAATGAACTTTGATTCGTTACAAGTTGTATGAGAATTGGGCTACGTCCAAATAATTTGGTTAGTCCCTTTGTGTGGCACTCACATAGTGTCGAAGAGATGTCTCCAATAATGCATTCACTCATTCGATTTGAGGATGCATACTAGTTGAAAAGTTCAAGTCTGAACCCATTGACTTGAATAGCTCCGTCCAGATCCGGCCCATGAACTATCCTCATTGATCACTAATGATAGACTGTGGCACTCCCCAATATTTCACCACATGTCTAAGGAACAAACGAGCTGCCTCCTCAACAGGGTACTCCTTAGTTACTGGAATGAACGTTCCATACTTGGAAAACCTGTACACCACAACAAGAATACTCGTAAAACCATCAGACTTAGGAAAACCAACAATAAAGTCCATGGATACACTCTCCCATGGTTATTCCGGAATGGGAAAGGGTTGTAGCAAACCAGCTGGATTCTTCAACTCAACCTTGACTTGTTGGCATATTAAACAAGTTTTCACATAGGTATCAACATCTTCACCTATGTGAGACCAATAGTAACGATCCTCCAAAAGGGCTAAAGTGCGATGCATCCCTAGATGACCAGCCCATCTTGAGTCATGACACTCCTTCATGACTTCCTTGCACAATTTCCCATAATGAGGTACATAAAGACGGTGCCCATGAGTGTATAGCAACTCCCCCTCAAACCAAAATCTCCTCATTTTCCCCTCATTGGCAAGCTCGATCAAGTTTTTGGCTGTGAGATCTTGGGACAATCCCTCTCGAATTTACTCCAATAGGGAACCATTAGGTTGGTTGATTGCTGCAAACTCCATCTTTCGGCTAAGTGCATCAGCCATATTGTTGACACTCCTCGATTTATACTCTATAGTAAAATCAAATTCTGTTAGGAAATTTTTCCAACGAGCTTGTTTGGGACACAACTTTTTCTAGGTTAGAAAATAATTATTTGCAACATTATCAGTAAAAACTATGAACCTGGATCCCAACAAATAATGTCTCCATATGTGCAAGCAATATACCACAATAGTCATCTATTTCTCTTAGAATATGTATCGTCGCTCTGTCTCATGAAGTTTTCAACTTTTAAAAGCAACTAGATGTTCATCTTGCATCAGTACCCCCTAATTGCATAGTCTGATGCATTCATGCATACTTCGTACAATTTCGAATAATACGGTAAAGTAAGTATGGACTCCCTCATCATTACTTGTTTTACTTGATTAAAGGCCTTCACAAATTGGGGATCCAAATTTCACACCTTACCCTTCGTCAACAAGTCTGTCAAGGGTGCTGTGATTTTAGAGTAGCCTTCAATGAGGCATCGGTAATAGTTTGCCAACCCAATAAAAGATCTCAATTCTATCACCTTGGTTGGTGGTTCCTAATCGACAATAGCCCGAATTTTTTTTGCCAATCTGGATCTTGCCACCTCCCACAATGTGGCCTAGGAATGGCACCTCTTATTGGCCAAATGAGCACTTCTCCTTTTTTACATATAGCTCATTCTCCCGCAAGGTTTGGAATACCTCCCTCAAATGCCCCATATGCTCCTTAAGAGATTTACTGTACACCACAATATTGTCAAGATAAACAACCATAAAAAAACTAGAAAAGGTTGAAGTGCCTTAGTTATAAGGGTTTAGAATGTGGATGGAGCATTCGTTAGCCCAAAGGGCATTACAAGAAACTCATACGAACCATAGCATGTCACACTGGTTGTCTTTGGCTCATCCACTTTTGCTATTCGAACTTGATGGTACCTCGATTTCAAGTCTAACTTAGTGAACTATCTCGTACTACTAAGTTGATCAAACAAATTTACAATAAGGGGAATTGGGTACCAGTTCTTTATAGTGATTTTGTTTAAGGCCTGATAATCAATGCACATATTTAATGTCCCATCGTGCTTCTTTTGGAACAACACTAGCGCATCGAACGGAGATTTAGATGGTCTAATGAATCTCGTATCTAATAACTCATTTAATTATTTTTGTAGTTCTTCTAATTTTGGCAAGGACATACAGTATGCGGCCCTCACTAGCGGCTTCAAATTGGGCACTAACTGAATTCTGTGATCCGCCTCTCTCTTTGGTGGTAATTCTTTGAGTAACTTGGTAGGCATCACATCTCTTAAAGACTACAATAATTGGCTCACTTCTTTTGGAACTTCACCAATGAGCTTAAAGACTTCCTCGGCCTTCAATGTGGCTATGTAGGAAGCTTCATCTCTACGGACTCCTTTGGTAAATTGGAGCACCGATAATTTTTTTTTCTTTCATACCTTCTTTCCTTTTCATTTGTACCATACATCGATGGTTTGGGCCCGATACCACCATATAATTGCCAGAAGAAAAAATATTCACGTTAATCCGATCAAGAAAGCTTAATCTAACCACAAATTTAAAGCCATCAAGAGGTATTACCTTAATGGTGTTTTTACCAGTCCATTCACCAAGTTGGATCTCAACTCATTTGGCCACGCCCTCTATCTCAACAGTTTTTGAATTTACGGTCTTGATCTAACCTGATTTCTTCTCTATTTTGAGCTCGGGATCACGAGCAGTCTATCTCAACATGAATAAATCTGACGCACTTGTGTCAACAAGTGTATTCAATCTTCTACCCGCCATAGTGATGTCTACAAACATCAGCCCATGACTCGTCTTATCTTTGAAACCTCCCAGTATCGAATTGAGATTTTTGGTCGCCTCGTCTTCCTCGTCATTTGCTTCTATGACAGAAAGAGTGACCTTTTACGGATAGTGTTTGATCATATATGAACCATCACAACATGGGATAATAGAACAATCTCTTCTCCAATACTTTTATGAGGGCTTGAAGCCCATGGAAATGAACATGATAGATGCTGCCAGTGGAGGGGCATTGGTCAACATAACCCCCTAATAGGAAAAGGGACTTGATATCTACGATGGCTGCAAATACTCAGTAATTTCGAGCCAATCCTAAACCCATTAGAAGAGTTCACCAGCTAAGTACTTCAACTTTAGAAGATAAAGTCAAAAAACTTACTAATATCATGAATTCTCTTGTTGCAGTAAAAATAGGACCAGCCCGACTATGTGGAATTTGTGCAACACCTGAACATACAATTGATGCATGCCCTGGTTTATGTGACGATACTATGGCCCATTTGAATGTTGTGGGGGAACTTTCATGGACCGCCCCAAAGACGATATGACCCTTACGCAAGTACATATAACCCAGGATGGAAAGGCCATCCTAACTTAAGTTATGGGGAAATCTTGCATTATAACCAGCCATACCAAAACCAGTTTCTACAACAAACGCAAGATTCAGGTACCTCCCTAGAAACCATGGTAAATAGCAACTAATGTGCTTGATTTCCAACAGCAAATACAACGACAAACTATTGATTTTCAAAAGAAAATAGAGGATTTTCAATAGAAAACAGAGGCATCTATAAAAGAATTGACCACGTCAATTGAGAAAATTAACTCATAGGGAAAGGTACCGTTACAAACAAAACCTAACCTAAGACAACATGCAAATGCAGTGACGTTGCGAAGTGGAAAAGAACTAGAACCAAATCTTGGTTGGAATCTTGATCAAGATTCCGTCCAGAAAAAGCATGAGAACGATGAACAAGTCTGAACGAAACCTCCATTACCCAAAATTCAACCTCCGTTTCAAAGATGATTGAACCAACATTAGAGAGGTAAGGAGGAAAAAAAGGCCCTCAAAACATTCAGAAACATCGAGATCAACATACCATTGTTGGATGTCATTAAACAAATTCCGCGATATGCCAAGTTCCTTAAGGAGCTTTGCACCAACAAGCGAAAATTAACTAAAAATGAAAGAGTAAGTGTTAGTGAAAATGTATCTGCGGTGTTGTAGAAGAGGATGCCAGTAAAATGTAAAGATAGAGGCATGTTTGCAATACCATGCAAAATAGGCCACTGAGGAATTAAGAAAACTATGTATGATTTAGGGCCTCCATAAATGTAATGCCTTTTCCCATTTATGAATCACTTAACGTGGGGTTTTTTTTATAAAAACATGTGTTATCATTCAGTTAGCAAACATGTCTACTGTGCATCCCGAAGAAGTCTTTGAGGGCGTATTAGTGAAAGTCAACAGACTTATCTTTCTTACGGACTTTTATGTGGTGAAAATGGAAAAGGATAACGCTCTTGGGTCTTTGGATATCTTGTAGAAGTGACATTTCCTTAGTACCACAAGTATTGAGATTGACATGCATAGCGGAACCCTCACGATGGAGTGTGAAGGGGAGATCGTGAAGTTTAACGTTTACGACGCTATTAGTCACCCTAGTGAAATCTTAAACGTAAACCATGTTGACATAATTTACTCATTAGTAGAAGAAACTTTTGAGTCACCTTATGAAGATAAACTTGAAACATTGTTTGATGATAATTTTGATTCAGGATCTATTTTCGAATCTGTTAATGAATTATCGACTCCTATGAACATTAAACTTCTACCTTCTATTGTGCAGGCACTAGATCTAGAATTAAAATCACTTCTCGAGCATCTCAAGTGCACATTTTTGGAGAATGATGAGTCCATTACCGATTTAAAAGGAATTAACCCATTGACATGCACACATAAGATTTTATTGGAGGAAAATACGAAACCATAGCAAGAGGCGCAAAGATGATTGAACCCAAATATGTTAGATGTGGTAAAAAAGGAGAAATTCCAAGCCCATATGATCAAAAGAATTCAGCTGGAACAGCCCCAATACTAGTTAGGGCGTCAAGCTAACGATGTTAAACAAATGTTTGTTGGGAGGCAACCCAATTTTATTTTTATTTTTATTTTTATTTTTATTTTTTTATATTTTATATTTTATATTTTATATTTTATATTTTATATTTTATATTCTTTATTTTCTTACATGTTAATAGATTTCAACTCTCTTCTTACGTTCAAGAGAATCGAGTAAACGAAAAATTAAATTTAGAAACGGGTGGTGAAAATAGTAACGAAAATGACATGGGGAGTGTTCTAAACTCTTTCTATTTCATCATATTTGTTAATATTATTTTTCACATTAAGGGCAATGTGATTTAAGTAGGGGGAGACATTCCTCATTATTTTTGCTATTTTATTTGTTGTTTCTTCTATTGTGTTACTGTTGTTGTTGCCTTGTGGTTGTTTTTGCCCACATTTATTTTTTTAGTATATCCTGCCCCTTTTCATGCCCAAGATTTTGACTAAGAATTACCCCTTTTTTGACCTACGAGCATGACTTTTGTCCACTGAGTTAGTTATGATTTTACTATATTGATTTCATCTCCACTGTTTTATTTCTATTAGGATAAAATAATTATGATTAATGAAGTTAATCTTATCTTACTTATAGTAAAATCAATTAAGTCTAAATGCAAAGAGAACATTTAATACAAATGTATGCTAAATTTATTTTCATGACTGGTAAGTAATTGCCAAAACTTATTTTTGACACTTGAAGGTTTTTCCTAGTCCTCCAAAATTAAAGTTTTGTTTCATTAAATGAATAAAATAATATGAAATCTGATAATTCTGTGGTTATGAACACAGTTTAAAAGGTGACTGACTGAGTAACCAGGGTAGGGTGCTTGGGTTGTCATCCTACTTCGCGTAAAAATGTTGTGTGACGTGTTAGGTAAAACTCTGCTAACCGGGAAAAAAAATATTTAAGAGTGTGTTGGGTTAAGTAACCGACGTAGGGTGCTTGGGTTGTCATTCCACTTCACGTGAAAAGGGCCAATACATTCTTAAACCAAATATATATATATATAATATAATAAATTAGGAGTATGTTGGGTTGAGTAATAGAGGTGTCCATGGGCCGGGCCCAGAAAAAATTTCAGCCTTCGTCCTAGGCCTAGGCCCGGCCCAGCCCAAAATATAGGCATGAAATTTTGTCCAGGCCCGGCCCGAAAAAAAATTTCTAAGCTCGAGCCCGGCCTAGCCTGGCCCATTTTTTAATAAACACCAAAAAATTATTTTAAAAATAAAAAAATAAAAAAAAAGTATTTTTAAAATATTTTAAAACATTTTAAAAATAAAAAAATAAAAATTTATTATATATTCGGGCCGAGCTCGGGCCAAAAAAGTGGTGCCCGAGGCCCGGCCCGTTTTCTAAATGGACCTCATTTTTTTACCCAAACCCATATTTCGGGCCTATATTTTTACCCGAACCCTCTCATATTTCGGGCGGACCGTCGGGCTGGGCTGCCATGGACACCTCTACTGAGTAACTGGGGTGGGATACTTGGTTGTCTTCAAATTCACATAAGGCTGTTGGTAAAAGAATGGAAAGCAATATTCCTCAAACTCGTGGTTCGGAACCTTTGACTAATCAATGGGAAACTGGAAATGCCGCGAGAAATGTTTTTTTTTGAGATGGTGGAATGATGGTTTGACCAATTTATGGGAACTGCTCATGTGCCTCCACCTCAACCTCAGTCTCAGCCTGAAGCTACTCCACAAAGGGTACCTATTCATATTGTACCAGTTGCAATCCAGTTTCAAGGAGATCCCGTGAGGGAGATTTGTAAATGAGGTGCAAAGTAGTTTCTAGGTGATATGGGTGATGATCCCACGATAGCAAAGCAATGGCTATCTCGTGTACGTCGAGTAATTATGGAGCTAAAATGCACACAGACAAATCGCCTCTCATGCACTATAAACTATTTTTAAACATACTTCTTGTTTCTTTAGTACTGTTCTTTAATATGAAAGAGGATATTTAATAATTACATGTAACACCCCATACCCAGTCTAGTCGCCAAACCCGAGCTATGGAATGCCAAATTAGCCACCCAAGGTGACTCTCCTTTAACACCCAATCTAACCTCCAAAACACCATAAGTTATAATAAAACACGTATAGATTTAAGAAAACACAAGCTCGTGAACATCCGAACCTACTTTGCTTGCAAGGTCTTAACTACTATTTCCTGAAGACATAAATATTTGAATAAAGGAATTATGATAAGAACCAATTCTGAAGATAAACAATTGCATATACCTCTGAGGATAAAAGAACATATAGAATAACCAAAGGAGATCGTTGTAAGTTAGTCGGCCATAACAGTTGCATTCAGATATATTTGTAATTCAAACACTATCCCACTAACTACTAAAGTCATCGATGATCCCACATTATCCCATTCCACTAAAGAAATCAATTCAGAAGAAATCTCGATTAACCTATTTTTTAGATACCATCCCTGATAAAGTCAATTACCAGTGAATAACTTCTTTTTTACTTGCTAATCAATTCTCGCTCTGACCACATTATTACTCAACTAACCATTGAGCTCTGCAGTTTCCCCTTTTTGCAGACTTCAACTACATAAATCTTGTATAAATTTCATTGTATAAGAATTTAAGGGTGAAGGGGTGGAGATTATAAAGCCTCTAAATTTGATTCTCATATAAACACGTCAAACATAACTTTCATTAACAACATAAAATTATGCATCTCTACTCTTACCTTTATAACTTTCTACTCATCAATATAGTCTTTTTAATCAAATACTTGACTATCGCTTTCAGCATTACCGGAATTAGCTCGATTGGAAAACATCTCTATCTATAAGTGAAACAAATCTCATCAAAGTCAGGAGACATCACACTATCACAGATTATATAATGGCATGTTTTTCTAGACTCCATACATGTTACGTTTAGTTCGAGAAATGACTAAATCGTAACTCTGATACCACTAAATGTAACACCCCTAACCCTTATCCGTCACCAAATTAGGGTTACCGAGCATTATTGTAAAAATGTAACTTTAGAACATACATCTCATACATCAACATAATCATAGCATAAATTATTCATTACATCTATATCATCCCTTAACCGAGCCTTCGAGGCCCTAGAAATACAATAAAAACAATTTGGGACTAAATTGAAATCAATCAAAAATTTCATGAAAAAGTTAGAAAATTTAGACTGCAAGGGTCACACGGTTGTGTAACAATCGAAATAGGGACACACGGTCGTGTCCCAACCTATGTCCATGCCTATGTAACTCTTGAAGTTGGGTCACATGGCCAAGTCACACGCCCGTGTGCCAGGCCGTGTGCTAGGTTGTGTAACTGCCTGACTTGTAACCTTTGAAAACCACAGGGGACACATGACCGTGTGCATGGCCGTGGATCACATATGGCTGAGTGACACGCCCATGTCTCAGGCCATGTGGACATAAAATTGGCTAAATTCAAGTCATTTCCATCACCATTACAAGCATATACCTACAAGAAATTTGTACCCATGACTAAGGCACCTCAATCACAATCAATCAAACATACCTAAACATATTCATATTTGTCCATATTTCAACCATCTCAAAATATACCATAACTTGACCTATTTCATGTCAATATAAGCTTACCATTTGTGCCATAATTACGACCATTAGAACTTCCACCCAAACATACCATATAGTCACTTAAACATGCACCATGAACTAGTCATATTCACACACACCAACAAGGCACCAAAAGTACCAAGATTACATAAACCAAAATGACATATACATGCCAAAATCATCAACTAACATACAACTAACATCAACCATAAGTCCTCCTATACATGCCATTATAACCTTGACCAACACATCAAAATTATTGATATAATCGTTGGATAGTGTGATAAATCTCCGACGAGCTTCCTAACCGATCTAGCTTTTGATAATCTGAAAAGAAAAGGAAAATAACTATGTAAGCAATGAATGCTTAATAAGATTGTATAAAATTTTTAAATAACTTTCTATTTCAATAATAAACTTTATAGGGTAATATAAACATATACCAATGCCACAAGATTTATCAAATTATATAATCATCAATTCACAACCGAGTAAGTTCACCAACATCACATATATTTTCATTCCTAACATAATAGGATTTATAAGACATATTACACAATCATTAATCTTTTCATAAGACTATGAACTACTCTATTTCTTACTTATCATTCCATTTTCTTACTTTTCATTTCATTTACTTACTTTCCATTCCACTTACTTGGCATAAGCCTAAATATCATTACCAATTCACGAATCAGTGTGTTTATTCACAACAAAGGTCCATAGCATAAGTAAATTTCTCACATATAAGTAAGTCATTTGACTCATCAATCCTTTTATATCATCATATAACATTTCAATTATTATCTTACTGTATCATTACCTTTTCTTACCCGTTTCTGCATAATACAAGACATAAGCATAAACATCATCATCGATACACAAGTTAGTGCATTTTTACATAACTCTTTTGGTGCATACGAACTTACCTAGCTAAATTGTAGCAATGACTAAGTACAAGAGTTATTTGGTAATTTTCTCTTCTCCTTGATTTTCCACTTGTTCTTGATCTAAATTAATAATTTCATTCAATTCATTAATTTATATAGTAAAAAATTCATTTTATGCAATTTAGTCATTTTGAAATTTTTCCAAAATTACCCTCAATTTTTCATTTTATTCAATTTAGTCCCTATGTCCTAGTCATACAAATAAACTAATTTTATTGAAAATTCATACTAGTAGAATGTTAACAGAACCAATTACAACCCACATTTGTAACAATTTCGCACCAAGTCCTTGTATTTTTACTATTTCAACAATTTAACCCCTAATCGTTAAATTCATCAAAATCACTTAACAAAATACTTATAAATAACAACTAATACCTCAAATTCATTATTAACATCTAAAATCACAAAGATTCATCAATGGAAAAAATCAAAATCTTTAACAGTTTCAAAAATGAAGATACAGGCTAACTAGACCTAGTTGCAACGATCTCAAAAACAAAAAATTTACAAAAAAAAAAACGATAAATAAATCACTTACATGCATCCATTTTTTGTTTGGCTGAACCTCAAGCTATTTTAATGGAGAATTCGGTTTGTTTAAAGAAGAAATGAGGAAGAAAAATGGTAATATTCATCTTTTATTTTAATTTTATTACTTATTTTAATTATTTTACATTAACACATGAATAAGACAAAATTTAAAGCACTTTGGTCATCCCACTAATTAAAAATAGTATATTTACCATTTTAATCCTTTCACTTATAATCCTTAAACCATTTAATCACTCAAATCTAATAGTCGTCAAATTTTACATCCTTTACGATTTAGTCCTTTTAATTAATTAACTCTCTAAACATTAAAATTTCTCAATGAAACTTTAATACAACCTTAATAACACTCGTAAATATTTATAAAAATATTTATGACTCGATTTATAGAAAAGAGGTCCCGATTTCTCATTTTCTAAAACCATTTAACTTGAAGGTCTTACCATTTAAACCTAATTAATCTTCTATTTAACCACAAATCATTAAATCAAAATTTATTATTACACCATATAATATTCATAAATATTAAATAATAATATACGTACTCACACATCAAATTTGTGGCCCCGAAACCACTATTCTGACACAACAAAGAAACAGGCTATTACATGTTCTTTTCCTGTTGGATAAACAAATCTCCTTATAATGCCTCAAAATGACTCAATGAGTGTTAACATGTCCCATAAGTGTAGCATATAGCTAAGCACTCTCCAAAAACCCTAACATGTTCATTGAATGGAGCTTAGCTCGACATTCCCTTATCTCTCCAACCTGTTCCAGGGCCTCTCACCCAAAACAAAAAACATAAGGCGAGTACTCACCATCCTATGGCCTGCCAATATATCCAGTGTTTTTAGAAGATTATACTGTCAAAACATATACTTAAAACATAAAGCTCGCAAATCATGAGGAGCTCATAGAGCACTGTTCATAAGAACACATATATATTCACAAAATAGAGTTTAAAAAAGACTAACTCTAGGAACTTAAGTTAAAACCCTAAGCTCCTAATTAACACTATGGTTTGTACAGATAAGTGGCGATCCCTGAAAACTCACCAATTTGATGAAAACATTGAACAAGCTTTATTTTTCCCTTGTCTTTTCTTGTAAACGATTCTGTAGTTTGCAATTTCACAAACACACACAAGTCACTAACAAACAAAACACATTAAAACTCATACATAAACACAAGCATACCTAGGTTCACACTTGCTATTCTTTTGGCGAACCTAGTCCCTTTTTATTGTGAACCTTCTTAAAAGTTCTAAAGGAATAAGGTCTTACCTTCAGTTCTAAGAGCTGAGTTCTAGGTTCTTATTTTCTTAGAAATTTGACAACATGATAATCGATGAAGGAATTTTGAGCGAATTTTCTCTTTTCAAAAGAATATGGAATTTTCAATGAAAAAAGGTTAATTTATAGGCACTAGGTGTTTTGATGTTCTTAGGATACTCTAATCATAGTAGAAGCAGGAAAGAGTTACGTGCACGAATGGTGTTACGAAGAGAAACGGAAGTTGACTTCTTAATTTTGGTATAATGACCCATTGACTACTCATACTTTTTACTCTCGACCCAAATCAATGATACCAACTCGGCAGGCCCACTAGCGATTCCTGCTTCGCCAAGCCCACTGGCAACCATAGTTTGTTCAATCCACTGATGTACATCAAATCACCAAGCCTTCAGGTGATCCCTACTTTGCCAAGCCCACAAGAGACCATAGTTCATTTAATCCACTAGCATCCTTATTTCGCCAAGCTTTCTGGCATACATCAGCTCGCCAAGCCTTTTGGTGAACCCCAGCTCGCTGGGCTTACTAGCGAACACTAACTCACCAAGCTCAACCTATCCATGATCCACGATGAAGTGGGCAGACTTGGTCAACCAATCCACTAAGACCCAAATAGAATCCTTCTTAGTAGGCATTAAAGGCAACCCACTAACGAAGTCCATAGTCACACACTCCCATTTCCATAAGGGAATCTTAATGGGTTGTAGCAAACCCAAAGGCAATTGATGCTATATCTTAACTTGCTGACACGTCAGACAACGAGAAGCAAAATCAGTTACCTCTCGTTTCAAACCTGGCCACCAATACAGTTTACAAAGATCCCGATACATCTTATTTCCACCGTGATGCATAGATTATGGGCTACTATACACTTCCCTTAGAATAGACTATCTCAGATCAAAGTCATTCGGTACACAAACCTGTCCTCGGAAACATAGAACCCTATCGCTATTCAGCCCAAAATCATATGTACTACCATCCTCTATTTGACGGAAATGAAAATCGGCTTAACTTGCAAATCGGCTAGCAGACTCCCATCATCAAATAGACTTAGGCAAGCAAACATTGCCCTCAAATCAGACATTACTCTACGACTAAGAGCATCAACCACCACATTGGCCTTACCGGAATGATACTCTATAGTGCAGTCATAATCTTTGAGCAACTCAATCCATCTACGCTGCCTAAGGTTCAACTTCTTTTGGGTAAAGAGGTACTTCAGTTTCTTCTGATCGGTGTAGATGATACACCTCTCACCATACAAATAGTGCCTCCAAAGCTTTAAGGCAAAAGCTACGGTAACCAACTCGAGATCGGGCGTTGGATAATTTCCCTCGTGTGACTTAAGCTATCACGACACATAAGCCACAACCTTACCATCTTGCATCAGAACACATCTCAAACCGACATGCGACGCATCACTACATACTACGAACTCCTTACTAGATTCAAGTTGTATCAGAATAAAAGCCTGAGTCAAAATAGATTTGAGCTTCTCGAAACTCGATTGTTGCTCATCAGTCTAGAAAAAGGAGCGTTCTTATGCAATAGCTTAGTTAGAAGAGCTACAATTAATGAGAACCCCTTGACCAACCTACGGTAGTAGCCCGCAAGACCCAGAAAATTGCAGATCTCAAAAATGATCTTAGGTTGTTTCCAATCAAGTATAGCCTCAATTTTTCTTGGGTCAACATGGATCCCCTTAGTAGAAACCACATGCCCCAGAAATGTTACTTCCCTTAACCAGAATTCACACTTGCACAACTTAGCGTAGAGTTGTTTCTCTCGAAGTAACTGAAGAACCACTCTAAGATGCTTGTCATGATCATCATCTGTCTTAGATTATACCAGAATTTCGTCAATGAAGACTACGATGAACTGATCCAAATACGACTGGAAAACCCGATTCATCAGATCCATGAATGCAGCTGGAGCATTCGTCAAACCAAAGGGCATGACTAGGAACTCGTAGTGCCCATAATGAGTCCTAAAAGCCGTCTTATGAACATCAACTTTTTTAACCTTATACTGATGATACCCAGAAAAAAGATCTATCTTAGAAAATACCAAATCCCCACGAAACTGATCAAATAGGTCGTCTATCCTCAGAGGTGGGTACTTATTCTTCACAATCAGCTTATTCAACTGTCGGTAGTCGATGCACATTCTCATTGTACCATCATTTTTCTTTACAAACAAAATCGGTGCCCCTTGTAGCTGAGCCTTTAACTCCATAAGACGGACAAATCCACAATCCAAAAGCTCTTGTAGCTGAGCCTTTAACTCCATAAGCTCATTCGGCGCCATATAATAAGAAGCGATAGACACCAGAGCTGTACCTGGTAAAAGCTCAATGTTGAGCTCAACTTCCTGATTCGGAGGTAAACACAGTAACTCCTTGGGAAAAACATCCAAAAATTCCCTCACTGTTCTGATGTTCTCAACAGAAGAGTCCACAGAAGTTGAAACACTTACATAGGCCAGATACGTTTCACACTTTTTTCGAACCAATTTTTTGGCACAAGAGCGAAGATCACATTAGATAAGTAATCCCGATGCTCGACGATCAAATCCACCTCTACATCATTCTTAGATCTCAGAACTATTCTCTTGGTTGCACAACCTAAACTGACTCAATGATCCACAAGCCAGTCCATACCCAAAATCAAATCAAATTCTCTAAACGGTAGCTTTACCAGATTTGCCAGAAACACAACCCTTGTACTTCCAGTGGTACATTCCTAAACAGTCTATTTACCCAAACATATTGACCCAACAGACTCAATACAAAAATCTCACCAGAAGTACTCTCAACAGGAATCCCCAAGTTATTAAAGACTAAACTAGCTATGTAAAAGTGTGTTGACCCTATATTTATCAGTGCAACATAGCGGGCATTAAAAATAAAAACCATACCTGTAATCACATCCGCGGTATCTCCGTCCTCATGACTCTAGCAGCATAAACCAACGTAGGCTACCTCACCTTAGTCTAATTAGCACCTCTGGCCGATGCTTTCTGTCCCCTACCAATACCATTACCACCCCTGGCCGGTCCATAACCCCTAGGCGACTGCTGAACTGCCCTCTAAGGCTAAACAAAACCCGGAACTGAAGCTTACATCTGATCAGAACGCTGTGGGCAATCTCTAATACGATGCTCTACCAACCCACATCACAAACATGCCCCCAACCTCCTCCAGCACTCACCCGAATTGCATCTACCACAATCACCAAATGGCTCAGCCGCAGTAGGAGCAACTGAAACTCTAACTCTAAAATGCCCATCAGGTTTGGCTCATTTCTTAGGCCTCTGAAAAGAACTAGAGGACGTCGAATCCCTCTTATTATTACCCTTCTCTCAGTCCCTATTCTGGCGCTCAATGCACTTAACCTCTTCAGCGATCTTCGCCTTGTCCACCATAACGGTGAACTCTCACTCTCTCTACGAAGCTACTAGAACTCTCAAACTGTCCCTAGAACCATCCTCAAAGCGAACACATTTTTATATTCCGATGCCACCATCCCTCGATCGTAATGGCTCAATATAAAAAATTCGGCCTCATACCCGACCACTGTCCTATCCCCCTAAGTGAGGTTCATGAACTCACGCCTGCGAGCATCCACATAACTCGCCCCCACATATTTCTTTTAAAAGGCAGTCTTGAAATACTCCCAATTAATACGATCCGATTGAGTATCCTCTTCAACTGATAACCATCACTGGTATGCTTCATCGCAAAGTAGAGATACTACACCCTTTAGTTTCTGCTCAAGAGTGCAGTCAATATCATTCATTATCCTTTCTGTTGCCTCCAACCTGTATTCAGGCATAGTCGGGGCGACTCCAGTGACGCCCTTATATAGTTTAACATCATTAGACCAGAGTCATTCAGTTACCAACCCACAAATCCTAGAACCAAAATGGGCACCAACGACCCTCTCCAACACTCTCAACATGGGTTGGGACAATATGTCATCCTTAGTTGAGCGACTTTGAGACCCGGTCTCAGCTGTAGGTATAGCCGGTGTCTCGCTCGTATCCAAATTTGGCATACTACCCATCGAGGAAGACTCAACTCCAGTCCCTCTAAAGTTCCCGCCCCGCCCACGAGTACCATGGCCACTCATTCCACGAGCGCTTATCGAGTTTAAAGTTTTATCTACATTACAAAATTTTATGAATCAGTTTTAGTATTTATTAGCAATATTTTATGCTTCAAACCATTATCAGAAGTAATTCAGAAAGCTCAAAAAGTTTAGATTTTTCAGTCTCTAACTAACTATATCCAGTTTCAAACAGTTCAGACTATTTTAACTATAGTATTTCTAAGTTTAGAAGTACTTACAGAATCGGCGCAAAAGACTCAGTATACTACATACTTTACTAAAAAAGAAATAAACTTTGATTGAAAACCAGCCCTTTTACAAAATTTTGAACCCAAAATTTCACAGCTCGAGTTTTGCAACCTAGCTTTGATACCACTAAATGTAACACCTCAAATCAGCCTAAACGTTATGGCCAAATCTGGAGATGTTACAATGAAAATTTAGAAATTCGTCTTTTTCTTTAAAAACATCGTACCACTTATTTTAAAAATCTATTGTTGTACTCCTTAGTGAAAACCACTGATTATTTACTCTTTTAAAATTAAACAATAATTTACAACAAAAGTTTAAAAGTTATTATATTCTGAAAATCGCGTATGCTTTCTCGAAAATGATTGGTTGCATAAACATTTGTTTTCGTAAAATATTTTGTCGAACGTCACAGGAAAATTTGAAACAAATCCAAAACTAAAATTAAAACCAAATAGTCCAGAGAGTCCCAAAAATTACAAAACTCTCAAAACAACCAGAAATTTAAGTAAAATTTTTATGAAAATAAAGTTTATAGACGTGTAGTCACAACTGAGCCTCCGTCGCACCGACCCGCCTAAGCTTGAGGATTACCTGAATAGAACAGATAAAATGGAAAGTGAGTTTTAGAAACTCAGTGTGTAAATCAACGGAAACATAAATTTGGATTCTATCACATAACAGAACAGATGCAGACATAAGTTCTTAATAGAATCAGATTATCAACAGAATCATACAGATACAAATATACAAAGTCCTACCCCCATCTTCTACACACCAACTCCAACCATCCCAACACACCACGTGGAGAATAGAACACCCACTCAGCCCTACACACCACATAGTTTCTGTATGACACTTATTAGAATAATCGCAGCCATGCTGCCAGTATAATTGGCCAGTATAATCGCAGCCACTCAGCCATCCTCGACATATACATAACCCACCCCATAAACAGATACAGATAATACAAAATAACAGATATTATGGATGCTTATTCATAACAGATATTACACATGCTTAAGCATGACAGAACATATCATACATACCATGTCTCATTAATCTTAAATAAACACTAATTATGTTATTTTCAGTCTAATAGAGTAACAAGTTTCATGCTTTGGGTTTTTTTTACCCATACGGACCCTACGGAAGGCCCATAGTCGATTAGAATGACATGTGCGACCCTAAGGAAAGATTTTGAATTTTGGGCCCACACGCCTAAATTCGCCCTGCTCGTATGGCCCACACACATGTGTAGCCCACATATCCAAGTTGGCTTTGGCCTGTAACCTACACAGCCACACACACATACCCGTCATATGGCCTTGTGTTGTACACGCCCGTGTACCATTGACAGGCCGGATTTTCGGCTTTCATCGATCAACGTTGTATTGCATTTTCATTGCACACTTGGCTCAATTTTGGTGTGAAAGCAATCCCGAGATCTCTGAAACCTAACCATAGTATTCCAACAACTAATTAGCAAACGATTTACAAATTCAACAACAATAACTTGACAAACCAAACGAACTTACCGCCAACGAAAATAACCACTATCACGGATTCAGTCATTGTAGCGAAATCCACTGCTTCACAATCTTCTCCTACGTAACACACTCATAAAGATTAAACTCCCTAACTACAATACCAACACGCCAATTCAAAAAGAAAGAAATCCAAACAAAATGAACTTACAAACTTACCAATACGAACGAAAAACAATCAGAACACCAAACCCCAACGATTAAAATAATATATTTGTTAAACAGAATAGGAAGAAAACAAAACAAAAATTTGCAGAGAAAAGAAGGGAAAGAAGAAGAAGAAAATAACGTCAGAATGAAAGAAAGAAAGGGGAATTTTCGGGAAAAAATTAAAATTAAAAAAATTTAATTCAAACTAAAATCTCAACTCCCCACAACCCCACTAACTAACAAATCCCACAAAAACCGACCACTAACCTCATCCAACTATCACAGACTACCAATCTTACCAAAATTCTACTACACAACTGGTACACACTCACAGAAAGTAAAAATAACATCCTTCGCTCACACGAAGGTTCGAACACAAAACCCTAGACAAGCTAACACCTTACTACTTGAACCAGCAGGATCATTCTAATATGAGTTGACCGAAAATAAGATATAAGCCAAACCACTAAAGATACGGCTAGGGTAAAAAAATAGCATATTCTCCAAAAGTGGAACTTGAACCCAAGACCTCAAACACACACCCAAAGCACTTAACTACTGAAACAGATACTTAATTAATAAATAATTCATAAAAATAGAGTTAAATAAATCAAGGTGTTACACCCTCTATATGCATAATATCATAACGCGCACTACTACTCTAGCGCAATCTTGGCTTGGCACCTCCTAGTGCACCCACTTTTACAGCAGAACCTACAACTTGAATAAACACTTGTAACTTCAAGTAAACTTAGTAAGTCTTAACCCAGATTAACTTGAAGCATTTCTAGTTGAATTCCACGTCTTAAAGGTTTTGGATTTCATCTCTGTCTTTGGTGGATATTCTCCTATATCGGCGTATACATATTCACCAACTTCCATACTTGACCAATCTATTCACAAGTCACTCTTTGGGCTGATTCCAAACTTAACAAATCTATACAAATCTAATTTCCTTCTAAAAAAATGTACCTCTTAGATGAATATCCATACAGAACCTACCTTTGATGGATTTGTCCTCAAATAAATATTGAATACTTACCTTTGACGGATTCTCATACTATTTCTAATAACTATCAAACTACCAATCAGATCATATCTTAAATCAACACCAAATCATAACTTATACTAATAATGAAACATTCTGAAGCATCTAAAAAATTCTAAAGGACTATGTTACATATCACGAGAACGCCCAACTTGACAAACAGCTTAGATTGCAGATGGTCTCTATATGTAACATGAAAACTATTCAGATTTGGAAAATACCAGATAACTAAGATTTCTTCCTTACATAGAGTAGACAAACTAAGGTTCGGTGAACTTAGACCTTTCATAACTAAGAATATGCCAATTTCCCATACTTACAGACTACTATGGGTGCACGTGATTTTGTGAAGCAAACATATGTATGTATATGGAACACATACTGTGATACATGGTAGTTTTGATGTGGGTGAAACATGTAAAGAACTATGATTCTATTAGAAAAATAAGTATAGCCTACATGAATGTGTACTTATGTTAGATAGATGATTCGTGATTGTAAATGTTGGAAAATAGAGGTTTACCGGAGCATTGGGAGATTATGTAATGAGAGTTTTGAAACCGTGTGGTATGCAATAAACTCCATTGATACAGTAAACACGAAATTAGGTACGATAATTCTGAGAAAAGACCTTGGTCATGGCACATTCTGGAAAGGGTGGATGAGTCGCATTTATCTATTAGCATTTTATGCATGTCCCAATAACGATGATAGGCAAACCTCACACGATGGTGAGTTTAGGCAAATCCATATCGCAAACACGACATTTCATGTGGTACCTTGGTGGCAACCAAACAGAGCCTTTTAAGCAGGTTACTTATAACGCCTTTGTAGCGTATTTTGTATGTGCCTTTGTGGCGTATTCGGGATTACCTACATGGCAGAATCTAGTTATCGCCTTTGTAGCGTATTTTGTATGTGCCTTTGTGGCGTATTCGGGATTACCTACATGGCAGAATCTAGTTATTTCATGTGGTAATATCTGGGTAACTTCTAAGATCTCTTCGATAGATAATTCTACGATAAGGGTTTAATACGTCTGAAGATAATTTGGTTTGGTTAGTCTTGTGATGGAATTGAATGAGATTCCTAAAAGAAAGTATATATTTTTATTTTTAAAGAGGGAATCTACCATAATAATCTATCAGTATAGAGTATGGGTGTATTCATAATTATTAAAGGTATAAGTTTTAGTTGGTTTAAGCTTGACTACGATATGTAGGGTTGAAATATGAGTTACCTGGTATCCGCCATATAAGAAAAGTATCATGTTTCATTCTGGGTTATTCAAAATCTTAGTCGTTTTTCAATTTTGAGAATTCTTATGTTATGTAACATAGACATTGGGAATTCGTCTAAAAGATTTAGAATGTTTAATCATCATTTTGAGCTTATTTGGGTTTGAATTAGAGCATGTTCTGATTGGTAGTCTGATGGTTATTCAACTCAGTAAGATAGTCCATCAAACAAAAATTAGTTTGTATTTATGAATAACCATTTTAGGAAACAAATGTTAAAGGTTGTTCAAAGAGGAAATTCGTAGAAGGTGAGTCTGTATAAATATTCTTTTAGAGGTACCTTCATTGTTCTAAGAGAAAAGAAGGTATTGATATCTTCTGGTATGATCTGGAGACAGCCAAGTAGTGAATGGAGAGTTGAATCGTTAAGTATGATAGTTAGCGTAATTATATATATTTGATATTATGAATGTATCCACCAAGGTCAAAGTGGTTAATCAATATCTGCAGGATGAAGAATTCATCAAGAAAGGCTTCGAGGTATTTTGTATAAAAACTTACTAAGTTCGCGTGAACTTATAAGCATTTTGTTCATGTTTTAGGTGTTACTGTAGGAATGAATTCGCTAAGAGAGACAAGCCAGGAATGCACCAGGAAAACGGTGAGTTGGTTTATTATGCATACAGAGGAATTTTAAGAATATGGCGTATAGTTCTCTACACCAAGGAAAGTCTGTCTTTAACAAACTTTTATATCATAATGTATATATTATTTTTAAGAGTTTGTTGCAGTTCTTAATTTTTTTCCTTAATTCTTTTGTCAAAAATTCTTTATTAAAATAATATGAAACATGCTATTAGAAGGAGTATAAGCAGTTTAGTTAAAATTTATGCTAAGTATGTTTATGTGGTAACATCCGATATCAGGGCTCAGTGATTCGGGTCAAATTGTAGGTGTTACAATTTCTAGTTGAATTCCTTATCTTAAAGGTTTTGGATTTCATCCCTATCTTTGGCAGATCCTTTCCTATAACGACGTATACATATTCACCAACTTCCATACTTGACCAATCTATTCATAAGTAACTCTTTAGAATTATTCCAGACTTTACCAATCCATACAGATCTCATTTCCTTCTCAGAAAAAACAAATTTACCTCTTAGATGAATATCCGTATAGAACCTACCTTCGACAGATTCTTCTTCAAATAGGCATTGAATACTTTTCCCCCAGGATGAGTACTCACATATATTATTCTTAGTGGATAAGTAAACTAACTGATCTTTTAAGATGAACTCCAAATTGATCTTACCTTTGGAAGATTCTTATACATATTCTAATAACTATTAGAATACCAATTAGATCTTATCTTAAACCAACCCCAAATCATAACTTATAGTGATAATGAAACATTCTAAATCATCTAAAGCATTCCAGACGATTATGTTATACATCACGAGAACACCCAACTTGACAAACAGCTTAAATTCCAAATGGCCTCTATACGCAACATGAAAACTATTAAGATTTTGCAGATATTAAATAACACAGGTTACTTCCTCACATAGCGTAGACAAACTCAGGTCTGATAAACACTTAGACGTTTCAAAACTACGAATACACTAATTTCCCGTACTAATAGACTACTGTGGCGGATTAACCATTCAGAACCATTGCTGGGAAATAATCTGCCATGAATTACACTAGTATTTGAATCCTTTTTAC
Organism: Gossypium raimondii; assembly: GCF_025698545.1. Taxonomy (NCBI): domain Eukaryota; kingdom Viridiplantae; phylum Streptophyta; class Magnoliopsida; order Malvales; family Malvaceae; genus Gossypium; species Gossypium raimondii. Next base: position 43,118,116 of record NC_068565.1, read on the forward strand.
ACATAACTTTAGCTTGTTTAATAGCTAAATCAAAGCATCTTAGTAAATATTTAGGTTTTCATACTTAAAGTAGTAATTTATGCTTTCTAGTAGTTTTTATTACATTTTATATATCTAAATAAGGTTACATGGACTTGTAGGTCAAGTTGGGACCTAAAGATGTTTATTCAGGCTGAAACTGATGACTATATCGTGACACCAAGATACTATTGTCCCAACATCGAAGACAAAATCCAAAAATAAGTTCTAAAGTGAAACAGCCCTCGACGTCACGACACGGCCCTCCTATGTCACGACATACCCACTGTGGTTGGTTACAACGTCGCATGCCTATGTTGCAACTAAGCCCCTACACAACCAAAAAACTCTTGCACATTTTAATTACGTTTTTTAAGGAAATTAGGTGTATCAATCCTAGTCGAAATATAAGTGCTTCAAGAATATTTTAGGAACTTTAATATTCCTAATTTAGCCTACATAAAGGCCATTGTAATCAGCTTAAATGTACAATTTTAGGGAGGTTGATGGTCACTAAACTAATTATAAATACGGCAAAGGCAAGTGCACATATCGAACAATAGTATAGCTATGGTGAGTAGAGAATATTGTATCCACGAGGACTAAAAGTATTAGTAATTATCATTTTTCTATTATTTAGCCGACAATTTAGAGTGATGTGTTTTAATCTAAATTTACTAAACTAATTTAATAGAGAATGAATCAAAGAAATAATCAAATATTAACCAATGAGATAAACAATACCCAGGAAAGAATCCACCTAGACTTCACCTTTTATTACGAATATGAATTAAACTATTTAATCACTTGTGTCTTGATCCGTAAAAATACCTAAATTATGTTAATACCTCTTTCGAGAGTAAAAAAATTTGACTCTAGGTTGATTAATTGAAATTTCTTTCTAATTAAAACCCCTATCGTCGCATTAACTCGATCTATGGATTCCCCTATTAGATTTGACTCTAATCCGGTAGATTCATGTCGTTCTATTTCTAGGATTGCATGCAACTCCACTCAATTATGCTAGATCTACTCTTAAACAGGGACTTTTGCTCCACTGAATTAAGCATATTAAACATGAATTAATATCCTAAAAATATTAAAACAAGAAATAAGCATACATAATTGAGAATAAGAATCAAGTATTTATCACGTAAAAACAGAAATTAAATAAAAGGATTCATCATAGGTTTCATCCTCCCTATGTATCTAGGGATTTAGTTCATAATCTTGAATGAAAACATCTCAAAGTCAGAATAGCCACAAGACATAAAGAAACTCAATAAAACTTCTAAAGAAATTAAAAGGAGATCTTCGATCTTGATAGAGATCCGCTTCCGAGTTGATTTCGATGGTGTTCTTCGAGTGTTTTCTATAATCTTCTCTGATGGCTTCCCTATGTCTTCTTCTAATGGGTATTTATAGACTTTATAATGCTCAGAAAGCCTAAAAATTGGGTTTTTCCTCGTAATTGGGAAGCAGGGTGTGCAATCAACACGGGCTGTCACATGGGCGTATGTCTAGCCCGTGTGGAAATGCCCAGGCCTTGTGGCTCTTGAAAATAACTCTATTTGTCTAATTTTGGCTCGTTTTTTGCTCCTTTCACTCCCAAATACTCTCCTAAGTATAGAAACATGAATTTAAAGGATTACGAGCATCAAATTCACTAATTTGCATAATTAATCATCTAAAAACGCATTAAGAATGGGATTAAAATATGTTGCTCTTATAGCTTATCAAATATCCCTACACTTAAGCGTTTGCTTGTCCTCAAGCAAAATCCTCAACTCACATTAAAATTAATCTTTCTCAACTTGTAATTCCCATCAATAATGTCTCAAAATAATTTACAAATAATCATGCATTGGAAATTCAACTAAAAGGGTACTAAAGTCTCAAACAATCCAAGCTAACATTTTTAAACACGAAAATATAGGTGTCTTCCCTTATTTAAGTAGTTACCTTTAATTCAAAATCAACAAGAATTGACATCCTCACTAAAAATTCACTCAAGCACTCAAAGTGTTTAAGGCTTAATAATATGCAGTCAATAGTCGAACAAGAAATGTCATTACCATAGGCTTGCATGAAAATCAAATCTCCACCACTATAAAATGAGATGATACACAAATCAAAATATCTTTAAGAGGTTGTAAAAGGGCTTAGGTTAAGGGTGTGGAGAAAGGCCAAAAAAGTTGGTTATAATCGAGATTGAATTGATAAATTACCAAACTAGAAAAAATAAACAAATGTTGAATTAAAAACAAGTGCATAAATTAAGAACTATTCAAGAATAAAAACAAGCTTCTTCTCAAAATATGAATTTAACTATTCAAGCTCAATCAACATAGAACTAAATAATAATCATTATTTTTTTCTTTTTTTTTTTTCTTTTTTTACAAGAGCAATAGGAAACAATTTAGCAGATCAAACAGAATAGCCTAATTAAGCAAATAACCAAATCAAATCTCAACAAAAATGGGGTCAATAAAATGGAAAAAAGTCTCAACGAAAAAATGAGTTATAGGTTAACATTAATGAGTAAATCAAGAAATGGTGTTTTAGGCTCAACGAGGTTCACTAAGGGTTAATAAAAAAATGTGGGTTAAAACCTAAGTGTCTTTATCATCTCAATATATCAAATCAAAGGTGTGATCTCGACATGCATAATCGAAGTAAGTTCTAGAATAACAAATCACGTTGACACACTCATAACCAATAATAAAATGAGCAAGAAAAATGTATGCTCTAAAGGCTCAAAATCTCACAAAAAATCATGGTTTTTGATGTCAAACTTGCAAATCTCAAACTTCAAGATAATACTTCAATTTAGGGAAACATCGTAAAAAAATTTAATTTTTGAAAAATAACTTATCATGCTTGATTCTCTCATGTCTTTAAGTTTAAATCAACCAATACACAAATATCTACAAATTAATCCAAAACACATCCACAAAAATCCCAAATCGACAAAAAATCATTCTAATGGAAGTATGAGAAAATTACTTAAACACAAGACATAATTCAGGGATTTTCTTATAATTATATAAATAACCACCCCCACACTTAAGATGTACATTTTCCTCAATGTACAAACGTATATAATCAAAGTATAAGCTGAATTATAAGAGAGGGAGAAAACTGAAACTGCCCTGAATATGGATGAAAGTGCCAAAATAGTGAAAACCAGAATTGTAGGCAATTGAAAATGAAGTGCAAGATTCTATGCAAACTAAGAAGAAAATAAACACAAATAATGAAAAAGATTAAGAGGTTAAAACTCAATTAGAAATAACCATAAAATAAAAATAAAACACAGTTCAAAAGACAAAAATGAAATAAGTCTAAGAAAATAAAAATAAAGCAACGAAAAACAAAAATAAAGATAAAAATAAATACAAATATAAAACGAAAAGAAAAGAAATAAACTCAATGATACCCATAAAATTAAAGGTGATAGTAAGAATAATGATACCAAAAAAACAATACTAAAAATAATAGAAATATAACTAAATGGTAGAAGTAAATTAAAATAAAATTAAAATCTAAGCATAAGAATAAGAAATAGATCAATAAAATAAAAATAAATAATATAAAATAATATAAAATAAAAAAGGGAAAAAGGGAAAAAGGGGAAGACCGACGGAAGACGGTGGCCAGAGTTATGACGAGGGATCGCGCGTGGGAGGTGGTGTCGTGTGTGGGTGGGGGCGAGGTTGGTTAACTATGGGGAGAAGGGAAAGGAGGTGGGTTATGGGGGAAGGGGTGGCTTGTTTGGGGAAGAGGAAAAAGAAAAATTGAGAAAGAAATTTTAGGGTTTGGGCCACGCAATTGTGTCACATGACTGTGTGGGGTGTTTTCAGCCCGTGTGCGATTAAGAATTAAGCCCAATCTTCACACAGCCTCGAACACGCTCGTGTGTCTCCAGGCCCTGTGGACCATTTTAGGTTTTGTAACCTTGAAATTTCTGAAAAATTAATTCCCAAGACTCACACAGCCAAGGACACGCCCATGTGTCCAGGCCATGTAACTTACTTTCGATCCCCTTATTGTGCACATGGTCTGGGACACGCCCGTGTGCCCAAGCCGTGTGGGTCAAAAAAAATTCTTAAACATTTGATTTAATTAATTTTAAAAATAACATGAAATAAAATTAAAATAATTAGTACAGTGTTAAGACTCGAGTTGCCTCCCGAGAAGCGCTTTTTTAGAGTCTAATCTTGACTTACCTTGCGCACATGGTTACGGTGGTTCACGAAGCTAAGGCTCCTCTTTCTCACTATCAATTATTCTACCAAGATAAGGTTTAAGTCGAGTATTGTTTACCTTAAATGTGTCAAATTGAGAATGAGTTACCTCGACTGTACCGTAGGAGAAGATGTTCAGTATCGTAAATGGGGTTGATTCGTTTGTATCAAGCTCTGAAGGGGCAATCCATGGATCCGTTTTGTTTAGTAGTACTTTGTCTCTAACCTTAAATTGGTTTTTTCTCATCACATGCTCATCATGGTGTCGCTTTGGCTTTTCATTGTGTTTTCTTGGTTTCTCCTTGACATGTGTCCGCCATTCATCTAGTTTATCGATTTGTAACATTCGTTCTTCATAAGTCGTTTTGTTTCTATCGTTTTGACTGGAACATGGCTCCATTACATTTTTTGAGGGGTTTCCTACAAAGAAGGTTGAGCCACAAGGTCACTAATATTAACAAAATATTTAAAATCATCTTGATCACTAGATGTTCTAACAGAATCACGAGCTTGGAGAGTAATCGATTCGTCACCTACACGACGTACTAGTTCACCAGTACCAATATCTATTATAGTCCTAGCAGTTGCTAAAAAGGGTTATCCTAAAATTAGAGGTACCTTACTACCCTCATCCATGTCTAATACAACAAAGTTAACAAGGAATATGAATTTTTCGATTTTAACAATCACATTTTCAATAACACCCGTAGGATATCTAATGGTTCTATCTGCTAATTGAACACTCGTCCTAGTTTGTTTGGGTTTCCCAAGACCTAGTTGTTTAAACATTTTATAGGGTATGACATTGATACTAGTCTTTAAATCAGCCAAAGCATTATCAATATTTAAACTACCAATTAAACACGGAATAGTAAAACTCCCTGGATCTTTTAGTTTGTTAGGTAGTTTATTTTGCAATATGGCCTAGCAAACTGCATTTAGCTCCACGGTCGACGAATCATCTAACTTCCTTTTGTTTTCCAAAAGCTCCTTTCAATATTTGACATAATTGGGCATCTGTGAAAGAGCTTCAACAAACAGTAAGTTAATATGTAATTTTTTTAGGAGTTTAAGAAATTTACTAAATTGTTCGTTGTGTGGTCTCTCTTCGTCACGTTAGGATATGGAACTCGAGGTTTATATTTTTTGGCAACCGACTTTTGCTCTTTTTGGCTTAGCTCGACCTTATTGTTATTTACCACAATTTCTTACCTCGATGCTTGTTCAGATTCAAGTAACCCTTCTTCATCCTGAACAGTAATTGCATGGAGCAGCTCCCTTGGGTTAGTTTCGGTATTGCTAAGCAAACTACCTTGTGGTCTTTCTAAAATTAATTTAGCAAGTTGGCCTATTTGATTCTCAAGTCCTTGAATCGATGCATGTTGATTTTTAAATGCTGCTTTAGTGTTTTGAAAGCAATTTTTTGACACCGAGATAAACTTGGTCAACATCTCCTTGAGGTTTGGCTTTTTCTCTTGCTAGTAAAGTTGTTGTTGAAAGCCCGGAGGGGCTTGTGCTCTCTGATTGCCTTAACCACCCCAATAAAAATTGGGATGGTTCCTCCAACCTGTATTATACTTATTACTATAAGGGTAAACATTCTAGATTATTCACTCCTCCTCCATTTGTATCACATTGCATCACCGGATGTACCTACTAGAAACATATAAATCATTAATTTTATTATTTAACAGTTCTACCTAATTTGAGAACATGGTGACTGCATCTAAGTTGAAAATATCGGTTGCTTTCATCAGCTTCGTCCTCATGACTTGCCACTGATAATTATTCAGTGCCATCTCCTCTATAAACTCATAAGCCACTTCAGGTATTTTATTGTTAAATGTTCCACCGACTGCTGCATCGATCAACTGTCTAGTTGAGGGATTCAAACTGTTGTAGAAGGTTTGAACCTGTAACCATAAGGGTAACCCATAGTGAGGGTACCTTCTTAATAAATCCTGGTACCTCTCCCATGCATCATATAGAGTCTCTAAATTGATCTGCACGAAGGAAGAGATATCATTCCTCAACTTGGTTGTCTTAGCCGATGGGAAGTACTTTAGCATAAACTTTTCTGTCATTTGAGCCCATGTGGTGATGGAACCTCGTGGTAAAGAGTTCAACCACTGTTTTGCTTTGTTCCTCAACAAGAAAGGGAATAACCGTAAGTGAATGGCGTCATTAGTGGCGCTATTAATTTTGAAAGTATCGCAGATTTCCAAGAAGTTGGCCAAATGAGTATTTGGATCTTCATCTTGTAAACCATCTAACTGAACAAACTATTGTATCATCTTAAAAGTGTTCGGCTTCAGTTTGAAATTATTTGTCGCAATGGTAGGTCTCACAATTCTCAATTCAACCCCAGTTAGAGTGGGCTTGGCATAATCGTACATAGTACGAGGAACAGGATCTGGATCTGCAACAACTGCAAGAGGTAATTGATTATTCTGGTTATCACCCATCTCCTTAATAATAACAATCTCCTCTTGTTATTCTACTAAATTTTCTCGACTCTACCTTGTTTCTCGACGATTTCTACGAGCTATACTTTCAATTTCACTATCAAATAGTAATAGTCCCGACGGGTTTCTTCTAGTCATAAACTAAAGGAACCTACTAAAAGAAAATAAAAGAAAAAATTAGAATGTAAAAATTAAACTAAAAACAAAATAAAAATGGCTAAATTAATAAAAATCAAGTGTTCCTAATATTTTAGTCCCTAGAAACGACACCAAAAACTTGATGGTCACTAAACAAACTATAAATATGACAAAGACAAGTGCACCTATCGAACAATAGTATAACTATGGTGAGTAGAGAATATCGTATCCACGATGACTAAAAGTATTAGTAATTATCATTTTCTATTATCTAGCTGAAAATTTGAAGTGATGTGTTTTAATCTAAATTTACTAAACTAATTTAACCAAGAATGCAACAAAGAATGAATCAAAGAAATAATTGAATATTAACCAATGAGATAGAAAATAGCCAGGAAAGAATCCAACTAGATTTCACCTTTTTATTATGAATCTGATTTAAACAATTTATTCACTTATGTCTTGATCCGTAGAAATCCCTAAATTATGTTAATATCTCTTTCAAGAGTAAAAACAATTGACACTAGGTTGATTAATTGAAATCTCTTTCTAATTAAAACCTCTATCGTCGCATTAACTCGATCTATGGATTCCCCTATTAGATTTGACTCTAATTAAATAAAAGGATTCATCATAGGTTTCATCCTCCCTAGGTATCTAGGGATTTAGTTCATAATCCTGAATGAAAACATCTCAAAGTCAGAATAACCACAATATATAAAAAAACTCAATAAAATGTCTAAAGAAATTAAAATGAGATCTTCGATCTTGATGGAGATCCGCTTCTGAGTTGATTTCGATGGTGTTCTTCGAGTGTTTTCTTCAATCTTCTCTGGTCGCTTCCCTATGTCTTCTTCTAATGGGTATTTATAGACTTTAGAATGCTCAGAAAGCCTAAAAATTGGGTTTTTCCACATAATTGGGAAGCAGGGTGCAAAATCAACCCGAGCTAACAGATGGGAGTGTGTCTAGCCTGTGTGGCTCACACGGGCGTGTGTCCAGCCCGTGTGGAAATGCTCAGGCTGTGTGGCTTTTGCAAAAAGCTCTATTTGCCTGATTTTGGCTCGTTTTTCGCTCATTTCGCTCCCAAATGCTCTTCTAAGTATAGGAACATGAATTTAAAGGATTAGGAGCTTCAAATTCACTAATTTTCATAATTAATCATCCAAAAATGCATTAATAATGGGATTAAAATATGTTACTTTTATAGCTTATCAGAGGCAGAAAATATACTTAGGGTTTTTATTTCATTCTTAGTTTTTACTTATGGTATTTTATGTTCTTGTAATCGAAAAATCGTATTCTGACGTGAGACTCTCACGAGTGGAGATTGTTTTGGAGCCCATGCTTTAATCAATAAATCTATGAGCATCTCTTTTCCTTTATTCTATTCTTTATATATCTTTCTTTAACATTGTTTAATTGAATGTTTGTGTAAATATTAGAATCAATTTATGCTTCATAAATATCTCGCATGATTTCAACTGTTCTAATCTTATTAATTTATTAAAGGATAAATTTTCTTAGCAGATCAACTGTTTAGGAGAGGAAAAACTTAAACCCTAGGCTTGAGAACCCTAAGAAGTCATTTAGGTGGGAATTAACCCAAAATTGGTATGGCCTATCCGCGAACACCTTAACCCTGAATCCGTCTAGATTGTGAGGTTAGAAGATAAGTAGTTCTTGCTCACTCACTATTCTAATGGACATATCGGAAGATCTTGCTAGGGTATCGACTAGTTGATTGAGTAGAACCCTACATCAATAATTAATTAGGTAAAACAATTAGATCTAGGGTAACGAAACTCGCGTAGTCGAAAGAAGGTATAGGAGAAGTCGATACATGAACTTAGGACTAGATTTATATTTAATTCAATTTATTTAGGTTATTATTATTATCGTCATCTTGCTTCTATATTAACATTACTAATTCGTGACTCAAGTAGATTAGTAATTCTTTCCAATAATTTGCTTGATAGTAGTTTTCCCCAAACTGCAATCCCTTGGGTACGATCCTTGAAGTACTTCCCTACTTCGTTGTAACTATATTACAACCTAGCCAGTATACTTGCGAACATTGATCTATCATAATTTGGTGTAGCAAATTAAACTAGTTTTAACATTTAAGAAGCTTGAATACAAGTATTTTCATTATGTTTTAATTTTCTTTAGTTTTACTTACATTTAATAAAATGTGCACATTGAGTCTTTTATTGACAATAAGGACTGAATGAGGCCTAAGGGAGAGCTAACGTACTTCGTGAGTGTACAGGAGACCATTAGAAGGCATTTTGGGCCAATACTAGATGATATGTCGCAACATGGGAGATCCAATGTCGCAACATAGAGAAAAGAAAGGAGAAAGTAAGAAATTGCCTTCAATGTAACAACAAAGGCTGAAGATGTCGCGACATACCCCTGAAGATGGTTTCAGAGGAGCACAATGGTTGCTACGTAGTGACACAGGTCCTGGTGTGTCACGACATCAACTCTGTGATGATAATAAAACATGAAGTAGGGGAGTTTTGGTCTGTACAATCGAACTTAAAGCTCGAGAACGTCAACTAACCTAGGGTTAAAGACGACGACCACAGTAAACTTTGCAATGTAGTGCTTTTTGGGATTGCCAATGAATCAATTGGAAACCAAAAAATATGAAGACTGATGATGAAGAAGGTGACCTAAGTATTGATTTTACGGAACATAGAGGAATATGGTTGTCATGTCGTTACATCACCCTAGAATGTCGCAACAAGGAAAAAAATTCTCTAGAACTTGCCCTTGATGTCGTGACATATTAACCTAACTACTGACATTTTTGTAGTCTAATTATATTAGGATTCTGGTTCTTTAACTGATTATTTAGTAGAATTGGATTATAACTCTTGAATAAACTATTCTTTCTTTCTAAAACTATAAATAGGGCATATAACCACTCTATTTTATTATCAAAGATTAAAATTGCAGCTTACTTTCATTTGCTATCAACAAAGATTAAAGTGTAGGAACAATAAAGATAGGTTCTCCTATGGCAAGTTTTAGTGAAAGTGCTTCAAGCCTAGCTATTGTGTTTCAAGAAGGCAATATGGACAAATACTTGTAACAATTACAGTCGTATACCTTTATTCAAGAGCAGGGATTTGATCCTCTGGTGAGTAATTGCAAAGGAATATGGGAGAATGCAACTGAAAGAGAATGGACAAAATTTTGTCTGCCATCCGAAGAACCCCTAATAATTCTTGTAGTGTAAGAATTCTATTTAGTATTAAAACAAAGGGAAGTAGCCAGATCCTTTTACGAGATGCGCTCTTTTGTACAGGTCAGAGGGGTTAATGTCTCGATAACTAAGATGGGTAATTTCCAAATTTATGATGCTTCATATTATTATCATGATTATCTCCATAAAACATATCTGAAGGAATTCATAAATATCGATACAGAAGAAATATTAAGATTCCTAACATAAGGGGAATAGATATGGACTTATTGAACGAGAATGGCAATACCAAATCATTCAACCAAGAACTAATGACACCAAGAGCCAAGATGTGGATGAAATTTGTTTGTTCAAGAATATGGCCTATCATAGAGATGTCTGAGATTAGACCAATTCAAGCCATCGTAACATATGGGATCCTCCAAAAGAAACAAATGTGTATTCGAACATGGATATATAAGAACATTATTGTCTGTGCAAAGAATCTAGGAAAGGGAATATTTTTCCCTCATCTAATCATGGAATTGTGTTAAAGGGCAGAACTACCTATCGAGTGAATGGACAAAACTATAAATCCACCAAGGAAATTACTTGACGATGATTTATTCAAAAAATTTGTTCTTCTACAAACAAAATAGACAGAGGGAAGAAGAAAAAGAGGAATTCAAGAAGATGAAGACTAATATTCAAGAACAAATCTAGTAGGATCTTAGTTTTAAGAGTAAATGGATTTAGAAAAAAAATTGAAGGTTTTAAATTCTAGGGCTTGTAACAATTATATTAGGAATATTATAAAAAAAATGTAACATTAGGAATTTATAATTTTTCTGTCTTTCTTGTAATTTTTCTAACATTTTTCTTTAAAAAAAACCCTAACACGAAGAATACACAAACAATTCAAGCTTTACATGATCAAAGGAAGAAGCACCTACTAATAGGAGTAAGAGTGATCACGATCAATCGGGTAACTTCTTTCATTATCTTTTGATGGGCTACACATTGAGGACAATGTGTCAACTAAAGTGTGAGGGGATAACATAGGTTGTTTTTAAAATTTTAATTTTTTTTTATTTTTTTTCATTGTCTTTTGGTGTACTTGAGCTTGTAGAAATATGAGTGATTGGTTAGGAGCATGTGCATAGGTTGCTTATGTTTATGAATAAGTTTGAGTTTTTTATTGAACTTAAGTGTCGAATGAGGCCTAAGGGAGAGCTAAAGTACTTTGTGAGTGTACAGGAGACCATTAGAAGGTATTATGGGCCAATACTGAACGTTATGTCGCAAAATGGGAGATTCAATGTCACAACATAAGAGCAGAATGGAGAAAGTAAGAAATTTCCTTCAATGTTGCGACACAGGATAAGGATGTCGCAACATACCCCTGAAGATGGTTGTAGATGAGCATATTGGTTGCTATGTCTCGACATAGGTCCTAGTTTATCGCGACACCGACTCTGTGACGAGAATAAAACACAAAGCAGAGGAGTTTTGGTCTACACTATCAAACTTAAAGCTAAGGAACATCAGCTAACCTAGGGCTAAGGACGATGGCCACCTGAAGGCTATAAATAGGCTCTTTTGGCAAACATTATGGACATCATTCGAGTTGCTTAGATTTTACATTCTTTATTTAGGTTTAGTTTTGTTTTCTTGCTTTCTTAGTTTTCATAGTTTTAGTTTATTTGTTCTTTGTTTTCTGTCAAGAGATTTGATTGTAAAGGAAATCAACTTCTTTAGATTTGCACTATTTATCAATATCAATTAGGCTTTTCTTAAAATATTTTTTTCAATTCATTCTCTATGATTAAATCTTCCATTCCTTCCATGTTGTTTATGAATGCCATAAGGAACTAATCCTTCTATGGTGGATTTGCGAGTGAAGCCATAATCTCTTAACGGTTTTGTAAGGTTACTCAACGGATCAACTATTTGGGAAAGGAAGAACGTGAAACAAACCCTAGGCCTGACAACCTGGGAAGCCATCAAGGTGGGAATTAACCCAAAATTGGTATTGCCCATTCGTGAACACATTTACCCCAAGCTAGCCTGGACTGTGAGGTCGGAAGATAAGTAGCCCTTGTTGATTTGTTGTGTTAGTGGAAGATCGGAAGATCCTGCTAAGGTAGCGACTAGTTGGTTGATGAGAAACTTGAGACGACAGTTAATTGGGATTGCCGGAGCAAGCTGATCACCCATCTTCAGATTTGATTCACTTTATTTATCTCTTGCAATTTTAATTTCTTTATGTTTTTTTTTTAGTTTACAAACCCTAACAGTACCTTTTATTCTACTTTCATACTATAACTTATCTAAAAGTATTAATTAGATCTTTGATTGTTTAAGTTAAGATTAATTTAGTGCTCACCTCCCTTGGGTATGATCCTCGGAGTACTCACCTACTTTGTTGTAAAATCTATATCACAACTCGACCCGTATACTTGCGGATTCTGCCTCATAACTCTCCACTCTATTGTAGTATTCACACTCTGGACGTTAGTACTTCCAGAGGCGGTCAGACACCGCCTCAATTCCATATATTGTGTAGCACTATTCACACTCTGGACGTTAGTACATCCAGAGGCGGTCAAGTTATTAGCGCTATTGTCGGGGATTGTGATAGTGATAATTTTTATTGAATCGATTACTTGTAAATAATATTAGTCGAAAGATGAATAAGTTAGATAGTGTACTAATTTTTATATTCATTAATTGTGTTATTTTCTCAATTTTTTTATTTACCTTGTTGACTAGAATACTTAATTATGGAAATTTTTTAACGAACCAATGGAGCGATGATAACGGGTTTCAGGACAATGAGCACTCATACGAACCTCTTTGTGAGTCATACGACAAAGACAATGGAATACCCAAACACTCAAATGAATCTCTTTGTGATTTGCATACGATTCCTTTATGTTAAATTACTGAGCCATCCAACTCCAAAACATTATCAAACATGTTAGACATGATGGAATAGATGAGGAAAATGCTCCAAGAGATATATGAGGCATTACCTCCAAGGGAAGAGGTTGTGCATGATGTTCCAACCTTGATCCAGAAGATCCCCATATTATCATTAAAACCATGAATTAGATAATAGTAGTCAACAAGAGTTTGGAACCGGAGATCATAGGGATGAATTGAATATGACTGAAGCGATCTTTAATCCAATTAACATAGAATCAGACATAACAGTAGATGTAGTTGCTGACGTAAAAGTAGAAGTAACCACCAACAGGGAACTTAAATCGATTCTAAATGGAAGTGTAGAAAATCCAATACACTTTCTAGCCATAGCAGAAAAGGTATTAGCCAAATAGATCAATGAGTTTAACCTGTTCTCATCTGAAAAAGGCAACAAAGCTCGAGTGACCAAAACTTCATGCGAAATGGAAAGGAGAAAGCTCGAGGCAATAATACTCTAGAAAATGATTTGGGGTTAGCTCAAATTTGGTACCAAATGGTTTGTAATTTGGATGTCGCGTCGGTCGAAAATAAGGCAATATTAATGGAATCGACCAAAGAGGCTGGTTTATATATATCAATAATGGAACAAACGACGGATCAAAGTGTCGAGAACCAGCTGGAATTTCTTCTATGGTGGCGACACGGATCGTCCCATTTTTTAAAAGAACTTTCATTTCCTACTTTACTTTTTTTTAGTTTTATTTATTTATTATTTTTATTCTTTAATTTTATTAATCTTAGTTGTGTTTAGTTTTTTTTTTCCCCATAGCAGGTGTAGATACCATGGAGTGACAAAACCGAAAAAAATCGAAAAAGATAGAAACTAGGCTTGATGTCGCGACATCCTAGATAGAACACAACCTCGCAACAATGAAGGGCCAAGTTCATCTAAGACATTTTTTCCTCCATTATTGATACTTATTATTTTTCCTCTTATTTTTTTATTTTTTACATTATATTTCTTTCTTTTTTTGTAGTATTCTTTTAGGTACTTTTTCATCCACTTGGAGCACATTAAACCCGAGATTATCATAACAACAAGGACTCGGCCAATTCAGGGAAGTTTTCTTGTTTTTGTACATTAATTATTTTACACTAAAGGCAATGTATGTTCTAAAGTGTGGGGGAAGTACATAGGATTAGTTTGAGTATGATTTCGCTTGTGTGTTTAGTCTGATTTAGTAGATTATTTATTGAAAAAATTTATTGTTCCATGGTGTTCGGATTATATTAATACTATGAATAGTGGTTGAAGATAACAAAGCATGTAAAAGTTCTAGTCAAGCATGAAATTTTTATTGATATAAGATAATTTGATTATTTTTAAGAAAAATTATTTAGGTTACCTAGTCAAATTGTATAATAGATTAGAAGTACCTAAGTAAGAATGTTTGATGATGCCATATGAGACATAAGTCTTTTAAATAGTCGTAGAGACATGAATGCTAGAATTGATTATTGTTCATTCGGTTTAACTGAAAGCATGAAAGAAAATGTGCATAGTGGGATGCTTAGGGATGAACTAAGGCATTGTTTGAATAGCCATCTCTTAAATGACCATACCTTAGTGCTATGAATCCCTAGTCTTCTTATTTGAGCCTGATAACTCCTTTTTTATGAACCAACAAAATTGAAACCCAAAGACCACACATAAAACTTGAACCCTTCCCTATCCTTGGTCCTTTAATACATTACAAAATAGACGTCAGGCCATAGATATTGAGGGTTTAGGTAGATATATCACGATGGTTTCAAAAAAAATGAAAAATGAAGAAACAATATGATACAATGATTATAGGTCAAGCAAAAATGTGCAAAAAAGAAAAAAATCTAGAGAAAGTTAAAAGTAAAAATGAGTGGAAAAAGTATCGAACAAAAGCACTATGACTGAGAAAAAAGTAAAAAGTCAAGTGACAAAAGAAAAAGTTAAAAAGTGAGAGAAAACTCAATCATCAGTGCACCAGACCTCATTACGCCGACCATATTTGCTAGTATTATATTATATCTTACTCATGGAGAAATAAAGTAGGTGAGAGAAGGAGACAAAAAGCGATGAGCTTGGATGGGACATTAAGGGGGAAGAAAGGGCACAATATCATGCGCCTAACTATTTCTATTTTTTGAACCATTTTGAGCCATATTTTTCTTTGAACTCATACCATCGTAAGCATAAGAGCGTTACAAGCCTAGAAAACCAATGTGACTTAAGCATTCTCTGTGCATAATCTTCCAGAATAGCTAACAATTATACTTAACAAATATTTTTTTATTCACGTGATTGTGTCTACTATATATCTATTTATTTTATATTAATGGTAATATTGTTAAATATTTGGTCATGGGAATTACTTCTAATTTGTTAATAATGTAACTTTGTAAACTAATCCTAATTTGCTTTAAATAGTTTGCAAAGTATCGAACTATCAAGATTAAGTTACATGTGCGATACGAAATGTTATACCTTTAATATTTGACAATCATGTTCTTAGTAGTAATAAAATCCAAGGGACGTCTTAGTATTGCATGCTATGTGTCTTGACTTGGTTTGCTTAAGGACAAGCAAAAAGTTAAGAGTAGAGGAGTTTAGGTGTGTGGTTCTTATTTACATCCATTTTCACTACCTTTAGCTTGTTTAAAGAAACAAATTCAGTAATTTTCGTATTTTTTTTCTCTTTTTCCCAATATATGTATTTTGGTTGCTTGAGGACAAGAAACAAGTTAAGTGTGGGGGAGTGATCTGCCATGAATTTCCCTAGTATTTGAATCCTTTTTACACGTAATTTTAGCTTGTTTAATAGCTAAATCAAAGCATTTTAGTATATATTTAGGTTTTCATACTTCAAGTAGTAATTTATTATTTCTAGTATTTTTTATTACATTTTATATATCCAAATAAGGTTACATGGTCTTGTAGGTCAAGTCGGGAGCTAAAGATGCTTATGTGGGCCAAAACTGATGCTTATGTTGTGACATCAAGACACAGATGTCTCAACATCGAAGACAGAAGCCAAAAACAAGCTCTAGAGTGAAACTGCCCTCGATGTCGTGACATGACCCTCCTATGTCGTGACATACCCCCTCTGGTTAGTTGCAACATCGCATGCCTGTGTTGCAACCAAGCCCCTGCACAGCCCAAAAACTCCTGGACATTTTAATTACATTTTTTAGGGAAATTAGGAGTATCTTTCCTAGTCAAACTCTAACGACTTCAAGAATATTTTAGGCACTTTAATATTCCTATTTTAGCCTATATAAAAGCCATTGTAATAAATTTAAACATACAATTTTAAGGAGGAAGAAAATATACTTAGGGTTTTTATTTCATTCTTAATTTTTACTTAAGGTATTTAATGTTCTTGTAATCAGAAGATCCTATTCCAACGTGAGACTCTCGCAAGTGGAGATTATTCTGGAGCTACACTTTCATCGATAAATCCAAGAGCATGTATTTTCCTTTATTCTATTCTTTATATTTTTTTTAAATTGTTTAATTGAATGTTTGTGTAAAGATTAGAATCAATTTATGCTTCATACATATCTCGTATGATTTCAACTATTCTAATCTTATTAATTTATTGAATGATAGAGTTTCTTAGTGGATCATCTGTTTGGGAGAGGAAGAACTTAAACCCTAAGCTTGACAGGAAGTCATTTAGGTGGGAATTAACCCAAACCTGGTATGGCCTATCCGTGAACACCTTAACCCTAAACCAGTCTAGATTGTGAGGTTGGAAGATAAGTAGTTCTTGTTGACTCGCTATTCTAGTGGATGTATCGAAAGTTCATACTAGGGTATCGACTAGTTGATTGATTAGAACCCTACATCAATAATTAATTAGGTAAAATAATTGGATCTAGGCTAAAGGAACTCGCGTAGTTCAAACAAGGGATGGGAGAAGCAGATACATGAACTTAGGACTAGATTTAGATTTAATTCAATTTATTTAGTTTATTAGTATTATCATCATATTGCTTCTATATTAACACTACTAATTTGTGACTCAAGTAGATTAGTAATTATTTCCAGTAATTGGCTTAATAGCAATTTTCCCCAAACTGTAATCCCTTGGATACGATCCTCGGAGTACTTACCTACTTTGTTGTAACTATATTACAACTTGACCCGTATAATTGTGGACATCGCCTCAGTTCCATATATTGTGTAGTAGTATTCACACTCTGGACGTTAGTACGTCCGGAGGTGGTCAGGAACCCTTTCAGGAAATTCCTTAGGTCATATTCAATTTCACCCCAAAGTTAACCAATATAAGATGCTTTCAAGCTGACCAAATCTTTACCACAAAGTCATCTAATGGAAAAGTCTAAAAACTTAACCTGATCTCGCCACAAAAGCGATTACTCATATTTTTCAGTGAAGGCATCACCAAATTTTCCATATAAGCGTTATATATTTAGCCAAAAAGGCATTACAAAATACGCCACAAAGGCTTTGCATATCACGCCACTAAAGCATCACAGGGAGTTACGTGTTTATTGTCCCAGCGGACTATCTCAGAAGGTGCCATGGGTTTCTCCCTCTTAGTCTTACATATCTTCATGTATTGATCTTTCACTCCAGTTTACATCTCACCGAAGGTAAGACCATGAATATTTTCCTTGATATACAATGTCATAGGTCTCAACCACGTGGTCTTACATATCCTCATGTCGGGTTCTACCAATCCAGTTTACATCTTACTGAAGGCTACACCATAAGTATTCTCATTGTCACTGTGATTTGCCTATCTAGTTAGCAATGTACCTGCCCTACCGGAGGCATCACAATTAGATGTGTTACTTATTTAATACAAAATACACTTACCCAGTTTCATTCATACACCTAACTAATGCATACCCACCATACCTGATTTCAAATGCTTGCATACCACACATCATATTATTCATGCAGTAACTCATATATCTTATTTGGTAAACATGTAACAACTTTACGATACTGCTCACGCACTTACACATAACAGTTACTTGTGATGACATCAATATATGAAGTTCTTTTGTAAATTATCGCACATGAGTCAGGATAAAGACTCACTTGAAACTCACCTATAGTGTAGCTTGGAGTTCCAAACTGATCGTCCTTCCCAAACCACTAGCAATAACTGCTTAAAAGAACATAGAATCACCATTAAAAACCCATTTATAGCCAATTTGCAATCATCTCAATAACAGACGACCCCCATGTAGGGCCTCTTATTCAAATCTTACTGTTTATGTACTTCTTAATATCCTTACTCTTTCAAAATCCTAACATGCAAAGTTACCAGACTTACCAAGAGGTTAGAACATCCACTTATTACACCAGAAACCTTAACTTTCAGTTCAATAAAGAAGAAGAGAATGTTTTACTCTTAATAAAACTAAAGCATAGCACAAAAGGAAGAAAATCATCCAAATGTTCCCATCTTACCACATATATATACCCAGTACCTTTTAGTCAATCTTGAAAAGTGTCAAATGCATACCAAAATTGTCCATTGAGTGTCCTAAAAAAATTGGAGGAAATATAAAACAAAATCCGATACTGATGCTATTTGACCGGTCAATCCATTCAATTGACTCTCAACCATTCACGTTACAGAACCCATCTTGCACATCTTTCAAGCAAGCTTGGCATACCATACCCATGGCAATAACTCGTATATGGCATGATCTTAAAGACATTTTAGCCCCTTACAAATTTAACATATACTTAGTAGGTGCTTCATGCTCAACCAACATTCTAAGGCGTACTCTTCGTTTGGCATGCTCTTTCTACAGTTAAAGAATACTACGAGAATAAATCCTTAGATACTTCTATGGTGGATACTTTACTCCAATCTTTAGTTCACTAGAAGCTTATAAATTTGCGGGCTAACTACCATAGCGCGCCAAAACAGGTAACATTTACATCTATTCGCCTTTCTCTCGGATCCACCAATTTTGGGGTGTTACAGAAGGTATATGCCCAATTATCTCTACGTGAAGTTTGTTAGTTTATTATTTATATATATTTAGTTATTCCTGCTCATGAAATATGACTGAAAATGGTTGATCCTTTTTATTTCTAAAGCTCATTAAGTTCTTTCAAACTTACCCATTTTCTTTCCCTTTTCCAAGTAATACCACAACATGGAAGGCTCGTGGAAGGAACTCAGCCAAAAAAAGTAGCCTCTATTGTGAGCCTCACCTACATTCATTTTGTAACATGCATATGTACATTTTATGGTGGCGTGATGTATTAGTTTTGTAATTTGAAACGAAGTATATGTTTTTCACTATAAATATATTTTATGAGGCGCACTCTGAATAACCTGTTTGGAAAATAGTTTTGAAGTACCCTGCTTTGCCTATTATCACAATGGTTTCAACTATTTTATTTTGGCGGATTTCCAAATGTTTTCTTACAACTTTTTTAAATATAAAAATAATAAATCAAGTTTAAGCATGTTTTCAGTTGGAAAGCATCAGTCTGCCTGTTGGGGGTTGGGGTGTTACACGAGGTTACCAATTTGGACTAAAACTACAACACGCATAACCTAAGAATCTGCAACAAATGCTATAACTTCTTTAAACATGTAAACTCCTTGATCAAATGCATGTATAACCATAATAGCATGCCATATGTATCCTAATATTTTACTAAGTTCACACGGGCACCATTGTCCTACACATATGTCAATACCCATATCGTAACATGATTTCATATTTCTTTTACAAATCATGTAATCAATCAATATTTTCATTTTCACAATATACTATATCATAATAGCCAATATTCACATAACTTTTCAATTTAGTCCATTTAAGCCACACATGCCAAATTCATTGAATTATAATTAAATCTAAACATATAGATGAGTTCAAATATAATTCATACATAAAATAAAATAGGGTATTAATTTCCATATGAACTTACTTGTTCAAAATACGAAAAGTGGATACTTTAGGGACTAAATCATAATTTTAGCTTTTTCCGATCAACTCCTTCGCAATCCGATTCTTGATCTCAAAAATAATTTTATATCATCAATCAATACCAAATATTTTCATTCTATGCTATGACATATATGAACCTATATGAACTCAATTTTATTATATCATTAAAATTTTACAATTTATTCAATTTAGTCCCTAAACTCAAAATAGTTATAACTTTCAATTCTTAGCATCGGATTAAAATATGATTTTATATCTTCTCATTAGGGACCTTATGCTTTCTATTTCTAACATAATTTCATGATAGATTTTGAATTTATTAAATTTGGTCCCCGATGTAACAAAGTTAACAATTAAGCTAAATTAACTTTACAATCTAGTCCTTTTCATAATCTAAGCTTGAAATCTATCAATTTCAAGCCTAATTCATCAAGAAATCAATAATGAAAACTTTCTATAACTTTAATAGTTTCAAAAATTGGTACATGAGCTAGCTAAATTAAGCTCCCACGACCTCAAATACATGAGAATTATAAGAAAAGGACTTGGATTTGCTTTCCAATTATGAGATGAATGTATAAAGAAAATTTTGAAGCTTTCCCTAACCCTTGGCTATGTTGGATGTTAGGAAATGAAGAAGATGGTGGTGAAATTCCACTAACTTTCTCTTTTACACCTTAATTATCCATTAATTAACATCTTTTAATTAGTTTAATCATAATTTAATTAACAAACTTAATCATTAACTTCACTTAATGGTAGATGCCATCATCATCCACTATCTTTTAGTCCAAAATGGTTTATTAACCATTTTAGTCCTTTGGCTATTTGTTATACAATTCCTCAAGCCTTTAACTAATTAAAACTCTATAACGATTAAACTTTACAATTTAGCCCCTGGGCCTTAATTAACTACTAATTCGGCAAAATTATGGACCAATCTTTAATATATTTAATATTTACGGACTCGATTTATGAAAATAGAGTTTCCAAATTGCATTTTTCAATACCACTAAAAATCAGGCCGTTACAAAATCCATGTTCTTACTAGTTGATCAAGATTACCCCAAGATGACTTGATTCAATGGGTGTAGGAATTATCGTTGCAATGGCTTACAAATTTTTTCCAAGTTTAATGTAAGACACATGTATCATCTTAATGCATATTGCAAGTTGCTAAATGTTTTCAAAATATTCCCTTAATACAAAGATATTAATAAATGAATCTTTTATTTTTAGTTCGAAAGTGGAACCTACTCCCTTATTAAATATACTCACTGGGAATAAACTAAAAAGAAATAACTATAAGGAATGGAAAATGAACCTTTTGATTGTCTTAAGCTATGAGAAATTAAAAACAGTCCTTGATAATAAATGCCCTCTGGCTACTCAAACTGAGGCTAGAAAACGCTAATAGGAATGTGATGAGATAGCTCATTTCTATCTACTAGCAAGCGTGACCAGTGCTCTTTATAAGCAACTGAAGAGCTATAAGCTTGCCAAAGTGATTCTATACAAATTAGAGGACATGTTCGGAGGCCAAGCTGCGTTGGCTCGATAGTCGACTATAACTAGTTTGATGAATTCCCATCAAAAGCCCAGGACACTGATCAAAGACCATATGATTACTCTTATGGGATATTTTGTCAAGGTTGCGAATAATTAGGCCAATCTAGACCAGAACACACAAATAGACATAGTGTTTAAAATATTGTCTAAGGACTTTGCGGGCATTCGAGCCGTAAATAACCTTGGGAACAATAACCTGACCCTTACATAACTCATGAAGGAATTAGAACCCGAAGTCGTGACATCAA
Organism: Gossypium raimondii; assembly: GCF_025698545.1. Classification (NCBI taxonomy): domain Eukaryota; kingdom Viridiplantae; phylum Streptophyta; class Magnoliopsida; order Malvales; family Malvaceae; genus Gossypium; species Gossypium raimondii. The sequence goes on from NC_068565.1 coordinate 43,139,918, forward strand.
CCCAATAGTTTGAAAACTTTACAATTTGGTCCTTATTCGACCTCGGGTTAGTGATAAAGCTTTCGTAAGCTCATATGAGACCCAAAAATTATTATTAAACATATTGTGAATGTGTATTATAAGTAAAAACATATGAAATTGGTTAAATTGTGTTGTAATTGGTTGAAGCTTCTCCAGGAATGAATGTAGCATCCTGTAGATTAGACCCGACAACTGGGTCGAGTATGGGGTGTTGTAGTAATCCATAGACCCACCTCAAAGAAAATTACAGTTAAGCCTATCTAATTTATCACAGACTAAAGTGATCAGTGGCGTAGTTTGAATAGCATATAGAGGAATAGCACATGTTGTGGACTGAATGAGAACCTTTGGACCAGCTGGTGATAACATTTTCCCTTTTCAATCATCAAGATGTTTCATGACATAGTCAATTAATGAAGCATATATTTCCTTCGTTGCTCTTTTGTGAATTATGGGGACACCCAAGTATGTTCCCAAGTCATCAATGAATGGGTTACCAAAATGGACACTCAAGCTAGCTGCAAAGTAACAGCTCGTTTTTAGTAAAATCAGAACATTAGTTTTAGGACCATAAATTTGATGTGAAAATATTTAATTTATTAATATTTTAATGTCCAAGGTGTGTTAGTAGCGTCGCATAAAAATTTTGTTAAGAAATTTTTATGTTTGTATGTTTAATTAATAAAAAGGACTAAATCGTAAAATGTGCAAAAGTAGAGTTCTAGTAGCAATAGGTATCAAATAGCTATGAAACTTTAAAATAAGAGTACGTAGAAGGTAAATATACCATTTCTATAATTATTGGATATTCATGGATTGGTTTTATTTAAATTATTCATGTTTTAAAAGGGCAAATTGGTAAATAGGTAAATAAATCGTAAAATAAAAGAAAGAAAAAAAGTATCATCTTCTCCTTTGTTTTTCTTCAACTGAAATAGCCATGTGAGCATCCTAGGGTTCGGCCAATAAGTCTCACTTGCATGTTATGAATTTTTATTCTGTTTTGAATGATTTTTATGTTTTCGGGATCTTTGCAGCTTAGTCTAGCTAGCCTAGGGGCTAATTTGCAAAATTTTTAAAGGTTTACAGTTTTACAATGGATTTACTTGCATGATTTTTGAATTTTACTGGAAGATTATGAGTCCTTGTTGTTAAATAAACAAGTTTTGTAAAGTGATTTCTTATGAAAATGTTATTTAGGGACTTATTTCTAAAAGTTGTAAAATTTATGGTGAAATTGTGAAATAATAGTTTATATGGGTTGATATAGGTTCTTAATGGATTCGATTAGCATTGTGTAGGGATGAAAATGTTTAGATTTTAAATTATAAAGTTAAGGACTAAATTATAAAAAAGTTTAAATGTTTGAGGTAAAATTATAATTGTGCATAAATGTGAATTATGGATTGAACTGAATGTCAAGATTGATTGAAATACTTACTTTAATATAATTATTTATCTAGAACAAGATAAATCTTAACCGGAACTAAATCGAGGAAAGGCGAAAATCACGGATTAGCTCGATCGCATTTCAACGCTCTAGTTGTCAATGTAATTTCATAGTATTTCAATACGTAATTGAATTTCTATTTGTAAAATTTTACATTATAATTATAAAATTAAACACTAATAATTAATTATACCCTGAATTGCACACACGTGCCCCTATTTGTACTTCGGTAACCCTAAATGCCACATACGTGCCCCTATTTGTACTTCGATACCCCTGAATTACACATACGTGCCCCTTTTTGTACTTCAGTACCCTTGAATAGCACATGCGTGCCCCTATTTACACTCTAGTAACTTCAAATCGAGTAAACTATGAGTTGTACTAAATTATTGTTAAGTTAAAAGATATGTTATGTTCTTACTAAACTCTATAAGCTTATATGTTTTTGTGTATTATTTTGTAGATCGATATTGCTGACTTTTGGACGGATCGAATCTTCAGCTTACACTATCCATCGATGTTGGTAGTTCTTATTTTTCTTAGGATCGTGGCATGTATATGTGGCTATATAGGTTGTTATGGTACATTAGGACAAAATTACTAAACTAAGATGTTAGGTACTTTGTTAAGATTGTAAATAGGTATCTTTTCAGTACAATTAGAAATGTATGGATTTGATCACTTGTGATTTGTTTTGGCTTGTGAATGAATGAAGTGTTATGCTAGAAATGGATCAAAATTTACATATTTTAGTTGTTGATGTTGGATATAATTGTGGTGTCTATGAATGGCACATTTGTTGGTTGTTTTTAGGACATTAGTATGGTATGTCATGTTGTGTTGCTTGTGGTCTCAATTGTGTCATGCTTTAAGATGATATTGAATTAGTTGTGTATGTTTTAAGTATGGTAATGCATATGTTTAGGTAAGGTAGTTTGATTGTGATTGAGGTGCCTATATGGCATATTGGTTTAATGGATTTTGGTCTTTTGAATTGTCATTTTAATGCATGTTTTGGTACGCTTTGATTGTCTTGGTTAAGATTGCAAATGGCTTGTAGATACATGCTTGAAATGGGTAAAGGAAATGGCTTGATTTTGGCCAATTTCTTGTCCACACGGCCTAAGACACGGGCGTGTGTCTCAACCGTGTGTGACACACGGCCATGCGAAACGATCGTGTGTCCCCTATAGGTTTTAAAGGCATTCAAGTCAGGCAGTTACACGGCCTAGCACATGGGCGTGTGGCTTGGCCGTGTGACCCAAGTCAGAGAGTTACACGGGTATGGACACGGGCTGGGACACGGCCGTGTGTCCCTATTTGGATTGTTACGCAGCTTGAGACACAAGCCTGTGTCTCAGCCGTGTGACCCCTACAGTTTGAATTTTTCTAAATTTTTCCTCAATGTTGCAAGTGTTCTCGATTGAGTCCCGAATCATTTCAAGAGTGATTCTAACGCCTCGAGGGCTCGAATAAGGGACAATATGCATGTATATTAACAAATTATGTTATTTTTATTGAAATGTTTAGAAATGAATGGTTTTAAGTTACGTTTACTCAGTAATGCTCTGTAACCCTAATTTGGCGACAGATACGAGTTAGGGGTGTTACATTTAATGGTATCAAAGCACGATTTAGTCGATTGTAGGACTAACGTAGCAAAGTAAGATTTAGTATATACATGCCACATATACCCTGTGATAGTGTGATTCTTTTGATCCATTTTAACATTTTATTTCTTATAGATTCAAGATGTCAGCTGAATCAAATCGAGCTATAATTAATGAAGCTGAAAGTAATGTTCAAGCTTCGAATCTGGAGGCACGTAATAGTGCGTCTATTCCACAATTCGTTGGTGACGATATGAAAAATGTATTTCTAAGAATGATGAACCAATGGTTAAATGAGTTCAGCAAGCAAATCTTACAACACAGCCACCTCCACCCCCTGTTGTGCCTCCCCTGGTAGCCCTGAATACTCTAAACCCTATACCTGCAATGATTACTCGAGTATCAATAGATGAAATTTAGAAATGTGGAGTGGAAGAATTCAGAGGTACGGTAGATGATGATCCTTCAAAAGTTGTGTATTGGCTATTGAACACAAAGAGAGTTTTTTGTGGAATTATTATGTACCCCTAAGATTGTTTGAGGTGTACGGTGTCTTTACTGAAAGATGAGGCGTATCTATGGTGGGATACTTTGAGCACGATGATATGGGATGATCGGGTTAATTGAAAGTTCTTCTAGAATGAATTTAAGAAAAAGTATGTTAGTCTATTGTTCATTGATCAGAAAAAGAAAGAGTTTCTCGAGTTAAAATAAGGAAACTGGACTATAGCTAAATATGAACGAGAATTTATGCAATTAAGCAAGTATGCTAGTAATATCGTATCAAATGAGGAAAAAATGTGTATCAGATTTGGAGATGGGTTGAATGATGAGATCCGTATGGTTGTAGCAGCATTAAAGTTATGGGAATTAGTAGAACTTTTAGAGCAGGATCAGAAAGTTGAAGAGATTTGTAAAAGCAAACGACAATCAGATTCAAAATTTTGAGATTATAACAAGAAAGGTTCATTCATGCCTGCACAAATCTCTCCATCGAAGAAATTTAGAGATGACACCAGTCAATCAGCTGTTCCTTTAGAGTTCGTTAATAGAGAGAAACCAAAGCAAAGTAATTTTCAGCCAGTCAATTCTCCAGCGGCAAGTGTTGAAAGTGTAAGAAATGTGGAGAGAACTATTCTTGTATGTGATGAATGTAATAAATAACATTTTGGTGAGTGTCGATCAAAATCGGGAGCTTATTTCTGTTTTGGGTCAACTAATCATTTTTTTCGTAACTTTCCAAAGAAGCAAAATAATTTTAAAATTCAATCGAACAAGCCTAGAGTAACTTCTCAAAAAGGTAGACGATCGAGAAATGCTACTTTCGATCGAGGAAAGAATAATGAGATTAGCGAAAGGTCTGAAGCAAGAACACCAGCTAGGGCCTATACAATCTGAGCTCGAGAGAAAGCTACTGCTCTAGATGCTATTGTGGGTACTTTTTCTCTTTGATATTAATTTATATGCATTGATTGAACCTGGATCAACTCATTCGTATATATGCACTACATTAGTAGACAAAAAGAAAATACATGTTGAATTCACTGAATATACTCTCGAAGTTACAAATCCTTTGCGTTAGTGTGCTCTAGTAAATCAATTATGTAAATCACGTCCACTGAAAATTAGGGGTTATGATTTCCCCACTAGTTTGATGTTGTTATCCTTTGATGAGTTTGATGTGATTCTGGGTATGTACTGGTTGACTCTGAATGATGCGATTGTGAATTATAGAAGAAAACATATTGTGCTAAAATGTCAAGATGGTAAATAGGTCTGAATTGAGTCAGACAAATTGGATGGTACATCTAATATAATATCAGCTATGACTGCTTAGAAATATGTTTAAAAGGGCTATGAAGCATATCTCACTTACATATTTGATTTCAGAGTTTTAGAGTTGAAACTAGAATTGGTTCCAGTGGTACGTGAATATTCAGATTTGTTTCCAGAGGAGTTACTGAGTTACTTTCGATCCGAGAAGTTGAACTTTCTATTCAGTTAGTGCCAAGAACATCTCCAATATCGATAACTCCTTACAGAATGGCACCTACAGAGCTGAAAGAGTTAACAGCACAGTTGCAAGAGTTGACAGACAAGGGTTTTGCTCGACCCAGTTTTTCTCCTTGAGGTGCTCTAGTGTTATTTGTTAAGAAAAAGGATGGGTCCATGCGATTATGTATTGACTATAGACAGCTCAACAAGGTGACTATCAAGAACAAGTATCCATTGCCACGTATTGATGATCTGTTTGACCAATTGAAATGTGTGACAGTATTCATAAAGATTGATCTTCATTATGGTTCTTATCAGTTGAGAGTTAAAGACTCGGAGGTGCAAAAAATTACATTCAGGACCAGGTACAGACATTATGAATTTCTTGTGATGTCGTTTGGTTTAACTAATGCACCTACAGTATTTATGGATTTGATGAACAGAATCTTCAGACCGTATTTAGACAGATTTGTTATGGTATTCATTGACGATATTTTCATTTGTTCATGAGATGAGACACAAAATGCTGAGTATTTGAGAATTATTTTGCAAACTTTGTGCGAAAAACAGTTGTTCACTAAGTTTAGCAAATGTGAATTTTGCCTTCGAGAAGTCAAATTTTTGGGACATGTTGTATTGGCCGACGGCATTAAGGTTGATCCAAGCAAAATTTTAGCTGTGATAGATAGGAAGCCTCCGAGAAATATGTCTGAAGTTAGAAGTTTTTTGGGTTTGGTCGGGTATTACAGAAGATTCGTCAAGAGATTTTCGATGATTGCTACACCGTTGACGAGATTGTTGAAAAAAGATGTTAAATTTGATTGGTCTGAGAAATGTTAGCAAAGCTTTAATCAGTTGAAAGCAATGTTAACCAGAGCACTCGTGTTAGTTCAACCAGAGTCCGGTAACGAATTTGTTATTTATAGTGATGCTTTGTTGAACAGTTTGGGCTGTGTTTTAATGCAAGAGGGCAAAGTGATAGCGTATGCTTCTAGACAGTTGAAACCGCATGAAATGAATTATCTGACACATGATTTATAGCTTGCAGCGATTGTTTTTGCTTTGAAGATTTGGCGACACCATTTGTACAGAAAAAAATGTCATATCTGCACGGATCATAAAAGTCTGAAGTACTTGATCAGACAGAAAGATTTGAATTTGAGACAGCATAGATGGCTCGAGTTATTGAAAGATTATGATTTGATCGTTGATTATCACCCAGGAAAGGCTAATATTGTTGTTGATGCTTTGAGTAGAAAATCTATGTTTGCTTTGCGAGCTTTGAACATACGGCTGGCATTGAATGATGATGGTTTGATCTTAGCTGAGCTGAAAGTTAAACCTATATTTTCGCAACAAATTTGAGAAGCTCAGAAATGTGATGATGTGTTGATAACTAAACGGAAACAAATTGAGATGACACCTGATTCAAATTTCCATGTTGGTTCTTAGGATAGTTTATACTTTAAAGGTAGAATTTTCGTTCCGAAAAATTCTAATCTCATCTAGAAGATTTTACAGGAAGCTCACAGTAGTAGCTTATCTATTCATCCTGGTAGCAATAAAATGTACAGTGATTTGAAACAAATATACTGGTGGCCCGGTATGAAACGAGAGATTTTTGAGATACTATCGAGATGCTTAGTTTGTCAGCAAGTTAAATCTGAACATCAGGCACCTTCTAGTTTGTTACAGCCAGTGATGATTCTAGAGTGGAAGTGGGAGCGTGTTACGATGGATTTCATATTGGGATTGCCTCTATCTCCGAGAAAGAAAGATATCGTTTGGGTCATTGTTGATAGTTTGACGAAATTCACACATTTCATTCCAATGCGTACAGATTTTTTTCTCAAGAGATTAGTAGAGTTATATGTTGCTGAGATCGTTAGATTACATGGTGTCCCAGTTTCCATTATTTCCAATAGAGATCCACAATTTACGTCTCAATTCTGGAGCAAGTTACATAAGGCCCTAGGAACTTGTTTGCATTTTAGTACCGCGTTTCACCCTTATATCGATGATCAATTTAAGTGAGTAATTCAGATACTCGAGGATATGCTTTGATGCTATGTTTTAGAACTCGAAGGTAATTAAAATAGATTTCTACCGTTGGTTGAATTTGCATACAATAATAGTTATCAATCGTGCATAAAGATGGCATCGTACAAAGCTTTGTATGGTCAAAAATGTGGAACTCTATTGTACTAGATTGAATTTAGTGAGAAAAATCTTCTCGGGTTGATTTGATACGAGAAACTGAAGAAAAGATTAAAGTTATACAGACAGTTTGAAAGCAGCTTCAGATCGACAAAAATCTTATGTGAATTTGAAAAGAAAAGACATAGAATTCCAAGTTAGCGACAAAGTATTTTTGAAAGTAACACCCTGCAAGAAATTTTTGTGATTCGGTCGTAAAAGAAAGCTAAGTCCACGATTAATCGGGTCGTATGAGATCATTGAGAGAATTGGGCCAGTAGCTTATAGATTAGCGTTGCTCTCAGAGTTAGAAAAAGTTCACAACGTATTCCACGTATCGATGTTACGATGGTATCGACCTTATCCCTCACACGTGATTTCACCTGTTGATATTGAGATTCAGTTGGACACGACGTACAGTGAAGAATCGATTAGAATTCTAGCTCGAGAGGTTAAAGAATTGAGAAATAAAAGAGTAGCTTTGGTGAAAGTTCTCTAGAAATGACATGGTATAGAAGACGCTACCTGAAAATCGAAATAAGCCATGAAAGTGCAATACTCGACCCTCTTTTTTGGTAAGATTTTTAGAGGAAGAAAATTCCTTTAGGGGGAGAGATGTAACAACACGTTTTCAGTGAAATCAAAACAGTGGTTTTGGGACCACAAATCTAACTTGAAAATATTTATTTTATTAATATTTTAATGTCTACGTAGTGTCGTATAAAAATTATTTAATAAATTTTTATGTTTGTATTTTTAATTAAGTAAAAATGACTAAATCATAAAAGGTGCAAAAGTAGAGTTCTAGTAGCTAAAGGTACCAAATAGCTATGAAAATTTAAAATAAGAGGATTTAGTTGGTAAATAGACCATTTCTATAGTTAGTGGATATTCATGGATTGGTCTTATTGAAATTATTAATGTTTTAAAATGGAAAATTGGTAAATAGGTAAATAAATCATAAAACAAAAGAAAGAAAAACAAAGTATCATCTTCATCTTTGTTTTGCTTCAACCAAAATCACCATGAGAGCATGCTAGGGTTCGGCCAACAAGTTTCACTTGCATGGTATGATTTTTGATTCCGTTTTGAATTATTTTTATGTTTTCGGGATCGTTGCAGCTTAGTCTAGCTAGCCTAGGGACTAATTTGTAAAACTTTTAAAAGGTTAGAGTTTTACCATGGATGTACTTGCATGAGTTTTCAAGTTTAATGGAAGATTATGAGTCCTTTTTGTTAAATAAACAAGTTTCGTAAAGTGATTTCTAATAAAAATGTTATTTTGGGACTTATTTGTAAAAGTAGTAAAATTCATGGTGAAATTGTGAAATAATGGTTTATATGGGTTGATATAGGTTCTTAATGGATTCATTTAGCATTTTATAGGGATGAAAATGTTTTGATTTTAAATTATGAGGTTAAGGACTAAATTGTAAAAAAGTTTAAATGTTTGAGGTAAAACTATAATTGTGCATAAATGTGAATTATAGATTGAACTGAATGTTAAGATTGATTGAAATACTTACTTGAATATAATTATTTATCTAGATCAAGATAAATCTTAACCGGAACTAAATCGAGGAAAGGCGAAAATCACAGATTAGCTCGATCGCATTTCAATGCTCTAGTTGTCAATGTAAGTTCATAGTATTTCAATACGTAATTGAATTTCTATTTGTAAAATTTTACATTATAATTATGAAATTAAACACTTATAATTAATTATACCCTGAATTGCACATACGTGCCCCTGTTTGTACTTCGGTACCCTTGAATGCCACATACATGCCCCTATTTGTACTTTGGTACCCTTGAATTGCACATACATGCCTCTATTTGTACTTTGGTACCCCTGAATAGCACATACGTGCCCCTATTTACACTATAGTAATTCAAATCGAGTAAAATATGAGTTGTACTAAATTGTTGTTAAGTTAAAAGATATGCAATGTTCTTACTAAGCTCTATAAGCTTATATGTTTTTGTGTATTGTTTTGTAGATCGATATTGCTGACTTTTGGATGGATTGAATCTTCGGCTCACACTATCCATCGATGTTGGTAGTTCTTGTTTTCCTTAGGTTGTTATGGTACATAAGGACAAAAAATACTAAACTAAGATGTTAGGTACTTTGTTAATATTGTAAATAGGTATCTTCTCAGTACAATTAGAAATGTATGGATTTGATCACTTGTGATTTGTTTTGGCTTGTGAATGAATGAAGTGCTATGCTAGAAATGGATCAAAATTCACTTATTTTAGTTGTTGATGTTGGATATAATTGTGGTGTCTTTCAATGGCACATTGGTTGGTTGTTTTTAGGACATCAGTATGGTATGTCATGTTGTGTTGCTTGTGGTCTCAATTGTGACATGCTTTAAGATGATATTGAATTAGTTGTGTATGATTTAAGTATGGTAATGCATATGTTTAGGTAAGGTAGTTTGATTGTGATTGAGGTGGCTATATGAAATATTTGTTTAATGGATTTCGGTCTTTTGAATTTTCATTTTAATGCATGTTTTGGTATGTTTTGGTTGCCTTGGTTAAGATTGCAAATGGCTTGTAGGTACATGCTTGAAATGGGTGAAGGAAATTGCTTGATTTTGGCCAATTTCTTGTCCATACAGCCTAAGACACGGGCATCGTCTCAACTGTGTGTGACACACGGCCATAGGACACAGCCTAGCACATAGCTTGGCACACGGACGTGTGAGGCCATTTCAAGAGTTACACGGCCTGGCAAACGGGCGTGTGGCTTGGTTGTGTAACCAATTCATAAAGTTACACGGGCTGGGACACGGCCGTGTGTGCCTATTTTGATTGTTACATGGGCGTGTGTCTTAGCCGTGTGACCATTGTAGTTTGAATTTTTCTAACTTTTTCCTTAATGTTTCAAAGGTTCCTGATTGAGTCTCGAATCGTTTCTAAAGTGCTTCTAAGGCCTCGAGGGCTTGAATAAGGGACAGTATGCATGTATATTAATAGATTATGCTATGTTTATTGAATTTTTTGGAAATGAATGATTTTAAGTTACGTTTACTCGGTAATGCTCTGTAACCCTAATCTGGCGACGAATACGGGTTAGGGGTGTTACATACAACATCTCTATGAATTTTTGACGACACAAAAAACTTTGACTTATCCTATAACACGCCAAACCTGGTCCCTTATAAGGACCCAAGTATGATGTGTCACTACTTAGAAATCATTGCTCTTTAAAATTATTTCTGCCGAAAACTTTGTATAGTATGTAGTGTTTGAATTAAACCTTTAATAAAATATTAAAATAAAGTATAAGCCAACTGGCGTATAAACTTCAATAAGATGAATTCATTAAAGCTTTTTTAATCAATCAAAAGTGTCAATTACAATTCCATCTCAAAATACAAATAGACATCACCCACATATGTCATGCATAGTACAAATTAACAGATATCTCACAACAACAAATATCCTCGGGCGTAGTCCTTCAGAAAGTCTTCCTCAAACAATAGGCCTAAAAGGAATAGGGCAACGGGATAAGTTCAAAAGAACTTAGTAAGTTCCACAGATATCTTAAGCAGAATACTAAAAGCACAATCCAATCATTCAAAGGAATCACCCAACATTACAGAGTACGCCCAATCGCGTATACAGAACTTCAGACAAACTCAGTACGCCAATGGCGTGTCACATGGGCGAATATTATACACCAACACAACATAACTCAAACATTCCATTTTCATGCTAGCCACATTCCTAAAGTTCAGAGTCAGATTCATATATGATGTTTTTGTTTCATTCATATATATTCTCTCCTTATAACTCTGAATTTAAAATCATTCAGTAGCATGTTTAATTGTGTTATGCCAATCTGGTTTGCAATATATATCTGTCCTACTAGAGGCTACACAACATATTTCTTTTAACTCTATTTTTATAGATCAGTTCATATAATATCATTCTTTTTAGAACCAGATTAGTAATGGCTTAACATGAAAATGGTCCATATTTCTTATCTCAGACATACAAAACTCTGACTAATAACTCTAGACAGACAACCATTATTCACACACATAGACACTGATCATCCTTTACAAAGTAAGAATACTAACCTTACAATAATATAAAGTAAAGATAACCACAACACATGGAAGTAAAAAGAAACTCATTAGAAAAAGAACAAAGTCTAAATATTAAGTCCTTTGCCTTTGTCACTTAGACCTTCAGTAGCGTCTTGAGCTAAAAATGAGGTTACTTAAACATATAAGATTACTACCTCGTTGAATCTAAACATGCATGCACGAAACATTAACACTTAACCCAGAACCAGGAAGTTTCCTTCCTTGCACACCAGTCTGACACTTAATCAAAAACATGTAAACAGCCTTAAAAATTAACCTAGGGTTCATTAGTAATTACCAGAGAGTTATAGGAAACGTATAAGTTGTCTGACTACAGTGAACCCAACTTCAGACAAGTTTTCTGGACTTTGTTTCTTCAGAAAATGCAAAGAAGATCAAGGAGGAAGATGAACACAAGGAAAACGTAAAAATTTTCAATCAAGGCACTACTATCCTTACATCCTTAAGCACGGGGACAAATTTTAGTGGAAAAATCAAATAATTCTACTAACACTTTTGATTCTCATGATTAAGTACACTTATCAAGAATTAAGTCTTTTCATCTACAGAGCTTAGTTCCATTCTAACTAAGTCTCAATTTAACTAACTAATTTTCCTTATTTAATAGTAAACAAATCAATTCAACAATAAACCAAGTAAGATCACCAAAACATCTGATTGGCGTACACTTAACGGAAGAGTGCGCCAAACCACAAATCTTCGCCAAGTTAAGAGTTCAGTAAATGGCGCAAACAAAAAATTCTATACTTAACCAAAACAAATAATTTACTTACTCAGCTACACACTTAATTCACCACAACACTCTAAATAATAATTAAATATCGAGACTTTGTCGGGCAGGCTGTTACATATCCAAGTTAGTGTTGGAAAACATCTGGTTCGAAAACAGTTTTCTTGCACAACGAAAAATTAAAATTTTGGAAATAGAGTTAGTTTGTGATATTTATAGCAATAAACCCTTTACCGAAATCGCCCATGTGTTGTCAGCTAAACAAAACCTTGTCGTTCCTAGCTTTCACCGAATGACCTTTTTCGCTATTCTCGTACACAAACTTCTTCGAGTGTGAGCTCAAGCGAATTCGAATCAAACACAAAACCAGAAATTATTTATTTTACTCTCAATGGAAAATAAAATCTCTTTTTAATAGAAATCAGTAGAATTGTTATTCCAGAAAATAGAATTTCTACTTAGAAAATAAATTCTCACTATTTTTGGGTAGAATAACAATATCTCAAAATTGTCTTTAGCCCTACCAGTGTCATCTATTTATAGGAAGAAAAGGTGAAACCCTTTATTGAATTGTAGAAGTCTATTTCAATAGAAAAACAAATTCGTAGTCTAACTAAGATTAGGGGGTAGCAACCCTAGTTAATTATACTAGGGTTTGTTGTCTTTAGCATTAACATGAGGGGCTTTTGGGTCTCTCACGTATCAGATCCAATACAAGTATTTCCTAGACTTTTAAACTGATACTTTATAATTCGATCCAACCTGGTACTTGTTTTTTTATTTCTCAAACTAAACATCTTTAACTAATTTAAATAATTAATTAATTTTCTCAATTAAATAATTTTCTCAACTGAATTCTAATTTCGTTAAAATCACGACGACTTTACCTTAAAAGAATCTATGAGAAAACATATTTAATATTTCTACATTCAACGGATTCACTATGACCAATTAATTTATTCCCATTTTCACTTCAATTATTTAATCAATTAATTAAATAATAATTCAAAAAACCATAAATTGACTTTCCATGTCATTTCCATTTAGAGAAAACCACATTCATTTCCAAATGTTTTTGATTTCTCTAAATTCACTATTTTCATCCATTTCTATTCATTTGATTCAACACGCAATTCATTTCGGGTTTCAACAAGCTAGCGATTAGACATATGCGATTAAGGCTCAAATGATTTATAACTAAGTTCCAACTTTCCGTCTATTAATTATAAACTCATTTAGTCACAAAATACTTCCACTATAGTATTGTGATTGAGCTCTCCCTAATGGCATACCATTACGAAAGCAACTCAATCAGTGCTCGTCCAATGACCTTGTCATAAGTGTTTTACCATCATAGGACATCCTTAATCTATATGGCATAAATCCATTCTCCCAATATGATCATATTTCATCTTATGGTAATCATTACATCTTCCTTTATGAAAAGACAATTACTATCAAATAGTAATCAATTCATTCATCACAAAGATGAATGACCTGTGCTCACATTTACAATTGTGAATGACGCTACATATTGTAGAAATCGTATACCCAATGCACTAGCTTTCAGTTCTTTATCTATTTGAATCCAAACTTTTACTTACATCAAAGTATACGAGTCACGCATACAAGGTCTGTCATCCACTCAGGATTAAGGTTTTGCACATTATGAAAATCACAAGTGAATAATCCATAAACGGATTCAGGATCTATTCTCCTTGGGTCCAATCTGATGTGTTGTCAATATAATGACTCGATTTCCAATGGTGCCAAAAATGGTTGTTTTGGAACCCCGTTCTCTGATGGTTGAATCCATAAATATTATTTACAAGATAGTTATAGTGTTTTATTATATTTTGATCTACTAAGTTTTGCTAATTGGACAGTTAGCTAAAGTCAAGTGATTTTAAAAAATGAGATATCGAGACCTGATTTCTGTAAATTGACCTGTAAATATTATTATTAAATATTTACAGATTTTTAATATAGGTAAATTGAAATTTGGTGCGGAAATTTTACTATTTCGATAGTTAATTAATTAAAAGGACTAAATTGTAAAATACATAAAAGTTAATCGTTGTTTATTATTATTAGCTAAAATGCATGATTAATGTATGTTTAAGGATTAAAAGGGTAATTACACCCTTTTATTATATACTAGACGGTATTATGTATAATTAAGTGAAATAAATAAACTGATTATATTATTATTTTAATAATAAAATATGATAAAATTAGTTAAACAAACGGTTCATCATCTTCCTTTGGCTTTCTTTCAGAAAATTAGAAAAAAAAACTCCATGGAAGGAGTTTGGAAGTTTGGTGATCTAGTGTGGTTGCATGTAAGTACATTTTTAACTCGTTTTTCGTAAATTTTATGTTTTTGATATCGTTGCAACTAGGTCTAGCTAACATGTATCTCCATTTTCAAAACTGCTAAAGATTTCTAAAATTTCCATTGATGTTAATTGAATTTATTTTTTAATGTTTATGGTAGATTTTGAAGCTTAGAAATGAAATAGGACTAATTTGTTAAGTAAATTTTGTTAGTTTTATGTATAATCACCAAATAGTAATAATGTAAAATTTTCATCAAATTTCTTAAAATTATGTTTCTACAGGGCTATAGAGTGATGAAATTGTAATGGGATTGGAAATAAAAGCTTGATTTTGAAAGATATAATAGTTTCGATTTTAGGGACTAAATTGAATAAAATGCAAAACATTAGGAAAGTTGTGTAAAATGAAATTAAGTTGTTATATGCACATATTAATTTGCTATAAGGCTGTTGGAATTGATAAATTATAATGAATTACTATAGATTTGGAATTGAATCAATCGAAAGTTAATCAAGACATAGGAGAAATTACAGATTAGTCCGACACTTTGTGGTTGTCATTTTTAGGTAAGTTCATATGGGACTTACTTTATTAATTGATTATATATTTGTGCTATATTGTTTTGTTTTATATTTGAATTGTTATTATATAATGTTTTCGGCATCAAAAGGATTAAATCAAAAATATGAAATTTCTATATGTGAAATAGATATTGACTAGGTAGCAATTGATTAATGGTATAAAGTAATTATTATAGAATTGAATGGAAATTAGTGGATATTGAACTTGATTGTGAAATTTATATGTATATAATGATACTACACAATTAAATGTATATGCATAATTTGAAGCTTACAGTTTGTAACTTCATAAATAAATTCATTTAAATTCCTACGTACTTTCATTGCTTAGCATGATCAAAGATAAAATTAAGTTGAAAATATTTGTTGGAATCAAGTTGTTGTGAAATGTTGATTCTCATGATGGACTAAACTGTATAGGATGGAAAATAGTGTATTTGATGCAAGTATGGAATTGACCTTTTATTGGATTGAAAAATGGTATGTTATGAGATGACTTGTTGAATTGAATTACGAATTTTTGGTTGTTGTGATATAATTGAAAATTCTATGCAAGATTTGTTACTTAGTGAATGTACAAGTAATTTTTCAGTTTACCCGATGAGGTATTGGGTGCCAATTAAATCGACGAGCTTTGAGCGCAATTGGATTACTTCAATTTGTCTAATGAGGCATTGGGTGTCAGACATATCGATGAGCGTCAAGAGTAAATTCTTCACTTTGAAAGACTGGTATGAAATTGGCATATGGTATGTTATTACAATATAAATAATACATTTGGTATAGTGTTATGTCTTAATAAAATCTTGGAAGTTCTCTTAAAATATTCTCATAAGATATTATTTATAGTGACATATTTGTATGGATTACTTAACATTCAGTTGTTTCTATGAATAGGTTAGATTAAGTACGTGATCTTGTACATTGACTTCAACATCCAGTGAAGATCCAGAACTCAATAATGTTGGTGAAGTTTTGTTTAGCTTAATGGCATGTACATAGGAGAGTTATGTGGTTGTATATGCTATCTTTGGATGAATTTGGCATTTTGAATGTTATGTGAATATATATATAGCTATAATTTTGGTAATTATCCTTGTATTTGGTAATCTTTATTAATTGTTTAGGCATGTATGTTATAATGCTTACAAGGTGATAAGGTAACACGTTTTGGAAATAACCTTAGTAAATAAATGGTGTGCATAAACTAGGTTTAAATGGATTTAATAAATTAAAATTGAATCATTATAGGTTGTTAGAAGTGGTTAAATGTTGTATGCCATGTTAATGGAATTGTGGTGCCGTGGAAGGCATAATTGGATTGGTTTGATTATGGTGTTATGTATAAACTTGAATTGTTGGATTGAGGTGTTAAATGTTGTATATCAGTTAGGTACTTAGGTTGATTGTTGTAAGTGATATTTTTGGCATAATGTCAATGCTTTTAAACTGGTTGAAAACTTGGTATAAAGTGTTGATTGTGGTATAAGTGATTTTGGGTTAAAAAGCCTATTTTTGAAGGTATCTACATGTAGACCTGGCCTGATACACGACTGTGTGCCATACACGGGCATGTGGCATGGCCATGTGGTCTATACATTTTAGGTGTCAATAGAAGCACACATGCATAGTCTCTCACACGGCCTAGAGACACGACCATGTGAATGTTTGCAAGTATTACAATTTGGTACACAAACGACCATAGTTTATTACAATGTCTGGTGACACAGCAGTGTAACCTTCATTAAATGATATGGCTTCCTGCACACAGTTGGCCTAAATAGTTGTGTGTTTCGACCCCACCGTAACACCCTATACTCGGCTTGGTCACCAAGCCCGAATACGGGATGCCACACTACACTCTAAACTCATGTACATCAAGTAGAAAGCTTATTCGAAGCAAAAAGTCCTGCATTATATTATACATGTAGGTTTTAGGTCACTCAACTGGATAGTTATCATTGTTACATGCAAATCATACCATAAGTAATCCTAAAAATGAGTGTTAATATGCATAAGGTCCATTTAGCAAAATTCTCAAAATGTGTTCGTAGGTATCGATACTTTAACCCCGAGTATTGAAACTCAAGCAAAGGTATCAATACCAAATCCTTATTCTGAACATGAATTACAGAGGTATCAATTTTGGAACCCGATTATCCATACCTCTTCCTCTGAACATGAAAATGCAACACACATATGCAATTAACTCACTCCAAAACAGTTTCTAAGCATCATGCATTAATTAATTCGATAAATAATCATCCAACGGCTAAATTTAACAGTTCAAGTCGTCAAAACGTGTGCAAGCAAGGTACAGCAAGCCATCATTAAAGTTCATGAACATAAGCAAACATATAAACTCATAAACTTCCAAAATCGAAACACAACAGAGACGATAAATGATCCAAACATATTATGGCACTAAACAAGTCCACCACATTGCCTTATTTCTAAATATGAAAATAACTAAAAGAACACCTACAGGAATAAATGAGACTTCATTGGATAACTTCCTACGACAACCACACTGCCCACACCGAAACGTTACTAATCTGCAAATTTTAAAAAGAGTGGGTGAGCTTAACAAGCTCAGTGAATGAGTGAAATAACCACAACGGAGACATTTCGTCATGCATCCACAATAACCACATACATATACGATACTAGAGTCTTATGTTTAGTAACACGTAACACTTTAACATGCATCACCTAATAGTTCATTTGAATAACATTTATAAGGATAGTTTGCATAGCAACCGCATATTTATTAAGGAATTCATCACACAACACACATATATATAATACAAGATAATTTGGCACTTGAGTTATGAAACTTATATTGGGCTCTATCATCACACATCAGATACACGGATCTCCATCACACCACATAGACTCGTAAAGCCAAACATATCCCAGAAGTGAAGCGTATAGCTAACACTATCCTTATTTCCCCTCACATGTCCCGTTGAATGAAGCTTAGCTCACATTCCCTTATCCCTCCAAACATGTCCCAGTGCCTCAACGCCCAAAATCACTATACATATAGGTGAGTACTCACAATCCTATGGCATGCCAACTATATCCAACGATTTCAAGAATCACAAGGCCGAAATATCAACCACAATGCCAAAATATCCAATTTAACACACATATTACTTATAGATTATCAAAGCACTATCACTGCATGTTATAATCTTTTGCAAAACACTATCACTTTCATATAACATATATATATCATGTATACATTTGCACTTCTTACAACAATTATCACATCCACATATCGCCTATTTGAGCTTCTAATCACTATGTACAAGTTCATAATCATGCAAGCACATAAACCACACACAAATATAGATACAAGAAAACTTACACTTGGAATTTAGAGTAGGGGTTTAGGATACAACTAAATTCACAAATACGCATGACTCGTGTCCACGAGTAGCGGTTCCAAACACTAACCACTAATGCTTTCACCGAGAAGCCGAAAGCTCAATCTAGCTCTTTCTTTAACTAGTTGAAGGCCCTAATGAATCCTAGGCTTCACACACAAAAATCATACAATCAACACAGTCAAATAACAGCCAAGGATTCACTCAAACCAACTAAAACACAAGCATAAGTTAAGTTCTCAAGTAGCTCAAAACCATTAACATAACAAACTTCAAACGTTCATAACTCGGTCTACGCTTAACCTTTTCACTTAAAAAAAATTTTGTTCATCTTATTAATCATCTACACCTAATTCCCAACCTTTAAATTACACTAAAATGCTTAGTTCATGTTATCGACATTTTTCAACATCTTTTATGCAATTTTCATAAAATTCATTAAAACATGAGAAATTATTAACGAAACTTCAATGTAAGTTTAAAAACCTCTTAATTCATTGAAACTAATAGAAAAAAACTTTAAAAGCACATTTTTACCTAAAATCACAGAATCCACCATTAATGACTCCATTTTCGGCTTTTATTAAAAACTTGCAATTTAATGGCTAATACTTCAATTTTAAGGACTAGATATCATGAAAAACTCATAAGAATTCGAAATATTGTCTTTGCTAGAAGATTAGATGAGTTTTGACACAAATCTAAAAAACCCACGTTTGGAGAAGATGATGAAATCTATAGAGTTTTTTAGTATATTAAAGAGAATCTATGGATGTTTAAGGCTTGTGTGTTGAGAAAAATCAAAAGCTTATAGTTTGGTAATCAAAATCGAGTGGAGAGAGCTAGGGAAATCAAAAGGGACAGCAAGTACAATGAAGGGGAAAAAGTGACATGAAAACATGTTGATGGGGAAAAAATAGGTTCAATTTTATAAACTGGTAAAACTGTAACATAAATGCCAACTATTTTGACTTTGTTACAAATTAGTCCTCATTCTAAAACTAAAGGTGTCGAAACCACTTTTTTGTTTGAAAAATGGGGATCGACTTTAAAACTAAAAATGGGAGTCGCCACCGATCTTTAATGAGGTGTGATCGGATCACCTTGAAAACGATTTTAGGTCTACGAATTTTGGGAAAATAGGTTCGGGAGTCGGTTACGCACGAGGAAGGGTTAGCACCCTCGTAACGCACAAAATTGGTACCGAATTGATTGTTTAATGTCTTAGTGTCGAGAATTTGAAACGATTTTAAAACACGATCCTTTGAAAAGAAAATTTGAATGAAATAAATTGGATGATGAGGCTCTCTCCTTTCAAAGAAATAAATTGTCACACTCAGTAAGTTAGAGTGTGACATTTTAAATCCTCAAAATTAAGTTCATCTTTTGCCTTTTTAAAACCTATGCATTTTGAGAAGGATATCTGATTATTTGGGTCAAATGAGAAAATCAAAACCCAGTAAGTTAGGGTTGGACTTCACAACATTCCTAAATATCGAATATTGCCTTTATTTTCATTTGTTAGAAGAATCCTCGTCTCGAGAAAACAATATGTCATATCCAATGCGTTAGGACACCACATATCGAATTCCCGAGAATGAGCTTTTTATTTATGTTTTAATTAAAAAAGATATTTGGTCTCTTAGATCCCGAGGAAGACTGGAATCCAGTAAGTTAGGACACAATCTTTTCGAGGATCCCAAATTCCGAGTGTTGCGTTATTGTGAAAGATTTTTATATGAAATGATTTTGACATTTAAACCATATTGAACGTTACTTACTAACTGAATAAAGCGTGATGGGATGTACAATGCGAAGTGATAATTTACAAACGACATGCATCAATGAATAACAAATAAGCCATAGACAAATACTAACAACCAAAGCAACGATAATCTCAATCATACAACATTCAAAAATTAAATGAATTACTAATCAATTTTAACGATACACTAAAAAAGAAAAAATTATAATCGATAAATTATGCCTATAAAAGTTTTAAAATAGACAATACACATACAAGTATGAAGTGTATTCAAAATAGAGTAAAAATAACACTCCACAATAATATTTCAATGAATTTTGAAGCAAATATTATATAAGAAAAACATATAAATTAATGTACATATAACAATATATAAAACATGAAAATAGTAAAATATACAAAGTAGGTTTTCCAAAAGATATAAATTATATATGCATGTAAAAGAAAATGTTGGTTTAAAACATATAAATATATTTAGAAAACAACTTTAAGGTAAATAACCATAATTACAGGAAATCAATTATGTGTGTGTAAGGTAAAAATAATTACAATGAAGTTATATATGTATAAAATATATATATATAGTTTAAAATTAAATAACATATATTACGTATGTGCATATATGTATAATAAAAACAGTTTAAAAATATTAGTAGGTAATAGAGTAATATATAAATAGGTAAATAGAAATATTATCAAATATAATAGTAATAACAAGAATAAATAGTAATATAAAAATAATAATAAATTAATTAATAGCAAAAATATCGATCAGGATTAAATTGGAATGAAAATAGAAATTCAGGGGAGAAATCTAAAATAAACAAAAGGAAAAGTCCAAATTACAAAGCGCGAATAACATAGGGACTAAAATAGGAAATATTCATTGCCCACTAAATCGCAGAGCTGCAAATGGACTAAAATGAAGTTAGCAAGAAATTATGCAACCCAATTTAAAGAAGCAACATAAACTAGATTGAAACCAAACACAAACAACGAGGACTTGGAGCGCAAATATCCCTCCCCATACCAAAACGCTCGGGTCTAGCCGCAGTTGGATCAGGTCATCGAGTTTGCACAGATACGACGCCGTTTTGGGGCCACTGATTCAGGCCCCAAACGACGTCGTTTAAATGCCCTACAAGAACTAATTTTAAAACCGTAAAATCATTTCAGCTGCATGATAAAGATTTAGGCCTTTCTGCCTCTCAGCCGCTGCAGACCTGAAACCGTCCTCTGTTGTTTCAGAAACCAAGCCTCCACCCATCCAACCCCAATTCACACGAAGGAGAAGAAGGCTTCATTGGCACCGACGATAAGGTAAGATCCCCCTATTTCTTTATATTTTTTGCATATAAAGTAAAAAAAATCGAAGAAAACCAAAAAAATAAAAATAAAAGATAAAACGAATTCAGAGAATCACCTAAACGATATACCCTTTTCTGTTTTTGAGTCGTTCTTTGTTTTTGAATTTTTGTATTTTTGTATTGATTTCGTGTCTGCGTTTACAATGCATATTTGGCTTTTATATAGCCAGAAAAATGAAAAATACAAAAAAAATCCATGTCTTTTTTGTTGTTATCATCTGGCTTTTGTTATTGGCTTTTTCTTTGCTGTTGTTTGTGTGACTGTTGAAGGTACGACCGTACGGAGGAGCGTGGAGGCGCGCGTGTGGGAGGCTACTGTTGCAGCGACTGAAGTCATTCTGGAAACCCTAGGGGTTTCTGAAAATTGTTTTTCCGTTTTGGGTTTATTTGGGCCATTGAGCCTGTTGTTTGTAAATGGATACTTAAAATTGGCCTGTTGTTGTATATATATATTTTATATGTTGGTTTATTGTTTGGGCCGGGCAAATATTGGGCATTAGAACTGCCCCTCTTTGCTTATTGTTGTGTAACAAGAACGAAGCAAAGACTTTTTAAATGGCCAAATTTGCCCGGTCGTGCTGGACCTTGGTGCTATTTTTCTTCGAGTTGCCTCATTCCATCCTACTACATCTTCAGAGGTATAGGAATTTGTGCTTTGATCCACTCCACCACAACGTCGAGGAGATAGGATTTGTAACTCATAACTTTTCAAAAGAACAAAATTTGTTATCTTTAGTCTGCTCCACTGCAACTTCAGGGAGATAAGACTTGTAGCTTCAACTTGTTCTGCTGCAACTTTAAAGATAATTCTGATGCGATCTGCTCTACCACAACTTCATAGAGATGAGATCCATCATTATGATCCGCTCCACTGCAACTTCAGAGAGATATGATTGGTTTCTTCTGTCTGCTCCACTGTAACTTCAAGGAGATAAGATCCATCATCTTTAGTCTACCCCACTACAACTTCAGGGGATAAGACTTGCTCTCTTCACTTTTAATGCCAGAGAGATGAGATTCGCTGCCCTCAACTTTAATCTACTCCGCTGTAATGCCAGGGACACAAGGTTGGTGTTTTCGATCTGTTTTGCTGTCAGTACAAGAAGGCAAAATCTGTTTTATTCAGTCTACTCCGCTGGCAACCCATGGAGGCAAGGCTGGTATCTTCGATCTGCTTCGCTGTCAGTACAGGAAGGCGAGATCTACTTTCTTCAGTCTGCTCCACTGCAAGCCCAGGGAGGCAACGCTGGTGTCTTCGATTTGGTTCGCTGTCAGTATAGGAAGGCAAGATCTGCTTTCTTCAGTCTGCTCCGCTGCAAACCCAGGGAGATAAGACTTGATGTGATCTGCTCTACTGCAACTTCAGGGAGATAAGATCTATTATTTGATTCCACTCAACTGCCACTTTAGGGAGATAGGATTACTGGCTTTAATTCACCATCTTCAGTCTGCCCCACTGCAACTTCAGGGGGATAAGACTTGCTTCCTCAGTCTGCTTCGCTGCAACCTCAGGGAGATAAGACCTGATGTGATCTGCTCTACTGCAACTTCAGAGAGATAAGATCTATTATTTGCCACTTCAGGGAGATAGGATTACTGGCTTCAATCTGCTCCACTGCAAACTCAGGGAGATAAGATTCACTATCTTCAGTCTGCCCCACTGCAACTTTAGGGGGATAAGACTTGCTTTCTCAGTCTACTCCGCTACAACCTCAGGGAGATAAGACCTGATGTGATCTGCTCTACTGCAAATTCAGAGAGATAAGATCTATTATTTGAATCTTCTCCACTGCCACTTCAGGGAGATAGGATTACTGGCTTCAATATGCTCCCCTACAAACTCAGAGAGATAAGATTCACCATCTTCGATCTGCTCCACTACAGCTTAGGGAGATAAGACCTGATGCTATCTACTCTACTGCAACTTCAGAGAGATAAGATCTATTGTTTTAATCTGCTCCACTGTAACTTCAGGGAGATAGGATTATCAGCTTCAATCTGCTCCACTACAACCTCAGCGAGATAAGATCTGCCATCTTCGATCTGCTCCACTACTGCTTAGGGAGATAAGATTTGCTTCTTCGGTCTACTCTGCTGCAACTTCAGGGAGATAAGACCTGATGCGATCTACTCTACTGCAACTTCAGAGAGATAAGATCTATTGTTTTAATCCCTCCACTACAACTTCAGGGAGATAGGATTACTGGCTTTAATCTGCTCCACTACAAACTCAGGGAGATAAGATTCACCATCTTCAGTCTGCCCCACTGCAACTTCAGGGGGATAAGACTAGCGGTTTCACCGATCTGTTCTCTGAGGAACATGACCTGTATAATGAACCTAATTATGCCTAACGATTAGGATGGCATGATCAAATGACTCAAATGCTCCTAACTAGACATGCGTGAATGAATGTAGAATGCTATTTTTTTTAGAATGATCCTTCTTTATCACTTAGGTTATCATTGCTCAAGGTTTATTAAGGCTTTATCACTGAAGTGCTATAACACCATCCTTATTGGCTGGTGCCTTCAATGAAACACTTAATTATATTGCCCCTACTGTAAACCTCCAAGTTCAATCCACTGGGACGCAAAAATTTGTACCTTCATTCTCAAGATGTAACTCAAAAATGAGGAAATCTGGTCTTTTCTCAATCATTTCCCATAGCAATTTAAGTATTCCAGACGTGTAATTCTTTGGTTTTTATACCATTCTCAAAGTGCCACATCAAATGTTTATGCACGAATAATTTTCCTCCAAAGAGATCTCTTCTTACTAACTCATGATTATTGCTGACATTTTGTTCAATCAATATTTCTGTCAACAAAATCCAAAAGGATTTTCTTAATTCAGATTTTTCCTTCTTAGATTTCTGACCTTTAAACTTGGTTCGTTCTAAACAATAGTCAAGTTTCAGGTTGCAAAAATGGCCATAACAATGGATAAGAATAAAGTTGGTTCTGAGCATAGCTCGAAAGGAATAAATTATCAAAAATAGTAAAGAAGAATAACAAAGAAATTGATTGGGAATGTGTATCTTGGAAAAGAATGAAGTATCTAAGAACAACAAATTTAATATAAATAGTATAAAAATTGGGTGCCCCAGATACCGTAGCTTGAACTTCTCTGTACAAACTTTCTAAAGACCATTCTAAGTTTAACATGTGTTTAGGAGATTACAGTGCTTTGTCGATGCCCTAAGATGTAGCCAACTCTTTCCTGTTGATTCAAGTATAGCAAGATCACCACATGCCCCAATCTGATCAAAATTTGAACTGCTCTGATCACCTCATGCCCCATTCTGATCAATATTTGAGCCGCCCTTTCTATGTTTTCAACTCAAATCCCCTTTAATCTAAGGTGCCCTTTGCGGGTTTTCACATTAGCCTCTTCAATTTTTCTTTTTCCATTTTCCATTTTCCATTTTTCATTTTCTTTTTTCTTTTTTCTTTTTTCTTTTTTCTTTTTTTTTTTACGACTCAAAGTACCCTTTGCGGGTTTTCATCTTGGTCCCTTCTCCTTATTCAGGTGAAGTATTTCTTGATTGAATCTGAGTCTATAAGATTTCGCAGGTTTTCCATCCATCTCGCTCAAAATCAAAACTCATCTGGAGAAGGCCTTCTTTACGATATAAGGATCTTCCCAATTTGGCATCCATTTTCCTCTAAAATCCTTTTGTAGAGGAAGGATCTTTTTTAATACCAGGTCTCCCTCGTAGAATTCTCTAGGACGAACCTTTTTGTTGTAAGCTCACATCATTCGTTTTTGGTAAATCTGATCATGACGAATAGCTTTTAGCCTTTTTCCTTCTGATCAGATTGGACACATTCTGCTTCATCTAACTTTAGCTCAACTAATACCTGGAGAGAAGAGATTTCTACTTCAATAGGTAAAACTACCTCCATCCCACAAACCAAAGAGAATGATGTTGCTCTGGTAGAAGTCTTGATAGATGTTCAACCAACAAGGAGGGCAAATGGTAATTTCTCATGCCAACCCTTGTAAGTCTCAGTCATTTTTTTGCAGTTCATTTTTAGGCGATACAGTGACGAACCGTGGTGTCTTATTTTGAATTGATTACAGACCTCAACTATCGTGCAATCATTCAAGTTCAATGCCTTTTCCAATACCATCTTCTCTGGAATTCTATATAACCATATGATGACATTGGCGTATGAAGCAGCCTCTACTCGTTTGATGAAGTAATTAATGATCTCAAAAATGAAGCAATGCCCATTAGAAACCTTCGTGATAATGACGTCCATGCCCTATTTTGCTCAAAATTTGAGTCACCCTTTTTGGGTTTTCAACTCAAATCCACCTTTGGTCAAAGCGCCCTTTGCGGGTTTTCTCCTTGACCTCTCTTTTTTCTTTTTCTTTT
Source organism: Gossypium raimondii (assembly GCF_025698545.1). NCBI lineage: Eukaryota > Viridiplantae > Streptophyta > Magnoliopsida > Malvales > Malvaceae > Gossypium > Gossypium raimondii. Next base: position 43,165,879 of record NC_068565.1, read on the forward strand.
TTTTCTTCTTCTTTTTTTTCATTTTTGATTTGGATGACTTTTTATTTTGACTTTGATTTTTTCGATTTTTTTCTTTTCCTTTTTTTTATTGAATCTAAACTCATAGGGTTAGGCAAGTCCTTGTTATCCCTTTCGAAGAACCTTCTTTGATATTGGATTTCTTTCATAGAGCCTTCTGGGGCGAAACTACGACAGAAAACTTTGAATCTTCCTCTTCAATCAGGATAAAATCCAACAAAAATACGAAGAAATGGCAACTTGACTTCAATGGGCAAAACTATGATAAGTCAAAGAAGAAGGTATTGCCCCGGCAAAGAATTCTAACTACATCATTCATGATGTTAATCTTAAACACATTGCAAATTTTTGATATCGTGCTGTTATTCAGATTACAATGTCAGTGCTTAATTCGGGCATGACCACGTGAAGATATCTTTGAACTTTTGAAGTGACTCAACAAGGTCTTGCTTCATTTCTTCGGTTATGCATGTTCTAATTTTACTACTTCTTCCTCCTACAAAGTCACAATCTCCATTGCCTCCTTATTTCTTTCTCTTCCTGCTCTACCATCCTCAACAAGTCCGGTTGATAGGCCACAATCTATGTCATTTTCAAATTCATGAAATCCCTCTAAACACATGCCTCGCTCAAAAGGAAAATCTGAGTCTATAGCAGCGTCATTCATGTCATTGATATCTGGGGACCCATAATAAGTACCAAAGAATATACAAAAGAATGTATAAATTTATGAATAATTATTTGTACAATATGATTATGAATGAATGAATGATGGTTTGGAAGAAAATCCAAAAGAATGAAAGAATCTAGAATTATTCGTAAAGAATGAAAATATTGGCTCAAAAATAATCGCAAAGATGTATTTCATTAAAATAATAACGTTCAGACATTAGTCTATTTCACAAAGAAGTTCTCATTGCTTTCAGGCTCAAGGCAACAAGTTTGTTCTGAATATTACTCTAAGTAAGCTCTAAATACTATAGGGATTTCTTCCGCAGTCCAATTGCTTAGAACATTCCCAGGATTATAAGGGTGAATATCTAACAAGGTCCCTTTTCAATTGTCTTCATCTATGTCATTGATGTGAACACTTCCCAACACCTCTTCATACATTCACCCCATTATCAATGTGATTGGGTAGTGGATTTTCTGCGCTAGATGAGTCATCAAATCTGACAACACCCATGTTGATGAGTCTTTCAACTAGCTTCTTGAAGGTAGTGCAATTCTCTATTAAGTGCCCTTTAATTCTCCATGATAATCATATTGCGCGTTTGTATCATACCATTTGGGGTACGACAGTTATGGGGGTTTTGAGTAGAAAGGGGCAACAACGTGCGCATCGAATAAGCCTTGATACAGCTCCTTATACGACATCGGAATTGGCGTGAACTAGTCTTCGTGTTAGATTCTCGCTTTAAAGGGCTCTGATGGCTGGTGGTTTCTGTCTTTGGCTGGCCTACAGTGATTGGTTTTGAGTGACCCTTGTTATATCTGCCTGCATTACCCCCTTCCTCCTTGGGGCCTTTATAGTATCTAGGTACTCTATCCTCACCTGTTTTATTTTTGTTTAGTTATCAAGAGCAACAGGATTAGCTAAATTGTTCCTCAGATTGAATCTTGGGCCTGTCAGGCAATTCACTGGTGTCGATGCGCCAGTCTGATATTGTTGGGATCTGATAGTAAAGAGTTCCCCTTGTGGACGCCCATCTGGCTGGACTTGGACACTTGTCGAAGTACAATCCGGGGAATAGACAAGATCCTCATTATCAACCCCAAAGTGGACCACCGAGTCTTTCACTTCTTCAAACTCTCCAGGTAGCAATTGGTTGAAATGGCTCAGCATAGTTCTCTGTCATTCTAGCATCTGATCTCTCATTTCCTGTTGAAATTTGGTCTCTCCAACCTTTGGTCCATTTCTCTAGTCTTTGCTTGGATACCGTAAGGGTGTTCGGTTGATTGGTTTTCCAGATTAGCTGAAATAAATTTACTCAATTAGATTATTTCAATGGATTTTAATGCATATGATGTCATGTAATGCAAATGCATGAAATGAATGCCTAAAGAGACGTTGATTCTGATACAATTACATTTAGAAAACTTTTCTAGAAGACAAATTTCTGTACATAAAATGGATATATATATATGGCATCGCCCTCATATTCCAAGAGACAACATCAATCATTTCCTTCATTTGTATGTTTAAGATAGATCTCGCAGGTTTCCAATGGATGTCACTACTAGCTCCTTTTGCCTGATCTTGGTCGCGATTCATTGTCTGCACATCCTCGTGATGCTCATCGGCTTCTTTAAGGAAGTTGGAATGTCGAAGGCTCTTAGATAATCATCTTGAATCCTCAGGCCACAAAGTGAAGTCACGAACTCTTCCATCGCCCTTCTTGTGTTTCTCAGAATATATTCAGGCAATTGTATTATCTTCCACTTTATCAAGAAATTCGTATTCCATGACAAGCTTTCTAAGTTAGTAATCGAACTTGAATCAACATCTCTTTCCTAAGATGCAAATGCAATGCAATCATAGTCAAAGCAAGACAAAATGGGTTAGTACAAAATAAAAGAAAACAAAAGAATACCTAGCCAGGTAACCACTAGGGGCTTGGAGTGGCTCTACCTAAGATAGGTTCCTAAGGTCTTCTACATGCGGTTTGGTTCTAAAGTTGAGGTACCCGAACCAGCAGATTCCTCGATCCTCACCCATTATAGGCTCATATGGACCGAGTTCGGCTCAGGGGAATACATTTCCCTATGGCTGCATAGAGATGAAAATCTCACGAAGACATAGGTACGGATGTATCCTGAAAGTGATCCACTATCCCACACGGAGGTGAAAACCTCATGAAGGAGTAGTTCCTCACTTCCACTTAAAAGGGTAAGACTAAACAGTCTTTATGCAATATGATGCCAAAATATAGAGCCCAATCCATAGTAATAAATCACAAGCAAATGCAATGAGAGGCTCGTAATTTTTCAAATCAGATTTTCAATTTTTGATAATAAGACAGAAAATAATCAATTTTACGGCCTAACTCTCTAATGTCCCTAGTGGAGTCGCCAAGCTGTCGAAACCACTTTTTTGTTTGAAAAATAGGGATTGACTTTAAAAATAAAAATAGGAGTCGCCACCGATCTTTAATGAGGTGTGATCGGATCACCTTGAAAACGATTTTAGGTCTACGAATTTTGAGAAAATAGGTTCGGGAGTCAGTTACGCACGAGGAAGGGTTAGCACCCTCGTAACACCCAAAATTGGTACCGAATTGATTGTTTAATGTCTTAGTGTCGAGAATTTGAAACGATTTTAAAATACGATCCTTTGAAAAGAAAATTTGAATGAAATAAATTGGATGATGAGGCTCTCTCCTTTCAAAGAAATAAATTGTCACACTCAGTAAGTTAGAGTGCAACATTTTAAATCCTCAAAATTAAGTTCATCTTTTGACTTTTTAAAAACTATGCATTTTGAGAAGGATATCTGATTATTTGGGTCAAATGAGAAAATCAAAACCCAGTAAGTTAGGGTTGGACTTCACAAAATTCCTAAATATCGAATATTGCCTTTATTTTCATTTGTTAGAAGAATCCTCGTCTCGAGAAAACAATATGTCATATCCAATGCATTAGGACACCACGTATCGAATTCCCGAGAACGAGCTTTTTATTTATGTTTTAATTTAAAAGGATATTCGGTCTCTTAGACCCCGAGGAAGACTGGAATCCAGTAAGTTAGGACACAATCTTTTAGACGATCCCAAATTCCGAGTGTCGCGTTCTTTTGAAAGATTTTTGTATGAAATGATTTTGACATTTAAACCATATTGAACGTTACTTACTAAGCGAATAAAGCTCGATGGGATGTACAATGCGAAGTGATAATTTACAAACGACATGCATCAATGAATAACAAATAAGCCATACACAAATACTAACAAACAAAGCAACGATAATCTCAATCATACAACATTCAAAAATTAAATGAATTACTAATCAATTTTAACGATACACTAAAAAGAAGAAATTATAATCGATAAATTATGCCTATAAAAGTTTTAAAATAGACAATACACATACAAGTATGAAGTGTATTCAAAATAGAGTAAAATAACACTCCACAATAATATTTCGATGAATTTTGAAGCAAATATTATATAAGAAAAACATATAAATTAATGTACATATAACAATATATAAAACGTGAAAATAGTAAAATATACAAAGTAGGTTTTCCAAAAGATATAAATTATATATGCATGTAAAAGAAAAATGTTGGTTTAAAACATATAAATATATTTAGAAAACAACTTTAAGGTAAATAACTATAATTACAGAAATCAATTATGTGTGTGAGGTAAAAATAATTACAATGAAGTTATATATGTATAAAATATATATATATATATAGTTTAAAATTAAATAACATATATTACGTATGTGCCTATATGTATAATAAAACAGTTTAAAAATAATAGTAGGTAATAAAGTAATATATAAATAGGTAAATAGAAATATTATCAAATATAATAGTAATAACAAGAATAAATAGTAATATAAAAATAATAATAAATTAATTAATAGCAAAAATATCGATCAGGATTATATTGGAATGAAAATAGAAATTCAGGGGAGAAATCTAAAATAAACAAAAGAAAAAGTCCAAATCACAAAGCGCGAATAACATAAGGACTAAAATAGGAAATATTCCTTGCCCACTAAAACGCAGCGCTGCAAATGGACTAAAATGAAGTTAGCAAGAAATTATGCAGCCCAATTTAAAGAAGCAACATAAACTAGATTGAAATGAAACACAAACAAGGAGGACTTGCAGCGCAAATATCCCTCCCCATACCAAAACGCGCGGGTCTAGCCGCAGTTGGATCGGGTCATTGGGTTTGCATAGATACGATGCGGTTTTGGGGCCACTAATTAGGCCCCAAACGACATCGTATAAATGCCCTATAAGAACTAATTTTAAAACCCTAAAATCATTTCAGCTGCATGATAAAGATTTAGGCCTTTCTGCCTCTCAGCCGCTACAGACCTGAAACCGTCCTCTACTGTTTCAGAAACCAAGCCTCCGCCCATCCAACCCCGATTCACACAAAGGGGAAGAAAGCTTCATTGGCGCCAACGATAAGGTAAGATCCCCCCTTTTCTTTTCTTTTTTGCATATAAAGTAAAAACAAATCGAAGAAAACCAAAAAAATAAAAATAAAAGATAAAACGAATTCGGAGAATCACCTAAACGATATACTCTTTTCTGTTTTTGAGTCGTTCTTTGTTTTTGAATTTTTGTATTTTTGTATTGATTTCGTGTCTGCATTTACAATGCATATTTAGCTTTTATATAGCCTTAAAAATGAAAAATACAAAAGAAATCCATATCTTTTTTGTTGTTATCATCTGGCTTTTTGTTATTGGCTTTTCCTTTGCTGTTGTTTGTGTGACTGTTGCAGGTACGACCATACGGAGGAACGTGGAAGCGCACGTGTGGGAGGCTACAGTTGCAGTAGCTGGAGTCATTCTGGAAACCCTAGGGGTTTCTGAAAATTGTTTTTCCGTTTTGGGTTTATTTGGACCGTTGAGCCCATTGTTTGTAAATGGATACTTAAAATTGGCCTGCTGTTGTATATATATATATTTTATATGTTGGTTTATTGTTTGGGCTGGGCAAATATTGGGCATTACAAAAGGTTTCTAAAAAAGTTTTTCAAAAATTGATTTAACAGTTATAATGTCATAGTTGAATATAATTCTGGTTTACCATGCTACGAAATTCTAAGCACTCTAGAGCTAAAATTCCTAAAATACCCCTAAAACTCTTAGGCTTTATTTTGGGTGTTACACCCAGACGACCTCAGTCCTTCCACATGGTCAGGGGACACGGCCGTGTGACCCCTATTTGTAAAATTTCTTATCTTTTTTTTGTTTCAATTTTATCCCTAATTGATGCCGAGTTGGTTTTAAGCTTTCGTAAGCTCGATATAAACCCAAAATTGATTTAATTGCATATTGTGTTTCATTATATATGAATATATTGATATTGAATTGATATTTGAACTATGAAATGCAATCAAATGTTTTGAATTTGCTTGTAACACCTTATAGCTTGGGTCTGGTAATCAGACCGGGTCTAGCTGTTACAGTCGGTCAAGTCAATCACATCCGTGTCTCTATTTTTTGGGAGCCATCCGCTCCAATGTCCAAGACAAGACATCTCCCTAATTGGACTTAATTAACAACATATTAGTCTTTCAATCGGTTTGCTCATTTCTAATTAGACTAAGGACATGTTTAGGTCTGTTTACCAATATAAGTTGTCTTCCCATATTACGACTCGACCACGTAATACCGCTTAGTATTTGTTTAAACATGTAACAGCCTATTTATCTATGGTGTTGAAATAGTGGTTTTGGGGCCACAAATCTGACAAGTAAGTCCGTAAATATTATTATTTAATATTTACTAGTCAAATATAGAGTAATGATAAATTTTGATTTAATGATTTTTGTTAAATGAAAGAACAATTAGGTTCAAGTGGTTTTAGAAAATGAGGTATCGGGACCTCATTTCTATAAATCGAGTCGTAAATATTATATTAAATATTTATGGAGTGTTATTGAAGTCGTATTAAAGTTTTGTAAAGAAATTTTAACGTTTAAATGGTTAATTAAGTGAAAAGGACTAAATCGTAAAAGTTATAAAAGTTGAGTTCTATTAGTTAAAGGGGTCTAATGGCTATGGAATCTCAAAATAAAGGACTTTAATGGTGAATAGACCATTTAAAGGGTTAATGGATATTTATGGACAAGGTTTTATTGAAATTTTGATAGTTTTTAAAAGGTAAAATGGTAGTTTGGTAATTAAAGTTAAAATTAAACTAAGAAAAGATGTCATCTTCCTCATTTTCTTCTTGTTTCAACCGAAAATTCCATGGGAGGTGAAGCTTTGACTTTCAGCTAGGGTTAATTCATTGCATGGTATGATTCTAATCCCCGTTTTTAATGATTTTTATGTTTTTGAGTCCGGTTTAGCTTAATCTAGCTAGCCCGGGGGTTAATTTGTAAAATTTTTAAAGGTTGGGGGACCTACGATGAATGATTTTGAATTATTTTTTATGTTAATTATTAGATTATGAATCTTTGTTGAAAAATAAACTAGTTTTGCTAAGTGATTTTTGATGAAAATGGCAATTAGGGATTAATTTGTTAAAGATGTGAAACTATGGGTTTTATTGTGAAATGTTGATAAATATGGATTTTATCAAGGTCCTTTGCATCTATGGTTAACATGGATTTAAGCTAAAATGGTTAATTTGTAAGTTATAAGATTAAAGACTAAATTGTGAAAAGTTAAAATGTTAAGGGCAAATTGGTAATTTTGCATAAAATTGAAATATGGATTAAATTGAATTCTATGAGTCTTTAATTGATTGAAATTATCCATTTTGATCAAGATAAACCACATTCGAACTTAGATCAAGGAAAAGTTAAAGCTTCATTAGTTCGACTATTTTACTACGCCCTAACTATCGAGGTATGTTTGTATGAACGGAATTTGTATTAATGCTATTTAAATTGAGTATTTATTATAGTATGTTTAGCGTAAATGGATCAATATATAAAAAAGTATTAATGTTATGATGATTTGACAGATGTTTAGTCCAGGTTAAACGTTAGGAATTCTTAAGATACAAATGACATGTTATTAGGGATTTCATATTTTGGATGTTGGTCTTGAATGTCCTACCAATGGCTCAGGTCCTGCATTTTTTTCGATACTCTACAACTTGTGTGAGTAGCATCGTGTAGCTTACATTCTAACCCACAACTCATGTGAGCAGACCTATTTCACAACTCATGTGAGCATTGATGTAAAGGAAAGGTTACGGTTATATCTAAAGGCACACTTCATGTGAGCTTTCCCGAGTATCCGAGGTAATTCTAGATGGTTCAATGGGCAAGAAAAGGGAACGAAATGGTAAGTATGAAATTGTAATGGATCATGACATTATGGTAACATTGATGATGCAAAATGGTATGTTTATACATGGTAAACCACATATTTATAGATGAACTCATTTATATCATGGATAAGTGCACTAACTTCTGAATTGATGATGTTGTTTAGGCTTATGCTAAGCATTTGGAATGGAATGGTAAGTAAGTGAATGAAATGGTTCATAATCTTATGAAAAGGTTGATAATTATGTGATATTGATGAACTTACTAATTTGTGAGTTTGATGGTGTACCAATAGGCTTATACTAAGCTTATGACTTGATCTTGGTTTATACTTATTCTATGAATGGTATTATAGAAATGGTAACTTATGTTTAAGGTTTATACGAGCTTACTAAGCACTTGTTGCTTACGTAGTTTTCTTTCTTTTGTTTTATAGATTATCGGAACCTCGATTCGGTTGGAAGCTCGTCGAAGACTTATCACACTATTCAGTAGTCAATTTGGTAGATTTTGAGCATTTTGGCCAAGTTTAATAATGGCATGCATAGGGTGTTAGTAATAGTATTATGGTGTATGTGTTAATTGAGTTATGGCATGTATAAACTTTGAAAAACAATGTTGGTTTAGTATACTTTGATGCCTTACCAAGTTATGTTGTTTCGTTGCTTTAAAGTGCTTATTTATAAGGTTATCTTGGCATGTTGGTGATGGTTTGAAAGTAAGTACTTGTGACATGTTGTAGTTCATATCTGAACTAGGTTATTATGGATGGAAATGACATTATTAACATGTATGAGTAATGGACTTGTAATGCTTGTTAAGTTAAATCCTTTTGATCACTTTCAGGTAATTGTTATGCATGGCCTTTTGGCATTTTGATATTGGCTTGGAAAGGGTCATTTATGATGTGTTTTAGGCACATAGTGGAATTAGGTTTTTATGCATGGAATGAAGCAATATTAACATGTTTTGGTAAATGGTGTTTAGATGTATTTGTGGTGCCTTTGAATGGCATATTGGTTAGGTGATTTAGGATGCTTGAAATGGTATATTAATGCAAATTTTGAATGGTGTTTGAACCCTTAATTGTGTGCTTAAGTGATTTGACAAGTTATGCATGAAATGGAATTGACATGACTTGATTTCAAGTTAATTTTGGGTTCACACGGTCTGAGACACGGGCATGTAACTCAACTGTGTGAGGCATACGGCATGGCAACACGGTTGTGTGTCATCTGAGAGTTCCTTAGCATGTAAGTTTGTGAGTTGCACGACCTAGCACACGGCCTAGCATACAGGCGTGTGACAAGGTCGTGTAACCCTACTCAAAGAGTTACATAGGTGAGGACACGGGCTGGGACACAGTCGTGTGTCCCTTGTTCGAAAGTTACACGGCCGTGTGACACCTATTCTCCAATTTTTGCAACTTTTTCTAAAAACTTCTATTTTGTTTCAAATTAGTCCCGAATTGTTTCTAAGCTATTTTTAGGGCCTCAAAGGCTCGATTTAGGGAGAAAGTGCATGTGATTGGATGGATTATGATATGTATAATTTATTTGAATATTATGATATTAAAAGTTTTCGATTGTACAGTAATGCTCTTAACCCTAATTCAGCGACGGTGACGGGTTAGGGGTGTTACAAAACATTAGACCACTAGTGAGCCAATATTTGCTTCTATTTTGCTTTACATGAAAAAACCTCACGAGGATAATATACGAAATGTATTGATGCAATTCATGAATAATTTCATTAACCAATCTGTTAGAAAAATTAAAAATGTACATAGTCGAAAATACTACACTTAAGGTACTAGATCCAACAGTTAGCCACTAGGCCAAAGGCATCCCCAAACTCCTTGAGACAAGCTCAAATCAACTCAACTTGATCAAAAAAGGCTTGCACAGATAACAGGAGGTCATCAGCAAAGAATAAATGAGTTAAAGTCAAATCATTGTGAGACACTTTAAAAGGTTTCTAGAGGTACACACTTGGTTTTCAATGATCATATGGGAAAGTTTCATAATTGAGATGAAGAAGTATGGCAAGAACAGATTCCCTTACCTTAATCCTTCTTGGGTGTAAACTCCGTAAGAACCTGCCCATTCCATAAAGGCAATATCATGCTCGACGAAACATGATAAGATCCATAGATGTATGAGGAAAGACAAAATTCAAAAGTAATGAATGTAAGAACCCCTAATTAACACTATCATATGCCTTGTGTAGATCAATTTTCAAAATCATAGCCCCATACCTTCTCTGCATCTTCATCATAGAGTGTACTACCTCTTGCATAATGAAAATATTATTATAGGTGCTTCGCGCAGCCAAGAAACTACTTTGAAAGGGTTCTACAATTCTTTGAAGGATAGGTTGCAACCTATGAACTAACATCTTTGACAAAACTTTGTAAGAAGTGTTAAACAAGGTAATTCAATCAATATGAAAATTTACGGAATAATAACTAAAAACACCTTTGAATTTCCTCATTAAAAGTACCAAAATTCATAGCTCATTGAACAAACTGAAAAAGAGTATATTTAAATATTTCCTTGTGTTTTTGGAGAAAAACTGGTTGCACACTATTAAGGCCTAGTGCCTTTAAAGCTTTCATAGAAAATAAAATGTTACAAACTTCGTCTATGCTAACCATCCCAAGCAAGGCTTCCCATTCCTCCATAGTCAAGCGAGGTCAAAATATGCCATAATTAATACACATGTCCACAACATTTCTGTCACTGAATAGTTGTGCATAAAAATCAACATGTCGATGTGCCATGGATCAATCCGTCACCCATAGATCATTTATGAATAATCCTTTCACTCGATTCATGTTTCTTCTAATGATAATTGACAAATGAAAGAATTTACTCTTAAGCTCACCATTAACTATCCAATCAACATGAGATTTTTAAAACCAAAGTAATTTTTCCTAGGCAAGGACCCACTAGTAATCCTTAGCCAAATCCACCTCCAATTGTTGTAAAAGCGTAGAAAAATGATACATTGGGGATCTTTGAATACTATGAAGTCTTTGTAAAAGAGTTTGTTTTTTTCTTAAATATGTTATCGAAGTGCACTCCTTTCCATTCTTTGACCACCTTGGTAACCTCCATCGATTTCCATCACTAAAGATTTAGAATTTTCCAACCAACCTTTCTAAAAACCACCAAATAACTTTCAACTAGGCTGCTTTGTATCTAAAAAGGTCACTTATCCTTGAGGCGTACACAACTTGCATATGTAGCAAAAAGTACAGGATTATGAACTGAATATAATTTGGTTATACTAACAACATTCAATTCTGGGTTTATAGAGTGTGAGCATCTCAAAGTGTCTAAACAAGACTCAACCCCATAACATATGGCATATAGATCATTTATGAAGGAGAATGCTACCACTTAAGCTGGCTAATTCTCCTTTTATATTTATATATATATATATATATATATATATATATATATATTAAGTTCCCTTCAAAGTTACCTGAGCTAGAATATTTCTTGCAAAGCCCTGAATAAAGCATAATTATGCATAATCTTCATGGGAAGGCGTACACGACCTACATATATAACAAAAAGTATGGGGTTATGATTCGAATATAATTTGGGTAGATTAACAACATTCAATTCTAGGAAGTAATGCATGGTTGGAGCATGTACTAAAACACAATCCAAACATTCTTGCAAAACAACTACACCATGGACTCTCCGAACCCAAGTAAACTTTGAAGCCATATAACCCACATCAAACAAATTACACAAATTCCATCGATCCCAAAATTGCATAATATGCTTAAAACAATCGCCATGCCCACAACATCTTTCCTCCAGAGAAACAAAGCGGTTAAAATCCCACGTGATAGTCCAAGGTTGAGTAATACGACCCAAAAAACTAATCAGATTATCCCAAAACCGATTCTTAGCATCAAAAGAAGGCTAAACATAAACAAAAGAGGTTATTCATTCCTTAACATCCTCATTAACTGAGCAGTGAATCGCTTGATCCGTAGTCGTGATTATTGTCAAATCTGGAATTTTCTTTTTCCTCACTAAAATTAAGTCGCCACAAAACCCACAATCTAGGAAATTTTCCCGTATCACAGGCGTTAATGAGTTTCGATGCTTTAATTTTCTTCGTGCTTCTTTGCAAATGATCGAATACTTCAGAGGAAATCAGGTTCTCTATTCTCTCCATTTTTGTTGAATTTCTTTTTATAAATGTCAATATAATGATTATAATATATGTATTTAAATGAGAATAAATTTAAAAAGATTCTACTAATTATAGAATGTGGGCAAAGAAAGAAAATTGTATACTTAATACTGTACAAGCCCAATAATGCCTGGGCCCAAGCAAATAAATAGGCCCAAATACTAGACCCAACCTACTAAACCAGCCCATATACAAATAAAAAAACAAATGTAAACTAAAACCCAATAATTGAAACCCAATGGCCCAAGTTACTAAACCAAGCTTGCTAGCCCAAAACACTAGCAGGAACCCTAAGCGCAAAGAGCTCCACACGACGCCAAACAATACCACATCGCCGCTTGTCGCTCACGCTGTCATACAAGACTCCACTGGTCACCAAACTGCGAAAAAGGGGGACACAAGCGCAGCAAATAACGGAAAGAAGTGGGGTTTTTAATTTTTTTTCGGATTTTTGGTGTTAATCGGCTATATAAAGCCAATGAAAATCTGTATCAAAGGGGGGGAATATTCAGTGTAAAAAGAAATACGAAAATACAGAGAAATAGAGAAAGAAATCAAAAGAAAAACAGAAAATACAAAGATTTTTTTTTCTTAAGGTGAATCGGGTTCTTGCAGTTTTATTTTTTATTTATTTCCTTTTCTTTTGCATTTTTTGTTTTTTTAAGAGGTAACAAAGAAAAGAAGAAGGGAAGCTTACCTCTCTCTGGCCGAAAGCGTCGATTGGCGCCACCTCCGTCGCGATCGGAGCTGTGGCACAAGGTGGAACGGCGGCGCGGCGGCTTGGGTATAAAAGCCTAGCAGAGAACAAAAAGGGAGGAGGGGTGCAGCATTCTTTTTGTTTTAAAATGGGTTATGAAATTTTTAAAAGGAAAAGTTGGGTTTTATTGAAACCTCAAAACGGCGCTGCTTTTATCCAAGCCTTGACCATGGGGTGACCCGACCAAGGGAGGATCCGCGTTGGCTTTAAAGGTTTAATTTGCAATTGGCCCTCTCTCTCGCAATGCGTTCCAATTAAGTCCTTTCTACTTATTTTAAAAATTAGGCGCAGATTTGATCCGCGTTTCAATTCGACCCCAATTGCAGTGCTTTGGGAGGAAGGAATAATTTCCTTTTAGTCCCCATTGTTGCTCAAGGCGTTCAAATTGATCCCTTTTTAAATGTTATTCTAAATTTGCCCCATTCCTTTGTTTTTTAACTCAATTTAATTTTTTTTGTTTTATCATAATTATGCTACATTATTTTATTTTATTTGTATTTATTGTTATTATCAATATTATTATGACTATTATTATTTCATTTTCACATACGCATAGTTATGTACATATGTTTCTGTAATTTACGTTGGCATTATATTTCTTATATTTTTTATTCCATTTTTTTACTTCCTAAATTCTATATGTATGCATACATGCTTTATAACATGGGTATTTTTTCAATATACTCATGTTCCCACTTTAAAAACCATTATAAAATTTTTATTATTATTTCACATGTTCTATTATCTTGTATATTATACATATATTTTCATGTTTCACCAATACATGTATACTTTTTTTATATTTCTGTAAATATATACATATGCATATTTTCATACTTTTATTTTATTTTTAATTACATGTGTTTCTATTTGTTTTTTATTTGATGTATTTCATTCTTTTTTTGTTTGCAAATTTACTGTATAATGTACTTGTATATATATTTGTAAATATTTATTCATATTGGTCTTAAATTAAAGTTTTGTTTCATATTAGACATTAACTTTTAACATACTTTCGGGAAAATATTTTGGTTTTGTCAAAATGTTAAAATTATTATATTTTATAAATTTTCAAAGTATTTGGCGTTCATGATTCTCGAGAAAGACCGTGTCCTAACTTACTGGATTGCGATTATTCTTCGATGAATTTAGAACACTGAGTATTCATTTTGCATTAAATTCGCAAATTTTAAATAAAAGCTTATTCCTGGGAGTTCAAAATGTTGGGTCCTAACTTACTGGTCCTGATATTTTGACTTCTTGAAATAAGGATTTCAAAAACAAAAGGCAATATTCGGAATTTTGAAGATTTAAAAATATTGTGCCCTAACTTACTGGGTGTGATGTTTTATTTCTTTGAAATAAGAATTTTTTTTGATTCGTTTGCGAGTTAAAATTTCTCTTTTAAAATCTTTTTAAATTTTCGACACCAAGACATTAAATCATCAATTTGGTACCGATTTTGGGCGTTACGAGGGTGCTAATCCTTCCTCGTGCGTAACTGACTCCCGAATCTGTTTTCTCAAATTCCGCAGACCAAAATTATTTTTAAGGTGCGCCGATCACACCTTAATAAAGGATCGGTGGCGACTCCAGTTTTTATTTTTAAAGTCGACAACTAAATTTTTGTTTTCAAAAAAACGGTTTCGACAAATACTAGAGGTGATCATGGGCCGGGCCAGAAAAGGTTCGGGCCGGACCCAGATAAAAATTTAGATTCATTTTCTAGGCCCGAGCCCTACCCAAAATATGGGCCTAAAAATTTATCTAAGCCCAGACCGAAAGAAAATTGCTAAGCCCGAGCCCGGCCCATATTAAATTTTACAAAACCAAAAAAGTATATATTTAATATAAATATTTGATTAAAAAGTATATTTGATTAAAAATAAAAATATATATATTTAATATATAATTCGGGTCGGGTCGGGACGAGCCCAAAAAATTTTACCCGAGGCTCGGCCCGTTTTCTAAACGGACCTCTTTTTTTGCCCAAACCCATATTTCGGGCCTATATTTTTACCCGAACCCTCCTTTTTTTGGGCAGACCGTCTGGCCGGGCCGGGTAGCCCAACCCATGGTCACCTCTATTTAATACTTATGGTTGAGCAAAACGCTGCGTTTTATATTCCGGTAGATGAAGTTTCGACCAAGCCGCGAACCTCTTTTATTTCCCTCCAAAACGTCTTTCAAGAATCCCTCCAGAATGCCCATGAAAAAACCCTGATATATACCTACACTAAATATGTTTCGATTTTCTTTTTCGATCATTTCATTTCATTTGATAAAAAGAAAGCTTTAAAATCGTTGTCCTTTTAGCCTAAATCTGTTTTACTCTAATATCACTGCCAATGACAAGCCACGAAGACGATCTTGATCTCCTTTTGTCTCTTCAAGAGAGGGTTTTGGAAACGCCTCCTGCTTCCCCTTCAAGTCCCCACTCTCAGTCTCCAGGTAAACTTATCCACGCTTTCTCGTCACACTACATTTTTTTCCACACTTTGCTTTGGGTTTGTTTTGGATTTGTTCATTATAAAGCCCTTCTGGGTATCTTTTATTTCCACATTTTGGATTTGGGTTTCTGCTTCTGCTTCTGCCTCTGGCTCTGGCTCTGCGTTTTCCCAATTTTCTTTTATTTGTGGCTTGCTTCACATCTGGGTTTTGCCTATTCTTTTTATTGCTTTTGAATTTCATAATGGGTATCTCTCGGTTTATTGTTACAAGTTAGTTTGCCAAATTTTGTAGGCTACCTATCAGATGATGGATCGCCAAGGCGAAGAGGGAAAGCAGACTTGTCTGTTTTTAAGGATTTTGTTGAAGATTGCCTTGATTATGAACCCAAATCAGTTGAGAGACATGCTAAGCCAAAGCCACAGAGTTCAAATGATATTCAAGTTGAGAAGTTTTCAGGTTTGCGTATAAGGTAAAACCACACTAACAATGACTATGATTGATTTGGGTGACTATTCTGATTATTGGAGACAAAAAAAATGGCTAAAAGATTTCACTCTTTTCATTCTTTATTTTTCCTCAAAGCTAGCCATGCATGCCAAGTGTCAAATGGAAAAGCCCTGACAATTATCTTTTGATACTTCTTTTCTCATGTTTAGCTTATGTTTTTCTTCTGTTTGTTAGGAAGCAATTGGTCAGCCCTGCAAAGCTAAGTGAGCACTTGTCTGACATTCGTTTTGTTCGGCTACCGACTTTGAAGTATGCAATTTTACCTCTTTTAGTTGTAACATACGCTTTTATTGCTAGAATTCTGTTGAGGGGTCTGACCTTCAGGCCTCAACAAATCTGATATTGTCTTTGGTTGAGGTTGTCTTTCCATTCTGCTGAGATTCTTTAGTGGGTTCATGAAGTGGGATCTCAGAGTGTCCAAATAAGACTCAACCCTATGACTGATGACATATAGATCATTTATGGGGGAGAATGCTACCATTTGAGCTAGCTAGTTCTCCTGCTTTTGGATGTGAAGTTCCCTTCAAAGTTGCCTCAGCTAGAATATTACTTGCAAAGCCCTGAATGAAACATAGTTATGCATAAACTTTATGAGGTAGGTGACAATATATTTTGGCTATTTACAGGAATTTGTTGGTGGGAGACACCCTTTATGGTTGTTGGGCAACCATAGGAGTACTGATTGAAAAGGGGATTCCAAAGACTAGCTCTATTGGGAAAAGCTATAGCATATGGAAAATTGGGTGCTTAGATAAAAATACTGTTTCTCTTTTCTTGTTTGGTGACGCTTATGAGCAGAACAGTAAGGAGCAGGTTGGAACCGTTTTTGCATTATTCAGTTGCACTGTTCGCAAAGACACCAAGGTATCAACTTTGTCGTATTTTAATTGGTTCTGTAGGGTACCCTTCATGAAGAAAGTGATATCTTCTGTATTGTTTTGTAGGGATCAGGGTTTTCCTTGAGTGTTGCTGCACCCAACCAAATTCTAAAGATTGGTACTTCAGCTGACTATGGAGTTTGCAAGGGAAGAAGAAAAGATGGGACGGCTTGCACAATCATTTTAAATAAGTATGCTACAAGTCTTGCTTAGGTTCTTTTGATATATTGACTTTCTTTGAACAATTGATCACATATACTCTACCTTGCCAAGAAATGGGATTGAGAGAATCATCTTATTTTGCAGCTAATGGTATATGTTATAATTGATTAATCCAAGTAATGTTATAGTAACAAGCTTCTCAGCATCTAGTTTCAGCATTTACTACTGGCAAAAAGAAGCTTAAATGGAAAAGTGATTTGAATGATGCTAGTGAGCTTCCAAATGAATGGTTATGGCCCGTTCTTCTTGTGCTTGCATCATCAACAATCCATGATTATAAACTTCCTGCAGTCATTACCTTGTTAGCGGTTTGCTTGTAGTGCATGGTAACTATCGGGTCAGAAGAGCAGAAATGCCTAACCCTTGTAGAAAATTTCTTGGTAGGTTCAGGTCTAAGGAGTCTGGTTTGTGCAAGAAGTAAATAAAACTGATTCTTTAGAAAATCTTTGATATAAAATTAGATGTGAAATCATCACTTCTCTTTGTTTAGATTGTTTTTGAAGCTATTTGTCAGCCTTATGCTTTTCGTCCAATACAATTTGGCACTTATGTTTTGTCATGCATCTTGTTAAACAACTCTCTAATCAATTGAACACAAGGCTCTAAGTTATCCAGCTTTCTTTGTATGTTTGTCTGTGTAATTTCTCTCTTTATATTTTTACTTATAATATCTTCATTTATTTCAGACGTCAAGGTGCTTATTGTCAATATCACAAATCGGTAGGCATGACATTACTTTATCTTTATCTCTTGGGAGTAGGATGTATATTACCCCTAGTTAACTCTTTTCTGATATGTTCTGCAGAAAGCGTCAGAAAGATATTCCACAAAGCGAACTGAGCTAATGGGAGGGTAAGTGGTCAATGCTCCATTTCATTTTTGTATCCTCGTATTAAATTAAATTGCTCAATTCATTCCTTTTCTAATTTTCATTATTGACGTTCTTTTCTCTAATCGTACAGGAACTTGAGAAGAGCATTTAGAAATCCTCCTAGATCGGAAGGAATATACATGGTTGATCCTCTATCTGATAGAACAAACATGGAAAAGGCCTCTAAGCCAGTTAAACTACTGTCTGTGGATGCACTCAAACGGGCATTAAGGTATGTAACTGATAGCATTGATTATATTTCTTCTGCAACTATACGCCCCTTTGAAGATGGAACAAAGTTGAGAATCAACTGATTAGTTTGAACTGCATTTGAACGAGCAGAAATGGAGATAAAGTGACAACAAATAGACACTCTCAAGGCATAAGGTTTCTTAATGCAGTTACAGGTGTTTGATTATAAACTGTCTCTGCTAATGCTGGTTGCAAATCTGTGCAATATCCTGTTATTGATAGTTATGTTGTAAATGCAGGGGAAATGAGTACTAAATTAGTAAATGGAGCATCCAAAAAGCCTGATCAACAAACGGTTGGCTCTGAGAAGAGGTAAATTGTACATTCTTGCTCATTGTCAGCAATTCATACTTTCTTGCCATCTTTCCGTTTACTTAAAGGATTCATCCATCACTGCTCAGGAAAGAGTCTAGTGTAAAACAAGATACATCTCTAAAAAGAAACAAACATCTGGATTCAAAAAGAAGGAAGCTAGAGCAGGAGCAAACTTTGGAAGACCATTGGAACCAGCGATGGAAACTCGATTGACCTCTATATTTTTAGTTCAGATGATGTTCAGTGTTATGGTGCACCGAAGTTAAACAATCCTTTGCCTTGAGTGCACATAGGTCCTATCTCCATAGTAGGTTTGCAAAGTTGGCTATGCAGGCTAGTTCTTGTTTTCCAAATTCTAATAACTCTTTAACTTGTAGTTTTCAAGCTGAAGGTATGTAGACGTAAGTTGGATACAACACGGGCAGTTTTCATTTCTTTGAACAACTATTAACTTAGTTCTTGTCAATTTATCACTAGGATTAAAAATCATATTATTGTTTGAAGGGAGGTTAAGTTTGAGTCTCATTTGTGTCACCATGTGTGGGGTTGTAATGATTTTTTATGGTAATTGTTGATATAATTCTAAACCGATTAGTTTGAAAGATTGTCATAAAAACTAAGAATCTAATGTAATATGATTCTTAGGGGAGCCCAAATCCAAGTGTTAAATTGGTAATTCAAGCATAAAAAAATGATTGAGCTACCAACTAACCATTATATGAACAAAAGAATGATCATAATGTGTAAGAAATTGATTGGATATGCAGGTGATTGGTAAGAACAAACAAAGTAGGGGACACGGCATCTTATGACAGTGCTAGATACAATGATGTTTAATTGAGAGAGAAAAATAGTAGGAAAGAAGTTTGGTTATCCATGCACATGGAGTTGGTAGTAAATGGTCCATGTGCTTTGAGAAAAATTTAATGCTTGTTTTTCTAATTTTAATTATAAATTGTTAGTTGGCCTAATTCTATAATTTAGATGATTAGGAATCATTAAATAAATCACAATTACACTTTGTCCACTAACTATCCCTACAACAACTCCCTTAATTTAAACATCCTAAATCATAAACAAAAGGAAAATGATTCTTGCCAATGTAAAATGTTTAGTCCTAACTCCAATGATTAATCATTGTGAAATGTTACAAAGTTTTCTCCATTACAAATTAATAATAGAATGTTGTTAGTGATAGGGTTATTTAGAAATTGAATTCAAAATTGGTGTGTAAACGATGATATTTAAATTTATCATAAAATAAATCATACTAAAACTTAACTTGAAAATATAATCAAATATAAGATATTAATCGTATCATTAAACCTTAAATAACCTCATATGTTAGTATCAAGTAGGCATTAATGGCGTCATTAAATCTTGACTCTCTTTATTTCACTCATTATTATCCAAATTAATGGCAACAAAAACCCAAGTACTTCAGGGCGATTTCTCACTTACGTTATGTCTTATTAGGCAAAATTCTAAGACAATACTGAGGTTAAGACGAGATTGTTTGGTAATTGTAAATGAATTTTTGCTCACTTGTGAAACCAGCTGTGCTTCAGAAAGAAAGCACCAATTGACCAACAGAGGTGAAGGGCCCGAGGGGTGGGGTCGGTAGCCATTTTATGCTGAGGTGTATATGCTTGGATTTTGGACTTCTATTCTATTATTCAAATTAATGAAGTAATTATAAATAAGCTTTTGAAACTGTTAAGTTTCATTGAGTAGAAACAACCTGGATATTTATTAAATAAAGTTATAAAAGTTTTATCTTTTATTCAAGAATTTGATCTTACTTTCAGATATATGGTACTAAAGAACCCAGAAACAAATTAAAGCTTGGGGTCGTAGTCTGGGCCCTGAAGTAACAAACAAGCGAGCGACCTTCATAAAATACTGAATAATATATAATGATGAAGCTATAAACTTTTGTTGAGATGTCGCAGTTGGATGATATAAGAACTCCATCAATGTTGCAGTTCGATTAGGTGCCTTTTAACCAACTTAACAACCACCATTAACGAATTTAAGCTTGTTGGGTTTTCAATAGATTGTGATGGTTGATGATGCATAATTACCCTGCAGACAATGACAACGTTGCATCACGATTTTGCTATTTCTTTTTTTTTTAAATTGAATTTGGATTATGCCCCATTTTTAGGTGCCTTAGGATTATTTCTTGAAACCCAAGATTCTCATCTCTATTTGTTTTTCCCCCTTTTGAACTTTACTTCGCGAAGAAGGGAAGCTGTCGCCCACCTGTTTGTGATTTGGCCTGTGAGAGTGAAAGTCCATAGCTACATGGAAGAAAATAATTTACACAACTTGTTTTTAAATTCTTGCTGATGGCCCAAGCAATGGAGTTTTATTTGACTCTTTACAAATGTTAAAATATGTAAAGTATTATTTGACCTTTTGCCTTGAGTTTCATCCTACTTGAATTTGGATTTAATGGAGTATTATTTACTTTGATAATGTCCAGACTTTTCAACTCATGTAATAGTTAATTTGATAATTAATTCTAATATCTTAATTTCAAAAACAAAATATTTTCTTGCATGATCAAGGTAGGTTTATTTACGTATTCTTTTAAGAGCAGAATGTGTTTTACTGATTTTTTTATTCTTTAAATAATTAATATTTTATTGACAAATTGAAATTAAATACTGTTATATAGCAATTGTGGAAATGTAGTGAGGGCAACATGTTGTGAAGGCGTAGTATTTATTTGGAAATATATAAAAAAAATGAATTACAGGTTCATTAAATAGGCCAAGTATCATTTGAAAAATAAAACAAATAGTTCATCAATTCTTCCAATTAATCTGTGGATTTTAATTAAAACAAAATCCTGAGATACTAATACATTCAGAATAAAACAAACGAGCTTTACGGTTCACATGCAAATTATTTAGGCATGTTGCCCCCTATTTTCTTGATTTTTATCTAGTTCTTCATCACCACCAAATTTCTCCAAAAATCACACGTATTTTTTGTGGATTACTAAAAAAATTTTAATTTTTAAAAAGATTAATTTCACCCCTCATTAAATTTCAAAATGTTTTAAAAAAATTACACGTATCTAGGGTTAAGGTTAGGGTTTTATTAATTTTGTTAGAGTTAAAGTTTTTTAGAGTTTAAGGTTTTAAGGGTGAAATCGCGAAAGTTTATAGGTAGATTTGAGGGACCAAGGATGCGAAAACATATCTCAGAACACATACATTTGATATGTCATGTTGGGATAAGACTATTACCTCATAAACTCATCTTATGGACGTCAGGTTTCGGGGTGGCAATGCTTGATACGGTAACAGATCGAAGTCTAAGTGGAGGTCCCAATAGGCGATCGTGATGCGGCCACGAGTTCGAGTATAACCAGGGGCCAGTTGACGGTCGTTATGTGGTCACGAGTTTAAACTTTTTAGATACCCGCAAATGATGTCTTATGTATACCATACATAAGATTGACGTCATAATCATAAGAAAAAACAGAGGGCTTTCCAGTGTAATCAACGTAATTTTTTCTCTATTTCCAGGTAGCCGGTATCTTTAACTTTTCATTCTTATTTGAAAGCTGACACCGAGGTGGACACAATAGGGCTCTCAAGCGGAGATAGGATGTTTTGGCACAATAGAAGTTAAACGTAGGTCGATGCAATAACAATTGTAGTTATTAATGAGTTTTTTAATAATGGCAATCGTTGTCACCCCGAAAGGAGCATCACCTTTACTGCACCGCAACAACCGTTGTTCGTCTGAGAGTCCTTCTGCGTCCACAGCGGTGTCGACCTTCAGATAAGCAAGAAAGTTAAAGATATCGACTGTGTAGAAATGGAGAAAAAATTTACGCCGATTATAGCGGGAAGTTCTACAGTTTTTCCCTATAATTATGCCCTCAAACTTCTATATGATATTTATAAGGCAACATTTTTGGTACCCGAAAAGTTTGAGCTTGTGCTCGCGTAACGATCGTCAACTAACTCCCTCGTTATACTCTGATCCATGACTGCATAATGGCCGTCAATTGAGACCTCTACGTAGACTTTCACCCGTGATCATGCAAAACAAAATAACCCCTAAACTCGACTTCCACAGGATAGGTTTCAGAGGTAATGGTCCCATCTCAATAGAATATATGAAATGTGTGTATCTCAAAGCTATATTGCATCACCGACAACTCAAGAGTACCTCGAACCAAAAATTTTATTAGCAACAAAAATTTTTAACACTGAAGCAAGGAAGAAAATGGAGAGAGAAATATTGTAAAGTGGAGGAATGGAGGCCGGGAGAGATGATGTTTTAGGGATAATGGAGTATGAAAGGAGAACCCCCTCTTATAGGCACGGGGAAATGGTGAGATTGCAAATGAAAAAATATCTATGGTCAAAAATGCGTCGCAGGACCAGCATTTTCATCGAATATCTTCAAAATGTGCTTCAAATCTGTAAAAAAATTCCCAGGACAGAATACTTTCTTTTTTGCAAACTTTATGAAAATTTTAGTGAAAAATTATCCAATTAGGTGCGTTTTCTTATCATGTCAATAGGGAAGCTCGCCCAGCTAGACAAGTTTTCACTAACATTTTCATAAAGTCTAAAAAAAGGACCTGACCCCGAGAATCTCGGGTAAAATCTAAAGCACATTTTGAGGCACTGAATACCCTCTGAAGCATGCGTCTGATGAAATGATTTGATCTGTGAAACACGTTTTCGAGCACCAAATAGTGTTCCACTATCATTATTCGATGAAAGTGTGTCTTTAAAAACAGATTTTGAAGCACACATTCTCTTTCTCATTATTCTATTTTGCTATTAAAGTACCAAAATATCCAGAACTTAGGCATGCAGCAAATTCATATCAAACATTGAAGAGTTGAGTTGCGAGAGTCATCTGCATTTCTTTGGATAATCGTCTGAATATTTTTTTTATTCTAAATATCCAATTTGTTTTAAATTGAAATGAGTCGACGAATGAAATTTGTGATTTACTATGACGATCAAATCTGTAATACGAAAGTCGATATCGTATTTGCAGGAGCTCATTTCATGGAATTGGCTTTCAACCGTACCATTCAATTGTGTAAGCTACGAACTAGAATCAGGAGGAAAGCCGGGGGTTCGAGTCAGGGAAGAATTTTGAGCTTACAATATAGATATCTAGTATCGGTTGACCACTTTAAATATGAACTATTTGATGTGAAAGGCGAGCTTGAGATGGAAGCGGTCATATCATTGTACTGCTCAAGAAGAAATATTGTAATAGAGTTATATGTCGAGTTTGCGAGGCTGATGGAACTGGTTCATCTTCAGCCACCATTGTGGATAATGTTGGAATCAAAAAAGAAATAGAAAGTCCTACTACATGGTTGTGCAGTAGGTTCACTAGTTTGTTACAAAGCTCTTATTCTGATATCCTCGAAACATCAATGGGTAGAAATTCTTTAGTGTCCAGATTTGCGATTCAAGGCATATGAACATTCGCCCCATATAACCAACACCGACCTCTCTTTCAGTAGTGGTTTAGAGTTCTAGCAACTATTGTACAAAACACCTGACCATGCAAGCTCATCGTCAAATGTCTGGGTATTAGAAGTTGGCATGGAATACCCCAACAAAGATGCTTTTCTTGGTGCACTGAAGTAGTACAACTTAAGGAATGGCATGAACTATCAAGTCACAAAATCTTGTTCGGAGAAATTCAAGGGAAGTGCGTAATGTGCGACGAGAGGTGCAAATAAAAAATCATGGCATTTTTCAGAAGAAGACAAGCTTGTGACGATAACTTGTGAACGATAAAAAAGTATTTCGGTCCACATACTTATGTTGTAGTAGATGGTGAGTAAGGCGATCACCCGATTTTCTGACATAATGTGACCTGACTGAGGTCTTCGTTTTTCCCAATAATGTAACTTTAACTCGTCCTTTGCAAGTGTAAGTCAGGATTGGCTGAGGCTAGACTTCGACATTATGCCTGACATTATTTTATTTATGGTGAATGTGAGTCTTAGGATTCTTGTCCCAGTGTTGATTGCCAAAATTCGTAGCTAGCACGATTACACATCATCGTACTATAAAGCATGGGTCGTAAAACAAAAGGCTATTGATAAGTTGCATCATGGCTGGGACGCGTCATACAACAATTTATGGCAATGGTGTCAGGTACTAGATCGGTACGTACCAAGTTTCGTAACCGATTTGGAAACGCACCCAGCATACTTTGATGATCGTCTGGTCCTTAGAAAAAAAAGTATTCCACTGGTTCTTTTGGATATTTGATCAATGCATGAAATTTTCCCGGCACTACAAGCTTTTAGTGCAAATTGACGACACATGGCTGTACGAGAGGTACTAGCATCGGTTGTTGATGGCTGTTGCCCAAGATGGTAATCGAAGGATTTTGTCGATAGCGTTTGCGATAACTCTCTCCGAAAAGACAGATGATTAGGATTTCTTCCTTAGCTAATTGTGCCGACGCGTTTTCCCCAACCCGACATATGTGCAATATTAAACAAGAATCAAAATCTTATCTACTATTGAGTGACAGGGTAGCCTTTAGGATCGTACCCACTATAGGTACTGTATACGACATGTCGACTCCAACTACCACACAAAATGACCTTCAAAAAGTGAGCGAGATCAATGCATTGAAATGGGTACGTAGTTTCCACTTTACCCACGATCATGCTAAACCATATATCATCATATATTGTTTGCATTTATGGGTATACTTTTTTCGACAGGGTATGAGCTTGTCCAACACCATTTTCATGATATGTTGCATAACTTCCATGCTATCAACAATGTCGATGTAGACTACTATGCCAACATACCTTTCTAACAATGGATGCAATCGTATGACGGAGGTTTACAAGAATGACACATGACAACGAACTTAGCCAAATGAATCTATTCTATACTGAAGGGGACGTGTCATTTGTCGATAACCTCGGTTGTCAAAGAAACATACTTTTACTTGACTACCTTATTTCCAAAGCGGACGACGTCATATGTTAGGCAGATAGCGAGCGGTTACATTTGATGTGAGGATGTTATGAAAGAAATTATATGAAATATAATAAGAGTGAACACTATGTATATAGTGTGTCACTCGCATCGAAACTTGCAATTTTAGGTCACGGAGTATACTGGGCCCGACCAGGACATGCCAGAGGCATCATATCGTGTAAACCTACCAAAAAATATTAGCAATTATGAGAGGTTCCAAGCACTTTGATTCTCATGCACACATGTTATTGTCACATGTGCGAATGTACAATTTGAGTACACGTCTTATACCAACAATTTGTACAAACTGGAACACATGCACGATGTATGGAGACCTAAATTCCCACCCGTCCCAAATGAAAATATGTGGCCACCAGTGCCCAGCGTGCCGTTCGAGTTGGCCACGAACATAAACTTGTATCGCGCCCGAAAAGTCACCCGAATTTCACTCGAATACGCACCAATATCGATGTTCGAGAGAGGGACAATCAACAAAAGTTATGCGGGTACTATAGAAACCAAATGCATAGAAAGGCAGCATGTTCTGTATTAAGGGGTACATTGGGGCTTCAACGTCGCTAGCATTCATTTTTTTCGACGATATAAAATTGATTACAATGTTTTCTTTTTTGTGTAAAAAAATTGTTCTTCTTTTTAACTTACATTTCAATTGTATTTGCTATCGCCTACTAGCATTTATATAGTGTAAAAATTACTCATTTAAGCACTACTTCAAGTATCAATTACTATTTCTCAATGAATTAAACTTTTTCCATTTTTACAAGTTAGTCATTGTACTTTTATTAATCACTAGTTCGATAAAAGTGTCTATCCAAAGTTACATATTTCATATCAAATATTATATATGGAAATTTACGTATAATTGACATTAGAATTTAACAAAGAAAATATGAGTTGCAATAGAATATACAAAAAAATATTATTTCTTTATTGATGCTATTTATATTTACATCGCAATAAGTAAATAAAAAAATACGTCATCGGGCTAAATGTGTGTCGCAGGGCGGTGGATGACACGTAGGATTTTTGCGCACAACTAGTGGTGTCGGCTCCTCCACTTGATCGTGACCATCGTCATCATCTTCTTTGTCTTCACCTCTACCCTCATACTTACTTCATCTCCACCATCGTCTTCATCTTTATCTCCACCGTCAAATTCATTTTTGTCTTCGTCTTCGTCTCCATCTCTTTCATCTGTGCTTGATTGCGATGTCGTCCTAGCCTTCTATCGTATGTCCTTCACTCTACGAGAAGGTGGTGCCGATGACCCATCTCGATAAAATAATGACGTGATGAGTGTTTGTGACACTATTATTGAATAATTGTACGATGTCACAATACTCGGATACATCGGTATTGATCCGGGCATCGATATTAACATTGATGACGGTATTGGTGTCGCCATAAATAACGATACATGTGTCGACATATGGCTCGACATTTGCGTCAGTATAGGGCATAAAATACTGGAGACGGAGGTACCCCGAAATATGTACCTGCGGAAGGGGTAGAAGTAGGGTGTTGCGATAGTGCATAGTATGGTGCTTATGAGAAAATACGGGGTTAGTGAAATGAACAAGAATAAGTAGAGTGGACTAACTGGGATGTGGCGTAGACATTAGTGGTGCTTGTTGGGTTGGAGCTAGTGACGAACTCGTCACAACACCTCTTCCGAACCTATGTTGCTAGGCCGCTTATCGTGGCTTCTTTTGATGAAGTTGCCTACTCCACACCTCCACTGATAGCAGATATAGCTTGCCGACGACTCTGAACCAGGGCATGTACTCCAAATAGCTTGCCATGTCCAATGAGAAAAAAGATTTGTGGATGGGTAATTATTTTATCCTACGATCCCAAATGTCAATGTTCTCCTTGTGGTAATCTTTCCAATTCTCGTCAGTCTTCCTCTGCAGACCAGCTTGTACAATGCTTCCATGTCTCGCGGTGTTAGCAGAATTTGTTGCCTCCACCCGAACTGTCGCATCACTCGATCTGATTCGTGCATCTCCACCATCGTGTACATTATCAACGACACCTTGACGTCCCATATACTCCGAATGGCCAAAAATTCTAGCGGGACGTGTTCTATGATATCCGGCTCAGCGTACGGCATCCATCAAACTGTAGTGCACAATTGTAAATTCTATTATATACAGAATTTTATTTTACAAATCATTGTATAATTATTATAGGTTTGAAAAAAATAAATAACTAACCTCGACTTTCGAGCATTAATCTAACATCAGTCGGATATCTTCAAGCTACTCCAGTAGTCCTACGTAACTTGGCCATAGTTCCACCTATTCAAGTGATATGTTAAATAAAACATAAAATAAATAAACAACAAGTATATTGGTCCATGGTTCCACCTATTCAAGTGATATGTTAATTCAGCTCATGGTTCCACCTGTTCTTCGAGCTGCTCTTTGTTACTAATGAGAACGTATATGGATCATTCACTTAGGGACGTTGAAATGGTAGTCGCCACCAAGGCCATGACTGTAGTAAGATTAGGCAACCACTGATTGACATCTTATTCAGTTCTATCACCCGACACAACTTGCGATACAACATGGCCAACACAGTTGATCCCCAGCTTAATCGTCCACTTTTTTTAAAGTCGACTAGGTGTAGTAACCACCTTATGTGTTTTTGAGAGTTATCAGGCATTAGAATACCCCTGATTAACCTCAAAATGAATGCTTGGGCGTATTATTCTTTGACAATATCGGACGTGTCCTAAGGAAGATATTTGAAATTGGTTTCCAACAATTTCATATCTATCCGGCCACTGTAAAACTTATACGACACCCTTTCCAAAATGCCTTGCAAATGTCCTCTTTACTAGGAACGACCGCTGGCCCCATGATGACTGGCCCATCCACCGGTAAACCAAGTTGTAAAGCTACGTCCTTCAGTGTGATTGTACACTCACCGTATGGTAGATGAAAATTGTGTCTCGGGCCTCCATTTTTCCACCAATGTGCTGATGAGTGTAGGATCGAGTTTGCAGCCTCCGAGCATACGAGGCACGTGTAAGGATCTCGCGTCTTGCAAGTAACCACGAATTTCGGTATCTGGGTTCTTTGATAAGTTATGTATGAATCCCTCCAAAACACGATCATTCGCCTATTTACATCGACAAAATAAATTAATTTAAAAAAAAATTAAAATTTAACGTAATTAAAAATAGTGAAATTTAAAATATCGTCTTACAATTATCGCTTGAGCGACATAAATGTGTTTGTTGTTGAAACGAATCAGAGAGGTTGCCATTCGTGAAAATTTAATCAAAACGAATAATATACGAAATAATTAAATAAAACTATAATATTTTTAAACAAGCGGATCGAATAATTTAGAACAAAACTTAAAAAAAAATTGAGAGAATTGAGAGAGTTGTATTTGAGTGAAAAGAATGAAAAATGACCTGAAATTTATAGGAAACAAAATTATCGTTGGGGTCTTTAAAATTTTTTACCATTGCCAACGTTCAAAAAAGTGCGTCCAGCTCTCTTGAAAAACGGTCTATTTCTATAATTTAAAAAAAAATGATCTAAAAGCCTATTTAAATAATAAAAAAGGGGCATATTCTTCTAAATTAGCCCAAATTACAAGTATATATGTATATCTATTACATGCACAATATAAATATAACGTATTAAAAGAAAATGACATGTTTTTTTCCAACACTAAATTCAAGTTGTTAACACGATTAATACACATGTCACCTGTTTTAGAAAACGCATTTCATTAGATACAAATTGATAGATATCACTTATATTGACAATTAAGCTAATGAAAATATTTGATTGATATCATACAAATATTTAATTCTTGAAGATAATATTATTGGAAGAGATAATTACAAATCTCCAAACATGAGGATATATAAAATATTAAAATTATTTTAAAATTTAAAGATGAAATTAAAATTAAAATTATAATTTTGGATAACTAATACTTTTTCAAATTAAAATAAAAGATTGATACTTGTTCCCATTTTCAGATATTTATATTTAAAAAATCAGAACTTTCTTATTTCACTGTTAATTTCCTTTTAATTGCATTTTCTATCATTCAATCATTCTTATCGAATCATTAAAATACATTATTATTAACAAAACAAATAAATACTTAATTTAAAATTTTAAAAATATGTCATACTTGAAATAACTCAATAAGCCCTTCAATGAACTTTTTAGGTATAATAATAAAATAAATAATAAATTATTTATGGAAAATATATTGTTGTAATGTAAGCAGATAGCTGTCCAAGAGCTGTCTTTCCTTTCCCTAATGATTCTCTCTCTTTCTTTCGGGCAATGTCTTTGATGTCTTCCAGTTTTACTTAGTACTTCATCTTCTTCTTCATTTCAGTGTTTTTGGGTTTGTTTTTTTCCTACTGTTTTGGACAATAATTGAAGCAAGAGATAACCTTGGGGGCGGCGGCGGAGGGAGAGGAACATCTCTGAAATTACTTTCACTTTTGCTGGTGGGTGTAAAATGAGTGCATCAAGGTTCATCAAATGTGTCACTGTTGGTGATGGTGCCGTCGGCAAGACTTGCATGCTCATCTCCTACACCAGCAATACTTTCCCTACTGTGAGTTCCAAAAAGAAAGAAACTAACCCATTTTTTTTGTTTGGTCTCTGAGAAAATATGGGGAATGGAAAAGAAAGTCTGGCTGGCCCTTAACGTTTTCTTTACTTGGATTTTCATGGATTTTCTTTTCTTTTTCTTTCCCTTTTTGTTTCCCCTCTTTTCTTGGCCACCAAGCAGACCCTACACTGGTTTCTGGTGGTCAATGTAACTTTGGTAAAGTTGCTTTCTTTATTGGGTTTTTTTGTTTCTTTTTCCCATTTTGTTGTACTTGTCTTTGGAATCTTGAATTTGGGGCATAGTATCTTTCTGAATAATAGAATCATTCTTCGTAAATTGTGTTCAAGTGAGCAATTTCTTAGGGTTTTTTGCTTCAAAAACTTGCAGGACATTTATTGCCTTTTTGTGGTTTATACCTTCTTATTTCTTC
Organism: Gossypium raimondii; assembly: GCF_025698545.1. Classification (NCBI taxonomy): domain Eukaryota; kingdom Viridiplantae; phylum Streptophyta; class Magnoliopsida; order Malvales; family Malvaceae; genus Gossypium; species Gossypium raimondii. Next base: position 43,196,410 of record NC_068565.1, read on the forward strand.
TGTTTGTGTTTTGATGATGCATCATCTAGGATAAAGATTCTTTGTCTTGTAGGTTTTCATTTCAATTAGTGAGTTAAGGTCAAAAGTTAAAACTGGAAACATTATATCTTGCTACTCCACTGTTTTTTGCTGGAGGAGAAAGAAAACAATTTGCTAAATCTGAAACTATTGCTGGTAGAAAGTCTCATTTAGAGATTTCATAATAGGTGCTTTCATTACTGCGAATCTTGGGTTATGGCCATCTATGTTAGTTGGAAATCTTGTGTATCGGGTACGAGTATCTGTCCGGTATGTATATGTTCAAATTTTCTAGTTTTTCATGCATTTGGAGGGTCCTTGGAGGGTTACTTCTTCATGCTCTTGTCCAGAAAATGTGTCTAATATAGTTTGTTCTTTTAGTAAACCTAACTTCATGTAGAGTTGATTGATGACATTATGATCATAATTGCCTAGTTCTTGCTTTATTCTTATGATTATTTTAAGATGACTTTTGGAGAGATTGCTTATAACATGTTTTCCACATCCTATGCAATGTCTTGGGGAAACAGGATTATGTGCCAACTGTCTTTGACAACTTTAGCGCAAATGTGGTTGTGGACGGCAACACTGTTAATCTTGGATTGTGGGATACTGCTGGTAAGTTTCAATTCCATTAATTTTCCTTATTCATATCTTAGAATGCTTATTGTGGTAGGTTTGATTTTATTGTTTATATTTTGTCTTGGAACAGGCCAGGAAGACTACAATAGATTAAGACCTTTGAGCTATCGTGGAGCAGATGTCTTCTTGTTGGCATTCTCTCTCATTAGCAAAGCCAGCTACGAAAATGTTTCTAAGAAAGTGAGATTATTTGCTATTAGAAGCTTTTCACCGGTTTTTGAACAAGATACTTTCAATTACTTGATCTGCTAATGCATTGTCTTCTTTTTGAATCCTCAGTGGATTCCGGAGTTGAGGCATTATGCACCTGGTGTTCCAATTATTCTTGTTGGGACTAAGCTTGGTTAGATTCTACTTCAATCTTTATTTTCAATACTTTAAAATGTCTTGATCTGTTCCTTTCAGTATGCTCTTATGCAATGATTTTCTTATTTTCTTTTCATATAATGAGTTATGGGTAAGGCTAATGAATGCTATAGTTTGCAATATTTCCAACACCCTTTTTTGTTGCCATTGAGAGAAGGGCAGATGTTCCTGTTGGTGGCTGAAGTAGTGTAGTCCTTTAGATGCCTCCTTGCCTCGTAAGATTAGTCCGTTCTAGCATGTAAAATCCTAAGCGTTTGTTTCTATATGATGGTGTTTTATTTGCAAGACTTCTATAAAGCTTCCTTCACCCTTACAACTATTGCTATTTTCTTTCAGTTTTCTTGTTAAGAGAGCAAACAATTAGACCTTTTACGGTTCAATTACTGTTGCCCTTCGCCCAAACCTTCCTCCATTTTGTCTTTATATAAACAGTAGAGGTTAGCCTCTTCTTCTTCCACAGTGGTTGTTAACTTATTTTCAGTAAGGAAAAACTTCTGTGGTTGCAGAAATGTGAAACAAGTCCATCTGTTCCAAATTTGCCTCGAATTAGCATGCTTTGTAATGCATTTGAAAGAATCCTTTAATATGACAAATTTGGAAAACTTACTTGAGTTGTCCTGTGGAAGTTAGGCTTTCTTGGTAGAGTGGAAATAAAATCGGAAAGATGGAAAATTGAAAGAGTAGAAAAATAAAAAAAAAGATTTAAAATATATATTTTCTTTCCATTGGTGTGCTACTATGCTTGGTAGAAATATGGAAACTTGAAAAAGAAAGTAAATTTCTTTTCATTCATTGCTTGATAGAGTTGAAAAATGAGACAAAAGAAAGCGCAACTTTTATAAATGCATAAATTTGAACTTACATCTCTCTTTCATGTTCTGTACTCGTATCATTCCAATTTGGAATGATTTGTTGTTATGTATTAGGATGAAAAATGATCCTCTTTTTTATTTCTTTTCCTACCAAGCAATTTCTTTTCACTTTTCCACTCCCTCTTTCCATCCTATCAGTTTTCTACTCAACCAAGCCCACCCTTTTATATCTTGACAGAAACCTGAAATCAGTCTTGCCTTTTTTGAATTTTCCTCTAATTAGTATGTTTTCTAATGTATTTGAAAGAATACTTTGGAACTTAATCTTGCAGAACTTCAAATCCTGCTACAGTCCATTGCAGTATGTTATCCTCCACTAAATTGTTTCTTCTAATGATTCATCAAAAGTAACTTTTTTCCGATGCTCTTATGTCCTCCCCAGCCCCACCCTTCCCCAACTCGTGGACCAAGCAAGATTAAAACTAAAGTTCCATTGATAAAACAGCTGTTTGGGACCGCTATTTACTGGTTTTAACTAAGACTTTGGGAATTGTATAAAAGTCGATGTGAACCAATCCTATGAGATGCTGAAGTAGAATATGAACCAAATATAATATTCATCATCTTAGAGGAAGATGCTTGAAGAAAATGGGAAAGGTAGAAATAAGCAGAAAACTTTTAAAACTTGGGCCTGGTCTATGTTCTTTTATTGAAATTTCACTCTCAGGTTTGGTTTCATATGAGTCTTATCATTTTATATTCTTGAGCTAGCTAAACAGTGGTTTGAATCATTAATCATGGAGGAACGAATCCATTACAAGGTTTGATAGAAAAAATTACAAATCCCATGGCAAATGAATAACAAGCAAAGAATGAACCCAATGTTAATCTTAAACGCTGCCACTCTATGTTTCATTAACAGCTGCCACATTTCTTACTGTAGATCTTCGGGATGATAAGCAGTTCTTCGTAGATCACCCTGGAGCAGTGCCCATTACCACAGCCCAGGTACTCTCAGCTGCTTGTTGTAGTAATAATTTCTAAGTTCCGTTATTGGCCATTCCTGTTGATACTTGATAACATCGAATCCTAATTTTGACTATGTTCTTTAACTTTTCATGTTGAAAGGGGGAGGAATTAAGGAAGCTGATTGGAGCCCCTGTTTACATTGAATGTAGTTCAAAGACACAGCAGGTATGTACATATTCGACTGATCTACCATTGCTTTTTGTTTACAAGCCTTGGAAGTATGTTAATTACTTCTTGAAATACAGAACGTGAAAGCGGTCTTTGATGCGGCCATCAAAGTGGTTCTCCAGCCACCAAAGCAGAAGAAGAAAAAGAAGAGAAAGTCACAAAAAGCCTGCTCGATATTGTGATCACGTGATGAACAGTTATGGATGCCGGGGTGGATATCATGGCCCATTTAGCCACATAAATCTGTTAGTCTCTCACCATGTCTATCATCTCTTTCTCACCTTGAGAAAATAGCTCCTTTTGGTTTGTAGTCTGAACTATAACAGAACTAGGATCATTCCTATAATCATCTAAATTTGTGCTTTTTCTTTTCTCTTCTTTTCTTTTTTTCTCTCATGGATTGTCTTTTGAATTTGTATATTGATGGCCCTTTATGTGTTCTCACACTTTCCTTCAGTTACTTTGGGTTTAGATATGTTTGATCTGTTAACTGAAACATGGAGAAATTGTTTCCTATTGTTTCTTGTGATGTAATCTGATCTAGTATGTTTTAATGAACTAATATTATATTTGTGGTTTTGGAGTTCACTAATTTCTTTTGCTTACCTGATTGAATATTGTTTCTTCTACTTCATCTTGCCACTTCCATTCTCCCTTCTAACATTGAATTTATACGGATAGAAAGGGAATGAGCCTCGGATCGAGTCTAGTTGGTTCATGAACTGCAAGAGTCATGCTTAAAAGATGGTAACCAGCAGGTTTGAGAATCGAATTCCAACATATATACTCGATCCTTATTGTCAGACTGCTGTAGTTCCCTCGGTTCGATTGTTTGTTGCTTCCACATGGTGTTCTATACAAATGGTTCTTTTTGATCTCATTGGCCTTACAGATTTCTATGAAAGATGAACTGAGATGCCATCTTTCTGCTTATATATGAATCAAAATGATGAGTAGTCAGTTTTGAGGAAGTTAAAGCGAATATGAACCAAAATAATTCTCCTTACCAAGATAGTGAGAAAGATGAATTAGAAAATGGCATAGCCATTGTAGTCATTGGAAAAGTCTTCGAGTTATATCTTTAGATAACTTTTGCTCTTAGACCGGAAAATTATAAATAAAGATACATGAGATGCCATTAATATCTTCCCAAGTTTTCCTCCTTTTATAAAGTTGTTGATTCTTCAAGTTGTACCCAATCATTAAGTCCATCAAACAAGGGGGGTGCACAAATCAAAAGATGGTACAAAGGAATGAGATAAGGGCACTTAAACTTGTCTTTGTCCATTCAATTTTTGTCGACTTAAGCATCGGAAGGTGCCTCTCTTTCGATTCTCTTTCATTAACCTAGAATACCAACTTTTTCCTTCCACTTTCATCAATATGTAAAGAATTGGTGGACCTCTTTCTTTCACAAACACCTACAATTCCTCCATTAAATAAAGCTACCATCTTCCCCTTTGAAGTTCTCCATTACATTTCCCCATTCTCCCTCTTGAATATATATATATATATATATATATATATATATATATATATAAGAACTTTATTAATGGCGTCAAAAAGAATACTAAAGGAGCTCAAGGACTTGCAAAGAGATCCTCCAGCTTCATGCAGTGCAGGTAAGAGTTAGAAAGAAACAAAATCGCATAGCAGCTAATCTCCATTGTTGTTTGCAAGGTAAATTCACTACATAAGCTGTACTTTATCCAGGTCCAGTGGGTGAAAATATGTTTCATTGGCAGGCAACCATTATAGGTCCAAATGATAGTCCATATGCTGGTGGTGTTTTCCTTGTGACCATCCATTTCCCTCCTGATTACCCTTTTAAACCTCCTAAGGTACCATAATCTAGCACCTAATGCATCTCTATGGGCTTTTTAACATAATAATGTTCACCAAATTGTTTTTCAGATTGCCTTCAGGACCAAGGTTTTCCATCCCAACATAAACAGTAATGGCAATATCTGCTTAGACATTCTCAAAGAACAATGGAGTCCTGCACTCACCATATCCAAGGTAGGTAAAGCTTGGATCAATAAAACTAAGAAAAAAGAAAAAAAAAAAAGGTAAACTACACGCATAATCACTAAAATAGGGCATGTCCTATTTTGGTCACTTCAAATTTTTTTCTTAATTTAATCACTCGAAAAAAAATAATTGTACGACTGCTGTTAAAATGTCTGTTTTATTTTAATGGGTTGCTGATGTGGCACATTAGCACATTGAGTGATTGGTACGTGACATCTTTGGTTGGCTTTTGACTAAAGTTTAGGGACCTCCCTATAATTAGTCCAAAACTTTTTCCCCTAAACTTTATAGAGAGGTCCTAAATTTTAGTCAAAAGTCAACAAAAAATGCCACATGTTAATCACTCAATGTGCTAATATGCCACGTCAATAATTTATTAAAAGAAAATGAAAATTTTAACAATTACTAATTTGTATAATTATTTGCACTAATCTGTTATTCGAATTGTAAAATTTAACTCGATTTGAACTTGAAATTCGAATTACTTATTTGAGTTGACTCAAATAATTTGAATAACTCGATTCGATTAACTTGAAATTTAAAATTTTTTCGATTTTTTCGAATTGAATTTTACTCACCCCTAAATGTAGTTAAAAAAAAACATGTAAACTAATTAAATGCTATATTTATATATATTGGGCTAATGCAGGTTTTACTGTCTATATGTTCACTGCTAACCGACCCAAACCCTGATGATCCTCTTGTACCGGAGATTGCTCGTATGTGCAAAGCTGACAAATTAAAGTACGAATCTACTGCTCGGAGCTGGACCCATAAATATGCCATGGGCTGAACTAGGTGCCATTAATACTATTTTACTATTAGTAATTCTTTTTCAGGTTTAAATATGCCCTCAGTCCCTGTACTTTTCACTATTTTGAAATTTAGTCCCTTTGCTTTTATTTTTAAAATTATAGTCCCTTTGATTTGAAAATTAAAGTACAATTGATAATACTGTTAATGGATTTTGAGTAATTTGAATATGTAACATGTTAGTATTCAAACCTTTGGTTTAAAGATTTGAAGTTTAATTGATTGCACATATTCATATTTAATAGAAGACAATGTTATCAATTTCACTCTAATCTTTAAATCAGATACGAGAGGGACTACATTTCTGAAACTAGAAGTAGAGGAACCAAATTTCAAAAGTTAGATTGATAGGTCTATCATAGGGACTAGTACAAATTATTCCATACACTATTAAACGGATCAATATAATCATTGTGCTAGTAAAAAGAATCAAATAAGACTAAACTCTAACAAAGTTAACATTTATTGTTTAAAAGTATTAATTAATGTTTAACAAAGCCAATATTTAGAACATAGAATGATATTTTTAAATAGTAAATGTTTACTTTGTTAAAATAGCCATATTTGATTCTTTCATACTAGTATAGGGACTAAATTGATATGTTTGATAGTATAAGAACTAATTTGAATCAGTTTCTATGATAGAGAGAGGTAATATGTAATTTCACCGTTCTCTTGCCTACTACTTTGTTGAAGGTATAAACTTAATTAATTCCCACTATTTCCAGGTATATTATTATGAAAGGAAAAAGAAGAAAGAAGAAAGCAGTGATAGTATAAGAAAAGTGCCACTTTGGTTTACAATAACAATGTATCGGCTTCTCCTTTGGTCCTTGGTTTCAACTTTCCTAAGGTGTTTTGTTTAATTACTCTGCTTTGCTTATGACATAATGATATGAGATTACTAATTTTCTATCTCCTTAACCAAATCTCTGAATCAAGTTCATGTTTCTGATTTAGGGCTTAGCCGTGGGAATGGAGGTCCTATATTCTATTTAAATGGGTAAATTAATCCCTATATCCTAATCAGAGAGTAAATTGGTCCTTTTATTAAAAATTTCAACCGTTTCTATTGTTAAAAACCGGTCCATATATGTCGACATGATTTACATGTGGCATTCCTTATTGTACTGGTTGCTTATTTCGTTAACCGCTAGTACAAGTGGATGAAATTTTAACAGAAAGGGCCAATATTTCCTTTGAATTAATATATAGAGACTAATTTATCTATTTTTTAAGTAGAGAGAATAAAATACAATCTAACTCTTAATACAAAAACCTCAATATTACTTTTACCAAATTTTATAGATTTTCAATAAATTAAAGATGACACGTAATTAAAATTTTAAAATTTAATTCTCTATTTATATATATATAGGAATTATAGTTCAATATTACAAAGAAGTTAAAAGGCTGACTGGCCCTCACCCAAACTCTTTCAGATTTTTTATTATCCTTGTTAATATACATCATATTATTACTTAAGTTAAAAAGGTGAATTTGAAGTTAAAAGGCGGTGCGTTTACTTATTATTAGTGTAAAAATATTGGTGGAGGTGAGATTAGATACTGTAGCGTTAGACAAAAAGTAAGCTAAACGTACCATATCGCACCCAACCGTCCATCCAAACCTACCCTAAGTCAAGTTTAAATAGTAATTTTTTTGTGCAAAGCTGTATTTAACCCTTAACAACAAAGGCCTTTGATTTTTTTTTCATATTAGCATTTTTTATATTCTTAACTACATTCTATAATTAAAATTAAATAAAATTATATTCATTATATTTTTAATAATTCTTTTTCTTTGATACATGTAAGGCCCAATTTTGGCCTGGGCCTAAGACCAAAAAAATAAACAAAAAGAGTCCATTTACAATAAAATTTAACCCAAAATACCCTAGCCCAATTAATGACCCGAGTGGCCCAAAACTTAAAATGTTTCAGAAAACCCTAGCCTCCAGAGTACCCTAGGGCGCCGCAGCCCTTGCTGCTCCCATGTGCTGCCGACGTCTCCTCTACCACCGCTTGTCAGCCTTGCACCAAAACGGCTAGGGTTATCCCTCCAACGCTCGTTGACTTTGCCAAAACCTGCAAACAGGGCAAAAATGAGACAGACACAGAAGCAAGACAATAGAAAATAGTAATGAAATCGGCTATAAGAGCCGAATGAAATGTAATGAAAAGGGAGAGGTTTTTTGAAATAAAAAAAAAGAAGAAAATAAAAAAATAACAGTTATTTCAAAAAAAAGTTTCGGATCTGAGATTCAAAAGGTGATATTTTTCGCCTTGATTTTATGTTTTTTTCTCCGAGTTCTATCATACACTTATATACGAAACATAAAAAAGGTTTGTTTTTACTTACCTTGGTCGCTAAAAAGGGGAGAAAACCGAAAGGTTTCCTTGTGCTTTGGCTTGACTTTTGCCGAGATCTCGTTGCTTTCGAACCAAAAATAAGGTTCTTCGTAAAAAAGGGGATAAAAAGGGCCATTTTGGTTTTTTCGGCATTCGTGGACGGCGGCGCCGTCGCCGGCGGCAAGCGACCGTCACGGTGGCCATCGGTTGGATCCTGAGTCGACGTTCGGAGGGGTTGAGAGCTAGAGAGGATTTCAGTCTTTTTTTTGAGAAAGAAGAGAAAAAATGAGCTTTTTCTAAAAATTTTTAACTTTTATACTACTAACAAAAAGGCGTCGTTTCACCCGGGGCGCCAAAACGGCGCCGTTTTAAGGCGACCAGAGATCCGACCCATGGACCCCAAAGATTCGCGCGTTTTTGGACTGAGGGTCTATTTACCCTTTCAGTCCTTCCGCTTTTGGGCTTTCCTTCAATCTGACCCCTGTTTTAGGTTTTTCTTATTTTTTAAATTTACCCATTTAGTTTATTTCAGATTTCAATTCGATCCACCTTGAAGCTGTGCGTTTTGGTGGGACATGATTATTGCCCATTTGGTCCCTCCTTGTTATTCGCGCATTCAATGTGGTCCTCCCCATTTATTTATTTTCGAATCCGCCCTATTTTTTTCATTTTTATTTCAATTTAGTCCATGTTTTTCAGCTATTTTATTATTTAATTAATTATTTTAATTTTATTATCATTATTATATTATACCATTAATCTTGTGTTATTATTATTATTTATTCATTATACCTTTTAAATTTAAAATTTTGATATATATATATATATACATGCATACATTTTATAATATATACATATACGTATATATTTCTTAATTTTTATAAATATATATACACATACTTTTATATATTTTCTATGCTTCATAATTTTATATACATACTTATATTTTTTACATTTTAAAATATGTATATTTATATATATATTTATTTCTTTTATTCACATACATATATTTTTCTTATATGTACATATATATATTTTATATTTTATATTTTTTATCTATTCTCTTTGTTGTTATAATTGATTCACGTGGTATTTATTTATTTATTTATTTATATGTCCATTATCATTTTAAAAAGAAACATTTTAGTTTTATTTGTCTATTTACTTGTTATTTTATATGTAATCGATTTGTCCATTTTTTCTTTATTTATTATTTTTGTTCTGATTGCTTGTGTTATCTATGTTCACATCGTCGTATTCATTATTGTCATTTATTAATGCGGCATTTATTCATATATCAAATTTAGCATTACATCAATTTTTACCCAAATTTGTAAAAAAGAAAATTTTGAAAATAAAGGTAATACTCGGTATTTGGGATCTTCGAGAGGATTGAGCCCTAACGTATTGGGTTCCAATTTTCTTCGTTGAACCTAAATATCCGAGAATACTCTTTAATCAAAAAAATAAATAAAAAGTTCATTATCGGGAATTCGATACGTTGTGTCCTAACGCATTGGATATGACATGTTGTTTTCTCGAGATGAGGATTTTTCTAAAAAATAATAAAGGCAATATTCAATGTTTGAAATTTTGAGAAATCGTGCCCTAACGTATTGGACTACAATTTCTTCATCTGACTTAAACAATTGAATATCCTTTTGAATTTTATTGCATGAGTTTTTTAAGGACAAGCTCATTTTTGAGGATGTGAAATATCATGGCCTAACTCATTGTGTATGACATTTTCTCTCTCCGAAATGAGAGGGTCTTAACATGTAATTTGATTTATATAAAATTTTTATACAAGGATCGCATTTCGAATCTCTTCAAAGTTTCCAATTCTTGACACTAAGACATTAATTAATCAACTAGGTACAAATTTTGGGCGTTACGATGATGCTAATCCTTCCTCGTACGTAACCGACTCCCGAACCCGTTTTTCTGAATTTCGTGGACCAAAATTGTTGTTTTAATAAAATTAAATTGTTTATTAAAAATAACCACTTTTCAAGGTGGCCCGATCACACCTTATCAAAAAGGATTGGTGGCGACTCCCATAGTTGTTTTCATTTTCAAATCCAAGTCGACCCCGTTTTATAAAAAGAATGGTGTTAACAACTTGCGACTCCATTAGGGACGTAATAAGAGAGTCAAGCTGCGAGTTGATTAGTTCTTGTCATTTTGTCTAAAATTGATAATTTGGGTTAAATTTACGATCATTGCATTGCATTTCATTTTTATGGTTTGCATTATTTTGATGTGTTTGTTTTATTGGTTCGAGTCTTTTAATCTCTGCATATTGCATCGCATAATTGGTTGACTTTACCCTTTTAAGTGGGAGTGAGAAACTATTTCCTTCGTGAGGTCTTCACCTCTGTGCAGGATAGTGGATCGCTTTTGGGATATATCCATACCTATGTCTTCGTGAGATTTTCATCTCCGTGTAGCCATAGGGAAATGTATCCCCCTAAACTGAACTCAGTCCGTACGAGCCTATAATGGGTGAGATCGAGGAATCTGCCGGTTCAGGTACCTTTACTTTAGAACCGAACCGCATATAGTGAGCCCTAAAAGTAAACCTTAGGTAGAACCACGCCAAACCCTAGTGGTCACCCGCATATAGTAACCTGCTTTCTTTCATTTTGGTTATGATTGCATTACATTTTCATCATAAACAAGAGGTGTTGATTCATGTTCGATTGCTAAATAGAGAGCTTGTCATGGAAAACGAATTTCTTGATTAAGTGGAAAATAATGCGGTTGTTCGAATATGGTCCAAGAAAACACAACAAGAGAAGGATGATAGTTCAATGGAGGACTATACGACTTTGCTTCGTTGCCCAAGGATTTAAGTCGACAAAGACCATTCGAGAGTCGTTAATGTCTCAACCTTTTAAAGAAGCTAGCAAGCATCACGAGGATTAGGGAACAATGAGTCGCAGCCCGGATCAAGCAAAAAGGAGATAGTAGAGGCATCCATTGGAAATTCGCGAGATTTATCCTAACATTTGGATGAAGGAAGGGATCGTTGTTTTCGCTTGGAATATGAGGACAAAGCCGTATATATATTCGCTTTATGTAAAGAGATTTGTTTTCTAGCAAAGTTATTATAACGGAATTGAACAAGAATCAACGTCTCTTTCTGCATTCATTTCACGTATTTACATTACATGACATCGTATGCATTAAAATCTACCAAAAGAGCCTAATTGAGTAAAATTGGAGAGATTAGAGCAAATGCAAATACAGATGCAAGAGCAATTGACTAGATTTCAACAAGACATGAAGGATCAGATGTTAGAGGTCCAAATAAATCTAATGGGCCAGTTAACCCAGTTATTGGATAGAGGGTTAGAAAAAGGAAAAAATCTAGCGGTCCACTTTAGGAATGATAATGAAAACCCTGCTTATCTTCCAGGCTTTACCCCAACAAATATCCAGGCACAACCAAATACATATCCACAAAGGGTAACTGTTAACATCCGACCAAAATACTAGACCAGTACATCGACACCGGTGAATTTCTTAACAAGCTCAGGTTCCAACCTTAGGGGCAATCTAACTAATCCTGTCGTCCTTGATGATTTAGCGGAAGCAAAACAGGCGAGGGTGAAGTTCTCAAAATAATCTGAAGATCGTTACAAACGGAAAGAGTGAGAGTCGAACTCCCAAATCAATATTTTAAAGGCCCCAAGAAAGAGGAAAAATGAAGGCAATAATGTGAGTAGGTATAACAAGGGTTGTTCAAAGTTGATTACCGCAAGCCAGCCAAGGACGGATACTACTAGCCATTAGATCCCCCCGAGACAAGAATCTGGCACCAAGCAAAACATTGAGAAGCCCCAATTTGCGCCAATCCCAATGTCGTATCGGGAGCTGTATCAGAGTTTATTTGACGCATATGTTGTTTCCCCTTTCTACTTGAAGCTTTTACAACCTCCGTACCCCAAATAGTACGACATAAACGCTCAATGCGAGTACCACGCAGGAATCACACAACACTTGATTGAGAACTGCACTGCTTTCAAAAAGATGGTCGAAAGACTCATTAAAATGGGTATTGTGAAATTTGATGATCCATCTAGTGCAGAAAATCTGTTACCAACTATTCTGACAAAGGGGTAAACGTGATAATAGAGAAGGGATGGAGGAGAATCAAGACAAATATAGCAGAAGTGAAAACCCCACTGAGGGAGATTTGGAAAAAGATGGTAGAAAAATGATTAATCACACAAGATTTAAGGGAGAAACTCAGAGACGCGAGGAGTTACTGTGAGTTCCACGCTGAAGGAGGCCACCAAATCCAAAAGTGTGCTGAATTCAAAGTCTTAGTGCAAAGCCTAATGGATAATAAAGAGTTGGAATTCTTTGAAGAAGCCAAAGGCCCGGAAGGAATGTTGGGGAATTCGAATGCTAACATCGCACCCGAAGAGGGACCCGGGGAAGAAATTTTATAAGGCATCTGCCCTTACATGCTTAGGAATATTTTGAACAATGGGATTATGGAAGAGATCCCTATACCTTGTAGAGCTAATTCGGAGTAATGTCCAAAACACGCTTATTGCTCTAAGCCTAGGAGCAATAAGAATCCTTTTATGAGATAGGCTTATGTTCAATCTTTATTTCAATAAAATGCATCTTTGTTTCTCACTTCGAGCAAATATTCTTTTATTGTTTCCATTTAATTCATAATCATATTATACAGATAAATATTCTTAGATTCTTTTATTCTTTATATCTACTTTCGTCCCTATAATAGGTCTCCAGATATCAATAATATGAGTGACACTACTATTGACTCAGAATATTCTTTTGAGCAGGATATGTGTCTAAATTAAACCTCAGGACTTTGGAGATAATTGAGACTGTAGCTTACCTCCTGATTTGTTAATGACGGGAGAACAATAACCTATCTTACAAAGAATCAATGGAAGTCATGGCCTTTCTTTATGTGAGGTACAGATGTCATTGGGCTGATCTCGCCAAAGGTTTTTGACGATTATCTTTATGGTCATTGATTACCTCACTAAGTGGGCAGAAACTGCTTCATATGCCAATGTCGCAAAGTCAACAGTCTGCAAATTCTTGAAAAATCATATGTCAGTATGAAATGCCAAAAAGGAGCATATTTGACAATGCATTGAATTTGAACAACCGCACGACATCAGAAGTTTGTATTTTGTTCAAGATTAACACCATATCACCCCAAGATGAATGACGTAAAAAAAAAAAACTCTACCGGGGCAACGACTTTTTCCTTGGCTTATTGCAGTTTTGCCTAGTAAAGTCGAGATTCTTTCTCTTCGAGTCTTTTGGATTCGATCCCAATTGAAGAAAAATGTTTAAAGTTGTAACGGAGCAGATTAAAACTGAAGGCAACGAATCTTATCTCCCTGACGTTAAGACTGAAGACAGCGAGTCTTCTTTCCCTGGCGTTGTAGCGAAGCAGATTAAAGTTGAAGGTAGAGAATCTTATCTCCCTGGCGTTAAGACCGAAGACTGCGAGTCTTCTTTCCCTGGCATTGTAGCGGAGCAGATTAAAGCTGAAAATAGCGAATCTTATCTCCCTAGCGTTAAGACTGAAGATGTGGAATAAATTAAAGCTGAAGTAGAGTGGGTTAAAGCTGAAGGCAGCAAATCCTATCTCTTTGGTGTTACAGTGGAATAGATTAAAACTACAACGGCGAATCTTACTTCCCTGGCGGTGTAGTGGAACAGATTGAAGCTACAACAGTGAATCTTACTTCCCTAATATTGCAGTTAATTAGATTAAAGCTACAACGGTGAATCTTACTTCCCTGGCGGTGCAGTGGAGCAGATTGAGGCCACAACAGCGAATCTTACTTCCCTGGCAGTACAGTGGAACAAATTGAAGTTGCAACGGTGAATCTTGCTTCCCCGACATTGCAATTAAAAAGATTAAAGCCACAACGGCGAATCTTACTTCCCTGGCGGTGCAGTGGAACATATTGAAGCTACAACGACGAATCTTGCTTCCCCAACACTGCAATTAAAAAGATTGAAGCCACAACGGCGAATCTTACTTCTCTGGCGGTACAGTAGAACAGATTGAAGCTACAACAGTAAATCTTGCTTCCCCGACATTGCAGTTAAAAAGATTGAAGCTACAACAACGAATCTTACTTCCCTAGTGGTGTAATGGAACAGATTGAAGCTACAACAGCGAATCTTACTTCCTTGAAGCTGCAGTGGAGAAGATTGAAGCTATAAATTACCGATCTTATCTCTCTGAAGTTACGGTAGAGCAGATCATATCAAACCTTATCTCTCTGAAGTTGTAGTAGAGCAGGTTGAAATCACTAACCTTATCCCCCTGAAGTTGCAGTGGGGCAAGTTGAAGATAGCGAGTCTTATCTCATTGAAGTTACAGTGGAGCAGACTGAAGCTACTAATCCTATCTCCCTGAAGTTGAAGTGGAGCAAACTAAAAATAGCAAACCTTATCTCTCTGAAGTTGCAGTGTAGCAAATTGAGGATACAAGTCATATCTTTCTGAAGCACGATGGAACGCATCAAAGTAACAAGACATAGTGGACTGGAATGAGGCTACCTAAAGAAGAGAAGCATCAAAGGAAGTCAAGATTCAACAACACCAGGAAAAATTGGTCCCTTTTGATGTCTTTGCTCTATCCTCGTTACACGACAACGAGCAAAGAGGGGTAGCTGTAAAGCCTAATTTTGGCCTGGGCCTAAGACCAAAAAAATAAACAAAAAGAGTCCATTTACAATAAAATTTAACCCAAAATATCCTAGCCCAATTTTACAAAACCCTAATGGCCCGAGTGGCCTAAAACTTAAAATGTTTCAGAAAACCCTAGCCTCCAGAGTACCCTAGGGCGCTGCAGCCCTTGCTGCTCCCATGTGCTGTCGTACGTCTCCTCTGCCACCGCTTGTTAGCCTTGCACCAAAACGGCCAAGGTTATCCTTCCAACACTCGTTGACTTTGCCAAAACCTGCAAACAAGGCAAAAATGAGACAGACACAGAAGCAAGACAGTAGAAAATAGTAATAAAATCAGCTATAAGAGCCGAATGAAATGTAATGAAAAGGGAGAGGTTTTTGAAATAAAAAAAGGAATAAAATAAAAAACAACGGTTATTTTAAAAAAAAGTTTCGGATCTGAAATTCAAAAGGTGATATTTTTCACCTTGATTTTAGGTTTTTTTTCTTTCTTCGAGTTCTATCATACACTTATATACGAAACATAAAAAAGGTTTTTTTTACTTACCTCGGTCGCTAAAAAGGGGAGAAAACCGAACGGTTTTCTTGTGCTTTGGCTTGACTTTCGCCAAGATCTCGTTGTTTTCGAACCAAAAATAAGGTTCTTCGTAAAAAAAGGGAATAAAAGGGGCCATTTTGGTTTTTTTTACATCATCGTGGACGGCGACACGATTCTTGCGTGACAAGTGGTCATTCACTATGGCCATCGGTCGGATCTTGGGCCGACGTTTAGAGGGGGTTGAGAGCTAGAGAGGATTTCAGTCTTTTTTTTTAGAAAGAAGAGAAAAAATAAGGATTTTCTAAAAATTCTTAACTTTTATACTACTAACAAAATGACGTCGTTTCACCAGGGGGTTTCAGTGCCAAAACGGCGCCGTTTTAAGGCGACGTGAGATCCGACCCATGGACCCCAAAGATCCGCACATTTTTGGACTGAGGGTCTATTTACCCTTTCAGTCCTTCCGCTTTTGGGCTTTCCTTCAATCTGACCCTGTTTTAGGTTTTTCTTATTTTTAAAATTTACTCCTTTAGTTTATTTTAGATTTCAATTCGATCCACCTTGAAGCTGTGCGTTTTGGTGGGACGTGATTATTGCCCATTTGATCCCTCCTTGTTATTCGCGCATTCAATGTGGTCCTCCCCATTTATTTATTTTCGAATCCGCCCTATTTTTTCATTTTTATTTCAATTTAGTCTAGGTTTTTTAGCTATTTTTTATTTAATTAATTATTTTAATGTTATTATCATTATTATATTATACCATTAATCTTGTGTTATTATTATTATTTATTCATTATACCTTTTAAATTTAAAATTTTGTTATATATATATATATACATGCATACATTTTATAATATATACATATACGTATATATTTCTTAATTTTTATAAATATATATACACATACTTTTATATATTTTCTATGCTTCATAATTTTATATACATACTTATATTTTTTACATTTTAAAATATGTATATTTTATATATATATTTATTTATTTTATTCACATACATATATTTTTCTTATATGTACATATATATATTTTATATTTTATATTTTTTATCTATTCTCTTTGTTGTTATAATTGCTTCACGTGGTGTTTATTTATTTATTTATTTATATGTCCATTATCATTTTAAAAAGAAACATTTTAGTTTTATTTGTCTATTTACTTGTTATTTTATATGTAATCGATTTGTCCATTTTTCTTTATTTATTATTTTTGTTGTGATTGCTTGTGTTATCTATGTTCACATCGTCGTATTCATTATTGTCATTTATTAATGCGACATTTATTCATATATCAAATTTAGCATTACATCAATTTTTACCCAAATTTGTAAAAAAGAAAATTTTGAAAATAAAGGTAATACTCGGTATTTGGGATCTTCGGGAGGATTGAGCCCTAACGTATTGGGTTCCAATTTTCTTCGTTGAACCTAAATAATCGAGAATACTCTTTAATCAAAAAAATAAATAAAAAGTTCATTATCGGGAATTCGATACGTTGTGTCCTAACGCATTGGATATGACATGTTGTTTTCTCGAGATGAGGATTTTTCTAAAAAATAATAAAGACAATATTCAATGTTTGAAATTTTGAGAAATCGTGCCCTAACGTATTGGACTACAATTTCTTCATCTGACTTAAACAATTGAATATCCATTTGAATTTTATTGCATGAGTTTTTTAAGGACAAGCTCATTTTTGAGGATGTGAAATATCATGGCCTAACTCATTGTGTATGACATTTTCTCTCTCCGAAATGAGAGGGTCTTAACATGTAATTTGATTTATATAAATTTTTTATACAAGGATCGCATTTCGAATCTCTTCAAAGTTTCCAATTCTTGACACTAAGACATTAATTAATCAACTAGGTACAAATTTTGGGCGTTACGATGATGCTAATCCTTCCTCGTACGTAACCGACTCCCGAACCCGTTTTTCTGAATTTCGTGGACCAAAATTGTTGTTTTAATAAAATTAAATTGTTTATTAAAAATAATCACTTTTCAAGGTGGTCCGATCACACCTTATCAAAAAGGATTGGTGGCGACTCCCATATTAGTTTTCATTTTCAAATTCAAGTCGACCCCGTTTTATCAAAAAAATGGTGTCAACAATACAATAATAGAGGTAATGGATAGGGTCAAATAAGTATCGAGTTTTAACTATTGCTTCATTCAAGTTAAATTAATTATATATATAGATACATATACACCATTGGACCTTATTTTGTATCTATATTATTTATAAATTTTTAATTGAATTGATATCACAAATTAATCAAACACTAATTTAATTGAGGAGATACTAAAAAATAAATTTTATTATAAAAATATTTATATCTCTCAATAATTTTATATTTATTTAAAATTAAATAACTTAGACTAAAATTTTAAAAGAAATCTCAAAATGAAATAGTAATAAAGTTAGAAGATTTCAATATGGATTGGAGTTGATGTTGATTTATATTTTTTTTTCACTCGCAACCCGAATATTACATAATCTAGAATTTCGATATGAGGTGCGGTGCGCTTAGCTTACTTTTTGTCTTACACTATAGTATCTAATCTCATCGCCGCCGTTAACACACTGTTCATCTAAACCTACACTAAGGGTCTGTTTGATTGCCAGTAAAATATTTTCCGTAAAATGATTTCTGGAAAATGTTTTACTTTTTGTAAAATGATTTCTTGGAAAATATTTTCGGTGTTTGATTGAATCTGTAAAATATTTTCTCATTGCTTGGCAGATTTTTGAAAATATTTTTGGAAAATTTGTTTTACATATATTAATATATATTAATAAATTTTATATTTTAAATTATTTTTACTTATATTGCAATGATTTATTTATAATAATACTCAATTATTAAGCTACAATATTAATCATTATAAATTGAAAAAACTAATATCAAATAAATTATTTGTAATTGTGTTAAAAAACAAGTATTGAATAATTAAAAACAAGTTCTTGGAAAATCGATAAATGTAAGCGGTTTTCACTGAAAATGAAGGAAGGAATGAAGGAGGCGATAGAGAGGAGAGCACGGAAAATGTCTTACGGAAATTGAAAGGGTAAGACATTTCCCCTAAAATGTAACCCATTTTTCCTTGTTTTGGAGTTCATTTTCCAAATGGAAAATGTTTTCCGCCAATCAAACGCTGGAAAAGTTGGAAATGATTTTCCGGAAAATCAATTCCGTTAATCAAACAGACCCTAATTCTATTTAAATAATTCAAATAAAATATTGGATAAAAATACTTAAACAAACAAATAATAAAACAATGGAACCAACTAATTAATATAATGAAAAATTATTCGCGTTAGATAAGCTTTTATTCACACTAATTCTTTTTATCAATTAACTAAAATAGCTATAACGCTTGGCTTTGAGTTAAATATTTATTTTTTCTAATTATAGAATAAAAATTTAAAGGTTGCAACATGTTCTAAGTTCTTATACTATTCATATATTTGAAATTTAGTCTTCATATTTTTATTTTCAGGAATTTAGTCCCTCTACTTTTATAATGGGCTTAAATTTAATAGGAAATTTAATAGTGTTAACAATTTTAAAATTCACACCAACATTTTAGTCGGAATAAAGTATTTAGATTAAGTAATGACATTATAAGAGTTTTTTTGCTTAGCCAAAATAATAATTTAGTAACATTATAAGAGTTGAGGTATCAAATTATTTCAAAATTGAAGTATAGGATTAAATCTCAAATTTAAGTAAAGTATAGGGATCAAAACTAAAAATTAAAAATTAGACTTGGAATTTAACTATGTCAATAAGGAAAAGAAAAAGAAAAGAAAATAATAATTGATAGGTGTTAAGTATAATCTCGAAAAATAATTAGATGAATTAGACTTGAAATTTAGCAAGGGAAAGAAAAGGTAATAGAAAAATTCTACCAATTCCTTCTATCACAAGTAGACCGTTCATGGGTCAAGCTACACGTTCAAGTTCGAAGAGTCGTCTGAAATTCAGGAGAGTTTGAGCAAAAAAATTAGGCTCGTTTAAAATATGGGTCGGGCTCGGGCTTGAACATTCGAGGCCCGAGCCCAAGCCCAGCTTGACTTGTTTTAAATTTATAATACTTTATATTTTGTTACTTTATATATCATGTAATTTAGAACACATTAAAAACTAAAGTTATACTAAATATATAATACTACTCTAATGCAAACATTAAAAAATGTCAAGATGACTATATAAAATTTTCAATAAATAAAAATGCATAAAACTATTAAAATGAGATTGAGCTAGCCTTTTATGTAAAATTTTAGATACAAACTTCAAGTCGAATCAAATATAAACAAGTATAAAATATATTAATATTATATTTAAACTTGATTCGATTTGACCCATAAACACTAGCTGCATATTCAAATGAATTTTAAAGGATGTTAATCCATTCATTACAGCTTTTGATAGTGTTAGTGAAGTTTTAAGCCTGTCATAATCATCAGTCTTTCCATTTTATGTTGTAGAAGTTGGTCCATCATTCATTAAAAAAATCAATGGTTCAACCTTATTTAATTTTCATCAACTCAATAATAATATGGTGTGGCAACTACCAAATTGAATGTAATTGTTAAATAATCATACGTAACATTTTGATGTTTGCTTCTATATTTGTCATAGAATCTGTAAGCTGTCTTGTTCTACTAAATTTTTGTGGTGGAGAATTATTAATTTTCGAATGAATTAAAATCTAATTTTATTTTTGAATTTAAGACTCAAAGTTTTAGGTTACATCATATTCAAATTTATTTACAGATTTTATCAACTTGTTATGTCTTTCACATCATATTTTATATTTAGATATTTTATAAATTTTTCTTTAGAAATATAATTTTTATTAATTTTTCTATCCTTTCATCGAAAAGTCTTTTTCTTCTCCGATTATATTTTCTAATTTTATATCCTGCATTGTTCGATTTAGGAATTTCTTCTAATTGATTATTAGAACTACTTCCTATATTAAACATAAATATATATTCTTCTTCTTCTTCTCGTATCGTAATCATTTCGATAATTTCTTCAGATTTATTTCTTCTTCTAAACATATTTTTAAGTCTTGTTCGTCAAGTGTTTTAATCATTTTTCTTGCACTTTTTTCCTTTATTAGGACAATTTGGTGCTATATGACCTTCTTCATCACATATAAAACACTTACATATTAATTTTTAGGTTTTTAGAAATTTTCTTCTAACAAATCTTTTCTTTTTATTATAACCAGTATTTTTCCTATTTCGGTTTCCATCTAACTAACTTATATCTTTTATTTTTCTTTTTATATTTTTTATAAGTAGTAGGACGCACGGTTTACATCCAAATTCCCATTCATTTTCTTAAATTTGTGTACAATGCTTATTACTTAATTTATGCTTAACTTGTTTAGGAGCTTTACTTTGTAAACAATATAAAGTTATTCTTTCTTTTACAAAATTAATTCTATTTCCTATAGAATCTATATTTTCGGTTCTACACCAACTATTTTACTATGCTTTTCTAAATAAGTAACATATTTTTTATACAAATCCCATCCCATGGTGGTGGTAATTTATGAAAATATTGGTTTTCTAAAATTCTATATTTTCATTTTTAGTTTTTGACATTCATGAAGAAATTTTTAGAAAATTCTTCTAAATATCTAATATCACATAATTTAATTTTTGACAATATATAACTAGATATGCTATCCATATTTTTTATCAAAATATCCACAAAAATTTTATTTTTAGAATAAAAGTTAATCCTTTTAAAAGATTTTGGGAGTTCCAATCTGGTTGATTAACTGCTCTTTTTGTTCTTTTCTTTTATCAGATTCTTCCCATCTTCTTAGAAATTGCAGAACATCTCCTTGAAATGTTCCAACAAAATAGTTTAAAAAATTCTCTTTTGACCACATATTGTTGTTGTTTACAACAATAGTCATAGATTATGCCCAATCATCTATGGTTTTTTCATAGTCTGTTATAGGAATATTAGTGAGATCTAAAAATGTTCCTCCTTGAGCAACATTTCTTTTATTTAAATCACCTATCCTATGTGGTATAGGTTGAGTAGAGGTTTCTCCTAAATTTTCAAATTTTATTTCATTTGTAGCAATATTTTCGATTTGATTACCAAAAATCCTAGTTGTATTTTCAACTTTTTATAATCTTTATTAAAAGATCTCAAATAATCATCTTTTGAAGATCTGGTTCTATTTTTCTTTTTTATTTATAAAGATCTGTTTGATCAAGATCCATAGGTTCGGCATTTCTATATTTTTTCTTCATCTGTTGAAGTATTTTCTTCATCGATTTATAACTTGTAACCTTTAGGTCTTCTAGGTTTATAGAATCATCAAAATTACTAGAACTACTATTGTCTATAGTGTCATAGTTTAACATATAATGATAATTAAATAAGGTAAATAAATCTTCATGTTTTTCATAAAGTTGTTCTATTAATTTTAGATATTTTATTCTTTCATTTTGATCATTGTCTTAGTAAATTTATTCTTCCAATGTTCTATAAGTTGTTTATAGGATTAGAAATCATATTTTGTTGATGAGTATATTTTCTTTTCTATTTTCAGATTTTTTATTTCTTTTATTTGTAGAAGATGATTCTTCGAAGAAATTTCTTTCCTAACTTATCTGAAAAAATAGGTAAGTTATATAAAAACTAAAAAGGATAAACCTTTTATCCGGTCTAAAACCGACTCAAAAATTATAAAATTTAAAATATGAAATAAATGATATTCCAAAAGTTTATTTACCTAAACAATGCGATAAATTAATTTTAGAAACAAATGCCTCACAAAATTATTGGGGTTGTATATTAAAAGCTAAAACAATAAAAATGAAGAATTAATATGTGGATATAGTTCGGAAAATTTAAACCAAATGAAATTAATTATGTTATATATGAAAAGAATTATTAGCAATAAAGAATGGAATAACAAACTTTCTCATATATTTAGCACCTGAAAAATTTATTATAAAACTAATAATCGGTAGTTAAACATTTCCTTACTAATAAAAGTTTAGAAACGGTACCTAGAAGAATTAGGTGGTATAATGAATTATGTACTTTTAATTTTGAAGTCTTATATGTAAAAAGAGCTAACAATAATATTATCGATTATCTTAGCAGGCTATATGGATAGAGGTAAAAAACCTCTAGAAAAAGTTGGTGAATGGACTACTGTACATAAAAGATATTATATTCCATACCCAACAAAGGGAAAACAACAAATCTTAACCAATGATTTATGACGATACCTGCACAACCACCC